>NC_090320.1:64722023-65988879 GCF_040869045.1 Eurosta solidaginis | reverse complement strand
ACAAAATGTATTTTTTTTAATTCGAAAAAAGTGTATTGTACTATTCATATAAGCGTGCCCATCAGCTCAGTTAGTTCTTTTTTTTTTACTGTATTAAAAAATAAAATACATTGACAGAAAAAATTTTTAAACAGACAACTTGATAAGCAGGCTAACGTGAATAGCACATATATTTTATTTTCTCCTTGCGGACGGGGCCGCGGGTAAAGGCTAGTAAATAATAAACAGAGATTCTTACTTTGCGTAGTTCGCAGATGAAAGGGGTAGTTTGGACCTACGAGGAAAGTTTTCTTCTCAAATACGGGAAATACCACAAAGAAACTAAAACAGAACTAAACTGGCCTACAACTACCGTTAAAGGACACATATCTGATATCAAAATACTCACTCACCGGATGTCTAGGAGGGCTTCAGCTGTCATTTGCCTCTCCGCCTCTTTACCCACCCAGCCTGCTAAGAGTACCCTTACCATGTCACTCTTAGCCCATTTTCCCTATATTGCCTCTCACACAATTAAATAAAATCTACTCCATCGTTATCTTATATTAACAAATTCAAAATGATATTTTATTCATATTTACTTAGTTTTAAGTTGATTACCTTTCCTTCGATTTTTACATTGGTATGTGCATGCAACCATTTACATACGTTTTCCATTTACGTATTTCATATTTTTTTTTTAATGTTGCTTGATAACTATAGAAACCTAATTTAGCACTACAACAAAGCTATCGAACGCTGATCTAAACCAAATACGATATCAACATGTTCATAAGCATGCTCAAAACCTAACTCTCAATTCGCTCTTACATTCCACAATATTAACATCGAAAATGTGGAACATAAGTAGATAGTAAATTCTGACTATTAACTAATCTCTTTATAAAAATTTTTAAATGGAAATATTTAAATATTACATAATCTAGGCGATATTATTTCATATTAAATTAAAATTTATATGTTCGTAGGCCTAACTTTTGCCCCTGATTAAGTGGCGAAAGAGTTTAAACATGAAACGGCAAAATGTTAATATATATGCATGTACATACATATGTATATAAACTAGTGTGTATACATAAATGTATTATCAATAGCAAATGCGATTGTCCACATCAAACAAAGTTATTAAATTCAAAATATGTTTATTGAAGCAAAATACATATGGACTTTCTCTATATAAGCTAAAATTTGCAATAAAGCGAAAATCTTACTTTCATAAAGAAAAATAACGTTAATCCAAAATTTTATTTATTTAGATGAAAAAAAAATAAATAAATTTTGGAAAAGAAAAAAAATTTATAAATGGAAAAATTTTAGTAAATAAAAATTTGCTACTCACATTAATTTCCGGTTTCCAGTTCCTCCGTCCACTGGTCAACTGTCGGGGATTCGTAGACCTTTAAAAGTTTCGAAATTTTTTTTCCACAAATAATCCTACAGTCCCTTTTCAAAATTAATACAAAAAAAAATTTCTTTTTGTATTATCTTATTTTTCCCCTTTTAGGTATGTATATATGTATGTCTATACACATATAATTATATGGTTATTCGTTTAATTACTTAAACGCACTTTCCACTTTAACCCTTGAAGTATTAGTACCAAATCTTTTTTTTTTTTTTTTTTTTTTTGTCAAATATTTAAGTAATTATTTCCCATTTTCAAATTCTACTTCATTTCACAAAATTTTCCTAACCCTTTCTCCTACCTTACAAACACTATCACTTAAATAAATTTAATTTTTAAATAAGTTTAGAATTTTCGGCTTGTATCCTTTCGACTTTGTATATCCTTGCTGGTGCTGAACCTGGTCCGTACTGATCTTTCGTCCAAGCGGCATAATATGTAGATTTATTAATTTTCGATTTCCAACTTTAAACAATTTTCTTTACTTTTCAGAATGGTGATCTTCTAAAACTTTTATAGTTCAACTGTGACATTTCTTTCTCTTCCCTTATTCAAATTTGTTTAACCTTTTTGTGTCCTTTACGGATCTTGTTTAAGCCCAGTCACTGAATAAAATATATGTTTTTCATCCGACGATATTTCGAATATCTTTGGTGAAATAAGATTTGTACCATCAATCACGTAACGCAATCGGACTTAAAGTCCTGACACATTTTCGTCAATTTAAAGATTTTTGTGTTTAAAACCACTTGTAATATTTAATCACCATTATTTGGGATTCGCTGCTTTTGCTATGGAGATTTTGCCTGCGAATTTATTGATTTCCATAACTATTTCTTCATTTCCGTGTACTTTTATAAATAGGGAATAGAATCCTTTTGGCAGGATTAATTATATATTATTTTTTAACTGTCACTTTATTTGGTCATTCATCGACAATCTTTGAACCTTTTTACAAGTCCTAACAGACCTCTGTCGTAAATTAAAAGTGAAACTTCTAATTTTGTTATGCCACACACCAGTTCGTTTAAATGTATATCTTTTTTATTTTTTTTCAACGTTCAAACTCTTGGCGAATTATCACTATATTTTTTTTTTTTTTTCTGATCGTGCGACTCGCGACATTATAATCGAAATTCGAAATTCGAAATTTTCTTTTTTTTCTGCTTTCGCGGCACAATTTTATATAATATAATTTATGTACACATATTAAAGTTTATAAGTCATTATTCAATAATTTTCAAGTCGGACTTAAAGTACTGACCGTGTTGATTGCGAATTTGTCCGGAACTGACTTCTTCTCATTTGTCTCCTTTAGTTGAAGCTGCTATTTTCATTGGAATTGCATTGGTGGTCTTTTCGTTCTTTTCGAACTAATTTCTTATTACCATGAATTGCATTAGTGATCACCTGATTATTGTTTTCGAACTAACTCCTTCTCTATTCACTTGTTTTTGGGCCGAACCTACTGGGTCATTCCTCCTTTCGGTACCAAAAATCATACGATATCTGCCTATAGTTCGAATACACACCTAACCAAACACATGTATACTTGTCAGTCTTATTTCGTCTCACACTGTTCCTTGTTGCAAGTGCCAATATGTTTAGCAGCAGGGCTTAATGTTGCTATGGCTGAGACGGCGTATGTCAGCAACATTGATGGCGCTGTTAACTCGTATCTGTGCATGTTTTTTATGGGTGATGTTAACTCGCCCTCACACTATGTTAGCTGGTTTCCCAGGCTTTAGTAGCGGGACCACCTTGGCCATTTTCCATTTCTCAGGTATGACAAAGGTGGAAAGAGACAGGTTGAAGACATGCGCTAAATATTTGAAACCCTCTTTCCCTAGGCTTTTAAGCATCGGCATGGCTATGCCGTCTGGGCCCACTGCTATGGATGGTTTAGCACGACCAATGGCGTCCTCAACCTCTTTAGCGGTGATGGTGATTAGTGATGCGCTGAATTTGTGTTTATGTGCGTGTCTATTGGCTCTCCGTCTATCTTTGTCGACCGTAGGATGCATTATATATTGTCGGCAGAAAGCGCTGGCGCATTTTTTCGCGTCCGACAGCACTTTGTCACCAAAGGCGATGGAAACTTTGTCTTTGTGCTTAGTCGGATTCGATAGGGACTTTACGGTGGACCAAAGTTTACCCACACCGATAGAGAGGTTACAACCTCTTAGGTGCTCCTCCTATTTCGCCCGCTTGTGTTCATCCACAAGCAATCTGATGCGTTGGTTTATATCCCTTATTTGGGGGTCGCCTGGATCAAGCTGTCTTATAAGGTCACGTTCTCTCGCTAAGTTTGCGGCCTCCGCCGGGAAGTGGGGCCGGATTTCGGGAATTCTCCCGGCGGGAATGAAATGTGCCGAGGCGGATTTAATGACCTTATGGAAGGCACGCTCCCCTTGGCGGCCATCAGTCGGGATAGGGAGGGCAGCAAAGCGGCTGTCTGTAAAGGATTTATCTTCTTCCCACTTTCCTTTTTTGAAGTTTATGGAAGTGCGTTTTTCGGTGATGATGAAGTCGGCGGTACGCTCAAGCGAAATAAGTATGAGCAGGTGGTCGGATGTCAATGTTACCATCGGCTGCCAGTTGACGCAGTTTACGAGTTCTGCGCTAACGATTGAGATATCTGGCGAGCTGTGACAGCTTCCTACCATACGTGTGGGGGCGTCTCCGTTTATTGTGCAGAACGTCGTTTCTTCTATTTGATCCGCCAACATCTCACCCCTACTGTCCGACCGCAAGTTTGAATGCCATAGATCATGATGGGCATTGAAATCGCCTAAGATAATGCGATTGTTGCCAGTGAGTAAGGCCCTGATATTAGGGCGGTATCCACTGGGGCAACAGGTGGCAGGAGGGATGTAGATGTTGATGATTTCTAGGTTTGCATCGCCTGACCGGACAGATAGGCCTTGACGTTCTAAGACATTGTCCCTGCGGTCGATGCCAGGATCAAATATATAATATTGCAGAGTGGTGTATGATAAACGCGAGACCGCCTCCATTTCCGCTCTCGCGGGCGTTCCTGTGGACATTATACCCAGAGCAGGTCTGCAATGCAGATCTTGCTGTGAGTTTAGTCTCTTGAATCGCAGCAATCCGGATGTTGTGCCGCTTCATGAAATCGACTATCTCCGTAACCTTCCCAGTTAGTCCATTACAGTTTAACTGCAGAATTCTAAAGTGCATAAGGGGAGACCTCGCCACTCTGGGGGTAAGTGACGGGTGACAACGCCTGGGTTGTGGAAGGCCAGGAGGCGCGCGCTTAGGCGTAGACTACGGGACGCCCTTGGGCGTGAACAGCAAGGAGCCACAAAAGATTTATAAAAGTTACGTGGACGTCGGGTTTTGGGATCAAGCCCAGAACAACCTGTCCGATGCAACCATCCCTTGCACGAGACACACTTAACAGAGTATGACCGTCCTAAAAAGATTCTTTTGCGGCAGATGCAGCAAAACCATTTCTCAGGACCGGGGTCAGGAGACGGACCCGGATTGGATTCGATGCCTTCCCGGAGTAACAGAATATGGAGCAGTCCTGCTGCAAGGAGCTGCTGGGAGGATGACAATTTGTGGGAGGGACAAAACAAATTAGATGGGGTCACACTGAAATGACAGTCCTTGGTCGGGAAAAATGCCGAGTCGCTCCGGTACATAGAACCGACTGCCTTGGGAAGCGAAATGCTAATAAATATCGTTAGTATAGTATGGAAAGAACGTATCTCACAAATTAAATGGGGTTTCACTGATTTGGAACCAACGCCTCTAACACCCCTCTCAATATGGTCCACCCCTGTTGAAACAGCAAGTTTCCTTGGACTCCCGTTAGAAGACATTGATGACAATTTGTGATCGATCGCGCCTATTGGATGGGACGAAGCACTACTACAACACCAATAAGCGTATTTCACATTTTTCCCTAAATCAAGTTTGTTTTTCAAATCTCTCGGCTCCATAAATATATTACAATGAGGCAGTTAAGGAATACTTGTTTCGGAACCTATCTCAAATTGTTGATCTCGTACAGTCAAGCATACAAAAAATCTATGCTCCGAATTTCGAATATACCCTAAAAATTTTCAGTTAGCGGGGAAAAATCGAAAACGGAAATTCGAAAAACTTTTAAAAATCTTCATTAAAATTTCCAAAACTTTGTTCAGAGTTTCAGGAAGATTTTAAGCATGCAATTCTTCAGACACATTCATTTTATTTTAACTTTTTTATTTCGTATAAAACATAAAGAGAAGATAAGATAGCTCTTGAGTCGAAAAGTTCTCCGGAAGTTTTACGGTCCTCTCCGTTAGAGGCCTGACAAAGTTGACATAGTTATAGCCATATTTTTACTTATCCATATCAATTGGCATCAATTATTGCTGCCTTAACCTAAAAATCGTAAAATTAAAAAAAAAAAAAATGAAGAAAACGCAAAAAATTACGAACATATTCCACAAACAATAAGTCTCTTAGTCAAAACGTATCCAAAACAATAAATAAAATTTACAAAAAGCAAATAAATTCATCAACTCAAATATTTTTAGGTTATGTATATGGCTATGGTATGGTTATGGCTACGGCGTTATAGTATGGCACCATTGACCAATTACATTGATTCCATCAGGTTGATTGGATCATCTGTGGTTTATATGTATATAGATACGTCAAGTTTAAACGGCCCTTTATGTCGACGGCGAGTATCTAAGGAGATATAATAATGAGTTGTAGGAGCTTTACACAGATATGACGAAAGCGCAGCGAATAAAAACTCAAAAGCTTTGCTCGCTAGCTCATGTTATGCGAATGGATGAAGACGGCTATAAAAGTATTTCAATCGACACCGCAGTTTGAAAGCAGAGGAAGGGGAGACCTTCACTGAGTTGTGCGAGGAAAATGGAGGAAGACTTGGCCACAATAAATAAAATTTACAAAAAGCTAATAAATTCATCAACTCAAATATTTTTAGGTTACGTATATGGCTATGGTATGGTTATGGCTACGGCGTTATAGTATGGCACCATTGACCAATTACATTGATTTCCATAAGGTTCATTGGATCAGCTGTTTTATATGTATATAGATACGTCAAGTTTAAACGGCCCCTGAAGAGGCTGAAAAATTCAGCGAAACGTCGGACGAAAGGTAAAAAAAAATCTTTATTTGTACACGGCAATATTAGATCAGACTAGCCTACTCAAAAAATCCAAGAACATAATCGAACTGATCGGAAAAATACAACAAAACGATGGTTTAATTAGGTTGAACGGGCTGGTCCGTGAGGACCTCACATTCGACTGAATGAGTCCAAAGTGTGCAGAACTTTCGTCAACTGCCAACCCCCCCAATCCAGGATGTTTTGCGAACCTGCCTGTTGGAGGATTTGCAGTTCGGGAAGTAACGGATAGCCTTACCACAGAAAGGGCTGGGTACAAGACGAATTTGAGCTCTGCTCTAAGTATTCAAAAAACAAATAGACCACCATCTACTGCTACAATAACAACAACCACCATCTCAGTGGCAGCGATTAGTGGGATGATCATGAAAAAATATATCCCTATTTTTTAAAACTTGCCAAAAGATATCTTGCTGTGCCGCAACAGCTTCTCAAAGAGCCCTTACAAGTGCCGGAAATGTAGTATGTCCAACACGTAATTGTTTGCGTCGAGAAATTATATCGACCTTTGTGTTACCTTTTTTGTATTCACTGGTAAATAAAATGATAAATCTCAAATCTAAAATGATCAAAACTCAGTAAGTGCACATACAATCTTTTTCGAATTTTTATATAACCATATTCTAATTTACAATATCTTCCAGACTGTTCATAAAAATTATAGGAATAATTGGTCCTACTTACTTAAGACTCAGATTAAAAATTTTAATTTCTACTGAGACCTTACATTTTTTGAAAATATAATTTTGTTGGAGTTAGCAAGTTTTATTTTTACTAATTTGTGCAAAATTCGTTTTGAGTCAAAAGTGGAACCAGCATTTTTTACCGCGGCGTCGACCATATATGAAAGTGGTCGCTTACGTTTGAGTTGGCTTAGCGATAATTTCTCAACAGTTTACCATAGAACTTTGAAATTTAGACAGCTGATGCATATGGTGACACTCTATCGAGTCCAACCCAATATGGAAAATCGAAAATTTTGCCCTTACTTCTTTTTGTCGGTTATGGTTGGATACCTTAATTTTTTTACATACATATGTATGTACATGCAAACATGTGTATGAACAATAAATATAGCTTTTCAAACAGTTCAAGACTGAGGTGCTTTTCGGCGGAAATAAAGTTATTCATAGATAACAATGCACGACAGACGGGCGCAGCAGTAGCGCTATTGCGAATGTGGAATTTGTTACGGATGTTACGCGTTGCGAATGCGGATTTTACATCCGCAGATGTGGTCGTGAAACGGACAAATCTGTGGAATGGCACCACCTAAAGTTTCTGGGTCACTGATTTTTTTTTCTAAAACTTTATTATTACGAATCATATTTTAAAAGTATGCAGTATCAAGAATGATTATCGCAGTAAAAGGACAAGACATTGTACGCAGCGGGTAAAGGGACTTAGTTTGTTTTTGTTGTTGTTGTAGGCATGCCTATCGTAAGAG
Source organism: Eurosta solidaginis (assembly GCF_040869045.1). Lineage (NCBI taxonomy): Eukaryota > Metazoa > Arthropoda > Insecta > Diptera > Tephritidae > Eurosta > Eurosta solidaginis. The sequence goes on along the minus strand of NC_090320.1, from coordinate 65,980,848 downwards.
ACACCTAAAATCCATATCCCCTTGATTTCGGCGAAGGACTGTCCACATTCTCGATACTCCCATAAACCTTCGTTTTGTCAAGCATAGTTACAACCGCAATTGTACCTAAAATCCAGAGCTGTAATAAAATCTTCAAATGTCTTGCCGGCAGCACATGGGGTAGAGACAAAGAGACGCTCATTACCACTTACAAAGCAATTGGCCGGCCGCTTTCATGCTACGCGTTCCCGATATGGTCGCCAAGCCTAAAAGTTACTTACTGGAAGAAAATACAGGCCTGCCAAAACACTGCTCGCAGAATCGCTAAGGACTGTCTTTTTATGTCCCCAGAATACCACCTACACAGTGAGGCGAGAGTACTCCTCATTAGGGAGAGAAATGAAATGCTGAACAAACAATTTCTGTTGAATACCCAGAAACCTGGGCATCCTAACAGACATCTTATTGAAGAGGCCCCACCTCCCAGGGGCTTGAGAAGTCTTCTCCACAAGCATAACACAGCTGTTTGTAGAAGAAAACACAAACAGGTCCCCAGTGATATTCACAAAAAGGCGTCGGATCTCTATGCCAGGAACTGCCGCGAACCCCGTTCTTAAAGATAAATACCCTAAACTCGCTGAAGAGAATTCTCCCTAGCGGAATGCGCGAGTTATGTTATTATGTTAACTTTTAATTATTGTTGATTTCTACTATAAATTGTTAAACAACTTTGTACCAAAAAGACATTTCTTATATTCAAAGAAAAACTCATTTCATATTTCAATTCAATACATCAGAAATTTTCATTCTAAGAAATATTCTTGTTGCAATCGTTACAAATATTTTTTTTAAATGAATCCAAACAATTAAATATCTCAAACTCTGTGAGTTTTATATCGGCTAGTTTTTACATACAAATATGTAAATTATTCAAAAACATATTTCGCGTCACTCTAGCTCTACTTCGATTTGAGCTAAGCCAGTTTTGAAAAATTTCATACGTCTTTTTGGCAGAAATTTTAATAAATATGGCCCAATATGCAGTATCAGCGCGCTATCCGATTTGCTTGAATGGACTTCAGAAAATAAATGAAAATAATGTGTATACACTCATATATTCTACTATACTTTTTATCAATTTATAAGATTTTAAAAAAGTCCTACTTCGTCCGGTAAACTCACTTCCGTAACATCTCTAGTACGAACATAATTATATCGGCAATTCCTCTGTAACGGACGCGACATTCTCACTGTTGTTGTTGTTGTAGCGGTAAGGTTGCTCCACGAAGGCTTTGAGGAGTTTTATCGATGTAATGGTCCTTTGCCGGATACAGATCCGGTACGCTCCGGTACCACAGCACCATTAAGTTGCTAACCCGACCATTTCGGGAACGATTTATGTGACCACATTAAACCTTCAGGTCATTCCCTCCCTCCCCAGTTCCATGAGGAGCTTGGGGTCGCAGAGCCCCGTCTGTTAGTGAAACAGAATTCGCCGCGGATAGGTGAGGTTGAAGCTATTATATATTGCGCTGGCAACCTGAAGGGTTGCGCTACACAGCCCCTTGAATCTGGTATTTTAGTCGCCTCTTACGACAGCCATACCTACCGCGGGAATATTCTGACCCCCTAACCCGCTGGGGTCGACATTCGCACTCATTGCAACCTACATAAAAGAGAACATAGCAGGGGACTGAGCGGATATTATGTTGGAGAGCACTACCAGAATGCTTCATTCGATAAACATTTTGGGTACCTCAAACATTACATACAGTACTTATATATTCACCATACATAATGAGATTTGTACGCAACAAGAAGTAGAAGTAATTTTATAATGCTTGTGAAAGTATGCAAAACTTAGCGAGGGAAAGTTGTAAATTCCTTAAATGGAAAATACTGAAGGTGAAAAAGACCCTATACCCGTAGATTTAAAAAATCTGATATCCTTTTAGCGTTTTCAAAAATAAGCTAAAGTACGGTTATGGACGCGCCAATTTTTTCCCTATGAATAACACTCCTCGTGTTCCAATGGTACATGAACCAGATACGGATAGAGATTTAACATGTAAATGCAACAACAATGTGAACCATATGGATCACATTGTTGTTACATTTGCATGTTAAATCTTTATCCGTATCCGGTTCATGTACCATTGGAACATGAGGACTATATGACATTGAAAATTTATTCTTTGAGATACATACCTCACCTTATAGGTCTAGTCGTGTAAAGAAAATCTGCATACCTGTAATGTCGAATACGTCCCCAAAATTCGGAATTAGAGGCCAAAAAATATTTTTTCATGAGTGGAGACATAAACTGTATATAATTTTCCATCTGTTTTTTCTACCATCAATTTTTAGGTCAATCAACAGAGTACCATTTTTGGGTTCTAATGATGTAAAAATGTTGGGTTTATTGACAAAAATGCTTAAGAATAGTACAAAATAAACCAATAACTTGAATTTTGCATTTTGAATAGCCTTTTTTTACTATTTCGCCTGTCAGTATGTAAAAGAGTAATAACTAAAAGGCCATAATAAATTTTGCTTTCAAAAACTCCAAACTAATAGATCCATTGAAATTTGGCTAAGATATTCCCATTTCTAGTCGACAAATATATGGTAGCGTGTTCCGCCTACCACACCGAAGATCCTAGATTCACGCCTCGGGCAAAGCAAGATCAAAATTTTAGAAACAAGTTTTTTCATTAGAAGAAAATTTTTCTAAGCGGGGTCGCGCCTCGGCAGTGTTTTGCAAGCACTCCGACTGTATTCCTGCCATGGAAAGCTTCTCAGTGAAAACCATTTGCCTTGCAAATGCCGTTCGGAGTCGGCATTAAACAAGTAGAACCCGTCCTGCCTATTTGTAGGAAAAACTAAAAGGAGCACGGCGCACATTGGAAAGAAGTTCGGTCTGAAATCTCTTTGGAGCTTATCGCTTCTTCCATTTATTTAATTTTCTCTAACATCCCCAAGAACCAACCAACAGTTCATACACTGCTTAAAGCGCAAAAATGCTTATTTCCGGCAACAAGTTTTGTTCGTTGACTGAACAAAAATGCCGATGAAAGAAGGCTAACGGACGCAACGAATTCCTTCTCTGAAATCATGTTTTCCCTGTCCAGGATGAGGGAAAACAATAAACTATTTTAAACAAGTCATAGAAATAAGGTCCGGCGATTTTTAAATTTCGGTTCGGGATGGACCTTATTTGGGATTTGCCCATATGCATAGTGCATATACATACATACATAGCCCTATATTAAGGAGTTTCCTGACAGCATAGCTGAAATAATACAATTATTTTATTTCCGACCGTTGATATGCGCATGTCCATGTTCTTACCTTGTAAGCAGGCTGATGCAGCTGAGAATGTTCTTCGAAGGTTTGAAATTCATGTATTTCTTTTTTAAATGGTATTTTTGTTGAATAATTTAGTTAGCTAATTTTACATAATTTTTTTTTTTTTGTGCGGCACGTGTTATTCATATATTTTGCGAATTTCGTACATCTACGATGAAGAACATACACATCTGTACATGCTTTAGTGTCGGTTGGTTTCCTGTTCAGTGGTTGTCACATTTGCTGCTCAAATGTATGTACATATGCACATATGTGTATATCTAATAATTTATGTAGGTATCACGGTGTTGCTGACCGCCAATTCGTAGTGACCCTACAAACAAATTTAAGAAAAAATTCCAAAAGAGTAGTTAGGTAAATTATAAATAAACTGTTCAGATTTTGTCTCTTACTTTGAGCACTTGGCCGTCCAAACGTTTGCACTCCCTCAAATGCAGTACTTTTGCAGTGTACCTTGAAAAAGTCTCCAATTTCAAAATAACATATCCTAGACGATTTTCTACTTTTTTATTTAAGAAACAATTTTTTTTTTCTTCTTTATTAACGGAGAAATGATCAGCGACAAGGATTACTACGGCAATCAAATGGCCAATGGAACAGTGCTTCCATTGGCATAGTCCAATAATGTACCGTTAACTGCATTACAGTCGCCAATAGTCACTAATCCCACAATTTCTCACCCGCCTGCTTTACAACCTTTAAATTATTGACTTGTTCACTATAATTAACATATATATTATATAAATATCCACAGCAAAATGTAAAATTTCGGATTTTTCTACAACAAACCGATGTTGAATGGTTTGTTCAATTGGTGGTTGGTTTTAACTGGTGTTTTAACTGCAGTCACCTTCCACTCGTCTGACGAAAAATCCACCCACAACTTGATAAAACTGTCACAATGTTCATTTTCTTTTATATTCGACTTTATTACCATATTCTTTGTAGCACTGTTTTGAATTTAATTAATAATTTAATGAAGTGGAAAATTACAAAATTTTAGCAATCAAAACTAATATACATATATACAGCATAGATGACATATACAGAGAGCACTGATGACAGAGAGCATAGATTAGATTGATACGAATCTTTGGCTTACGCTCTCATATTTTCGCTCTCACGAGGGATTTATCTTATAGTTGTTGCTGGCAACAATCACTGATAAATCCCTCGCGCCAGCTGAAGCGGGTGCCAGAACAAAAAATTTTCAGCCAAAACGAAAAACGTCCCAAAAATTTTGCTAAACTTTAGTTTGACCTACAACTGTAGAATAGCGTTCAAAAATTATGGGAAAAAGGATAAAAATACTTGTTTTAGTGTAAGTATTATTAGTTCGAAGGCGGAGGGTAAATATTATTTCCCATTCAAAAGTTATCACTAAAAATAGGTTTTGTAAATATGAAATCCCGATGCAACCAGTCCATTTTGATCACAGGACCTGGAACGCCAGATATGTAGGATAAGCCCTATCCATTAAATAATGTTAACTATTATATCATACGTCCGATTTTCTGAAATTTCAAAAGAATATATGGTTTTAACTGCGAGTTAAATGCGTTACAATATTTGACTAATTAATTTAATGGAAATGTAAATTTACTTAGATTTGTTTATATTTAACTCTAACTGGTCGTATTATTGTAAAATAACTTTAAGGAAATAAATATTTTACGACTATCATTTTATTAAATGATTGAAACTATAATCGCCGAAATGTATGTCAAAAATCCCCATTTTCAGATCTATTCATTTTTGTTTGTAGTAGCATCATTGATAAATGTTTAAAAAATTTGCATTTTGACAGCGCTCTCTCGAAACAAAGAGTTGCAAATCCATTCATCTATGACAGAGAGAATGGCCAAAAAGTTTAGCAGCGCTCACAAAACAGCTGGGTGGCATAAGTGCCCAATTTTTTATACAGAGTTGTTAAAATGTGCCAAAATTTAAAACTGTACTATGGGGCCGTAGCACGTAATAGCTGAATCAGTAAAGGGCCAATTAAACTTCCTTAAGGGGCAGGCAAAGTTGACGTATCCTTATCCATATAAAAGAGCTGATCCAACCTGTCTTATGGAAATCAATGTAACTATGCTATGGTGCAATACCATAACGCCCTAGCCATAAGCATACCATATCCAACCAATTGGTTTTTGGTTTTCTCCCATATTCATAAACAGCTGATTGCTAATTCGCAGTTTTTTTATAGTTTTGTTTGTGCTATAATTTTTGTCTGTGCATACATACATACTTTATTTAACTACTTTATTTATTTGTAAAGAAGTTATGGATGATTTTAAACTAATAGGGTTGGTACGCGATTTGCCCTGCCTTTATGATAAGGCGAATAAAGATTTCAAGGTTCAAGCAAAAAAGAATACCGTAAATTTGTAATTATACATATTATACACAACATTAATGCATATATCAACGCTTGCAATAGCACCCGTAGCAATAAAGCGATGGGGGAATTTGAGAGAACGCTTTTCGAAAGAAATTCGCCAGACGAAAAACACGTCAGGAAGCGGTGCGTCTAATGGAAAGCCGTTGGCACTATTAGTAAGCCTGCAGTTTTTAAGAGCGCATATAGTATCTCGCCCGTGAGTATAACCAATTGACTTAATATGTAATGTTTACCATCAAGTTTTCTATTTCAACAGAATGCGGCAGAGCTCTCAAATTTTAGACAAAACTACGGCTACGGTTTCCGAATCAAACTATACTTCAGAGAACAATTTGGATATGTTACTTTCGCAATCCCATGGAAACGGTGAAAACTTTCAAGGAGGTACATATGTGCACGTTGGGCCGAACTTGAGAATTTTAGTGCAGAAATAAGCGGATTTGGTTTGATGATGTGCTCTGTCCTTTCAAACTTGAACTAATCGAAACGGGCGGTGGTCTTACAACGTTGCACCGACATCGTCATGCAAGCCCAAATTGAGGAAAATGATGAAATAGAGTACCTGGAATGCCTTTATGAAGACCCTACTATTAAGTAATTAATTACCACAATTGAAAGCCTGGAATTAAAAGGTAGATATGGAGCTCTTCCCGTCAAGTGTTCCCACTCGTAAAATTTGATATTCTTAAAATTCATTCAAGTTGGTCATTGTAGTGGATGTGGTAGTTGTTAATTATACCACTATTTATTGTAAACGCACTAGGTAGTCGTTAACTATACCACTATTTATTATACACGCACTATTTTATTTTATAAAATATCTTTATTATAATGACTCCTAAATGTATGCTAATAATTCGTTTTTAAAATTTTATATCAGAATGAAAATTTTTGAAACAATCATTTCAAAATGGAAATATAAAAAATTAACAAGAACCAAAAATTCAATTTATTTAAAGTAGGTACATTTAAAGTTGAATATAAATATAACCCTACAATACTCCCTCTTCCGGAGATTTAACGTTAAATAAATTAAAAGTAACTTTCTTTTTTTGTTTCTGTATTTTATCAATCATTGCTGGTTTTAAACGATCAATAGGAATAGATTTAATTTCATTATTTATCTCAATTTTAAAGTTTTTAATATCTTTTTCAATAACTCTATAAGGACCCTCATACGGATGCTGCAAGGAATGTTTGTTTATCACACGTACAAAAACAAAATGACAATCTTTTAAATCTTTTGGAAGAAAAATACCGCTAGAATTATGATAATGTTCCAAATTTGATTTAAAATTTTTAAAATGTTCCCGCAAACTACTTAAAACATCCGCTGAAGTTACATTCTCTGTAGTTGAAACAAATAATTCACCAGGTAATCTTAAATTTTGGCCATAAATCATTTCAGCTGGTGTTGCCGAAATATCTTCCTTAAAAATCGATCGCAAACCCATAAGCACTATTGGTAACTCCTCATACCAATCCCTGGACCCATTCCTAGCAATTATTGAAGATTTAAGCTGTCTATGGAAGCGTTCTATCATTCCATTAGCTTGGGGATGATAGGAAGAAGTCGTTATTTGATGACTTCCAAGAAGTTTCGTTAATTCTGAAAAAAAGTTTGAAGTAAACTGAGATCCCTGATCCGTTGTTATTTCCAATGGAACCCCAAAACGTGAAATATATTCCTTAAAAAATTTATTTACAACCGTAACTGCAGAAATATCTCTTAGCGCGAATGCCTCTGGCCAACGTGTAAATCTATCAATTATAGTTAATATGTAACGATATCCCTTTGAAACAGGCAAGGGTCCGACAATATCTAAGTGAATGTGTTCAAATCTAGCTTTTGGAATTGTAATTTTCACAACTGGAGATTTTGTATGACGATGTACTTTCGATTTTTGACAACTTATACATTCTTTGGACCAAGTATTGATGTCTTTATTCATTTTTGGCCAAAAATATTTCTTAACTATCAAACGACGTGTAGCTCTACTACCAGGATATGAAATCCCATGTAACATATCAAATATTATTTTACTTAAATTGTTTGGAATGAATGGTCTAAGATTTTCTCCTGACACTTCGCACCATATATTAAAGTTAAGAACAGGAATTTTTATTAGTTTCAAATTTAAAAATGTTTGCTCTGAGGTAAGTTTGCCTAATTCACTATCTTGTTGTTGTTCACTTTGTAAAATTTTTAAATTAATGTCCGAATTATTAATCGCTTCTACTTCAAACGCACGAGATAATGTATCAGCTACAACATTTTCCTGTCCTTTAATATACCTTATGTCATTCGTAAACTGTGCAATGAATTCCATATGTCTAGTTTGTCTTGGACTGCGTTCTGTTTTTGAATTTAAAGCAAATACTAGAGGCTTGTGATCTGTGAAAACTGTAAATTGACGTCCTTCTAGAAGGTAACGAAAATGTTTAATGTTCAAATAAAGAGCTAACAGTTCCCTATCAAATGCACTATATTTAATTTGGGATGGATACAATTTCTTTGAAAAGAATGCAAGTGGTTCTGATTTATTATTGAACGTTTGATGTATGACACCACCTATTGCCGTATTGGATGCATCTACATTTAAAGAAAGTTTTGCATCTTTGTTAAAATGATTTAACAATATCGCAGATGCAAACTTTTCTTTAATGCATTCGAAAGCTTTATTAGATACTAGCCTTTACCCGCGGCCCCGTCCGCAAGGAGAAATTTAAATATATAGGCTATTCGCGTTAGCCTGCTTATTATCTGTTTATAATTTTGTTTTCTGTCTAATGCATTTTATTTTTGTAATTGAGTAAAAAAAGGAACTAAATGAGCTGATAACCTGATAGGATCCCAAATGATCCCGAAATTATCCAGAAAAAGCTACGAAATGACCCCCACGCTATCGCGGACGGACCCCGAAAACCATCCAGAAATGCCCCGAAAGGGTCTCCAAAAGTTCCCCAAATAGTCCAAAAAAAACCGAAATGACAGCGACACGATTCTAGACGTATCCAGAGAACCACACAGAAATGATCCCTGAAGGTGTTCCAAAATGATCCCGAAAAGGTTCTGAAATGACCCTGACGGGCTCCCGGGCGGATCTCAAAAACCATCCAGAAAATATCCAGGAAGGGTCCCTAAATTATCCCGACATACTCCAGAAAAAGTTCCGAAATGGCTCCGAGGGGATCCACGACGGATCGCGAAAACCATACAGAAATGATTTCGGAAGGATCCCAAAATGATCCCGAAATAGTCCGGAAATGACCCAGATGGGATCCCGCACAGATCCAGAAATGATCCCGGAAGGGTGCAAAAACTATCCCGGAAAAGTAACAAAAAATCCCGAAATGGCTCCTACGGCATCCCGGACGGATCCAGAAATGATCTCGGAAGGGTCTCCAAATGATCCCAAAATGGTCCCGAAATGACCCTGATGGATCCGGCAAACCATCAATAAATTATGCCGAAAGGGTCCCAAAATGATCCCGAAATAATACAGAAAAAGTCACGAAACGACCCCTAGAGGATCCCCAAATGATCCCGTATTAGCCCCGAAAAGGTCCCGAAATAACCCCGACAGGATCCCGGACAAATCCCGAAAACCATCCAGAAATGATGCCGGAAGGAATCCCAAATGATCCCGAAAATGTCCCGCATTGATTCCGACGGGATCCCGAACGGATACCGAAAATCATCCAGAAGTGATGCCGGAAAGGTCCTCAAATGATCACCTAATAGTCCCGAAATGACCCTTAAGGGGTCATGGACGGATCCCATAAACCATCCAGAAATGATCCCGAAATAGTCCCGAAGAAGTCCCGAAATGACCCTGATGGGATCTCGAACGCACCCCTAAATGACCCCGACGGGATCCCGGACAGATCCCGAAATCCATCCAGAAATGATCTTGGGAGGGACACCAAATGATCCCGAAAAAGTCCCGCAATGATTCCGACGGGATCCTGATCGAATACCGAAAACCATCCAGAAGTGATGCCGGAAAGGTCCTCAAATGATCACCTAATACCAAAATGACCCTGACGGCATCCCGGACTGATCCCGAAATCCATACAGAAATGATCTTGGGAAGATCCCAAAATTATCCCGAAATAGTCTCGGAAAAGTTCAGAAATTACCCTGATGGGTTCCCGGACGAATCCTGAAAGCCATTTCTAAATGATCCCGAAAAAGTCCCGAAATGACCCTGACTGAACCCCGAAATGATCCCGAAAACTATCCAGAAATGATGCCAGAAAGGTCCTCAAATGATCTCCTAATAGTCCCAAAATGACCCTGACGCCATCCCGGACAGATCCCGAAATCCATCCAGAAATGATCTTGGGAGGGTCCAAAAATTGTCCCGAAATAGTCTTGGAAAAGTCCAGAAATTACCCTGACGGGATCCCGGTCGAATCCTGAAACCCAATCTTAAATGAGAGAATCCCGAAAACTAACCAGAAATGATGCCGGAAAGGTCCTCAAATGATCTCCCAATAGTTCCGAAAAGACCCCGACGGGATCCCGAACGGATCCCGACAACTATCCAGAAATGATACCGAAAGGACCCGCAAATGATCCCGTATTAGTCGAGAAAAAGTCCCGAAATGACCCCGACGGGATGCCGGACGAATCCCAAAAACCATCCAGAAATGATGTCGGAAGGGACCCCAATGATCCCGAAAAAGTCTTGCAATTATTCCGACGGGATCCCGAAAGGATTCCGAAAACTATCCAGAAATGATGCCGGAAAGGTCCTCAAATGACCCCCTAATAGTCCCGAAATGACCCCGACGGGATCCCGAACGGATCCCGACAACTATCCAGAAATGATGACGAAAGGGTCCGCAAAAAATCCCGTATTAGTCGATAAAAAGTCCCGAAATAAGCCCGACGGGATCCCGGACGAATGCCAAAAACCATCCAGAAATGATGCCGGTAGGTATCCCAAATGATCCCGAAATAATACCGAAATGACCTCGTCGGGATCCCGGACGGATACCCAAAATTATCCAGAAATGATGCCGGAAAGGTCCACAAATGATCCCCTAATAGTCCCGAAATTACCCTTATGGGATCCCGAACGGATCCCGAAAACCATCCAGAAATGATGCCGAAAGGGTTCCCAAATGATCCCGTATTAGTCGCGAAAAAGTCCCGAAATTACCCCGACGGCATCCCGGACGGATACCGAAAACTATCCAGAAATGATGCCGGAAAGGTCCTCAAATGATCTCCTAATAGTTCCGAAAAGACCCTGACGGGATCCCGAACGGATCCCGACAACTATTTAGAAATGATAACGAAAGGGCCCGCAAGTGATCCCGTATTAGTCGAGAAAAAGTCCCGAAATAACCCCGACGGGATGCCGGACGAATCCCAAAAACCATCCAGAAATGATGCCGGAAGGGACACCAAATGATCCCGAAAAAGTTCCGCAATTATTCCGACGGGATCCTGAACGGATACCGAAAACCATCCAGAAGTGATGCCGGAAAGGTCCTCAAATGATCACCTAATAGTGCCAAAATGACCCTGACGCCATCCCGGACAGATACCGAAATCCATCCAGAAATGATCTTGGGAGGGTCCCAAAATTGTCCCGAAATAGTCTTGGAAAAGTCCAGAAATTACCCTGACTGGATCCCGGACGAATCCTGCAAACCAATCTTAAATGATGCCGAAAACGAACCGAAATGACCCTGATGGGACCCGGAAAGGATCCCGAAAACTAACCAGAAATGATGCCGGAAAGGTCCTCAAATGATCTCCCAATAGTTCCGAAAAGACCCCGACGAGATCCCGAACGGATCCCGACAACTATCCAGAAATGATACCGAAAGGGCCCGCAAATGATCCCGTATTAGTCGAGAAAAATTCCCGAAATTACCCCGACGGGATGCCGGACGAATCCCAAAAACCATCCAGAAATGATGTCGGAAGGGACCCCAATGATCCCGAAAAAGTCCCGCAATTATTCCGACGGGATCCTGAACGGATACCGAAAACCATCCAGAAGTGATGCCGGAAAGGTCCTCAAATGCTCACCTAATAGTCCCAAAATGGCCCTGACGGCATCCCGGACAAATCCCGAAATCCATCCAGAAATGATCTTGGGAAGGTCCCAAAATGATCCCGAAATAGTCTCGGAAAAGTCCAGAAATTACCCTGACGGGTCCCCGGACGAATCCTAAAAGCCATCCTTAAATGATCCCGAAAAAGCCCCGAAATGACCCTGACGGGATCCCGAAATGATTCCGAAAACTATCCAGAAATGATGCCGGAAAGGTCCTCAAATGACCCCCTAATAGTCCCGAAATGACCCCGACGGGATCCCGAACGGATCCCGACAACTATCCAGAAATGATGCCGAAAGGGTCCGCAAATGATCCAGTATTAGTCGAGAAAAAGTCCCGAAATAACCCCGACGGGATCCCGGACGAATCCCAAAAAACATTCAGAAATGATGCCGGTAGGTATCCCAAATGATCGCGAAATAATCCCGAAATGACCTCGTCGGGATCCCGGACGGATACCGAAAATTATCCAGAAATGATGCCGGAAGGGTCCCCAAATGATCGCGAAATAGTCCCGAAATGATTCCGGAATAGTCCCGAAAATGTCCCAAAATAACCCCGACGGGATCCCGGACGGATCTCGAAAACTATACAGAAATGATCCCGGAAGGGTCCCAAAAATGATCCCGAAATTACCCCGGCGTAATCCCGGACCGATCCCGAAAACCATCCAGAAATGATCCAGGAAGGGTCTCGATATGACCCTTACGGGATTACAAATAAGGTGAAGCTAATTATAAAACCATGTTAATAAGGCAGCAGGCGCATTGGAGCGAATAAAAAGTTACACAGAAACATACAGGTAAAGCTAATAAAAGCGTGCTAATAAAAACATTTGATGGAGGGCGGATGGCGGGAGTAGAGGAGACCACTGATCGTTCCTCCAAAATTGTCTAGATCTCGTTCTGTATGTACCAGATACCAAAAACTATTGATTTAGCGAGAAAATTTATATTGAGTTATAACAATTTATAGATTTTACACCAGAGGGGAGATAAAGGGGGGCGGGCGGAGGGTGTCACTGCTTACTTTGTAAGCCCTCGACTTATTTGACCCCTTGAATCTGTGATATTGGTGAAGGCCAGTATACGTAAAGTTATAATGTGTAAAAATTATTGAAAAATAATTTCTCGAAGGGGTCGTAGGACCCCCACCCCTCTTTCCATGTTCGAAAAAAATTTCGCTAGTCTGTGTCCCAAATTTCATCAAAATCCGTGTAACCATTCTGGCGTGATTCAGTCGCAAAGACGAAGAAATATAATAATTAAATTATAACTGTCCCTAGGGGCGGAGACCACGCCCCTTTTGAAAAATATATAGCTAGTAGATTCTTCTAGACTATTGGCTATATGTGTGCAAAATTTCATCCAACTCGGTCCAGCCGTTCTTGCGTGATTGAGTCACAAAGACAAACGTCTGGACAAACATCCAAACATCCAAACATCCAAACATCTAAACATCCAAACATCCAAACATATAAACATCCAAACATCCAAACATCCAAAATTTGCCATTTATAATATACTAGCCTTTACCCGCGGCCCCGTCCGCAAGGAAAATTTTAAATATATGGGCTATTCGCGTTAGCCTGCTTATTATCTGTTTAAAATTTTGTTTTCTGTCTAATGCATTTTATTTTTGTAATTGAGTAAAAAAAAGAACTAAATGAGCTGATAACCTGATAGGATCCCAAATGATCCCGAAATTATCCAGAAAAAGCTACGAAATGACCCCAACGCTATCGCGGACGGATCCCGAAAACCATCCAGAAATGCCCCGAAAGGGTCTCCAAAAGTTCCCCGAATAGTCCCAAAAAAACCCGAAATGAGAGCGACACGATTCTAGACGTATCCAGAGAACCACACAGAAATGATCCCTGAAGGTGTTCCAAAATGATCCCGAAAAGGTTCCGAAATGACCCTGACGGGCTCCCGGGCGGATCTCAAAAACCATCCAGAAAATATCCAGGAAGGGTCCCTAAATTATCCCGAATAACTCCAGAAAAAGTTCCGAAATGGCTCCGAGGGGATCCACGATGGATCGCGAAAACCATACAGAAATGATTCCGGAAGGATTCCAAAATGATCCCGAAATAGTCCGGAATTGACCCAGATGGGATCCCGCACAGATCCAAAAATGATCCCGGAAGGGTGCAAAAACTATCCCGGAAAAGTAACAAAAAAATCCCGAAATGGCTCCTACGGCATCCCGGACGGATCCAGAAATGATCTCGGAAGGGTCCCCAAATGATCCCAAAATGGTCCCGAAATGACCCTGATGGATCCGGCAAACCATCAAGAAATTGTGCCGAAAGGGTCCCAAAATGATCCCGAAATAATACAGAAAAAGTCACGAAACGACCCCTAGAGGATCCCCCAAATGATCCCGTATTAGCCCCGAAAAGGTCCCGAAATAACCCGACGGGATCCCGGACAAATCCCGAAAACCATCCAGAAATGATGCCGGAAGGAATCCCAAATTATTCCGTAAAAGTCCCGCATTGATTCCGACGGGATCCCGAACAGATACCGAAAATCATCCAGAAGTGATGCCGGAAAGGTCCTCAAATGATCACCTAATAGTCCCGAAATGACCCTTAAGGGTCATGGACGGATCCCATAAAACCATCCAGAAATGATCCCGATATAGTCCCGAAGAAGTCCCGAAATGACCCTGACGGGATCTCGAACGCACCCCTAAATGACCCTGACGGGATCCCGGACAGAGCCCGAAATCCATCCAGAAATGATCTTGGGAGGGACCCCAAATGATCCCGAAAAAGTCCCGCAATGATTCCGAGGGGATCCTGATCGGATACCGAAAACCATCCAGAAGTGATGCCGGAAAGGTCCTCAAATGATCACCTAATACCAAAATGACCCTGACGGCATCCCGGACTGATCCCAAAATCCATCCAGAAATGATCTTGGGAAGGTCCCAAAATTATCCCGAAATAGTCTCGGAAAAGTTCAGAAATTACCCTGACGGGTTCCCGGACGAACCCTGAAAGCCATCTCTAAATGATCCCGAAAGTCCCGAAATGACCCTGACTGGACCCCGAAAGGATCCCGAAAACTATCCAGAAATGATGCCGGAAATGTCCTCAAATGATCACCTAATAGTTCCGAAAAGACCCTGACGGGATCCCGAACGGATCCCGACAACTATCTAGAAATGATGCCGAAAGGGCCCGCAAATGATCCCGTATTAGTCGAGAAAAAGTCCCGAAATGAACCCGACTGGATGCCGGACGAATCCCAAAAACCATCCAGAAATGATGCCGGAAGGGACACCAAATGATCCCGAAAAAGTCGCGCAATAATTCCGACGGGATCCTGAGCGGATACCGAAAACCATCCAGAAGTGATGCCGAAAAAGTCCTCAAATGATCACCTAATAGTCCCAAAATGACCCTGACGGCATCCCGGACAGATCCCGAAATCCATCCAGAAATGATCTTGGGAGGGTCCCAAAATTATCCCGAAATAGTCTGGGAAAAGTCCAGAAATTACCCTGACGGAACCCGGACGAATCCTGAAAACCAATCTTAAATGATGCCGAAAAAGTCCCGAAATGACCCTGATGGGACCCGGAAAGGATCACGAAAACTAACCAGAAATGATGCCGGAAAGGTCCTCAAATGATCTCCCAATAGTTCCGAAAAGACCCTGACGGAATCCCGAACGGATCCCGACAACTATTCAGAAATGATATCGAAAGGGCCCGCAAATGATCCCGTATTAGTCGAGAAAAAGTCCCGAAATGACCCCGACGGGATGCCGAATCCCAAAAACCATCCAGAAATGATGTCGGAAGGGACCCCAATGATCCCGAAAAAGTCCCGCAATTATTCCGACGGGAATCTGAACGGATACCGAAAACCATCCAGAGGTGATGCCGGAACGGTCCTCAAATGCTCACCTAATAGTCCAAAAATGACCCTGAGGGCATCCCGGACAAATCCCGAAATCCATCCAGAAATGATCTTGGGAAGGTCCCAAAATGATCCCGAAATAGTCTCGGAAAAGTCCAGAAATTACCCTGACGGGTTCCCGGACGAATCCTGAAAGCCATCCTTAAATGATCCCGAAAAAGCCCCGAAATGACCCTGACGGGATCCCGAAAGGATTCCAAAAACTATCCAAAAATGATGCCGGAAAGGTCCTCAAATGATCCCCTAATAGTTCCGAAATGACCGTGACGGGATCCCGAACGGATCCCGAAAACCATCCAGAAATGATGCCGGAAGAGCCCCAAATGATCCCGAAAAAGTCCCCAAATGACCCCGACATACTCCAGAAAAGGTTCCGAAATGGCTCCGAGGGAATCAACGACGGATCGCGAAAACCATACAGAAATGATTCCGGAAGGATCCCAAAATGATCCCGAAATAGTCCGGAAATGACCCAGATGGGATCCCGCACAGATCCAGAAATGATCCCGGAAGGGTCCAAAAAACTATCCCGGAAAAGTAACAAAAAATCCCGAAATGGCTCCTACGGCATCCCGGACGGATCCAGAAATGATCTCGGAAGGGTCCCCAAATGATCCCAAAATGGTCCCGAAATGACCCTGATGGATCCGACAAACCATCAAGAAATTATGCCGGAAGGGTCCCCAAATGATCCCGAAATAAAACAGAAAAAGTCACGAAACGACCCCTAGAGGATCCCCAAATGATCCCGTATTAGCCCCGAAAAAGTCCCAAAATGACCCTGACGGGATCCCGAAAGGATTCCGAAAACAATACAGAAATGATGCCGGAAAGGTCCTCAAATGATCCCCTAATATTCCCGAAATGACCGTGACGGGACCCCGACAACTATCCAGAAATGATGCCGAAAGGGTCCGCAAGTGATCCCGTATTAGTCGAAAAAAATCCCGAAAGGACCACGACGGGATCACGGACGAATCCCAAAAACCATCCAGAAATGATGCCGGTAGGTATCCCAAATGATCCCGAAATAGTCCCGAAATCACCTCGTCGGCATCCCGGACGGATCCCGAAAATTATCCAGAAATGATGCCGGAAAGGTTCCCAAATGATCCCCTAATAGTCCCGAAATTACCCTAATGGGATCCCGGACGGATCCCGAAAACCATCCAGAAATGATGCCGAAAGGGTTCCCAAATGATCCCGTATTAGTCGCGAAAAAGTCCCGAAATGACCCCGACGGGATCCCGGACGGATCCCGAAAACCATCCAGAAATGATGCCGGATGAGCCCCAAAATGATCCCGAAAAAGTCCCCAAATGACCCCGACGAGATCCCGGACGGATCCCGAAAACCATCCAGAAATGATGCCGGAAGAGCGCCCAAATGATCCCGAAAAAGTCCCCAAATGACCCCGACGATATCCCGGACGGATTCCGAAAACCATCCAGAAATGATGCTGGAAGAGCCCCCAAATGATCCCGAAAAAGTCCCCATATGACCCCGACTAGATCCCGCACGGATCCCGAAAACCATCCAGAAATGATGCCGGAAGGGTCCCCAAATGATCGCGAAATAGTCCCGAAATGATTCCGGAATAGTCCCGAAAATGTTCCAAAATAACCCCGACGGGATCCCGTACGGATCCCGTAAACTATACAGAAATGATCCCGGAAGGGTCCCAAAATGATCCCGAAATAGTCCCGAAAAAGTCCCGAAATTACCCCGGCGTAATCCCGGACCGATCCCGAAAACCATCCAGAAATGATCCCGGAAGGGTCTCGATATGACCCTTACGGGATTACAAATAAGGTGAAGCTAATTATAAAACCATGTTAATAAGGCAGCAGGCGCATTGGAGCGAATAAAAAGTTAGATAGAAACATACAGGTAAAGCTAATAAAAGCGTGCTAATAAAAACAATTGATGGAGGGCGGATGGCGGGAGTAGAGGAGAGGACCACTGATCGTTCCTCCAAAATTGTCTAGATCTCGTTCTGTATGTACCAGATACCAAAAACTATTGATTTAGGAGAAAATTTAGATTGAGTTATAACAATTTATGGATTTTACACCAGAGGGGGTGATAAAGGGGGCGGGCGGAGGGTGTCACTGTTTACTTTGTAAGCCCTCGACTTATTTGACCCCTTGAGTCTGTGATATTGGTGAAGGCCAGTATACGTAAAGTTATAATGTGTAAAAATTATGAAAAATAATTTCTCGAAGGGGTCGTGGGACCCCCACCCCTCTTTCCATGTTCGAAAAAAATTTCGCTAGTAGACTGCTGTCTGTGTCCCAAATTTCATCAAAATCCGTGTAGCCATTCTGGCGTGATTCAGTCGCAAAGACGAAAAAATATAATAATTAAATTATAACTGTTCCTAGGGGGCGGGGGACCACGCCCCTTTTGAAAAATATATAGCTAGTAGATCCTTCTAGACTATTGGCTATATGTGTGCAAAATTTCATCCAAATCGGTCCAGCCGTTCTTGCGTTATTGAGTCACAAAGACAAACGTCTGGACAAACATCCAAACATCCAAACATCCAAACATCCAAACATCCAAACATCTTAACATCCAAACTTTCCCATTTATAATATATATATTAGACTAGCCTTTACCCGCGGCCCCGTCCGCAAGGAGAAAATGAAATATGTGGGCTATTCACGTTAGCCTGCTTATCTATCTAATCTAATCTAATATATATTATAAATGGGAAAGTTTGGATGTTAAGATGTTTGGATGTTTGGATGTTTGGATGTTTAGATGTTTGGATGTTTGGATGTTTGGATGTTTGGATGTTTGTCCAGACGTTTGTCTTTGTGACTCAATAACGCAAGAACGGCTGGACCGATTTGGATGAAATTTTGCACACATATAGCCAATAGTCTAGAAGGATCTACTAGCTATATATTTTTCAAAAGGGGCGTGGTCCCCGCCCCCTAGGAACAGTTGTAATGTAATTATTATATTTTTTCGTCTTTGCGACTGAATCACGCCAGAATGGCTACACGGATTTTGATGAAATTTGGGACACAGACAGTAGTCTACTAGCGAAATTTTTTTCGAACATGGAAAGAGGGGTGGGGGTCCCACGACCCTTCGAGAAATTATTTTTCATAATTTTTACACATTATAACTTTATGTATACTGGCCTTCACCAATATCACAGACTCAAGGGGTCAAATAAGTCGAGGGCTTACAAAGTAAGCAGTGACACCCTCCGCGCGCCCCCTTTATCTCCCCCTCTGGTGTAAAATCCATAAATTTTTATAACTCAATCTAAATTTTCTCCTAAATCAATAGTTTTTGGTATCTGGTACATACAGAACGAGATCTAGACAATTTTGGAGGAACGATCAGTGGTCCTCTCCCCTACTCCCGCCATCCGCCCTCCATCAATTGTTTTTATTAGCACGCTTTTATTAGCTTTACCTGTATGTTTCTATCTAACTTTTTATTCGCTCCAATGCGCCTGCTGCCTTATTAACATGGTTTTATAATTAGCTTCACATTATTTGTAATCCCGTAAGGGTCATATCGAGACCCTTCCGGGATCATTTCTGGATGGTTTTCGGGATCGGTCCGGGATTACGACGGGGTAATTTCGGGACTTTTTCGGGACTATTTCGGGATCATTTTGGGACCCTTCCGGGATCATTTCTGTATAGTTTACGGGATCCGTCCGGGATCCCGTCGGGGTTATTTTGGAACATTTTCGGGACTATTCCGGAATCATTTCGGGACTATTTCGCGATCATTTGGGGACCCTTCCGGCATCATTTCTGGATGGTTTTCGGGATCCGTGCGGGATCTCGTCGGGGTCATATGGGGACTTTTTCGGGATCATTTGGGGGCTCTTCCGGCATCATTTCTGGATGGTTTTCGGGATCCGTCCGGGATATCGTCGGGGTCATTTGGGGACTTTTTCGGGATCATTTGGGGGCTCTTCCGGCATCATTTCTGGATGGTTTTCGGGATCCGTCCGGGATCTCGTCGGGGTCATTTGGGGACTTTTCCGGGATCATTTTGGGGCTCATCCGGCTTCGTTTCTGGATGGTTTTCGGGATCCGTCCGGGATCCCGTCGGGGTCATTTCGGTACTTTTTCGCGACTAATGCGGGATCATTTGGGAACCCTTTCGGCATCATTTCTGGATGGTTTTCGGGATCCCGTCGGGGTCATTTCGGAACTTTTTCGCGACTAATACGGGATCATTTGGGAACCCTTTCGGCATCATTTCTGGATGGTTTTCGGGATCCGTCCGGGATCCCATTAGGGTAGTTTCGGGACTATTAGGGGATCATTTGGGAACCTTTGCGGCTTCATTTCTGGATAATTTTCGGGATCCGTCCGAGATGCCGACGAGGTCATTTCGGGACTATTTCGGGATCATTTGGGATACCTACCGGCATCATTTCTGGATGGTTTTTGGGATTCGTCCGGGATCCCGTCGTGGTCCTTTCGGGACTTTTTTTCGACTAATACGGGATCATTTGCGGACCCTTTCGGCATCATTTCTGGATAGTTGTCGGGATCCCGTCACGGTCATTTCGGGACTATTAGGGGATCATTTGAGGACCTTTCCGGCATCATTTCTGTATTGTTTTCGGAATCCTTTCGGGATCCCGTCAGGGTCATTTTGGGACTTTTTTGGGGCTAATACGGGATCATTTGGGGATCCTCTAGGAGTCGTTTCGTGACTTTTTCTGTTTTATTTCGGGATAATTTGGGGACCCTTCCGGCATAATTTCTTGATGGTTTGCCGGATCCATCAGGGTCATTTCGGGACCATTTTGGGATCATTTGGGGACCCTTCCGAGATCATTTCTGGATCCGTTCGGGATGCCGTAGGAGCCATTTCGGGATTTTTTGTTACTTTTCCGGGATAGTTTTTGGACCCTTCCGGGATCATTTCTGGATCTGTGCGGGATCCCATCTGGGTCATTTCCGGACTATTTCGGGATCATTTTGGGATCCTTCCGGAATCATTTCTGTATGGTTTTCGCGATCCGTCGTTGATTCCCTCGGAGCCATTTCGGAACCTTTTCTGGAGTATGTCGGGGTCATTTGGGGACTTTTTCGGGATCATTTGGGGCTCTTCCAGCATCATTTCTGGATGGTTTTCGGGATCCGTGCGGGATCTCGTCGGGGTCATTTGGGGACTTTTTCGGGATCATTTGGGGGCTCTTCCGGCATCATTTCTCGATGGTTTTCGGGATCCGTCCGGGATATCGTCGGGGTCATTTGGGGATTTTCCGGGATCATTTGGGGGCTCTTCCGGCATCATTTCTGGATGTTTTTCGGGATCCGCCCGAGATCCCATCAGGGTAATTTCGGGACTATTAGGGGATCATTTGTGGACCTTTCCGGCATCATTTCTGGATAATTTTCGGTATCCGTCCGTGATGCCGACGAGGTCATTTCGGCATTATTTCGGGATCATTTGGGATACCTACCGGCATCATTTCTGGATGGTTTTTGGGATTCGTCCGGGATCCCGTCGGGGTCATTTCGGTACTTTTTCTCGACTAATACGGGATCATTTGCGGACCCTTTCGGCATAATTTCTGGATAGTTGTCGGGATCCGTTCGGGATCCCGTCACGGTCATTTCGGAACTATTAGGGGATCATTTGAGGACCTTTCCGGCATCATTTCTGGATAGTTTTTGGAATCCTTTCGGGATCCCGTCAGGGTCATTTCGGGGCTTTTTCGGGATCATTTAAGGATGGCTTTCAGGATTCGTCCGGGAACCCGTCAGGGGTAATTTCTGGACTTTTCCGAGACTATTTCGGGATCATTTTGGGACCTTCTCAAGATCATTTCTGGATGGATTTCGGGATTTGTCCGGGATGCCCTCAGGGTCATTTTGGGACTATTAGGTGAGCATTTGAGGACCGTTCCGGCATCACTTCTGGATGGTTTTCGGTATCCGTTCAGATTCCCGTCGGAATAATTGCGGGACTTTTTCGGGATCATTGGGGTCCCTTCCAAAATCATTTCTGGATGGTTTTTGGGATTCGTCCGGTATCCCGTCGGGGTCATTTCGGGACTTTTTCTCGACTAATACGGGATCATTTGCGGCCCCTTTCGGTATCATTTCTGGAGAGTTGTCGGGATCCGTTCGGGATCCCGTCAGGGTCTTTTCGGAACTATTGGGAGATCATTTGAGGACCTTTCCGGCATCATTTCTGGTTAGTTTTCGGGATCCTTTCCGGGTCCCATCAGGGTCATTTCGGGACTTTTTCGGCATCATTTAAGATTGGTTTTCAGGATTCGTCCGGTATCCGTCAGGGTAATTTCTGGACTTTTCCCAGACTATTTCGGGATAATTTTGGGACCCTCCCAAGATCATTTCTGGATGGATTTCGGGATCTGTCCGGGATGCCGTCAGGGTCATTTTGGGACTATTAGGTGATCATTTGAGGACCTTTTCGGCATCACTTCTGGATGGTTTTCGGTATCCGCTCAGGATCCCGTCGGAATTATTGCGGGACTTTTTTGGGATCATTTGGTGTCTCTTCCGGCAACATTTCTGGCTGGTTTTTGGGATTCGTCCGGCATCCCGTCGGGTTCATTTCGGGACTTTTTCTCGACTAATACGGGATCATTTGCGGGCCCTTTCGACATCATTTCTAGATAGTTGTCGGGATCCGTTCGGGATCCCGTCAGGGTCTTTTCGGAACTATTAGGTGATCATTTGAGGACATTTCCGGCATCATTTCTGGATAGTTTTCGGAATCCTTTCGGAGTCCAGTCAGGGTCATTTCGGGACTTTTTCGGGATCATTTAGAGATGGCTTTCAGGATTCGTCCGGGAACCCGTCAGGGTAATTTCTGAACTTTTCCGAGACTATTTCGGGATAATTTTGGGACCTTCCCAAGATCATTTCTGGATGGATTTTGGGATCAGTCCGGGATGCCGTCAGGGTCATTTTGGTATTAGGTGATCATTTGAGGAACTTTCCGGCATCACTTCTGGATGGTTATCGGTATCCGATCAGGATCCCCTCGGAATCATTGCGGGACTTTTTCGGGATCATTTGGGGTCCCTCCCAAGATCATTTCTGGATGGATTTCGGGATCTGTCCGGGATCCCGTCAGGGTCATTTAGGGGTACGTTCGAGATCCCGTCAGGGTCATTTCGGGACTTCTTCGGGAATATATCGGGATCATTTCTGGATGGTTTATGGGATCCGTCCATGACCCCTTAAGGGTAATTTCGGGACTATTAGGTGATCATTTGAGGACCTTTCCGGCGTCACTTCTGGATGATTTTCGGTATCCGTTCGGGATCCCGTCGGAATCAATGCGGGACTTTTAGGGAATCATTTGGGATCCCTTCCGGCATCATTTCTGGATGGTTTTCGGGATTTGTCCGGGATCCCCTCGGGGTTATTTCGGGACCTTTTCGGGGCTAATACGGGATCATTTGGGGATCCTCTAGGGGTCGTTTCGTGACTTTTTCTGTATTATTTCGGGATCATTTTGGGACCCTTTCGGCATAATTTCTTGATGGTTTGCCGGATCCATCAGGGTCATTTCGGGACCATTTTGGGATCATTTGGGGACCCTTCCGAGATCATTTCTGGATCCGTCCGGGATGCCGTAGGAGCCATTTCGGGATTTTTTGTTACTTTTCCGGGATAGTTTTTGCACCCTTCCGGGATCATTTCTGGATCTGTGCGGGATCCCATCTGGGTCAATTCCGGACTATTTCGGGATCATTTTGGAATCCTTCCGGAATCATTTCTGTATGGTTTTCGCGATCCATCGTGGATCCCCTCTGAGCCATTTCGGAACTTTTTCTGGAGTTAGTCGGGATAATTTAGGGACCCTTCCTGGATATTTTCTGGATGGTTTCTGAGATCCGTCCGGGAGCCCGTCAGGGTAATTTCGGAACTTTTTCGGGACTATTTCGGGATCAATTTGGTACCCTTCAGGCATCATTTCTGTGTGGTTATCTGGATAAGTCTAGAACCGTGTCGTTGTCATTTCGGGTTTTTTTGGGACTACTTCGGGAACTTTTGGAAACACTTCCGGGGCGTTTCTGGATGTTTTTCGGGATCCGTCCGCGATAGCGTCGGGGTCATTTCGTGGCTTTTTCTGGATAATTTCGTTATCATTTTGGGATCCTATCAGGTTATCAGCTCATAAAGTTCTTTTTTTTACTCAATTACAAAAATAAAATGCATTAGACAGAAAAAAAATTTTAAACAGATAACTTTATAAGCAGGCTAACGTGAATAGCCCACATATTTCATTTTCTCCTTGCGGACGGGGCCGCGGGTAAAGGCTAGTATATATTATAAATGGGAAAGTTTGGATGTTAAGATGTTTGGATGTTTGGATGTTTGGATGTTTGGATGTTTGGATGTTTGGATGTTTGGATGTTTGGATGTTTGGATGTTTGTCCAGACGTTTGTCTTTGTGACTCAATAACGCAAGAACGGCTGGACCGATTTGGATGAAATTTTGCACACATATAGCCAATAGTCTAGAAGGATCTACTAGCTATATATTTTTCAAAAGGGGCGTGGTCCCCGCCCCCTAGGAACAGTTGTAATGTAATTATTATATTTTTTCGTCTTTGCGACTGAATCACGCCAGAATGGCTACACGGATTTTGATGAAATTTGGGACACAGACAGTAGTCTACTAGCGAAATTTTTTTCGAACATGGAAAGAGGGGTGGGGGTCCCACGACCCTTCGAGAAATTATTTTTCAAAATTTTTACACATTATAACTTTACGTATACTGGCCTTCACCAATATCACAGACTCAAGGGGTCAAATAAGTCGAGGGCTTACAAAGTAAGCAGTGACACCCTCCGCCCGCACCCTTTATCTCCCCCTCTGGTGTAAAATCCATAAATTTTTATAACTCAATCTAAATTTTCTCCTAAATCAATAGTTTTTGGTATCTGGTACATACAGAACGAGATCTAGACAATTTTGGAGGAACGATCAGTGGTCCTCTCCTCTACTCCCGCCATCCGCCCTCCATCAATTGTTTTTATTAGCACGCTTTTATTAGCTTTACCTGTATGTTTCTATCTAACTTTTTATTCGCTCCAATGCGCCTGCTGCCTTATTAACATGGTTTTATAATTAGCTTCACATTATTTGTAATCCCGTAAGGGTCATATCGAGACCCTTCCGGGATCATTTCTGGATGGTTTTCGGGATCGGTCCGGGATTACGACGGGGTAATTTCGGGACTTTTTCGGGACTATTTCGGGATCATTTTGGGACCCTTCCGGGATCATTTCTGTATAGTTTACGGGATCCGTCCGGGATCCCGTCGGGGTTATTTTGGAACATTTTCGGGACTATTCCGGAATCATTTCGGGACTATTTCGCGATCATTTGGGGACCCTTCCGGCATCATTTCTGGATGGTTTTCGGGATCCGTGCGGGATCTCGTCGGGGTCATATGGGGACTTTTTCGGGATCATTTGGGGGCTCTTCCGGCATCATTTCTGGATGGTTTTCGGGATCCGTCCGGGATATCGTCGGGGTCATTTGGGGACTTTTTCGGGATCATTTGGGGGCTCTTCCGGCATCATTTCTGGATGGTTTTCGGGATCCGTCCGGGATCTCGTCGGGGTCATTTGGGGACTTTTCCGGGATCATTTTGGGGCTCATCCGGCTTCATTTCTGGATGGTTTTCGGGATCCGTCCGGGATCCCGTCGGGGTCATTTCGGTACTTTTTCGCGACTAATGCGGGATCATTTGGGAACCCTTTCGGCATCATTTCTGGATGGTTTTCGGGATCCCGTCGGGGTCATTTCGGAACTTTTTCGCGACTAATACGGGATCATTTGGGAACCCTTTCGGCATCATTTCTGGATGGTTTTCGGGATCCGTCCGGGATCCCATTAGGGTAGTTTCGGGACTATTAGGGGATCATTTGGGAACCTTTGCGGCTTCATTTCTGGATAATTTTCGGGATCCGTCCGAGATGCCGACGAGGTCATTTCGGGACTATTTCGGGATCATTTGGGATACCTACCGGCATCATTTCTGGATGGTTTTTGGGATTCGTCCGGGATCCCGTCGTGGTCCTTTCGGGACTTTTTTTCGACTAATACGGGATCATTTGCGGACCCTTTCGGCATCATTTCTGGATAGTTGTCGGGATCCCGTCACGGTCATTTCGGGACTATTAGGGGATCATTTGAGGACCTTTCCGGCATCATTCCTGTATTGTTTTCGGAATCCTTTCGGGATCCCGTCAGGGTCATTTTGGGACTTTTTTGGGGCTAATACGGGATCATTTGGGGATCCTCTAGGAGTCGTTTCGTGACTTTTTCTGTTTTATTTCGGGATCATTTGGGGACCCTTCCGGCATAATTTCTTGATGGTTTGCCGGATCCATCAGGGTCATTTCGGGACCATTTTGGGATCATTTGGGGACCCTTCCGAGATCATTTCTGGATCCGTTCGGGATGCCGTAGGAGCCATTTCGGGATTTTTTGTTACTTTTCCGGGATAGTTTTTGGACCCTTCCGGGATCATTTCTGGATCTGTGCGGGATCCCATCTGGGTCATTTCCGGACTATTTCGGGATCATTTTGGGATCCTTCCGGAATCATTTCTGTATGGTTTTCGCGATCCGTCGCTGATTCCCTCGGAGCCATTTCGGAACCTTTTCTGGAGTATGTCGGGGTCATTTGGGGACTTTTTCGGGATCATTTGGGGCTCTTCCAGCATCATTTCTGGATGGTTTTCGGGATCCGTGCGGGATATCGTCGGGGTCATTTGGGGATTTTCCGGGATCATTTGGGGGCTCTTCCGGCATCATTTCTGGATGTTTTTCGGGATCCGCCCGAGATCCCATCAGGGTAATTTCGGGACTATTAGGGGATCATTTGTGGACCTTTCCGGCATCATTTCTGGATAATTTTCGGTATCCGTCCGGGATGCCGACGAGGTCATTTCGGCATTATTTCGGGATCATTTGGGATACCTACCGGCATCATTTCTGGATGGTTTTTGGGATTCGTCCGGGATCCCGTCGGGGTCATTTCGGGACTTTTTCTCGACTAATACGGGATCATTTGCGGACCCTTTCGGCATAATTTCTGGATAGTTGTCGGGATCCGTTCGGGATCCCGTCACGGTCATTTCGGAACTATTAGGGGATCATTTGAGGACCTTTCCGGCATCATTTCTGGATAGTTTTTGGAATCCTTTCGGGATCCCGTCAGGGTCATTTCGGGGCTTTTTCGGGATCATTTAAGGATGGTTTTCAGGATTCGTCCGGGAACCCGTCAGGGTAATTTCTGGACTTTTCCGAGACTATTTCGGGATCATTTTGGGACCTTCCCAAGATCATTTCTGGATGGATTTCGGGATTTGTCCGGGATGCCCTCAGGGTCATTTTGGGACTATTAGGTGAGCATTTGAGGACCGTTCCGGCATCACTTCTGGATGGTTTTCGGTATCCGTTCAGATTCCCGTCGGAATAATTGCGGGACTTTTTCGGGATCATTGGGGTCCCTTCCAAAATCATTTCTGGATGGTTTTTGGGATTCGTCCGGTATCCCGTCGGGGTCATTTCGGGACTTTTTCTCGACTAATACGGGATCATTTGCGGGCCCTTTCGGTATCATTTCTGAAGAGTTGTCGGGATCCGTTCGGGATCCCGTCAGGGTCTTTTTGGAACTATTGGGAGATCATTTGAGGACCTTTCCGGCATCATTTCTGGTTAGTTTTCGGGATCCTTTCCGGGTCCCATCAGGGTCATTTCGGGACTTTTTCGGCATCATTTAAGATTGGTTTTCAGGATTCGTCCGGTATCCGTCAGGGTAATTTCTGGACTTTTCCAGACTATTTCGGGATAATTTTGGGACCCTCCCAAGATCATTTCTGGATGGATTTCGGGATCTGTCCGGGATGCCGTCAGGGTCATTTTGGGACTATTAGGTGATCATTTGAGGACCTTTTCGGCATCACTTCTGGATGGTTTTCGGTATCCGCTCAGGATCCCGTCGGAATTATTGCGGGACTTTTTTGGGATCATTTGGTGTCTCTTCCGGCAACATTTCTGGCTGGTTTTTGGGATTCGTCCGGCATCCCGTCGGGTTCATTTCGGGACTTTTTCTCGACTAATACGGGATCATTTGCGGGCCCTTTCGACATCATTTCTAGATAGTTGTCGGGATCCGTTCGGGATCCCGTCAGGGTCTTTTCGGAACTATTAGGTGATCATTTGAGGACATTTCCGGCATCATTTCTGGATAGTTTTCGGAATCCTTTCGGGGTCCAGTCAGGGTCATTTCGGGACTTTTTCGGGATCATTTAGAGATGGCTTTCAGGATTCGTCCGGGAACCCGTCAGGGTAATTTCTGAACTTTTCCGAGACTATTTCGGGATAATTTTGGGACCTTCCCAAGATCATTTCTGGATGGATTTTGGGATCAGTCCGGGATGCCGTCAGGGTCATTTTGGTATTAGGTGATCATTTGAGGAACTTTCCGGCATCACTTCTGGATGGTTATCGGTATCCGATCAGGATCCCCTCGGAATCATTGCGGGACTTTTTTGGGATCATTTGGGGTCCCTCCCAAGATCATTTCTGGATGGATTTCGGGATCTGTCCGGGATCCCGTCAGGGTCATTTAGGGGTACGTTCGAGATCCCGTCAGGGTCATTTCGGGACTTCTTCGGGAATATATCGGGATCATTTCTGAATGGTTTATGGGATCCGTCCATGACCCCTTAAGGGTAATTTCGGGACTATTAGGTGATCATTTGAGGACCTTTCCGGCGTCACTTCTGGATGATTTTCGGTATCCGTTCGGGATCCCGTCGGAATCAATGCGGGACTTTTACGGAATCATTTGGGATCCCTTCCGGCATCATTTCTGGATGGTTTTCGGGATTTGTCCGGGATCCCCTCGGGGTTATTTCGGGACCTTTTCGGGGCTAATACGGGATCATTTGGGGATCCTCTAGGGGTCGTTTCGTGACTTTTTCTGTATTATTTCGGGATCATTTTGGGACCCTTTCGGCATAATTTCTTGATGGTTTGCCGGATCCATCAGGGTCATTTCGGGACCATTTTGGGATCATTTGGGGACCCTTCCGAGATCATTTCTTGATCCGTCCGGGATGCCGTAGGAGCCATTTCGGGATTTTTTGTTACTTTTCCGGGATAGTTTTTGCACCCTTCCGGGATCATTTCTGGATCTGTGCGGGATCCCATCTGGGTCAATTCCGGACTATTTCGGGATCATTTTGGAATCCTTCCGGAATCATTTCTGTATGGTTTTCGCGATCCATCGTGGATCCCCTCTGAGCCATTTCGGAACTTTTTCTGGAGTTAGTCGGGATAATTTAGGGACCCTTCCTGGATATTTTCTGGATGGTTTCTGAGATCCGTCCGGGAGCCCGTCAGGGTAATTTCGGAACTTTTTCGGGACTATTTCGGGATCAATTTGGTACCCTTCAGGCATCATTTCTGTGTGGTTATCTGGATAAGTCTAGAACCGTGTCGTTGTCATTTCGGGTTTTTTTGGGACTACTTCGGGAACTTTTGGAAACACTTCCGGGGAGTTTCTGGATGGTTTTCGGGATCCGTCCGCGATAGCGTCGGGGTCATTTCGTGGCTTTTTCTGGATAATTTCGTTATCATTTTGGGATCCTATCAGGTTATCAGCTCATAAAGTTCTTTTTTTTACTCAATTACAAAAATAAAATGCATTAGACAGAAAAAAAATTTTAAACAGATAACTTTATAAGCAGGCTAACGTGAATAGCCCACATATTTCATTTTCTCCTTGCGGACGGGGCCGCGGGTAAAGGCTAGTAAAGTTATCTGTTTAAAATTTTTTTCTGTCTAATGCATTTTATTTTTGTAATTGAGTAAAAAAAAGAACTTTATGAGCTGATAACCTGATAGGATCGCAAAATTATAACGAAATTATCCAGAAAAAGCCACGAAATGACCCCGACGCTGTCGCGGACGGATCCCGAAAACCATCCAGAAACGCCCCGGAAGTGTTTCCAAAAGTTCCCGAAGTAGTCCCAAAAAAACCCGAAATGACAACGACACGATTCTAGACTTATCCAGATAACCACACAGAAATGATGCCTGAAGGGTACCAAATTGATCCCGAAATAGTCCCGAAAAAGTTCCGAAATTACCCTGACGGGCTTCCGGACGGATCTCAGAAACCATCCAGAAAATATCCAGGAAGGGTCCCTAAATTATCCCGACTAACTCCAGAAAAAGTTCCGATCAAGAAATTATGCCGGAAGGGTCCCCAAATGATCCCGAAATAAAACAGAAAAAGTCACGAAACGACCCCTAGAGGATCCCCAAATGATCCCGTATTAGCCCCAAAAAGTCACAAAATGACACTGACGGGATCCCGAAAGGATTCCGAAAACAATACAGAAATGATGCCGGAAAGGTCCTCAAATGATCCCCTAATAGTCCCGAAATGACCGTGACGGGATCCCGACAACTATCCAGAAATGATGCCGAAAGGGTTCCCAAATGATCCCGTATTAGTCGCGAAAAAGTCCCGAAATGACCCCGACGGGATCCCGGACGGATCCCGAAAACCATCCAGAAAGGATGCCGAAAGGGTTCCCAAATGATCCCGTATTAGTCGCGAAAAAGTCCCGAAATGACCCCGACGGGATCCCGGACGGATCCCGAAAACCATCCAGAAATGATGCCGGATGAGCCCCAAAATGATCCGGAAAAAGTCCCCAAATGACCCCGACGAGATCCCGGACGGATCCCGAAAACCATCCAGAAATGATGCCGGAAGAGCCCCCAAATGATCCCGAAAAAGTCCCCAAATGACCCCGACGATATCCCGGACGTATCCCGAAAACCATACAGAAATGATGCCGGAAGAGCCCACAAATGATCCCGAAAAAGTCCCCATATGACCCCGACGAGATCCCGCACGGATCCCGAAAACCATCCAGAAATGATGCCGGAAGGGTCCCCAAATGATCGCGAAATAGTCCCGAAATGATTCCGGAATAGTCCCGAAAATGTTCCAAAATAACCCCGACGAGATCCCAGGCGGATCCCGTACACTATACAGAAATGATCCCGGAAGGGTCCCAAAATGATCCCGAAATAGTCCAGAAAAAGTCCCGAAATTACCCCGGCGTAATCCCGGACCGATCCCGAAAACCATCCAGAAATGATCCCGGAAGGGTCTCGATATGACCCTTACGGGATCACAAATAAGGTGAAGCTAATTATAAAACCATGTTAATAAGGCAGCAGGCGCATTGGAGCGAATAAAAAGTTTGATAGAAACATACAGGTAAAGCTAATAAAAGCGTGCTAATAAAAACAATTGATGGAGGGCGGATGGCGGGAGTAGAGGAGAGGACCACTGATCGTTCCTCCAAAATTGTCTAGATCTCGTTCTGTATGTACCAGATACCAAAAACTATTGATTTAGGAGAAAATTTAGATTGAGTTATAACAATTTATGGATTTTACACCAGAGGGGGGATAAAGGGGGCGGGCGGAGGGTGTCACTGCTTACTTTGTAAGCCCTCGACTTATTTGACCCCTTGAGTCTGTGATATTGGTGAAGGCCAGTATACGTAAAGTTATAATGTGTAAAAATTATGAAAAATAATTTCTCGAAGGGTCGTGGGACCGCCACCCCTCTTTCCATGTTCGAAAAAAATTGCGCTAGTAGACTACTGTCTGTGTCCCAAATTTCATCAAAATCCGTGTAGCCATTCTGGCGTTATTCAGTCGCAAAGACGAAAAAATATAATAATTAAATTATAACTGTTCCTAGGGGGCGGGGACCACGCCCCTTTTGAAAAATATATAGCTAGTAGATCCTTCTAGACTATTGGCTATATGTGTGCAAAATTTCATCCAAATCGGTCCAGCCGTTCTTGCGTTATTGAGTCACAAAGACAAACGTCTGGACAAACATCCAAACATCCAAACATCCAAACATCCAAACATCTAAACATCCAAACATCTTAACATCCAAACTTTCCCATTTATAATATATACTAGCCTTTACCCGCGGCCCCGTCCGCAAGGAGAAATTTAAATATATGGGCTATTCGCGTTAGCCTACTTATTATCTGTTTAAAATTTTGTTTTCTGTCTAATGCATTTTATTTTTGTAATTGAGTAAAAAAAAGAACTAAATGAGCTGATAACCTGATAGGATCCCAAATGATCCCGAAATTATCCAGAAAAAGCTATGAAATTACCCCCACGCTATCGCGGACGGATCCCGAAAACCATCCAGAAATGCCCCGAAAGGGTCTCCAAAAGTTCCCCGAATAGTCCCAAAAAAACCCGAAATGACAGCGACACGATTCTAGACGTATCTAGAGAACCACACAGAAATGATCCCTGAAGGTGTTCCATAATGATCCCGAAAAGGTTCCGAAATAACCCTGACGGGCTCCCGGGCGGATCTCAAAAACCATCCAGAAAATATCGAGGAAGGGTTCCTAAATTATCCCGACATACTCCAGAAAAAGTTCCGAAATGGCTCCCAGGGGATCCACCACGGATCGCGAAAACCATACAGAAATGATTCCGGAAGGATCCCAAAATGGTCCCGAAATAGTCCGGAAATGACCCAGATGGGATCCCGCACAGATCCAGAAATGATCCCGGAAGGGTGCAAAAACTATCCCGGAAAAGTAACAAAAAATCCGGAAATGGCTCCTACGGCATCCCGGACGGATCCAGAAATGATCTCGAAAGTTTCCCAAATGTTCCCAAAATGGTCCCGAAATGACCCTGATGGATCCGTCAAACCATCAAGAAATTATGCCGAAAGGATCCCAAAATGATCCCGAAATAATACAGAAAAAGTCACGAAACGACCCCTACAGGATCCCCAAATGATCCCGTATTAGCCCCGAAAAGGTCCCGAAATAACCCCGACGGGATCCCGGACAAATCCCGAAAACCATCCAGAAATGATGCCGGAAGAAATCCCAAATGATTCCGAAAAAGTCCCGCATTGATTCCGACGGGATCCCGAACGGATACCGAAAATCATCCAGAAGTGATGCCAGAAAGGTCAGAAGGTAAGGGGTCATGGACGGATCCCATAAACCATCCAGAAATGATCCCGATATAGTCCCGAAGAAGTCCCGAAATGACCCTGACGGGATCTCGAACGCACCCCTAAATGACCCCGACCGGATCCTGAAAGCCATCTCTAAATTATCCCGAAATGACCCTGACTGGACCCCGAAAGGATCCCGAAAACTTTTCAGAAATGATGCCGGAAAGGTCCTCAAATGATCTCCTAATAGTTCCGAAAAGACCCTGACGGGATCCCGAAAGGATCCCGACAACTATCTAGAAATGATGTCGAAAGGGCCCGCAAATGATCCCGTATTAGTCGAGAAAAAGTCCCGAAATTACCCCGATGGGATGCCGAACGAATCCCAAAAACCATCCAGAAATGATGCCGGAAGGGACACCAAATGATCCCGAAAAAGTCCCGCAATTACTCCGACGGGATCCTGAACGGATACCGAAAACCATCCAGAAGTGATGCCGGAAAGGTCCTCAAATGATCACCTAATAGTCCCAAAATGACCCTGACGGCATCCCGGACGAATCCTGAAAACCAATCTTAAATGATGCCGAAAAAGTCCCGAAATGACCCTGATGGGACACGGAAAGGATCCCGAAAACTAACCAGAAATGATGCCGGAAAGGTCCTCAAATGATCTCCCAATAGTTCCGAAAAGACCCTGACGGGATCCCGAACAGATCCCGACAACTATCCAGAAATTATACCGAAAGGGCCCGCAAATGATCCCGTATTAGTCGAGAAAAAGTCCCGAAATGACCCCGACGGGATGCCGGACGAATCCCAAAAACCATCCAGAAATGATGTCGGAAGGGACCCCAATGATCCCGAAAAAGTCCCGCAATTATTCCGACGGGATCCTGAACGGATACCGAAAACCATCCAGAAGTGATGCCGGAAAGGTCCTCAAATTCAAACCTAATAGCCCCAAAATTACCCTGACGGCATCCCGGACAAATCCCGAAATCCATCCAGAAATGATCTTGGGAAGGTCCCAAAATGATCCCGAAATAGTCTCGGAAAAGTCCAGAAATTACCCTGACGGGTTCCCGGACGAATCCTGAAAGACATCCTTAAATGATCCCGAAAAAACCGCGAAATGACCCTGACGGGATCCCGAAAGGATTCCGAAAACTATATAGAAATGATGCCGGAAAGGTTCTCAAATGACCCCCTAATAGTCCCGAAATGACCGTGACGGGATCCCGAACGGATCCCGGCAACTATCCAGAAATGATGCCGAAAGGGTCCGCAAATGATCCCGTATTAGTCGAGAAAAAGTCCCGAAATAACCCCGACGGGATCCCGGACGAATCCCAAAAACCATCCAGAAATGATGCCGATAGGTATCCCAAATGATCCCGAAATAATCCCGAAACGACCTCGTCGGCATCCCGGACGGATACCGAAAATTATCCAGAAATGATGCCGGAAAGGTCCACAAATGAGCCCTAATATATCCGAAATTACCCTGATGGGATCCCGGACGGATCCCGAAAACCATCCAGAAATGATGTCGAAGGGGTTCCCAAATGATCCCGTATTAGTCGCGAAAAAGTCCCGAAATGACCCCGACGGCATCCCGGACGGATCCCGAAAACCATCCAGAAATGATGCCGGAAGAGCCCCAAATGATCCCGAAAAGGTCCCCAAATGACCCCGACGAGATCCCGGACGGATACCGAAAACCATCCAGAAATGATGCCGGTAGGTATCCCAAATGAACCCGAAATAGTCCCGAAATGACCCCGTCCGGATCCCGGACGGATCCCGACAACTATCCAGAAATGATGTCGAAAGGGTCCCCAAATGATCCCGCATTAGTCGAGAAAAAGTCCCGAAATGACCCCGACGGGATCCCGGACGGATCCCGAAAACCATACAGAAATGATGCCGGAAGAGCCCCCAAATGATCCCGAAAAAGTCCCCAAATGACCCCGACATACTCCAGAAAAAGTTCCGAAATGGCTCCGAGGGAATCAACGACGGATCGCGAAAACCATACAGAAATGATTCCGGAAGGATCCCAAAATGATCCCGAAATAGTCGGGAAATGACCCGGATGGGATCCCGCACAGATCCAGAAATGATCCCGGAAGGATCCCCAAATGATCCCAAAATGGTCCCGAAATCACCTTGATGGATCCGGCAAACCATCAAGAAATTATGCCGGAAGGGTCCCCAAATGATCCCGAAATAAAACAGAAAAAGTCACGAAACGACCCCTAGGGGATCCCCAAATGATCCCGTATTAGCCCCGAAATAGTCCCAAAATGACCCTGACGGGATCCCGAAAGGATTCCGAAAACAATCCAGAAATGATGCCGGAAAGGTTCTCAAATGATCCCCTAATAGTCCCGAAATGACCGTGACGGGATCCCGACAACTATCCAGAAATGATGCCGAAAGGGTCCGCAAATGATCCCGTATTAGTCGAGAAAAAGTCCCGAAATGACCACGACGGGATCCCGGACGAATCCCAAAAACCATCTAGAAATGATGCCGGTAGGTATCCCAAATGATCCCGAAATAGTCCGAAATGACCTCGTCGGCATCCCGGACGGATCCCGAAAATTATCCAGAAATGATGCCGGAAAGGTTACCAAATGATCCCCTAATAGTCCCGAAATTACCCTGATGGGATCCCGGACGGATCCCGAAAACCATCCAGAAATGATGCCGAAAGGGTTCCAAAATGATCCCGTATTAGTCGCGAAAAAGTCCCGAAATGACCCTGACGGGATCCCGGACGGATCCCGAAAACTATCCAGAAATGATGCCGGAAGAGCCCCAAAATGATCCCGAAAAAGTCCCGAAATGACCCCGACGAATCCCGGACGGATCCCGAAAACCATCCAGAAATGATGCCGGTAGGTATCACAAATGATCCCGAAATAGTCCCGAAATGACCTCGTCGGCATCCCGGACGGATCCCGAAAATTATCCAGAAATGATGCCGGAAAGGTTACCAAATGATCCCCTAATAGTCCCGAAATTACCCTGATGGGATCCCGGACGGATCCCGAAAACCATCCAGAAATGATGCCGGAAGAGCCCCAAAATGACCCCGAAAAAGTCCCCAAATGACCCCGACGAGATCCCGGATGGATCCCGAAAACCATCCAGAAATGATGCCGGAAGAGCCCCCAAATGATCCTGAAAAAGTCCCCAAATGACCCCGACGATATCCCGGACGGATCCCGCAAACCATCCAGAAATGATGCCGGAAGAGCCCCCAAATGATCCCGAAAAAGTCCCGAAATGACCCCGACGGGATCCCGGACGGATCCCGAAAACCATCCAGAAATGATGCCGGAAGAGCCCCAAAATGATCCCGAAAAAGTCCTGAAATGACGCCGACGATATCCCGGACGGATCCCGCAAACCATCCAGAAATGATGCCGGAAGAGCCCCCAAATGATCCCGAAAAAGTCCCCAAATGACCCCGACGAGATCCCGGACGGATCCCGAAAACCATCCAGAAATGATGCCGAATGATCCCGTATTAGTCGCTAAAAAGTCCCGAAATGACCCCGACGGGATGCCGGACGAATCCCGAGGACCATCCAGAAATGATGTCTAAGGGGACCCAAAATAACCCCGAAAAAGTCCCGTAATGATCCCGGAAACCATCAAGAATTTATGTCTCCAAGGTACGCAAATGATCCCGAAAGTACCCCGACGGGATCCCGGACGGATCCCGAAAACCATCCAGAAATGATGCCGGAAGGGTCCCCAAACGATCGCGAAATAGTCCCGAAATGATTCCGGAATAGTTCCGAAAATGTTCCAAAATAACCCCGACGGGATCCCGGACGGATCCCGAAAACTATACAGAAATGATCCCGGAAGGGTCCCAAAATGATCCCGAAATAGTCCTGAAAAAGTCCCGAAATTACCCCGGCGTAATCCCGGACCGATCCCGAAAACCATCCAGAAATGATCCCGGAAGGGTCTCGATATGACCCTTACGGGATTACAAATAAGGTGAAGCTAATTATAAAACCATGTTAATAAGGCAGCAGGCGCATTGGAGCGAATAAAAAGTTACATAGAAACATACAGGTAAAGCTAATATAAGCGTGCTAATAAAAGCAATTGATGGAGGGCGGATGGCGGGAGTAGAGGAGAGGACCACTGATCGTTCCTCCAAAATTGTCTAGATCTCGTTCTGTATGTACCAGATACCAAAAACTATTGATTTAGAAGAAAATTTATATTGAGTTATAACAATTTATAGATTTTACACCAGAGGGGGTGATAAAGGGGGGCGGGCGGAGGGTGTCACTGCTTACTTTGTAAGCCCTTGACTTATTTGACCCCTTGAGTCTGTGATATTGGTGAAGGCCAGTATACGTAAAGTTATAATGTGTAAAAATTATTGAAAAATTATTTCTCGAAGGGGTCGTGGGACCCCTACCCCTCTTTCCATGTTCGAAAAAAATTTCGCTAGTAGACCACTGTCTGTGTCCCAAATTTCATCAAAATCCGTGTAGCCATTCTGGCGTGATTCAGTCGCAAAGACGAAAAAATATAATAATTAAATTATAACTGTTCCTAGGGGGCGGAGACCACGCCCCTTTTGAAAAATATATAGCTAGTAGATCCTTCTAGAATATTGGCTATATGTGTGCAAAATTTCATCCAAATCGGTCCAGCCGTTCTTGCGTTATTGAGTCACAAAGACAAACGTCTGGACAAACATCCAAACATCCAAACATCCAAACATCTTCACATCCAAACTTTGCCATTTATAATATATATTAGATTAGATATTAGATTAGATTAGATATCGTCCCAAATTAAAATCTTGTCTCGTTTCTTATTTGTTCTATTAATTAAATCATAGATAACTGTCGTAAACTCTGCTAATTTTGGTATATATCGATGGTAATAATTAACTATACCAATACATTTTTGTGCCTGCTTAATAGATTTTTGACGATCAAAATTTCGAATGGCTAAAACTT
The DNA here is from genome assembly GCF_040869045.1 of Eurosta solidaginis. Classification (NCBI taxonomy): domain Eukaryota; kingdom Metazoa; phylum Arthropoda; class Insecta; order Diptera; family Tephritidae; genus Eurosta; species Eurosta solidaginis. The sequence continues at coordinate 65,943,032 of NC_090320.1, read as the reverse complement.
TTTCTTCCGAGGGCCTAATTCCCGTTTCAGAAATATTATGTCCTAAAAAGTCAACATTTGTTACGCCAAAAGTACATTTACTTGGTTTTATATTTAAACCGTACTCCGTGAGGCGCTGAAATAGTACGCGAAGATCTTTGAAATGTTGTTCCTCATTTTCGCTTGCCACTAAGAAATATATATATATATGTAAAAACAAATTCTAAATCATTAAGTACTTCATTAATAAACCGTTGAAAAGCTTGTGCGGAGTTTCTAAGCCCGAAAGGCATTCGTACAAATTCAAACATGCCAAAAGGCGTAGTAATTGCAGTTTTATAGATATCCTCTTCTGCCATTGGAATTTGGTGGTAAGCTCTTACCAAATCTAGCTTCGAAAATACTTTCTGATTTCTGAGATTCATGTTGAAGTCATGAACATGGGGCAAAGGATAACGATCAGGGACTGTAACAACGTTTAATCTTCTAAAATCTCCACAAGGACGCCAGTCATTTAACTCCTTCTTGGGTACAAGATGCAAAGGAGATGCTACCGCTGAATTAGAAGGCCTACATATCCCTGTCTTTACTAAAAAATCGAATTCAGTTTTATCTACTTTGAATTTAATATGGTCTAAACGCCTTGGTTTAGAAAATGGTAAATTTCCTTCAGTGACTAGTCTGTGAACTGTTGTATGTCTAACTGGTTGTGAATAATCTGGTTCAGAAAATAAAGAAGGAAATTCTTTCAATAACTTTGTAAATTTGTCATCAACAGCGAAAACTTTTGGTAGCGAAACATTACAAACACATGAAATTGTGTTAACTGAAAGACTTGTTACCGGATCTACTAAGCATTTGCGTTTAACATCAATTAAGAGACCATATTTACACAGAAAATCAGCACCGATAATTGGTTTAGCTATATCTGCTATTAAAAACGTGAACGTAAATTCGCGACGCAGTCCCAAATTTATAGTTAAAAGTTTTTTACCGTATGTCGAAATCGTTGAACCGTTAGCTGCCGTTAAAATAACATCTGATGACTTTTTCGAACATGAAGATTTTGAAACCGGAAGCACTGAAATTTCTGCTCCACTATCTATTAAAAAAATTCAATTTGTTTTTTTTTATCAAAAATAAATAAGCGACGTGTAAAGGTGTCTAAATTTCCGCTGTTTGTCGCCTCAACAACGGATGACTTTAGTTTGACGAACTATTGTTATTTTTAAAAGCGCATGGTTGTTCGCACTTCAAAGCCTGATTACCAAACTTATAATGATACCTACAGAGCCAATTTGGGTTGTCACGAGACTTTGATCTATATCTAGAGGGACTTCTAAAGCGATTCCTACTAAAAGATCGGGACCTTGAATAATTTTGACTGATCTGATTTTTAATTTCACTGATCTCTAATGATAATTTTTCAAAATTTTTGCAAATAATGTTAATTGTTTGAACTAAATTTGAAATAGTTGTATTTTCGCTTTTAGAATTTGGAAAATTACTAACTGAAGCTATTTCATTTTTATTATAAGCTTACCAAATATTATCGGCTAATTTAACTAATTCACTTATTTCAGTCGAATTCGAACTAGCAGGGTAATACTTAAATTTTTTGGCAACTTCCCTATCCAAAGCTTTTTAGAATTTCCTTGCTAAAATTGTTTCCAGAGAGTAGCACTAGAGACCGATAAAATTCAGAAGGTTTACGATCTCCCATTTCTGAATCGGATAACACTCGATCTAACTTGGCATTCTCACTTAATGAATGCCGTTCAATTAAAATTTTCTTTAATGCAGAAAATGTCTCACCTTCAGGAGGATTTTGAATAAAATCAAGAATATATACCTCCTGCGGAAGTGCAGTTATGACATATTCATATTTTGTCCCTTCTTGAGTAATGTTCTTTCGACTAAATCGCATTTCAGCATAGATGAACCATGCCTCAGGGCAATTAGTCCAAAATTGGGGACGTTTTACCGATGTAGCCAAAATTTCGTTATTTTGATTCGCATATGGATTTGGTAAATCATTTTGACAATTTTCATTATCCAAATCAATAAACGAATCGTTTACTTGATTTCGTGGTGTAGATGTACGTGTATTATGATGGTGAATGAAAGATTGTTAATAAAAATAATTACAAAAATTATATTATAGGAAGAAATAAAAAATGTCCGGAAAGGAGCGTTTACAAAACAAAAATGTTTAATTTGTTTTGATACATATACATATACATATACATATAAATAATATAAATTTAAATAAACTAAATGTTAGATACAGCTCACCAAATTCCTTTATTTGTTGTTGATAGTTGTCGCAATTGTTTATTTTTTATTGATTTTGAAATAAAGGTGTTTGTCCAGAAGACCCAAAACTTCGTAACAAATTTTCCTAAGTTGCTTCTCCACACGTTCTCACACGTACGTGCTTTCTATTGTAGTTGTTGTTGTTCACTGTTCTTTATTTCAAATGAATTCTTTAGTTGAATTTAGATTGTTGTTTGGGATTGGATTGTAGATTGAAATTCTGCTTTACTGTGACTTGGCTTTGAATAAAATTTTGGCTTAAATGCACAAGGATTACGCTCTCAGCTCAATGTTATTGTTCGGCTCCAATTTATAGCTTTAGCTGAGGCGTTTTTTCTGCTTTTAATTGTTGCCCAGCAATTTACATCAACGAGGAGCGTTTTTTCTTCTTGATGTTGTTGCTTTCTAGCTTTTATACATTCAGCGTTCAGGATCTCAACAAGATGATCAAGTAATGGCACTGAGCATTTGTAAATTTTCTGCTAATCTTGTTGTAGTTATATTTTGGGTTGTTTTGCATGCTTTTAAAAAAGGCTGGCTGATCGCCAATGTGGTAGTTGTTAATTATACCATTATTTATTGAGCACGCACTAGGTAGTCGTTAACTATACCACTATTTATTATACACGCACTATTTTATTTTATAAAATATCTTTATTATAATGACTCCTAAATGTATGCTAATAATTCGTTTTTAAAATTTTATATCAGAATGAAAATTTTTGAAACAATCATTCCAAAATTGAAATATAAAAAATTAACAAGAACCAAAAATTCAATTTATTTAAAGTAGGTACATTTAAAGTTGAATATAAATATAACCCTACAGTGGACATCACATTTGAAAACGCCGTGGCCGAAATGTGAACAGATTGCGATGATACTCGGTGCCGAAAATTGTTTTTTCCTTGCGTTTTTTTATCCAAATTTCGATGTACAATAAAAGTTTGGATGATTTTGATAGGATGTTTTCCGTACCATTAAAGGTCCATGAGTATATTGAAAAAATCGCAAAGAAAAAACAATTTTCGGCACCGAGTATCATCGCAATCTGTTCATATTTGGACCACAGCGTTTTCAGAGGTGATGTCCACTACAATGACAACATGTTCACCAACTTGAATGGATTTTGAAGATATCAAGTTTTTCGAGTGAGAACACTTGTGGTGAAGCGCCCTATATCTGCACTTAAATTCCAGCCTTTTAGCTGCCAGCTTTTTAATTATACAACTTAGATTTTTTGTTTTTTGACGAATTGAACTGATGTCAACAAGCAAAGCAAACGTAATGTAAGCTTTTAATAATCCAACAGGCATTTCTGGAAATGTTTTTAAAAGTAACTTAAAGTAAACTTGCTGTATTAAACGATATATAAGCGTTTTCAATACTAAATATATTTTAATGTTTTTCAGAAAACATTTTGAAGCGTTGAGGGTAAATGTTTATAAATATTTTAACTGTGAAAGTAAATTGTAAATGTTTACAAAAAAACTATTTGGTGATATTTTTCGTGTTTTTGTTTTTTTTTTTTGGTGAACATTTACAATTTCCGGTTTGCTGGGTAGAACTTTTATGGTCGTTTTAAATAAGTACACTTTGTTGTTTTTGTGTTACTTTTGCCGTCTTTCAGTGATGCGGCAGTTATGCGGCAGTTATGCGGCAATTACCCACCGACGTGTGCCATACGTACGGCCGTTTGTCGTACGAAGCACATTTGACCGAACTCTCAAGCCCGTAGGAATCATTGTGTGCGTCTGTGTACATGTACATAACATATTTGTGTGTGTATTGTTTACAGATAAGCACTGTTGCCATTGACCATTTTGCATGCATGTTTATGGAAACATCAACTTTTTCCAATTTAATTTTTGATGTTGTAAAAGGCTAGAATTAATATTAATTAAATATAAATAGATCACATATTTATAATCTGCACTTTTACATAATTATTTCGAATTATTTTCACAATTTTTCAAACTTTAATTAGGTGTTTTTGTATCAGACTGCAAACGGTCAAAACTTAGCGCACAAAAGTTTACTGGGCAACTCTGTCTAGTGAGAGAGCGATCAGCTGACACGTTCTTACGGAAAAAATCAAAATTGTTTTGATTTCTACGTTCCGGGCTACGTACGTACGGGCGTTGCACGTCGGTGAGTTTTCGTTTACATTGCACACTCATAATGCGGCAGTTACCCACCGACGTGTGCCGTACGTAAGGACGTTTGTCGTACGAAGCACGTTTGACCGAACTCTCAAGCCCGTAGGAATCAATGTGTGCGTCTGTGTACATGTACATAAGATATTTGTGTGTGTATTGTTTACAGATAATCACTGTTGCCATTGACCATTTTGTATGTATGCTTATGGAAACATCAACTTTTTCCAATTTAATTTTTGATGTTGTAAAAGGCCGGAATACATATTAAATAAGTATAAATAGATAAAATATTTATAATCAGCACTTTTACATAATTATTTCGAATTATTTTCACAATTTTTCAAACTTTAATTAGGCGTTTTTGCATAAAATTGCAAACGGTCAAAAATTAGCGTACAAAAGTTTACTAGGCAACTCTGTCTAGTGAGAGAGCGATCAGCTGACACGTTCTTACGGAAAAAATCAAAATTGTTTTGATTTCTACGTTCCGGGCTACGTACGTACGGGCGTTGCACGTCGGTGAGTTTTCGTTTACATTGCACACTCATAAGATAGGTCGTGTCAGCTGACACGTTTTTGGTACGTACGTTCGTGAGTAACTACCGCATAAGATAGGTCGTGTCAGCTGACACGTTTTTGCTACGTACGTTCGTGAGTAAAGCCGTGGTTACTCACGAACGTACGTAGAAAAAACGTGTCAGCTGACACGACCTATCTTATGAGTGTGCAATGTAAACGAAAACTCACCGACGTGCAACGCCCGTACGTACGTAGCCCGGAACGTAGAAATCAAAACAATTTTGATTTTTTCCGTAAGAACGTGTCAGCTGATCGCTCTCTAGACAGAGTTGCCTAGTAAACTTTTGTGCGCTAATTTTTGACAGTTTGCAATTTTATGCAAAAACACCTAATTAAAGTTTGAAAAATTGTGAAAATAATTCGAAATAATTATGTAAAAGTGATGATTATAAATATGTAATCTATTTATACTTATTTAATATGTATTCCGGCCTTTTACAATATCAAAAATTAAATTGGAAAAAGTTAATGTTTCCATAAGCATACATGCAAAATGGTCAATGGCAACAGTGCTTATCTGTAAACAATATACACACAAATATGTTATGTACATGTACACAGACGCACACATTGATTCCTACGGGCTTGAGAGTTCGGTCAAACGTGCTTCGTACGACAAACGTCCTTACGTAAGGCACACGTCGGTGGGTAACTGCCGCATGAGTTTTACAGCTCCGGCTCACGCTCAATTCTCACGGGAATACTCTGGATCATTGAGATACTTGAGAAGCAGATGTCGTTAAATTTTCGCACACGTGAAATATGATAGGCAGATGTCGCCGCTGTTTTTCATTTAACTCATACGGCGAAAGGCTAAGCAGCGACATCTATTTTTGAAAAAGTAGGTATATTAAAGGCCGCGTTGCCAACCTAAAAAGAATTAATTAACAAATTATCTGGCTCACAAATTGAACCAGACTTCTATCTGGATTTATCTGGCTCAAATCGTTGTTGTTGCATTTACATGCAAAATTATTTATCTGGCTCAGGATTTTGCCACCGGATGATAGCTATTACCGCGTTTCGACGCTTACTGCGTCATCTTCAGAAAGCTGTTTTATTTGAAAATATATCAAATATATAAAAATTAACCACTTTTTCCAACAATAAACACGAAAATTCAATCTTGACAATTATTACTTGCATTGATTATATAACTAATTATAATATCACAGTATAATACAAACAAACATATTGTAACGAAATTGCTTGCAAATCCTCTTATTTGCAATCCTTTGCTAAGTTCGAATCACTAAACTGTTGAATAAATAACTCCAATATTCAATAATGGAAAAATGGCCTTTATTAAAGTACTTCACAATACACTTATACTTTGCTACTCGCTGGCTTAATAACCAAACTGATTGATAACTCAAATCAAACTGAATTCCAGCGCCTCTTCATCTGTTGCCTTTTATACCCTTTGGTTTCCTCGTTCGCATTTTTCCAGAATGTACTAGCATTGTCCATGAGCTCTCAAACTTCTCAGCTATAACTAAAATTGTACAATTTTATACATCTTTTAGGCGCTTCCAGAATCTACTAGTCCAGTAGCTCTCAAACTTCTCAGATATATGCATGTGTTTGCACATTGACTCTCCGCTGCTTGTATTCGTACATGGTACATATGTGTAGACGCAATTATTTATTCGTTTATGTAGATACATAAAGATTGAATTATTGATGTGAATGTTTGTAGTTTACAGTCTCTCGCGCGCACATAGGCGTATAAGTAAATGCATCTGTGTGTGACATCTCTCTGGGCTGCCTTGTGTATACTTGATTTGATTATTAACGTAAATACTGCTTGGCATGGCCTTAGCATCGCCTTAGTGATGGGATAACTTAGTGATGGTAATATCCGTGACACTGCCCTCCTCCCGTCCCGATCAGATAAATCTCTCGATCTAAACGCTGCTAACATCGCCAAATGTACCACTCTTCTACTCCGTGGTTTCTCAATGGTTTGTATGCGGTAGATGGTATCACTGATCTTTTTCACAACCTTGTACGGGCCTTCCCAACTGCACCGAAATTTGGCTGGAACACATTTCCGCCGGTGAGGGCTGTTTAACAGTACCAAATCTCCCGCCAAGAAACCTTCCGAATTAAAGTACTTGTCATGCCAGTGTTTCATCTTACTACTCATTACCCTGGGCCGTTCCTTCACACTCTGTTGTTTGGTCAATGAACCACTTCGTAGAGCTTGCGCTGAACGAATTTTCTTTGCATAATCGGTATCGTTCCCACATTTTACAACAGTAGTGCGCTCCGGCTTGAAACTACCCTCGCATTCTTTCTCGGAAATTCGTTGCTTCGTTTTCCTACGTCTTTTAGGTTTTGTCAATGCCAGTGTTTCTCTCGCAGGTACTTTTTATTTTGATTTATTTGGCCCATTCGATCTATCAACTTTTGCCTTTGACCTTCGTGGCCTTTGTCGAGTCTTTTCCACCAGTACCAGACTACTGCTGAACCCTTTTTCCAAACTAAAGTTAAGTGGTATGTCCTGGTTCTTATAGCGCATAATTTTTCTCCGCATATCGATCCTGACGTCATGGTCAACCAAGAAGTCCACTCCCAATATGACTTCATCAACGATCTCCGCCACAACGAATTTATGTAGAACCATGACTTTCCCAATTAATACCTCACATACCACTTCGCCCTGGACTTGATTATATTCGCCTGTGACCGTACGCAACCTTGCTCCAGGTAATGACTTTACTCTCCTGTTGACCAAGTCAGATCGAATCAAGGAATGAGATGCGCCCGTATATACAGTCAGTACACGTTCTTTACCATCCACATTCCCTCTGACGGTAAGACTGCTTGATTTCCTTCCAATTTGCGACACAGATATCACAGGACATTCAATAGCCGGGGCAAGTTTTCGTTCTTTACATTCGACACGCTCTTGCTCATTTTCGCCAGCTTTGCGTTTACGGCCACCCACATTGTTGGAACTATTAGGACCAAGATCGCAATGACGTGCAATGTGACCTGAGTTGCCGCACTTGAAACATTTAATAACTCCGGCCTTCTTCTGTTGAGATCCCTTCAGTGCTTCCAAAATTGTGTCTACCCACTCTGGCCTTTCTACTTCCACACGGCGTGCTTTGAAAACTGGCTTACGCAGAAGCGCCGCTGTTTCCTGAATCAGAGCTTGTGACACCGTTTCTGCGAATGTTGGCTTTGGGTTTGCGTATGTAGCTCGCTTTGTTTCGGCGTCCCGTATGCCATTTATAAAGCTCTGAATTTTTACCCTTTCAGTGTATTCCACGGGTGCGTCCGCATTCGCTAAATGTGCTAGCCTTTCAATATCCGACGCAAACTCTTGCAATGTTTCACCAGGCCTCTGGAAGCGGTTCAGCAACTCCATTTGGTATATCTGTCTCCTATGCTCAGTTCCGTATCGTCGTTCTACAGCAGCCATCAATGCTTCATAATTGTTCCGCTCTCCTTCGGGAATCGTCTGTAGGATTTCCGCTGCTGGCCCCTTCAATGCCACGAACAGTGCAGCAACTTTATCTTCCGCATTCCAATTGTTCACTGCTGCGGTCTTCTCAAACTGTAGCTTAAAGACCTGGAAAGGAACAGAACTGTCAAAGGATGGTGTCTTTACCTTTTTATTACTCGTTGAAACTGCTGGGCGATTTAGTTGCAACTCTTGTATACGACCTCTAAAAGCATCCACCTCGGCTTCGATTTTTTCTTCAAACTGCGTTATTTTCTCGTCCATACGTGCTTCGAGTTTTGATGATATACGCGCCTCTTGCGCTTCGAGTTGTACTGTTATGCGTGCCTCTTGTTCTTTCAGTTGTGTCTCCATCTTTGATGTAATCTGTGTCGACATTTCTGACATACGCGTTTCTTGTGCTTCAATTTTCGATGTAATTCGTGTCTCTTGGGATTCCATCTGTGATGTCATTGTCGATGTTTGAGCAGATATTGCAGCCAAAATCATGTTCAAGTCTGTGCTCGTAACTGTCTGCGATGTTTCGTTTTTCTCTTCAATTTTTGTTACTTCCTCACCATCAAGATGAAAGTCATACTCTTCCACATCAATTCCTTCCGCTTCCATTACCTCTCGTAGCCGTGCCTGAAGTTCAAGTTTAACGCCGCTTGTATTCAATCCACGGCTCTCCTACTCCTTCTTTAGTTGCTGGATCTTCAATTCACTGAACTTTGCCATGTCCTTGTTGTCCTCTGGAATTTATTCAACAATTCCTCTTCTGACACCAATTGTAACGAAATTGCTTGCAAATCCTCTTATTTACAATCCTCTGCTAAGTTCGAATCACTAAACTGTTGAATAAATAACTCCAATATTGAATAATGGAAAAATGGCCTTTATTAAAGTACTTCACAATACACTTATACTTTGCTACTCGCTGGCTTAGTAACCAAACTGATTGATAACTCAAATCAAACTGAATTCCAGCGCGTCTTCATCTGTTGCCTTTTATACCCTTTGGTTTCCTCGTTCGCATTTTTCCAGAATGTACTAGCATTGTCCATGAGCTCTCAAACTTCTCAGCTATAACTAAAATTGCACAATTTTATACATCTTTTAGGCGCTTCCAGAATCTACTAGTCCAGTAGCTCTCAAACTTCTCAGATATATGCATGTGTTTGCGCATTGACTCTCCGCTGCTTGTATTCGTACATGGTACATATGTGTAGACGCAATTATTTATTCGTTTATGTAGATACATAAAGATTGAATTATTGATGTGAATGTTTGTAGTTTACAGTCTCTCGCGCGCACATAGGCGTATAAGTAAATGCATCTGTGTGTGACATCTCTCTGGGCTGCCTTATATATGTATGTGTATACTTGATTTGATTATTAACGTAAATACTGCTTGGCATGGCCTTAGCATCGCCTTAGTGATGGGATAACTTAGTGATGGTAATATCCGTGACAATATTTACATATTAGTTATCATCCGGTGGCAAAATCCTGAGCCAGATAAATAATTTTGCATGTTAATGCAACAACAACGATTTGAGCCAGATAAATCCAGATAGAAGTCTGGTTCAATTTGTGAGCCAGATTATTTGTTAATTACTTCTTTTTAGGTTGGCAACGTGGCCTTTAAAATACCTACTTTTTCAAAAATAGATGTCGCTGCTTAGCCTTTCGCCGTATGAATGAAAAACAGCGGCGGCATCTGCCTATCACATTTCACGTGTGCGAAAATTTCACGATATCTGCTTCTCAAATCTCTCAGTGATCCCGAGCATTCCCGTGAGAATTGAGCGTGAGCCGGAGCTGTAAAACTCACCGAAAGACGGCGATTACTAACTATCACTGATTTTTGATTGTCTCTTCGCTCTTTGTACAACTGCGGTATAAATGTTGCTTATATTGTTGGCGTCCTCTTTGAAATTCACATAAACACTTTTTAATATAGATGAGTTATGCGGCAGTTACCCACCGACGTGTGCCTTACGTAAGGACGTTTGTCGTACGAAGCACGTTTGACCGAACTCTCAAGCCCGTAGGAATCAATGTGTGCGTCTGTGTACATGTACATAACATATTTGTGTGTATATTGTTTACAGATAAGCACTGTTGCCATTGACCATTTTGCATGTATGCTTATGGAATCATCAACTTTTTCCAATTTAATTTTTGATATTGTAAAAGGCCGGAATACATATTAAATAAGTATAAATAGATTACATATTTATAATCATCACTTTTACATAATTATTTCGAATTATTTTCACAATTTTTCAAACTTTAATTAGGTGTTTTTGCATAAAATTGCAAACGGTTAAAAATTAGCGCACAAAAGTTTACTAGGCAACTCTGTCTAGTGAGAGAGCGATCAGCTGACACGTTCTTACGGAAAAAATCAAAATTGTTTTGATTTCTACGTTCCGGGCTACGTACGTACGGGCGTTGCACGTCGGTGAGTTTTCGTTTACATTGCACACTCATAAGATAGGTCGTGTCAGCTGACGCGTTTTTGGTACGTACGTTCGTGAGTAACTGCCGTATTAAACACAAGCTTATGCATTATGAGTAGATTGCACGTATATTTATGGAGAACAGTAGAATGAGCAACACTGGCGCCATCTGATATTGAAAAGTAGCCATCTCTCAAATTTTGTTCCAAGCAAATCATAAGAAGAAGAATTTGACATTTGCTTTGACTAAGAATGATGGCACACTTTGCAAGTGAAATTATTTTTCCCACTGGTTGGTAAAATTTTTAACATTTTTCGCAATTCAAAACTGCAATATAACAATCGAATACGACACAAAAGAGCCGTGTTTTTTTTACACGCGTATACGTTTCCTTTCCGCGTGAAAAAAACGCCTATCCTCGCTTAGATAATGCTAATGGAAATCCATCTAACGGCTGTGGTTAAACAACTAGCTACAGCAACTGGGTGTACCGAAAAGCGGAGACACAACGCTCTGATGGCCATGGGGTATAACATATAGCTGAATCAGTTGCGATGAATTGTGGACACACATAGAATACATAGAATTAGTGTAGAGGGTGAAACAAAGACACGTATTTCAGTTACACCTGAGTATAATGCGTATTGAAATTTAGTAGGACAAAATTTATGCGCAGCAATTTCAGAGGTGTATTTAAAGTTTGTCGCTTAGCAGTCCATATAAAGGTTTAAGCGTAAACGGATATACACGTGTTAACAAACACTGCTAATATGTTAACAAGTATTTTTGTTGTATAGGGAGAATGTTTACAACAGTGCTTCGCGAATTTTGTATGTGAATGGGCAAGGCGTAATAAACTACAATTGGCAAGTTGAAGTTCCTTCATATTTACAAACGCAACATCTTGGTTGATTTTTGCGATGTTATTGGAATGCATAAGCTTGGTGTTAAACGCATCTATATGAAAAATGTGATTGTGTCACCGCCTTAATATTTGTGCATGGACAAAATCCGCTGTATGGTCACTCTTTGTAAGGTGCTGCGCGAGAGCCGTTGTCTTTTTATTTTTCGCATCTTCTTCTGTGTTTGTTTAGCCGTATACCCAGTTGCCGTTTAGTTGTGCCTATGTAATATTGATCACATTTTTCACCCACTTTGCAATTACATTTCCTTTGATATACTACGTTGTTCTGTTGCTCTTTTCCCACCGGGAATTTTTTGTAAAAATATTTCTTAAAGTGAAGTTTGGCTTGTGTGCATAGTTCACATTTTTAATTTTCATTATTTTATGAAGATTTTGGTTGCTTCCATGGATGGTTCGAAGGGTAATTAATTATTCTCCGCGATGCAATGCTTTTCGTGTACCATTTCGTTGTACATTTTCTATTTTTACGGATTACTTTTAGGTCTACGAAATGGTACACGAAAACCATTTCATCGGGGGAGAACAATTAATTGCCATTCGAACCATCCATAGAAGCAAAAGTTAAACACAGCGAAGAACCTAATTAGAAAATCAATCACCCCTATTCTGCATTTCTATTACGTTTCCGTTCTACGCTCTGCTTTAAGCGGCAGTTACCCACGAACGTACGTACAAAAAAATGTGTCAGCTGACACGACATATCTTATGATGTGCAATGTAAAGGAAAAACTCACCGACGTGCAACGCCCGTACGTATGTAACCCGGAACGTAGAAATCAAAACAATTTTGATTTTTTGCGTAAAAACGTGTCAGCTGGTCGCTCTCTCACTAGACAGAGTTGCCTAGTAAATTTTTGTGTACTAATAAAAACACCTAATTAAAGTTTGAAAAATTGTGAAAATAGTTCGAAATAATTATGTAAAAGTGCAGATTATAAATATGTAATCTATTTATATTTACTTACGGGCCGATTCTGAGCGTTACCGGTAAAATAGTCCCCAGAACATTATGTAACCGAAAATCGTTACCAGTTCTTTTATTCGCAATTCTGGCCAAAGTGGTAACGCTGTCCATCACCGAAAAACTCACCAATGTCTGTGGTGAAATTTAAAAGTTGGTTTTCTTCGCTTTACCCATGGCGGAACGATACAAAGTGGCAGCATGCGACAGCTGAATATAAACTTCTTTTATTTGATTTGATACATCAACCTCCGGCGCAGTATTATCTTGACATTTGTCCATCGAATTTACAAAAACAAAGTACATAGAATTTTTATTTATGTTTGTAGGTATGTCACCATGCTGCCATCTTGTATGGTTCCGCCATGGCTTTACCGAAAATGTGTCACTCGTAGATACGAGGTTAACAAATAAACGAGACGATGTGGATATATGTACATACATGCATAAGATTTTATATAGTTATATTGTAATTTATTCTGTGAAAGTACATAATGTAAACAAATATATAATATATAGCAAGAGGCAACACTTTTTTACTATTATCTTAACTTATTTGCGCTTACAATTCTTTATTTTTCAGTTTTGCCTTTTTCTAAACAACAGCTGTTGTTTGGTTATTTCGATGTAACCACCTACTTTTGTAGGTAAAAAATTATCCGGCTACTTTCGCGGACAGAATACCAAAAAGGTGTAAAAGTTTCCACATGATTTCGTTACCGTAGTAAAGAATGTTGTTACCACCCTAGAATCGGGGCGTTAATATTGATTCCAGCCTTTTACAACATCAAAAATTAAAATGGAAAAAATTGATGTTTCCATAAGCATGCATGCAAACAGTGCTTTGCTGTTAACAATACGCACAAAAATATGTTATGTACATGTACACAGACGCACACATGATGCCTACGGACTTGAGGGTTCGGTCAAACGTGTTTCGTACGACAAACGTCCGTACGTACGGCACACGTCGGTGGGTAATTGCCGCTTTAATCGAAGTTGGGTATTCTGCATTACGACGGAATCGTAACGAGAAGAGGAAGAGCAAATCATTTTTCGAAATCAGCTGTTTGTACGGTATGTGTGAACATTGGAACAAAATAAATTAAAGAAAATTTAAAAAAAAAACACAAAAAAAAGCAATAGTGTTATATTTTTTTGAGTGAAATGCTTTCATAAATGTAAGTGTGTTTTTGTCGTTCTTTTGGCCAATTCCCTGCCGTGGCCACCAAGTTTTGTTAAAACGGATTCCTGCACGAATATAGTTGACATTTTCTGAATTTTATGGATGCTAATTTCATTGCACTGGCCTAAAATACTTTATAAAAACTTATTTATTCTTTCCGCAAGGATTATTTACGTTTTCGCTTCACCTTCCTCTACTCCGGCAGCTTGCTTTGGCATATAACTGGACCCAACGAACAGACACAAATTATAGATGTCTATTATAATGGAATCAATAGCCGCGGCGGAGTTGGAAAGCAACGCATACGAAAATGGGCAGGCGAGAATGGAAAGGCAAATATTGCGCGATTTGTGTAAACGAATTGTAAGAGATTGAACTTAAAAAGTGGTAAAGTTTAATGACTTATTTTCTTATTTAGGTTAAAAAAAAAAAACTTTCGACTTAATAAGGATGCTTTCTAGTACGTGTTAGATACTTTTGCGGGGAAAATTCGTCCAAGGACTTCGGCATTGACATCTGCCCTTAATATTGTAGTAGCTGCTTTGAGATTTTTTGCAGAAGGCAGTTACCAGCATGGAATAGGGGCGGATTATAATGTAGGAATGGGAGAGTCAACAGTGTCAAAGTCACTGTCTACGATTCTGGATGTAATGCAACCAAAATTATGCCCTCAGTGGATAACATTTGAACAAAGTGAAGAGGAGAAAATGCAAGCGAAGCAAGAATTTTATGCGAAGGCTGGCTTCCCAGGAGTCATCATATCCAGCTTTGTTGCCATTAAATTAGCCAACGCCTCATACTGCACTTGTGTTGGAAACATAAAAAACAATCACCATCAAGACTTTTACGTTTCTCAACAAGTTTTACTTACATTTTTTGTTAAAATTCTGTTATAAATTATAATAAAAAAATAATAAGAAAATATTTTCCGCCAACATATTTGCAACTTAGGAAAACGGAACTACGATCGAAATGCAGAATACACAAAATCGAACGATTCGAAGTTGGATCGAAAGAGATTGGAACACAGAATACCAAAGTTGCCAAATCGAAAAAATTCCAATCCAAATCGAAATGCAGAATAGGGGTGAATATTACTCACTGACCACGAGTTTATGCCAGAAAACAAACACAAGATTATAAACATTTGTACAAAACAGCTATCCACAAAGCTTATTGATAAATTAATAGAAAATGTAACAAACAAAATTCGCGAAGATAAAAAGGAAACACTAAAATCCGAAGAAACTCACCAAAAATTATATCGGAGTAACATTTATCCGGGTTTAACGGACAACCAAAATCTTCATAAAATAATGAAAATTAAAAATGTGAACTGTGCACACAAGCCAAACTTCACTTTAAGAAATATTTTTACAAAAACAAAGGATCCGGTGGGAAAAGAGCAACAGAACAACGTAGTATATCAAATAAAATTTAATGCCAAGTGGGTGAAAAATGTGATCAATATTACAGAGGCACAACAGAGTAAGTGGCACATCTTGGTTCTCATAACACATCACCCTTCTCTGCATATCGATCTTGAGGTCATGGTCAACCAAGAAATCCACTCCCAATATAACTTCATCAACAATCTCCGACCAAACAAATTTGTGTAGAACCATGACCTTCCCAATCAATATTTCAACATATCACTTCTCCCTGAACTTGGTTATAGTCGCCAGTGACCGTACGAAACTTTGCTCCTGGTAACGGTTTTACTCTCCTGTTGACCAAGTCAGATCGGATCAAGGAATGAGATGCGCCCGTATCTACAGTCAGTACTCGTTCTTTGCCATCCACATTCCCTCTGACGGTAAGACTGCTTGATTTCCTTCCAATTTGCGACACAGATACCACAGGGCATTCAATAGCTGGATCTAGCTCTCTACCTCTTACTCGCTCTTGCTCATCTCCTCCAGCTTTGTGTTTACGGCCACCCACATTGTTGGAACTATTAAGACCAAGATCGCAATGACGTGCTATGTGACCGGACTTCCCGCATTTGAAGCATTTGATAACTTTTTCACTTCGCTTTTGCGATCCTTTCAGTGCCTCCAATATTGCGTCTACCCACTCTGGCCTTTCTACTTCCACACGGCGTGCTTTGAAAACTGGCTTACACAGAAGCGACGCCGTTTCCTGAATCAGAGCTTGTGACACCGTTTCTGCGAATGTTGGCTTTGGGTTCGCGTATGTAGCTCGCCTTCGTTTCCACGTCCCGTATGCCATTTATGAAACTCTGGATTTTTACCCTTTCAGTGTATTTTTTTTTTTTTTATAGTGTATTCCACGGGTGCGTCCGCATTTGCAAGATGAGCCAATCTTTCAATATCTGAAGCAAACTCCTGCAATGTCCTCATTTGCTTTTTGGTAGCGGTTTTGCAACTCAATTTGGAATATCTGTTTCCTATGCTCGCTTCCATAACGTCGTTCTACAGCAGCCATCAATGCTTCATAATTGTTCCGCTCTCCTTCGGGAATCGTCTGTAGAATTTCCGCTGCTGGCCCCTTCAATGCCACGAATAGTGCAGCAACTTTATCTTCCGCATTCCAGTTGTTCACTGCTGCGGTCTTCTCAAACTGTAGCTTAAAGACCTGGAAAGGAACAGAACCGTCAAAGGATGGTGTTTTTACCTTTGTATTGCTTGCTGAAACAGCTGGGCGGTTTAATTGCAACTCTTGTATACGACCTCTCAAAGCATCCACCTCGGCTTCGATTTTTTCCTCAAACTGCGTTATTTTCTCGTCCATACGTGCTTCGAGTTTTGATGATATACGCGCCTCTTGTGCTTCGAGTTGTACTGTTATGCGTGCCTCTTGTGCTTTCAGTTGTGTCTCCATCTTTGATGTAATCTGTGTCGACATTTCTGCCATACGCGTTTCTTGTGCTTCAATCTTGGATGTTATGCGTGTCTCCTGCGATTCCAGCTGAGATGACATGTTGGTGGATATTTGTGATGACATTTCTGTTATACGTGCCTCTTGTGCTTCCATCTTGGATGTTACTGTCGATGTTTGAGCAGTTATTGCAGCCAATATCATGTTCAAGTCTGTGCTGGTAACCGTCTGCGATGTTTCGTTTTTCTCTTCAATTTTTGTTGTTGTTTCGTCCCCATCAGGATAAAAGACAAACTCGTCCACATCAATTCCTTGCGACTCCATTACCTCTCGTAGCCGTGCTTGAAGTTCGATCTTATTGCCGGTTGTATTTAATCCACGTTTCTCCAACTCCTTTTTCAGTTGCTGGATCTTCAATTCACTGAACTTTGCCATGCCCAAGTTGTATTCCCAATCTTCGGAATTTATTCAACAATTCCTCTTCTGACACCAATTGTTACGATTTTTACTTGCAAATCCTCTTATTTGCCCTTTTGCTAGGATCGTATCGCTAAACTGTTGAATAAATAACTCCAATATTGAATAACGGAAAAATGGCCTTTATTAAAATACTTCACAATAACACTCAAACTGTGCAACAAATAGCTTAATAACCAAACTGATATCTTAAAGGAAACTGACTTTCAAAATAATAGTGCTATTGCTCGCTAGATATCGTCTTACTCGTAACTGCTTGACAATTCAAATCAAACTGAATTACATTTTACTCGCTTGTGCCGCTTTTATAGTTTACGCTGCATACATCTAGGCTCTTCTATTTCCAGAACTTACCAACTATTTCGAGTGTTTATAGTTCTCATATAGTTTCTACTTGTTTACATATTTCTACTTTTCAGCGTCTCTCAGATGTATGTGAGTTTGTAGTTTACAGTCTCTCGCACACACATAGGCGTATAAGTAAATGCATCTGTGTGTGACATCTCTCGGCTGCCTTATATATGTGTATACATGATTTGATTATTGACGTGAACATCGCTTAGCATCGCCTTAGTGATGGTATAGCTTAGGGATGCTAATATCCGTGACAGTAATATGTAAATATGTTTGTTTTTTTTTTGTACAATTACCAGGTAGAAGAATAAGTGAAAATGCAACCATCCCGTGTATTTTGTTGTTGCCGCTTGACCATAAACTGTCAATCTTTCAATTTTTGCTGTCAAAAGTGACGGAAGAAGAAAACTGACATGTATTTTGTTGTTAACAAAAAGTGATAATATAGATTTAATAAGCCAAAAATTTACAAATCTAACAAATGCAGCAGAGAGAAGAAGCAGGAAGCAGAAACAAAATCCGAGGCGAAATCCAGAACAACGCCGTTCGTACCGTTCGCCTGTAAAACCAATACGTTATGAAGTATCCACCGCAGAGAGTGGAAATTTCAAGAACCAAAAGCGATCAAAAGATCTCGTACGGAAGCGTTTGGTTCTGAAAGTGATTGTTTTGTGGCACCCAAAATAACCGGTTCGGTACAAACATCGTCGAACTCTTCAGTATAAAAACGGAAGCGTGAAGAATGGAAAAGTGAACGCTCATGTCAGCAAGAGAAGCAATCCTTGAGTAGGTAGTAGTGCAGTTTACGGTACCCACCCTAAAGTTGGGCCAAGATTTTCGAGTTAGGTATCGAAAGACGCATATTAATCTCGATAACAATAATCCGAAGGCGGAAAAGAAAAATTTTATCTCTGTCCGGAGATATTTGGGTAGTAGTGCAGTTTACGGTACCCACCCTAAAGTTGGGCCAAGATTTTCGAGTTAGGTATCGAAAGACGCATATTAATCTCGATAACAATAATCCGAAGGCGGAAAAGAAAAATTTTATCTCTGTCCGGAGATATTTGGGTAGTAGTGCAGTTTACGGTACCCACCCTAAAGTTGGGCCAAGATTTTCGAGTGAGGTATCACAAGACGCGTATTAATCTCGAGAACAATAATCCGAAGTCGGAAAAGAAAAATTTTATCTCTGTCCGGAGATATTTGGGTAGCAGTGCAGTTTACGGTATCCACCCTAAAGTAGGGCCAAGATTTTCGAGTGAGGTATCAAAAGACGCGTATTAATCTCGAGAACAATAATCCGCGGAAAAGAAAAATGTTATCTCTGTCCGGAGATATTTGCAGTTGAATTTGGCGATTTTAATGTGGTTGTTGTTGTGTTTGTACCCACAAAAAAAATTGTGCATCACCGTGGCGGTAGCCACGGTTATATCACACACCCGGACTTGGCATGGCGTAGCCCAGGGTTATTGTTTATAAGCGCGGCCAAAGGCCGCCAACGCAGAAAGGTGTTCTGCGCAAAAATACTATGGATCCCACCCCCGGTTTCGGAGGGACCCGCGGGTCTTTTTTCGGTTTTTCGTTAATATCTTTTGAACGGGTGAAAAAAGTTAACTTCCGCTTTCGGATTCTTGATCTAGACGCGAATACGCGTCTCTTGATACCTCACTCGAAAATTTTGGCCCAAATTTCGGTGGGTACCGTAAACTGCACTATTACCCATGAGTAAATGGCTGGGTAAGAAGAAACCTGAAGAATTAGTTAAATCGTCGAAAAATGCATCTAAAACTAGTAAATATTCGCAGGCGAAAGAAACTAAAGCAGCAGAGGCGTCGTAGACGTATTGTTTATTCAACACCCGAAGAAATTGCAGATAATGAACGCAGCGGAAAGACAAAATTGAGATTTAATGAAAATATGGAGAATATATTCAAAGATTTAATAGAAGTGATAAAAAAGGTTGAAATCATTTTGAAATATTGTGAGTAGTACATATATTTGATTATTTATCATATTATGCCAATGAATATTAAATTTAGAATTTCGCTTTATAACAGATCACTGTATGATATGTCCGCTGATGAAATTTTAAATACCCTTCTTAATATAAGCATAAGCTGGATGAAGTTTTCTATAAGTTGCGCTCAAAGCCAAAAGTTACCGGTTATAATGGCATTAGTCATTATTTTGTTATTGAACTTATATACTATATAAAGCAATGTAAAATGATGCACAAACTTGGTGAAGTGTACGTAAAAACACAAAAGGCACTTTATTGGTATGTAAAATATTTCTATGTATATTTCATTATACGAAAAACTAACCTTTTTCTGGGCAATGGATTTTTTGAAGTTCGAACCCTTGGCTCTTCCAAATATGTATATCCTGTTTAATGTTTTTTAAAAAATTATCTGTTCTTTGATCCCTTATAAAACCAATCATATTAAAATAAGAAAGGCAGACCCCACCCAGATTTCACTTTTTTAATATTTTAGGGCTTTTGTCGGATATGACTTCGGTTCAACGAATTTCATGCGAACGTTCTGAGTTGCCATGATCGAACCTTCCGGTCACCACCGGGCTAAGGGCCTCACTACATTCCCATGGTAGAACATTCCAGTCGTAAAAGGCAAATAAACACACAAGCTCTAAGATTCGAGGGATGCAAAATGGGTTCTCTCGGCAGTCGGCCTCGTACCTGAGCTTAGCGAATTCATATCCGAAAAGGACTCCCGTATCCATAACACCACTAACTTTTATTGTGGTTGTAGCAGTGCTTCGCCCAATCCAAAAGTTGCGATCACTCACACATCAATATCCTTTTACGGGAAACTTGGAGTTCGAGGAAATTTTCTAAGAGATAAGGGTGTAAGAGGCGTTGGTTCCACATTGTAATTGAAAAGATGGTTGGTGATTTTAGTTGTTGTAGCGATAAACACTTGCTGCCGGCAAGGTACTTGAGAATTTGTTAAGGTTTTAGGTCCTGATCGAACGTCACACCCAGTATTATTGTTTGTATGTCAGTTGGTAACGTAATGCGATCGACATGGGTGTCCAATATTGCCGAAATTTGCCGCATACACGTTGTAAACAAGACCGCCGAGGATTTGGTTTAATTCTTCCAGGTTTTGATGTTACGTTCCTGAACTGCACCGATGCCCGCCGACCACACATATAATTTGCAGTCCACCTTTTAGATTGAGTAGACACTTCAAAGTCTAGAGCCAACGTTCTGTGATTGACGTGTCAAAGGTCTTGATAAGTCTAGCGCTACGAGTACTGTTTTATAACCCTAGAATATCGTACTTATTTTTAATACGTAAACATCATACTTCGTCGAAGCGACTACGGTAATATTTAAAAGGGTACAAAGGATGTCTCCTGTTTAAAAAAATGTTTAAATTTGTATTAATAACAGTTTAGCTTTTTAATATTATCTATACAAAAAATCAGAAAAAAAAAAAACATATAATTTAAGGAGAAAAACTAAAAACAAAAACATGCGTCGTCGTTTCGACGAAGTATGATATTCTAGGGATAATGGGGTCTTGGTTTATTTCGCAATTTATTTGTGTGTTGATGTCATTCAGAGCAATGGTGGTAAGCAATTTTCGAAAGCCTTGCGGATGATTGGCAAGTCGCAGGCTTATGGTGAAATTACTACTGGCGATAGAAGAGAGTTCGGACGATATGAAACTCCTATGTTAGCTGGTTTTCCAAGCTTTAGTAGCGGTACCACCCTCGCCAGTTTCAATTTGTGAGGCATTCAGGGACGGGCCTACTGCTTTAGATGATTTAGAATATTCGATGGCTTGTTGTTGTTGTTATAGCAGTGCTTCGCCCCATTCAATAGGAGCGACCGATCACATATTTTCATCAATATCCTCTAACGGGAGTCCAAGGAAAGTTGCTTTTTCAACAGGGGTGGACCATAGTGAGAGGGGTGTTAGAGGGGTTGGTTCTATATTACAATTGAGGAGATTGTTGGTGTCATGTGGGGACACATTGCAAGCAGGGTATACATTTTGTATGACGGGGTTGATTCTGGATAGGTAGGAGTTTAGCCTGTTACAGTATCCAGAACGAAGTTGAGCTAGAGTGAATCGCGTTTCCGTGGGGAGTGTACGAACCTCTTCCGCAAGTTTTGGGTACTGTTCTTTGAGTAATGGATTCACCTGGCAATTCCTGGCATAAAGGTTCGACGCCTGTTTTTGGAGTTCACTGAGGACCTGCTTGTGTTTTTTTGCTTCATACGGCTGAGTTCTCAGGTGCCGTATTACCTCATAATGTTTACGGAGATAACTCCTTAAGCTCGTAGGCGGTGTTGGCTTGAGCCATCTTTACTTCGTACATAAAACGTTTAACCTTTTTTTTATATTTACAGTACTCTACGCTATTTGCCAATCCCTTAATGCCTGAGTGGCTGGTTCACATATTCAAGGATAAGTACAATTTTTCGTATAACGAAGCTATTACGCGTTTAGAAGAACAAATACAATGGATGCAGATATGGGTGTAGAAGATCAGCAATGAGCCGCCTTATTGTATTATATGAATCCTTTTTATTGTTAATACCCACATAATATATGTCTATGCAAAATAAGTAGAAAAAAGTTTAAAATTTTAAGGCGCACATCTTATTTATTTAATTTTATTTATCAGTCTACAAATTAAACAATTATACAGACAATTTAAAGATATAATGGACGATATAAATAACATATGCAGTCATCAATTTTAAAATAATATTAAACATTATTTAATTGAACGCTTGATAATTTGAATTCAAAACTTAGAAGTAAGCAGAAGTTTAAAATGTTGTAAACGAATTCTTGTAAGTATCTCCAAACGACCTCGCTCAAAGTACTCATGAGGAAGCTGTTTGCCCAGTAGGGGGCACACGAGAATTTATGAACATGACAACAATAGAGGAAATTAATAGTAGACAAAATTTATACAGAATAAATTTGAGTACATATGTACATATAAAGACAATGATCAAATCACAATTTTGCAAACAAGTTTCCAATAACTAGTACTTTCATATTTAAAATAGAGGGTTGAGCAGTATTACCACGGTTATCGTTCTTGCTTCTTTTCAAATTACAAATTTAATGTAGTTAAATGACATTTTTTAATACTGAGAAACGAGTCACAGGCTTCAAAATTATTGCAGTGTTTGTTAAAATCATGACATAAACAGCGAAGTGGTTCATGCATTTCATAATTCGATCTGCATGTAGCTAAAAAAATTTAAAGAAAATGTCTAGATGGCCTAGTTGGAACGTTAAACTTTATTTTGCCAAGCAAAAATGGACTATTTATCGACCCACTTATTAGTTGTACAATAAACCAAACCCCATGCATCTCCCTGCGGCTCTTTAACGTGGGCAACTGTAGGTTGACATCATCAGCGTACATCAACGGCTTGCAGCACTTCAAAACACTTGGAAGGTCATTAATGAACAACAGGAACAAAACTGGACCAAAACTGTGGAACACCAGAAGTTACGTTTATGAACCGAGGCCAGCAATTATTAAATATAACTGTTTGTTTTCTTTCCTTCAAATAAGAAGAAACCCAAGAGAAGAACAATGGAGGAAATCCTAACCGATTAAATTTGATTAAAAGTATGGACTGAGAAACTTTATCAAATACGTTACTAAAATCAGTATAAATAATATCAACTCCATAATTAGTCTTAAAACTGTTGGATACAAAGATTGTAAACTCAAGCAAGTTCGACACGGTAGACTTACCCTCGATGTATTTTAATGCAACAAAAATAGTACATACATACATATGTATAATATGCATGTAGTATGAACATTAATGAAAATGCAAGCTTACTATGTAGGAGGGCATGTTTTTCTTTCAATTATTTTTTGTTTGTGTAATCAATTTGGAGCTTCCTCACAAAATGTTTTTCTGAGACTAAAACTCATTTCCGTGTAAACATTAGATTGATATTTATTATTAATATGTTTACATACTTTTTGATTTCACAATAAATTTAAAATATCACAATTTCATTTCAAAGAAAGAATTTTTAATGTATTAATTCGTAAAATGTTTGAAAAAACTGCGAAATATGAAATTTTCACAACAAATTAAATTCCTCTTTGCTCTAACAACCAGGAGGCTTTTGTATCAATTTCGGTTTTAGGCTGGATCTGGTATCGGTACCTGCTATGGCAAAAGTTCGGTTTGGAGTGTTTCCGTATCGGTTATACTCCGGTTTTGTTTTCTTGTCATCCCCTTTTTTCTATGTATTGCCCTGAAAATAACCATAATTTTAAAAATATGGAGGATATAAATAATCCAAAAGTAAATTTATAATATGTAAAACATAATTGTCTAGCAAATTTTGCTCTTGGTGGCCCTTAAAAGGGCCGTTTTGCGTAGGCATAATTGATTAGCAATTTTTTCTCTTTGTTGATTACTGGTAGCCCTAATAAGGGCCGTTTTGCGTAGGTATAATTGATTAGCAATTTTTCTCTTTGGTGATTAGTGGTGGCCCTGAGAAGGGCCGTTTTTCGTATCGTCAGGGTTGTGCTGAAGTAAAGATATCCCTCGAGTCCACAAACCTATTTTTTTCTTTTTATAGAGATATACATACACAAAGTAAAACATGGCTATGTGGGCGAGCTAACAGATTACTGTCTTCGGACTCGTGGAGCTACTACAACTAAATAATTACACTATTCAAGTTAAAGAAGAGGTGTTTGCCGTGAGCGTACGCGCCGAAAACTATATGTTGTTTGGGCATCGGTAACCCACTCAGCATTTAGGTGATTCAATTTTGAATTTCCCTACATATCAATACAATTTGATTACTCTTTCTGACTAAACAATGAGTTATCATACAATTGAACAAAAGAAATAATCAAATATGAATACCTTTGATGATGAAAAACTAAAAAGCATTTTTCGATCAATTTTTGGAATGATTTTTGAAGTCCTCTAATGACTAAATTTTAATATTTCATAAAAACCAACAAAACTTACTTACTTAATTGGCGCTTAACCATCTAAACGGGTATGGCCGTCCAACAAGGCGCCAGTCGCTCCTTCGCTCCGCCAACCGGCGCCAATTGGTCACACCAAGGGAGTTTAAATCGTTTTCCACCTGGTCCTTCCAACGGAGTGGGGCCGCCCTCTACCTCTGCTTCCATAGGCGGGTTCCGATAGAAACACTTTCTTGGCCGGAGCATCATCTTTCATTCGCATAACATAGCCTAGCCAGCGCAGTCGTTTCATTTTAATTCACTGGACTATGTTGATGTCTGCGTATAGCTCGTACAGCTCTTCATTAAATCTTCTTCGGTACTCGCCATCGCCAACGCGTAGAGGTCCATAAATCTTTCGAAGAACTTTTCTCTCGAACACTCCCAAAGCCGATTCATCTGCTATTGTCATGGTCCATACTTCTGCCCCATATAGCAGGACGGGTACGATAAGTGACTTGTAGAGTATGATTTTCGTTCGCCGAGAGAGGACTTTACTTTTCAATTGCCTACCTAGTCCAAAGTAGCATTTATTAGCAAGATTGATTCTTCGCTGGATTTCAGTGCTGATGTTGTTGCTAGTGTTGATGCTGGTTCCCAAATAAACGAAGTCTTTTACTATTTCGAAATTATGGCTGCCAACAGTAGCGTGGTTGCCAAGGCGCGTATGTGCTGACTCTTTGCTGGATGACAGCAGGTACTTCGTTTTGTCCTCATTCACCATCAACCCAACAAAAAGAATAATCAAATATGCTTACCTTTGATGATCAAAAACTGAATATAGTTTTTTCAATCACATTTTGGAATCATATTTGAATCAAATGTGTTAACTTTAGGTGATCAAAAATTTACAATCATTTTTCATTCAGCTTTCTGAATCTTTTATGAATATATTTGTTGGCTGAATAATGAATTTTATACTTATTGAAATTTTACTTTTCATTAAAATCTTATTTTTTTCGCATACACATATTTTTTGATGAAGCTAAGAAAAAATATATAAAAAAAGATATTCTTCAAGACAAAAATAATGTAATGCTGCTCGTGAACGAAGATTTCCCCAACCATTTCTCTTCTTCAGCTTCCCAGAAAATACTTAATGATTGGACAATACATAGGATGTGAGCTATTTGAACCCCAGGTAAATGAAACTATCTTAACATACCTGGATACGGCGTCAACATCCCGTATCGTATCCGTATTTTAAGATGCAGACGATAATGCTGATGTTGGATGTTGTAGTCGAAGGTGTATATCGGTCAAGTTTGTTTGCGAGTTAGCTGTGGTTCGAATAGCTCACTTTTGCATGCTTTCTTCCCTGATGAAATAAGATTATTATGTAGTTGTTTTGAATGAGATATGAAGAATAAATGCATTATAATGGCATTCAAAAATGATTCAAAAATCTCAACCAAAACGATTGAAATATATTCACGAATATGATCAGAAAATGACTGTGAAAAGCAGTCAAATATTACTCTAAAGCTATTAAAGCTCAATTTTACAATGATATCAAATATGAATAAAAAGCGTTTCGAAATAGGAATCATAAATGATTATTCAAGAATAATCACATTTATGGTACATTTTTCTCTCGACGATACGTGAATTTTCGAACAGAAAATGCTTTTAAATTTGAACGTTTTTAATCATCTTGGGGTATGATATTTAAATATTTTTTGATCAAAACTTTCAAAAAATACTGGCTGAGAACTATTTTGTTTTATTTTGTAATGTTGAATACATAAATGGTTTTAAGCCCAATCCCAAGTTCTATGCACAAATAAAAGTTATGGTACTTTACTCCTAAGTTCTACGCATGCGAATTAGTATATATACAATACAAGGTAAGGGAAAACACTTACCACGTAGCAACATCTTCTGCATCTGTCCTTCTGTAAAAACAGACTCCACGGCAGACATTACGATGGCGGTGTTGGCAATTTTTCTTTTCAATTCTTCATTCTCCTCACGTAGCTTAAGATTTTCCACCCTCAAGCGGGTAATTTCTGACTCCATTGCGCACTGGAGTAATATTTCACTAAATAATTTAAATTTAGATGAAGTATTAGAAAGACTAAAATGTAAAGTAAATAAACTACGGGAACTTACTGCGTCTGGGTTTCACGGCTTATTTGTTGAACATTATGTATATCCGCTTGTGTGCTGCAGTTTTTCCGTGCCAAGTATTGGCTTTTCGCTCCAAAGGTGTCACTTAAACAAAAAAAACCAAACATGTAGAAGGGACTTTATCAAATAACTTGCAGATATTAACTTACTTTTATTTCATGTTAGAGATGAAAGGTCCACTTTGTAGCGGCTAAAGTATTGTCCGAAATTTTGGTAGATCTCCAAAGGAATTACGGTTGGCGACGACGAGACAACTTTCGTTTTTAACCAACTCTTGATTAGTACTCATAAGTCATAAATAAAATTATATTTCATTTTATATCTTGCACCAATCGGGAAAGTGAATACTTACATAAAAGCCGGTAAATATAGCGACGGAGTGGAGTTGGGCATCAAATTTACTCTCTTCGCTCCCACAATAAGGTCAGAGGCTTGAAAATGGAGCGAGCAAATGAAGCCATTTTGCGGAAACTTAACGCCACAAGCTTTTTCCTAATTTTTCCTCTTCCTTGGATCTTGCGGGACTGTGAAAAGCTTCACACCCGCTTTCTCCTTTCCAATATTGCACAAACAACACTTTCCCATATTTAATAGCTGAATTCAGTAAGCCGTCTCTAGTCACTATTAGAGACTATTTGGGGTGAAAATCACTTTTGAGACAATTTGCCATTCTGTAAGCTGTCTCGCGTCTCCAGCCTCACAAAAGCAATCACTAATTTGTGAGCTGGGCCGGGGCAGATCACAAACGTGAAAATTTCAGAAAAAGTATGAAAATTATTTGCGAAAAACGCTTTAAATATATTTTTTTTTATTCCTCAAATTAAAATAAGCATAGAAAAAATTAAAAAACAGAAAATACTTAAAAAAACATCGAACTCTATGTGGCGCCGCTGAGATTCGAACATACACACTTTGGGTTTTTCTATAAAATTTGTGAACGGCGTCTTAGCGAGCTCAGCCAAAACACCACTCAAGCTTACGCTGACAAAATGCAATGCTATATTATTTGTTCAATGTATGAGTAAATTGTCATTTTGGTGAATTTCGTTGATATGGTGAATTGTTTTTGTGACTTTCGTTTACTGAATACCGAAATCATCTCAAGTCACAAAAATTGTCTCTAAAGGAAAATCTCAAATTTAGAGACTTGAGATGAGACTGAATGACTGAATTACAGAATTCAGCCGTAAATATACACAAAACACAAGTGTTTTCTTTTCTTACAAAAATTTGCAAAACATTAAAAAACCACTGCGTAGTAAGAAATTTTCACATCAAACGTATATAAACAAAAAATGTAAACATAAACAAATTTTGACATTTTATGACCACCTTCGAATGAAAAAACATGTAAAATGCAACTCTGATGCGTTTACCTGGTAATTGTACCATGGTATTATACTTTCCGCGTGAAAAAAACGTCTATCCTCGCTTAGATAATGCTTAGGAGACCCATCTAGCGGCTGTGGTTAAACAACTAGCTACAGCAACAGAGTGTACCGAAAAGCGGAGACACAACGCTCTGATGGCCATAGGGTATAACATATAGCTGAATCAGTTGCGATGAATTGTGGACACCTATAGAATACATAGAATTAGTGTAGAGGGTGAAACAAAGACACATATTTCAGTTACATCTGAGTATAATGCTTATTGAAATTTAGTACGACAAAATTTATGCGCAGCAATTTCAGAGGTGTATTTAAAGTTCGTCGCTTAGCAGTCCATATGATGAATTTCATATCAAATCCAATATGCGTTGAACCCGACCCCCTCAGAATGTGATGAAATTTTGCATGGAGTTACATCTTACCCCCACAAATACAACCTCATTTTTAGAAATTTCATTTTCGAAAAATTGTGGGCGTGGCAAGGTATCGAAATATCCGAAAATATTAGAAAAATGACGATAATAGGTACTTTTAAAGTGTGATTACTACGGAATGGCTTTACCGATTTCAAAGATCTTCATACCATTAGAAAGGTATTGAAATAAGCTTTCAAAAAATATGAAATTCAGTGTACTAAAAAAAACCAATCAACCAATTTGAAAAATTTTTATACCGTTAGAAAGGTATTAAAATCACCTTTGAAAACATATACTGTAAAAATTCTATATTACACTGAAAGAAAAAAATTTTTTTTAGAAAGGTAGATTTAATATATAACATATCTGAAAACTAGAAGGGTGTTTTTTTTTCTTTTTTTTAAATTTATTTAAGTAAATGCATCTCTTGGTTACTTTCTGATATTTTGATATCACGCGTAAACTAATCAACCCATTTCAAAAATTTTTATACCGTTAGAAAGGTATTAAAATCACCTTTGAAAAAATACACTGTAAAAAATTTTTATTCCAGTGGGGTGCACCCCAGCTAACATCAAAACAACGGCTCGAATACTTCACGTGCAAGGAAAAGGTCGGCGGCTCAATGTACTTGAGAACATGGAGATATACAAGTTAAAACATTTAACGGCAGGATAATAAACGAACAAACCAACACTATCTCTGACGAAATATTTGAACCCTTAAAACTAGTTTACAAAAAAACAGCACAAGCCAGAAGGTACAGCAACAAAACACGTAACAATAAACAAGCAAAACCGAAAAATTTACCAAACGGCAAAGATCACCGATTTCTACCTACCTCAACCTACCGCTTAGCTAACAAGCGGTATGTCTAGATACCTACAAAAACAACCTTTGGAAAAGGTAACAATTCGGACGTATCAATACCGCGAACACACACACGCATATTAACGTTACCTACCACGGACACATATATTGATATTACCTGCCACAGCACCCATGGACTATAAAAAACAACACAACGGATAGACACAGACCAGAACGAAACTAGGCATTGATATGGAATCAACTAATAAATACAGATGTGTGCAGCTATCAAGAAAATGTTCCTCTCAACTTCGAAACATTAGCTCAAACGAAGCAGCGCTGATATCTGAGCATTTTCCAGCAGTCTCCGACATTCATCGTTGCCGTATTTGCGAAAGTTGTCGCTTTAAACTTAAGGATGCTATCAAGATTGCTGATAATCAGCGTTCTACTGAAACGGAAAGTGAAGAGGCACAAGAAATCTTGACTAGCGGTGAATTGTATCAAGAATATAAGGAAGTTCCAACATGCAGCAGCTATACTAAATCACTCGAACGCAACGAACTCGTCGACAATATAAATAAGCATGTTATTCCTCATCTTGGAAGCCATCCATCGCCAATGAAGCGAAAATATTTAGAAAGGGATTCATACTGCAAAAAAAAAAAAACACAGCAAATTGCGCAAAGTATTTCGGATTCACTTGGAGGTGGTTTACTGTCAACTTTATCAGAAGATCAAAGTGATGTATATTGGAACGATTTTCCGTCATCCCTTGTCAAATTTGGTTTTGAGACAACAAGACAGAGAACGAAAATCGACACTGACGATGGCACAACGCCGAAACCGGTTTGTCTCAAAACCAAATTTGACAAGGGATGACGGAAAATCGTTCCAATATACAGCATTTATCCACCCTGTCGGAAAATCAACCAAACAAGATAAGTCAGAAGATCAAAGCTTACTACGAACAAATTTTGGAGAACATGAAATATCAAATCGAAAACTGCTCAAATAATTTGGATAAGCAAAAAATATTATCTCTATTACCAAACACCATGACATCTAAGGAAATTAAAGACATTTTTGGGCACGATTTATCTTACGAATTGATAAAAATTAGCAAAGATATACAAAAAATAAAACAAAGTTTTCGGACGTGAAACGCTCTAGCATGGACAGGCGTAGTTTACCTGAACAAACTAGTAAGTAAGCAAATATTCCGAAAGTCAGCAGTATGAGCTGCGCATAGTTGTATATTAAATCTAAATAAATAAAAATAAAAAATTAACTTTATCAAGTGTATGTCTATTTATTGTGCGTGTTTGAAAAATTTGATAATACGATTCTTGTTCGAATCTATTAGAATACTTAGTCATAGTATCTGTATCTGTATAACTTCCAAAGTATAGCTAGGTACCATTTTTGTGACACAATAATAGCAAAATAAAAAAAAAAAGTTAACAAGAGATGGTTTTACTTATAAATTTTAAAAAGAAAAAAAACACCATTCTAGTTTTTATATTAAATCGACCTTTCTAAAATTTTTTTTTTTAAATCGCTTGGTCTTTGAGGTGTTTTCCCAGTTTGAAAAAAAGGATTTAGAAAAAAATTAAAATTTTTTTTTCTTTCAGTGTAATATAGAATCTTTACAGTATATGTTTTCAAAGGTGATTTTAATACCTTTCTAACGGTATTCAAATTTTTCAAATTGGTTGATTAATTTACGCGTGATATCCAAATATGAGAAAGTAACCAAGAGATGCATTTACTTAAAAAATTAAAAAAAACCCCCATTTTAGTTTTCAGATATGTTATATATATTAAATAGACCCTTCTAAAATAAAATTTTATTTTTCAAAATCGCTAGATCTTTGAAGTGTTATTTCAGTTATAAATTTAATTAAAAAAACTTTTTTTTTCAGTGTACAAAAAATTTTTATAGTGTATTTTTTTGAAAGATTATTTCAATACCTTTCTAATGGTATGAAGATCTTTGAAATCGGTAAAGCTATTCCGTAGTAATCACACTTTAAAGGTACCTATTATCGTCATTTTTCTAATATTTTCGGATATTTCGATACCTTGCCACGCTCACAATTTTTCGAAAATGCAATTTCTAAAAATGAGGTTGTGTTGGGTGGGTAAGATGTAACCCCTTGCAAAATTTCATCAAATTCTGAGGGGGTCGGGTTCAAAATGTACGTTTTTTTTAGGCTTTGATATGAAATTCATCATATAAAGTTTAAGCGTAAACGGATATACGCGTGTTAAAAAACACGGCTACTGTGATATTCAACCCAATTCTAAACGAAAATTCCGTGCGAGTTTTATCCCTTCTCCCATTCCTCGTATTCTAAATAAAAATTCCTTGAGAGTTTTTTCACTTCTCCCTTTCCTCCTATTCTGAACAATGTTCGAAAAAGAGGAAACCGGTTATGGAAGAAAAGTAGCATTGTAAATTTTACCAAGTAGCGCAACTAACAGCTGATCGGTGAAATTCGCACATTCACACGCACAGTTCTCGACTCTATTTCAAAAAAAAACTTTTGATTATTTAGCTTAAATTTCAAAGTGAGATAAACCTTACCAATTGATGTATAAATAGAATATATAAGGCGTATTTGTTGTTATTAAAAGAAGCTTTTTATTTATATTAAAGTTTTTAACATTTTTTTTCAACTTAAATTTAACAATTTCATGCGTTTTTAAAGCATTTTCGTGCATATAAATACAACCATGTGCATATACGTTTTGACATTACATTTCATACACGTTCGTATTTGCCATTCTCATCATTGTTTACTATATAGTTTGGCAACTTAAACAGAGGTTATGTTGCGAATAGAGTGGAAGGCAGTGGACTAGGCAGTCGAATGTCATAAAATGAAGGAATGGTGTTCGGAGTTTTTTGAAAATTAAAAAAAAAATTGATAAAAGCTTTAATAAAAATAAAACTACTGTTTTAATAACAACAAAAACGCCTTATATATTCTATGTACATAAATTCGTAAAGATTATCTCACTTTAAAATTTGAGTTAAATAATCTAAAGTTTTGTTTTGAAACTGAGTCGAGAACTGTTCGTGTGAATGTGCGAATTTTCACCGATCAGCTGTTAGTTGCGCTACTTGGTAAAATTTACAATGATTCTCATTGTTTCTAAATTGGTAAACAAGGACTGCAGTTATTCGGTGTGATTTTTCGAAAAAATTTATTATTTTTGTGAAATTTTACACTTGGTGTGTGGTATTGTGGTGGTTTTTGCAAAAATACTTTGGCTTACAACGCGACAATGCATTTCTTAATGTCGAAGTACTTATATGTGTATGTATTTGATGTGGAAGCTTTCATTTGAGAACACGGTTGCCACCTCAGTCCATTTGGATAAAAAATGGCCCTTTTCAACCCCATATGGTCCGCTGGTCCCTTTTTCTCAATTTTGGTTCTTGTTCGGCACGGATTTGGTACTTTTATTTCTTTTTCACTGAAACAAAAATTCAAAATACTGCTAATAAAATTTTCGGCAAATCTATTACCCACACATAATTTTCAATTTACTTCTGTAAACCCATTATGTACATGTAGCTTAAGTTATTAGAAGTTAAGCAACCCTATTGTAAATATTGTAAAACTATCAATATGAAAATAGAGGGCAACCTTGAAAATAAATATGGTGGCCGGCACTTCCGTTAAATCTAAAGACTAGAAAAGTCGTGTTTCTACTTAATCATTAAACATCGTATAATATAATTGAAATACCTAACCAATTTACACTTCAATGGAATTCTTACCACGAAAATTGTTCTATCTACAAAATGTAGCAGAACAATGACATTTCACCCGGTAGATAATTTAGGCAAGGCATTAAAAAGGCAAGTGTTGAATGTTCGGGCAAACACATTGTCATTAATTTTTGATGAAACAACGGACTTATCAGAAAAAAGACTTGTTTTGTTTTATTGGTTAGATATTTGAATCGGTATTCAGTTATTACATAGTTGAAACTTTTAAGACGCTTGATTTTTAATATGAGTTCCAGCTCATACTTACTGAATCTAGGCTCTGGTATGAAGTTTAAACGTTAGGGAAAAAGTAAACCTCTATAAAAAATAGCAGTAACACCACTGCTTAGTTTTATTTACGATTTAGTGAGTTTGCCACAACGCAAATTTTTTAACCTTTCTATAATAAAACCATAACCGTTTAGACGGTTAAGCGCCAATTAAGTAAGTAAATAATAAAACCTAACTGCGCTATGCACTTTATTCCATTGCAATCAAGCAAAACTAGGTTCACAACGTTTGTTTTGTGAAAGACATAGACTAATCCTAGAAATTTGAACATATAATACCTATAGGTGCACTTTATTTTTGTTTGTGCAGTTTGAATTAAAACCAAGTTTCCATTTTATTCAAATTTTATATATTAAACCATTGAAAAAACCAAATTGTTTGTATACCAATAAAAAACCTAAAATTTGGTCTTTTTTTCAGATCTGGTCTTTTTTTCGATGTATTTTGGTCCTAATTGAAAACATGGTGTGGCAACCGTGTTTGAGAATGCATGTGACAAGGTTGCATTTTTTAGAACAAATTTTTTTTTTTTAAATAATGAAATAGTAGTATGGAAGCGACAGCCATAGTAGCAGACATGTATGTGAATATTAGCAAAGTTTAAAAAACAAAGCAGTTTTTCTTTGAAAATAATCTAAGGGAAGATGCAAGCGAGGCGTATCTTCATAGACGCGTATTATGCACAGCATAAGAAATCTTGAGGCGTAGAAAATCGTAGCTGCATTCCATATTTTGTACGCGTTTACCAAGTTATATCTCGTGTATATCTTGCCTAAGTTTAGCTTCTTACGAGATCCAACATTTTTAATTAATAATGATAAATAACACGTGAAGCAAATAAGCTTAAGCTGACTTTTGAGTCGTTTTGGCACTTGCGTTGCGTCTACATCTGACTTTGAACACACGCGTTTTAATTGCTTCAATCTATAAACAGCGCACTGCCAACGTCAAAGCAAAACACAAATAATTAAAAACTTAGGCTTCTTCTTGAAGTTTCCTGGATTTCTTGAAAAATATAAGAATTTCTATTGCCGTTCAACTAAATAAAAAACATAATTTTGTATTCATGTCGATTTCGTAATCGATCAGGAGAGACCAGTGATCAGTGCAATCCCCAATTAATTTTCTATCTATCTTCATGTTATAAAAATAGTTGTATTTCATTTTTCCTCATGTGACAGGGGAACTTTTAACGTCCGTTATTTGAAAGTAACCCTTAATAATAAATAAAGTGTTTGTTAGCGTTCACCGAAGATGGTGAAAACGGCCCCTGGAATTGTTAGCTTATTTAGCCAAAGAAAGTTATGCATAAGCAAAATTTAGTCAGCACAAAAAGAATAGTTAGAGAAAATTTAAAATATAATGCATATGTATAAAATGCATGCAATTTATGAAATCATTTTTATTATATAAAATAAGTTTGACATATCAGATTTGTCAATATTATTTTAGTCTTGCTACTTTTAACACATTTATAATATTTAGGAAGAACATTTAAGAAATAAGAAACATGATTAATGCTTACGTTAATACGTGTCTCATTTATTTTCATTGAGGAATAAGTTCGTAAAAATAAAAAGCACGTTTTTATAAAGTGCATGTGAATCTCCATAGATAAAATGAGTAATAGAAGGAACATTGGTTTATGTATTACATTTTTAAAATGAAAGTCTCCTGCTAAAAAAGTAATAGAATGAACATTGGTTTGTATATTACATTTTTAAAATGAAAATCTCCTGCTAAAAAAGGAGCAAAACCTAACTACATTTTTTCATTTTCGTACTTAACTACACTCCCTTTTGTGATTCAGGATTTCGGGCAAATTTTGAAAAAACTCCGAACATTAATTCCTTCATTATATGACATTCGACTGCCTAGTCCACTGCCTTCCACTCTATTCGCAACATAAGCTCTATTTAAGCTGCCAAACTATATAGTAAACAATGAAAAGTAGGTATTATGAATGTGAGGGAGAGGGAGATTTCTTTGCCATTTCATAAGAGTTTTTTCACTAGTTAAATTAAAGGGAATGCATCAAAATAGTTAAAGGAAATCGGTTCTTTTAAGAAAGAACACTTATTTGCACAAATTTGTGCTAAAATATGTATTTACATTCTACCACAATATTCTCACTGTTAATACAACAACAACAACAACCACAATATTCTTTATTTTAAGTCGAAAAGTATATCATAAGCAACGGAAGAGCTCTTTGTATATTTAATGCAGCCATCCAGAAATTGCGCAAGGATTTTTTAAGGCTTAATTAGATTTTGGCATATGGCGAAAGGCGAACTCAACTCGACGTAGCCGCCAGAAAATTGCTTTGCAGAATGAAAGCAGGTAACTCCGGCGGATTTGTGTTAACCCGCCGTCTTCTTCTTATGCTCCTCTGTTGATGTTGCTGTGGCACCAATTCATTACTCATATCAGTGTATACCACATGAAATGCAATAATGTTCATTGTTGTTTATACCTTATTTCTTAATTTCAAACAAAT
Organism: Eurosta solidaginis; assembly: GCF_040869045.1. NCBI lineage: Eukaryota > Metazoa > Arthropoda > Insecta > Diptera > Tephritidae > Eurosta > Eurosta solidaginis. The sequence continues at coordinate 65,907,005 of NC_090320.1, read as the reverse complement.
TCGCAACAATAATTAAACTTTTCAATTTTTTAAACAAAATAAGAAATACGCAACGAAATTTCAATTGGCAAAACAGCTGACTTCGAAAATTCGAAATTCCTATTCCCCAATTTTTTTCTCCCTAGGAGAAAAGAATTGGAGGAGTTTTTCCGCGGGAATAAAAAAATCCGCGAGAACAAAAATCCGCGAGAATATTTAGAATTGGTCTGATTATAATTAGTTAATTAATCAATGTAAGTAATAATTGTCAAGATTGAATTTTCGTTTTTATTCTTGGAAAAAGTGGTTAATTTTATTATTGGTGATTCCGCTCAATTTTCTTAAATTTATTGGAGTTAAGTAGGCTATTTGACCTATTTTGGTTTTCAGTGCAAATAAAACAATTTTACTTCACTGTCGCAGCTCGACGTTTCGCTAGTCATCCTAGCATCTTCTGGAGCGAGATCTATATTCAACAACAAAATCATTATACATATTTTGCATTACATTTTAATTTTTAACAATTAAACATTGAGTTACATATGACAAAAAACAAAAACTAAAAAACTTACATTATTTGTTTATATTATTAACTAAAAAATTAACTAATTATTAGTACCGCGCGCATTGGGTATCATTGTCATCATTGTAAATTTTACCAAGTAGCGCAACTAACAGCTAATCGGTGAAAATTCGCACATTCACACGAACAGTTCTCGACTCAGTTTCAAAAAAAAAACTTAGATTATTTAATTCAAATTTTAAAGTGAGATAATCCTTACAAATTTATGTATACAGAATATATATGGCGTTTTTGTTGTTATTAAAACGATAGTTTTATTTATATTAAAGCTTTTATCATTTTTTTTTTTTAACTTTGAAAAATCTCCGAACACCATTCCTTCATTATATGACATTCGGCTGCCTAGTCCACTGCCTTCCACTCTATTCGCAACATAACCTCTACTTAAGCTGCCAAACTATTTAGTAAACAATGATTGTCATACTAAAGTGCTTATAAGCATAGTAGGTACGCAGAGGCAATGCCAGCTGTGTCTTCCCTTTTATTGACTGTGTTTTCCCCATGGTTCAACTATATACAGGTTGGCTCATCTGTAAAGCAACAAAATATGTCTGTTCAAATTGTCAAAATCTGTGTATTGGTGTTGGTGCGAAAGGTATGGAATGGAAACAAAAAACGTGGCAGTTTTTGTATGTGTAAGTAAAATGTTGCCAATGTGTTGGTTTCATTTTGAGTTTGCCATCTCCTTTTGACAATCCCTTCGACCATGCAATGACATAAATAAAATCAGCTGATGAGATGAGCCAACCTGTACATAATTGAACCATGGTTTTCCCTTTGTTGCAATATTCGTAAGCTTTCCAAAGTGTATCTCGCTCTCCCTCGTTTGTTTTTGTCCAATATTTTTGTGTTTGTCAGATCAGCTGTGTGTCCACTGGTTGTTGTGTGTTGTGATAATGCGGTGTTGCTTTTGTTTTTCTGTATGTCGGCTTGGTGCTCTGCTAGTCGTACTTTCAGTGACCTTCGGGTCGTGCCGATGTATAGCTTATTACATTCCTTGTTCTCTTTTCCTTTGCAAGTTATTTGGTATATGACGTTGCTTTGTTGTAGGGGTTCGATGGGGCTTTTTGTTTGTGTGAAGATATTGGATAGAGTGTGGTTCGATTTATTTTTATTATTTTTATATATTTGATATATTTTCAAATAAAACAGCTTTCTGAAGATGACGCACTAACAAGCCAACCTAATATAAACGCACGCAAGTCATTTTCCGTCAAAAATTTCTCATGCCCATACAACTTGTATAAGAGCAACCCAAATTGAATTTGCTGCGTAAAAACCTAACTCGATTTCCAATTTTTGTTCTGCGTGACATTTAGATTTGACGTTTGCACACATGCTTTAAGCCGGAGTCATTGGTGCCGTATGTCGTATCGCTGTATCCCTATCCCTAACGTAATCAGCTGTTTATCGTTACGACGGTAAACCAAAACCCAATTGGTTGGCTACGATACGGTTACGACCTTAGCGGCACCAATAATCGATTGCATTGATTCTCATAAGGTTGGTCGAATCAGCTGTTAAAAGGTTACCGATAAAGCACCAATGTCTCCAGCTTTACATTGTCGCAACGCATGCTTATTTGGGTTGGGGCAAAAAACGCCGGTTATTTGCGTGCGCTAAAAAAATGCGGTGCGGTTATATTAGGTTGGCTTGTAAGCGTCGAAGCGCGTCAAAGTAACACAAAAACAACAAAGTACACTTATTTAAAACGACCATAAAATCTCTACCCAACAAACCATATAGTTTCAAATTGTTCTAAATAAAAATCGTAAATTTACAATTTACTTTCACAGTTAAAATAGTTGGTAAAATATTCTCTGTACTCATATGCACTACTTCGGCCTCTACGTCTAAATGACTGTACACTTCGCAGCGGACCGCCTCTTGTAAAGTGGCATACAGATGCCACTCATTTTTGGGCATTTAGCCACACGCACACACACAAACCTTCTTTACTTTCTTCTTTAGTTTTAAATTAGTAAACTTAGTTTGTTTTATTGTTTAATTACACTTTATTTAAAGTTCTTATTTCCTAACAATTTCGTCTCTTGTTAAGTTTCACTTTCATTTTTACAATGTATAATTTCTCCACTGTTAGCCATTATATTTTACACGCGCGGCTCAAGTGACGCGTTTGCCGGCTCATTTCAAACTGAAAACTGTAGAAAAATACTGACGCTTCAAAGCGGCCCTGCCGCTATGCCAAAAGTGCATAGCGGTAAAATCGCATGATGCAGTGGCGTGATAGAGTCGAGTAACGGAAGATTCAGCCAATCAGAATTCTCTCCGTCATTCGACTCTCTCACCCAGTAACACCAAGTGCATACATGCATGGTTGCATGTGGGGGTGATGCCAGCTATTTTAGTTTTTAGTTTTATTTTTAGTTTTTAGTTGGCTGGCACTACATGACGCTACATCATCCCCCTTTGGAAAAGAAGAATTTGGCAAGGTGATCAGTCTTGCCACATTCTTCTTTAGGCTTTACTAGGGTTAAGATATAAATTTATAAGAAAATGAAATATGTAAAAAATAATGTTTTTAGTTTGAAGTGAACCGTTACTATTTATATGCTTATTATTAAATTGAGTAAATATATATTTATTAAGTATTTCAATTTAACATATGAATTTTGTACATTAGGCCGTATTAAGAATTAACATTAATAGTTTGTTTAGTTTGGCTTTCATTGGCGTGTTCTTAAAGTAGGTTTATATTTAAGGATTATTTTCGGCTATCAATTTAATTAATTTTTTGTATACGATTTTTGTGTACAATTTTTTCAATTTTATTAATTTCATCAAAAATTTTTACATTTGGTCCATCGATATTCTTTATTATGTAGGGACCTTGATATATATTTCTATGTTTATTTCTCGGTTCTGTTTCCACTAAAACCCTATCATTAATTTTAATTTCTAAAGGCTTAGCCGTTTTATCGTATAATTCTTTATTTCTAATTTTATGTTTATTAATCAAATTTCTTGCCATTTTATGAGATTTTTGCATTCTATATTTTAGTTCTTTTGTATAATTTTCTACATTATAGATCGGATCGATTTGTTCCTTTTGTAATTCATGTGGCATTGTAGATTTTCTGCCAAATATTAATTCGAAAGGAGTAAATTTATTATCAAAAACCGAACTACTTGTAGTATTATGTAAAAATGTAAAATACTTCAAATACGTATCCCAATCTGAATACGTTTCATCTAGATATGCACGTAAATATTCGTTAAAGACTCTATGGTTTCTTTCAACAGTACCAACAGTTTCGTGGTGATAAGCTGTTGAGAAATCATGATTAATTTTTAAAAGTTTTGTTAATTCCGAGAATAATTCATTTTTGTATTCCGTCCCTAAATCGGATCTAATGGCTCTCATTGTACCATATGTTAGTATAAAGGTTTCAAAAATAGCACATGCGATAGTTTTTGCTGATTTATCTGGTACAGCTACTGTTACCAGGTATTTAGAAAAGTCACAAATCATAGTAACAGCGAACTTGTTACCATAGTTTGATTCTGGAAGTGGACCTATTGTATCGATAATCACTATGTCAAATGGTTTACAGGGTGTTGGAGTAAGGACAAGATTTTCTTTTGTTTTTGGTCTCACTTTATTTAAAAGACATTCATTGCAATTTTTCACAAATTTCGCTATATCACGTGTCATGTTTTTCCAGTAATATTTAGTTCTTAATTTGGCATATAACCTTTTTGTTCCGCAATGGCCTCCTAACAGTGGATCTTCGTGATAAATTGTCATAAGTTTTTGTTTCTGTTCATTGTCTGTTACGGTCTCTACAGGGTCCGTCAATATTATTTGTAATGATTTTAAAATTTCATTTCCGCGGATTTTAAAATTCGTAATTGAAAAATTATTGAAAAAGACATCATTTTTTGGCCATTCTAATTGTTTAATATTGTGATTGTCGGCTGCTTTTTCCAGCCTCGAAAGTAACTCATCTAAATTCGTTATTTCGTTAGCAGTCACGATATTAAGTAAATTATATTTTTTATGTTTTAAATGCGCATAAATTTGTAAATTGAAGATCTCCTTATGTTTATTATATTGTATTGTTGATTTTACTCGCGGTATCTTTTTTGAAAAATCGTATGAAAATTTATCATAAACTTGTACTTTATTATCGTTAGAGGTCGTATCATTTAAACTTATTTTTTCATTTTGTAATTCTTGTTGTTTAGTTTGTGATCGCGTTTTAACGGCTAAAACGTGTTTTGTCGAATCTTTAATCTCGTCTATACTTATACGCGAAAGAGCATCAGCCACAACATTCGATTTTCCTTTAATATATTCAATTGTAAAATTGTATTCTGATAAATCTAATCTGATTCTAGAGAGTTTCGAGGAAGAATCTTTCATATTGAATAGATAAACTAATGGTCTATGGTCTGATTTTACCGTGAAATGTGTACCGTAGACATACGGCCGAAAATGTTTTATAGCAAAATGTATTGCTAAAAGTTCTAATTCTATGATTGCCTTTTTCTGTTCGGCTTTATTGAAAGATTTTGATGCAAAGCAAATCGGTAAGTCATTATCTCCATGCTTTTGGCTTAATATAGCGCCACAACCACTCTTAGATGCATCTACAGTGATAATAAATTCTTTTGAAAAATCAGGGTATTGTAATAATTGAGGAGACATTAATGATAATCTTAATTTTTCGAAAGCATTTTCGCAAGCATCATCCCAAACAAATTCAACTTTTTTCCGATTTAGACGATTTAAAGGGGCTGCCAGTGACGCAAAGTTAGGTATAAAACGCCTATAATAATTTGCAAATGCAACGAACCGCCTAACAGCGTCCTTGTCTTTAGGCTTAGTGTATTTTTTAATTGCGTCTATTTTTGAGTCATCTGGCAGCAGGCCTTTGGAGGTGCATTTATGGCCTAAAAAAGTTACTTCAGAACGAAGGAAATTGCATTTGTTGGGATTTAACTTTAAATTGAATTTTCTACAAGTTTCGAAAACTTTTTCTAAATTTTTGAGGTGATGTGTCTCGCTACATCCGATGACGATAACATCGTCAATGTACATAAAAGCTTGATTTGGCGAAATGCCTGAAAATGCTAATGACATCATACGTGAAAAAGAGTTTGGTGCTATATTTAAACCGAAAGGTAAAACTTTCCAACGAAAAGCTCCTCGATCTGTACTGAAAGATGTAACGTCTCTAGAATTAACATGAAGTGGTATTTGGTGAAAACCAGAAAAAAGATCTAAAGTCGAAAAATATTTGGCTCTGCCAAGATTGTCGAGTATGTCGTCTACGCGTGCCAACGGAAATTTGTCTGCGATAAGCTTTTTGTTGACTGCTCTGAAATCAACGCACATACGGTAAGACTTTTGGCCTGTAGGATCCTTTTTCGGCACCAAAATTAAAGGGCTGTTATAATTAGAAAAGCTGGGTTCTATTAAATCATTTCGCATTAAATTTTCGACTTGTTTATTAATTTCTTCACGTTGTGTATATGGTAAACGATAATTTTTTATATAGACTGGATTTTTATCAGTTAAACGTAGCTTTTGTTCGTAAAAGTTATTTAAAGTCATACGATCAGTTTTAAAGCGAATACATCGGCATATTTTAAGCATAAATCTAGTAATTGTTTTTGAGCATAACCCGGCATTTGATTTTTCAAAATTTTCGTTAATTCCTCTAAGCGTTTTTGATCTTTTGAAGTTTCATTGATTTTGTAGACATTGTAGTTGGTGATATCTTCCGTTACGATATTGCAATTGTTGACATGTTTTACTTCGTCAGTAATATTTAAAATTTTTATAACTGGATTATTTGTGTCAACAATGCACTTTGCCGTAAAAACACCATTACAGATTTCTTGCGAGTCTACAAAAACAGGATTATCGCATTTTGGTAATTTAAATAACCGATAAACTTCACATCTCGGAGGAATAACTAAAGAATCGGTACTTGTGCCGTGTAAAATTGGTATATTTGCGTTATCTAATCCGGTATTAATAGTTATGCTATCGCTCGCGTAATTAATAATGCATTTATTAAATTTTAAAAAGTCTTTGCCGAGTATTCCGTCTGAAGGTATATTGAAATCGTCGTTAACTACATGTAAAGTATGCGGTATTAAAAACTTATATGCAATTAAGTTGGTTTTTAAGGTTCCTAAAGTTGAAATTGTTTCAGGCGTTACGCCTGTTATGTTTGTTATTTCGTTAATATTAAAGTTACAATTTTGAGATAAACTTGAAATTTTGATTAAAGAAATATCTGCTTGAGAATCTACTAGAAAAGTACATGGTTTGTAGGAATCGCTACATTGAAGTTCAATAAAATCTGAATAATTAAGGTTCAAGCAGTAGATGGATTTTAATATTTTTGAAGAAGATTCGTTTAATTGTCTAAATCGTGATCCCGATCCCCCAGTGTTCGCTCCTGAGGGTCGTTCACGTTTAAAGCGCGTACATTGGCATTACTTCGCGAATTTGAACGTCTATTATTATTAGCATTATTGTTACTACTACTAGGCTGATTGTTTCTATTAGTGCTATATCTCTCATTATTACCTCTATTAGAATTATTGTACCCGTAATTAATATTGTTGTAATTATTTCTATTTTTATTGTTGAATCTCGCGTTTGGATTGTTGTACCTATTATTGAAATTATTACCTCTATAATTTCCTCGAAAACTATTTTGCCAATTACCACGAGTACGGAATGCTAGTACTTGTCTTTCTTTTACCTCATTATTACGTTCGACTATCATTTTTGCAACTACGTCTTTTGAATCACTGAAGGTAGTTGAAGCCAGGATGGATTTGACCAATTCTGAACGAGTGTTCAACCTGCACACATTCACTGTTTGCTCTACGGCCATTTCATGTGCCTTGGCTTGTGTCATACCTTCAATAATCAAAGAACGTTCCAATGCGTCGGATAGTTCTTCAACGCGCTTAGCAAAGTCTGAGTAGTTATTATTGATGACATGTAAAGACGCGATTTTACCAGAAACAACTTTCGAGTTGTTGGGTTTTATTCTATTTCTCAAGGCAGTCTTTATGTCATCGACTGAATTTATTACGGTTGGTAACGCTTCGCGTGCTTTTCCCTCAAGTTTGGATTTTAAAAATGCAATAAAAGTACTATTTAAATTTTCATCTGAGAAGACTTCAATTAATTTTATTTTGTCGATAAAAGATTCTAATGCCAGTGGATCGCCGCTGTAGTTGTCCCTAATAATTGAGGCGCAACTGGTAATGAACACCTTTTTCTGTTCTGAGGTTGCCATGATTGAAATATTGTTATTCGATTGTAAATCTGAAGAATTATTTGTGGAAGGCAAAGTAGAAGAATTTAAAGTAGAGTGAAAATTGGAAAAGTCAGCTCCTGACTGAAAATTGGAAGTGCTAGTTAGTAGGTTGTCTGAATTATTAGACGAATTTGCTGAAGGCTGAGTGTTTATAATATTAGTTACTGACTGAAAATTTGAATTATTATTTTCTGCGATATCTGAGTCATTAAATCCTAAAAAATCTTCTTGACGAGCTAATGAACACCTTCCTTTAGAGCTTAATTTATCGCTGGAATTGCCCTCAGAATCGGACATGTGTTTGAAACAGGGTAATTTTATTGAAAATTATTTTAAGAGAAAAAAATTTTGTAAATCAGGTAAATATTTTGTAAATATTATTTGAAAATCCGGTTAATATTTGTCGCGTTTGGTATGAATTTTATAAAATGGTAAGTCTGGTTAAGAAAATTATATAATTTGTTTTTTTGAAAACAAAGGAACATCCGGTCTGCGGATTTTCTCTAAATTATAGGCTAGAGAAATGCCTACCCCCCTTCCGTGCCGAACTTAGTCGGACTTACCGACTGTCCCCCACTAGGTTAGCCCCGCTAGCTAACCAATGGACAGGCTGTCCTAAAAAGGACACTTGGTCTGTGGTTTCTCGCCCCCCAGAATGGGCTTTGCAAAAGGAAATAGGCAAGCGTGTTCCGGTTTTCTTTTATTTTGTGAAAACCGAAACAGGCTGGTATATTTTTTTTTTTCGGACTATTGGAAAAAAATATAAAAAAACCGCACTTGTTTTCACAAGCCTAACCAAAATTTTTCCGAATATACGGCGATGTTTACGACCACATCGCTTTATATTGAAGGTATGAAAAGTATAACGTATATTATATCACGGACGCACCGCTTTTAATAAAATTTCCAAAATGTTTCTATAATTCCTATAGCAATCGAACGAAATGAATGAAAATATTTTATTGTTTCCAAGTTAAATTCAATTTTTGTATATGAAGGCAAAAATTTCATTTCCTGGCATATCAGAGGACGATTTTATTATAAAAATAATAATATTTTTTTTTGATTTAAAGAGGCTTACAAACAGATTTGCTGTGTTAATATATAATAGCGTTAATTTTATATATAATAATGTTTCATTTTACTTTTTCCAAAACTATTTTATAGGCATTGAGGGAACTGTTTATGAATATTTTAACTGTGAAATTACAAAAAAAGGGAAAAACTATTGTAACTTTTTGACTTGGAAAAACAGAAGTTTAGAATTGCAGTTTTAATATGAAATTATTTAAAATATTATTTAGCTAAATGAAGTTACATTGTTTAAATTTATATCTCGATATCAATACTATTTGAAATTGTAATTAAGTAATGGTAACTTTGTAAAATGTAGAATTCAGAAAGCTATTAAAGTGAAATTTTTTTTTTTTTTTTATTGTAATGGCAAAATCAATTCGATATACATACGTATATTAAAATGAAACTTTATACATACATACATACATGTGTACTTTACTGCGCTCCTCTGCCATCCTATGCTTCCGCTACTCTGCTTGCTGCTCTGTCCTCTTTTTCCTTGCTGCTGTGCCTGAGGAGACTGCATAAGTGCCGTTATTTTATGTATTAAAGATGATTTACGGCTTTATGCCGTTGTTTTATTTGCCTTTATCCACTTTTGGGTATGACTTTTTAGCAGGCTGTACGCACCAGCACATAGTCATATGTACATACTATATATATAATTCAAAATTATAAGTTTTTTTTTCTACTCAGTTTTGTATTTTAGAAAAAATTCCTCAGTTTGTAGTTTTTATTTATTTCAATTGCAACAGTTTTGTAGATTTTAGGTTTTTTGTAATTTTTATTTTTGTAGATTTTGATGTAGAATGTAATTTGAACAGTTCTGCTTGTGGTTTATCTGTGTGCGCCTTAACTAATGTAAGCTATCACACTTTTTCCGATTGGAGATAATGATTATGTAATGTAATTAAATTTAGTATACGGTTGCTGCATCTACGGCATTTATTTCATCACCGCACAACACTCACAAAGGAAACTGTATATTTTAGTTTTTAAGTATAGGGCGTTTATTTTATTTTAAACATAGTTCTTTTAAGTTCCTTTTTTCACAATTTTGAATTTTTTTCTTTCTGCCGCGTTCGGCTTCGGCTCACGGTCGCCATGTAAAGTGGCATACAGATGCCACTCATTTTTGGGCATTTAGCCACACGCACACACACAAACCTTCTTTACTTTCTTCTTTAGTTTTAAATTAGTAAACTTAGTTTGTTTTATTGTTTAATTACACTTTATTTAAAGTTCTTATTTCCTAACAATTTCGTCTCTTGTTAAGTTTCACTTTCATTTTTACAATGTATAATTTCTCCACTGTTAGCCATTATATTTTACACGCGCGGCTCAAGTGACGCGTTTGCCGGCTCATTTCAAACTGAAAACTGTAGAAAAATACTGACGCTTCAAAGCGGCCCTGCCGCTATGCCAAAAGTGCATAGCGGTAAAATCGCATGATGCAGTGGCGTGATAGAGTCGAGTAACGGAAGATTCAGCCAATCAGAATTCTCTCCGTCATTCGACTCTCTCACCCAGTAACACCAAGTGCATACATGCATGGTTGCATGTGGGGGTGATGCCAGCTATTTTAGTTTTTAGTTTTATTTTTAGTTTTTAGTTGGCTGGCACTACATGACGCTACACTCTCCTTCTCGGTTAGCATAATTTTGTGGGCAATACCACCTTCTGGTGTCATGCAACATTAAAAAATTGTGAAGTACTAAGCATGCAAGTACAATTTTCTTTGTGTTTTCCGGAGTAAACTCCATTCCCGTTTTTAAGATTCTCCACCTTGCAGTCGAAATCCCAAAAGCGTTTTCAATAACACGGCGCGCACGGGATAGCCTATAGTTAAAAACTAGTTGTTCTCGCCTTGTATTCAAACCTGGATATGGTTTCATAAGACTGTCTATAAGAGGAAAGGCATAATCTCCAACAAAGTAATGCGGGAAGGGTTGTTGTGATGTTGGCACAGAGGAGTATCCGGTGGAAGTGGCAAATGACTTTCCCAGAAATCTTCTCCAAATCTGGTTTCATGAAATATTCCATAATCGTTTTGGCTTCCATAAGCTTCTACGCTTACAGCTGTAAACGTGTACTTAGCATCGCACGCTGCCAAAAGTACTATACTGAAAAACCTTTTATAATTGAATTACATCGATCCAGATTTTGAAGGGCATTTTATTGCGACGTGCTTTCCATCAATAGCACCTACACAATTCGGCATATTCCACATTTGGTAAAAGTCAGTCGTTATATTTCTATATTGCTGCTCTGTGGGTTCACTCAAATAATTTGGAGAAAGCGTTTGCCAGATGGCTTCGCGGGTTTCCAATACAATCTTCCTCACAGCCATCCTTCCAACTTTGTGACTGCAAGCTATTTTCTTGAAGGGAATGCCATGTTCTAAGTACCTAAAAATCGCACTAGTTAATACAAAATAATAATTGTTAAGATTCAAAAACTTTACTGAAGAGTTCGTTTCTTCTACATTTATTTGTTGCTTATATTTTTCAGTGATGGAGCCATCAGCTTTAAAAACGGCAATTGTTTACTTTAGCTCACAACTGCTAAAACACGACCAAAAATATCGGGAGATCTGTCAAAAGACGCGTTTTGATCCCAGGACCACGAATCCGATAGCGGAAGTTCAAAATTTTATTTCTGTCAAAAGTTATTTCCAAAAAACCGAAAAATGGCCCTGGAGCGCTCCGAAACCGGGGGTGGGATTCATAGTATTTTTGCCCAGAACACCTTTCTGCATTGGCGGCCTTCTTCCGCGCTTATAAAAAATTACCCTGGGTGGGTCCAACACCGGTTTGGAGACCAAAACTATATCCCCGCAAAACACTTTTACCCACAGTTTTTATTGTGGGTATACAAAATCATCAAAACAACAACAACCACATGAAAATTTTCAATTTTGTTTGCAAATATCTCCGAAACGAAACAAAATTTTGAATTTCTGCTTTGGGATTCGTGATCCTGGGTCCAAAGCGCGTCTTTTGGCCCCTCTCCTGATATTTAGCAGTTGTGAGCTAAAGTAAACAATTACCTTAAAAACATGTCATAAACCGGTCGTCATTCTGGTATGTGCCAAAAACTCTTCTTCGTCCATACTTTTAATACTGAAACAAGTTTTTTGGTGATATCCTGCTTGATTCCGATTAGCATTGACGGGGCGGGAATGTCATCGTCTTTTTACCTCCAAGTTCCTTCTTTTTGTATATAAGGCCATTATGTTCATGAACAAATTGTCGATTTCTTCATCACTGCCCATTTTAGGTAAAACTTGATATTCATATAAACACAAATCAGTAACAGTTATTATTTTATTGTCACATTGTTAATTTCATTATAAAATTACCAAATATAACTCAATTTCAAACACCAATAGCAATTGTTAATATAACCAAAAACTTCGCTTTTTTAATGGCCGCAGCTATCAGCTGTTTTTGGTTATTTATTTATTTATTTATTTCTTTATCAGTCTACAAATTAAACAATTATACAGACCAAATATACCGACACTTAATTCTCAGATGTAATACACGATATAAACAACATAAGCAGTCATCAATTTTAAAGTAATATGTAAACAGTATTTAATTAAATGCTTGACAATTTCATTTAAAAACTTAGAAGTAAGCAAAAGTTAAAATGTTGTAAATGTGTTAAAATGTACTCATGAAGGAGCTATTAAATAATAATTTATGAAATTGACAATAAAGCAAATTAACAGTAGATAAAATATATACAGAATAGAATTTATACAGAGTAAATTTGATTGCATACATATAAAAATAATGATCACAACGCAATTTTGCAAACAAGTTTCAAGTAACTGGTACTTCATATTTGAAGCAGAGGGTTGAACAGTATATCACGGTTTAGCGTTCTTTGCTTCATTTCGAATTACAAATTTAATGTAGTTAAAAGGTATTTTTTAATACCAAGAAACGATTCGCAGACGTCTAAATTTTTACAGTGTTTATTAAAATCACGACCTAAACAGCGAAGTGGTTCGTGCATTTCATAATTCGACCTGCATGTAGCTACAAAAATTGATGGTGTCAATAATCGATGAAAATAGATATGGTTAAGTATAAATATGGTTATGACAATGGCGTTATGACTATGTCAACTTTGCTAGCAGCTTTAACCCTAACGCCATAGTCATAACCACATTTTTACTTATCCATATCAAATTGACATCAGTTATCGGTGCCTTAACCTAAAAATTGTGAAAATTTCATAAAAATTAAGAAAACGCAAAAAATTACAAACATAGTATACTAAAAAAAATAAGTCTCTTAGTCAAAACGTATCCATAGGTTAGGTTGGGTTAGGTGGTAGCTACCCTGATAAGAAAAGCTCGTTTGGACAACCACGAAGGTGCGTTGTGATACCACATACACCAAAAATAACGATGACTGAGATCTAGCTACTTAGAGAATCGTTGGGTAGCAACAACAAAGCTCCGAATGATACCGATCTCAACTTTGAATAAATCCTCGGGAGATCCAAGTGAGTCGCGACCGAAGTACTTTCGCCTAGTTCTGGCAAAAGCTGGACAATTAAGCATAAAGTGATCATCCTCCTCCATACTGCATAGCTGCAGCAGGATGGAGTTTCCAGTATATTAGACGAACCGCATGGATACCCATGGGACAGTGACCTGTCAAAACCCCAATGACCATTGATAGGTGAGCCTTAGTGAACTCAATTTTTCAGCAGACCTCCTGCCATCCACTTTCGGCCAGAAAGATCTTGCTACCCTGCAAGACGTGGTGTCCACCCAAAGTTTGCTGAGCTGACTTGAGGCCCACCTATGGAGGAGCAATCCACAGGTGGTCAGCGGAATCCCGAAATCCCTACAGCCATTTTCATGCGGTTCAGTTGTACCGATGCGGGCTAAGAGATCCGCTTGACAGTTACCCGGGATATCACTATGGCCCGGGACCCATATAATCTTAATTGTAAAATAATTCGATGCAATCCCAAGCTAGGTCAGGCACCCCCAGACCGCCCTCGATCGCATTGTGGTTGAGCTCAAGGCCTTGATAGCCGCTTGGCTATCAGAGTAGATGTTAAATTCCCTAACCGTAGTAGCACTGGATAGCATTCCATCCACCGCATCCTTAATCGCAGCAACTTCCGCTTAGAATACACTGCAGTGATCAGCCAACTTAAACTTGCGGCTTACATTTAGCTCAATACTCCCCCACCAACCTTTCCGTCCAACTTCGACCCATTCGTGAACAAGTTAACCGGTCCCATGCCCCAGATAATTCCTCTTCCCCACTCCTCTCTCGGTGGATTGACTGGGGTGAAGGTTGAACTGGTAAGAAGGCTAGAGTGTCCGAAGTCAGAAAGCCTATAGCCCGGGGTGTGAACCCAGGGCATACGGTGTGGTAGTCGGAGCACGCTACCATCACACCACTGTGGCCGCCATCTGTTGCACTGACACTAACATTTTAGAGGTGCTTGCCGTGTCCAGTGCTTTCCACCAGACCAGCACCCCATATAGCAGAATCGGTTGGACCACCATCTCATAAAGCCAGTGTACTACTCCTACGTATCCATAACAATTAATAAAATCTACAAAAAGTTAATAAATTCTCCAACTCAAATATTCTTAGGTTATGGATATGGCGAAAAACCAAAAACCATTTGATTGGCTATGATATGGTTATGGCGTTAGCGTTATGGTATGGCATCATTAATCGATTACGTTGATTTCCATAAGGTTGGTTCGATCAGCTGTTTTATCTGGTTATGGTTAAGTCACCATTAATTGGCCCTTATGTTGAATTATTTCTCTCATAACGAGATAGAAGGGAATGAATAAGGGGGAATTCATAAAAATATAGCTGTTGTTGTTATTGTCTATTTCCGGATATATTTCCGGTACGTACCGGTAACCCCGACCATTTCGGGAACGGTTTAATATGGCCACATTGAACCTTGTAAGCGATGAGGATGGTAGTATTTTTAGTCAGCGCTTGTTGTTGTTGTTGCATTAACAACAAAGACACTTCCAACATCACTTGCGTCGTGGCCTCCCTCAACTCAGGCGTAGTCACTTACCCCCAGAGTGACGACGTCTCGCCCTTTGCACTTTAGAATACTGCAGTTAAACTGTAATGGGTTAACTGGGAAGATCGCGGAATAGTTGATTTTATGAAGTGGCATAAGATCCGCATTGCAGCGATTCTGATTGATGATCGTTCATGCTAAACCATCTAAAGCAGTAGGCCCATACGGCATAGCCATGCCGATGCTTAAAAAACTAGGCATAGAGGGATTTTATTAGCTACCTTCACCGCCAGAACTCCTTCGCTATTGTTTCCTACGCCGATCTCTCCAGTTTTTTCACCTCGCGATCTACATTTTGGAGAGCATGCAACCGCAAATGTACTGAAAACCTAGAGCCGTAATAAAATCCTAAAATCTCTTGCCGGCAGCACTTGGGGTAAAGAAACTCTCATTACTACGCGTCCCCGATATGGTAGGCAAGCTTGAAGGTTATTCACTGGAAGGAAATAAGGCACCTGAGAGCACAGCCTTGTGGGAATTTCCCGGCGAATCAAGTTCTTAAAGAAAAATACCCAGAACTCGCAGAAGAGGAATGCACTCTCCCTAGGGAAACGCGCGTCACTCTAGCTCAACTTCGATCTGGATACTGTAACAGGTTAAACTCTTACCTATCCAGAATCAACCGCGACATACAAAATGTATGTCCTGCTGGCAATGTGTCCCCACATGACACCAACCATCTCTTCAATTGTAATGTGAAACCAATGCCTCTAGCAATCTTCTCACCATGGTTCCCCCCTGTTGAAACTGCAAGTTTCCTTGGATTCCCGATAGAGGATATTGATGAGAATTTGTGATCGGTCGCACCTATTGGACAACAACAACGCATCTATATGAAAAACTTTATGGTAGCTCTCCCATGAATAAGTCATGGCGGAACCATACAAGGTGGTAGCATGGTGGCATACCTACAAACATAAATAAAAGTTCCATGTACTTTGTTTTTGTAAACCGTTGGACTAATGTTAAAATCGTACTGCGCCGGAAGTTGATATATCAAATCAATTAAAAAAAAGTACAAATCAGATGTCCCGTGCTGCCACTTTGTATAGTTCCGCCATGGAATAAGTGGGGCTGATTACTTTCACGACGGCGGTGTAGTCGCCACATGTCATATTATTCTTACACATGTTCTTATGAGTGTCGTTATTTTCGGCGCGGCAGAGTAGCCCGACAATGAATCACGAAAGCCGTTGTAGCCAGATTAAACCTAATTCTATTTTTGAAAGGCGACAGTGAGTGGCTTCTTTTGTATTTCGCCAATAAAAACTAAAAGGATGTGGACAATATTAGTTATGCTTACCCAACGGCGATTATTGAGAATAAATAAAATAAATATTTCAGTAAATTAGTATGTTTTAAGTGGAAAAATTGTAAAATACAAATTAATGTAAGTGTACCTATACTTGGTCGATATTTATAAATAATTTTATGTTTTTTGTCCAATAAACAGACTTCCTGAGGAAGGTGCAAAATAGCACCGAAACATGTAGAAGAAAAAAGAAAAAACCTTGTTTTTTGCTTTAAAACCAACGGCCGAAAAGCTCCATAAGACACAAAAGTGAAAAAAAAAATTATTGGCCCAATAAATAAAAACTAAAATAGAAGTAAATAACAGATAATAAAAGCTGAAATCATTCTTTTGGGCGTTTTTTAAACATAATTAATATTTTTTTTAATCAAGAAGCCTATGTTTGGCTACGGTTGTCGTCAAGCTTTGCTTTATTGTGGTTGTGGTCTGTAGACACTGTGTTGAATGTAATCAGCCCTAGTGCTCCTTGTAACGGAATTTGTATGCCGTTATCTTTTCCATTTGTAGTTTTTAAGATTTTAAATCTATATCGAATTTAAATTTTTTTACCTCAATCTCTTACTGTTTTCGTTCCCTTCTTGTATTTTGTCTGTAGCCAGTCTATTGATTTCGATTACTATACTCTATCCTGCGTCAAAGCCATCGGCTATGTACATCTCCATGTTATCCCCACAAGTAATACACCAGATTCTATTTTATAAAAAATGCTTTCAAACTCCAGTTATCTGTCTGCATTTTTGTTATCCCGCCATGCCCTAATAAAAATTTTCATTTTTCGCTGCTATTTTACAACTTTTACAATGATAATAAAATTTTCAAAATTTTTATTTATACAAAAACTCCACCACCCTTTTTTAAGTGTTCCACAGGGTAAGCATCGTGATATGAAAAACTATCGGCAATTGCGATATTTCCATAGCAATACTCCTAACACTATCTGGCATCATCTTTCAATTACCAGAATAAAGACCAAGCTGTGTAAACAACCACGCAAGTGTAAATATTCTTTATTACTCATTCAGTAAATGTATGGTTCAGGTACTGTCAATTTTTAAAAACGATTAGAACTGCAGCAAATCCAAAAAGAATCAATATGTCAAGTGCTGTAAGTATTTTCTTGGATTTTAGCAACTAAATAAAAATATCAACCTTATAGATATCCTCACCTGATATCGGCAGCTCAATATCATTGGAAAAACCTCTGGAGGTAAAAGTATAGAACAGGGCTTGACTGTTAATACGTGTCCAAAAATATCGAGAGAGGTATTAATCTCGACAACAATAATCCGAAGGCGGAAAAGTAAAGTTGTATCTCTGTCTGGAGATATTTGTAGTTGAAGTTGGCAATTTTATGTGGTTTTTGTAATTTTGTTGTGCACTGAATAAAATTTTGTAGACAAAGCGATTTTGCACTCAATTTTGATCCCACCCCATTGGTGGACCGGCCAGGGTAATTTTTTATAAGCGCGGCCAAAGGCCGTCAACGCAGAAGTGTTCTGCGTAAAAATACTGTGGATCCGACTCCCGATTTCGGAGAGACCCGGGGTCATATTTCGGTTTTTCGTTAATATAGGTTGAACGAGTTATCTTCCGCCTTCGGATTATTGTTGCCGAGATCAATACGCGTCTTTTGACACCTATCGATCTCCGTTCTAGACTACCCCTTTGGAATATTAGCAGCGACTAATGTAGGATAAGGTGGAAGAGATAATGATGATGATGTAATGAGCAATAATTTTAAGAAAATTGCGTCTTTGGTATGCCAAACTGTGTGGAATTAACTGTTTCAAACAAAATTTAAAACTATAGAGCAACAAACAACAGTTTCAGAGTTTGAGAATGGTAAAAGATGATGCTTGCTTACATGACCCATATTCTTATAACAAGTGGATTACTGATGTACGTGATGAGTTGTTGAAACGACAAATTCTTGACATTTGGCGTAATCATATCGTGGAAAAAGAATTGGGTCCCTGCTGAGCAAGACATTCTAACGATATTGAAGATCCAACACAAACTGCATTTTACAATGCTTGCGTCGCGCCTTTCGGACAAGTGTTAGGAGCAACACCAACCTCTGCCATATTAGAAATACCAAAGAGGATAAATATAATAAGAGCCTCCAAACTACTAGGAGTGGCGAGTAAAGCCCCCATTACTGATACTTAGCATAGACTTGACTTGGCTTGGCGTAAACTTGGCAACTTAGCCACGATTATACTCCACTTGGCGCATAAAATCTGGCATCATAATCAGCGTTGAAATTTATTTTTAAATAAATGTCAATTTGTATGACAAAATGTCAAAATGAAATGGAAACAAACAAATGGCATCTCAAAATGTAAACGTCACTTAGAACTTACATAGAAAATCAAAATTCAACAGACTTCTAAGTCAAGTTAAGTTTTGAGTAATCAGAAACATGCAATGTTAATTTAACAGAACTGTAAGTGACAGTTCGCAAGCCAAGTCAAGCCTATGCTAAGTATCAGTAATGGAGCCTTAACTCGCTGGAAATTAAAAAAAAATTATGCCTAATGTTTTCCAAGAGGGACATTTTCAATTGTCTTGCATTTATCCATGTCGTGTCCTCTATGCATTTTCGTGGGGTATTTGTATTTATTTGTCCGACTGTATTTAATTAATTAATTCTCTTTCCAAAAATCACATTTGCATAAGGTGCCTACACGACATGGATAAATGCAAGACGATTGAAAATGTCCCTCATGGAAAATATAAGGCGTAGCAGACTGGTGGCTCTTATTATATTTATCCTCTTTGCGACTACCATAACGAAAACATCATACAAAGTAACGCCTCTTATTATATTTATCCTCTTTGGAAATACCACCGTCTACCGACTTCTTCAGATGTGAGAGAAGCAAAACACTTGATCAATGGATTAATATTAACCGTATTACCAATTTCACACAGAAACTTAATTGAATCAGAATTTTGTTTAATGAAATAATTAAATTTTCTTTTTTCACACAGGGCCACTTGCAACAGTTAGCGAACGTCTGCCAGCAGCCTCAAATACTATTAATGTTTTTATTTTTTTTGAGCTTTAATGCTGTCGCACATACAGCTGAAATGGTGAGAGTTATATCTATTCCTCTATACGTAATAAGGCAATGGTTTTGTTTATTTGACTTGCTTTGGCAATTTTTGGCTTAACCATGGCGGAACGATACAAGGTGGCAGCATGGTGACATACCTACAAACATAAATAAAAGTTCCATGTACTTCGTTTTTGTAAATTCGATGGACAAATGTCAAAATCGTACTGCGCCGGAAGTTGATGTTTAAAATCAAATAAAAAAAGTTTATAATCAGCTGTCCCGTGCTTCACCTCGAAGCGTTCCGCCATAGGCTTAACGATGTGGAAATGTGAACTTCAAATGACAGCTGTGCGTGCTGTCATGTGCTCTAATGTTCAGAGTTGTAATAATTCTCTCAATTCGATATTGTTTGTACCCTGCAAAAACGCTCCACGTCATTTTACTAGTCATTTTACGGTCATTGTGACTTTCTGCAGCGGTTATATTCATAGTCACGTTTGCATGGGCGTGATTAACTTTTGTGACCAAATTTTCCGTTTCGTTCCTATTAATGTGATCGTGCATTCCGCTCCCACTTATAGGATGTGAGCATAGCACTGTGCTACTCACACACGTCACAATGCTCGTCAAATGGCGGGCATTTTTCCGTCATTTCACTCTACATTTTCGAGCCATTTGACAATCAATTTTACTGCGGTTTTACCATTTATATAACCGCCATATAACGTGAATTTTACCTGCAGATTTACTTTACCTGGAGCAGCCATATGAATAAAATATGAACCAAAAAAATTGAATTTTCAATATTTATTATTTTCAATATTATTATATATGTACATGAAATTGGAACTTATATTAATCCAGTTCATATAAAACAGAAGAACTTTAATAATAAATAAACTCGCTTAATTGGTTTTTGTTTTCCAATGTCTTCTAAGCGAGCAAAAAAATAATATTAAGCTTTAGAAAAAACTCAAATTATTTGAATAATCTACAACTTAAAGCTTAGTAGAAATTCAGATTAGGTTTACTCTTTTTTCAGATCATGAATATTCAAAGGTGTCGTAGAATCCGATTGCTGTCGTAATTGATGAATTGAAAAATGTACGACTAGTAATTGAGTCAGACTTATTATTGTTCTAAATCTAATCATTCAAGCAATAATTCTGCAACCCTTAGCAGGGGTATTGATTGGTTTCAAATCTAATTCCGACAGCAATCGTATTACGACATCCCTTATTATATATGCACATGAAATTGCAACTTAAATTAATACAGTTGATATAAAGAAAAGTAATTATTTTAATAGTAAACAAACTCGCCTTATTGGTTTTTGTTTTCCAATTGAAATCTTTTCCAAGCGAACAGAAAATAATTTTGAGCTTTAGAAAAAACTCCAATTATTTGAATCAATTTAAATCTACAACTAAAAGCTAATTAGAAATTCAGATTAGATTTACTCTTTTTTTTTCAGATCAAGAATCTTCAAAGGTGTCGTGGAATCCGATTGCTGTCGTAATTGATGAACTTAAAAATGTACGACTAGTAATTGAGTCAGACTTATTATTGTTCTAAATCTAATCATTCAAGCAATAATTCTGCAACCCATAGCAGGAGTATTGATTGGTTTCAAATCTAATTCCGTCAGCAATCGTATCACATCCCTTATTTTATATGTACGTGATATTGCAACTTAAATTAATACAATTGATATAAAGAAAAGTAAGTACTTTAATAATAACATAAACTCTCTTAATTGGTTTTTGTTTTCCAATTGAAATCTTTTCTAAGCGAGTAGAAAATAATTTTAAGCTTTAGAAAAAACTCCAATTATTTGAATAATCTACAACTGAAAGCTTAGTAGAAATTCAGATTAGGTATACTCTTTTTTCAGATCAAGAATATTCAGAGGTGTCGTAGAATCCGATTGCTGTCGTAATTGATGAATTTAAAAATGTACGACTTGTAATTAAGTCAGACTTATTATTGTTCTAAATCTAATTATTCAAGCAATAATTCTACAACCCTTAGCAGGAGTATTGATTGGTTTCAAATCTAATTCCGACATCAATCGTATCACATCCCTTATTATATATGTACGTGATATTGCAACTTAAATTAATACTGTTGATATAAAGAAAAGTAAATACTTTAATAATAAATAAACTCTCTTAATTGGTTTTTGTTTTCCAATTGAAATCTTTTCCTGTGCAAGCACATCGCTAACCTGTGTTGGCAAAAGATATGATTATACTGTCTTCGATAGATAGTCGGACGAGCCGTTACTCGGCGAAGTAGAGATGACCGTTGTGTCGGTGGCAGCTGTTACAACAGCAGTTTCTAACTTTACACCATCCGTACAGTGTGATGAATGCTTCACTGCCTTTTCCAATTGCTTGGCGCCAGCGATTTTTGCTGTTTGTAAAGCTTTAGCTGTAATGCAAATATATAGATGGGTTAAAGTGGTTTTCGTATGTTATTCAACAACTCACCCTATACCATCATCACAGCCTCCTCATCGATTTTGAATATGTGTACTGTTTCAGTATTCAGACCCAGTTCGTTTGAAGCAATATTTTCGATTTGATGAATATGTATACTATCCGTTAGGCAGACAATTAGGTGCGTTCGATTCATTCATATAATGTGGGTATTTGAGCCGTAGACGCAATTGATATATTGTAACATTTGTAAACAGTTGGGTTTTTCTGCTGTCACCATCACCACTAGAGAGCTATTGAAGAAACGCTCGACCAAGGTATGTTGCGATTTACGCGCATAGATTTTTTCCACCTTGTCAGTTATTGATGGAGAAAATGCGAAAGCCATATTTACCATCCAATACGGAAATGAACTGTGGAGGAAGAAACATTTTATAAAATATAATAAAATCAATAAATGATAGTTGTGTTAAAATAGGGTAAAGTATCGTATGTTAAAGTATAGCGAAGTTTGAATAGGTCTCATTCTTCATTCTTAGAAACATGTACGAAGGTACCTCGTAAGATATTAAAAATCCTCAACGCTTTTTTGCAATAACTTAAAAAAAACTCATATTCATCAAATTTCTGTTTAACTTCAATAGCTACGTTTACCACCAGAAGGAGTCACTATTGCTTCTACACCTATGCTATTGTTTCCTACACCGATGAGCTTTGTAATAAAATAAACAGCTATCTCCCCAATCTCTCCAGTTTTGTCGCCTCGCGAAACCTGATATTGCAACCAACCAAATCATCGGTGATCCTTTTTAAAACATGGCCGCGCCAAATGTCGACCATATGACATTACCCTACCGACTGTCTTACACCTTAAAATTTTGGGTGTGACTTTCATCAGGATCTACATTTTGGTGAGCACGCAGCCGCAATTGTTCCGAGAAATCAGAGCCGTATCAAAATCCTCAAATCCCTCGCTGGCAGTACCTGGGGAAAGGATAAAGAAACGCTCATGACTACACACAAAGCAATTAGCCAGCCGATTAAGTGCTATGCGTCACCCATATAGTCGCCAAGCCTAAAAATTACCCACAGAAGAAGCCAAAATACTGCTCTCAGAATTGCCACGGGCTGTCTTCTTATGTCCCCAGAACACCATCTGCATAATGAGGCGAGAATACTCCCCATCAGGGAGAGAAATGATATGCTGACCAAACAGTTCCTGTTGAATACCCAGAAACCTGAGCATCCCAACAGACATCTGATTGGTCAACCAGCACCGCCTAGGGGCCTAAGGAGTCATCTCCGTAAGCATTTTGAGGAAATACGGCTCCTGAGAACCCAGCCGTATGAAGCGAGAAAACACAAGCAGGTCCTTGGTGAATTCCATAAACAAGCGTCGGACCGTTATGCTAGGAATTGCCCGGTGAATCCAGTACTGAAAGAAAAGTATCCAAACCTCGCGGAAGAGGAACGCATACTCCCCAGAGAAAAGCGAGTCACTCTAGCTCAACTTCGTTCTGGATACTGTAACAGGTTAAACTCTTACCTATCCAGAATCAACCCCGACATACAAAATGTATGCCCCGCTTGCAATGTGTCCCCACATGACACCAACCATCTCTTTAATTGTAATGTGGAATCAACGCCTCTAACACCCCTTTCATTATGGTCCCCCCTGTCGAAACAGCAAGTTTCCTTGGACTCCCGTTAGAGGATATTGATGATAATTTCTGATCGGTCGCACCTATTGGATGGGGCGAAGCACTGCTACAATAACAACGTGTGAAAGATGGTTGCATCATTCGTTTGTTGCTCCCTGTTGCTTTGCTTATATTTTTTTTTCTCAATTTTAAACAAATTCGCAACAATAACTAAACTTTTAATTTGTTAACAAAAATAGAAATGCGCAACAAAATTTCAATTGGCAAATCAGCGGACTTCGAAGATTTGAAATTCCTATTCCCCAATTATTGTTCTCTCTAGGAGAAAAGAATTGGAGGAATTTTTCTGCGGTGCTATTAAGGCAATGACCTTTGACCTCGAGCGGTTGGAATCTAAGTGTTCTTTGCCCAGTCCACAAGAAGGGGGATACTGCAAAATGCACCAACTATCGTGGAATCAGCCTTCTTAATATCGCATATAAGGTCCTTTCAAGTGTATTGTGCGAAAGATTGAAGCCAACCGTGAACCGGCTGATTGGACCTTATCAGTGCGGCTTCAGACCTGGTAAATCTACCATCGACCAGATTTTCACAATGCGCCAAATCTTGGAAAAAACCCGTGAAAAGAGAATCGACACACATCACCTCTTCGTCGACTTTAAAGCCGCCTTCGACAGCACGAAAAGGAGCTGCCTATATGCCGCTATGTCTGAATTTGGTTTCCCCGCAAAACTTATACGGCTGTGCAAAATGACGTTGAGCAACACCATCAGCTCAGTCAGAATTGGGAAGGACCTCTCCGAGCCGTTCGAAACTAAACGAGGTTTCAGACAGGGTGACCCCCTATCGTGCGATTTCTTTAATTTGATGCTGGAGAAAATTATACTAGCTGCAGAACTTAACCGCACTGGAACAATATACTATAAAAGCGTGCAATTACTGGCATATGCTGATGACATTGATATCATCGGCCTAAACACCCGCGCTGTTAGTTCTGCTTACTCCAAGCTGGAAAAAGAAGCGGTAAAGATGGGTTTGATGGTGAATGAGGACAAAACGAAGTACCTGCTGTCATCGAGCAAAGAGTCAGCGCATATGCGCCTTGGCAACCACGCTACTGTTGGCAGCCATAATTTCGAAATAGTAAAAGACTTCGTTTATTTGGGAACCAGCATCAACACTAGCAACAACATCAGCACTGAAATCCAGCGAAGAATCAATCTTGCCAATAAATGCTACTTTGGACTAGGTAGGCAATTGAAAAGTAAAGTCCTCTCTCGGCGAACGAAAATCATACTCTACAAGTCACTTATCGTACCCGTCCTGCTATATGGGGCAGAAGCATGGACCATGACAACAGCAGATGAAGCGGCTTTGGGAGTGTTCGAGAGAAAAGTTCTTCGAAAGATTTATGGACCTCTACGCGTTGGCGATGGCGAGTACCGAAGAAGAGCTGTACGAGCTATACGCAGACATCAACATAGTCCAGCGAATTAAAACGCAGCGGCTGCGCTAGGCCATGTTATGCGAATGAAAGATGATGCTCCGGCCAAGAAAGTGTTTCTATCGGAACCCGCCTATGGAAGCAGAGGTAGAGGGCGGCCCCCACTCCGTTGGAAGGACCAGGTGGAAAACGATTTAAACTCCCTTGGTGTGACCAATTGGCGCCGGTTGGCGGAGCGAAGGAGCGACTGGCGCGCCTTGTTGGACGGCCATAACCGTTTAGACGGTTAAGCGCCAATTAAGTAAGTAAGTAAGTAAGTTAAGATGATGCGGGAATAACCAAGTAAGCTCCTTCCAACCTTTGATTCGGGGGATGGTATAATGGTATGAAGATGATAGCGTGCGACAACATCGCGAGCTTGCGATGGCTGGAGGAAGTGGTTCCAAACCTCCAAAGGCAGGGCACGAACGCTCGTTTTGAGATGGTGGATAAAGCGCAAATCCCCAAGGTAACAAAAGTTAAGGTATGGATACCATGCGTGATGAAGTCGGAGGATACACTGCGACTTTTGCAAAATCAGAATCCGAACATACCGACACAGGATTCGAAGGTCCTTACTGTATCTCGGCCTACGGACGAAGGTTAGTTATACATCTTCCAAATAAACAAGCAGGCGGAGGATATATTGTACGCGCAGCTTGGAAAAATGTCCTTAGGTACAGGCAAAATGTATATGCGACTCAGGAAAAGAAGTCGCGGGTATTAAAGTCCTAACACGGTGGACGTCGAAAAGGACCTCAAAAGCCTAAGGGAAAAAAGACACTTCGATCGTACGACGCAACATGGACTCTAGATACCAAATCATGCGATATATCACTACACACCTACAAAAAAGAGACCACCCCGAACTCAGTATTTCAACAATTGTTCCTGGAAAAGGCCAACACCCACAAAAATAACGGCTGGAAAATAATATACACCGATGGATCGAAAACGCAAAACAGTGTCGCTTTCAGTATATCAACCGATACTGGCGACTGCATCGGCATGAAATCGATGCTCCCCTTCTCTTCAAGTTTTTCGGCGGAAACAGAAGCAATACACGAAGCCGCACTATACGCCCTTCACAAAAAATCAAAATACGTGATATGCTCCGACAGTCTATCGGTCCTTCAGGCAGTCAAAAATCCAATCTGCAATAATTGGGAAACAATTAATCAAATAAGAGACTTAATAATAAAAAATAAGAAAAAACTAAAACTGCTATGGATACCGGGACACGCAGAAATTAGTGGCAACAAATACGCCGACGAAGCAGCAAAATTTGCTTGCAATGCACCAATAATACACACATCAAAAACCGAAAAGGTAGATGTAAAACGACACATCAGATCCATCATAATGGACAAACTACGCCAATCGCGAGCAAACTACAAACATGATCATTACTCGATAGTCAACAAAGATGGGACCGTCCCACAATACCCAACAAATATTCACGGCTTCAAAACTAGACTCTTCTCACGACTCCGACTTGGACACACTACAAACACTCACCAACATATCTTAAAAAGAGAAAACCAACCAATGTGTACAAGCTGCAATACCTACCAAACCTTGGATCACATCCTCAACCAATGTGCAAAATATCGCAACTTAAAAATAACGCTTTTCAACACGGACAACTTAAACAGCATCCTAAGTACACCTAGCCAGGATAATATTGAAAAAATTGCAAAATTTATCAAAACCATAGATATGATTATTTAAAGAACCAAAACCTTAACAAAAAACAAAAAGAAAAACAAACAATCAGAGAGTGCAATATAAACGGTGAAAGAAAGCGGTGAAAAATATGCGCATATTCTAAAATCTTTTTAAATTAGTTATACGCACTAAATATTTGTGAGAAATATACATAAAAACTCTAAAATTCTACTACAATTAGCGGACATAAATGTTCTGCAGTTAATTGATGCAAAAACATTGTAAACTACTTTTATAATAAATTTTGTATATGTGTAAAGAAGAATGGAGAAAAAATGTGACAAATGCAAAAGTAATATACGAGGAGAAGCGTCAAAAATTCGGTGTGAAGGGGTGTGTGGTAAATATTACCACCTAACAACAAAATGCTCAGGCTTGGATCAATACAGCGTCACCAAACTTGAAGAATGTGAGATGCTTAGGTTTATGTGTACTGACTGTGTGCAGTATGTACATAACGTTGATGACATCCTTAAAGATATGCAAATGGTGGTAAAGCAGAATGGACAACAATTAGCAGAGTATAGAAGTGAGTTTGATAATTCACTAAAGAAAAATGAGCGAGAGATTAAACAAGTACTTAAAGCAGTGGAAGTTGCATTTAGTGAAAGAATCAAAGCAATGCAAAAAGCTCAAGAATCTTGCGAAAGAAGTGTGAAAGAAGTAAACAAAATCCGTGAAATAGCAGAAGGGTTCAAGCGAAGCAGTGAGCAAGTATGCGAAGAGTTAAAAAGCAATAAAAATGACAATAAGAAAATGATTGAAACAATTAGTAATGAAAATAAAAAAATATGCTCAGAAATAAAGAGAAACAGCAATGTTGAAGCCAAGGCATCGTATGCAGCTGTAACAAAAGCGTTGCCAGAGATTAGAAAAGTTGTTCCCTTAATAGTTAAGCCAAATACAAAGCAAGGTGCTGAAAAAACCAAAAATGATCTAAACTTGAATGTCGATCCAAAGGAGCTACAAATTACAAATATAGTAGCAAGACAAAGCGGTGTAGTGATTGTAGAGAGTGCAAATGACCA
Source organism: Eurosta solidaginis (assembly GCF_040869045.1). NCBI lineage: Eukaryota > Metazoa > Arthropoda > Insecta > Diptera > Tephritidae > Eurosta > Eurosta solidaginis. The sequence continues at coordinate 65,879,245 of NC_090320.1, read as the reverse complement.
TGATCGTGAGAAAATAAAAAATGCTATTGAGAACAGCCTCGGAAATAACTACAATGTGAAGATTCCTATGAAAGTGAAACCAACCGTTATTGTAACTGGTATAAATTTCAAGTATGATAATGATGAGCTTACCCAGAGAATTAAACGTCAGAATAATTGTCTATCCGAAACAGATATAAAAATTGTCAAGCAGTATGAAGTTAAAAAAAATGAGAAAATTTACTATAATGCCGTACTTGAAGTGGAGGTTGAAGCTTTTATGAATATACTAGCCGGAGAAAGGCTCAATGTAGGCTGGGAGCGGTGCAGAGTATATGATGCAGTGCAAGTACTATGTTGTTTCAAATGCAAAGGCTTCAATCACAAAGCCAGTGACTGCAAAGAAAAAGAAGTATGCACGAAATGCTTGGGTGAGCACAAATATGTGGTATGCAATAAAGAAGCAATAAATAAATGCATCAACTGCATCAGGGCAAATAAAGAATTAAATTTGGGACTGGACGAAAATCACGATTCCATGGACAGAATGTGTCCTGTGTATCAACAAAAGCTCATAGCAAGGAAGAGGAAGATTGGCTATTAGCAACCAACGAGGGAATCTGTAACCACAAAGCACAAGTCAAAAACTAAAACAAACCTGCGTAACAAAGTGCTCAACTTGGACTGTATATATCTTAATATTAATAGTATTACAGCAAATAAGCTAGAGCTGGAACATCTTATAGAAATAAAAAAACCCAGCATTGTTTTATGCGCGGAAACATGTACAACAGATAAAATCATGGATTCTGAGCTATGCATTTCCACATATAAATTCATCCGCTGCGATTCCCACAGTAGACATACAGGTGGTGTTCTAATGTATGTACATGAAAATTTACAATATAGCATAGTGTGTAATAAAGCTATTGACAGGAATGTGTGGTGCATTGTCATAAAACTTAAAAAATATGCGTTAAAATGGCAAATTGGTGTACTCTATCACTCACCAAATAGCAGTGATGCTGACTTCATGACATACTTAAACAATGTCATCAATGAATACCTCAGGGAATCTGACAACATTATAATAGTTGGAGATTTTAACATTAATATGAATATATCATCAACATACTCAAACCAGCTTATAAGTTTATTTGCACAAATGGCTATGGTACAAAAAATAAATTTCAACACAAGAATAACTGAGCACTCCTCTACGAAAATAGACTTACTCTTCAGCAATAATGAGCAAGTTAAAACTGAACATGTAAGTGGATATAAAATTTCCGATCATGAAACAATTCATTTCAAAGTACCAACAGCTAAATATTGCAAAATGAGAAAAGTTGCTACTGTCACCAACTGGGAGTACTATAGCGCAGAAAATCTTTTAAATCTGCTGCGAACGTGCGACTTTAGCTCTGTCTCTCATGTAGGAATAGAACGTAGAACTGAGATCCTGAACAATATTTTAACTGAAGCTATGCAAGCATTGACGTATGAGAAGAGGATCCAAATACAACTGAGGAATAAGTGGTATGACCGTGAGCTAAGGGAACTGCACAAAAGAAAAATTGAATTCTATAATACTGCTAGAAATACTGGCAACTGGGTGGATTATAATGGCATAAAAAAAAGATATAAAAAAACTGTTATGTATAAAAAGAAGAAATATATGGAAGATAAAGTGCTCGATAGTGCAGGAGACATGAAGCGGATGTGGAAGTCTTTAAAACATCTTGCTGAGCTCACCGATGACAGAAAGGTCGTTAGCAAAATAGTAATTAACGGTGAATGCCTCGAGAAGGAATACGATATAGCCAATGCCCTAAATACATTTTTTATACAGAGCATAGCTGAAATTAATGATAGCATTGAAATAATTCCGATTGCGGCAGAAACAAGTGTAAATAATGCAATTGAAACTTTTCAATTCACCGACGTAGAGTTAGATGATATAATGAACATTTCTAAATCTTTTAGAAACAAATATGGTGGAAAAAAGCTTTTGTCGGAGGGGGTATTTAAAGATGCCATGATTTACATTGCTCACTTCTACAAAGATATAATAAATGAATCAATAAACAGTAGCATTGTTCCAAATTGCTGGAAAGTATCAACTATAGTACCTGCGGAAAAAGTCAAAAATACAGTAAGGCCAGAGGAACTGCGCCCAATTAATACGCTACCCGCAGATGAAAAAATTATGGAAACGGTGGTTAAAAATCAATTAGTGGCATATCTAGATAAATACCAAATTATTATACCTGAACAATCTGGGTTTAGGAAAAGCCATTCTTGCGAAACCGCACTGAATATGGTTATTGCGGAATGGAAAGAGGATATAACTGATAAGAAAGTTGTGATCTCAGTCTTTTTAGACTTAAAACGTGCTTTTGAAACTGTGGATAGAGAGGAACTGCTGAATGTTATGTTTAATAATGGGATAAGAGGAAAATCCTTGGAATGGTTCAGAAGCTATTTGAGTAATAGAAAACAGAAGACGATAATTGGAAGTGCAGTTTCACCGGTTGCTGATGTACATATTGGGCTACCGCAAGGTTCAGTATTGGCACCGCTATTGTTTACAATATATATTAACGATATTAAAGAATGCTTGAAATATTGCAATATTCGACTATTTGCGGATGATGCATTGATAACCATTAGTGAAAGAAGTGAGGGCTTTGCGGTATCGAAAATGCAAGAAGACTTAGACTCCCTTTACAAATGGCTATGCCATAGAAAGTTGAAAGTGAACGTGGATAAAACCAAAAGTATGATATTTTGCAAAAATCAAAGCATTATGGGTGCCAATACCCTTAGCAATATTACTCTGAAGATAAGAAATGTTGAAATTCAGCAAGTAGACAAGATCAAATACCTAGGAGTCTGGATCGACAAAAACCTTAGATTTGGAGAACACATAAATTATTTAGAAAACAAAATTGCAAAAAAAATTGGTTTTATGTACAGAACTTGTAAATATATTAGTCAACGACACAAATTATTAGTGTATCGATCAATTATTGAACCGCACTTTATCTATTGTCCAACAATCCTGCTATTAGCAAATGACACACAAATAAAAAAACTGCAGATACAACAAAACAAGGCAATGCGATTAATTTTAAAATGTTCGCTTAGAACACCAAAAACTACAATGCTAAATATGTTAAACTGGCTCAGTGTAAAACAGTCGATATATTATTTCACATTGAAATTTATACATCATATGAAATTAGGAATAACACCGAATTATCTGAACGGGAGAATACATTTTAATCATGAAATACATAACTATGGAACTAGAAGCAGCGGAAATATAAGACTGCCTAGAGTAAGAACGGAGTTCGCGAAGAAGACTTTAGAATATATAGGTTATAAAATGTACAATGAATTACCAAATGCGATAAAAGACTGTGAAAATATTAATAAGTTTAAAGCAAAATTATTTTTATACTGTAAGTCATTAAGCATGTAATGTATACAATTTATTTATATATATATATATATATATATATTTTTTTTTTTTTACCTTGAACTAGGTCTTAAAGACCGTAAATAAATAAATTATTATTATTATTATAATCATCAAAATTGAGCTGATGGCCTGAGTAGCCAATGCCCTTTCAGTTAGTTCTGATATTCATACCAGTACCTAACCAATAATAATAATAATAATAATAATCATTTCACTGACACAAATTTTATAGTTTTTTCTTCCGGAGTTGGACACAATCTTTTAATAATTTTACTTATCAATTTAAGATTAGAAATTATTTTCAATTTGTATTTTGACTTACCAGCAACAACAGAATCATGTTTAATTGTACGCCGCACAATCATTATAGCATCATGTAACGAACCTCAGTTTCTTTCAAAAATTGTTCGGCACCGCCACGTAAAATCAATGTATATGTTCTAGCATTAACGCAACCTTTAAATAATTATAAACTATAAAAATGAAGTTAATGTCAAACCCACTATCAAACCTTGGAAAATGTTGAAATGTTCACCACCAACTTGACGTTCTTCAAAGTAATCACATTGACCCAAAACACTTGAATTAATATCATTAGCTGTAGTCATAACAGCTACACCACAAGCTTTCATTGTACGTTTCAAATCTTCTTCTGGTACATTAACAGAACATTTCACGATCTGCAAAATACTGTGTACCAACATCACCAATTGGTAGTTTAGAAAACACAACATTGGCGCCTTACTTACCTATTTTATTGTACAGGAGACGCCATTCAGCATTAACAATTTTCTGATACTTTTGGACATTGGAGGACATTGCTGTGGCAGAGCATTTTCCCAATAAAGCACTTTGCTGTTCCTTTGATTGACGCTTCCACATGTACAGCCATGTCATATTTTGGTCATGCATAATTATAATGCTTTACGTATAGCTTTAATGATGATACGTGCATGCACGCCTTCCTCAACATATGGTTTAACTTGTTTTAAGATTTCACCTGCTTAAAGTACTACTGAAGTGGTGCCATCGCCGACCTGATAAGAGAAACATTTTTATTCTACACATTCTAATATAACAAAAAACTTACCTCAGCATTTTGAAATTTGGCGATGTCTACTAGAGTTTTACGGCTGGATTCACAATATCCAATAGTTTCATAATGGTTGCCCCATCATTTGAAATTGTGGCCTTACCACTGGAATCAACAATATGCTTGTCCATACTACGTGAACCCAATTCAATGCGAGGCATTGATGTGGATATGAGTTGAGGTTTACCATGAGAGCTATCGGTACCCAAGCATTTTTTACACAAATACTCATGTACCCAATACAAGTTCAGGACGTTCATATTTATCAACACGCTGTCCGGTATGGCCCAACTGTTGGAAATATGCAGTTGGCACTGTTGAGAAAAAATATGGATCAATGAACACAAGTAGAAGTGAAAGATTTTTTTTACCATCTCTTGTTACTTTACACATTAGACATTGGAAACGACGACTAGCATCTACAAGTTGCTATTGAGCCTTGCAACGATTAGATCTAATTGCACCCAATTCACCAAAATTTACAATGGGTGGCTCATATTCACCCTCATCCGTTCGTGCCATTGGTGAGGCGGTAAGTGTAATGGACAAAGCTGTTGTTTTAAATAAATCAGCTGTTGCAGGTATGCAATACAAAGACGACCTGCAAAGAAGAAAGATCAATGTAATTGCCAAACAAAACATTAATTTCGATTATCGATACCTAACGTAACGTGGCGAGGAGTTACCCTGATCTTCTACCACATATTTTGTGGTCACCAATGGTGGTAATAAACCCTGTTCATTAGTAATAAAAGCACCACCAGCGCTATTTTGATTTTCAATGATAACGCTTATCGGATTTGGCATCTGATCGGGATCTAAACGGCGTTGGGCTTGATCATACTGTTGCGGCTGTTGATATTTACCAGTAACAGGTTCAGGTGGTTGCTAAAGAAAATAACACAAAAATAATCATCAGCAAATTATTAGTTGTATTAGCATACATTATAACCAGGACGTCCGGACGTGTCCGGGTATTGGGGGTTGACACGGCTTGGGTGGTTGACTGAGCATTGGCGTCTGTCCAGGTAGTGTTGGTGGCATCATAAAAGCCATCAATAACAAGTGCCAAGAATATATCCGCGGCATACCTGCCGACCAAAATGATTCAAGAGGTTGTGATTGCCAACCTCACCTACCCGTGGCGAATCCTGTACCTAACAATTTGGTGTGAACAATTGGTGCCAGTTAACCCTCTGAAATAATCGGCGCAATTGTACGCCATTGTGTTGGCATTAATTAGGCAAAATGCAAAAACTTTTCATCCTCCTCGCGTGACCATTCTGTCTTCTTTAAGCTAGGATCAATCCATTCGTAACAGCGTGCCTTACATTGCTTGGCAGATTTGCGATGCAGCAGTGATACAATACGTGACCACTGGTTTTTGCCATATTTCATTACAGCTACTTTGAGGATTTCATCCTGAAAGTTATCAATTTAGTTAATAAACGGCCAAGAGTAACCAGTCGAGTCAAATGCTTACCTCAGTGTTTCTCCACACACCACCTTTTATCATTATTCGCGGCATGGTGCTATATAATTGTGAATTCTTTCGATGAGCACAAAAATCAAATCAAAAATTTTTGTCGAAATAAACAGCAAAAATCATTGTATATTAAAGACTTTGGGAAAATTTTAGAATAGCACCCCCGAGTTCGGGGTAAAACTTGGTATCAAATGAAAGAGGGAGTTCTCCCGATCACAAATATATATATTTTAAAGTGCGCAATCTTATAATTTAAAAGTTATTTGTTGTTAAAGTTTGCAAATTTAACAAATTTCTATAGAACTTTAAATTACAATTTACACATCTTTCAAAACCTTAATCCACATACATATCTATATAAATTGACAACGATAAACTTAAATTGCATTTTAGTATATTTCACATTTCATTTTTGCATTGTTTTCACTTATTATAAATGTTTTTATTAAATCAATCGCGCTTTTGTAGCAACATGCACATATATATATATATATACATATATTTTATTGATGACATTACAAAGCTGTGCTGCCACATATACATATATACGTATACACATATAAAATTTGTATAGAAATTTGCACTTTAACACCAAATTACTTTTAAATTATAAGTCTGCGAGCTTTAAAATATATATATATGTGATCTGGAGAACTCCCTGTTAATTTTAAATATTTCCGGAGATATTCCATTTAAAACTCTCAAAATTGAAAAAATTTTCGACCACCAAATGTTTTTTTGCTGTCTCTGCTGAATTAGAAATGGCGAATTTTTTTGCACGCAAAAATTACGTATTTTGCTATCCCTATAAAAATAATAGGTGCGAGAGAGCACGATACATTGTGGGAAAGCTAAATTTGTCAACATGCTATTTCATTTGAAGAATTTTTCATTCCAAATCGTCACCCCTGTCAAAAATTCGTGTGTTTGTGTGCGTTTTTGGTCACACAATTTTTGCAGGGTACTTATTGACTTCACAAAAAAGGTGACGGGTTTACAAATTTACTACATTTTCAAATAAGTTGTGTACATATTAACAAACCAAAAAAGACTGAATTATAATATAAGTATCTCATCCATTTATCCTTCTTACATGATTTTAATACACAAAAGCATAAATTTTTTGAAAGTTAATTTGTTTGAATTTTTTCTTATAAACCAGGGATGCACCTTAACGTTAAGCTAATCGTTTATCAAAAAATTTCCACCGTTTCCGTTGAAACACTTCGAAATATTATCGATAAAGAAATTATCAAGATAAATTGTATCTCGTTTTTAACCGAAACGAAAAGCTTTCGTTAACGGTAAAAACGTTAACAAAAACGTGATACTTAAAGTTTGAATTGTGCTGGCAATGCTATAGCCATGGTGAAGCCAGTAAGGTGCTAACAGCGAGCGGACATACACACGAACTCCATGTAATTTGTTTGTGTAATTCGTTGGTGGTAATGTCAAAATACTCTGAGAAATGTTCGTACTGTCAAAATTCATGAGAAAAGTTTCAATCAGCTTGGCTAATGCCTTCACCTTTAATGACTCCGCCATCAATCAGCTTTGCCAGCATAGTTTGAAATTAATAATCAACATAAACGATTTGATTTCGTTTTGATATGGCAGAAAACGAAGCAAAATCACTTCGTTAATTTGACGTTCTTAACGTTAATAAACGAAACGAAATGACTTTGTTTCGTTTATTAACGTTAATTATCGTAACGAAATGATATCGGTTCGTTGGTTAAGCATGCCTGTTATAAACTATCCTTTAATACTGTTTCACATTTCGTTGTTAAAATGAAAGTTTGTATATTTATATGTGTATATGTAGCTATATACATATATACTTTTTTTTATTAATTACAATAGTTTTTTTTTTGTTGGGGAAAATATTCCAATACAGAGCAATCCTACATAACCAGTTTTTTTTTGTTTCCTACATGGAATTAGCAAGACGAGCATTGTGTAGAAAATTAATTAATTCTTCATAGTACAAAAATTTTTTCGTGATAAATAGATCTTTTAAGTTATTGAATTTTTTGAAAATGCTACCGGTTCTGAAGGCACTGTGTTAGCTACATTTAAAAATCATGTGCTGTGTCGTTTCTTGCACCTGGCAGATTTGGCAGTGGTCAGAGATGTTTTCCTTGCAGTTTTTAGGTATTTTTTTCCATACGTATATCCTAAAAATCAGTCTATTCAATAACTTCGTGTCATATGCACTAAATGTTTTTTTTATTTTTGAACCAAGGGTTCTTTTTCTTTGGTGCTATTAATTCTATAATACCTGTGCCCAGTTTAGGATATTTGTCTTTAATTTCTCCAGTTCCCTGCCAATCCTCAGAAGGGCTTCTCTGTGTGTTAAGTCTGGATTTAAGTGTTGTCCTATTTCAGTTGGTTTTTTTGCCGCATCGTCAGCTTTTTCGTTGAATGTTAGACCCATATGACTGGGTACCCAAATCATTTTGATTGTCTCAATTTTTGATGTCCGCCATTGATTATGGATTTCCGCTACTAAAATATTTGTTGTGCTGTCACAATCAAGATTACTTATTGCCCCTAGGCTGTCCGTGAAAATAGCTAATTTCTTTCGTTTATACCTTATTTCTAGCTTGACCGCTTCATATAATGCCACCGACTCTCCAAAAGTTGAAGTCCTGGTCTATTTTGTTTTTTTTTGTTACTTTACTTTCGATGCCATATACAGCATATCCCGTACTGTCCCCTTCAACTGAGGTACCTGTGGCCAGTATATAGAAATTCTCACTTACAAGCCTGTCCAATTTGGCATATTACCAAGCCTTTAAACTTTCTCGCGAATATTCCCTCTTGGATTTATTTAATTCCGAATATCTAAATTTTATATTATTATGCCTTTGAAAGTTTTATCTTTGCATTTATCTTATCCAAACGTGTCAAATTGATTATAGGCATAGCTGTGACTCGATATAGCTATGCTACTTCTTTGTAAACGATTTTTTTATTTCAGGGTTTAGTGGCCATTGTTTCGTTAATTCATTGGTAGTTTACCAAAGCGCTCTGGTCAGTGGAGGAAGTTCACAGGCCAGAGCATATCTTGCATTCGTTGGTGTGTTGGGAGGGACACAGAGGCATCGTCTCAGAGTTTCGTTTACGGAAGTATGTAATTAATTGCTTATCCGCTCCTTTTGGCGCATTTGCAAACTTTGTGTTAGCATAATCCGCTTTCGATCTAACATAGGTTTTGAACAGATTTACAGCATTTTTGGGAGCCAATTTTCTAATGAGTTTTTTGCATGTACGATGCAGTTTTTAACGCCCTGCACATGTTCTATGGGAGTCAAATTGGCACTGACTATCCTGCCCAGCCTTTTCTACTTGTTGTATGCTATCGCCATTTAGCTGTTAGTTGAACCTTCTTTTTCCTGTATTGAATTCTAAGTTAATTTCATTACAAAGCTGTTTTAAATTTGTTATATAAGTTTTAAACCTTAGCAGTGCTTCCTCGTCTCTCTGAAGTATTTGTGTTGTTTCGTCATTGACCTCATGCAATTTTGCAGTATAAATATTGAACAGTAAAGGCGAAGGACAACTACCTTGCGGTAGACCATTTTCAACTTGTATTGTGTGTTTCCCTAAATTCAACTTTATACAGGAAAATAAGTTAAACATCCACTCAACAATGTTCGAATGAACTTTTTTCTGTATTAGAATATTGTAGAGAATTTTTAAATCAGCACAGTTGTATGCATTTGAGATATATAGGATGCATACGAACACCTTGTTATACCCAGCTGTACTTGTACACAGGGTATTATAACTTTGATGGGATAACGGTTGGTTGTACAGGTATAAAGGAATCGAGATAGATATAGACTTCCATATATCAAAATCATCAGTATCGAAAAAAAATTTGATTGAGCCATGTCCGTCCGTCCGTCCGTCTGCCCGTTAACACGATAACTTGAGTAAATATTGAGATATCTTCTCCAAATTTGGTACACGAACTTATCTGGACCCAGAATAGATTGTTATTGAAAATGAGCGAACTCGGATGATAACCATGCCCACTTTTTATATATATAACATTTTGGAAAACACAAAAAGCCTGATTATTTAGTAAATAATACACCTAGAATGTTGAAATTTGACGTGTGGACTGATATTGACTCTTGATAAAAATTTGAAAACATTTTTTAAAATGGGCGTGGCACCACCAACTTGTGATAAAATCAATTTTACAAATATTATTAATCATAAATCAAAAATTGTTAAACATATTGTTACGAATATTACCAAAACTAAGGGGCGCTGCTATCTCTAAGCCGATGCTAAGCAGTGACGCGAATTCACATCAATAATTCAATCATTATGTATCTACATAAACGAAACAATAATTGCGTCTACACATATGTACCATGTACGTATACGAGCAACGGGGAGTCAATGCACAAACACATGCATATATCTGAGATACTCCTGAAAGTATGCAATGAGAAAAGCTAGAAAATTGTGCAATTGTAGTTACAGCTGAGAAGTTTGAGAGCTGATGGACTAGTAGATCCTGGAAGCGCCTAGAAAATGCGAACGTTGAAATCAAAGAGTATAAAAGGCAACAAGTGTAGATGCGCTGGAATTCAGTTTGATTTGAGTTGTCAAGCAGTTTCGACTAAGACGCTATCTAGCGAGCAAGAGCAGTATTATTTTGAATAGTAGAGTTTCATTTGAGCTATCAATCAGTTTGGTTATTAAGCAAGCTATTCGTTGCACAGTTTGAGTGTTATTGTGAAGTACTTTAATAAAGGCCGTTTTGCATTATTACAAATTGGAGTTATTGATTCAACAGTTTAGTGTTTCGAACTTAGCAGAGGATTGCAAATAAGAGGATTTGCAAGTAAGTTCGTTACAATTGGTGTCAGAAGAAGAATTGTTGAATAAATTCCAGAGGACAACAAGGACATGGCAAAGTTCAGTGAATTGAAGATCCAGCAACTAAAGAAGGAGTTGGAGAGCCGTGGACTGAATACAAGCGGCGTTAAACTTGAACTTCAGGCACGGCTACGAGAGGCAATTGAAGCAGAAGGAATTGATGTGGAAGAGTATGTCTTTCATCTTGATGGCGAGGAAACAACAAAAATTGAAGAGAAAAACGAAACATCGCAGACAGTTACGAGCACAGACTTGAACATGATATTGGCTGCAATAGCTGCTCAAACATCGACAGTAACATCAATGTCGTCGCAAATATCATCCCAACTAGAATCACAGGAGGTACGCATTTCAGAAATGGCGTCGCAAGTAACATCACAACTGGAAGAACAGAAGACACATATTGCAGAAATGTCGTCAGAAATAACATCGAAGATAGAAGCACAAGAAACGCGTATATCCGAAATGTCGTCGCAAATGTCATCTCAGCTGGAATCGCAGGAGAACCGTATAACAGCGAAGATTGAAGCACAAGAGGCACGGATATCCGAAATGTCGCCGCAAATTTCAGCACAGATATCATCGCAGATCTCTGCTCAACTGGAAGAGCAAGAAGGACGTATTTCCTCGAAGTTGGAGGCGCAAGAAAATTTTACAGTTTGAAGAAAAAATCGAGGCCGAGGTGGATGCTTTGAGAGGACGTATCGAGCAGTTGCAACTAAATCGCCTAGCAGTTCCAACGGGTAATCCAAAGGTAAAACCACCATCCTTTGGCGGGTCTGTTCCTTTTCAGGTCTTTAAGCTACAGTTTGAGAAGACCGCAGCAGTGAACAACTGGAATGCTGAAGATAAAGTTGCTGCACTGTTCATGGCGTTGAAAGGGCCTGCAGCTGAGATTTTACAAACCATTCCAGAGGGCGAACGGAACTGTTATGAAGCATTGATGGGCGCTCTAGAGAGACGATACGGAACTGAGCATAGGAGACGGATATACCAAATGGAGTTGCTGAACCGCTTCCAGAGGCCTGGTGAAACATTGCAAGAGTTTGCGTCGGATATTGAAAGGCTAGCACATTTAGCGAATGCAGACGCACCCGTGGAATACACTGAACGGGTAGAGATTCAGAGCTTTATAAATGGCATACGGGACGTCGAAACAAAGCGAGCTACATACGCAAACCCAAAGCCAACATTCGCAGAAACGGTGTCGCAAGCTCTGATTCAGGAAACAGCGTCGCTTCTGTGTAAGCCAGTTTTCAAAGCACGCCGTGTGGAAGTAGAAAGACCAGAGTGGGTAGACGCAATATTGGAGGCGCTGAAAGGATCGCAGAAGCGGAGTGAAAAAGTTATCAAATGCTTCAAATGCGGGAAGTCCGGTCACATTGCACGTTATTGCGATCTTGGTCCTAATAGTTCCAACAATGTGGGTGGCCGTAAACGCAAAGCTGGATGAGATGAGCAAGAGCGAGTAAGAGGTAGAGATCGAGAGCTAGATCCAGCCATTGAATGCCCTGTGCTATCTGTGTTGCAAATTGGTAGAAAATTGAGCAGTCTTACCGTCAGAGGGAATGTGGATGGTAAAGAACGTGTACTGACTGTAGATACGGGCGCATCTCATTCCTTGATCCGATCTGACTTGGTCAACAGGAGAATAAAACCGTTACCTGGATCAAGGTTGCGTACGGTCACTGGCGAGTATAACCAAGTTCAGGGAGAAGTGATATGTGAAGTCTTGATTGGAAAGGTCATGGTTGTCATATTGGGAGTAGACTTCTTGGTTGACCATGACATCAAGATCGATATGCAGAGAAGGGTGGTGCGTTATGAGAACCAGTATATACCACTTAACTTCAGTTTGCGGAAAGGATTCAGTAGTAATCGAGTACTGGTGGAGAAGACTCGACAAAAACCACGGAAGTCAAAGGTTAATAGGTCGAATGGGCCAAATAAAGCAAAACCAAAAGTACCTGCGAGAGAAACACTGGCATTGACAAAACCTAAAAGACGCAGGGTAACGAAGCAACGAATTTCCGAGGAAGAATGCGAGGGTAGTTTCAAGCCGGAGCGCACTACTGTTGTGAAATGTGGGAACGATACTGATTATGCGAAGCCAATCCGTCAAAAGCAAGCTCTACGAAGTAGTTCATTGGCCAAGCAACAGAGTGCGAGGGAACGATCCAGGATAATGAGTAGTAAGATGAAACACAGGTACGACAAGGAAAATAATTTGGAAGGTTTCCGGGAGGGAGATTTGGTACTGCTATACAACCCTCACCGGTGGAAAGGTGTTCCATCCAAATATCGGTGCAGTTGGGAAGGCCCGTACAGAGTTGTGAAGACGATCAGTGATGTCGTCTACCGCATACAAGCGATTGGGAAATCACGAAATAGAAGAGTGGTACATTTGGCGATGCTAGCAGCGTTTAGAGCGAGAGATTTTTCTGATCGGGACGATCAGACTTAGGTGGAGGGCAGTGTTACGAATATTAGCAAAACTAAGGGGCGCTGCTATCTCTAAGCCGATGCTAAGCAGTAACGCGAATTCACATCAATAATTCAATCATTATGTATCTACATAAACGAAACAATAATTGCGTCTACAGATATGTACCATGTACGTATACGAGCAGCGGAGAGTCAATGCACAAACACATGCATATATCTGAGATACTCCTGAAAGTATGCAATGAGAAAAGCTATAAAATTGTGCAATTGTAGTTACAGCTGAGAAGTTTGAGAGCTGATGCACTAGTAGATTCTGGAAGTGCCTAGAAGATGCGAACGTTGAAATCAAAGAGTATAAATGGCAACAAGTGTAGAGGCGCTGGAATTCAGTTTGATTTGAGTTGTCAAGCAGTTTCGACTAAGACGCTATCTAGCGAGCAAGAGTAGTATTATTTTGAATAGTAGAGTTTCATTTGAGCTATCAATCAGTTTGTTTATTAAGCATGCTATTCGTTGCACAGTTTGAGTGTTATTGTGAAGTACTTTAATAAAGGCCATTTTGCATTATTACAAATTGGAGTTATTGATTCAACAGTTTAGTGATTCGAACTTAGCAGGGGATTGCAAATATGAGGATTTGCAAGTAAATTCGTTACAATATCAAGTACGTTTATAACGATGAATAAGAAAAACTTCAAATTTTAAAAAATGGGCGTAACACCGCCCCTTTTATGACTAAGCAATTTTCTATGTTTATGTATATGTATTATTACGCAGCCTTGTAACACTATTAAGCACACAAAACAAACAACAACAGCATTTCAAGTGTATAGCTGGGTATGCAATGTTCGGTTTCACCCGAACTTAGACTTCCTTACTTGTTTTTTTTTTACTTTTTACTTCTGCGATGTAGTACAAGGCCTCATTTAGACACATTGTGGCAGAACAATTCTTCCTGTACGCAAAACTTTTGTTGGGAATTAATTTATTATTTTCTATAAGTTCTGTTAACTTATCTTTTTTCATGATCATGAGGCGTTTTACGACCACTGACAACAGTGATATGGATCTATAGTTTCTGAAATCATCCAAGTTTTTCCCAGCTTTGGGAATGGGGATAATTTTTATTTCCCTCCATTCTGACATGAAACAGCCCCTCTTTCGTATCAATAGGAAGATCTTTTAGCATATCAAACGTGTTCCTATCCAAACCCACAGCAGTAGATTTTTTCTTGTTTAACAACTCAATGAACTTTTCAAAACTAAAACAGATTTCTTCCCATGACCTTTGTGCATTTACCATATTCAGCGCAGATATGTTGCTCCTACTTTGTCTTACTTGTTGTTCAAGTTCTTTTAGATATATCTCATTATCTTCTTCTGCCCATAAATTTTCGTCGCCGTGATTCATGTTGTGAACATTATTCACGAAACGCCACGCCTCCTTAGCATTTGGGTTCACGTTGATTTCCTCAATTGTTTCCAAATTATTTTCCTTTTCGCATCCTTCACAGCTTTCTTCCACCTTTCCGATTTAATTATTGCAGCTTCAAGTTCCACTACATTGCCTGTGTGCCGAGCTTTTTTCCTTTTGCCTGTCAAGATTCTTATTGTTTGAATCAATAGTTGCCCTTTTTCTCGCATGTTTTATTTTTCTTTCAAGTCTTCTAAACCTATGAACGCAACCATATTCAAATTCTCTTGAAGCTTCTTTCTAGCCTCAAAAAAATTTGGTTGTTTGCTATTCATTACTTCTATGACTATCGCTTTGTGGTGACTGCCACCGAGGTAACCATCATGACATTTGAAACCTGGTATCCTTCCCATGTTGGTTAAGGCTAAATCTAACACCGACTTCGTATTATAAGTAACACAGTGATAGGTCGCCGGCCCATCGTTAAGTCATCTAAAATTAGCATTGCCTACAGCACTGCATAGAAATCTACCTTTTGCAGTATCCACGACATCCTCCCCCCGCCAAATTTTTCCAGATGCGCTAAGATTCGACTTACTTCCGATTCTAATTCTTGTATACCTAGGTTTGGCAGAAAGTATGCCCCGCAAATAGTCACATTTGTTTCTAAATTTGTTGTTTTTGCCATCAAAATATCCTGCTATGGAATCGTAACATACGATCACGGATCGTAAACTATTTTTACTCAAGCGATAAAAATTTGACTATCCAAATATTTCAAAAAATATACATATATATTATGGATCTAGTGAGTACACATTGTCCCTAGTTCACATATTTCATTATCCCATACACCATTTCGGAGCTAATGTGATTTTGAAAACTGCATTCGATCATGGAGCGTATGTTACGATTCGGCCCCTGATCGGTATGAAATTTGATTTGTTTTCTAAAACCTAAAATGGCTACTCCTCGGTTACCATCGGCCCTAACTTGTTTTAATAAATTAAATCCAATTAAATTGTGATGAAATTTTTGTCTTTCATGAGAAGATATCTCCCGAAGATAAACTATTTGGATTTTATTTTTTGATTAAAAAATCTTCATAACTTTTATTAGATTTTAGGCTTTGGACATTATATTTTAATATTTTTATTGTATCCATGTTCATTATTTTGATTTTGTTTGATTGTTAGCGTCTCGCTAACTTGATTCTGACATAAGTTTCCTATGAGCTGCACTTATGCGTCATTGTTGTCGATGTTAAATTTTTCCACAAGTAAAGCTAGCTGTCTTTCTATCTCTCCTACTTTCGTCCAGTTCTGCTTTTCATAGTAAGTTTCTTCCAATTTATTTTCTTTCCTGGTATAACTTTTCACTGGTTCGGCTCTTTGCTCATTTCTTACTACCTCACTATATCTATTTCTTACAAGACCTTTGTTAATCTTTTTGTCATTGTTAATGCATTCAGCACTTGTTTTATTAAATGTTCATCCATTTCTCCTAAAATGCTGAATCTGTTGTTGTAATTAATGGCGCTATGATAGGTTAGATTAGGTTACAAGGACTGAGCTGAACACTATGGTAACAGGTCACTACTTAGGCCACCAATGGGCCCATCGTAATACCCTATACGGTCTCAAAAGAGGACCCCTACCCTGCCTAAAGCGGGTCAAACCACCTCGTGGAAATTATGAATTTTGCCAGAGCCTTTACTTCATAGCAAGAGACCTCAGCGAGGTCATGTAGAAAAGGTTTACCAAGGATAGCCATCCTACGCCTACTAAGCGCTGGATAGTGACAGAGAAGGTGCTGGACGCTCTTTTCCTCTTCTGTACATCTGCAGCTGCGACAATAGTCGAAGGTCGTTACCCCCATTCTAGCACCATGCGTACCTATTAAGCAATGTCCTGTTAGAACCCTTATCAGGGACGATAGAACTGATTTGTTTAAAATCAGAAGCGCCCCTTGTCATATGAGGGCCAGGTTTGCCTGGATGTTTCACACGATGATATGGCTGACCATAGTCCATTTGCGATTCTTATAGTGTTTGTGTTCACACGAAGTCTGAAAGTGGCCATGGGTATGCCTACCGAATCATTTCCCGGAAAGATATCGTCGGTGGTGCCTCTTCTGGCCAGCTCGTCTGCTCTGTAATTGCCCTGTGCCCAGGTACCCATATAAGGCTGATACTGAAGTACTGAGCCATCTCGTTAAGAGATCTTCGGCATTCAGTGACCGACTTTGCGTTGTCGACGAATGAGTCCAGGGCCTTTAAGGCGGCCTGGCTGTCTGAAAAAATAAACACCCGTTTACCATCCTTAGGCATAGACCCTAGATGGTTCGCAGCCCTGTGTATCGCCAGCATTTCCGCTTGATAAACACTACAGTAATCTGGTAGGCGAAAAGAGACCTCTAGACCCAAATCCGGCGAAAAGAGGCCTGCTCCCACCTTCCCTGCAAGCTTAGAACCATCCGTGAATATATTGATGGCACCCGGTACCGTATGTTGTCTGGTATTCCAGTCCTGTAGCGATGGTATATATATAGTATAATTTTTAACGAAGACGTTTTTTGGCGTGCAGTAGTCAGTGCGCACCGGTATTGGGACTGGGGCGCTCGTGCCCAGGATTGTTGCGTGTCCACTAGATCCATTTGACCAGAGACCTGTTTCCCTTATGCGTATGGCGGCGATGACCGATATTTCCTTCGCCATCAGGTCAAGAGATGGAAGGTATAGCATTGTGTTGAGTGCTTCAGCTGGAGTGGAGCCGAGAGCCCCGGTGATGCAGAGCTCCGAACTCCATTAGATTGCAAAGAGTTTGCGGAAATTTCCCCCGCATGGTGACGAGATGTCATCTGCATACGCGATCACTTGGTGACCTTCTGATTCCATGAGGCGGAGTAGTTGGTTGACGGTAACCACCCAAAGTAGCGGAGAGAGAACACCTCCCTGCGGAGTGCCTCTGCCGACCGGTCTGTGGATCATGCATCCACCTAGCTCAGTTTTAATCTGCCTACGCGTGAGCAGATTGTATATAAACTCCACCAGGCACGCGTCCACCCCCAGATCGGTCAGCGCCGAGGTGATTACCTCCGGGAGAACGTTGTTGAAGGCACCCGCTATATCTAGAAATGCCACCAATGTGTATTCCTTGAGGTCTAGTCACCTTTCGATAGCGGATACCAGTGAGTGCAAGGCCGTGTCAGTTGACCTGACCTTAGTATAGGCATGCTGTGCTTGCGAAAGAAGCGACGGCTCAATCCTCCTCCTGATGTGGTCCTCTAGAAGTCTTTCGAGCGCTTTAAGCAGAAAAGATAAGCTTATAGGCCTATAATCATTTGATTTAGAGTGGGAGGGTTTCCCTGCCTTGGGGATAAAGACCACGTTGACTTCCCTCCACGATACTGGTACGTAATTGAGCCTAAGACCACCTATAAACATCCCTTTAATCCAGGGCCTTATAAGTTCGGCAGTATACTGGAGCTGAGCCGGAAAAATTCCATCCGGCCCCAGCGATTTATAGGGCTTGAAGGTCTGTAAAGCCCAATCTATCCTTTTATCATCTGTTATTTCGCTTATCAGCTGATCATTAGGTGACCCTCCGCTGACAATACTTGAAGACACGCCCGTACTTGCTGGGAAGTGCGTATCCATTAGCAAGTTAATGGTTTCAGCGCTGGAGTCCATCCAGTGCCCGGCTTTTGGACGTAACTTAGCTGAGTTGGAGATTTCGATAGCACCTTCCTTAACCGGGAGGCCGCGGATGTGGATTCAATCCTGCCGCAGAAATCCCTCCAGGAGGATCGTTTTCCATTCCGGATTGCTTTTTTATATATATTTATTTTCCCTTTATAAGCAGCCCATGAGGATTCATGTCCATCATGCTTTGCTTTATTAAAGGCCGCCCTACATGACCTCCTAAGTTTATCAAGATCAGACGACCACCATGGTGGTTTGTGAGTTTCCAAAACCTTTTTAGCCGGACAAGCCCTATTCCTGCAATTTTGACTGAAATTATTTACAAACACGTCTAGCTCCTCCTCGCTTTCTGGGAATCGTACCTCCTCAGATAGCTTTTTACCTATAATCTTCTTATAGTAGCCCCAGTTAGTTCTTCTAATATTTTGTATGTACTTAGGACTTGCGTGCGCCACTCTCCATGAAACTATCAGGCCACTGAAAGAGTCTGTGACCAGTGTTATGTCAAGGACCTCTTCGCGGTTCCTCGTAATGAAAGTGGGATCATTTCCCCTATTACATATACTCAGATTAGTGCCTAACAGATAGTTAAAAAGATACTCACCTCGCTATGATAACGCCTCAACCTTTAAATTTCCTTAACCCTCATTACATTGTGAATGAAACTAAGTGTGATATCTTATCCCTCAACTGCCTGACAGAATGTTCAATATGGCTACTTTTTGCGTTTTAACAGGGTGTTCAACATGGCGGCGCATATCTTCAGCGAGTGATAGAAAGAGATACAGAATGAGACAGCGATAGTCAATTATAAATCAGGTGATCGAATCACTTTGGAATTTTGACGTCTATGCAGAAGATATCGCACTTAGTTTCATTCACAATACCTCATTATTTCTAATACTTGTTTTTCCTTTTCCCATTTGGGGCAGTTGTTTCTATTTAGAGCACGATTCTCACCACTACCACACAGAACACAGCGATTTGATTCTTTATTATTTTTTCACATCCTTCATTCTTTCCGCAAAGAATACATCCGGACTTAGCTCTACAACCCATTCGCGTGTGTCCTAGCTGACCACAGTTATAGCACTGCCTAATTCTGGGAATGTAATGCGTCACTTTTGGCTCATGCCCTTCAATTCCAATCTTTTTCTTCAGGATCCCTTTTCATTATCCTAGTGACAAATGTAAATTTTATATCCGTGCTTATATTATTATTTTTTTTTTATTTATTTATATTATTCAAAATCTCATGGAAAGTGAATTCTGTCCTTGCCAAACTTACCGCTTCCACAAACTTTTTCGGTATGTAAGGTGTTCTAGTTCTTTCAACTTTTCATTGTGTACACATGTATTTGAATACTTGTGATTTAAAAAATTTATTTTGAATGTTTTTCCGATTAGTTTTATGTTTTTAATTCGTGTTACATTTAGCTTCCTGATGAGTACACCAATACACTGAACTCACCACGGTGTCTTTCCGTGTATTCCTCACTTTTTCTTTTCCCACTCCTATCTTTATCTTTACCTATCTGCATATTACTTTGTGCCTCTTGTTTTTGATTATCATGCGCACTCTTTATCGGTGTTTTATTTCCATATGTCTGTCCTTCGCTAAGTTTTATATTGTCTTGTTCTTTCTTACCAGCATTTTTGGTTTCTTCTTCTCCACCTTTATTCTGAATACGTATATTGTTTGTCTCCTCTATTTCTTTCCTTATGTCCGCACCCTCATTTTTCACATCTTGCGTTTTTCTTACGGTTCCAGTCACCACGTTTTCAGTCACATTGTTTTCGATTTGTCTGCGTTCTGCTACCATTTTGGTCCACGCGCTTCTTTGAATCAGCATTCCTTGTAACAGAATTTGAATGCCGTCATCTTTTTCGTTTTTAGTTTTTTAGCTTTTAATTCTCTACCTAAATTAAACTTTCTTTTTTCCTGAATTTCTAACTGTTTTCGTTCTTTTCTTGTATTTCATATGTAGCCAGTCTGTCGATTTAGATTCCTATACTCCAAAAACCCGTGTCCAAGACATCGGTCATCCACAACAGCGTCATCCCTGACCACCGCCTCCAACGCCACGGCATCGGCCATTTTGTATTTTTCCCCAGTAATACAAAGCCGTCAGTACCACTTACCAGAATTTACTTTGCTCAATAAATGCTGAAAATGCTTTCGAATTCCACTTATTTGTATCACTTTCTGAATTTCCACAATTACTTTATAACGATTTGTACAGGGCACCCTTTTTCCACAGTTTTAACCATACAAATTAAATTTTTAAAAACATTTTTCTTTACACCAAAAAGCCTACCACCTTCATAGTTTGAGAGTATGTCAAATACTACTACATTCAAACTAAAATGCATGCGCAACTACTTATATATGTTGCATCTAACCAAATATTTGAATATTTTGGAAAAAGCCATATATTAGCCGTGTTTTTTTACACATGCATACGTTCAATTAGGGCTTTAGTGTATAAAACTTGGCTAATTATTTCATTAACCCTTTGTGTTGAATTGGTATATATCTCTCGTTTCAGTTAACAAATGATTTTGAAGTAACCATATCAAAGGCAACACCTCTGGAAGATTATCAAAAATGTATTAAGGAAAATGTCGAAGCAGAACAGCTTTCTGAAGATTGCGCAATAAATACTAATTTCGAAAAAATCGCTACTAAAGCTCGTGGTGTTATTTGGGAACTGTTGTTTACAGAAGATCCTGCCTCCAAAGAAGATACGACGAAAGCGGGTGAATTGTTGACTGAACTCAAGGCTGATGCATGCTTTTATGATCCTTTGTCCTATAATACATGGATAGGCTCTGTGCGTGATGAGCTGCTTAAGCGCAATATGATAGATTTTTTGCGTAGGTATATTGTTGGTAAAGAACTAGGGCCTTGTTGGGCAAGAGACTGTGACTTTTTCCATGATATGGATGATCCACTACCAGCGGAGTTTTATAAAAAAG
The DNA here is from genome assembly GCF_040869045.1 of Eurosta solidaginis. Classification (NCBI taxonomy): domain Eukaryota; kingdom Metazoa; phylum Arthropoda; class Insecta; order Diptera; family Tephritidae; genus Eurosta; species Eurosta solidaginis. The sequence continues at coordinate 65,857,757 of NC_090320.1, read as the reverse complement.
CAGGATTCGTTGCCCCATTTGGAAACAAATAAATTATGGCAATAAAGATATTTTTGTACATAAATGTTGGCTTTAACAAAGAAGTCTTACTACCTCACTTATAAACTTAAACAAACGTAAATCGTTTAGCTTGAATTATAAACGCATACACAACTCAATAATTATTTTTGCTTGTTTTATTAATAAGCGAGAGACCTACTTTTGGAAGGTTTGGAAAGTGTTGCCCGTTTGACTGTCCCGTTACGGCTAAGAATCCTTTTCGCACGGGTACAAGCTCATTGGGGGTATAAGTAGCCCGAACGAACGATTTGATATTAAAGCTTTGAATTTACTATGCCATATTAGCCCTTCCGAAAGGAATTTGGCGCCCCCAAAAATTCGATTTGTCTGGGCGACCGAGCATTGCTCTATGTAGATATTTAACATATTCTACTCTTATTAAATATTTATTTTTACTACGAGCTGTCAAATTTTGTATGAAAAATCATTTACACAATTTGTATAAATTTACGCGCACATTTCATTGTGTAAACGCGGTAAACTCAGAGGAATGCAACCTTGCAGACATTACAGCAGGCATTTTCATCAGAAATCTCCAACATCAGCAAGTAAAGATGTTTTAGTTTTGATTTTTCACTTAATCTGGGCATTTTTTAATTTTTATAACAATCAAAAAAATTTGTTTGGCAATAATAAAGCTGATAAACAATCAAGTTTATCAAGAATATTAGTAGGTGCGTTCATATAACAGTGTGTGTAAATGGATATAATTTTACACCTTATAAGATTATATGCTTCCATGAGTCCCCCTACCCTATATTTAATCAATAGTGGGACTCATGTAACCGTATAAATGCCTTATAAAGCTGGAGACATTGGTGCTTTGTCGGTAACCGTATCGGTAACCTTATAACAGCTTATTCGACCAACCTTATGAGAATCAATGCTATCGATTATTGGTGCCGCTAAGGTCGTAACCGTATCGTAGCCAACCAATTGGGGTTTGGTTTACCGTCGTAACGATAAACAGCTGATTACGTTAGGGATACAGATACAGCGATACGACATACGGCACCAATGACTCCGGCTTAAAGTGTGTAAACGTATAAATTTATCTAGTGCGTAAACGAGCTGTCAAATTTTCTATGAAAAATCATTTACACAATTTGTATAAATTTACGGGCACATTTCATTGTATAAACGCGGTAAACTCAAAGGAATGCAACCTTGCAGACATTACAGCAGGCATTTTCATCAGAAATCTCCACCATCAGCAAGTTTTGATTTTTCACTTAATTTTGGCATTTTTTAATTTGTATAACAATCAAAAAAAAATTGTTTGGCAATAATACAGCTGATAAACAATCAAGTTTATCAAGAATATTACTAGGTGCGTTCATATAACAGTGTGTGTAAATGGATATAATTTCACACCTTATAAGTTTATATGCTTCCACGAGTCCCCCTACTCTATATTTAATCAATACAAATTCAAACTTCGTCTTTGCACAAATTCTATAGATCACCAACTAACTTTTCGATAACTAAAGAAAATCTAGTACAGATAAAATTCAACTTAAAGTACCAAATAGATTGAAAAGGAATCAATAATACCTACAGTACACCCCCTAAACTTTTAGTTTTACAAAGGTTTACTGTATGTGTGAACATTGAAAAATAAAAATTTAAAAGTTTTCAAATAGAAATATATTTGACAGAATTAATATTAATTTTACAGATTTTTTCTTTGCAGTAGGGTTATTACCCTGTGACTGCTTGGTTGATTGTTGCTGTGCATAGCTGTGGTCCTCAAGTAAGACATTGGAATTGTTGGGTTTGGCATAGCAATGGTCCTTGCGAACGACGTAAGGATTGTGAGGTTCCTTAACTGGTTGAAGAGCAGAATGATTTTGTTCCGCTAACATCGGTGATGAAACTTGCTCAAAACTATCTGGTGCTGTCTCGGTATGTGTTTGCGTAGCTGGATTAGAAAAGGTTTCGTTTGATTCAACTTGCTCCAAATGAGCAGGTTTCAGTCGCTCAATTGAAACGTTCACAGATTTGCCATTCTGATAAATTTGATAAATACGGTCAGAAGGTCGAGCAATGACTGCAAGAGGCCCATCGTATGGTCTCTAAAGAGAGCGTGTATTCTCCTTGCGAAGAAAAACATGAGTGCATGACGTAAAATCCTTGAAACAAAATGGTTTAAGTTTGTAGTAATGCGCTGTTGGAACCGGTTTAAGCTCACGCATATGTTTTTTAAATTCACCGAGAAACGTCGCGATGTCATGATTGAAAAATTCTCCGGGAACCCGTAATGTCATGCCATACAGATATTCGGCTGGAGATGCGTTTAGCCCTTCTCGTATACAAGTTCGAAGACCCAGAAGTACCGTTGGAAGAGTTTCGACCCAATTGAACCTTGATTCATGACACATTATTGCCGAAGGAGCGGTGCCAACGCTCAATGAGACCATTAGACGCGGGGTGATAAGCTGTAGTTTTAATACGTTGGGTAACAATAAACTTGAACAGTGCAGTGAACAAAGCTGACTCGAACGGCGAACCCGGATCTGTTGTAATTAATTTCGGTGAGCCGAATCTGCACACCCAGCTAGTATAGAATGCTCTTGCGATAGTGTCTGCGCTTTGATCTTTTGTGGGTATCGCTTCGGTCCACCTGGAAAAACGATCAATAAAAGTTACACAATACCTGTATCCTTGGCTGAGCAGAAGGGTCCAATAATATCGATGTGCACGTGGTCGAAACGGCCGTCTGGCGCTTGAATTACGTTCGGTATCCTTTGTACATGTCGGCTTACTTTGAATTGTAGACAGTCTGCAATTACGAGCCAAACCAGCAATATCGCTTTTCATATTTGGCCAGAAAAATCCCTGTTGGATAATACGTAGCGTAGCCTTACCACTAGGATGTGACAAACGGTGGAAACTATTCAATGTTTGGTGCCGTAAAAGTTCTGGAAGGAAAGGTCGTCCAACTTTCGTAGAAGTTTCCAGCACAATAGGTGTTTTTTCGGCACCCCAATAAATTTTGGTAAATTTGCATGAAGTAGTTGTCGATTTAAGAAGCTCCTCTAACTCCTTGTCGGATTTTTGTAACTGTGCCAGCTCTGTAATTTCGAAATTGGGTGGCATATGGAAGCGTCCACCCGCGAAAGTGCGTCCGACACAAAATTATCAGCTCCGGCGACATGGCATATATTTGTTGAAAACTGCGATATATATTCCAATTGACGTTGTTGACGAGGAGGTGTTTTGTCGATGCGTTGTTTGAACGCATATACTAAAGGTTTGTAGTCAGTGAGAATCGCAAAATTACATCCTTCAAGGTAATGTCGAAAATATTTTATGCTTTCGTAAATTGCAGTAAGCTCACGATCATAGGTGCTGTACCTTGATTGAGCTGGAGAGAACTTTTTTGAAAAAAATGAGAGTGGCTCCCACGCAGAACCTTTCGTTTGGTGTTCAACGACCGCCCCCATCGCTGTGTCTTAGGCGAAGTTTTGCATCTGCCGACGGATGCACCAGAAGTGTCGCCCTAGATAAATCGGCCTTACACTGTTCAAAGACAGATTCTGCCTCGGTTGTCCAAACTATAGGCGTTCGATCGTTCTTTTTTGAACTAGACAAGTACTTGTTGAGCGGGGCTTGCACTACAGCTGCTTTCGGAAGTGAGCGGTGGTAAAAATTAATCATTCCTAGGAATCGCCTTAACTCTACCACTGTCTTAGGTTTTGGAAAATTTTGTACTGGAAACGCTATTAACCTAAAAATGTTACCCCTTTGCCTCCAATAATACATTTTTCCACATTGATTTTCAAATTATTGTCTTGCAGAAGGTGGAACACTGTCGTCAAGTGTTGGTTGTGCTCCTCAGCTGAAGATGATGCAATTAGCAAGTCATCGATGATTGTTTTAACAAAAGGTAATCCTCGAAAAATGTCGTCAATGTACCTTTGAAATGTTTGCGCTGCCCCACGGAGACCAAATGGCATGACCAGACTTTCAAAAAGGCCAAAGGGTGTTATAAACGCAGTTTTGAGTACATCTTCTTCAACTACTGCAATATGCTGATAAGCTCGCACGAGGTCCAGTGTTGAAAATATGGTTTTCCCATTTAGTCTATTTATGAAGTCCTGAGCATGGGATATTGAGTATCTGTCAGGTACAGTGACATCGTTCAACCGTCTGTAATCACCGCACACCCTCCAATCTCCAGATTTCTTTTTAACCAAGTGTATCGGGCTAGCCCATGGGCTTTTGGAGGGTCGGATCCATCCCAGCTTCATTAAGTATTCGAATTCGGCTTTGGCGGCCTTGTACTTCTCTGGATTGAGTCGGAAGTGGTGGTTGAAATACAGGAGCACCCTTAGTCGGAATGAAATGCTCGACTTTACACTTGATAGGTGCGTGATTTTGCGATATACCAGTGATTCCGGAAAATCCTTTCAAAATTTTAATAAATTCGTTGTTACTGTCGTTGATTGCAGAAAATTTTAATCGCTCTGTATGGCTAGTGACACCTCTTGACGTTAGCTTAGTAGTCTTGTCAATGAGAAGTTGGCCTTTAAGATCAATGATTAAATTGTAGTGCTAAAGGAGATCAGCATGTTATCATCCACTTAGGAGATGCACCCTTTTGAACGTACTAGTTGGCTAGTGATGGGTGAAAAGGTTAGGATTCACCCTCACTCATGTTCGCCTGGGGTGGCTAAACACTTTCTGTGTTAATTTCGTGCGGGTGGCATCGCCAAGAATTCCATCTCATCAGCTGACTTTGTTCTTCTTCCAATTCACTGGCATAGGAATTGTCAAGAGGAGATGAAAAAGGCAAAACGAATCAACACAACGCGCATAATTCTCTCACGACTTAAAATTTACCTCTGAATCCCATACGCGTATCATTAACACGACGACTTTGAAATCTGAACAGAGCATGCGTGACAGGGATATGAGCCAACTAATGGGTTGAACAAAACAATATAGCGATCACAATTCGAGTCGCTTCAACAGAATATCGGTGTATCGGAACCAGATACGAAAGTTGGCTGCTTGGTTGTCTTCTTGTTCTTTTTTCTTTTCGTTTTGGCTGGGTAAGAAGGAAGGTTAATTTTGCTAGAACTTGCCCGATCTGAAATAAAAAAATATTGGTTGCCACCAGAGGTGAAGTCTTCGATTTACTAGTACCTACTTGGATGATTCCTGAAAGAGGAAAGAAGCTGAGGAAATACCCGATCTATAACCCAAACTAAATAATTCATTTTCGGATTTGCATCAAGCAAGGAACATTTTATTTTCCAGGTAATTCCATATGGGGGAAAAGCTATGCAGCTGGGTGGACGATATTGATGGTATTGCCTGCGGCGTTAAGCACGCGAAAGTTAAATGATTAATAACAGTGTTGATTAGGCATAAATATAAAAAGTAAACAACATTCGTTGATTTTGTTGCACTCGTGACCCAATTAGTTCTCTGGCCACTGTTCCAAGTTAAGGAAAAAGAAAAATTTCCACGCCACTAATTACCTTCGCGTAGGCTCATATCAAATATTTCAGCCAATGTTTTCGCAAGCGCCTTAGCTGGTAACATCGCGTTAGGCGTGTAAACCAATATTTCACGAGGTCTACATTATCTATAAACCTAAGCGGACCACATCCTCTACTGGCGGAGAGGAAAGGGCAATTGAATCCACCGACGTTATAAAAACTGTGATACTGTCGCACTCAAAAAGTTCAACGGCGTACAGTGTTGGAAGGAAATCGTTTCCTCGGAACAAGAGATCGCTGCTTTTGAAAGTCTCGTCGATGTATTGTCAACTCCTAATTTATCTCAACAGATACAGCATCATAACTCCCAGCACATGATTACGCATCATCATCATCATCAGCAGTCGCACAATTCACCTTATCATAATCACGAGCATCCAACGCCAAGAGAGATCCCGACACATAGTGGAATTGGTAATATTAGTCAACAACAACACAACACTACCGACACAGTGGGTGAGTTCTGTCCATAGCGAAAACAAGTAAGGCAAATTTATTATATTCCAATTTACGCTAAAACAAAGACGATAAATCAAATATCAGTAAAATGAAGTTTTCCAGTTCATTCGAGGACGAGTTTTTGTTTAAGAATTTGATTTTTCACTGACAAAAGTCACTTCGAAGATTTCCTACTTCCTACCTAGATGCATATGCACGTACAATATCCTTTTTAAACCTCCTGTAAGGATATAGAAAAAAAAACAAAGAGAAAAGTTGGGTATCAGCAGAAAATGAAGCAGAAGCAGGAAAAGGAATTGATTAAAGAATAACGCATCTTGAAATATTTTAAATACCTATATTTTTCCGTCATCATTACTTATAATTAATAGGAAACAAGTAAGGAAGGTTAAGCTCGGGTGTAACCGAACATTTCATACTCAGTTGAGAGCTATGGTGACAACATAAGGGAAAATAACCATGTAGGAAAATGAACCGAGGGTATTGTAACGAATTTGCTGCAAATCCTCTTATTTGGCCTTTTGCTAGGTTCGTATCGCTAAACTGTTGAATAAATAACTCCAATATTGAATACTGGAAAAATGGCCTTTATTAAAATACTTCACAATAACACTCAAACTGTGCAACGAATAGCTTAATAACCAAACTGATAGCTTAAATGAAGCTGACTTTCAAAATAATACTGCTATTGCTCGCTAGATATCGTCTTAGTCGTAACTGCTTGAAAACCCAAATCAAACTGAATTACAGCGCCTCTACATCTGTCGCCTTTTATACTTTTTGGTTTCCTCGTTCGCATTTTTCTAGAATCTACTAGCATTGTCCATGAGCTCTCAAACTTCTCAGCTATAACTAAAATTTCACAATTTTATACATCTTTTAGGCGCTTCCAGAATCTACTAGTCCAGTAGCTCTCAAACTTCTCAGATATATGCATGTGTTAGTGCATTGACTCTCCGCTGCTCGTATACGTACATGGTACATATATGTAGACGCAGTTATTGTTTCGTTTATGTAGATACATAATGATTGAATTATTGATGTGCATTCACGTCACTGCTTAGCACCGCTTAGAGCTGGCAGCACTCCTTAGTTTTGCTAATATTCGTAACACTGCCCTCCACCTAAGTCTGATCGTCCCGATCAGACAAATCTCTCGATCTAAACGCTGCTAGCATCGCCAAATGTACCACTCTTCTACTCCGTGGTTTCTCAATGCTTTGTATGCGGTAGATGGTATCACTGATCTTCTTCACAACCTTGTACGGGCCTTCCCAACTGCACCGAAATTTGGATGGAACACCTTTCCGCCGGTGAGGGTTGTATAACAGTACCAAATCTCCCTCCCGGAAACCTTCCGAATTATTTTCCTTGCCGTACCTGTGTTTCATCTTACTACTCATTATCCTGGATCGTTCCCTCCACTCTGTTGCTTGGCCAATGAAGAACTACTTCGCAGAGCTAGCGCTGGACGGATTTGCTTTGCATAATCAGTATCGTTCCGAAGCTTCACAACACTAGTGTGCCTTGGCTTGAAACCACCCTTGCATTCTTTTTTCGTTTTAGTACGTCCATTAGGGCTTTTCAGTGCCAGTGTTTCTCTCACAGGTACCTTCGGTTTTGATTTGTTTGGCCCATTTGTTCCATCAACCTTTACCTTTGAATTTCGTGGCCTTCGTCGAGTCTTCTCCACCAGTACCCGATTACTGCTGAACCCTTTTTCCAAACTAAAGTTAAGTGGCACATCTTGGTTCTCATAACGCATCACCCTTCTCTGCATATCGATCATGATGTCATGGTCAACCAAGAAATCCACTCCCAATATAACTTCATCAACAATCTCCGCCATAACAATTTTGTGTAGAACCATGACCTTCCCAATCAATACTTCACATATCACTTCTCCCTGAACTTGGTTATACTCGCCAGTGACCGTACGCAACTTTGCTCCAGGTAACGGTTTTACTCTCCTGTTGACCAAGTCAGATCGGATCAAGGAATGAGATGCGCCCGTATCTACAGTCAGTACACGATCCTTGCCATCCACATTCCCTCTGACGGTAAGACTGCTCGATTTTCTACCAATTTGCGACACAGATATCACAGGGCATTCAATAGCTGGATCTAGCTCTCTACCTCTTACTCGCTCTTGCTCATCTCCTCCAGCTTTGCGTTTACGGCCACCCACATTGTTGGAACTATTAAGACGAAGATCGCAATGACGTGCTATGTGACCGGACTTCCCGCATTTGAAGCATTTGATAACTTTTTCACTTCGCTTTTGCGATCCTTTCAGTGCCTCCAATATTGCGTCTACCCACTCTGGCCTTTCTACTTCCACACGGAGTGCTTTCAAAACTCGCTTACACAAAAGTGACGCTGTTTCCTGAGCCAGTGCATAAGATACCGTTTCAGCAAATGTTTGCTTTGGGCTTGCGTATGTAGCCCGCTTCGTTTCCACATCTCGTATGCCATTTATGAAACTCTGGATTTTTACCCTCTCGGTGTATTCCACGGGTGCGTCCGCATTTGCGAGATGAGCCAACCTTTCAACATCCGAGGCAAACTCCTGCAAAGTCTCATTCGCTCTTTGGTGACGGTTTTGCAACTCAATTTGGAATATCTGTTTCCTATGCTCGCTTCCATAACGTCTCTCGACAGCGGCCATCAATGCTTCATAGTTGTTCCGCTCTCCTTCGGGAATCGTCTGTAGGATTTCGACTGCTGGCCCTTTCAATGCCACGAAGAGAGCTGCAACTTTATCTTCAGCATTCCAGTTGTTCGCTGCCGACGTCTTCTCAAATTGGAGCTTAAATACCTGAAATGGAACAGAACCATCAAACGTTGGGGATTTTACCTTCAGAGTAGACGTTGAAGTGATTGGACGGTTCAATTGTAACTCCTGAATCCGATCTTTCAAAGCATCCATCTCGGCCTCCACTTTATTTTGTCGTTCACTAACAGCCTCCAGCTGCGATGAGAATTTTGTTTCCTGTGCCTCCAGCTTTGTTGAGATACGTTCTTCTTGTGCTTCGAGCTGTAATGTTATGCGTGCCTCTTGTTCTTTTAATTGTTCTGCAATTTGTGACGCCATGTGTGTTTTCTGTTCTTCCAATTGTGATGCCATATATGTCTATTGTTCTTCCAGTTGTGATGACATGTTGGTGGATATTTGTGATGTCATTTCTGTTATACGCGTTTCTTGTGCTTCAATCTTCGATGTTACTCTCGATGTTTGAGCAGTTATTGCAGCCAATATCATGTTCAAGTCTGTGCTCGTAACTGTCTGCGTAACTGTCTCTTCCATTTTTGTTGTTTCCTCGCCATCAAGATGAAAGTCATACTCTTCCACGTCAATTCCTTCTAATTCCATTGCCTCTAGTAGCCGTGCCTGAAGTTCAAGTTTAACGCCGCTTGTATTCAATCCACGGCTCTCCAACTCCTTCTTCAGTTGCTGGATCTTCAATTCACTGAACTTTGCCATGTCCTTGTTGTCCTCTGGAATTTATTCAACAATCCCACTTCTGATACCAATTGTAACGAATTTGTTGCAAATCCTCTTATTTGCCCTTTTGCTAGGTTCGTATCGCTAAACTGTTGAATAAATAACTCAAATATTGAATACTGGAAAAATGGCCTTTATTAAAATACTTCACAATAACACTCAAACTGTGCAACGAATAGCTTAATAACCAAACTGATAGCTTAAATGAAACTGACTTTTAAAATAATACTGCTATTGCTCGCTAGATATCGTCTTAGTCGTAACTGCTTGAAAACTCAAATCAAACTGAATTACAGCGCCTCTACATCTGTCGCCTTTTATACTCTTTGGTTTCCTCGTTCGCATTTTTCTAGAATCTACTAGCATTGTCCATGAGCTCTCAAACTTCTCAGCTATAACTAAAATTTCACAATTTTATACATCTTTTAGGCGCTTCCAGAATCTACTAGTCCAGTAGCTCTCAAACTTCTCAGATATATGCATGTGTTAGTGCATTGACTCTCCGCTGCTCGTATACGTACATGGTACATTTATGTAGACGCAGTTATTGTTTCGTTTAGGTAGATACAAGCTCGCAACACTCCTTAGTTTTGCTAATATTCGTAACAGTATTAAAGAGTATTTTATAAGGGAGTGGGCCATAGTTCTATAGGTGGATGCCATTTAGGGATATAGCCATAAAGGTGGATCAGGGTTGACTCTAGAATTTGTTTGTACGATATGGGTATCAAATGAAAGGTGTTAATGAGTATTTTAAAAGGAAGTGATCCTTAGTTCCATAGGTGGACGCCGTTTCGAGATATCGGCATAAAGGTGGACCAGGGGTGACCCTAGAATTTGTTTGTACGATATGGGTATCAAATGAAAGGGGCTAATGAACATTTTAAAAGGGAGTGGGCCTTAGTTCTATAGGTGGACGCCTTTTCGAGATACCGCCATAAAGGTGGACCAGGGATGACTCTAGAATGCGTTTGAACAATATGGGTATCAAACGAAAGGTGTTAATGAGTATTTCAAAAAAGCGCGGGGTTTAGTTCTATAGGTGGACGCCTTTTCGAGATATCGCCATTAAGGTGGAACAGGGGTGACTCTAGAATGTGTTTGTACGATATGGGTATCAAATTAAAGGTATTAATGAGGGTTTTAAAAGGGAGTGGTGGTACTTGTATAGGTGGTCGCCTTTTCGAGATATCGGCATAAAGGTGGACCAGGGGTGACTCTAGAATGCATTTGTACAATATGGGTATCAAACGAAAGGTGTTAATGAGTATTTTAAAAGGCGTGGGTCTTAGTTCTATAGGTAGACTCCTTTTCGAGATATCGCCATAAAGGTGGACCAGGGGTGACTCTACAATGTGTTTGTACGATATGGGTATCAAATTAAAGGTATTAATGAGGGTTTTAAAAGTGAGTGGTGGTAGTTGTATAGGTGGTCGCCTTTTCGAGATATCGGCATAAAGGTGGACCAGGGGTGACTCTAGAATGCGTTTGTACAATATGGGTATCAAACGAAAGGTGTTAATTTGTATTTTAAAAGGGCGTGGGGCTTAGTTCTATAGGTGGGCGCCTTTTCGAGATATCGCCATAAAGGTGGACCAGGGGTGACTCTAGAATTTGTTTCTGCGATATGGGTATCAAATGAAAGGGGTTAATGAACATTTTAAAAGGGAGTGGGCCTTAGTTCTATAGGTGGACGCCTTTTCGAGATACCGCCATAAAGGTGGACCAGGGATGACTCTAGAATGCGTTTGAACAATATGGGTATCAAACGAAAGGTGTTAATGAGTATTTCAAAAAAGCGCGGTGTTTAGTTCTATAGGTGGACGCCTTTTCGAGATATCGCCATTAAGGTGGAACAGGGGTGACTCTAGAATGTGTTTGTACGATATGGGTATCAAATTAAAGGTATTAATGAGGGTTTTAAAAGGGAGTGGTGGTACTTGTATAGGTGGTCCCTTTTCGAGATATCGGCATAAAGGTGGACCAGGGGTGATTCTAGAATGCATTTGTACAATATGGGTATCAAACGAAAGGTGTTAATGAGTATTTTAAAAGGCGTGGGTCTTAGTTCTATAGGTGGACTCCTTTTCGAGATATCGCCATAAAGGTGGACCAGGGGTGACTCTACAATGTGTTTGTACGATATGGGTATCAAATTAAAGGTATTAATGAGGGTTTTAAAAGTGAGTGGTGGTAGTTGTATAGGTGGTCGCCTTTTCGAGATATCGGCATAAAGGTGGACCATGGGTGACTCTAGAATGCGTTTTACAATATGGGTATCAAACGAAAGGTGTTAATGAGTATTTTAAAAGGGCGTGGGGCTTAGTTCTATGGGTGGACGCCTTTTCGAGATATCGCCATAAAGGTGGACCAGGGATGACTCTAGAATATGTTTGTACGATATGGGTATAAAATTAAAGGTGTTAATGAGTATTTCAAAAAAGCGCGGGGTTTAGTTCTATAGGTGGACGCCTTTTCGAGATATCGCCATTAAGGTGGAACAGGGGTGACTCTAGAATGTGTTTGTACGATATGGGTATCAAACTAAAGGTATTAATGAGGGTTTTAAAAGGGAGTGGTGGTAGTTCTATAGGTGGTCGCCTTTTCGGGATATCGGCATAAAGGTGGACCAGGGGTGACTCTAGAATGTGTTTGTACAATATGGGTATCAAACGAAAGGTGCTAATGAGTATTTTAAAAGGGCTAGGGGCTTACTTCTATGGGTTAACGCCTTTCGAGATATCGCCATAAAGGTGGACCAGGGGTGACTCTAGAATGTGTTTGTACAATATGGGTATGAAATTAAAGGTATTAATGAGGGTTTTAAAAGAGAGTGGTGGTAGTTGTATAGGTGGTCGCCTTTTCGAGATATCGGCATAAAGGTGGACCAGGGGTGACTCTAGAATGCGTTTGTACAATATGGGTATCAAACGAAAGGTGTTAATGAGTATTTTAAAAGGGCGTGGGGCTTAGTTCTATAGGTGGACGCCTTTTCGAGATATCGCCATAAAGGTGGACCAGGGGTGACTCTAGAATTTGTTTCTGCGATATGGGTATCAAATGAAAGGGGTTAATGAACATTTTAAAAGGGAGTGGGCCTTAGTTCTATAGGTGGACGCCTTTTCGAGATACCGCCATAAACGTGGACCAGGGATGACTCTAGAATGCGTTTGAACAATATGGGTATCAAACGAAAGGTGTTAATGAGTATTTCAAAAAAGCGCGGTGTTTAGTTCTATAGGTGGACGCCTTTTCGAGATATCGCCATTAAGGTGGAACAGGGGTGACTCTAGAATGTGTTTGTACGATATGGGTATCAAATTAAAGGTATTAATGAGGGTTTTAAAAGGGAGTGGTGGTACTTGTATAGGTGGTCGCCTTTTCGAGATATCGGCATAAAGGTGGACCAGGGGTGACTCTAGAATGCATTTGTACAATATGGGTATCAAACGAAAGGTGTTAATGAGTATTTTAAAAGGCGTGGGTCTTAGTTATATAGGTGGACTCCTTTTCGAGATATCGCCATAAAGGTGGACCAGGGGTGACTCTACAATGTGTTTGTACGATATGGGTATCAAATTAAAGGTATTAATGAGGGTTTTAAAAGTGAGTGGTGGTAGTTGTATAGGTGGTCGCCTTTTCGAGATATCGGCATAAAGGTGGACCAGGGGTGACTCTAGAATGCGTTTGTACAATATGGGTATCAAACGAAAGGTGTTAATGAGTATTTTAAAAGGGCGTGGGGCTTAGTTCTATAGGTGGACGCCTTTTCGAGATATCGCCATAAACGTGGAGCAGGGGTGACTCTAGAATGTGTTTGTACGATATGGGTATCAAATGAAAGGTGTTAATGAGTATTTTAAAAGGGAGTAGGCCTTAGTTCTATAGGTGGATGCCTTTTCGAGATATCGCCATAAAGGTGGACCAGGGGTGACTCTAGAATTTGTTTTTACAATATGGGTATCAAATGAAAGGTGTTAATGAGTATTTTAAAAGGGCGTGGGCCTTAGTTCTATAGGTGGGCGCCTTTTCGAGATATCGCCATAAAGGTGGACCAGGGGTGACTCTAGAATTTGTTTCTGCGATATGGATATCAAAAGAAAGGGGTTAATGAACATTTTAAAAGGGAGTGGGCCTTAGTTCTATAGGTGGACGCCTTTTCGAGATACCGCCATAAAGGTGGACCAGGGATGACTCTAGAATGCGTTTGAACAATATGGGTATCAAACGAAAGGTGTTAATGAGTATTTCAAAAAAGCGCGGTGTTTAGTTCTATAGGTGGACGCCTTTTCGAGATATCGCCATTAAGGTGGAACAGGGGTGACTCTAGAATGTGTTTGTACGATATGGGTATCAAATTAAAGGTATTAATGAGGGTTTTAAAAGGGAGTGGTGGTACTTGTATAGGTGGTCCCTTTTCGAGATATCGGCATAAAGGTGGACCAGGGGTGATTCTAGAATGCATTTGTACAATATGGGTATCAAACGAAAGGTGTTAATGAGTATTTTAAAAGGCGTGGGTCTTAGTTCTATAGGTGGACTCCAGGGGTGACTCTACAATGTGTTTGTACGTTATGGGTATCAAATTAAAGGTATTAATGAGGGTTTTAAAAGTGAGTGGTGGTAGTTGTATAGGTGGTCGCCTTTTCGAGATATCGGCATAAAGGTGGACCATGGGTGACTCTAGAATGCGTTTTACAATATGGGTATCAAACGAAAGGTGTTAATGAGTATTTTAAAAGGGCGTGGGGCTTAGTTCTATAGGTGGACGCCTTTTCGAGATATCGCCATTAAGGTGGAACAGGGGTGACTCTAGAATGTGTTTGTACGATATGGGTATCAAATTAAAGGTATTAATGAGGGTTTTAAAAGGGAGTGGTGGTAGTTCTATAGGTGGTCGCCTTTTCGGGAAATCGGTATAAAGGTGGACCAGGGGTGACTCTAGAATGTGTTTGTACAATATGGGTATCAAACGAAAGGTGTTAATGAGTATTTTAAAAGGGCGTGGGGCTTACTTCTATGGGTGAACGCCTTTCGAGATATCGCCATAAAGGTGGACCAGGGGTGACTCTAGAATGTGTTTGTACAATATGGGTAGAAAAATTTTCTTCTAATTGAAAAATCTTATTTCTAAAATTTTGATGTTGCTCTGCCCGGGAGTTGAACCCAGGGCATACGGTGTGATAGGCGGAGCACGCTACCATCACACCACGGTGGCCGCCGGCTTAGTTCTATAGGTGGAGGACTTTTCGAGATATCGCCATAAAGGTGGACAATGTGTGAATCTAGAATGTGTTTGTACTATATGGGTGTCAAATTAAAGGTATTAATGAGGGTTTTAAAAGGGAGTGTTGGTAGTTGTATAGGTGGTCGCCTTTTCGAGATATCGATATGGTTTGTACGATATGGGTATCAAATAAAAGGTGTTAATGAGTATTTTAAAAGGGAGTGGGCCTTAGTTCTATAGGTGGACGCCTTTTCGAGATATCGCCATAAAGGTGGACCCGGTGTGACTCTAGAATGCGTTTGTACAATATGGGTATCAAACGAAAGGTGTTAATGAGTATTTCGAAAGGGCGTGGGGCTTAGTTCTATAGGTGGACGCCTTTTCGAGATTTCGCCACAAAGGTGGATCAGGGGTGACTCTAGAATGTGTTTGTACGATATCGGTATCAAATTAAGGGTATTGATGAGGGTTTTAAAAGGGAGTGGTGGTAGTTCTATAGGTGGACGCCTTTTCGATATATCGCCATAAAGGTGGACCAGGGGTGACTGTAGAATGGGTTTGTACGATATGGGTATCACATTAAAGGTATTAATGAGGCTTTTAAAAGGGAGTGGTGGTAATTGTATATGTGAAGGCGTTTTTCAGATATCGACCAAAATGTGGACCAGGGTGACCCAGAACATCATCTGTTGGATACCGCTAATTTATTTATATATATAATACCACGAACAGTATTCCTGCCAAGATTTCAAGGGTTTTTTATTTCGCCCTGCAGAACTTTTTCATTTCATTCTACTTAATATGGTAGGTGTCACACCCGTTTTACAAAGTTTTTTCTAAAGTTATATTTTGCGTCAATAAACCAATCCAAATACCATGTTTCGTTTTGGTAATTTTCGATATCGAAAAAGTGGGCGTGGTCATAGTCGGATTTCCGCCATTTTTTATACCAATACAAAGTGAGTTCAGATAAGTACGTGAACTGAGTTTAGTAAAGATATATCGATTTTTGCTCAAGTTATCGTGTTAACGGCCGAGCGGAAGGACAGGCGGTCGACTGTGTACAAAAACTGGACGTGGCTTCAGCCGATTTCGCCCTTTATTACAGAAATAAGTTAAATAAAAAAAATAAATGTAAGGCGCGATAACCTCCGAAGAGATCTAAGGCCGAGCTTCTCTTCCAATTTGCGTCGTGCTCCTCTTTTGATTTTTCCCTACAAATTGGCCGGACGGGACCTACATGTTTTATGCCGACTCCGAACGGCATCTTCAAGGCAGATGAGTTTTCACTGAGAGCTTTTCATGGCAGAAATACAATCGGAGCGCTTGCCAGACACTGCCGAGGGGCGACCCCGCTTAGAAAAATTTTCTTCTAATTGAAAAATCTTATTTCTAAAATTTTGATGTTGCTTTGCCCGGGAGTTGAACCCAGGGCATACGGTGTGATAGGCGGAGCACGTTACCATCACACCACGGAGGCCGCCACAGAATAGTTATTGTCCCACACACACACAGAAATAAGTTATTGTCCCAAAATCTAAGCCCCTACCAAATTTCACAAGGATTGGTAAATTTTTGTTCGACTTATGGGATTAAAAGTATCCTAGACAAATTAAATGAAAAAGGGCGGAGCCACGCCCATTTTCAAATTTTCTTTTATTTTTGCATTTTGTTGCACCATATCATTGATGGAGTTGAATGTTGACATAATTTACTTATATACTGTAAAGATATTAAATCTTTTGTTAAAATTTGACTTAAAAAAAATTTTTTTTAAAGTGGGCGTGGTCGTTCTCCGATTTTGCTAATTTTTATTAAGCATACATATAGTAATAGGAGTAACGTTCCTGCCAAATTTCATCATGATATCTTCAACGACTGCCAAATTACAGCTTGCAAAAGTTTGAAATTACCGTCTTTTAAAAGTGGGCGTTGCCACGCCCATTGTCCAAAATTTTACCAATTTTCTATTCAGCGTCATCAGTTCAACTCACCTACCAAGTTTCATTGCTTTATCCGTCTTTGGTAATGAATTATTGCACTTTTACGGTTTTTCGAAATTTTCGATATCGAAAAAGTGGGCGTGGTTATAATCCGATATTGTTCATTTTAAATAGCGATCTCAGATGAGTGCTCAAGTGCCTACATACCAAATTTCATCAAGATACTTCAAAATTTACTCAAATTATCGTGTTAACGGACAGACGGACGGACGGACGGACATGGCTCAATCAAACTTTTTTTCGATCCTGATGATTTTGATATATGGAAGTCTATATCTATCTCGATTCCTTTATACCTGTACAACCAACCGTTATCCAATCAAAGTTAATATACTCTGTGAGCTCTGCTCAACTGAGTATAATAAAAAAGTAATATACAACACATGTAAACTTATACCCATATATATGACCAATACAAGTACTACTACGTCATTCTACTATTATGACAACATATAGGATATCAAGACACCCAATATAAAAAGTGATGTGTACTAAACTTCTTTTACTACGAACAAAAAAGAGCACTTAGTCTAGTATACGTACATATATACAAAATACAAAAGATGAGG
This sequence comes from Eurosta solidaginis, assembly GCF_040869045.1. Lineage (NCBI taxonomy): Eukaryota > Metazoa > Arthropoda > Insecta > Diptera > Tephritidae > Eurosta > Eurosta solidaginis. Next base: position 65,840,424 of record NC_090320.1, on the reverse strand, counting down.
GACGATCTTATTAACTTATAACTAACTTAGCTCTATAGCGCTTTTATTTTTGGATACCCAATCACATATATTAAAGGCACATACGACGATATAATTATAGGTATACATAGACATACGCACCCGCCTCAGCGCGGCTAAAACCAAGGAACAAAAAACACAAGGAAAGCTAGACGTCGAAAAGCTTCAATCACAACAGACTGCCAATGATTTCGCAACTCGGCTCTCACACCTGCTCTCTGAGAGCACAACTCATCCTGAAGAAATACAGGAGCAGTGGGAGCATATCTTCAAAGCACTTCGTACTGCCGCCGAGGAAAAAATTGGTTACCGGCGGCCACGAAAAAAGAACTGGTACGATGAAGAATGCCGCGTTGCAACCGAAAGAAAAGGCGCTGCCTACAGGGCTACGTTAAAAGCGAGCGCGACAAGAGGAGTGTGTGAACGCTATCGCGAGTTGAAAAGGGAAGCGAGACGCCTTTTCAGGAAGAAAAAAGCAGAAGCAGAAAGGCGTGAGTGCGAAGAGCTTGAGCTGCTAGCCACCAGGAATAACGCCCGAAAATTGTACCAAAAAATACGGCGACAGACGGAAGGTTTTAAGACCGGGGCAAACTCCTGTAGGAATGAAAATGGCGAACTTGTAACTGATGTCCAGGGAGTGCTTAGATTATGGAGGGAATACTTCTCTGCTCTCCTAAATGGAGGCAGCAATTCACCGCGCAGAGATGAAGAACCCGATCCCGCAATCGATGATGATGGAATATAGTATGTCCCCCCGCCCGATTATGACGAAGTTAGAATAGCAATAACAAGATTGAAAAACAACAAGGCCGTGGGCGCTGATGGATTGCCTGCGGAGCTATTCAAGTTCGGCGGCGAGGAGTTGGTAAGGCGCATGCAGCAACTTCTTAGCAAAATATGGGCTGACGAAAGCATGCCCGACGGTTGGAATCTAAGTGTTCTTTTCCCAGTCCACAAGAAGGGTGATACTGCAAAATGCACCAACTATCGTGGAATCAGCCTTTTTAATATCGAATATAAGGTCCTTTCAAGTGTATTGTGCGAAAGATTGAAGCCCACCGTGGACCGGCTGATTGGACCTTATCAGTGCGGCTTCAGACCTGGTAAATCTATCACCGACCAGATTTTCACAATGCGCCAAATCTTGGAAAAAACCCGTGAAAAGAGAATCGACACACCTCACCTCTTCGTCGACTTTAAAGCCGCATTCGACAGCACGAAAAGGAGCTGCCTATATGCCGCTATGTCTGAATTTGGTTTCCCCACAAAACTTATACGACTGTGCAAAATGACGTTGAGCAACACCATCATCTCAGTCAGAATTGGGAAGGACCTCTCCGAGCCGTTCGAAACTAAACGAGGTTTCAGACAGGGTGACCCCCTATCGTGCGATTTCTTTAATTTGATGCTGGAGAAAATTATACTAGCTGCAGAACTTAACCGCACTGGAACAATATACTATAAAAGCGTGCAATTACTGGCATATGCTGATGACATTGATATCATCGGCCTAAACACCCGCGCTGTTAGTTCTGCTTACTCCAAACTGGAAAAAGATGCGGTAAAGATGGGTTTGATGGTGAATGAGGACAAAACGAAGTACCTGCTGTCATCGAGCAAAGAGTCAGCGCATATGCGCCTTGGCAACCACGCTACTGTTGGCAGCCATAATTTCGAAATAGTAAAATACTTCGTTTATTTGGGAACCAGCATCAACACTAGCAACAACATCACCACTGAAATCCAGCGAAGAATCAATCTTGCCAATAAATGCTACTTTGGACTAGGTAGGCAATTGAAAAGTAAAGTCCTCTCTCGGCGAACGAAAATCATACTCTACAAGTCACTTATCGTACCCGTCCTGCTATATGGGGCAGAAGCATGGACCATGACAACAGCAGATGAAGCGGCTTTGGGAGTGTTCGAGAGAAAAGTTCTTCGAAAGATTTATGGACCTCTACGCGCTGGCGATGGCGAGTACCGAAGAAGATTTAATGGTGAGCTGTACGAGCTATACGCAGACATCAACATAGTCCAGCGAATTAAAACGCAGCGGCTGCGCTGGCTAGGCCATGTTATGCGAATGAAAGATGATGATCCGGCCAAGAAAGTGTTTCTATCGGAACCCGCCTATGGAAGCAGAGGTAGAGGATGGCCCCCACTCCGTTGGAAGGACCAGGTGGAAAACGATTTAAACTCCCTTGGTGTGACCAATTGGCGACGGTTGGCGGAGCGAAGGAGCGACTGGCGCGCCTTGTTGGACGCCCATAACCGTTTAGACGGTTAAGCGCCAATTAAGTAAGTAAGTAATACATAGACATATTGTAACGAATTTACTTCCAAATTCGAATCACTAAACTGTTGAATAAATAACTCCAATTTGTGATAATGCAAAATGGCCTTTATTAAAGTACTTCACAATAACACTCAAACTGTGCAACGAATAGCTTGCTTAATAACCAAACTGATTGATAGCTCAAATGAAACTCTACTATTCAAAATAATACTGCTCTATCTATCTATCTAGCGAGCGATAGCGTCTTAGTCGAAACTGCTTGACAACTCAAATCAAACTGAATTCCAGCGCCTCTACAATTGCCGCCTTTTATACTCTTGGATTTCAACGTTCGCATCTTCTAGGCGCTTCCAGAATCTACTAGTCCAGAAGCTCTTAAACTTCCCAGCTGTAACTACAATTGCATAATTTTATAGTTTTTCTCATTGCATACTTTCAGGAGTATCTCAGATATATGCATGTGTTTGTGCATTAACTCTCCGCTGCTCGTATACGTACATGGTACATATGTGTAGACGCAATTATTGTTTCGTTTATGTAGATACATAGTGATTGATCTATGGATGTGAATTCACGTCACTGCTTAGCATCGGCTTAGAGACGATATCATCGCTCAGTGCTGCTAACATTCGTTACACTGCCCTCCACCTAGGTCTGATCGTCCCGATCAGACAAATCTCTCGATCTATACGCTGCCAGCCTTTCCAAATGAACCACTTTCATTTTGGTTCGTGGTTTGCCAATGGTTTGTATGCGGCAAACTACATCGTTGATCCGTTTTACAACTTTGTATGGGCCTTCCCAATTACACTGCAATTTCGGGGACAAACCTTTTTTTCGTTGTGGGTTGTATAACAGCACCAAATCTCCTTCCTGAAACCCATCCGAATTAATTGCTTTATCATATCTCGCTTTCATCTTGCCACTCATAATCTTTGCTCGTTGCCTTACAAGATCGTGTATCTCTCTCAGCTCTTCTTCCAAGACACCAGTGTATTTCTTGACATTTCTTTCCGCATCGGCATCTATCCCAAACCTCAAATCAGCTGGCAGTCGAAGGTCATTGCCAAAAATTACTTTTGCAGGGGTTTGGCCCGTGGTTTCATGCACTGCTGATCGGTAAGCCATCAAGAATAATGGTATGCGGGTATTCCACTCCTTATGGTACTTGTCTACTACTTTCCTTAAATGCTCTTCCAATGTTCTATTGAAACGTTCCACCATACCATCGGACTGAGGATGTAATGCAGTTGTCCGTGTTTTCCGAATGCCCAACTTCTTGCACATTTCTTGGAACACAGCTGATTCAAAGTTCCTGCCTTGGTCAGAATGTATCTCCATTGGTACACCATACCTTGCAACCCATTCGTTGGTAATCACTTCTGCTACTGTTTCTGCTTCTTGGTTTGGGATTGGGTATACCTCTGGCCATTTACTGAAATAATCCATAACCACCAGTACGTATTTGTTTCCGCGGTTGCTAGTAGGAAATGGACCTGCCACATCCATGGCGATCCTTTCAAATGGTGGACCTGAAATATACTGCTTCATCTGGCCATGACTTCGTGTTTTGGGCCCTTTCGCTCTGTTGCAAACCTCGCAGTTGGCAATCCACTCGGTGACCGACTGACGGCAACCAACCCAATAGAATCTCTGCTTAATTTTCTCGAGCGTCTTCGTGATTCCAAGATGACCTCCACTTGGACCATTATGCAGCTCGCTGAGCACGTCAGGAATCCTCTTTCTGGGAACAACTATCAGTTTCTTCTTGCATTTACCATCCTCACTCTCCCATACTCGATGAAGGCAACCGGATATCAATTCTAAACTGTTCCACTGTGCCCAATATGACTTCGCAATGGGACTCTCTGCTGACATCTCTTCTCTGTTTGGTCTTTCGTTTCGTTCGAGCCCTTGCATAACACGTGACATATCTGTATCTTCTAGCTGACACTTTCTTAGCTGTTCCTTGTCCCATTCATCTGTACATGTTATATTCATTAGCCGGACATCTATAATGTCTTTTTTAGCCTCGGCTTTTGAACAGTGCTTGCATTCCAAACTACATGATCTTCGTGACATTGCATCGGCATTTCCATGGGTACTACCTTTTCGATGCTCAATGGAAAAGTTATAGCTTTGTAGTCGCTCGATCCACCGTGCCAATTGTCCTTCCGGATTACGGAACTGCAGAAGCCATTTCAACGCTGCGTGATCAGTCCTGACGCGGAATCGCTGGCCGTAGAGGTATTTGTGGAAATGTTTAATGCACTCTACCAATGCCAACAGCTCTCTCCGTGTAACGCAATAGTTCCTCTCTGGTTTTCCAATTGAACGGCTGTAATATGCAACTACCTTCTCCTGTCCATCGACCAATTGTGATAAAACACCTCCTATAGCATATCCACTCGCATCTGTATCTAGAATAAATGTTGCCCCTATAATCGGATAGGCTAACATTGGGGCAGTGCACAAACTCTCCTTCAATGTTTTGAAAGCCACTTCTTGCTCCTTCTTCCAATCAAAAGCTTTATTTTTTCTTGTAAGCTCATGGATGCTATGGGCTACGCTGGAAAAATTTGGTACAAATCGGCGGTAATATGTGCACAGCCCAAGGAAACTTCTTAATTCATGTAGGTTCTGTGGTCTTGGGCAATCCTTTACAGCCTCTATCTTTTCGTTCGCAGTGCAGATGCCCTCTGTCGTTACCTTGTGACCCAAATAATTTACTTCCTTTTTAAACAGCGCACACTTTTTGGGACTTAACTTCAGACCAGCCTCATTTTTCCATCCTTATTCTTTACACGTACTACCGGTGAGCTCCATGGACTAGCTGATGGTTAGATGACGCAGCTGTCGCTGATTTCTTGTATGATTTGATTCACAACTTCCCGCTTCGCCAGTGGAACACTACGTGGAGCTTGACGGATCGGCCTCGCATCTCCAGTGTCAATTTGATGTTTCACGTTGGTGCGGCCTGGTTTAGAACCATCCTCGTCAAATATGTTTGCGTACTTTAGGAGCAGTTGTTTTGCCCTACTCTGATATGCTTCCTCTAGCCCCTGCGTTCATGCCGTGATGTCATTTGAAAGATCAGTATTACTAGCTGAAACGTGTTCCTGGAGCTGTTCACAGTTAATAACTACTTCAGCCTCTTGGCATCTTCCCAAAATAGCTCCTTTAGTCAGTTTGAGTGGTGACTTGAACTCATTGAGTACTCTTACCGGAATACGTCCATCTTGTTTTGTCATAGCCAGGGTTTTTCCTACAAGTATGTTCAGTGCTGATTTGTTTGCTGCTTCTACAACCCACAATTTGTTTGTCCCACAATTTCCATCAACCTTTGCCCAGATGACTGCTTCGGATTTTGGTGGTATTCGCTGACTCTCTTCCACCAGCACTCGTTTACTGCTGTAGCCTCTCTCGTAGCCGAAGTTAAGTGGTACATCCATGTTCTTATATCGCATCGTCTTGCTTTGCATGTCGATATTGATGCCCTGGTCGATTAAGAAGTCCACTCCAAATATGATTTCATCAACAATCTCTGCCACTATAAAATTGTGTACTACCGTGACGTTCCCAATTGCGACTTCACATGATACTTCTCCTAGAATCGTGCTGTCTTCTCCAGTGGCTGTACGCAATCTTGCTCCATGCAATGGTCTTATCTTCTTGTTGACTAAATCCGCTCGAATGATGGAATGAGATGCACCCGTATCTACAGTCAGTAAACGTTCCTTTCCATCCACATGTCCTCCGACAGTAAGATTGTTTGACCTTCTTCCAATTTGTGAGATAGAGATTATGGGGCATTCAATTGAGGGAGCCAGCTGTCGCCCCTTGCGGCTGACTCGCTTTAGTTTAACGATTGAGTGGACTTGGAGATTTGCTCATCTCCTTCAGCTCTGCGTTTACGGCCACCCACATTGTTGGAGCTATTGGGATTTTCTGTTGTGATCCCTTCAGTGCTTCCAATATTGTGTCTACCCAATCTGGTCTTTCCACTTCCACACGATGAGCTTTGTATGCTGGTTTACTCAATAGTGAGGCCGTTTCCTGAGTCAATGCATGTGATACCGTTTCAGCAAATGTGAGCTTTGGGTTTGCGTATGTAGCTCGCTTCGTTTCCACGTCCCGTATGCCATTTATAAAACTCTGGATTTTTACCCTCTCGGTGTATTCCATGGGTGCGTCCGCATTTGCGAGATGAGCCAACCTTTCAACATCCGAGGCAAACTCCTGCAAAGTCTCATTCGCTCTTTGGTGACGGTTTTGCAACTCAATTTGGAATATCTGTTTCCTATGCTCGCTTCCATAACGTCACTCGACAGCGGCCATCAATGCTTCTTAGTTGTTCCGCTCTCCTTCGGGAATCGTCTGTAGGATTTCGGCCCTGCTGGCCCTTTCAATGCCACGAACAAAGCTGCAACTTTATCTTCAGCATTCCAGTTGTTCGCTGCCGACGTCTTCTCAAATTGGAGCTTAAATACCTGAAATGGAACAGAACCATCAAACGTTGGGGATTTTACCTTCAGAGTAGACGTTGAAGTGATTGGACGGTTCAATTGTAACTCCTGAATCCGATATTTCAAAGCATCCATCTCGGCCTCCACTTTATTTTGTCGTTCACTAACAGCCTCCAGCTGCGATGAGAATTTTGTTTCCTGTGCCTCCAGCTTTGTTGAGGTACGCTCTTCTTGTGCTTCGAGCTGTAATGTTATGCGTGCCTCTTGTTCTTTTAATTGTTCTGCAATTTGTGACGCCATGTGTGTTTTCTGTTCTTCCAATTGTGTTTCTATCTTGGATGTTATACGGTTCTCCTGCGATTCTAGTTGTGATGCCATATATGTCTTCCGCTCTTCCAGTTGTGATGACATTTGTGACGACATTGATGCTACTGTCGATGTTTGTGCAGATATTGCAGCCAATATAATGTTCAAGTCTGTGCTGGTAACCGTCTGCGATATTTCGTTTTTCTCTTCAATTTTTGTTGTCTCCTCGCCTTCAAGATGAAAGACATACTCTTCCACATCAATTCCTTCTGCTTCAATTGCCTCTCGTAGCCGTGCCTGAAGTTCAAGTTTAACGCCGCTTGTATTCAATCCACGGCTCTCCAACTCCTTCTTTAGTTGCTGGATCTTCAATTCACTGAACTTTGCCATGTCCTTGTTGTCCTCTGGAATTTATTCAACAATTCCTCTTCTGACACCAATTGTGACGAATTTACTTGCAAATCCTCTTATTTGCAATCCTCTGCTAAGTTCGAATCACTACACTGTTGAATAAATAACTCCAATTTGTAATAATGCAAAATGGCCTTTATTAAAGTACTTCACAATAACACTCAAACTGTGCAACGAATAGCTTGCTTAATAACCAAACTGATTGATAGCTCAATCGAAACTCTACTATTCAAAATAATATTGCTCTTGCTCGCTAGATAGCGTCTTAGTCGAAACTGCTTGACAACTCAAATCAAACTGAATTCCAGCGCCTCTACAATTGCCGCCTTTTATACTCTTGGATTTCAACGTTCGCATCTTCTAGGCGCTTCCAGAATCTACTAGTCCAGCAGCTCTCAAACTTCTCAGCTGTAACTACAATTGCACAATTGAATAGTTTTTCTCATTGCATACTTTCAGGAGTATCTCAGATATATGCATGTGTTTGTGCATTGACCCTCCGCTGCTCGTATACGTACATGGTACATATGTGTAGACGCAATTATTGTTTCGTTTATGTAGATACATAGTGATTGATCTATGGATGTGAATTCACGTCACTGCTTAGCATCGGCTTAGTGACGATAGCATCGCTCAGTGCTGCTAACATTCATTACAATATGATAGCTAACTTCGTAAACACAAACACTCTACGGATACCTACATATTTCTATATAAATCATTGCTGAAAATCGTTAGAAGCTATATACCTGCATGGTAGAGAAAAATTAATGTACTTAAATGAAACAAAAATGGTGTAAGAAATTCGAAAACCATTTTATTAATATAATAATCACAAATGGTATCCGAAGATTGTTGGTTGGTGTATTGCACGCTTGTATTTAAGATCCAAATTTTCGTGCGTCGTATAAAGTAACAACATGTTGGTACTCTACGTACTATGAAGCCAATAATTTTGAACCTAATATTTCAACAAGCTACGCACTCAAAACACATATTACAATTTATATAGTACTACAATTAAAAATATTGTAAAATTGCAAAACAACCGAAACCTTTCTTTAAAATACACAGAAAAGTTGTTTTAAAACAAAAAAAAAAATTAATTAGAACTCGAAGTTATATTTTATAAACATCAAATACAAATACATTAACAAATTTTACTTTCCCAGTTTTCCTAGCGGTAGTCGTATGCGAGCTCGTTTGCGAATCTTTTGCAGGAGCCTATAGGTACACCTTTTTATTAATTTGTTGCAAAGAAAGCAATGTTGTTTTTAAAACAACATTTAGAGAAACTACCACCTTATACGAGGGATATTCATTTACACACATAAATACAATCTTAATATAGTTTTTTTCATTAGATAATTTGTATTACATAATTATTTATTTATTTATTTATTTTATATGTAAATTTTATATGTATTATTATATGTATTATTATATGTATATTATATACATACTAGGCGTGTGAGGGATTAAATGAAATAATTAAACGTACGAAAAGAAATATAGATATATAAGCTAATATTCATACATATACAGATATATATAATAGTATTGGACATTTCAACGTTTGACGACAGTCGCAAATGGTTGATTACATAGTCTATGAGCTATTTTGAAATGAATTTTGAATAAACTTTTGTAATTAAAATGGGAATGCTGGCATTCTTTTGATTTAGAAGGCATAGCTAACACAGGTAAGGGGCCATCGAGAACTAGGTGCGTCGATGGCCATGGATGAGAATGGGTCACGCACCGGGCTATGTATATTCGGCCTTTTTTTTGTTGTTTTCCCCTTTTCTAATTTTCAGCTTTTTTTGTTATTTGGTTCTCAGCGTGCAACCGCTCGTATCCGGTTCTGGTTTTTTTTTTTTTTTTTTTTTGTTGTGTCAGTCGTTTTAAAATTTCAGTTGGTAGTTTTCAGTTGTAGTTTAAATTCAAATCCATAGGACTCGGATTAATTTTTTTATGCGTTTAGATTTTTCTTTTGAATTTTCAATTTAAATGTTTAACGGTCTGTCCGTGACATCCGGTTCTACCGGATGTTGTTTTTAGTCCATTTGAGCGTTTTGAACTAGTTCTGTGCTTTTGACCATTTTTAAGGCATGATAGGTTTTTTTCTGTTTATGGTGCAGGACGGCAAGGCTGGCAAGAACCCCGCTGAGCCGACATGACTAGCCACAGAGCACTACTAGATCATGCCGACTGCCTTCCTTGTCGCTCCCATAGAAAATGCGTATCCATAGCAAGCACCTATAATTGCATAGGGTACAGCGGCGATACAAAATGTCCATTCGATTGGCCGACGAAGTCCAAGATCGAGAACAAGACGCTTGTCACCGTACGTAGGAATTGTAGTATTATTAGCTCCATAAAGTTTGAATTGCTTTGAGTTCTGTTGACTTAGTATGAAGCTGGAAGAAGAGAAAGTTCAGCGCCGGTATCTATAAGAAATGTTGAGCCGGACCGTTTGTCAGTTATTATCAGACGGTTTTGTAGCTTTCTACCAAGTGCCGCCTGAACGCGTGATGGTTTCTTTACTTTTCCGATTTAACTTCCTCAGCCGTTAGACACTTTTTTGCTTTGCTGCCAAATTTGTTGCGAAAGAAACAGATTGATGGGTTATGTCTTCGTGAAGTAGCAGTATCCTTTCCGTGCTTATTATCACTGCTCCTACTTCGGGCTCTTGAACCTTTACGATAGCTTTGAATGGATTTGACCGCAGAAGCAAGTTCCTCAACTTTGATGGTTAAAACCGATACATCTTCAACAAATTTGTTTAATGTATTAGGCGATGACGAACGGTGGCCTTGTTTGATGGGGTTTGATTTTCCATAATTTTGTCGGCTATTAAGGCCAAACTGTCGATGTCTTCAGATGGGCTAACAGCGAGAATGGCTCGTACGGAATCTGGCAGTTGTTCTAAAAAAAGAGATTTTAAGACCATGTTGTTCTGCCTGAAGCAGCATTTCTTAAAATCATTAAAAATTGTGTATGCTTTCGATTTCCCAACATTTGACCCTTGAAAAGTTTGCGTAGTTTCGTTTCCTCGGAACTAGAAAAAGCTTGAATGATTCTTTCACGTAGCACCGAGTACTAGGTTTTGCCCTCAGGTATGGTTTCTTTATTTACACTACTTGCGTGTGGATTGACTTCAGGTGGAGCAAAACCAAAAACATAATGAAATTTTGTATTTTCGCTTCTGATATTGTTGACGTGAAAAATTGATTCCAATTTCTCGAACCAAGTTTCTGGGTCATCTGGGAAAAATTCGGGTAACTTATGCAATCGTACAGCCATGTGTTCTGCGCCGCTTTCATTTGATGCGGAATTGTTTCCTGCCTTGGTAATTTCATCTGCAGCATTAAGTTGTGGCATGATGATTTATTGTAAATTTTTTATAAATTGATACTTATTTTACTACTACGACGTGTGCCGAAAGCTCTGGAACGTTCCAAAATTTGGCTTGTGTACAATGGTATTTGCGTGATTGCCAACTGTTCTGCCAGCTTTTAGAATTGCGCTTGTATAATGATTTTTCGTGCTTACCAATTGTAGGGTACACGTCGGGGTCACCAATTGTAGGGTTAATTATTACCTAACAATAAAAGAATGCATTGATTTCTTATAAAATACTATATTTAATCAATAAAAATTAAAACGTCTTCTTTGCACAAGTTCTAGAGATCACCAACTAATTTTTCGATTACTAAAGAAAATCTAGTACAGATAAAAGTTGTTTTATCTGGTTATGGATAAGTCACCATTAATTGGCTGTTTACCTCCCAACAGTGACGATTATCCAAAATATATAACTATGCGGCAACCTCGAAAAAGGCACAGCAATAAAATGAAACTCTCCATCTAGAGCTTTATTCGTGTTTTAGGCGTTTGAAAGGATTTAACGTTAAATCTTGCAAGTTTTATCATACAAAGTGAAATCTCCAAACGCTAAAGATTTGAGTTAAATTTCCATTAAATCTTCAATCATTTGTTTAATCATTACAAATATTTCAGGTATGGCAACCTACAATTCATATGTCCTGTCATTACACTCAGTTGAGCAGAGCTCACAGAGTATATTAAGTTTGATTGGATAACGGTTGGTTGTACATATATAAAGGAATCGAGATAGATATAGACTTCCATATATCAAAATAATCAGGATCGAAAAAAAATTTGATTGATCCATGTCCGTCCGTCCGTCCGTCCGTCCCTCCGTTAACACGATAACTTGAGTAAATTTTGAGGTATCTTGATAAAATTTGGTATGTAGGTTCCTGAGCACTCATCTCAGATCGCTATTTAAAATGAACGATATCGGACTATAACCACGCCCACTTTTTCGATATCGAAAATTTCGAAAAACCGAAAAAGTGCGATAATTCATTACAAAAGACAGATAAAGCGACGAAACTTGGTAGATGAGTTGAACTTATGACGCAGAATAGAAAATTAGTAAAATTTTGGACAATGGGCGTGGCACCGCCCACTTTTAAAAGAAGATAATTTAAAACTTTTGCAAGCTGTAATTTGGCAGTCGTTGAAGATATCATGATGAAATTTTGCAGGAACATTACTCCTATTACTATATGTACGCTTAATAAAAATTAGCAAAATCGGAGAAGGACCACGCCCACTTTTAAAAAAAAAATTTTTTAAAGTAAAATTTTAACAAAAAATTTAATATCTTTACAGTATATAAGTAAATTATGTCAACATTCAACTCCAGTAATGATGTGGTGCAACAAAATACAAAAATAAAAGAAAATTTCAAAATGGGCGTGGCTCCGCCCTTTTTCATTTAATTTGTCTAGGATACTTTTAACGCCATAAGTCGAACAAAAATTAAACAATCCTTTTGAAATTTGGTAGGGGCATAGATTTTATGACGTTAACTGTTTTCTGTGAAAATGGACGGAATCGGTTGATGCCACGCCCAGTTTTTATACACAGTCGTCCGTCTGTCCTTCCGCATGGCCGTTAACACGATAACTTGAGCAAAAATCGACATATCTTTAATGAACTTAGTTCACGTGCTTACTTGAACTCACTTTATCTTGGTATAAAAAATGAACGAAATCCGACTATGACCACGCCCACTTTTTCGATATCGAAAATTACGAAAAATGAAAAATATACCATAATTCTATACCAAATACGAAAAAAGGGATGAAACATGGTAAGGTAATTGGATTGTTTTATTGACGCGAAATATAACTTTAGAAAAAACTTTATAAAATGGTTGTGACACCTACCATATTAAGTAGAAGAAAATGAAAAAAGTTCTGCAGGGCGAAATAAAAAACCCTTAAAATCTTGGCAGGTATTACATATATAAATAAATTAGCGGTATCCAACAGATAATGTTCTGGGTCACCCTGGTACACATTTTGGTCGATATCTGGAAAATGCCTTCACATATACAACTACCACCACTCCCTTTTAAAACTCTCATTAATACCTTTAATTTGATACCCACATCGTACAAACTCATTCTAGAGTCACCCCTGGTCCACCTTTATGGCGATATCTCGAAAAGGAGTCCACCTATAGAACTAAGCCCCACGCCCTTTTAAAATACTCATTAACACCTTTCTTTTGATACCCATATTGTACAAACAAATTCTAGGGTCACCCCTGCTCCACCTTTATGGCGATATCTCGAAACGGCGTCCACCTATGGAACTAAGCCCCATGCCCTTTTAAAATACTCATTAACACCTTTCTTTTGATACCCATATTGTACAAAAAAATTCTAGGGTCACCCCTGGTCCACCTTTATGGCGATATCTCGAAAATGCGACCACCTAAACAACAACCACCACTCTCTTTTAAAACCCTCATTAATACCTTTAATTTGATACCCATATCGTACAAACACATTCTAGAGTCACCCCTGGTCCATCTTTGTGGCGATCTTTCGAAACGGCGTCCACCTATAGAACTAAGGCCCAATCCCTTTTAAAATACTCATTAACACCTTTCGCTTGATGCCCATATTGTACAAACCAATTCTAGGGTCACCCCTGGTCCACCTTTATGGCGATATCTCGAAAAGGCGTCCACCTATAGAACTAAGCCCCACGCCCTTTTAAAATACTCATTAACACCTTTCTTTTGATACCCATATTGTACAAACAAATTCTAGGGTCACCCCTACTCCACCTTTATGGCGATATGTCGAAACGGCGTCCACCTATGGAACTAAGGATTACTCCCTTTTAATATACTCATTAACACCTTTCTTTTGATACTCATATTGTACAAAAAAATTCTAGGGTCACCCCTGGTCCACCTTTATGGCGATATCTCGAAAATGCGACCACCTATACAACAACCACCACTCCCTTTTAAAACCCTCATTAATACCTTTAATTTGATACCCATATCGTACAAACACATTCTAGAGTCACCCCTGGTCACTCTTTGTGGCGATATTTCGAAACGGCGTCCACCTATAGAACTAAGGCCCAATCCCTTTTAAAATACTCATTAACACCTTTCGTTTGATGCCCATATTGTACAAACCAATTCTAGGGTCACCCCTGGTCCACCTTTATGGCGATATCTCGAAACGGCGTCCACCTATGGAACTAAGGTTTACTCCCTTTTAAAATACTCATTAACACCTTTCTTTTGATACCCATATTGTACAAACAAATTCTAGGGTCACCCCAGGTCCACCTTTATGGCGATATCTCGAAACGGCGTCCACCTATGGAACTAAGGATTACTCCCTTTTAAAATACTCATTAACACCTTTCATTTGATACCCATATCGTACAAACGCATTCTAGAGTCACCCCTGGTCCACCTTTATGGCGATATCTCGAAAAGGCGACCACCTATACAACAACCACCACTCCCTTTTGAAACCCTCATTAATACCTTTAATTTGATACCCATATCGTACAAACACATTCTAGAGTCACCCCTGGTCCACTTTTATGGTGATATTTCGAAACGGCATCCACCTATAGAACTAAGGCCCACTCCCTTTTAAAATACTAATTAACACCATTCGTTTGATGCCCATATGTACAAACAAATTCTAGGGTCACCCCTGGTCCACCTTTATGGCGATATCTCGAAACGGCGTCCACCTATGGAACTAAGGATTACTCCCTTTTAAAATACTCATTAACACCTTTTATTTGATACCCATATCGTACAAACGCATTCTAGAGTCACCCCTGGTCCACCTTTATGGCGATATCTCGAAAATGCGACCACCTATACAACAACCACCACTCCCTTTTAAAACCCTCATTAATACCTTTAATTTGATACCCATATCGTACAAACACATTTTAGAGTCACCCCTGGTCCACCTTTGTGGCGATATTTCGAAACGGCGTCCACCTGTAGAACTAAGGCCCACTCCCTTTTAAAATACTCATTAACACCTTTCGTTTGATGCCGATATTGTACAAACAAATTCTAGGGTCACTCTTGGTCCACCTTTATGGCGATATCTCGAAACGGCGTCCACCTATGGAACTAAGGATTACTCCCTTTTAAAATACTCATTAACACCTTTCTTTTGATACCCATATTGTACAAACAAATTCTAGGGTCACCTCTGGTCCACCTTTATGGCGATATCTCGAAACGGCGTCCACCTATGGAACTAAGGATTACTCCCTTTTAAAATACTCATTAACACTTTTCATTTGATACCCATATCGTACAAACGCATTCTAGAGTCAACCCTGATCCACCTTTATTGCTATATCCCTAAATGGCGTCCACCTATAGAACTATGGCCCACTCCCTCATAAAATACTCTTTAATGCCTTTCATTTGATACGCATGTCATACAAACACATTCCAGGGTTTCCCTCGGTTCATTTTCCTACATGGTTATTTTCCCTTATGTTGTCACCATAGCTCTCAACTGAGTATGTAATGTTCGGTTACACCCGAACTTAACCTTCCTTACTTGTTTTTATACTCAGCTGAGCGGAGCTCACAGAGTATATTACTTTTTTCGCATAACGGTACCCCGTAACGGCATAAACTAATCGACATAGATATAGACTTCTATATATCAAAATGATCTGGGCGAAAAAAGAAATTCATTTAGCCACGTCCGTCCGTCCGTCTGTCCGTAAACACGATAACTTGAGTAAATTTTGAGGTATCGTAACGAAACTTGGTATGTAAGTTCCTGTGCACTCATCTCAGATCGCTAATTAAAATGAACGCGATCGGACTATAACCACGCCCACTTTTTCGATATCGAAATTTTCAAAAAACCGAAAAAGTGCTATAATTCATTACCAAAGATGGATAAAGCGATGAAACTTGGTAAATGGGTTGACCTTATGACGCAGAATAGAAAACTAGTAAAATTTTGGACAGTTGGCGTGGCACCACATATTTTTAAAAGAAGGTAATTTAAAAGTTTTGCAAGCTGTAATTTGGCAGTCGTTGAAGATATCATGATTAAATTTGGCAGGAACGTGTCGAAAACTAGCAAAATCAGATGGCGGATACGCCCACTTAAAACAAAAATTTAAAAGTAAAATTTTAACAAAAAATTGAAAATTTTTATAGAGTATAAATAAATTATGTGAACATTCATCTCCAGTAATGACATGGTGCAACAAAATATAAAAATAAAAGTAATTTTCAAAACGGGCGTGGCTCCGCCCTTTTTCATTTAATTTGTCTAGAATACTTCCAATGCCATAAGTCGAACAAAAATCTGCCAATACTTGTGAAATTTGGTAAGGGTATATCTTCTATGACGATAACTGTTTTCTGTGAAAATGGGCGAAATCGGTTGAAGCCACGTCCAGTTTTTATACACAGTCGACCGGCTGTCCTTCCGCTTGGCCGTTAACACGATAACTTGAACAAAAATCGATATATCTTTACTAAACTTAGTTCACGTACTTATCTGAACTCACTTTAGTATTAAAAATGGGCGAAATCCGACTATGACCACGCCCACTTTTTCGATATCGAAAAAGTTAAAAAAAATCGCATAATTCTATACCAAATACGAAAAAAGGGATGAAACATGGTGATTCGATTGGTTTTTTGACGCAAAATATAACTTTAGAAAAACTTTGTAAAATGGGTGTGACACCTACCATATTAAGTAGAAAAAAGTTCTGCAGGGCGAAATCAAAAGCCCTTGAATCATGGCAGTAATAGTGTTCGTGGTATTACATATATAAATAAATTAGCGGTACCCGACAGATGATGTTCTGGGTCATCCTGGTCCACATTTTGGTCCATATGTCGAAAACGCCTTCACATATACAACTAAGGGCCACTCCCTTTTAAAACCCTCTTTAATGCCTTTAATTTGAACCCCATATCGTACTAACACATTATAGAGTCACCCCTCATCCACCTTTATGGCGATATCTCGAAAAGGCGTCCACCTATAGAACTAAGGCCCACTGCCTTTTAAAATACTCACTAACACCTTTTATTTGATACCCGTATCGTACAAACACATTCTAGAGTCACCCCTAGTTTTCCTTTGGAGACCCATCTAGCGGCAAATAGCTACACAGCATGTTGTACCGAAAAGCGGAGACACAAACATCTGTTGTATGGCTGTGTATACCCTATAGCTGAATCGGTTGCGATGAATAGTGGGCAACCACCATTTTTAGAAGTGATACATAGAATTAGTGTAGAGGTCAAACATAGACACATATTTCAGTAGCATTTGAGTATAATGCGTATTGAAATTTAGTAGTACAAATTTTATGCGCAGCAATTTCAGAAGTGTATTTAAAGCAGGCATGCTTAACCAACGAACCGATATCATTTCGTTCCGATAATTATCGTTAATAAACGAAACGAAATGACTTTGTTTCGTTTATTAACGTTGATTATCGTAACGAAATGATATCGGTTCGTTGGTTAAGCATGCCTGATTTAAAGTTTGACGCTTAGCAGTCCATATAAAGTTTAAGCGTAAACGTCTATCGATATAACAAGTAAGGAAGGCTAAGTTCGGGTGTAACCGAACATTACATACTCAGTTGAGAGCTATGGAGACAAAATAAGGAAAATGAACCTGGGTAACCCTGGAATGTGGTTGTATGACATGTGTGTCAAATGAAAGGTATTATAGAGTATTTTAAGAGAGAGTAGGACATAGTTCTATGGATGGACGCCATTTAGGGATATCGCCATACAGGTGGACCAGGGCTGACTCTGGAATTTGTTTGTACGATATGGGTATCAAATGAAAGGTGTTACTGAGCATTTTAAGAGGGAGTGGGCCTGAGGTCTATCGGTGGACGCCTTTTCGAGATGTCCCCATTAAGGTGGACCAGGGGTGACTCTAGAATGTGTTTGTACGATATGGGTATCAAATGAAAGGTGGTAATGAGTATTTTAAAAGGGAATGGGCTTTAGTTCTATAGGTGAACGCCTTTTCGAGAAATCGCCATAAAGGTGGACCAGGGGTGACTCTAGAATATGTTTGTACGATATGGGTATCAAATGAAAGCTGTTAATGAGTATTTTGAAAAGGAGTGATCCTTAGTTCCATAGGTGGACGCCGTTTCGAGATATCGCCATAAAGGTGGACCAGGGGTGTCTCTAGAATGTGTTTGTACGATATGGGAATCAAATGAAAGGTGTTACTGAGTATTTTAAGAGGGAGTGGGCATTAGGTCTATAGGTGGACGCCTTTTCGAGATCTCGCCATTAGGGTGGGCCAGGGGTGACTCTAGAATGTTTGTACGATATGGGTATCAAACGAAAAGTGTTACTGAGCATTTTAAGAGGGAGTGGGCATTAGGTCTATAGGTGGACGCCTTTTCGAAATGTCGCCATTAGGGTGGGCCAGGGGTGACTCTAGAATGTGTTTGTATGATATGGGTATCAAATGAAAGATGGTAATGAGTATTTTAAAAGGGAGTAATCCTTAGTTCTATAGGTGGACGCCTTTTCGAGATATCGCCATAAAGGTGGACCAAGGGTGACTCTAGAATGTTTGTACGATATGGGTATCAAACGAAAGGTGTTTCTGAGCATTTTAAGAGGGAGTGGGCATGAGGTCTATATGTGGACGCCTTTTCGAGATATCGTCATTAGGGTGGGCCAGGGGTGACTCTAGAATGTGTTTGTACGATATGGGCATCAAACGAAAGGTGCTACTGAGCATTTTAAGAGGGAGTGGGCACTAGGTCTATAGGTGGACGCCCTTTCGAGATTTCGCCATTAGGGTGGGCCAGGGGTGACTCTAGAATGTTTGTACGATATGGGTATCAAATGAAAGGTGTTACTGATCATTTTAAGAGGGAGTGGGCATTAGGTCTATAGGTGGACGCCCTTTCGAGATATCGCCATTAGGGTGGGCCAGGGGTGACTCTAGAATGTTTGTACGATATGGGTATCAAACGAAAGGTGTTACTGAGCATTTTAAGAGGGAGTGGGCATTAGGTCTATAGGTGGACGCCTTTTCGAAATGTCGCCATTAGGGTGGGCCAAGGGTGACTCTAGAATGTGTTTGTACGATATGGGTATCAAATGAAAGATGGTAATGAGTATTTTAAAAGGGAGTAATCCTTAGTTCTATAGGTGGACGCCTTTTCGAGATATCGCCATAAAGGTGGACCAAGGGTGACTCTAGAATGTTTGTACGATATGGGTATCAAACGAAAGGTGTTTCTGAGCATTTTAAGAGGGAGTGGGCATGAGGTCTATAGGTGGACGCCTTTTCGAGATATCGCCATTAGGGTGGGCCAGGGGTGACTCTAGAATGTTTGTACGATATGGGTATCAAACGAAAAGTGTTACTGAGCATTTTAAGAGGGAGTGGGCATTAGGTCTATAGGTGGACGCCTTTTCGAAATGTCGCCATTAGGGTGGGCCAGGGGTGACTCCAGAATGTGTTTGTACGATATGGGTATCAAATGAAAGGTGTTACTGAGCATTTTAAGAGGAAGTGGGCATTAGGTCTATAGGTGGACGCCCTTTCGAGATATCGCCATTAGGGTGTGCCAGGGGTGACTCTAGAATGTTTGTACGATATGGCTATCAAACGAAAGGTGTTACTGAGCATTTTAAGAGGGAGTGAGCATTAGGTCTATAAGTGGACGCCTTTTAAAGATATCGCCATTAGGGTGGGCCAGGGGTGACTATAGAATGTTTGTACGATATGGGTATCAAACGAAAGGTGTTACTGAGCATTTTAAGAGGGAGTGGGTATTAGGTATATAGGTGGACGCCTTTTCGAGATATCGCCATTAGGGTGGGACAGGGGTGACTCTAGTAATTGTTTGTACGATATGGATATCAAATTAAAGGTATTAATGAGTGTTTTAAAAGCGAGTGGCCCTTAGATGTATATGTGAAGGCGTTCTCGCGATATCGACCAAAATGTGGACCAGGTGATCCAGAAAATCATCTGTCGGGTGCTGCTAATTTATTTATATATGCAATACCACTAACAGTATTCCTGCCAAGATTCCAAGGGCTGTTGATTTCGCCTTGTAGAACTTTTTCATTTTCTTCTACTTAATATGGTAGGTGTCACACCCATTTTACAAAGTTTTTTCCAAAGTTATATTTTGCGTTAATAAACCAATCCAGTTACCATGTTTCATCCCTTTTTTCGTATTTGGTATAGAATTATGGCATTTTTTTCATTTTTCGTAATTTTCGATATCGATAAAGTGGGCGTGGTTATGGTCGGATTTCGGCCATTTTTTATACCAAGTTAAAGTGAGTTCAGATAAGTACGTGGGCTTAGTTTAGTAAAGATATAACGGATTTTGCTCAAGTTATTGTGTTAACGGCCGAGCGGAAGGACAGACGGTGGACTGTGTATAAAAACTGGGCGTGACTTCCACCGATTTCGCCCATTTTCACAGAGAACAGTTACCGTCATAGAATCTATGCTCCTACCAAATTTGAGAAGGATTGGTAAATTTTTGTTCGACTTATGGCAATAAAAGTATTCTAGACAAACTAAATGAAAATGGGCGGAGCCACGCCCATTTTGAAATTTTCTTTTATTTTTATATTTTGTTGCATCATATCATTACTGGAGTTGAATTTTGACTTAATTTACTTATATTCAGTAAAGATATTAAATTTTTTGTTAAAATTTGAATTAAAAAATTTTTTTTTTAAAAAGTGGGCGTGTTCTTCATCCAATTTTGCTAATTTTTATTTAGCACAGATATAGTAATAGTAGTAACGTTCCTGCCAAATTTCATCATGACATCTTCAACGACTGCCAAATTACAGCTTGCAAAACTTTTAAATTACCTTCTTGTAAAAGTGGGCGGTGCCACGCCCATTGTCCAAAATCTTACTAATTTTCTATTCTACGTCATAACTTCAACCCATCTACAAAGTTTCGTCGCTTTATCTGTCTTTTGTAATGAATTATCGCACTTTTTCGGTTTTTCGAAATTTTCGATATCGAAAAAGTGGGCGTGGTTATAGTCCGATATCGTTCATTTTAAATAGCGATCTGAGATGAGTGCTCAGGAATCTACATACCAAATTTCATCAAGATACCTCAAAATTTACTCAAGTTATCGTGTTAACGGACGAACGGACGGACGGACGGACGGACGGACGGCTGGACGGACGGACATGCCTCAATCAAATTTTTTTTCGATCCTGATTATTTTGATATATGGAAGTCTATATCTATCTCGATTCCTTTATATATGTACAACCAACCGTTATCCAATCAAACTTAATATACTCTGTGAGCTCTGCTCAACTGAGTATAAAAAAAAAACACAGCTATTGAAAAAACTATAAATTGGGGCCACGTGCACAGTTTCAACTTTTATGAATTTTTTCACCCGCAAAAAATTTATATTTTCGAGTTAAACACAAACATTTTCATAGCAAAAACATATCTTAATTTAATTTTTTTTTATTTTACTCACAGTTGGCCATAAAAATCTTTACTTGAAAATTTTCAAAAAACATCTGTCATACATGAATTTAAAACTGGTAGGATGATAAATATTTTCCTTTAAAAAAATCACATGACATGAATTTCAGGTTTCCATACCTGAAATATTTGCAATGATTGAACAAATGATTGAAAATTTAACTTAAACCTTCTGCGTTTCGAAATTTAATTTTGTATGATAAAGCTTGTAAGATTTAACGTAAATCCTTTCAGTTGCCTAAATCTCGAATAAAGCTTTACAGTTCCGTCACATAAGCAAAGTTCCTCAAATTTGGTGGTTAAAACCGATACATCTTCAACAAATTTGTTTAATGTATTAGGCGATGACGAACGGTGACCTTGTTTGATGGGGTTTGATTTTCCATAATTTTGTCGGCTATTAAGGCCAAACTGTCGATGTCTTCAGATGGGCTAACAGCGAGAATGGCCCGTACGGAATCTGGCAGTTGTTCTAAAAAAAGAGATTTTAAGACCGTGTTGTTCTGCCTGAAGCAGCATTTCTTAAAATCATTAAAAATTGTGTAGGCTTTCGATTTCCCAACATTTGACCCTTGAAAAGTTTGCGTAGTTTCGTTTCCTCGGAGCTAGAAAAAGCTTGAATGATTCTTTCACGTAGCACCGAGTACTTGGTTTTGCCCTCAGGTATGGTTTCTTTATTTACACTACTTGCGTGTGGATTGACTTCAGGTGGAGCAAAACCAAAAACATAATGAAATTTTGTATTTTCGCTTCTGATATTGTTGACGTGAAAAATTGATTCCAATTTCTCGAACCAAGTTTCTGGGTCATCTGGGAAAAATTCGGGTAACTTATGCAATCGTACAGCCATGTGTTCTGCGCCGCTTTCATTTGATGCGGAATTGTTTCCTGCCTTGGTAATTTCATCTGCAGCATTAAGTTGTGGCATGATGATTTATTGTAAATTTTTTATAAATTGATACTTATTTTACTACTACGGCGTGTGCCGAAAGCTCTGGAACGTTCCAAAATTTGCCTTGTGTACAATGGTATTTGCGTGATTGCCGACTGTTCTGCCAACTTTTAGAATTTGCGCTTGTATAATGATTTTGCGTGCTTACCAATTGTAGGGTACACGTCGGGGTCACCAATTGTAGGGTTAATTATTCCCTAACAATAAAAGAATGCATTGATTTCTTATAAAATACTATATTTAATCAATAAAAATTAAAACGTCTTTTTTGCACAAGTTCTAGAGATCACCAACTAATTTTTCGATTACTAAAGAAAATCTAGTACAGATAAAAGCTGTTTTATCTGGTTATGGATAAGTCACCATTAATTGGCTGTTTACTTCCCAACAGTGACGATTATCCAAAATATATAACTATGTGGCAACCTCGAAAAAGGCACAGCAATAAAAACGAAACTCTCCATCTAGAGCTTTATTCGTGTTTTAGGCGTTTGGAAGGATTTAACGCTAATCTTGCATGTTTTATTATACAAAGTGAAATCTCCAAACGCTAAAGATTTAAGTTAAATTTCCATTAAATCTTCAATCATTTGTTTAATCATTACAAATATTTCAGGTATGGCAACCTACAATTCATATGTCCTGTAATTTTTATACTCAGCTGAGCAGAGCTCACAGAGTATATTACTTTTTTCGCATAACGGTACCCCGTAACGGCATAAACTAATCGACATAGATATAGACTTCTATATATCAAAATGATCTGGGCGAAAAAACAAATTCTTTTAGCCACGTCCGTCCGTCCGTCTGTCCGTAAACACGATAACTTGAGTAAATTTTGAGGTATCGTAACGAAACTTGGTATGTAAGTTCCTGGGCACTCATCTCAGATCGCTAATTAAAATGAACGCGATCGGACTATAACCACGCCCACTTTTTCGATATCGAAAATTTTGAAAAACCGAAAAAGTGCTATAATCATTACCAAAGATGGATAAAGCGATGAAACTTGGTAGAGGGGTTGACCTTATGACGCAAAATAGAAAACTAGTAAAATTTTGGACAGTTGGCGTGGCACCACATATTTTTAAAAGAAGGTAAGTTAAAAGTTTTGCAAGCTGTAATTTGGCAGTCGTTGAAGATATCATGATTAAATTTGGCAGGAACTTGTCGAAAACTAGCAAAATCAGATGGCGGACACGCCCACTTAAAAAAAATTTTTAAAAGTAAAATTTTAACAAAAAATTTAAAATTTTTACAGAGTATAAATAAATTATGTGAACATTCATCTCCAGTAATGACATGGTGCAACAAAATATAAAAATAAAAGAAATTTTCAAAACGGGTGTGGCTCCGCCCTTTTTCATTTAATTTGTCTAGAATACTTCCAATGCCATAAGTCGAACAAAAATCTACCAATCCTTGTGAAATTTGGTAAGGGTATATCTTCTATGACGATAACTGTTTTCTGTGAAAATGGGCGAAATCGGTTGAAGCCACGTCCAGTTTTTATACACAGTCGACCGGCTGTCCTTCCGCTTGGCCGTTAACACGATAACTTGAACAAAAATCGATATATCTTTACTAAACTTAGTTCACGTACTTATCTGAACTCACTTTAGTATTAAAAATGGGCGAAATCCGACTATGACCACGCCCACTTTTTCGATATCGAAAAATTTAAAAAAATCGCATAATTCTATACCAAATACGAAAAAAGGGATGAAACATGGTGATTCGATTGGTTTTTTGACGCAAAATATAACTTTAGAAAAACTTTGTAAAATGGGTGTGACACCTACCATATTAAGTAGAAAAAAGTTCTGCAGGGCGAAATCAAAAGCCCTTGAATCATGGCAGTAATAGTGTTCGTGGTATTACATATATAAATAAATTAGCGGTACCCGACAGATGATGTTCTGGATCATCCTGGTCCACATTTTGGTAGATATCTCGAAAACGCCTTCACATATACAACTAAGGGCCACTCCCTTTTAAAACCCTCTTTAATGCCTTTAATTTGAAACCCATATCGTACTAACACATTATAGAGTCACCCCTCATCCACCTTTATGGCGATATCTTGAAAAGGCGTCCACCTATAGAACTAAGGCCCACTCCCTTTTAAAATACTCACTAACACCTTTTATTTGATACCCGTATCGTACAAAACACATTCTAGAGTCACCCCTGGTTTTCCTTTGGAGACCCATCTAGCGGCAAATAGCTACACAGCATGTTGTACCGAAAAGCGGAGACACAAACATCTGTTGTATGGCTGTGTATACCCTATAGCTGAATCGGTTGCGATGAATAGTGGGCACACACCATTTTTAGAAGTGATACATAGAATTAGTGTAGAGGTCAAACATAGACACATATTTCAGTTGCATTTGAGTATAATGCGTATTGAAATTTTGTAGTACAAATTTTATGCGCAGCAATTTCAGAAGTGTATTTAAAGCAGGCGTGCTTAACCAACGAACCGATATCATTTCGTTACGATAATTATCGTTAATAAACGAAACGAAATGGTAGGATCATAAATATTTTCCTTTAAAAAAATCACATGACATGAATTTCAGGTTGCCATACCTGAAATATTTGCAATGATTGAACAAATGATTGAAAATTTAACTTAAATCTTCTGCGTTTCGAAATTTAATTTTGTATGATAAAGCTTGTAAGATTTAACGTTAAATCCTTTCAGATGCCTAAATCTCGAATAAAGCTTTACAGTTCCGTCACATAAGCAGTTTTTCATATAGATGAGTTTAACACAAGCTTATGCATTATGAGTAGTTTGCGCGTATTTTTATGGAAAACGGTAGATTGAGCGACATTGGC
This sequence comes from Eurosta solidaginis, assembly GCF_040869045.1. Lineage (NCBI taxonomy): Eukaryota > Metazoa > Arthropoda > Insecta > Diptera > Tephritidae > Eurosta > Eurosta solidaginis. Next base: position 65,815,219 of record NC_090320.1, on the reverse strand, counting down.
GCCATCTGATATGGAAAAGCAGCCAACTCCCAAATTTTGTTGAAAGCAAATCATAAGAAGAATTTGACATTTGGTTTGGATAAGGGTGTTGGCACATTTTGCAAGTGAAATTATTTTCCCCACTGGTTGGTAACTTTTCTAAAAATGTTCGCAATTAAAAACTGCAATATAACAATCGAACACGACACAAAATATGTTAGCAAGTATTTGTGTTGTAGAGGGAGAATGCTTATAACAGTGCTTCGCGAAATTTTGTATGTGAATAGCCAAGGCGAAATAAACATCAATTCCCAAGTCTGAAGTTCCTTCATATTTACAAACGCAGCATCTTGGTTGATTGTGGCGATGTTATTGGAATGCATAAGCTTGTGTTACACGCATCTATATGCAAAACTTCATCAGGCATGCTTAACGAACGAAACGATATCATTTCGTTACGATAATCAACGTTAATAAACGAAACGAAGTCATTTCGTTTCGTTTATTAACGTTAAGAACGCCAAATTAACGTTAATTTGACGATCTTAACGTTAATAAACGAAACGAAGTGACTTCGTTTCGTTTATTAACGTTGATTATCGTAACGAAATGATATCGTTTCGTTCGTTAAGAATGCCTGAACTTCATTGTGGCTCGGCCATGAATCAGAATTCCTAGTAACGGAATTTGTATGCCGTTATCTTTTTCCAATTGTAGTTTTTTAGCCTTTAAATCCATATGCAATTTAAGTTTTATTTTTTCCTCAATCAGTTACTGTTTTCGTTCTTTTCTTGTATTTTGTCTGTAACTAGTCTGTTGATTTCGATTACTATTCTCTAAAAATCCCGTGTCCAAGCCATCATTCCATGCACGTTTCCATGTCATCCCCACATATAACAGCCGTTATTTTTACACGTATATATGTCTACGTTTACGCGTAAAAAACGCTTATCCTCACTTATGTAGATAATTCTTAGGAGACCCATCTAGCTACAGAACATGTTGTACCGAAAAGCGGAGGCACAAACCTCTGTTGACCATACTGTATAACTTATAGCTGAATCGGATGTGGTGAATAGTGGATACACACCATTTGTTGAGGTAATACATAGAGGTGAAACATTGACACATATTTCAGTTGCATCTGAGTATAATGCGTATGGAAATTTAGGAGTATTAATTTTCTGCGCAGCAATTTTGGAAGAGTAGATAAAGCTTAATGCTTAGCAATCCACATAAAGTTTAAACGTATACGTTCTTTATAAAGGCTGAAAATGTTTTAATATACCACTTATCTTTCCGAATTTCTGTTATCCAGCAACACCTTAATAAAAATTTGCGGTAAAAGTCCAGTGGATCGGTCGACTGCTAATACGCTACGAAAAATATCGAGAGAGGTGTCAAACGACGCGTCTTGACTTCAGTATTAATAATCCGAAGGCGGAAAATAAAAAATTTAACTTGTTCAAAGATATTAACAAAAAACCGGAAATTTACCCTCGAGTCCTTTCTGAACTGTGGGTGGTATCCATAGTATTTTTGCGCAGAACACTTTTTTGCATTGGCGGCCTTTGGTCGCACTTATAAAAAATTACCCTGGATGGGTCCAACACCAGTTTGAAGACCAAAACTATATCCGCGCAAAACACTTATGTTCAAAATTTTTTGTGTTGGTACCCCAACTTTACAAGAACCACATGAAAATCCCCAAATTCAACTGCAAATATCTCCGGACAGAGATACAATTTTTCTTTTCCGCCTTATTGTTGTCGAGGTCAATACGCTTCTTTTGACACCTCTTTCGATATTTTTGATAGCGTATTAGCAGTAGACCCCTTAACTAGACTGTTACCAAATTTGCATTGAGCGCTCTACGCTATTTTACAACTTTTACAATGTAAATGAAATTTTTTTTGGGTTTGGTTGAATGGCACGGACGTTAGTCCATAAAGCCAGGTTGTATACCAGATGGTTCTTTCTTCAGATTGTTGTTATCATCAAAGTGTATATGTAATTCTGGCGCCACTGGTACACAATGGTAATACCATAGAGGCCAGAACCATGTGTAGAAACTTGCGATTTGGATTTAATTCTTGTAATTGTTGGTATTTTCAACTAAGGTTGGTTTTTGCATGGCACCCAGGTTATATTCAATTTGTCTTTAGTTAAGTTATTTATTTTTCATATAGAATTGATGGTGGTTTTTGTCCAAAAGTATATTCAATTAAAATTGGTTTTTACATGGCACCACGCCAGTCACAAAATTAGTAATGTTTTTTTTTTATCTTTTTCAATTTAAAATTGGATTTTTAATGGCACCACGCCAGTCAAACATTCAGTGATGCTTTTAATTTTTTATATATCCATGTTCACAAAAATGAATTTCACTTTTTGCAATAAATTTTGCAGTTTGATGTATGTATGCAATGAATATTGCATAGTATGTAGTAAATCGAGCTGCTTTTTCAGCATCAAGTATATATGAGTTTAATTTTCTTTAACACTCCGTTAAATTGTTCCGTTAGTTATTTTCGACAATTTTCTTTTATTTTAGTATGTGGCCTGTTGACAAGTGTCTTTCATGACCCGTCACGATCGGTTATGTATGTATTTGAAGCGAATTGGTTCTTATATGGCACCACGCCAGTTTTTAAATTTGCACGAATTTTTTATTCCTGTTTGGAATGCAAGACCACCACCCTAACTCCAGGTCAGGGAGGCACCGCATCTCCTAAATCCGCCGAAACGCCCGAGGGAAGCACAGAAGCCAACCTTGAGGACTATTTTAATTTTCCACTCAACGCAAAAAACGCCCGAAAAAGTTGCCGTTGAGTCGAGGATGACACCGCACGCCCACTCCATAGTGTACAAGTACAAGTGTGTTGAGTTCTTTCTGACAGGCACTCGCTTAAGTGAGCACATAGCGGAATGATACAAGGTGGCAGCATGGTGACATACCTACAAACTTAAATAACAAATCCATGTACTTTGTTTTTGTAAATTCGTTGGACAAATGTCAAAATCGTACTGCACCGGAAGTTGATGCATCAAATCAAATGAAAAAGTTTATAATCAGCTGTTCCATGTTGCCACCTTGTATCGTTGCGCCATGAGTGAGCATAACGGGAAAATCTGGGTTGCCATTGTTGTTTCGGTTGAAAGCGGTCAATTAGGGTTCTGTGCAGAGACGTAAAAGATTGAAACAGGGTTTATGTAGTCACAAAAGTGTTGCTCCTGTGTCCCAGCATTTTAATTTTGTATCATGGCGAAAAGTGTTCAGTTCAAAATTATTGATTTTCATTAAAAGTTTAATTTATTTCGGAGGGTTACTCCTTTAAGTGTAAAAAGCAGAGAAAACGTAGAGTTTTTCAAATTATTGTGAAAAACTTTTTAATTTGAATTTCTGTACTCAGGTTTACTATTTTTGCGTAACACAAGAATCTGGAGGTCAATTCCTTAACTATGAAAGACTGAAAAATGTACACTTATTGAAAAGTCATTTGTACACACAATTTACACATTGAATTTAGTTGTGTTTTTATGCACAAAATTTTGAAACTAAAAACAAAATTTTCATTTGTAAGAAAAAATAAAGAAAAAACAGCCTAATGTCAAAAAACCCTATCGAAATACAAACTGGCTTGTTTGTTTTTAATGAAGTACGTTGTATTTTTCTTGTATTTCGTTAGTTTTTTTAAATATAGTTCACACACCTACACCAGTACTGAAACCTTATTGGCTCCCTCGACAAAAAATATAAGCGAAAATACCAGAAAAATACATAGAAAATAAAGTAGTGTCATATATAGCTTGATTTGTTTGCACTTACAGCACCATTTTACTTGCAGGAGACTTTTACAGCTACAAAAATTAAGGCGGATTTACACAGACGCTTTGGTTGTGCTGCATTCATTAATTCATCTGTCGGGCGAAATATCGAAAATTTACATAAATGCTTTGGTTGCGTGCCTACGCTTTGACAACACCAGACGAAAAACAATGAAACGCCGTACGTTATCTCTGCTTTAAAACGACCAACGCGTTTATATAATTTTGCCCTTATGCATTTGTGTAAACAGCCTTAGAAGTGAAATTTTTCCATGTTACACGTGTGGCGCTTTATATTTTGACTCTGATTTAAATAAATTTTGCTTTCCGTTTGTTTCCGCATTGTTGCAGGCTACAAATCTTCTAGTATTCTTATTTCCGCGGAAATATATGCAACTATTTCATCTGTATTAAACTATCAAATGCAACTCAGCTTGAAGTACTCTTGCGTACCAAAAATGCAACTTTAGACCTGAGATTTGCATCAGACATGGTTCAATTATGTACAGGTTGGCTCATCTCATCAGCTGATTTTATTTATGTCATTGCATGGTCGAAGGGATTTTCAAAAGGAGATGGCAAACTCAAAATGAAACCAACACATTGGCAACATTTTACTTACACATACAAAAACTGCTAAATTTTATGTTTCCATTCCATACCATTCGCACCAACACCAATACACAGATTTTGACAATTTGAACAGACATATTTTGTTGCTTTACAGATGAGCCAACCTGTATATCATTGTGAATGATGACAAAGTGTGATCACTTCTGCATAGACGTCAAAATTCCAAAGTGATTGGATCACCTGATTCGTATTGGCTATCGCTATCTTATTCTGTATCTCTTTCTATCACCCGCTGAAGATAAGCGCCGCCATATTGAACAGCCTGTCAAAACGCTGAAAAGTAGCCATATTGAACAGCCTGTCAGGCAGTTGACAGATAAGTGATCACACTTTGTCATCATTCACAATGCTGTATATAGTTGAACCATGGAGATGGCAAACTCAAAATGAAACGAACACATTGGCAACATTTTACTTAACATACAAAAACTGCTAAGTTTTATGTTTCCATTCCATACCATTCGCACCAACACCAATACACAGATTTTGACAATTTGAACAGACATATTTTGTTGCTTTACAGATGAGCCAACCTGTATATAGTTGAACCATGGCATCAGGTGAGCGAGGCTGTTTGTAGTTTTGACGTTTATCGCTTAGTTGACACACTTGTATAGGTACACTATGGCCCACTCACGCGACCAGACAAGAAGGGAATCATTGTAAACTTTACCAAGTAGCGCAACTAACAGCTGATCGCTTAAAATTTGCACACACACACAAACATCATTAATGGCCATATTACGGAAATCTTAGGTAAATTGAAGTTAAATTTTTAAACAGACATAAAATGTTATATTTTTGGAATATATAGCATCTAGGACACCTTAATTGAATTTCTCACGGGAATGCTCGGGATCATTGAGAGACTTGAGAAGCAGATGTCGTGAAATTTTCGCACACGGGAAATGTGATAGGCAGATGTCACCGCTGTTATTCATTTAACACATACGGCGAAAGGCTAAGCAGCGACATCTATTTTCGAAAAAGTAGGTATATTAAAGGCCGCGTTGCAACCTAAATAGAAGTAATTAACAAATTATCTGGCTCACAAATTGAACCAGACTTCTATCTGGATTTATCTGGCTCAAATCGTTGTTGTTGCATTTACATGCAATATTATTTATCTGGCTCAGGATTTTGCCACCGGATGATAGCTATTGATGCAATGATTGAAGTTATATTGATCCAATGCAATTCTGCTCTTCCTACTGTTCTTCATTCCACTCCATTCGAGTGTCTCTTTCACTGAATTCGAGTGCCTACCACCCTATTCGCAACATAACCTCAATTTAAGCTGCCAAACTATATAGTAAACAATGACCGGAATGATAAATGAAATTTTCACAAATTTTTTTTTATGCAAAAAGTCCACTACCCTTTTTAAATGTTCCGTAGGGCAAGCATCGACGATGCATAAGAAGAACTATCGGCAATTGCGATATATCCATCGCAATGCTCCCAGCCCTATCTGACATCATCTTTCAAGTAGCAAAATAAAGACTCAGCTGTGTAAACAACAAAGCAAACGTAAATCTTCTTTATTACTCACTCAGTAAATGTATAGTTCAGGTACTGTCAATTTTTTAAAACGATTAAACCCGCAGCAAATCCAAAAAAGAATCACTATGTCCAGTGCTGTAAGTATTTTCTAGGATTTTGGCAACTAAATAAACATATCAACCTTATAGATATCCTCATCTGATATCGGCGGCTCAATATCATTGGAAACACCTTTGGAAGATTATCAGCGACTAATAAAGGAGAAGGTTGAGTCAGAAGAGATAGATGATGATGACGTAATGAGTAATAATTTTAAGGCAATTGCGTCCTTGGCACACCAAACTGTGTGGAAGTTACTGTTTGAATCAGAATTTAAAACTAACGAGCAACAAACAAAAGCTTCAAATTTTTTGAGAAAGATAAAAGATGATGCTTGCTTCCATGACCCATATTCTTATAACAATTGGATTACTGGTGTACGTGATGAGTTGTTGAAACGGCAAATGCTTGACTTCTGGCGTAATCATATGGTGGAACAAGAATTGGGTCCCTGCTGGGCAAGAGATTCTGACTATTTTGACGATATGGAAGATCCAGCACCAGCTGCATTTTACAATTTTGCTGGTTGTGTCGCTCCTTTCGGACAAGCGGTAGGAGAGACACCAACCTCTGCCATATTAGAAATTCCACCGTCTACCATAGAGGATGCTTCAGATGTGAGAGAAGCAAAAAACCTGATCAATGGTTTAATATTATCCATTAATATATCTCTCGTTTCAGGTAACAAGTGATTTTGAAGCAAACATATCAACGGCAACACCTCTGGAAGATTATGAAAAACTTGTTAAGGAAAAAGTCGAATCAGAACAGCTTGCTGAAGATGACGCAATAAATAATAATTTCAAAAAAATCGCTACTACAGCTCGCGATGTTATTTGGAAACTGTTGTTTGCAGAAGATCCTGCCTCCGAGGAAGATACGAAGAAAGCGGGTGAATTGTTGTCTAGGCTCAAAGCTGATGCATGCTTTTATGATCCTTGGTCCTATAACAAATGGATAGGCTCTGTGCGTGATGAGCTGCTTAAGCGCAATATGATAGATTTTTGGTGTTCGTATATTGTTGGTAAAGAACTAGGGCCTTGTTGGGCCAGGGACTGTGACTTTTTCGATGATATGGATGATCCACAACCAGCGGAGTTTTATAACCAAGCAGGATGCGTTGCCCCATTTGGAAACAAATAAATTATGGCAATAAAGATCTTTTTTACATAAATATTGGCTTTAACAAAGAAAGTGTTACTACCTCACTTATAAACTTAAACGTAAATCGTTTAGCTTGAATTATAAACCCATACTATTGAAATACATTTAGTCATAACAATCGTTGCATATTCAAATGTATGTAAATCAGCAATCTTTGTAATTTTAGTTGTTTAAAGAAAAAATATTTGTCATATTTGTTCAGTTTGATTTTCCTATTTCATTAAATACGTATTCCGCCTTTGTTGTGAACTGATTATTATTCTTTTATTAATAAAGAATCGTTACTATATTACGTGAATTCTAATAGGTTATGGGCGATTTAAAGGATCACGGTATACAACAGTTTTCGGGAATCGGTTTCGATGGCTGGCAGTTTAGAGTGAAAATGCATCTCGATGCGCGCGGCTTGGCGGAAGTTTTAACGGGCGACCTTCCAACTGATGAGGCGGCAGAAGAGGAATTTTTTAAAAAAAGAAAAAAAAAGCAAAGGATGGTAATAGTCTAGTTGAGGGGCGACTGCCAATACGCTACCAAAAATATCGAGAGAAGTGTCAAACGACGCGTCTTGACATCAGTATTAATAATCCGAAGGCGAAAAAACCGGAAATTTACCCTCGAGTCCTTTCTGAACTGTGGGTGGTATCCATAGTATTTTTGCGCAGAACACTTTTTTGCATTGGCGGCCTTTGGTCGCACTTATAAAAAATTACCCTGGATGGGTCCAACACCAGTTTGAAGACCAAAACTATATCCGCGCAAAACACTTATGTTCAAAATTTTTTGTGTTGGTACCCCAACTTTACAAGAACCACATGAAAATCCCCAAATTCAACTGCAAATATCTCCGGACAGAGATACAATTTTTCTTTTCCGCCTTATTGTTGTCGAGGTCAATACGCTTCTTTTGACACCTCTTTCGATATTTTTGATAGCGTATTAGCAGTAGACCCCTTAACTAAACTGTTACCAAATTTGCATTGAGCGCTCTACGCTATTTTACAACTTTTACAATGTAAATGAAATTTTTTTTGGGTTTGGTTGAATGGCACGGACGTTAGTCCATAAAGCCAGGTTGTATACCAGATGGTTCTTTCTTCAGATTGTTGTTATCATCAAAGTGTATATGTAATTCTGGCGCCACTGGTACACAATGGTAATACCATAGAGGCCAGAACCATGTGTAGTAACTTGCGATTTGGATTTAATTCTTGTAATTGTTGGTATTTTCAACTAAGGTTGGTTTTTGCATGGCACCCAGGTTATATTCAATTTGTCTTTAGTTAAGTTATTTATTTTTCATATAGAATTGATGGTGGTTTTTGTCCAAAAGTATATTCAATTAAAATTGGTTTTTACATGGCACCACGCCAGTCACAAAATTAGTAATGTTTTTTTTTATCTTTTTCAATTTAAAATTGGATTTTTAATGGCACCACGCCAGTCAAACATTCAGTGATGCTTTTAATTTTTTATATATCCATGTTCACAAAAATGAATTTCACTTTTTGCAATAAATTTTGCAGTTTGATGTATGTATGCAATGAATATTGCATAGTATGTAGTAAATCGAGCTGCTTTTTCAGCATCAAGTATATATGAGTTTAATTTTCTTTAACACTCCGTTAAATTGTTCCGTTAGTTATTTTCGACAATTTTCTTTTATTTTAGTATGTGGCCTGTTGACAAGTGTCTTTCATGACCCGTCACGATCGGTTATGTATGTATTTGAAGCGAATTGGTTCTTATATGGCACCACGCCAGTTTTTAAATTTGCACGAATTTTTTATTCCTGTTTGGAATGCAAGACCACCACCCTAACTCCAGGTCAGGGAGGCACCGCATCTCCTAAATCCGCCGAAACGCCCGAGGGAAGCACAGAAGCCAACCTTGAGGACTATTTTAATTTTCCACTCAACGCAAAAAACGCCCGAAAAAGTTGCCGTTGAGTCGAGGATGACACCGCACGCCCACTCCATAGTGTACAAGTACAAGTGTGTTGAGTTCTTTCTGACAGGCACTCGCTTAAGTGAGCACATAGCGGAATGATACAAGGTGGCAGCATGGTGACATACCTACAAACTTAAATAACAAATCCATGTACTTTGTTTTTGTAAATTCGTTGGACAAATGTCAAAATCGTACTGCACCGGAAGTTGATGCATCAAATCAAATGAAAAAGTTTATAATCAGCTGTTCCATGTTGCCACCTTGTATCGTTGCGCCATGAGTGAGCATAACGGGAAAATCTGGGTTGCCATTGTTGTTTCGGTTGAAAGCGGTCAATTAGGGTTCTGTGCAGAGACGTAAAAGATTGAAACAGGGTTTATGTAGTCACAAAAGTGTTGCTCCTGTGTCCCAGCATTTTAATTTTGTATCATGGCGAAAAGTGTTCAGTTCAAAATTATTGATTTTCATTAAAAGTTTAATTTATTTCGGAGGGTTACTCCTTTAAGTGTAAAAAGCAGAGAAAACGTAGAGTTTTTCAAATTATTGTGAAAAACTTTTTAATTTGAATTTCTGTACTCAGGTTTACTATTTTTGCGTAACACAAGAATCTGGAGGTCAATTCCTTAACTATGAAAGACTGAAAAATGTACACTTATTGAAAAGTCATTTGTACACACAATTTACACATTGAATTTAGTTGTGTTTTTATGCACAAAATTTTGAAACTAAAAACAAAATTTTCATTTGTAAGAAAAAATAAAGAAAAAACAGCCTAATGTCAAAAAACCCTATCGAAATACAAACTGGCTTGTTTGTTTTTAATGAAGTACGTTGTATTTTTCTTGTATTTCGTTAGTTTTTTTAAATATAGTTCACACACCTACACCAGTACTGAAACCTTATTGGCTCCCTCGACAAAAAATATAAGCGAAAATACCAGAAAAATACATAGAAAATAAAGTAGTGTCATATATAGCTTGATTTGTTTGCACTTACAGCACCATTTTACTTGCAGGAGACTTTTACAGCTACAAAAATTAAGGCGGATTTACACAGACGCTTTGGTTGTGCTGCATTCATTAATTCATCTGTCGGGCGAAATATCGAAAATTTACATAAATGCTTTGGTTGCGTGCCTACGCTTTGACAACACCAGACGAAAAACAATGAAACGCCGTACGTTATCTCTGCTTTAAAACGACCAACGCGTTTATATAATTTTGCCCTTATGCATTTGTGTAAACAGCCTTAGAAGTGAAATTTTTCCATGTTACACGTGTGGCGCTTTATATTTTGACTCTGATTTAAATAAATTTTGCTTTCCGTTTGTTTCCGCATTGTTGCAGGCTACAAATCTTCTAGTATTCTTATTTCCGCGGAAATATATGCAACTATTTCATCTGTATTAAACTATCAAATGCAACTCAGCTTGAAGTACTCTTGCGTACCAAAAATGCAACTTTAGACCTGAGATTTGCATCAGACATGGTTCAATTATGTACAGGTTGGCTCATCTCATCAGCTGATTTTATTTATGTCATTGCATGGTCGAAGGGATTTTCAAAAGGAGATGGCAAACTCAAAATGAAACCAACACATTGGCAACATTTTACTTACACATACAAAAACTGCTAAATTTTATGTTTCCATTCCATACCATTCGCACCAACACCAATACACAGATTTTGACAATTTGAACAGACATATTTTGTTGCTTTACAGATGAGCCAACCTGTATATCATTGTGAATGATGACAAAGTGTGATCACTTCTGCATAGACGTCAAAATTCCAAAGTGATTGGATCACCTGATTCGTATTGGCTATCGCTATCTTATTCTGTATCTCTTTCTATCACCCGCTGAAGATAAGCGCCGCCATATTGAACAGCCTGTCAAAACGCTGAAAAGTAGCCATATTGAACAGCCTGTCAGGCAGTTGACAGATAAGTGATCACACTTTGTCATCATTCACAATGCTGTATATAGTTGAACCATGGAGATGGCAAACTCAAAATGAAACGAACACATTGGCAACATTTTACTTAACATACAAAAACTGCTAAGTTTTATGTTTCCATTCCATACCATTCGCACCAACACCAATACACAGATTTTGACAATTTGAACAGACATATTTTGTTGCTTTACAGATGAGCCAACCTGTATATAGTTGAACCATGGCATCAGGTGAGCGAGGCTGTTTGTAGTTTTGACGTTTATCGCTTAGCTGACACACTTGTATAGGTACACTATGGCCCACTCACGCGACCAGACAAGAAGGGAATCATTGTAAACTTTACCAAGTAGCGCAACTAACAGCTGATCGCTTAAAATTTGCACACACACACAAACATCATTAATGGCCATATTACGGAAATCTTAGGTAAATTGAAGTTAAATTTTTAAACAGACATAAAATGTTATATTTTTGGAATATATAGCATCTAGGACACCTTAATTGAATTTCTCACGGGAATGCTCGGGATCATTGAGAGACTTGAGAAGCAGATGTCGTGAAATTTTCGCACACGGGAAATGTGATAGGCAGATGTCACCGCTGTTATTCATTTAACACATACGGCGAAAGGCTAAGCAGCGACATCTATTTTCGAAAAAGTAGGTATATTAAAGGCCGCGTTGCAACCTAAATAGAAGTAATTAACAAATTATCTGGCTCACAAATTGAACCAGACTTCTATCTGGATTTATCTGGCTCAAATCGTTGTTGTTGCATTTACATGCAATATTATTTATCTGGCTCAGGATTTTGCCACCGGATGATAGCTATTGATGCAATGATTGAAGTTATATTGATCCAATGCAATTCTGCTCTTCCTACTGTTCTTCATTCCACTCCATTCGAGTGTCTCTTTCACTGAATTCGAGTGCCTACCACCCTATTCGCAACATAACCTCAATTTAAGCTGCCAAACTATATAGTAAACAATGACCGGAATGATAAATGAAATTTTCACAAATTTTTTTTTATGCAAAAAGTCCACTACCCTTTTTAAATGTTCCGTAGGGCAAGCATCGACGATGCATAAGAAGAACTATCGGCAATTGCGATATATCCATCGCAATGCTCCCAGCCCTATCTGACATCATCTTTCAAGTAGCAAAATAAAGACTCAGCTGTGTAAACAACAAAGCAAACGTAAATCTTCTTTATTACTCACTCAGTAAATGTATAGTTCAGGTACTGTCAATTTTTTAAAACGATTAAACCCGCAGCAAATCCAAAAAAGAATCACTATGTCCAGTGCTGTAAGTATTTTCTAGGATTTTGGCAACTAAATAAACATATCAACCTTATAGATATCCTCATCTGATATCGGCGGCTCAATATCATTGGAAACACCTTTGGAAGATTATCAGCGACTAATAAAGGAGAAGGTTGAGTCAGAAGAGATAGATGATGATGACGTAATGAGTAATAATTTTAAGGCAATTGCGTCCTTGGCACACCAAACTGTGTGGAAGTTACTGTTTGAATCAGAATTTAAAACTAACGAGCAACAAACAAAAGCTTCAAATTTTTTGAGAAAGATAAAAGATGATGCTTGCTTCCATGACCCATATTCTTATAACAATTGGATTACTGGTGTACGTGATGAGTTGTTGAAACGGCAAATGCTTGACTTCTGGCGTAATCATATGGTGGAACAAGAATTGGGTCCCTGCTGGGCAAGAGATTCTGACTATTTTGACGATATGGAAGATCCAGCACCAGCTGCATTTTACAATTTTGCTGGTTGTGTCGCTCCTTTCGGACAAGCGGTAGGAGAGACACCAACCTCTGCCATATTAGAAATTCCACCGTCTACCATAGAGGATGCTTCAGATGTGAGAGAAGCAAAAAACCTGATCAATGGTTTAATATTATCCATTAATATATCTCTCGTTTCAGGTAACAAGTGATTTTGAAGCAAACATATCAACGGCAACACCTCTGGAAGATTATGAAAAACTTGTTAAGGAAAAAGTCGAATCAGAACAGCTTGCTGAAGATGACGCAATAAATAATAATTTCAAAAAAGTCGCTACTACAGCTCGCGATGTTATTTGGAAACTGTTGTTTGCAGAAGATCCTGCCTCCGAGGAAGATACGAAGAAAGCGGGTGAATTGTTGTCTAGGCTCAAAGCTGATGCATGCTTTTATGATCCTTGGTCCTATAACAAATGGATAGGCTCTGTGCGTGATGAGCTGCTTAAGCGCAATATGATAGATTTTTGGTGTTCGTATATTGTTGGTAAAGAACTAGGGCCTTGTTGGGCCAGGGACTGTGACTTTTTCGATGATATGGATGATCCACAACCAGCGGAGTTTTATAACCAAGCAGGATGCGTTGCCCCATTTGGAAACAAATAAATTATGGCAATAAAGATCTTTTTTACATAAATATTGGCTTTAACAAAGAAAGTGTTACTACCTCACTTATAAACTTAAACGTAAATCGTTTAGCTTGAATTATAAACCCATACTATTGAAATACATTTAGTCATAACAATCGTTGCATATTCAAATGTATGTAAATCAGCAATCTTTGTAATTTTAGTTGTTTAAAGAAAAAATATTTGTCATATTTGTTCAGTTTGATTTTCCTATTTCATTAAATACGTATTCCGCCTTTGTTGTGAACTGATTATTATTCTTTTATTAATAAAGAATCGTTACTATATTACGTGAATTCTAATAGGTTATGGGCGATTTAAAGGATCACGGTATACAACAGTTTTCGGGAATCGGTTTCGATGGCTGGCAGTTTAGAGTGAAAATGCATCTCGATGCGCGCGGCTTGGCGGAAGTTTTAACGGGCGACCTTCCAACTGATGAGGCGGCAGAAGAGGAATTTTTTAAAAAAAGAAAAAAAAAGCAAAGGATGGTAATAGTCTAGTTGAGGGGCGACTGCCAATACGCTACCAAAAATATCGAGAGAAGTGTCAAACGACGCGTCTTGACATCAGTATTAATAATCCGAAGGCGGAAAATAAAAATTTTAAAGCGTTCAAAAGATATTAACGAAAAACCGAAAAAAGACCCGCGGGTACCTCCGAAACCGGGGGTCGGATCCATAGTATTTTTCCGCAGAATACCGTTCTGCGTTGGCGGCCTTCGGCCGCGCTTATAAAAAATAACCCTGGGCTACGCCATGCCAAGTCCGGGTGTGTGGTATAACCGTGGCTACCGCCACGGTGATGCACAATTTTTTTTGTGGGTATAACAACAACAACCACATGGAAATCGCCGACTTCAACTCAATGATGACATGATACGAAACATTCATTCTCTCTCAATTCGTTTCCAGGAATGGGTCTTAAAGTTCATTCAATTGTAAACATTGGTTCATTCGATTGTAAACAAACTTCATTCGTTTCCAAGAATGGGTCTTGAAGAACAGAGTTGCGTAAACCGCGCAAAAAAAATTCCAAGAAAATCGGTGCGTTTTCATTATTTTTCATTTCAAGTGTATTCAACTACATAAGCGGATCAAAAATTTGTAAAAAAGGTACAAGAAATAGCAAAATTAAATGAGCTGTTATATTAACGCACGAAAAGAGATAAGTATATTTTATCTTAGCTATCAAAAAATTTAATTTCACGTGTTGTCACGGAAAAATTTTTAACGGGTAAAATAAGCTTTTTTTTGTATTTGTGATCCTGAAAAAATTCGAGTTTTTTGATATCCCATTTGACAATCTTGAGTAAGTTTTCGGTGAAAATCATAAATTAAACCTTTACCATGTGAAATACCCCAAAGTTATTCCGAAATGCCCAAATTTGATTTTGAGGATGATGGCAACTATGGTCAATGTTATAAAAAATGCACATTTTCACGCGCTCTCAGAGAGCGAGAAGTTTCATATCATGTCATCATTGCTTCAACTGCAAATATCTCCACACAGAGATTAATTTCCACCTTCGGATTATTGTTCTCGAGATTAATACCAATGATGACATGATACGAAACATTCATTCTCTCTCAATTCGTTTCCAGGAATGGGTCGTAAAGTTCATTCAATTGTAAACATTGGTTCATTCGATTGTAAACAAACTTCATTCGTTTCCAAGAATGGGTCTTGAAGATCAGAGTTGCGTAAACCGCGCAAAAAAAATTCCAAGAAAATCGGTGCGTTTTCATTATTTTTCATTTCAAGTGTATTCAACTACATAAGCGGATCAAAAATTTGTAAAAATGGTTCAAGAAATAACAAAATTAAATGAGGTGTTATATTAACGCACGAAAAGAGATAAGTATATTTTATCTTAGCTACCAAAAAATTAAATTTCACGTGTTGTCACGGAAAAATTTTTAACGGGTAAAATAAGCTTTTTTTTGTATTTGTGATCCTGAAAAAATTCGAGTTTTTTGATATCCCATTTGACAATCTTGAGTAAGTTTTCGGTGAAAATCATAAACTAAACCTTTACCATGTAAAATACCCCAAAGTTAATCCGAAATGCCCAAATTTGATTTTGAGGATGATGGCATCTATGGTCAATGTTATAAAAAATGCACATTTTCACGCGCTCTCAGAGAGCGAGAAGTTTCATATCATGTCATCATTGATTAATACGCGTCTTTTGACACCTCACTCGATATGTAGCGTATTAGCAGTCGACCCCAATGATGACATGATATGAAACTTCTCGCTCTCTGAGAGCGCGTGAAAATGTGCATTTTTTATAACATTGACCATAGATGCCATCATCCTCAAAATCAAATTTGGGCATTTCGGAATAACTTTGGGGTATTTTACATGGTAAAGGTTTAATTTATGATTTTCACCGAAAACTTACTCAAGATTGTCAAATGGGATATCAAAAAACTCGAATTTTTCAGGATCACAAATACAAAAAAAAACTTATTTTACCCGTTAAAAATTTTTCCGTGACAACACGTGAAATTTAATTTTTTGGTAGCTAAGATAAAATATACTTATCTCTTTTCGTGCGTTAATATAACAGCTCATTTAATTTTGTTATTTCTTGAACCATTTTTACAAATTTTTGATCCGCTTATGTAGTTGAATACACTTGAAATGAAAAATAATGAAAACGCACCGATTTTCTTGGAATTTTTTTTGCGCTGTTTACGCAACTCTGATCTTCAAGACCCATTCTTGGAAACGAATGAGGTTTGTTTACAATCGAATGAACCAATGTTTACAATTGAATGAACTTTACGACTTTGATAGCTAAGATAAAATGTACTTATCTCTTTTCGTGCGTTAATATAACAGCTCATTTAATTTTGTTATTTCTTGTACCTTTTTTACAAATTTTTGATCCGCTTATGTAGTTGAATACACTTGAAATGAAAAATAATGAAAACGCGCCGATTTTCTTGGTATTTTTTTTGCGCGATTTACGCAACTCTGATCTTCAAGACCCATTCTTGGAAACGAATGAAGTTTGTTTACAATCGAATGAACCACTGTTTACAATTGAATGAACTTTAAGACCCATTCCAGGAAACGAATTGAGAGAGAATGAATGTTTCGTATCATGTCATCATTGGTCGACCCCATTGTGAATGATGACAAAGTGTGATCACTTATCTGTCAACTGCCTGACAGGCTGTTCAATATGGCTACTTTTCAGCGTTTTGACAGGCTGTTCAATATGGCGGCGCCTATCTTCAGCGGGTGATAGAAAGAGATACAGAATAAGATAGCGATATTCAAATACGAATCAGGTGATCCAATCACTTTGGAATTTTGACGTCTATGCAGAAGTGATCACACTTTGTCATCATTCACAATGGTCTCAACTATATGGTTGACTCATCTCACCAGCTGATTTTATTTTTTTCATTTCACTGTAGTAGGGATTGTCAGAAGGAGATGGCAAACTTAAAATGAAACCAACGAATTTACAACATTTTCCTACTACTTACAAATTCTCCCAAGTTTTATGTTTTCATTCCATTCCGTTCGTCTAACACCAGCACGCTGATTTTGGCAATGTGAACAAAGGTATGTTGTTGCTGTAGAGATGAGCCAACCATATAGTTGAGCCATGAGTGCTACCCCGCATGATGCATGGCGCAACGATACAGGGTGGGAGCATGGGACAGCTGATTATAAACTTTTTATTTGAATTGATACATCAACTTCCGACGCAGTACGATTTTGACATTTGTCCACCGAATTTACAAAATCAAAGTACATCAAACTTTTATTTATGTTTCCCTACAAGACGGAGGTAACCAGTTTACTCACACATTCAAAGTTTTTTCGCTCTCCACTAACACATCGACGTTTCATGCTGTCATCGAAATGACAGTTCATTAATTAAGGCTCCATTACTGATACTTAGCATAGACTTGACTTGACTTGGCGTAAACTTGGCAACTTAGCCACGATTATACTCCACTTGGCGCATAAAATCTGGCATCATAATCAGCGTTGAAATTTATTTTTAAATAAATCTCAATTTGTATGACAAAATGTCAAAATGAAATGGAAACAAACAAATGGCATCTCAAAATGTAAACGTCACTTAGAACTTACATAGAAAATCAGAATTCAACAGACTTCTAAGTCAACTTAAGTTTTGAGTAATCAGTAACATGCAATGTTAATTAACAGAACTGTAAGTGACAGTTAGCAAGCCAAGTCAAGTCTATGCTAAGTATCAGTAATGGAGCCTTTAGGGTTGATCGCACTCAACGCAAAAAAATATATTTGTTTACAACGAAAAATATCTTGTGCTTTTAGTTGTGACATGTGACGGAAATTAAAAATTTTGTTGCAGAGAACACTTTTTACGTTGGCGGGCCTTCGCCAAAATAACATCAAGTTAATTTTAGTTGTGACATGTGACGGAAATTAAAAATTTTGCTGCAGAGACCATCTTTTTGCGTTGGCGGCCTTCGCCTAAAATAATATTAAGGTTAACGTTTTACAAGACGGTACACCACCTAATTTAATAATATCAAATAATAATAAAAATGGAGATCGAGGCGCGCCTTTTGATTCCACGTTTGATAATTTTTGATAAAAATTAGGTGGTGCACCGTCTTTTAAATCGTTACCATATTAAGTTGTATAGAGTCGACGGGATGGCCTACAAGGTTTCATGTCAACTAAATCGCTCCCGATATGGTCGGGCTAGTACCTTAATGGTTCCCGGAACGTACCCGATATGCATCCGGCAAAGGACCAACAAAGTCGATAACGGGGAGTGTCCTTATCGCTACAACAACAACATTATTTACCTTCTGATTTTCATTCATACGTATGTGCATTTTTAAATAATAAAAAAAAATGTTATATTATTCTAATAGATAGCATCTCCGCCGGGTTGCGATTCAGCTCAGAATATGCCAAAATCAGAGGAAATCTACAACTAAATGCAGATTCACGTGTCATTTGCCAAGGATACAAGGTACTTTACAAGCAACATGCTTTCGAATACGGTACCAAACTGGTTGGATGTATTTCCCTAAAAAAAGGGTGGAACTACGCATCTTGGTTTGCCAGTATTTGCTTCGGTAATTTATATTGATTTGTAGTGATTAAAAATTGCAATAGTAGATAATGTAATGTGAATTAAAATTGAATAGGTAGCCGGAGCAAAAAAGGCAACTGATCGGCATGCAACTGTTATTTATGTGGCGCCAGCGGGAGCTGCTGCTGCTATCCCAGAAGCATTAGAAGTAGAAATGTCTTTGATTTTTTGCATCACCAAAGGTGTGCCATAACATGATATGGTTCGCGTTAAGCACGCTCTCTTAAGGCAAAAAAAAATCGCGTCTAGTCAGGCCCGATTGTCCAGGAATCATCGCACCAGAAAGGGTAAGTAAATTGGCTACCATATTAAATAATTTGTCATGCTTTTGTTGAAAATCAACTGAAGAATGCAAATACGACAGAGTTCGAAGTTCATGAGAAAACCAATTAATTTTTTTAATTAGCGTTTGGAGAGAAAAATATATATGTATGTATGCATAGAACTGCATAGAAGGGGAGGCATTAATTAATTATTATCAGTAGATTAGCAAGATTTTTGTAATTTTCCCTGCATCGCAGTTGTCATTACATTGCGTTAAGAGAGGACATCAACACCTTACTACCCACAGCCAGTTAAAATTTTTGTAAATTTTGCTCTTTTCATCAATGTTTCAAAACGTGGAAAGTTATATATCGAGCATTCCATGGAGAATGGTACATTTAAGCAGACTTTCGCATTGCCGGCATTATTAATATTCAATCCCTAGAAGGTTTAATGTAGTCATATCAATAGTTCCCGAGATGGTGGGGCTAGTACCACAATGGTGCTTGTTACCGGAACGTAGATAGATAGATAATTTATTGAGGATTGCACAGTGACTTGCACATCTCCTTCACAGCACCTCATCCTAGCCGACTTCCTTGAAGAACCCCAGCAGTGTTCTTTGCTTGAGTGATTAAATGTGGGAATGCTCTGGCCATGGTGAGCCCATAAACTTAGCCCTACGTCTTGAATTTGCGCCGCAATATAGAAGGATATGGTCCACTGTCTGCTGATCCATCACAAAATCGGTATGTGTTGTTCGATATTATACCCAGCTTTTGCATGTGACTGTTCAGTCTACAGTGTCTTGTAAGAATAGCCGTTAGGGTTCTTAGGTTATCCTTTTGAGAGGATTATTAATGCCCTAATTCGAGTTGTGCTGTAACCCCCTAACAGTAACTTAGATTGACTCAGGCCTGGCATATTGCGCCAGTGTTCTCTCTTTTCCCTCCCTTCTGCTAATAAATGCCCCTGTGGGCCAACTGGCAGGAACGGCTCGGGATCCATGGGTCATGAAGTTGCTGCCTCTCTTTCCATGTTGTCCGCCTGCTGTTGTTGTTGGAATGCGATGTATGGCGGGGTGCTACAAATCGACCTTCCCGGAGGCACGGAAATTGTCGGCTATGCAGATGATATTGTCGTAGTAGCAGTGGCCAAGAAACTTGATCTGCTCCAAGCATTATGTAATGACGCCGTGGGAAGAATAAAGGAATGGTTGACTAACACGGGGCTGGAGATGGCTAGCAATAAGACAGAAGTGGTTCTGATGAGCTCAAAGCGGACTGTGGATGAGTTGGTCCTAACCATAGGAGATTATCAAATAAATTCAAAGCCCTCCTTGAAATATCTAGGAGTAATCATTGACTCAAAACTTACTTTTAGGGAGCACTTCAGGGCGGTGTGGGACAAAGTTTCTAGAGTTAGTGGAACCCTAACGAGAATAATGCCCAACATTGGCGGCCCAAGCGAAGCTACCCGTCAGCTATTATCCAACGTAACCAGCTCTATAATATTATATGCAGCACCAGTATGGCACAGATCTAAAATGGTCCATCAAAAAGATATACTAGCAGCCTACCGCATTACTGCTATACGAATAGCATGCGATCCATGTTTTATCCAGGAAAATCCCAGTAGATCTACTCTCAGGTGAAATGGCCGATCTGTATGCCATTGGATTCAGCCGACCATCTGAAGATGCTAAGAAAAGCGCAAAGTCACGAACAATAGTTAGGTGGCAAGAACGGTGGGAAGATTCGAGAAAAGAGCGCTGGACCTTCATGCTAGTCCGGAATATAGCGGAATGGTACGAGCGAAAACACGGCAAACTAAATTATCATCTCACACAGATATTGAGCGGGCACGGTGGCTTCAAGGAATATCTACATAAGCGTGGGATAGAGGAGGATCCTTTCTGTCCAAGCTGTCCGTCCGAATTGGAAAGCGCAGAACATGTAATATTTCACTGCCCTCGTTTTCACGGCGAAAGACTGTCTGTAAACAGAGTTTTTGGAGAGGAACCTTCCATTAGGAATTGAGTTCCACAAATTTGTTGGATTGCTGTGAGCATGATGGCCTTTATAGTAATGACGAAATTGATGATGAATGCCGAAAGGGAGCGCAGAGAAATGCGCATACGAAGTAGTGGCGACTAAATCGCCTTCCCCCCCCCCCCCCCCCCCCCTCCCGTGACGTTGTGTCTAACGGCGGTCCCACCGGGTGCGGACACGTGAACAGGATTAGCCTGGTTTCATTGGGCCACTTGAGGGTAGTGCGCTACCACAACGTCCAATAAAAAAAGACAAGTTCCGTCGTGCCTGGTGTTGTTGGGTGAGCGGCCAGACAGCAGGGTGCAACAAATACACCTTTCAGGGGAAAATAAGATGTAGCAAACGAGTATATTCTGTATCATATGATCAACTTGGAGACAACCAAACGTTTATTTTCCTGTCCAAAACAGAACTGGTGCACGGCACTGCTGCTAAAAAAGGATAGGCGTAGTCATATCAATTCGTTCCCGGGTTAGTCGGGGAAAGCAATTTTAGCATTAATTTGTCCTTTTCAATTTGAACATCCATTCAAGAACTTCGCATAATAGATTAAACAGTCATCTGTATTTATTTGTTATTGTAGCACGTCTAATTAATTTACTTCGTAACATCAATCAATTGTCCCTTGTTACAATTTTATGTTCTCTATGAATGCAACAGCAAAGTATCTTTGTATTTATGGAACACTTTTCGGCTTATATTAAAAACTTTTAATCTATTCTTACTGATATGAGTTTCTTTTTCATTCTAGGTAATTTGATTTTGACGATGTGAGGATAGAAATATCCCAAATATTCCAGCTGTGGCTGTAAGAACATACATTTGCTCAAATTAGAAGAAAACTGCACGGTTGAGCACATCCAGTACCTACGTTTATACAAAGAGGAACACCACACTACTTTCACGGGGATGTAGCCACCGATCACGTTGTTGTAAGAGCTTATTTTAAATATGTTATTCATAAACACTGATTCTAATGTTTTGGTTTTTACTTTAGAGTCAACCTGTTATATAAGCGATGTCAGCTATGCCTGTAACTTAAGCGCCTTCAGATGTAATAGTTACCGCGAACGCGGTCACAGGAGTAGTTCACTACGTGGGGATTACACTAATCAAGGACTTTCACTATCGTAAGGTTTTCCAGCACCATAACAACACCAACAATATGTGCAATCACCCGAATAAATTGTATAACAAACGTTAACACCACATCATCAGCCAGCAACAACAACAACAATCGCAACAAGTTGAAACTTCTAAACAATTAATGACTAGTGAACCACCAACATATCCGCAATATGCGCAAACATCAACACCAACATATGTCGCCTACTTTGCAACACGGTGAAGATGGCCAAGGCCATTCTGATTCTAATACTGATAAAGGCGGACCATTGGCAAATTTAAAAACTCAAACAGACCACGAAAAATGTAGATGATGGTATTAATTCTAGTACGGATAGTAAAGAATTTAAACCTAGGAAAAAAGCTAAAATTGATAAAAACTTAACCGAAGATGACAATGTTTCTAATTCTAATACTAAGGAAGATGAACCTTTGATAAATATGAAGCTTAAAACAGAGTTATCAAAAAATGACGATGATGATAATGATGTTGATGCAAAGTCCAATGGTGAAAATGATGAAAATTATGAAACAGAATCTGAAAATAGTATGAGTGTGGATTATAACCTGAAGCAAAACTGTCATATCCGGTACGACCAGAATTAGATGTTAAGAAAAGAGCCTACATAAAGAGGCTCACTATATTTATGGAAAATTTATCATGAGACAATGCCCAATGTATGTATTTCAATTAAATTCACCACATTGTTGGAAAAAGCATCTAAACTTTATGCATCGTGTAGAGAAACGAGAACATTTACAATTTAAATATAACGAACGTGGTGCAAAATGTAAATTTTGTGATATTCAAGCAGCTACACCAAGCTTCAACAAATTATTGGACCATGAGATTTCTCATATGCCTAATAGTCATTATTTAAAATGTAAATTATGCGATTGGAAGACGAAAATACATTCAAGTATGAATTTTCATTTACGTGTACAACACGCTGAAACAATTGATGTAACAACGAAAAGTTTAGAATTGACTGTTTGTCCATATTGTAATCACAATGGTATTTACGCAAACAATACAGGAACATGAGAAATCAGTGGATGAAAGAACATCTTTTCTATGTTTAGAATGTGGTGAACAATTTAGAACAAATACAAGTTTACGTGTACATGTTTATGAAA
Organism: Eurosta solidaginis; assembly: GCF_040869045.1. Lineage (NCBI taxonomy): Eukaryota > Metazoa > Arthropoda > Insecta > Diptera > Tephritidae > Eurosta > Eurosta solidaginis. The sequence goes on along the minus strand of NC_090320.1, from coordinate 65,791,971 downwards.
AGTTTGCTCATTGTACACCACAAGATTTGAACGGAAAGATCTTAAGGGTATGGTTACACCTATGTGGCATCTACAAGCTATTTATAATGACTAGTATGGAATGAATCCGGATATGGAAGAAAACGGAGGTGACGAAATGAATCACCATGCTTCTTTGGATTCTGGTGATACTCCTGACATGCTTCCTAATTTCGCTACGTCTGATGTTACTATACCTACCAAACTAATATGACTGCAAACTGATGCAACACTACCAGCCCAGGAAAAATAAGAACTTCAAAACAAGGTTTCGGAAAGGGCACGACTATGAATAGACGTTAATGTATTTATATAGTTTATAAATATAAAAATTCATATATGTAAAGTTCACTAGAGTAATAAGGGAATAATTTAAATTGTAAAAAAACATTGTATATATGAATAATTTATAATTAAATATTATCTGAACATAAAGGACGCGTTTCATTCATGGAAAAAGCGATTTGACAGAAGGTAACCGATACGGGTAACCGATAGGCCAGTTACCCGTGTTGTTGTTGTTGCATATGTTTTGGTTAGCGATAACGAAAACATAACTGATGAAGTAACTTAAAAATGTAAATAACATCGAGCGAGAAGGAATGTCGAAAACACAATGGGTAAGAGCGAGAAAGCGAGTCACACGTACACTATTTTGAGAGAGCGCATGCGTTACCTTTTTCCCGACAGCAATATAATACTGTTTTCACACAGAAACTTAATGATCTCATTTCACCTGCTAATGAAATCGTAAATTTTTTGCTTTCACACAGAAGTAACTGCTCGATTAGTATGAAGGATGAGACAGACAATCATAGCGGAACGATACAAGGTGGGAGCATGGTGACATACCTACAAACAAAAAAATTCCATGTACTTGTAAATTCGATGGACAAATGTCAAAATCGTACTGCGCCGGTAGTTGATGTATCAAATCAAATAAAAAAGGTTATAATCAGCTGTTCGTGCGGCCACCTTGTATCGTTCCGCCATGCAGACAATAACATTTGCTTTGAAAACTAAGAAGCGGAAACGGAAGCGAAACGCTGCCAACAGAGTTGCATTGTGCTTTTGACTTCATTAAGCACTCGATTAGCTACTAATGAAATAATAATAGATTCGAATTTTGTAGGGAAGATTGAGCTCAATAAGCGTCTTAATGTAGAAATTTGCCTTTATTATTCAATAAGCCGTCTGTGTGAAATTAGTATAAAGTCATTAAGACGATAATTGGTGACCATTAAGTAATCGATTAGGTAACGTGTACCTGTCTTGTAGGGTTGTAGGTATGTCGCCATGCTGCCACCTTGTATCGTTCCGCCATGGCATGATGGAAGATGACTCTGTGGTAGCTCATTTAAATAAATTCGAAAATTTAGTGAGACAACTAAAGATGGCGGGTACTACAATGAATAAGGAAGATCTGTTGGCACAATTATTTTTGACCTTGCCAGAGAAGTTCGATTCTCTTGTGACGGCATTACAAAATATCAGTGATGCGAAGTTAACTATCAATCTAGTAAAAGAAAGATTGTTAGAGAGAAGAAATTTGTTATGGATACGCATTTATGGTGGAAGCAGTAAGGAAGGCGGTCGGCATGATGTGTTGGTGCACAGTTGCTAGTCATTGTCGGCTGGGGCGGGTCCTTGCCAACCTTACTGTTCCTGCGCCATAAACAGAAAAAAAGTCATATCATGCCTATCAGAACTAACAGCTGTCAAACTCAAAAAACCCTGACAGAAGCGCAGAGACCGACTCAAAACGCTTATAAATTCAAAATAAAACGACATCCGGTCGAACCGCATGCCACGGACAGACCGTTAACACTCAAAAATCTAAAATTAAAAAAAAAACCGAAAATTAAAAAAAAACTGTTCAAAACAAAACTAACCGAACCGGAAACGACCGGTTACTAACTCTGAAAATAAAAAAAATGCTGAAAATAAATACAAAAGGGTATAACAAAAAGGGCCGAATATAACTTGGGGGCGCCGCGGGTGTTGTTGCGACGCCCGGTGCATATCCCACCCTCAAAATCCATGGCCACCGTCGCACCTAAATTTCCGGTGGCCCCTTACCTGCTTTACCCTATGCCTTCTAAATAAAAGGCGACGTCAGCATTCCCATTATAAATTACACAATTTATTCACAATTCATATTAACGTATGTATACAACAAAAAAAAAAATGCGATAGTGCAGGTTTCTTAACCAGGGCTACAGCATTGTTGAACTGCGAATAGCTAATTACACTATGAAAATGTAGGTAAGTGTGTGTAGTGCATAAGTGAGAGAAAAAAAAATGATCCAACAGATCACACTTTATTGGGCCGAAATAGAAACGAAATCTAATATGAATACTTAAGTCTGACTAAGCTTGTTCTGTTGGGGGTTCTTTTCTTTTCTCTTACTTTTGCTCGTAATATTTTAAATTATACAATAATTTATGTCTCCCCTTTTTTTTTTGATAATCGTTATAAACGCTATGTGTGAGAAAAATAAGTAATTAAATGTACTTATGTATTGTAAATATACTACCTACAAAGGAAGAATTTGGTTGAATTTTTTTTCTTTTTCATTCACATTCACAAAACATATTTTAAGACTATAAAGTTTGGATACAAATTTCGATATTTGGGGCTCTCTTACAAAATTATTATGTGGTCGAAGTAGAACTTACTTTTGAGTGTAACTAAATATCAATTTGGTATAACGCGCATAGTACGATGAGAATAATATGTAATATGTGCTAAGAAAATTTGTTATAAAAGCTATAAAGATCAAATTGTGATAGTACTACGTATTATATGCACGTATATTATTTTCTTCTGGTTGTTCGAACGATATTGCTAGCAATAGTGATTCATATGTATATATATATATATATATATATATATATATATATATATATATATATCGTATTTGTATGATATAAAAAAAAAGTTTAGATCTTTTAGTCAATTTGTGCATCATCGACCATAGCTGCGGTCGCAAAATTTTTTTCTAACAATTTATAGTTGAGCTCCAAAATGGATCGCTAAAACGTTTCACGTGATAACGATGGCTTATTATGAATAAAATTTATAGAGCTAACTTCAATAATTTTAAAGCAACACAATATATTATTAAAATGATATAAAAAATGTATGCCCTTTATTGTAAAGCTAGCAATTTCAAGTATTCAATAATAAAATTTGACGAAAAAAATCGACCCTTGTTAAATAGTTCAACCGGACTGTATTAAACCCTCTAAGTACCACTTAGAAGTTTCTTTAACTACCCTGCGAAAACGCTCTCGTCATTCCACGTCATTTGACTAGCTATTATACAGTCATAGGTTATATTTCTAGTCACATTTGCATGGGTGTGGGTAAGTTTCATGACCAAATTTTTTTGTAGGGTAATTATTTTGAAGTTCATACATGGCTGGTACTAACATGGCCGCCAGAGTACGTACCGTGGGCCTCTGCCGGCGTGGTTACTGGTGATGTTGATTTTGCTGGTGAAATTGACGCTGTTGTTGGTTGTGGTGCGCGGTCTTGGGCGCGCTGTGTTGGTACTGTTGGTGGTTGTTGCGCTCTGGTCCGAGGTAATCGAGTGAACCTGGTGGCGATAAAACTTCGTGCTGACCTTTACGATCTGGATGACTTGGTGCTAACTTTGGCGTTCGTTGTATTACGCTGCAGTGTACTGCTGGCCCTGGAGGCGGAGGTGGTGTTGGACGCTTATCCAAAGGTGGCCGTGTACGTCGTAAACGTAGAGAAAGGAATTTATCTTCGGATACTGTTATGGATACGCATTTTCGGTGGAAGCAGTAAGGAAGGCGGTCGGCATGATGTGATGGTGCACAGTGGCTAGTCATTGTCGGCTGGGGCGGGTCCTTGCCAACCTTACTGTTCCTGCGCCATAAACAGAAAAAAATTCCTATCATGCCTATCAAAACCAAAAGCTGTCAAAATCAAAAACCCTGACAGAAGCGCAGAGACCGACTCAAAACGCTTATAAATTCAAATTAAAACAACATACGGCCGGACCGGACATGACCGGTTACTAACTGCTGAAGTCAAAGAAAAAAAAAAATGCTGAAAATTAAAAGAAAACAAGGCCGAATATATATATGGGGCGCCGCGGGTGGTGTTGCGACGCCCGGTGCTTTGCCCACCCTAAAAATCCATGGCCACCGACGCACCTATTTTTCGGTGGCCCCTTACCTGGTAACCCTACGTGCCTTCTAAATAAATGGCGACGCCAGCATTCCCATATTATTTACAAGTTTATTCAAATTTCATTTTTACTAACGTATGTATGCTATAAAAGAAATATTTAAAGCTATACCTATATTTATGTCACCCCCTTTTTTCTTGACAAGGGTTATAAGCGCTTGGTGTGAAAAAAAAAAAACTGTAAATAAACGTGCTTATGAATAGTAGACATATTACATACAAAGTAAAAATTTGGTTAAATGCCCGTTTTCGTTTCATTCACAAACCTATTCTAGGGCTATACAGTTTGGATACAAATTCCGATAATTGGGGCCCCCTTACAAAATTAATATGTTGTTGTGGTAGAACTTATTTTTGAGTTTAACAAAATATCAATTCGGTATAACGTATAGTATAATGACACTAATATGTAATATGTACTAAGAAAATTTGTTATAAACGCAATTAAGATTAAATTTGGGGTAAATCATACTCCTAGAAGAAATTGTTTCACATATTCAAGTAAAACATAACTTTTGAATTTATAGGAAAATTAACGGAATCGTTTTACATGTTCAGGTAAAACGGGTACTTTTAATTTCATGGTAAAATTCATAGAAAAATTAACGAAATCGTTTACATGTTCAGGTAAAACGTGAACTTTTAAATTTATGGTAAAATTAACGAAATCGTTTTACATGTTCAGGTAAAACGTAAACTGTTTTGCATTTACCAGTCAGTGCTGGTATTGTTTTGTTTTTTATTTTTTCTCTTGCTTCTAAGTTAATTAAACCTATCTACTTAACTTTACGTTACGTCTACTTTTTTTTTTTTTGCATGGTATAATAAGTTAACTTTACTACAAGTGGATGTAGCTTGCTCTCTTTAACATGTATGTATGTATTACGTGTTAAGATTCTATACTAGGATGATAGCCTTGAAGTTGAATATGTCTGTATATTAACAATATATGTTGTTGCAGAGTCAAAAAAAAATTAAAGAACAAAGTTGAGACTACAAATACGTATATTTAGTTCAGTATTGGAACGAACTCACCGCTTTAACCGCTGATATTCGTTGTCGCAATTGGGATAGCCGCAGGCCTATGTTCGCCATGTGCCCTGTGGTTGTTATTGTAGCTGGTATTGTTGTAGCCCGTACGGTCGTAGGTGATACGGTGGCGCTAGCATTGTTATAGCCGGTATAGTCGTAGCTGATAAGGATGCGGCTAGTATTGTTGTAGCCGTTATGGTCTGTTACGTGGCTGACTGTTTGGGGTGGTGAGGAGCGGCGGCAAGCAGGTATGCTTGCGGGCCCAGGCTAGCTCGTCGTCTTGGGCGGGGTATTGCACCACCGACCTCACCCGCAGCCACATGAACAAAAAGGGTTCATACCTGCATGTATATATAAAGGGGAGAAAAGCTGAAACAAATAGAAATACACGTGAGGGTCAAAGTTAGAAGGGGAAAGCATAAGGGGTAGAAACAGATGAAGGCCTGTCCTGTCAGGTGGAGTCTACCCTCCCTCTGCAGTGCAACTTGCACTGCACCGTGGGCACTGTGCTGACTCCTGTTTACCTTACAGTGCCCCCAAACCTGACCTGAGTCTGTCCATCCGTCAATAAGTCATTTCCCTATTACTCACCTTCACCTTACCTTACCGCGCGCAAGCGCAGCACCAACACCAAAATTCGACTTAGCCCTGCATTATGAATGTCTTAAAATTTCATCCAAACATAATTCTTATAATTTATTTACAAAATTTTTGGTTTACAAATTACCGACTAACACCCTACTACCAGTTCAATAATTTCAATAAAACTTTAAACTCGAAGTTTACTACAAAATAATTTTCCAAGGGCTTCAAAAGTTTACTCAAAGTAACAATAAAAAAATTGCTCAAACTTAATGCTAACTTTTATTACTGGCGAACATTAAAAATTCATAAGAGTGCAAGAACCAGTGGATACATTCCAAATTCAATTCTATAAAAAAAATACCTACGGCTAATAGACAAAGTGTCTGGTCTCAAAAAAAAAATTAAACTTTTAGGGCCACCCTAATGCGGTATTATTAATAGGAGCTAATTCTAATTCTAAAGATACAAATTCAAATAAAATAAAATAAGAGGGCGAATAAAAAAAATTCAAGTACCCTAATCCCTGACCTACCGCAACCGCTCAAATAAACATAAGATAAATTATGTACACAGCAAGAGTAGGTCAACAAGGAAAAGAATTTATGTGTATATGGAAACAAATGGTATGTATGTAAGTGCAAATATACGTTGGTGACGTTTTTCATGCATGCACATATGTTCGTTGCAATCTGTTTTTATTTTTCTGCTTTGCTAATTCCTGTTCTATTTTTGCAAGAGCAGGAATCTGTACTAACACATGTACATACAACTAAACAGGTGTATATTGATAAACTTTTATATTTCACTCAAAACACTCACCAAGTTACTCTCCTTATCCAACGGCGCCGCTGCAGTTGAGTAGCTTTGCTGAAAATGCTGAAAAGAAATACTCCTAGCATGCATATAATTCTACAGGCCACGCCCACGTTGGCCACCCGCAATCACTCAGCCAAGATCACTCGCTAGTGATCTTTAGTAATGAGTGCTTTGGTAGTATTAATTCTATCAACGTGATGGTGAAACGTGTTTAAAAAAAGTATATTCGCACCAGCAAAACAAAGAATGCCTATTATGCTGAAGGCATCATTACAATTTCAGGGTGTGAGCCTAATAACGCGGTATATTGGCCGGAATAAAAATAAAAAAAATGTAATTTTTTTTTTTTTTTCAAAAAAATCAAAAAAAGCAAAAAAAAAATTTTAAAAACTCAAAGTTTAACAATCCTGAGTTACGGCTACCATGCATAGCCAAAAGAAAGGAACACGTAAGAAAAATATTTATCTGGTAAGGAAAGATCAAAAAAAAAGGGAGGGAAACAAAAAAAAAAAAAAAAAGACAATGGAATGTCAGACCGAAGAACCAAAAAAAAAGGGAATGAAAGGAATAAACGAATGAGGAAATTTAAATGGGAGCGAGAGTGCCACCATTAGGAAGTATGGTGTTAAAGTTTGGGATTCACTTTAACACCATATATGTGTGACCCCTGAAACTAAATGACCCCTGTTTCCTGTTTCCTACTAAAAGTATGCTCCTTCCGACAATATAAAAGAGATATAACTAAACGTAATAATAAAAAAATACAATATACAAAAATAATGTGGTGACCAAATCCAACGCCGGGGCCGTTCCTCTCTCCGCCTGTGCTTGTTGTAGTTTAAAGGGCCAAAATATGGAAATGTTGCTGCCAACTTTATTGTGATGGTTGCTGCCGTTTTTCTTTATTTGTTGTGTTAGCTCCCAAGGATTTTAGTTACCTGTGGTGTCGTTGTCGTTGTTGTTGTATTGCGCGCCAATACATAACGACTTAGTGTGGCGCTTGTGGGTATTGTTGTTGCGACCCAATGCCGCTGGTGGAAAATGCTCCTCCTCGATATTGCCAAGTTCTTGTGTTTTCACTGTGGTTGTAGTGGTGTGCGCCACCAAATAAAATTATAGTGTAGTGCTTTTGGATGTGTAGTAATAGTGGTTGGGCGATACGTCGCCGATATACGAACGTTGTTGTACTGGTTGTTGGGCGGTGCGCCGCCAATCTCACAAAAATAGTGTTGTTGTAGTCGAGCGGTATGTTACTAAGATAGAAATATATACAAGTTGTGGTTGTTGCGGCCGTGCGTTGCCAACAAAGAAATGCTGTAGTGGATGTTGTTTGCCGGTACCAATGGAGTTGCTGTTGTTGCTGCGTTCTAACCCCTCCAATAAGACATGTTGCTAAAATTGCTTTGCTGTCGGCTAAATAATAAAGTGTTGTGACGATTACTGTTGGCGTTGCGCCGCCAATACCAAAACTCGTGGTTGCTATTGTTGGAGCGGTATGTCGCTAATTCAGCCTTTAGGCCGCAAACCGTAATTTGCAATGCTCTGCCCAGTGCGTTCTTTCCAAAAGGGAGTGTCCTGTTAATATAAGGAAAGAAAAACATTATTCTTGGGGAATTCCTAATGCAAGAAGGCTGGTGATGCTAAAACTATTTTTTTTTTGTGTTTTTTTTTTTTTTTTTTTTGTTTGCATGATTAATATACACACCGACATACATATGTCTGTACGGAGGCGTGCATATATGCATGCAAATTTGCTTTTGGCTTGCTTGGAAAATTGGCTTTGTGGACGCCAGCTTCCCAGTGGGCATGCCAAGTTGGTGGGAGATAAAAAATTCAAGGGCAGCGAAAACCATTGTACTTACCAGGAACTTCTGCTGCTGTCCTGAGTTGGGGACTGCTTGGTGGTGGGCAGGATATCCCCAGCCTTTACTTCTTTGTGCGTCTTTTTTTTTTTTTTCACGTTTCGCGAAACCTTCGGCGCGCACAACTTAAAGTTTCGCTTTTATTCACGCACTACAACCTTTTTTTTTTTTTTTTTCGCTTTAAGCCGCGCACTTCAAACTTTTTAAAATATTTTTTTCGGGGCACAAACTTTTAAATATTTACTCACTCGCACTGGGCACTTGATAAAGTAATACTTTGTCCGTTGCCTAACGTTGCGCCCTTTTATAGCTACCGCCGTGGCAGGGGAGCGTTACTCAGAAACGGAAAATTCCTACCTATACATGCCAAACTTTCTTCTCGGCTTTCCCGTATTTTTCATCCATACGTATATTTCACTCATACCTTCACACGCTTACCGCTCCACAAAACGAACACCTACACAGATACATTTGGTTCGCGCCTTGGCCGCTTACACTGATGCATCCACACGTTCATAGCCTTTCACAAATACCCATCCACCTACATAATACCGAACAGAACAAACACATAGTTACATATCATTCGTCAAGGCTGCTAGGTTGTTAGCAACATGGTGAAATTTTTCTTATTATAACAACATGATGCCAAGCGCAACATCTAATTTCCGTTGCAACATTGTGTTCCCTACAGGCACAATGTTGTCAATGTTAATGTTATCATGTTAATATTATTTTAATGGCAACATTGCGGCTAAGGCACGGACCTGGACACAAAACACATAAACACATAGACGCATATACACTCTGCCACTCATTCAAGCCAGTATGGAGACAGGCTGTCGTTACAGGTCGTAGCTGATAGGGTTGCGCTAGCATTGTTATAGCCGGTATAGTCGTAGCTGATAAGGATGCGGCTAGTATTGTTGTAGCCGTTATGGTCATAGCTGATAGGGTTGCGCTAGCATTGTTATAGCCGGTATAGTCGTAGCTGATAAGGATGCGGCTAGTATTGTTGTAGCCGTTATGGTCGTAGCTGATAGGGTTGCGCTAATATTGTTGTCGGTGGTGCCCGTGATAATAGTAGGCGCCGTTGGTGGTGGTTGGCGCTTTGGGTCGAGGTAACGGAGTGAACCGAGTGGCGGTAAAGCTTCGTGCTACCCTTTACGAGTCGGATGACTTGGCTCATTGACGTTGATTGTATTACGCGGCAGCGTACTACTGGCCCTGGAGGCAGAGGCGGTGTCGGACGCTTTTCCGCAGATGGCAGGGCTCCTCGCAAACGTAGAGGAAGGGGTTTATCTCACCAGGTGTGACTGCGAACGCCGACCTACTTCAACTGGATTTTGTGTCCACGCAACACAATCGGTGCAAGGTTTACTACCTACCAAAACAGACGCGTAGAAACGAGATTTGTCGGAAAGAACTGTTTCGGTCTCTTTCCTAGTTTCTGGACAATCACCTGCTTACGCGCACAGCCGGCGAGGATGTTTTGTGATTAGTTGAGTATCGTTGGGGATGCGAAGTGAGCAATAAGGTTAATAAAGCAGTATATTAGCGGAACTTGACGCCTTTGCTGCTGAAGTTATGCCCCTAGATGTTATATATCACGTTTGTATAATGGTAGGGTCGCCAAAATTTCGCTGACGCAATTTTTCACCTTTCCCCTTTTTCTTTTTGCCGGAAACTCATGGCAATTTTCGCTAGTGATGACCTGTCTGTTTTTTTCCTTGTTATTCGATACTTTTTATCGCAACTTTCGCCACATCACTAGGTGTGTTCGCGCGAATACGCTCCCAAGTGGATCGTAGCCGTAGACCGTAGCAGCAGACCGTAACAAACCTGCTTCGCTTTGAAGACCTGACGATGAAGCGAACAGGAAACCGGATCATCTGTGGGAAGCCACTGTCAGGGATCTCCGACGACAAGCAACGTGGGGCACGACTCACCCCTGAGATAAGAGTCTCAAAGTCCTGCTACGAAGCTAGCCGGGCAACATAGGTCCGTCAAAAAAAAACTAAGTCAAGTTGGGAATTAATTCTGTTTCCTAGTTTAAAAGGGCTTTGCGGCAATTAGACATTTGTTATGGAGAACTCGTCAAAACTCCGAAGGATGATTTCTAGTGGGTATTGCTCCCACAGGAAGGCAAAACAAAAAAAAAAGGTGTAGACATTTTGATCTGGAGAACTCGTCCAAACTCCGAAAGGCTAGTCCGACCTAAGCGTGGACTGCCAGGGGATTCACGGTCCTCGGTGAGTACGCGTGTGAACATCCTATGAGGTCAGTGCTCGGGGAGGATACTGGGCGAGATGTCCCCGACCGCCAAAACGCCCAGACAAAAAAAAAGGTCCAATTGGTAGGTATATAAAAAAAGTATAATTGTAATTTGGCAAAGAAACGTTCTTTGTGGTTCATTGCGGACGAATGTTCGAAGCGTGAAAGCGACCTATCAATTTCCCGTTTAGGTCTTCGAGATCATACAGTGCATTGCCTATTTTTCGAAGCACGCGATACTTCAGGTATTTTGGTAGGCATTTGGCGTTAATGTCCTGTTTGAAGTTACTTAAGGCAAAGTTTCTCCGAAAAACTTCCTGACCTTCCTTATAGTTGACTTGCCTAGAGCGCTTGTTATAGGTGGTTACTCCGCTATCCTTGGCCTGATCTAAATTTCTACGGATCCTGATCCTCCCGAAGGCTGCCGATTTTCCCTAAAATGTTGTACGTTGAGGCATGTTGGACCATATTTTGGCCATATAATGCAAAGTATGGAGAACACTGAATCGCCGTATGAAAATCACTTCTCAAAACTGATTAAATCTCGGGTATATGCTTATCCCAATCGGTATGGTCAGGTTTATCTTTCAGGAAAATCCTAATCTTCGAAACAATTTCTCTATTAACGCGCTCGGATGCGTTTGCTTGGGGAGAATATAACCCCGTCCTCACGTGCGTCACCCTAATTTGCAAAAAATTGGTTCATTTCCTTCGAGATAAACTGTTTACCATTGTCACTGTGAATAAACTCAGGGACCCCTACAGCCGGAAAAATTTCTGAAGCGAGGTAATTTATAACGTTTACAGTGGTGGCTCTCTGCATGGGCTTTAGCCAAATGTATTTTGAACAAGTAAGGAAGGCTAAGTTCGGGTGTAACCGAACATTACATACTCAGTTGAGAGCTGTGGAGACAAAGTAAGGGAAAATCACCATGTTGTAAAAAGAACCTAGGGTAACCCTGGAATGTGTTTGTATGGCATGTGTATCAAATGGAAGGTATTAAAGAGTATTTTAAGAGGAAGTGGGCCATAGTTCTATAGATGGATGCCATTTAGGGATATCGCCATAAAGGTGGACCAGGCCTGACTCTAGAATTTGTTTGTACGATATGGGTATCAAATGAAATGTGTTAATGATAATTTTAAAAGGGAGTGGGCCTAAGTTCTATAGGTGGATGCCTTTTCGAGATATCGCCATAAACGTGGACCAGGGGTGACTCTAGAATTTGTTTGTACGATATGGGTATTAAATGAAAGGTGTTAATGAGTATTTTAAAAGGGCGTAGGCCTTAGTTCTATAGGTGGATGCCTTTTCGAGATATCGCCATAAACGTGGACCAGGGGTGACTCTAGAATTTGTTTGTACTATATGGGTATCAAATGAAAGGTGTTAATGAGTATTTTGTATTTTAAAAGGGAGTGGGCCTAAGTTCTATAGGTGGACGCCTTTTCGAGATATCGCCATAAAGGTGGACCAAGGGTGACTGTAGAATTTATTTTGTACGATATGGGTATCAAATGAAAGGTGGTAATGACTATTTTAAAAGGGAATGGGCCTTAGTTCTATAGATGGACGCCGTTTCGAGATATCGCCATAAACGTGGACCAGGGGTGACTCTAGAATTTGTTTGTACTATATGGGTATCAAATGAAAGGTGTTAATGAGTATTTTAAAAGGGAGTGGGCCTAAGTTCTATAGGTGGACGCCTTTTCGAGATATCGCCATAAAGGTGGACCAAGGGTGACTGTAGAATTTATTTTGTTCGATATGGGTATCAAATGAAAGGTGGTAATGACTATTTTAAAAGGGCGTATGCCTTAGTTCTATAGTTGGATGCCTTTTCGAGATATCGCCATAAAGATGGACCAGGGGTGACTCTAGAATTTGTTTGTACGATATGGGTATCAAACGAAAGGTGTTAATAAGTGTTTTAAAAGGGAGTGGACCTTAGTTCTATAGGTGGACGCCTTTTCGGAATATCGTTATAAAAGTGGACCAGGGGTGACTCTAAAATGCGTTTGTACAATATGGGTATCAAATGAAAGGTGTTAATGAGTATCTTAAAAGGACGTGGGCCTTAGTTCTATAGGTGGACGCCTTTTCGAAATATCGCCATAAAGGTGGACCAGGGGCGACTCTAGAATTTGTTTGTACGATATGGGTATCAAATGAAAGGCGTTAATGAGTATCTTAAAAGGACGTGGGCCTTAGTTCTATAGGTGGACGCCTTTTCGAAATATCGCCATAAAGGTGGACCAGGGGCGACTCTAGAATTTGTTTGTACGATATGGGTATCAAATGAAAGGTGTTAATGAGTATTTTAAAAGGGCGTAGGCCTTAGTTCTATAGGTGGATGCCTTTTCGAGATATCGCCATAAACGTGGACCAGGGGTGACTCTAGAATTTGTTTGTACGATATGGGTATCAAATGAAGGGTGTTAATGAGTATCTTAAAAGGGCGTGGACCTTAGTTCTATAGGTGGACGCCTTTTCGAAATATCGCCATAAAGGTGGACCAGGGGTGACTAGAATTTGTTTGTACGATATGGGTATCAAATGAAAGGTGTTAATGAGTATTTTAAAAGGGCGTGGACCTTAGTTCTATAGGTGGACGCCTTTTCGAAATATCGCCATAAAGGTGGGCCAGGGGTGACTCTAGAATTTTTTCGTACGATATGGGTATCAAATGAAAGGTGTTAATGAGTATTTTAAAAAGGAGTGGGCCTTAGTTCTATATGTGGACGCCTTTTAGAGATATCGCCATAAACGTGGACCAGGGGTGACTCTAGAATGCGTTTGTACGATATGGGTATCAAATTAAAGGTATTAATGAGGGTTTTAAAAGGGAGTGGCCCTTAGTTGTGTATGTGAAGGCGTTTTCGAGATATCTACCAAAATGTAGACCAGTGTGATCCAGAACATCATCTGTCGGGTACCGCTAATTTATTTATATATGTAATACCACGTACAGTATTCCTTCCAAGATTCCAAGGGCTTTTGATTTCGCCCTGCAAAACTTTTTCATTTTATTCTACTTAATATGGTAGGTGTCACACCCATTTTACCAAGTTTTTCTAAAGTTATATTTTGCGTCAATAGACCAATACAATTACCATGTTTCGTTCCTTTTTTGGTATTTGGTATATAATTATGGCATTTTTTTCATTTTTCGTAATTTTCGATATCGAAAAAGTGGGCGTGGTCATAGTCGGATTTCGGCCATTTTTTACACCAATACAAAGTGAGTTCAGATAAGTACATGAACTGAGTTTAGTAAAGATATATCGATTTTTGCTCAAGTTATCGTGTTAAAGGCCGAGCGGAAGGACAGACGGTCGACTGTGTATAAAAACTGGGCGTGACTTCAACCGATTTCGCCCTTTTTCACAGAAAATAGTTATCGTCCTAGGAGCTAAGCCTCTACCAAATTTCACAATGATTGGTTAATTTTTGTTTGACTTATGGCATTAAAAGCATCCTAGACAAATTAAATGAAAAAGGGCGGAGCCACGCCCATTTTGAAATTGTCTTTTATTTTTGTATTTTGTTGCACCATATCATTACTGGAGTTGAATTTTGGCATAATTTACTTGTATGCTGTAAAGATATTAACTTTTCTTTTAAAATTTGAATTAAAAAAATTTTTTTTTTTAAAAGTGGGCGTGGTCGTTCTCCGATTTTGCTAATTTTTATTAAGCAGACATAAAGTAATAAGAGTAACGTTCCTGCCAAACTTCATCATGATATCTTCAACGACTGCCAAATTACAGCTTGCAAAACTTCTAAATTACCTTCTTTTAAAAGTGGGCGGTGCCACGCCCATTGTCCAAAATTTTACTAGTTTTCTATTCTGTGTCATAAGCTCAACTCACCTACCCAGTTTCATCTCTTAATGCCCATTTGGTAATGAATTATCGCACTTTTTCGATTTTTCGAAATTTTCGATATCGAAAAAGTGGGCGTGGTTATTGTCCGATATCGTTCATTTTAAATAGCGATCTGAGATGAGTGTCCAGGAACCTACATACCAAATTTCATCAAGATACCTCAAAATTTACTCAAGTTATCGGGTTAACGGACAGACGGACGGACGGACGGACGGACGGACATGGCCCAATCGAATTTTTTTTCGATACTGATGATTTTGATATATGAAAGTCTATATCTATCTCGATTCCTTTATACCTGTACAACCAACCGTTATGCAATCAAAGTTAATATACTCTGTGAGCTCTGCTCAACTGAGTATAAAAATGGTCTAGTACTATGAAAAGAAATTGATTTCGTCGCTTAGATCTCGGATACGGCCCTAGGAAATCGCAATATAATCGCTGAAATGGCCTCTCGGATACAAAGGTATTTTCTATAGGCGGTCTCGACTGCTGATTAGTAGGTTTTACTGATTTGCAGGTATCACAACGCTGGACGTAATCCCTGACGTCCTTAGCCTGCTGCGGCCAGAAGTACTTCTGCGTAACACGTTCTAAGGTTTTCTGCCACCCGCCATGGTAACTCCGGTTAGCGTCATGTGCTAATCTCACTGCTTCCTCAGTCAACCCTTTCGGCAACCATAATCGCCACAGCGAGTCTTCTTCCCCTTCCACCCCCTTACGAAATTTAACTCGTTTGAAAATTACGCCGTCCACCACTCGTAAATCCGGAAGCGATTCCTCGTTTTCGGTGACGGTCCGAATCAAGTCTAAATATTCGTTGCTGCTAAATTCGGGAGAGGCTAAATCTATTTCCCCGGGTGTGGTAGTGAAAGTCAACTCATCGGCATCAAACCGCGACAGCGCATCTGGTACTACATTCAGGGTGCCATTACGATGTTCCATTTTAAAGTCGTATCTTTGCAGTAAGAGCGACCACCTCGCCAACCTCCCGCTCAAGTCCTTTTGTGTCATTAACCACTTAAGACTGGATTGGTCCGTGATAATACGAAACGGCAATCCCTCCACATAGGGTCGGAAACGCTTTACACTGATTATGGCGGCGAGACATTCCAGCTCGATTACCGTGTAATTGCGTTGAGCATTATTCAGTTTTTTCGATACAAACGCGATCGGATGCTCAGCGCCCTCGTCATCGACCTGGAACAACACTCCGCCAACACCTATTTTGGAAGCGTCGCATTGTATTACAAATTCCTTTGAAAAGTCTGGTTGGGCCAAGACAGGGGCGGAACTCAAAGCTACTTTTAGCTTTTCGAAGGCCTATATAGCTTCAGAGGTAAGCTTGAACGGGCCTGCTGACTTACGGAGATAATCGGTCAAGGGACCTGCCAAGTCAGCAAAATTGGTAATAAAGGCCCTGTACCAATTCGCCATGCCCACAAACCTACGCACTTGCCGAGGGGATTTGGGGATCGTGAAGTTTTGCATTGCTTCTATTTTTCCCGGATCCACTTTCAGACACCCGCTGCCTATCAAGTACCCTAAGTAGCGTATTTCCTTCTGACAAAATTTACTTTTCTTCACGTTTATTGTCAGCCCTGCGTCTCTCAAACATTGGGCCACTTCCGCTAGCAATTTCAGGTGGTCTTCAAAATTAGTGCTGCATACCATCAGGTCATCCAGGTAGACAAAGACGTTCTCTCGCAGACGCGAAGGGATTGCCTTGTCCATCAGCCTACTCATAGTCTGCGGTCCATTGCACAGGCCAAATGGCATTACCTTGAAGTGGTACAGAGGCCTCCCCGGAACTGCAAATGCGGTTTTGTCCTTGGAGGACTCTGTAAATTTGATCTGGAAGAACGCGTCCTTCAGATCAATGCCACTAATAAAATGCTTGTCCTTCAGTCTGCTCAATAACCCGTTGATATGGAGCGGGGGGTACGAGTCTTTCTTAGTCACCGCGTTGACCTTCCTAGAATCTATGCACAGCCTAAATTTACCTGGTTTCCGGACCAGTACTACAGGACTACACCACGGGGAGTTTGATTCTTCTATAACTCCTAATTCGAGTAACCTCTCTAGTTCGCTAAAAGCTTCGGCTTGCCTCGGTGGCGAAAGAGGGAAATGTTTGCTTTTTATGGGAACGGCATCACCGGTGTCAATGTGATGCTCCACTAATTTAGTTTGCCCTAGGCTTAACTTCTCGTACGAAGGAAACGTCTCGATGACCTTTTGCAATTCTAATTTCCGGTCTGGCGACAATTCATGGAGGTTAAGTTCCTCTTCCTTTTCAAGTCTAATCTCTATGCACTCTACGCTTGGGAATATTTCGGGAGCTAACGCAAATGCTCTCCAAAAATCTACCCCGAAATACGCTTCTTGGAGCAATGAGGGAACAAGTTAACACGAATAACCTTTGTGATATTTTTGAAGGTGACTGGTAGGGATACTGAGCCTAAAATTTTTTGCTTGTTACCGCCTGCGGTATATACGAACGCATGTAAGGGCTGATATTCTAAGCCGTTATCCTCTAAGAATTCTAATCCATTTTTCCCTAAGATGGAGACGTTGGCTCCCGAGTCCAACAGCCCTACAAGAAAACTATCCTTAATTTTGGCCTTTACGAGAGGCCTTTCATCCTCTGTAAGCGTTAACGTGGTGGCTTGCAGCAGTCTTCGCTCCTGTACTCTCCTGTGGTATCTCTTCCTACACTTCAAAATATTGTCCGATACCGGGTATTGTTCGAAGATGGTATGTCTTATTTGTTTATACCTATGTTCCCTTTCTGCTAAGTTGGTGGAAATTGCGTTTGGCAAGCGACATCCCTATGCTGGCGTTGCAGCATTCTGGTCGGCTCGCCCATCGCTGATGAGGACGTTTGACTCTCGGATTCAGAACTACTCGAATTGTCGGTACTGTCAGGGTAAGTTATTATCACGTTTGGGTGTTCCTTTGCCAGGGTACTACTGCACCTCGGAAGCTCACCACCCCCATGCAGAGATTCACCCTCTGGGTCGGTGCACGGGACGACACTTCGACCACCGGCTGGTGTGGGAGCTATGAAGCCGAACGAGGATCCCCCGCCTTCTCGCTCGGGTACTGGTTTCCCTGCCTGCGATGGTCTCTAGGGCATTTTGGAGTTAATGCTCCCCTATGGCCGCATTTAAAACAAAAGGGATTCCTAATGGGTTCCTCGCAGTATATGTATGAGTGGCCCATTGCCTGGCAATTCCAGCATTGGATTCCCGAATAGTCTGGCCTCCTGTTGCGTCGATATTCCAGCGCCTCTATCTGCGGATCCATTTCGCCGTCCTCGCCGTCCATCCTTATGTCCGGGGTTGTCACGCGTGCTTCGTTTACATGCCGTCCTGGGTAAGTGGCTCCCAACAGCTTGCTTTCTTTCAGCACTTGTTCACCTCTGCGTGCTACATCGCGTAGATCATGAAGTGTCCTTACATCTGCGTTAAAAACCATCAGCTAAAGGCTGTTGACGTTTCTTTTTATTATGTCAATCAGTAGAAGCTCCGACATGGGTTCTCTTAAGCGTGCGTTCAAGGAGATTATGTCCGTGTGGAACACGTCATAGCACTCACTTGCTTTCTGCTTTCGCATGGAGATCTCCATCATGATCTCGTGGTCAGTTTTCAAGGTGCCAAACTCTCTTTTCAATGAGTAGCATAAAAAGGCATAGGTCGCATTAGGGTTTTGTTTTGTGAACAGCTAGTACCATTCTTCGGCCCGCCCGGAAAGAAACAGGTGGAAACTAGCCATGATTTGTTCGTCCGTGCATTGAGTGCGCTCACACAAGTTGTTCAGCTTAAAAAGGAAATCGGCTACGCTCCCAGTGCCGTCGAACGAGATTTTCCACTCCTGCGGTTTCACTACTATGCTGCACGGAGTCGGGTACATTGGTGGTACTACTGTTGGAAGTGGGTTACGGTCCATCCTATTTGCGTTCCGGTTTTGATGAATTGATTGCTGCGCGGATTCGAGAGCGGCGTTGAGCTGGTCCATGTTGGTTCTGATTGACCCCATCTCTCTCCGCATTTCCTCCTGCGAAGCCTGGAACAGCTGGTGTAGCACGTCCACCCACGAGCCTCCACGAGTAGCTTCGTTCTGGATCCCTGGAGTATTCGTCCGGTCACTTGCAGCTTCTCTTATATTTCCCATTCCATAATTAGGTGGTAAAGCACCAGCTCCATCTGGAGCGTAGGTCGACACATTGGTCATTAGCCCCGAGATATCATGCGCGTTTAACAGTGGCGCATTCGGATTACTGGTGCTTCCAGGTCTGTCCAGTTTGTCGCGAGGTTCATTCAGGTCCGAGCCCATATTCGTTCCCGCGGGATCTACATATGGTCCACCTACTGGGGTGTGCACCACCAAGGGACGCCTGGCCTTGAGGAAAGCCCCCATATTATTACTGACCCGGTTCTGGCTTCCCGCACTCCCAAACGGAGTATTTCGGCCCGGTTGGCCGTACGACTGCTCGCGCGACATAGTCAAAAAAAAAAATGGGCAAATCGTAGAATAAAAAAAAAAATTTTGCCACGTAAGGCAGTTAGGGATTGGAGGGAGAGAAAAAAAAGTTAAAGTCCACCCCCTTCACCTAGTATACCTAGCGATGATTGATAGGAAAACATTTTTTTTTTATATATATCTACAGGTGCGCGAGGAAATACAAAAAACTCGCTAATAATAATTTCTACGATTGATAGCCGTACAAAAAAAAGGTCAAGCTGCAAGAAAAAATGATTAGTTATATAATCAGTGGGAATGCTGGCATCCCCTTCCCGAAGGCACTCGGGCCACAGGCAAAAACAAAAAATCACAAATCCATTCATACTTGTCCCTAGTGCTCCCAATCGCAATGCGAGGGGGTCTTAAGGCCCCCCTCCGAGACTGGTTGGGGCCACTAGGGTCACTCCAAGCAAACACGGGTTGGTCTCAACACGCCCAGCCGCAACGCAGGGGCAGTCTCCAGAGGCTTGCCCCTGGGACTGGTTGGGGGTGTTGAGGCCTCCCGTTCATTCTTACTGTACACCCCTCCTGCCTCCGCCGCAATGGTTGGAGCGGTTTCGGAACCGCTCCCCCAGTCTGGTGGGACAGGAAGGAGTGCCACTTTGAATCCCAGCTCAACCCGTCACAATCCAGGTGGCACTAGGTGTTGCCACCTGAGACGTGGGATGAGCTGGGGTCCTTACAATTCACCCACTCACTCACACAAGACAACACAAATTCGGCAGGTAAAAAGTTATAAAAATTAGACGTTACAAAAAAAACCAATTAGCGGACAAAATTTACCAACGCCGACTACGGACAATATTCCGGCAACAAAAAAAAACCCAACTACAAAAAAAATAAAGTGCGTGCAGCACTGCCTCACCGGGTGAATACAAAAATCCGGAGGACTGACGTGAAGTCCCGTGGATCCCTCGGCTACCGGAGACGATGATCACTCCGGACACCCTGATCCGTCTAACCATCCCACCGCAACGTAGGTGGCAGCTCCTGTGGCTGCTCACTCGGACTGGTGGGATGGTCAACTTCACAAGTTGACCTGGAGTGACCCTCGCACCTGGCGCCTCAGGAACCACGTTGGGCGCCATCTGTTATGGATACGCATTTTCGGTGGAAGCAGTAAGGAAGGCGGTCGGCATGATGTGGTGGTGCACAGTGGCTAGTCATTGTCGGCTGAGGCGGGTCCTTGCCAACCTTACTGTTCCTGCGCCATAAACAGAAAAAAATTCCTATCATGCCTATCAAAACCAAAAGCTGTCAAAATCAAAAACCCTGACAGAAGCGCAGAGACCGACTCAAAACGCTTATAAATTCAAATTAAAACAACATCCGGCCGAACCGGATGTCACGGACAGACCGTTACCATTCAAAAATTTTAATTAAAAAAAAAAACAACCGCAAAAAAAAATTTACCGAACCGGACATGACCGGTTACTAACTGCTGAAAGTCAAAGAAAAAAAATAATGCTGAAAATTAAAAGAAAACAAGGCCGAATATATATAGGTGGCGCCGCGGGTGGTGTTGCGACGCCCGGTGCTTTGCCCACCCTCAAAATCCATGACCACCGACGCACCTATTTTTCGGTGGCCCCTTACCTGGTAACCCTACGTGCCTTCTAAATAAATGGCGACGCCAGCATTCCCATATTATTTACAAGTTTATTCAAATTTCATTTTCACTAACGTATGTATGCTATAAAAGAAATATTTAAAGCTATACCTATATTTATGTCACCCCCTTTTTTTCTTGACAAGGGTTATAAGCTCTTGGTGTGAAAAAAAAAATGTAAATAAACGTGCTTATGAATAGTAGACATATTACATACAAAGTAAAAATTTGGTTAAATGCCCGTTTTCGTTTCATTCACAAACCTATTCTAGGGCTATACAGTTTGGATACAAATTCCGATAATTGGGGGCCCCTTACAAAATTAATATGTTGTTGTGGTAGAACTTATTTTTGAGTTTAACAAAATATCAATTCGGTATAACGCATATTATAATGACACTAATATGTAATATGTACTAAGAAAATTTGTTATAAACGCAATTAAGATTAAATTTGGGGTAAATCATACTCCTCGAAGAAATTGTTTCACATATTCAAGTAAAACATAACTTTTAAATTTATAGGACAATTAACGGAATCGTTTTACATATTCAGGTAAAACGGGTACTTTTAATTTCATGGTAAAATTCATAGAAAAATTAACGAAATCGTTTACATGTTCAGGTAAAACGTGAAATTTAAATTTATGGTAAAATTAACGAAATCATTTTACATGTTCAGGTAAAACGTAAACTGTTTTGCATTTACCAGTCAGTGCTGGTATTGTTTTGTTTTTTTTTTATACTCAGTTGAGCAGAGCTCACAGAGTATATTAAGTTTGATTGGATAACGGTTGGTTGTACATATATAAAGGAATCGAGATAGATATAGACTTCCATATATCAAAATAATCAGGATCGAAAAAAAAATTTGATTGAGCCATGTCTGCCCGTCCGTCCGTCCGTTAACACGATAACTTGAGTAAATTTTGAGGTATCTTGATGAAATTTGGTATGTAGGTTCCTGAGCACTCATCTCAGATCGCTATTTAAAATGAACGATATCGGACTATAACCACGCCCACTTTTTCGATATCGAAAATTTCGAAAAACCGAAAAAGTGCGATAATTCATTACAAAAGACCGATAAAGCGACGAAACTTGGTAGATGAGTTGAACTTATGACGCAAAATAGAAAATTAGTAAAATTTTGAACAATGGGCGTGGCACCGCCCACTTTTAAAAGAAGGTAATTTAAAACTTTTGCAAGCTGTAATTTGGCAGTCGTTGAAGATATCATGATGAAATTTGGCATGAACGTTACTCTTATTACTATATGTACGCTTAATAAAAATTAGCAAAATCGGAGAAGGACCCGCCCACTTTAAAAAAAAAATTTTTTTTAAAGTAAAATTTTAACAAAAAATTTAATATCTTTACAGTATATAAGTAAATTATGTCAAGATTCAACTCCAATAATGATATGGTGCAACAAAATACAAAAATAAAAGAAAATTTAAAAATGGGCGTGGCTCCGCCCTTTTTCATTTAATTTGTCTAGGATACTTTTAACGCCATAAGTCGAACAAAAATTAACAAATTGAAATTTGGTAGGGGCATAGATTTTATGGCGTTAACTGTTTTCTGTGAAAATGGGCGAAATCGGTTGATGTCACGCCCAGTTTTTATACACAGTCGTCCGTCTGTCCTTCCGCATGGCCGTTAACACGATAACTTGAGCAAAAATCGATATATCTTTACTAAACTCAGTTCACGTACTTATCTGAACTCACTTTATCTTGGTATGAAAAATGAACGAAATCCGACTATGACCACGCCCACTTTTTCGATATCGAAAATTACGAAAAATGAAAAAATGCCATAATTCTATACCAAATACGAAAAAAGGGATGAAATATGGTAAGGTAATTGGATTGTTTTATTGACGCGAAATATAACTTTAGAAAAAACTTTATAAAATGGTTGTGACACCTACCATATTAAGTAGAAGGAAATGAAAAATTTCTGCAGGGCGAAATAAAAAACCCTTAAAATCTTGGCAGGTATTACATATATAAATAAATTAGCGGTATCCAACAGATGATGTTCTGGGTCACCCTGGTCCACATTTTGGTCGATATCTGGAAAACGCCTTCACATATACAACTACCACCACTCCCTTTTAAAACTCTCATTAATACCTTTAATTTGATACCCATATCGTACAAACTCATTCTAGAGTCACCCCTGGTCCACCTTTATGGCGATATTTGGAAAAGGCGAACACCCATAGAACGAAGGCCCACTCCCTTTTAAAAATACTCATTAACACCTTTCATTTGATACCCATATCGTAAAAACAAAGTCTAGAGTCACCCCTGGTCCAGAAAGGCCCACTCCCTCTTAAAATACTCATTAACTCCTTTCGTTTGATACCCATATTGCACAAACGAATTCTAGAGTCACCCCTGGCCCACCTTTATGGCGATATCTCGAAACGGCGTCCACCTATGGAACTAAGGATTACTCCATTTTAAAATACTCATTAACACCTTTCATTTGATACCCATATCGTACAAACGCATTCTAGAGTCACACCTGGTCCATCTTTATGGCGATATCTCGAAAAGGCGTCCACCTATAGAACTAAGGCCCACCCCCTCTTAAAATACTCATTAACACCTTTCATTTGATACCCATATCGTACAAACAAAGTCTAGAGTCACCCCTGGTCCAGAAAGGCCCACTCCCTCTTAAAATACTCATTAACTCCTTTCGTTTGATACCCATATTACACAAACGAATTCTAGAGTCACCCCTGGTCCACCTTTATGGCGATATCTCGAAAAGGGGTCCACCCACAGAACTAAGCCCCACGCCCTTTTAAAATAATCATTAACACCTTTCATTTGATACCCATATCATACAAACAAATTCTAAAGTCACCCCTGGTCCACCTTTATGGCGATATCTCGAAAAGGCGAACACCTATAAAACGAAGGCCCACTCCCTTTTAAAATACTCATTAACACCTTTCATTAGATACCCACATCGTACAAACAAAGTCTAGAGTCACCCGTGGTCCACCTTTATTGCGATACCTCGAAAATGCGTCCACCTATAGAACTAAGGCCCACTCCCTCTTAAAATACTCATTAACTCCTTTCGTTTGATACCCATATTGCACAAACGAATTCTAGAGTCACCCCTAGTCCACCTTTATGGCGATATCTCGAAAAGGGGTCCACCTATAGAACTAAGCCCCACGCCCTTTTAAAATAATCATTAACACCTTTCATTTGATACCCATATCATACAAAAAAATTCTAAAGTCACCCCTGGTTCATCTTTACGGCGATATCTCGAAAAGGCGTCCATCTATAGAACTTAGGTCCACGCCCTTTTAAAATACTCATTAATACCTTTCATTTGATACCCATATCGTACAAACGCATTCTAGAGTCAACCCTGATCCACCTTTATGGCTATATCCATAAATGGCGTCCACCTATAGAACTATGGCCCACTCCCTCATAAAATACTCTTTAATGCGTTTCATTTGATACACATGTCATACAAATATATTCCAGGGTTACCCGAGGTTCTTTTTACAACATGGTTATTTTCCCTTATGTTGTCACCATAGCTCTCAACTGAGTATGTAATGTTCGGTTACACCCGAACTTAACCTTCCTTACTTGTTTCTCTTGATTCTAAGTTAATTAAACCTATCTACTTAACTTTACGTTACGTCTACTTTTTTTTTTTTTTTTGCATGGTATAATAAGTTAACTTTACTACAAGTGGATGCAGCTTGCTCTCTTTAACTTAGGTATATGCATGTATGTATGTATTACGTGTTAAGATTCTATACTAGGGTGATAGCCTTGAAGTTGAATATGTCTGTATATTAACAATATATGTTGTTGCAGAGTCAAAAAAAAATTAAAGAACATGGTTGAGACTACAAATTCGTATATTTAGTTCAGTATTGGAACGAACTCACCGCTTTAACCGCTGATATTCGCTGTCGCAATTGGGATGGCCGCAGGCCTATGTTCGCTGCCCTGTGGTTGTTATTGTAGCTAGTATTGTTGTAGCCGTTATGGTCGTAGCTGGTAGGGTTGCGCTAGCATTGTTATAGCCGGTATAGTCGTAGCTGATAAGGATGCGGCTAGTATTTTTGTAGCCGTTATGGTCGTAGCTGATAGGGTTGCGCTAATATTGTTGTCGGTGGTGCCCGTGATAATAGTAGGCGCCGTTGGTGGTGGTTGGCGCTTTGGGTCGAGGTAACCGAGTGGCGATAAAGCTTCGTGCTACCCTTTACGAGCCGGATGACTTGGCTCTTTGACGTTGATTGTATTACGCGGCAGCGTACTACTGGCCCTGGAGGCAGAGGTGGTGTCGGACGCTTTTCCGCAGATGGCAGGGCTCCTCGCAAACGTAGAGGAAGGGGTTTATCTCACCAGGTGTGACTGCGAACGCCGACCTACTTCAACTGGATCTTGTGTCCATGCAACACAACCGGTGGAAGCTTTACTACCACCCAAAACAGACGCGTAGAAACGAGATTTGTCGGAAAGAACGATTTCGGTGCTTTGCGCTATCGTCTCTTTCCTAGTTTCTGGACAATCACCTGCTTACGCGCACAGCCGGCGAGGATGTTTTGTGATTAGTTGAGTATAGTTGGGGATGCGCAGTGAGCAATAAGGTTACCAAAGCAGTATAGTTGAGTATCGTTGGGGATGCGAAGTGAGCAATAAGGTTACTAAAGCAGTATATTAGCGGAACTTGACGCTTTTGCTGCTGAAGTTATGCCCCTAGATGTTATATATCCCGTTTGTATAATTGTAGGGTCGCCAAAATTTCGCTCACGCAATTTTTCACCTTTACTCTTTTTCTTTTTGCCGGAAACTCATGGCAATTTTCGCTAGTGATGGCCCGTCTGTTTTTTTTTTTTCCCTTGTTATTCGATACTTTTATCGCAACTTTCGCCCCATCACTAGGTGTGTTCGCGCGAATACGCTCCCAAGTGGATCGTAGCCGTAGACCGTAGCAGCAGACCGTAACAATACCAAGGGTTTCTCATCAACAATTTGTTTAGTGCCGTCCGAATCCGAATCGGAATCACTAGAACTTTCCTCACTAGGTGTGACTGTGAAACGCCGGCCTACTACTTCAACTGGATATTCTTTACGTTGAGCTTGTGTCCACACAACACAACCGTTGTAAGGTTTATTACCACCCAAAATAGACGAGTAAAACGAGGTTTGTCGGAATGAACTGGTCGGTACTTTGCGCTATCGACTCTTTCCTAGTTTCTGGGCATTTTCCCGTTTGTTATTTTGGTAGTTGGGTGAAGGAATCGGCCTGCAATTCCTCGTTGCGGTCTTGTGGTTCTTCACAATACTCTCTTGAATATGTTCACAGCACGGCGAGGGTGCTTTGCGATGAGTTGAATATAGTCGGGGATGTGTAATTGATGTAAGCAAGGAGGCAGGAGCTGTGCTTGACGCCTTTGAAAAAGAAAAGCCAACTCTTGCTTTTTTCCGGCCGGAAAAACGTGCTATCTTTTTGCTTTTCTTTTTCTCAATTTTTCACCTTTTCTTCGTTTTACTTGCGGCCGGAAACTCATGGCAATTTTCGCTAGTGATCGCCGGTCTGTTTTTTTCTTGTTTTCCGATACTTTTTTATCGCAACTTTCGCCCCATCACCAGTCACTAGGTGTGTTCGCGCGAACACGCTCCAAAGTAGACCGTAACCGTAGACCATAATAGCAGACCGTAACAAATTAAGATATGCGATCGTCAACAAATGCATTGTATTGGAAATACGGCGTTTTCTAATAAAAAGACTTCCAAGAAGTATTTCAAATTTACTGGAAAGTGCTTTAAATGTGGAAAAGTGGGCCATAAGGCTAAAGACTGTCGTAATGTTAACGCTCGAAACGCAGTTGAGAACAGTAAATCTACACGTATATGTTTTGTTGCTGAACATGGAAGTGAACATAAAGAGATAAAAAATTCAAAATTGAAATTTAAACTAGACTCAGGAGCCAGTGACCATTGTGAATGATAACTAAGTCATTGTGAAAGATAACTAAAGGGCCCATTACCCATACTTAGCATAGACTTGACTTGACTTGAGAACTGTCACTTACAGTTCTGTTAAATGAACATTGCATGTTATGATTACTCAAAACTTGGCAACACTTAACTTGACTTAGAAGTCTGTTGAATTTTGATTTTCTATGTAAGTTCTAAGTGACGTTTACATTTTGAGATGCCATTTGTTCGTTTCCATTTCATTTTGACATTTTGTCATACAAATTGACAGATTGTATACGCTAAGCGGAATATAATCGTGGCTAAGTTGCCAAGCTTATGCCAACTCAAGTCAAGTCTATGCTAAGTATCAGTAATGGGCCCTTAAGTGTGATATCTTCTGCATAGACGTCAAAATTCCAAAATGATTGGATCACCTGATTTGTAATTGACTATCGCTATCTCATTCTGCATCTCTTTCTATCACCCGCTGAAGATATGCGCCGCCATATTGAACACTCTGTCAAAACGCTAAAAAGTAGCCATATTGGACATCCTGTCAGGCAGTTGACAGATAAGATATCACACTTAGTTATCATTCACAATGCCAGTGACCATTTAGCAAATGAGAAATGCATAGTGTACCTATACCAAGTGTGTTCACTAAGCGATAAACGTCAAAACTACAAACAGCCTCGCTCACCTGATGGAAATCTCAGGTCTAGAGTCGCATTTTTAGTCTCAACGACAACATTTTTGACTACCAATCGTATGGACTTTTTCAATTTTTCAATCATTCGGAGCATTCGGTAATGGTATCCATTTTGAATTCGCTGTCATTCCGAATCCAGCGAGTGCCTGTCAGAATGCTTGACAGATAAGTCAACACACTTGTACTTGTACACTATGGAGAAATGGTATTTTGAAAAGCTCTTAAAACTAGATCACCCCGTTTTCATTGACGTTGCCAAAAATAGTCAAACTCTTATAGTACCGACACATAAGCAGTTTTTCATATAGATGAGTTTAACACAAGCTTATGCATTACGAGTAGATTGCACATATTTTTATGGAGAATGGTAGAAAGAGCGACACTGTCGCCATCTGATATTGAAAAGTAGCCATCTCCCAAATTTTGTTCCAAGCAAATCATAAGAAGAAGAATTTGATATTTGCTTTGGCTAAGGGTGTTGGCACACTTTACAAGTGAAATTATTTTTCCCACTGGTTGGTACATTTTCTAACATTTTTCGCAATTAAAAACTGCAATATAACAATCGATTACGACATCGAAAATATTGTAACGAATTTGCTTGCAAATCCTCTTATTTGCCTTTTTGCTAAGTTCGTATCACTAAACTGTTGAATAAATAACTCCAATATTGAATAATGGAAAAATGGCCTTTATTAAAGTACTTCACAATAACACTTATACTTTGCAATTAGCTGGCTTAGTAACCAAACTGATAGCTTAAATGAAACTGACTTTCAAAATAATACTGCTATTGCTCGCTAGATATCGTCTTAATCGAAACTGATTGACAACTCAAATCAAACTGAATTACTTCTTACTCGCTTGCACCGCTTTACCGCATACATCTAGGCTCTTCTGTTTCCAGAACTTACCAACTATTTCGTGTGTTTATAGTTCTCATATAGTTTCTACTTGTTTACAATTGTCTACTTTTCAGCGTCTCCCAGATGTATGTGAGTTTGTAGTTTACAGTCTCTCGCACACACATAGGCGTATAAGTAAATGCATATGTGTGTGAGATCTCTCGGCTGCCTTATATATGTGTATACATGATTTGATTACCGACGTAAATACCGCTTAGTATGGCCTTAGCATCGCCTTAGTTATGGTATAGCTTAGTGATGCTAATATCCGTGACACTGCCCTCCACCTAAGTCTGATCGTCCCGATCAGACGAATCTCTCGATCTAACCGCTACTAGCCTCTTCAAATGAACCACCATTCTATTTCGTGGTTTCCCAATTGTTTGTATGCGGAAGATGGCATCATTAATCCTTTTTACAACTTTGTACGGGCCTTCCCAACTGCACCAAAATTTGGAAGGAACACCTTTCCGCTGGTGAGTGTTGTACAACAGTACCAAATCTCCCTCCAAGAAACCCTCCGAATTATTCTTGTTGTCGTACCTGTATTTCATCTTACTACTCATTATCCTGGATTGTTCCCTCGCACTCTGTTGTTTGGCCAATGAACTACTTCGTAGAGCTTGCGCTGGACGGACTTGCTGTGCATAATCAGTATCGTTCCCACGTTTCCCCACAGTAGTGCGCTCTGGCTTGAAACTACCCTCGCATTCTTTCTGGGAAATTCGTTGCTTCAGTTTTGTGCGTCCATTAGGTTTTGTCAATGCCAGTGTTTCTCTCGCAGGTACTTTTGATTTTGATTTATTTGGCCCATTCGATCTATCAACCTTTGCCTTTGACTTTCGTGGCCTTTGTCGAGTCTTTTCCACCAGTACCCTATTTCTGCTGAACCCTTTCTCCAAACTGAAGTTAAGTGGTATATCCTGGTTCTTATAGCGCATCACCCTTCTCTGCATATCGATCTTGATGTCATGGTCAACCAAGAAGTCCACTCCCAATATGACTTCATCAACGATCTCTGCCACAACGAATTTGTGTGGAACCATGACCTCCCGAATTAAGACTTCGCATACCACTTCTCCCTGGACTTGGTTATACTCGCCAGTAATCGTACGCAATCTTGCTCCAGGTAATGGCTTTACTTTCCTGTTGACCAAATCAGATCGGATCAAGGAATGAGATGCGCCCGTATCTACAGTCAGTACACGCTCCTTGCCATCCACATTTCCTTTGACGGTAAGACTGCTCGATTTCCTTCCAGTTTGCGAGATAGGTATGACACGGCATTCAATAGCTGGGGCAAGTTCTCGATCCTTACATTTGACTCGCTCTTGTTTATCTCCTCCATCTTTGCGTTTACGAGCAGCCAAGTTGGAACTACCATGACCGGTGCTGCAATGACGTGCAATGTGACTTGGGTTACCGCACTTGAAACACTTCATAACTTCGGCATTGTTCTGTTGTAATCCCTTCAGTGCTTCCAAAATTGTGTCTGCCCAATCTGGCCTTTCCACTTCCACACGATGAGCTTTGTATGCTGGCTTACTCAAAAGTGAGGCTGTTTCCTGAGTCAGTGCATGCGATACCGTTTCAGCAAATGTTAGTTTTGGATTCGCATATGTAGCCCGCTTCGTTTCCACATCTCGTATGCCATTTATGAAACTCTGGATTTTTACCCTTTCAGTGTATTCCACGGGTGCGTCCGCATTTGCAAGATGAGCCAATCTTTCAATATCTGAAGCAAACTCCTGCAATGTCTCATTTGCTTTTTGGTAGCGGTTTTGCAACTCAATTTGGAATATCTGTTTTCTATGCTTGCTTCCATAACGTCGTTCTACAGCAGCCATCAATGCTTCATAATTGTTCCGCTCTCCTTCGGGAATCGTCTGTAGGATTTCCGCTGCTGGCCCCTTCAATGCCACGAACAGTGCAGCAACTTTATGTTCCGCATTCCAGTTGTTCACTGCTGCGGTCTTCTCAAACTGTAGTTTGAAGACCTGGAAAGGAACAGAACCGTCAAAAGATGGAGTTTTTACCTTCGTATTACTCGCTGAAACTGTTGGGCGATTTATTTGCAACTCCTGTATACGACCTTTCAAAGCTTCTATCTCGGCATCCATTTTGTCCTCGAGCTGTACAATTTTTGTATTCTGTGCTTCTAACTGCGAAGACATTTGTGCCACCTGCAATGTTAAGCGCTCCTCTTGTGCTTCCATCTTGGATGTAATCTGTGTCGACATTTCTGAAATACGCGTTTCTTGTGCTTCAATCTTCGATGTTATTTCTGACGACATTTCTGCAATACGTGTCTTCTGTTCTTCCATCTTGGATGCCAGTTGAGATGTTATATCTATCTTTTGCGATTCCAGTTGAGATGACATTTGGACGACATTTCTGAAATACGCGTTTCTTGTGCTTCAATCTTTGATGTAATTCGTGTCTCTTGGGATTCTATCTTGGATGTTATACGGTTCTCCTGCGATTCCAGTTGGGATGTCACTGTTGATGTTTGCACAGATATTGCAGCCAAAATCATGTTCAAGTCTGTGCTCGTAGCTGTCTGCGATGTTTCGTTTTTCTCTTAAATTTTTGTTGTCTCCTCGCCATCAAGATAAAAGACATACTCTTCCACATCAATTCCTTCTAATTCCATTGCCTCTCGTAGTCGTGCCTGAAGTTCGAGTTTAATGCCGGTTGAATTCAATACACGGTTCTCCAACTCTTTCTTCAGTTGCGGGATCTTCAATTCACTTAACTTTGCCATGTCCCTGTTGTCCTCTGGAATTTATTCAACAATTCCTCTTCTGACACCAATTGTAACGAATTTGCTTGCAAATCCTCTTATTTGCCTTTTTGCTAAGTTCGTATCACTAAACTGTTGAATAAATAACTCCAAAATTGAATAATGGAAAAATGGCCTTTATTAAAGTACTTCACAATAACACTTATACTTTGCAATTAGCTGGCTTAATAACCAAACTGATAGCTTAAATGAAACTGACTTTCAAAATAATACTGCTATTGCTCGCTAGATATCGGCCTAATCGAAACTGATTTACAACTCAAATCAAACTGAATTCCTTTTTACTCGCTTGCACCGCTTTTATAGTTTACGCTGCATACATCTAGGCTCTTCTATTTCCAGAACTTACCAACTATTTCGTGTGTTTACAGTTCTCATATAGTAGTAGAAATACTTGTTTACAATTGTCTACTTTTCAGAGTCTCCCAGATGTACATATGTGAGTTTGTAGTTTACAGTCTCTCGCACACACATAGGCGTATAAGTAAATGCATCTGTGTGTGAGATCTCTCGGCTGTATTATATATGTGTATATATGATATACATGATTACCGACGTAAATACCGCTTAGCATGGCCTTAGCATCACCTTAGTGATGGTATAGCTTAGTGATGCTAATATCCGTGACAATATGTTAGCAAGTATTTTTGTTATATAGGGAGAATGTTTATAACAGTGCTTCGCGAAATTTTGTATGTGAATGGGCAAGGCGTAATAAACTTCAATTGCCAAGTGTGAAGTTCCTTCATATTTATAAACGCAACATCTTGGTTGATTGTGGCGATGTTATTGCAATGCATAAGCTTGTGTTAAACGCATCTATATGAAAAATGTCATTCTGTCACGGCCATAATTATTGCTAAAGGCGGTGACATAATGACATTTTTTATATAGATGCGTTTAACACAAGCTTATGCATTCCAATAACATCGCCACAATCAACCAAGATGTTGCGTTAGGAACTTCAGAGGTGGCAATTGAAGTTTATTACGCCTTGCCCATTCACATACAAAATTTCGCGAAGCACTGTTATAAACATTCTCCCTATACAACAAACATACTTGCTAACATATTTTGTGTCGTAATCGATTGTTATATTGCAGTTTTTAATTGCAAAAAATGTTAGAAAATTTACCAGCCAGTGGGAAAAATAATGTCACTTGCAAAGTCTGCCAACACCCTTAGCGAAAGCAATTGTCAAATTCTTCTTCTTAAGCTTTGCTTGGAACAAAATTTGGGAAATGGCTACTTTTCAATATCAGATGGCGCCAGTGTCGCTCATTCTACCGTTGTCCATAAAAATACGTTCAATCACTCATACTCATAATGCATAAACATGTGTTAAACTCATCTATATGAAAAACTGCTTATAGCTATCATCCGGTGGCAAAATCCTGAACCAGATAAATAATTTTGCATGTAAATGCAACAACAACGATTTGAGCCAGATAAATCCTGATAGAAGTCTGGTTCAATTTGTGAGCCAGATAATTTGTTAATTACTTCTTTTTAGGTTGGCAACGCGGCCTTTAATATACCTACTTTTTAAAAAATAGATGTCGCTGCCTAGCCTTTCGCCGTATGAGTTAAATGTAAAAGAGCGGCGACATCTGCCTATCACATTTCACGTGTGCGAAAATTTCACGACATCTGCTTCTCATGTCTCGCAATGATCCAGAGCATTCCCGCGAGAATTGAGCGTGAGCCGGAGCTGTAAAACTCACTGAAAGACGGCATATGTGTCGAACCCTTCAAAAAACGCGAGTACTCTATAAATAATGTAAGGAATACTGCTTTGGGAGTGTAGGACTGCTCCAAATCTAATCTGTATTCATACAAAAAATGTGCTCCAATTAACATTGCGATGTCCTAGGAGAGGAGTAGGTGATCCCACTCTCGCTTTGTTTGTGCGTATTCTATAGAGTACATACGTTAGAGTTCTTTCGAAAATACTTTCACTGTAGTACTCCATGGAGCACCCACAGAGGATCACATGCCAAAGTACTAAAGAGGAATTGTGTCGGAAAGAATTATCGAAGTGAATTTAATTTAAAATGAAAGTAAATGAAGAGGGGCAATACAACTTTTATATTTTATACTACGAATATTCTTATGTTATTTAGCATTTGCGTGAATAAAGAAACTAATATAATATGTATACATAAAACCAGTGCGCTGTTGCATTTTATCAGAGTTGCCAAAGTAAAATTTTATTAATAGTTATTTGCATTCAATATTTTACTTTTGGCAACTCTGATCGATCGTCATCGTGTCGTGATCACTGTCGTTAAAAAACGAGCAATGATCGGCTGATGGTGGTCCACAAACGCATTGCAAAGGAGTATTGTTAGAGTACTCCAACATGAAGAAAATGCAACACGTAATCCAACAATTTTTGCAGGGGAATTGTAACTATGCAGGACAAATAAGTGGTTTTAGTAATAAAGGAGTGTAGTTTGCAATGAATGACGTTTTGTTTGTATCAGAACTGCGTGATAATTTGTTATCTGTTCGTAAACTTACTAAAACTGGTGTGGATATTATATTTTGTGAAAATAAAGCTAATATCATCAATAATGGAGAGCTGTTGGCAACAGCAAACCTACGTAATCGTTTGTATGAAATTGAAATTGATGTTATGCGACCATCAGCATGGATAGCTATCATCCGGTGGCAAAATCCTGAGCCAGATAAATAATTTTGCATGTAAATGCAACAACAACGATTTGAGCCAGATAAATCCAGATAGAAGTCTGGTTCAATTTGTGAGCCAGATAATTTGTTAGTTACCCTGCAAAAATTGTTGGATTACGTGTTCCATTTTCTTCATGTTGGAGTACTCTAACAATACTCCTTTGCAATGCGTTTGCGGACCACCATCAGCCGATCATTGCTCGTTTTTTAACGACCGTGATCACGACGCGATGACGATCGAACAGAGTTGCCAAAAGTAAAATATTGCATACAAATAACTGATAATAAAATTTTACTATGGCAACTCTGATAAAATGCAACCGCGCACTGGTTTTATGTATACATACTATAGTATAGAGAAATATTAGTTTCTTTATTAACGCAAATGCTAAATAACATAAGAATATTCGTAGTAAAAAATATAAAAGTTGTATTGCCCCTCTTCATTTACTTTCATTTTAAATTAAATTCACTCCGATAATTCTTTCCGACACAATTCCTCTTTAGTACTTTGGCATATGCTGGTGTGCTCTATGGAGTACTACAGTGAAAGTACTTTGGAAAGTACTCTCACGTATGTACTCTATGGAATACTCACAAACAAAGCGAGAGTGGGACCACCTACTCCTCTCCTAGGACATCGCAATGTTAATTGGAGCACATTTTTTGTGTGAATACAGATTAGTTTTAGAATACTCCTTGTTATGTATTCACCAACAGTTGGCAGCCCTCTTTTTCCTACTGTCATTATTATATATATATATATATATATACTCTTTTCCTTTTTTCATATATTGATATAATTACTACTGCTATAGCTATGATGTAAAATTCCTCATACAAATAAATTGAAGTTTTTTTTATATAGTATAACTTAAAATCAAGCACGTGCATTTATTCCTTTATAGGACATAACAATAGAAATGGCGACGGGTAGTAAAATCGGAAAATAATTATTTAGATAGACGGTCCAAAAATTTTACTAGACGTGCACGAACATAACCTCAAAATAAAATGGAGGCTCAAATTCAACAATTGCTACAGGCAATAACCGCCATAACGACAACGATGCAGCAGCAGCAACAGCAAATTGCGGCAAATCATCAAACGAGCAATACCAACGTAAACATCATGTCAAGTTTCGAACCATTCGATCCAAAAATAGAATCATTTAAAACATATAAAGAGCGTCTGGATAATCATTTCCATATTAAATACACAAATTTCTTTGTGAAATCCAAAATAGAGAACAGTCGTTGGCAGAATTTTTAATTGCCCCATACAGAAAAGAGCAATGGAGTGTGGATTTATATGTGAATGTGGGAAGTCTATCTCAGATATTTTTCCAAGAGCCCAACTAATCAGAGGTATACGCGATGGGCATATTCGAGAACAGCTGCTACAGAATCCGAAAGCAACATTCAAGCAAATAGTTGAAAAAGCAACAACTTTGGAAGCTGCTAAAATAAATAATAACGTGATCGCAAACAAGGCAACCGGTTCAACAAGCGAAGTTCAGCAAATCCGTCAACATGTTAGTAATCATAACTATCGTCGTAGTAGAATTGTAATGGAAGTTTCTCTAGAAATAGAAATTCAAAGTCACCGACAAGAGTTAATTACAGCGAATTAGGTATAGAAGGATTGTGTCTAAGATGCGGCCGTAATAATCATTTATCAAAAGAATGCAATCTAGAGAGAGGCAAGTTAAAATGTAATTCATGTGGCAAAACTGGTCATGTCAAAAAGGTCTGCATTCAAGATAGAATAAAGCAAAAGAAATCGAAAATTGCGACCAATAACACCACTACATCAAATGCTATTGAATCGTTCACAACAGAAGAGGAATGTTATGGTGTGAATCAAGTTATCGACATTTATGAACATAGCACTGCAAAAATATCACGTATGGACGCAGAAAAATTTTATAAAGATGTGGTAATTAATGGAAGAAAACAAAACTTCGAAGTCGACTCAGGTGCCGGCTACACGTTACTGCCGGAAAATCAATTTATGAAATTAAATCAATGCACCGCTAAGGAAAACAAATATTGCCTTCCGCGTTTATACAGATGATGTTTTTGTGCCAATAGGAGTCGTTACTGTGGACGTAAAGTACAAAAATAGGAAATCAAAAGAAGATTTGTACATTGTATCTTCGAAACGTACCGCATTACTGGGACGTGTATGGATACGCCATTTGAAAATTAATCTACATGAAATTGACGAAGACAGTTCTAAAAACGACATTAGCTACAACAACATAAATTCTATATCAGAAATCGAACAGAAATTTTCAGAAATTTTCGAAGAACGTGTTGAATGCATTCCAGATTTGGTTTGTAGTTTAAAACTACGCCAGGGTGCAAAGCCAGTGTTCTTAAAAGAAAGGCCAGTGCCTTTTGCCATACGCGAAAAAGTAGAACGTGAACTGGATAATTTAGAACGAGACGGCATAATTACAAAAATTAATACTAGCAATTGGGGTTCACCTTTGGTGGTAATTCCAAAACCTGATGGTAATATACGACTATGCGTCGACTATAAAGTAGCTGTTAACCCTCAGTTGGAAACCGCTCATTATCCAATAAAAAGAGTCGATTAAATGTTTAACAGTTTAAAGAATTCTAAATATTTTTGCAAGTTAGACATATACAAAGCATATCTGCATGTACGAGTTGATGATGACAGCAAAGAAGTGCAAACTATTTCAACGCACCCAGGTACGTACCAAATGAATCGATTATCTTTTGGAATTAAAACTGCTCCGAGTGAGTTTAACCGTATTTTAGATCAAATATTACAAGGCCTCGAAGGTACAGTCTCTTATTTTGACGATATAATTATACATGGTGCAACGTTGAAAGAATGTGAAGAACATCTGATCAAATGCTTTGAAATATTGAATAAATATCAACTGCACGTCAACAAAAGAAAATGTGATTATTTTAAAGAAAAAATTAAATACCTTGGATATATAGTAAGTCATAACAAAATAGCAAAATGTCCAGATAAAGTAAAGGCGATTATAGACATGCCAAAACCTCAAAATGTAGAGCAATTAAGAAGATTCCTTGGAATGATTACATATTATTCAAAATTTCTACCGGATATTTCGACAATTACATTCCCTTTACGCAAGCTTTTAGAAAAAAATAAAAAGTTTAATTGGACAACACAATGCGAAGAATCATTTAAAAAGCTTAAACAGGAAATTCTTAAAGACAGGGTTATAGTACCATTCAACGAAGCTTTGCCGATAACATTAGCGTGCGATGCAAGCCCAACGGGCATAGCTGCAGTACTATCTCATATTGTTGAAGGAGAGGAACGCCCCGTCGCATTTATTTCAAGAGCATTAACAAAAGCAGAACAAAATTACAGCCAGCTTGACAGAGAAGCGTTAGCAATTATTTTTGCCGTTGATAAGTTTTTTATGTATTTATACGGAAGAGAATTTACATTACTGACAGATAATCGTCCTCTAACAAGAATATTTCATCAGAGTGCAAAAACACCAGCCATGACCTCAGTAAGACTACTTCGTTATGCTTCATTCTTGCAGGGATTCAACTACAAAATACAACATCGTAAAGCTGAAGATAATGTGAACGCAGATTGTTTATCGAGAGCACCTAACAACGAAATATCGACGTTTAAACATTTTTTGGATGAAGAAGTACGCAATATTCAGGACGGGACGATCAATCAAATATCGACATTTTCAATCAACGCCACTACTATTTCAAACGAAACAGAGCGTGCTGTGGAACTAGCAAAATTAAAGAAGGACTTACTGGATGGCAAGAATTGTGATCCCAATTATTCGTTGCAAGATGGCGTCATATTTAAAGGTGACCGTGTTGTTATACCATCAAGATTACGTGCAGAAATTTTAAAAGAGCTACATTACACACATGTGGGCATAGTAAAAATGAAACAGCTCGCTAGGAAGTACTGTTTTTGGAAGGGTATTGACGCGGATATAGAGCGACTGGTAAAATCGTGTCCTAGTTGTGCGGATGTGAAAAAAAGTCCCCCAAAAGTTGTAACGCATCATTGGGAAGAACCAACCGAAAATTTTCAAAGAGTGCACATTGATTACGCAGGACCATTTCGAAATCACTATTTTTTCATACTAGTAGATGCGAAATCGAAATGGCCGGAAATTCGAATAATAAGGGATGCCCCAAGCTCTGAAAAGACTATAGATTTAATACAAGATATTTGTGCGACACATGGATTACCACAAGCCATTGTATCAGACAATGAAACGATATTCCAAAGTACAATGTTTAGAGAATTTTGTTGCGAAAATGGAATTATTCAGAAGTTTATAGCCCCTGGACACCCAGCAACAAACGGAGTGGCTGAAAGATACGTCCAAATTCTGAAAAGCGATGGATGATGAAAAATTACCATTGAATATCAAACTACGAGAAATCCTGTTTCGATTCAGGGCAACCCCTTTGGCAAATGGTCAAACCCCAGCCCAAATGTATTTAGGACGTGAATTAAGAATTAAATTGGATGCTATGCGACCAGTCAAACAATTGAAATCAGCAACACATAATCCAAAAGTGCGTCATCTAAGTGTAGGCGATAGAGTTCAAGTGCGGTGGTTTCACAGGAATAAACCTAACTGGAAATTTGGTGTTGTGAAACGCAAATTCGGACATCTCCACTATCAAGTTAAGCTGGATGACGGTTATGAGTTGAAACGACATATAAACCAATTGTACAAGTCTGGTATTGATCAACCTAAAAAGCATGTAACGTTTGCTGAACCTCCCGTGCAAGAAAATTCAAAAAAGGAGGAAATCTACATTGAGAGTACCGTTACCACTCCGACTACACAACAAATACCAATGGTACAACCCAATCCAGTATCAATGCCTGACGAAACTGTAAGAAGATCGAGTAGGGTCCGAAGACCCCCTGCACGCTTAGATGACCATGTTCTCTATTAAGCGTGGGAGACTGTTATGTATTTACCAACAGTTGGCAGCCCTCTTTTTCCTACTGTCATTATTATATATATATATATATATATACTATTTTCCTTTTTTCATATATTGATATAATTACTACTGCTATAGCTATGATGTAAAATTCCTCATACAAATAAATTGAAGTTTTTATTATATTGTTACGAATATTAGCAAAACTAAGGAGTGCTGCCAGCTCTAAGCCGATCTAAGCAGTGACGTGAATGCACATCAATAATTCAATCATTATGTATCTACATAAACGAATCAATAATTGCGTCTACACATATGTACACATTCCGACGAGCAACATTTACATACAAGGCAGCGAGAGATGAGATGTCACACACCTATGAATTTACTTATACGCTTATGTGTGTGCGGGAGACTGTAAACTACAAACACATGCATATACCTTATCTGAGTTGTCACAAGAGAGAGCAATAATTTGTGCACGTAGTTGTGGCTGGCGATTTTGTAGCCGAAACAACTAGTAACTTCTGGAAATCGAAGAGCCTAGAAGTATGCAGCGTAAACTATAAAAGCGGCGCCAGCGAGTAAGAAGGAATTCAGTTTGATTTGAATTGTCAAGCAGTTACGAGTAAGACGATATCTAGCGAGCAATAGCACTATTATTTTGAAAGTCAGTTTCCTTTAAGATATCAGTTTGGTTATTAAGCTATTCGTTGCACAGTTTGAGTGTTATTGTGAAGTACTTAATAAAGGCCATTTTTCCATCATTCAATATTGGAGTTATTTATTCAACAGTTTAGTGATTCGAACTTAGCAGAGGATTGCAAATAAGAGGATTTGCAGAAAATTCGTTACAATTGGTGTCAGAAGAGGAATTGTTGAATAAATTCTAGAGGACAACAAGGACATGGCAAAGTTAAGTGAATTGAAGATCCCGCAACTGAAGAAGGAGTTGGAGAGCCGTGGATTGAATACAAGCGGCGTTAAACTCGAACTTCAGGCACGGCTACGAGAAGCAATGGAAGCAGAAGGAATTGATGTGGAAGAGCATGTCTTTCATCTTGATGGCGAGGAGACAACAAAAATTGAAGAGAAGAACGAAACATCGCAGACGGTTACCAGTACAGACTTGAACATGATTTTAGCTGCAATATCTGCTCAAACATCGTGTCATCTCAACTGGCAGAACAGCAGACATATATGGAATCGCAGGAGAACCGTATAACATCCAAGATGGAAGAACAGAAGACATATATGGCATCACAACTAGAATCGCAGGAGACACGTATAACATCCAAGATGGAAGAACAGAAGACATATTTGGCATCTCAACTGGAAGCGCAAGAGGCACGTATATCTGAAATGTCGGCACAAATTTCGGAACAGGTATCAGCGCAGCTCTTTGTGAAACTGGAAGAGCAGGATGCAAAAATTTTACAACTCGAGGACAAAATTGATGCCGAAATAAAAGCGTTAAAAGGTCGTATGGAGCAGTTACAACTAAACCGCCCAGCTGTTTCAGCGAGTAATCCAAAGGTAAAGACACCATCCTTTGACGGTTCTGTTCCTTTTCAGGTCTTTAAGCTACAGTTTGAGAAGACCGCAGCAGTGAACCAATGGAATGCTGAAGATAAAGTTGCAGCTCTGTTCGTGGCACTGAAAGGGCCTGCCGCGGAAATCTTACAGACCATCCCAGAGTACGAGCGGAACCACTACGAAACATTGATGAGCGCTTTAGAGAGACGTTACGGAAGCGAGCATAGGAAACAGATATTCCAAATTGAGTTGCAAAACCGCTACCAAAAAGCAAATGAAACATTGCAGGAGTTTGCTTCAGATATTGAAAGATTGGCTCATCTTGCAAATGCGGACGCACCCGTGGAATACACTGAAAGGGTAAAAATCCAGAGTTTCATAAATGGCATACGGGACGTGGAAACGAAGCGAGCTACATACGCAAACCCAAAGCTGACATTTTCTGAAACGGTATCACATGCATTGACTCAGGAAACGGCCTCACTATTGAGTAAACCAGCATACAAAGCTCATCGTGTAGAAGTGGAAAGACCAGATTGGGTAGACACTATTTTGGAAGCACTGAAGGGATCACAACAGAAAAATGCCGGAGTTATTAAATGTTTCAAGTGCGGCAACCCAGGTCATATTGCACGACATTGCAGCAGCGGTCCCAATAGCTCCAACAATGTGGGTGGTCGTAAACGCAGAGCAGAAGGTGATGAGCAAATATCCAAGACCACTCAATCGTTAAACTAAATCGAGTCAGCCGC
The DNA here is from genome assembly GCF_040869045.1 of Eurosta solidaginis. Taxonomy (NCBI): domain Eukaryota; kingdom Metazoa; phylum Arthropoda; class Insecta; order Diptera; family Tephritidae; genus Eurosta; species Eurosta solidaginis. The sequence goes on along the minus strand of NC_090320.1, from coordinate 65,750,795 downwards.
AAGGGGCGACAGCTGGCTCCCGCAATTGAATGCCCCATAATCTCTATCTCGCAGATTGGAAGAAGATCGAGCAACCTTACTGTTGGAGGACATGTGGACGGAAAGGAACGGTTATTGACTGTAGATACGGGTGCATCTCATTCCATCATTCGAGCGGATTTAGTCAACAAAAAGATAAGACCATTGCTTGGAGCAAGATTACGTACAGCCACGGGAGAGGACACCCAGGTAATTGGAGAAGTAGAATGTGAAGTCGCAATTGGGAACGTCATGGTAGTACACAATTTTATAGTGGCAGAAATTGTTGATGAAATCATAATTGGAGTGGACTTCTTAATCGACCAGGGCATCAAGATCGACATGCAAAGCAAGACGATGCGATATAAAAACATGGATGTACCACTTAATTTCGGCTACGAGAGAGGCTACAGCAGTAAACGAGTGCTGGTGGAAGAGAGTCAGCAAATACCACCAAAATCCGAAGCAGTCATCTGGGCAAAGGTTGATGGAGATTGTGGGACAAACAAATTGTGGGTTGTCGAAGCAGCAAACAAATCAGCACTAAACATACTTGTAGGAAAAACCCTGGCTATGACAAAACAAGATGGACGTATTCCGGTAAGAGTACTCAATGAGTTCAAGTCACCACTCAAACTGACTAAAGGAGCTATTTTGGGAAGATGCCAAGAGGCTGAAGTGGTTATTAACTGTGAACAGCTCCAGGAACAAGTTTCAGCTAGTAATACTGATCTTTCAAGTGACATCACGGCATGGATGCAGGGACTAGAGGAAGCATATCAGAGTAAGGCAAAACAACTGCTCCTAAAGTACGCGAACATATTTGACCAGGATGATTCTAAACCAGGCCGCACCAACGTTGTGAAACATCAAATTGACACTGGAGATGCGAGACCGATCCGTCAAGCTCCACGTAGTGTTCCACTGGCGAAGCGGGAAGTTGTGAGTCAAATCATTCAAGAAATGAACGACAGCGGCGTCATCGAACCATCAGCTAGTCCATGGAGCTCACCGGTAGTACTTGTAAAAAAAAAGGATGGAAAAATGAGGTTTTGCGTGGACTACCGGAAGTTGAATGACGTAACGAAAAAGGATAGCTACCCATTGCCAAGAATTGACGACACTCTGGACTCGCTATCTGGTACGAAATGGTTTTCCACGCTGGACTTGAAAAGCGGCTACTGGCAAGTGGAGGTGAAGGAGGAAGATAAAGAGAAAACAGCCTTCAGTGTCGGTGATGGTCTTTGGCAATTTACAGTAATGCCTTTTGGACTTTGTAATGCACCAGCTACTTTTGAGAGACTCATGGACCAGGTACTGAAAGGACTACATTGGAAAACATGCTTGGTGTACCTGGACGACATCATCGTATTGGGCAAGAACTTTGATGAACATCTTAAGAACTTGGAGGAAGTTTTCCAGAGAATAGCTGGCGCTGGTCTGAAATTAAGTCCCAAAAAGTGTGCGCTGTTTAAAAAGGAAGTCAATTATTTGGGTCACAAGGTAACGACAGAGGGCATCTGCACTGCGAACGAAAAAATAGAGGCTGTACAGGATTGGCCAAGACCACAGAATCTACATGAATTGAGAAGTTTTCTTGGGCTGTGCACATATTACCGCCGATTTGTACCAAATTTTTCCAGCGTAGCCCATAGCCTCCATGAGCTTACAAGAAAAAACAAAGCTTTTGAATGGAAGAAGGAGCAAGAAGTGGCTTTCCAAACATTGAAGGAGCGTTTGTGCACTGCCCCAATGTTAGCATATCCGATTCCAGGAGCAACATTTATTCTAGATACAGATGCAAGTGGATATGCTATAGGAGGCGTTTTATCACAACTGGTCGATGGACAGGAGAAGGTAGTTGCATATTACAGCCGTTCGATTGGAAAACCAGAGAGGAACTACTGTGTTACGCGGAGAGAGCTGTTGGCATTGGTAGAGTGCATTAAACATTTTCACAAATACCTCTACGGCCAGCGATTCCATGTCAGGACAGATCACGCAGCATTGAAATGGCTTCTGCAGTTCCGTAATCCGGAAGGACAATTGGCACGGTGGATCGAGCGACTTCAAAGCTATGACTTTTCCATTGAGCATCGAAAAGGTAGTACCCATGGAAATGCCGATGCAATGTCACGAAGGCCATGTAGTTTGGAATGCAAGCACTGTTCAAAGGCCGAGGCTAAAGAAGACATTATAGATGTCCGGCTAATGACTATAACGTGTACGGATGAATGGGACAAGGAACAACTAAGAAAGTGTCAGCTAGAAGATACAGGTCTGTCACATGTTATGCAAGGGCTCGAACGAAACGAAAGACCAAGCAGAGAGGATATGTCAGCAGAGAGTCCCATTGCGAAGTCATATTGGGCACAGTGGAACAGTTTGGAATTGATATCCGGTTGCTTGCATCGAGTATGGGAGAGTGAGGATGGTCAGTGCAAGAAGAAACTTATAGTTGTTCCCAGAAAGAGGATTCCTGACGTGCTCAGCGAGTTGCACAATGGTCCAAGTGGATGCCATCTTGGAATCACGAAGACACTCGAGAAAATTAAGCAGAGATTCTATTGGGTTGGTTGCCGTCAGTCGGTCACCGAGTGGATTGCCAATTGCGAGGTATGCAACAGAGCGAAAGGGCCCAAAACCCGAAGTCGTGGCCAGATGAAGCAGTATATTTCAGGTGCACCATTTGAAAGGATCGCCATGGATGTCGCAGGTCCATTTCCTACTAGCAACCGCGGAAACAAATACGTACTGGTGGTTATGGATTATTTCAGTAAATGGCCAGAGGTATACCCAATCCCAAACCAAGAAGCAGAAACAGTAGCAGAAGTGGTTAAAAACGAATGGGTTGCAAGGTATGGTGTACCAATGGAGTTACATTCTGACCAAGGCAGGAATTTTGAATCAGCTGTGTTCCAAGAACTGTGCAAGAAGTTGGGCATTCGAAAAACACGGACAACTGCATTGCATCCTCAGTCCGATGGTATGGTGGAACGTTTCAATAGAACATTGGAGGAGCATTTAAGGAAAGTAGTCGACAAGTACCATAAGGACTGGGATACACACATATCATTATTCTTGATGGCCTACCGATCGGCAGTACATGACACAACGGGCCAAACTCCCGCAAAGGTAATTTTTGGCAATGACCTTCGACTGCCAGCTGATTTGAAGTATGGGATAGATGCCGATGCGGAGAGGAATGTCAAGAAATCCACTGATGTCTTAGAAGAAGAGCTGAGAGAGATACACGATCTGGTAAGGCAACGAGCAAAGATTATGAGTGACAAGATGAAAGCGAGGTACGATAAAGCAATTAATTCGGAAGGGTTTCAGGAAGGAGATTTGGTGCTGCTATACAACCCACAACGAAAAAAAGGGTTGTCCCCGAAATTGCAGTGTAACTGGGAAGGCCCATACAAAGTTGTAAAACGGATCAACGATGTAGTGTACCGCATACAAACCACTACCAAACCACGAACCAAAATGAAAGTGGTTCATTTGGAGAGATTAGCAGCGTTTAGATCGAGAGATTTGTCTGATCGGGACGATCAGACTTAGGTGGAGGGCAGTGTTACGAATATTAGCAAAACTAAGGAGTGCTGCCAGCTCTAAGCCGATCTAAGCAGTGACGTGAATGCACATCAATAATTCAATCATTATGTATCTACATAAACGAATCAATAATTGCGTCTACACATATGTACACATTCCGACGAGCAACATTTACATACAAGGCAGCGAGAGATGAGATGTCACACACCTATGAATTTACTTATACGCTTATGTGTGTGCGGGAGACTGTAAACTACAAACACATGCATATACCTTATCTGAGTTGTCACAAGAGAGAGCAATAATTTGTGCACGTAGTTGTGGCTGGCGATTTTGTAGCCGAAACAACTAGTAACTTCTGGAAATCGAAGAGCCTAGAAGTATGCAGCGTAAACTATAAAAGCGGCGCCAGCGAGTAAGAAGGAATTCAGTTTGATTTGAATTGTCAAGCAGTTACGAGTAAGACGATATCTAGCGAGCAATAGCACTATTATTTTGAAAGTCAGTTTCCTTTAAGATATCAGTTTGGTTATTAAGCTATTCGTTGCACAGTTTGAGTGTTATTGTGAAGTACTTAATAAAGGCCATTTTTCCATCATTCAATATTGGAGTTATTTATTCAACAGTTTAGTGATTCGAACTTAGCAGAGGATTGCAAATAAGAGGATTTGCAGAAAATTCGTTACAATATAGTATAACTTAAAATCAAGCGCGTGCATTTATTCCTTTATATGACATAACACACCTGTACTCCCAAAGGAGTACTCCTTACATTATTTATGGAGTACTCGCGTTTTTCGAAGGGTACTTCTTTTTAGGTTGGCAACGCGGCCTTTAATATACCTACTTTTTCAAAAATAGATGTCGCTGCTTAGCCTTTCGCCGTATGAGTTAAATGAAAAACAGCGGCGACATCTGCCTATCACATTTCACGTGTACGAAAATTTCACGACATCTGCTTCTCAAGTCTCTCAATGATCCAGAGCATTCCTGTGAAGCCGTGGTTACTCACGAACGTACGTAGAAAAAACGTGTCAGCTGACACGACCTATCTTATGAGTGTGCAATGTAAACGAAAACTCACCGACGTGCAACGCCCGTACGTACGTAGCCCGGAACGTAGAAATCAAAACAATTTTGATTTTTTCCTTAAGAACGTGTCAGCTGATCGCTCTCTCACTAGACAGAGTTGCCTAGTAAACTTTTGTGCGCTAATTTTTGACAGTTTGCAATTTTATGCAAAAACGCCTAATTAAAGTTTGAAAAATTGTGAAAATAATTCGAAATAATTATGTAAAAGTGCTGATTATAAATATTTAATCTATTTATACTTATTTAATAGTATTCCGGCCTTTTACAATATCAAAAATTAAATTGGAAAAAGTTGATGTTTCCATAAGCATGCATGCAAAATGGTCAATGGCAACAGTGCTTATCTGTAAACAATACACACACAAATATGTTATGTACATGTACACAGACGCACATATTGATTCCTACGGGCTTGAGAGTTCGGTCAAACGTGCTTCGTACGACAAACGTCCTTACGTACGGCACACGTCGGTGGGTAACTGCCACATGAGAATTGAGCGTGAGCCGGAGCTGTTAAAATCACTGAAAGACGGCAGATATGTAATCAAGAGAACGTGAAACTATGGCACAAACAGTTGGGGTAGAGTTGTGCTTTTTCGTTCATTTCAGAGATTCGAATCTTTCGTTCTTTTTCTGATGAACGAACAAGTTGTTCTTTTTGTTCATCTGTTCTTTTTTTTCAAGCAAATTTGATCACTGCTCCTCGCACCCGCGAAAAAAGCCAACAAGTATAGATGGGTGTGTGTATGCGGCAATGCTTTGTGTAGGTATATTTAAATGTGTTACGAATAAATAAGTTAATATATATATCTATAATTAACTTAAAAAAAAGTTACAAATTTCGGAAGATCCAGGAAATTGAAAGAATACAGACACAAATTGTAAATATGAACTTTTTAAGCTTAATAAATGTAATAATTAGTTTCTTACAAAACATGTTTTTCATAAATAGTCCATACATATATTGGTGTAGCAGTGCCACACACAAAGATGACCACACATATATATCTTTAGTGTAAGTGGAATCATCGACATTCGTGCTCACTGTGAATTTCTGCGTATGTATGTATGAATTTACGTATGTATGTTCGCGAACGAGATGAGAGAAAGAATAACATTAGATAAAACGAACTAAAAGAACAAATGAACTAAAAGAACAAATAGAACCGAAATCGAAGATCTAGTTCGCTTGTTCAGTTGAAAGACCCGGCCAATTGAACAAGTTCAGAACGAAACGACCCAACTCTAAGTTGGGGTCAACAGTCATTCGATGAATTGATCAATATGGAGCTTGTAACAGGGTTACAAATAAAGAGTGAGAAAATAGAATTTTGTGATGTCTATGTCGAGGCAAAGCAAAATTAACCACAATTAGAGTTGTTCTTGCTGTTGGAGTTCATGAGCGCCTATTATTCCACCAGCTTGATGTAAAAACGGCATTTTTACATGGTGAGCTGCAGGAAGATTTGTAAATGGCCGTACCTGAAGGTGTTGAAATAGAAGAAGGTAAAACCTGAAAGCTACGAAAATCGCTGTACGGCTTAAAACAATCAGCGAGATGTTGGAATCAAAAGATTAATCAATATTTGCTGGAAATTGGATTTAGTAGATCAAATCATGACTACTTTTTGTATACGAAATTTAATCATGGAGATTTTTTAATTGTTATTATGTATGTCGACGACTTTCTAATTGCTGGAAAACACATTGCGTCCATTAATTGGTTGAAAACAAATCTAAGTAAAAAATTTTAAGTGTCCGACTGTGGTATATTGAAGTATTTTCTTGGTATAAAGATTGAAACTTTTGGAGATTATATAACATTGTCGCAAGGATCAAGTATTAATAAAGTGCCAAGTAAATTCGGTATGGAAGATAAGGAACCAATTATACTTAATAAGAGAATTGTTGGGAAGTTTAATGTACATAATGCTCTGTGAAAGACCTGATATTTGTTATTCGATTGGTTACATGGGAAGATATAAACAAAATCCTGGTAATGATCATTGGCAATGTTTAAAAATGATAATAAGATATCTGAAGGGTTCTAAGCAAAAGAAGTTGGTGTTTAAAGAAACATCACACAAAACTCTTGTTGGATTTGCTGATGCAAATTGGGCAAGTGATGCAACGGATCGAAAATCAGTGAGCGGATTCATTTTTCAAGTTTATAGATGCACAGTTGCGTGGTCCAGCAAAAAGCAAACTACTGTTGCATTATCATCTAGTGAGTCAGAGTATGTAGCTTTAAGTGCAGCAGTAACAGAAGCAGTTTGGTTACGTGGAATACTTAAGGACATTAAACAAATTAGCGACGAACCAATTGAAATATTTGAGGATAACAATGGTTGTATTGATATGGCTAATACTTATGAATTAAAAAGAACAAAACACATTGATATCAAACACCATTTTATCAGAGACAATGTTACAAAGGGCATGTTAGAAGTAACCTCAATCAATACAGAAGCCCAGCTGGCTGATATATGTACTAAGGCATTGGTGAGAGTGTTCGTTTTGTATCAAAAGTGACTAATCATGGCTTTATCATAAATTCCGGCCTAACAAGCACTGATCACGTAAATTCTGTTATACGTAAAGTTTATTATGTCTTGAGGAACTTGCGATATTCTGCTTCTTACACTCCGGTTACTATTAGAATAAGACTAGCCCTACAACTTATCATGCCGACCATCTGCTACCCGGAACTCATATATAGCAAGTTGGATTCCCAATGTGCCAATAAAATTGAAGTGGTATTCAATAATGTCACAAGATAAGTATATGGCTTGTCAAGATATGAATCCATCTCCGACTGGAAGTCTCGCCTCCTAGGATGTGAAATACTAGAGTATTTAAAAGCTAGAAATTGTATATTTCTTTTCAGTCTTATAACTATGAAGGAGCCTAGCTACCTGTATGAAAAACTAATTTTTCCTAGATCTTCCCGCATAAAGGACCTTATTGTTCCTACCTACTCTCTTCTTTCCTCTGCAAGACTATTTTTCGTCAATGCTATTCGAATTTGGAACTCTATTCCGACATCTATTCGGACAAATCTAAACAAAGGCAACTTTAAGAAAATATTATATTCGCATTTTCGCTGAAGTTACTTGTGTTTTTTTTTTTTGTTTTTGTTTTTTTAATTTTTACTATTATAATTTTTCCGAAAGATTTGCTCTCTAATCTTATATGTACTACATCAAGTTATTATATTATAAGACAGTTAATTTACTGAATTTATATAACAATCTGACGTGTATTATGTATTTGGTTTGATAGTCCTAAGCATCTGTGCATGATTTACATGACAAATCTTAATACTTAGTTTTAAGCTCTTAATGAAACTTATACAATTCTATTTATACCAAACTATTGTGCTATAAAAGATCATTTTTTCGATCTTATTGCACTAATACACTGTTCTTTAAATAAATTGGAAATTGGATGCAAATAGATTTAACATATTACCCAGCCAGCATTTTTTAAAAACTTTGATCAAAAAATATTTAATTATCATGCCCCAAGATGATTAAAAACGTCCAAATTTAAAAGGATTTTCTGTTCGAACATAACTATATCGTCGGGAGAAAAATGTACCATAAATATGATTCTTCTTGGACAGAGCTGTAAAACTGTGCAATCATTTGAAATTTTAAATCATTGATTTAAGAATGCTTGCGCTTCATTCATTCATTCCTTGCTAAGGAATGTGGGTTAAAAGTCAACCCATTCTTCATTCAGTAGTGGAAAAAAAGACTGCACTCCTGAACTCATTCGAAGAAGGAATGAAGTAATTGAATGAACCACAAACAATTTTCAACACAGAATAAGCATTCAAATGAATGCAACCTTAGCTGAGTGTGCACACACTTTTCTACATCATTAGCCGTGTTTTTTTTACACACGTATACGCTTCGTTTGCGCGTGAAATAAAACGCCTATCCTCGCTTAGATAATGCTTAGGAGACCCATCTAGCGGCTTTGGTTAAACGACTAGCTACAGCAACAGGGTGTACCGGAAAGCGAAGACACAACGCTCTGATGGCCATAGAGTATAACATATAGCTGCACCAGTTGCGATGAATTGTGGACACACATAGAATACATAGAATTAGTGTAGAGGGTGAAACAAAGACGCATATTTCAGTTACATCTGAGTGTTGAGGACATGGGACCCTAACTTAAATATTAATTAAATAAATAGTTACGTCAAATGGAATTATACTAATAATACAATAATGATACTTACTTGATATACTCACCCTTTATAAATACCTACCTATCATACGTACCTAATTTCACTTTCCGTTCCTACCTACATCTCTTATTCTACCAACACAAATTATAATTATTTAAATACTTACCAATCCTTCGCTCTCATTCTCTTTGTGTATATAACGGCATCCTTTATATACTTACCAAACTTAGCTCTAAAAAGAAAAGGAAATATTGTTAAAGTTAGTTATAAACTAAAACCTGCATCTGTGCGGTCGATCATCTCTTGCGAGCCGTTTAATAAAGTTGTTAGTAAATCTAAGTGAAGTGCCGGTGTTTTATTTCAAAAAAGAGTATTTTGTAATAATTGCCCTGAGCAATTACACTGAGTATAATGCGTATTGAAATTTAGTAGGACAAAATTTATGCGCAGCAATTTCAGAGGTGTATTCAAATTTTGTCGCTTACATAGATGAATGGATTTGCAACTCTTTGTTTCGAGAGAGCGCTGTCAAAATGCACATTTTTTATAACATTTATAATAGCCGTGTTTTTTAACACGCGTATATCCGTTTACGCTTAAACTTTATATTGACTGCTAAGGGACAAACTATAAATACACCTCTGAAATTGCTGCGCATAAATTTTGTCCTACTAAATTTCAATACGCATTATACTCAGATGTAGCTGAAATATGTGTCTTTGTGTCACCCTCTACACTAATTCTATGTATTCTATGTGTGTCCACAATTCATCGCAACTGATTCAGCTATATGTTATACCCTATGGCCATCAGAGCGTTGCGTTTCGGTACACCCTGTTGCTGTAGCTAGTTGTTTAACCACAGCCGCTAGATGGGTCTCCTAAGCATTATCTAAGCGAAGATACGCGTATTTTTACACGCGCAAACGAAACGTATACGCGCGTGTTAAAAAACACGGCTAATGATGCCACTCCAAACAAAAATGAATAGATCTGAAAATGGGGATTTTTGACATACATTTCGGCGATTATAGTTTCAATCATTTAATAAAATGATAGTTGTAAAATATTTATTTCCTTAAAGTTATTTTAAAATAATACGAGTAGTTAGAGTTAAATATAAACAAATCTAAGTAAAACTAACATTTCGATTAAATTAATTAGTCAAATATTTTAACGCATTTAACTCGCCGTGAAAACCATATATTCTTTTGAAATTTCAGTAAATCGGACCTATGATATAATAGTTAACATTATTTAATGGATAGGGTTAATCCTACATGTCTGGCATTCCAGGTTCTGTGATCAAAATGGACTGGTTGCATCGGGAGTTCATATTTACAAAATCTGTTTTTAGTGATAACTTTTGAATGGGAAATAATATTTACTCTCCGCCTTCGAACTAATAATACTCACACTTAAACAAGTATTTTTATCCTTTCTCCCATAATTTTTGAACGCTATTCTACAGTTGTAGGTCAAACTAAAGTTTACCAAAATTTTTGGCACGTTTTTCGTTTTGGCTGCCACATTTTTGTTCTGGCACCCGATTCAGCTGGCGCGAGGGATTTATCTGTAATTGTTGCCAGCAACGACTAGAAGATAAATCCCTCGTGAGAGCGAAAATATGAGAGCGTAAACAAAAGATTCGTATCAATCTAATCCAGGCATGCTTAACGAACGAAACGATATCATTTCGTTACGATAATCAACGCTAATAAACGGAACGAAGTCACTTCGTTTCGTTTATTAACGTTAAGATCGTCAAATTAACGTTAATTTGACGTTCTTAACGTTAACAAACGAAACGAAGTGACTTCGTTTCGTTTATTAGCGTTGATTATCGTAACGAAATGATATCGTTTCGTTCGTTAAGCATGCCTGATCTAATCTATGGTCGCTTAGCAGTCCATATAAAGTTTAAGCGTAAACGGATATACGCGTGTTAAAAAACACGGCTATTGTAAAATTTACCAAGTATCGCAACTAACAGCTGTTCGCTCAAAATTTGCACACACACACAAACGTCACTAATGGCCATATTACGGAAATCTTAGGGAAATTGAAGTTAAATTTTTAAGCAGACATAAAATGTTATAATTTTGAAATAATTAGCATCTAGGACACCTTAATTAATTGCAGTATTTGAAAGAAAAAATTCTAAATTTATATTTAATATTGATGCAATGACTGAAGTTATATTAACCCAATGCAACTCTGCTCTTCATACTGTTCTTCATTCCTCTCCATTCGATTGTCTCTTTCACTGAATTCGAGTGCCTTCCACTCTATTTGCAACATAACGTCAATTTAAGCTGCCAAGCTATATAGTAAACAATGTTCTAAATGGTTCAACTACTATATTGTCACGAATATTAGCAAAACTAAGGAGTGCTGCCGTCTCTAAGCCGATGCTAAGTAGTGACGTGAATACACATCAATAATTCAATCATTATGTATCTACATAAACGAAACAATAACTGCGTCTACATATATGTACCATGTACGTATACGAGCAGCGGAGAGTCAATGCACTAACACATGCATATATCTGAGAAGTTTGAGAGCTACTGGACTAGTACATTCTGGAAGCGCCTAAAAGATGTATAAAATTGTGCAATTTTAGTTATAGCTGAGAAGTTTGAGAGCTCATGGACAATGCTAGTAGATTCTAGAAAAATGCGAACGAGGAAACCAAAGAGCATAAAAGGCGGCATATGTAGAGGCGCTGGAATTCAGTTTGAGTTGAGCTATCAATCAGTTTGATTAAGCACGCGATCTGGCGGCCAATAGTAGAGTTTCATTTGAGTTATCAATCAGTTTGGTTATTAAGCCAGCGAGTAGCAAAGTATAAGTGTTATTGTGAAGTACTTTAATAAAGGCCATTTTTCCATTATTCAATATTGGAGTTATTTATTCAACAGTTTAGTGATTCGAACTTAGCAGAGGATTGCAAATAAGAGGATTTGCAGCAAATTCGTTACAATTGGTGTCAGAAGAGGAATTATTGAATAAATTCCGAAGACTTCGAATAAACTTGGACATGCCAAAGTTGAGTGAATTGACGATCCAGCAACTGAAGGAGGAGTTGGAAGTCCGTGGAGTGGCTACTTTTGGCGATAAATCCCAGCTACAAAAACGACTAAGTGTAGCTATGGTATTTGATGGAATCTACAATGGTGAGGAGTATGACTTTCATTATGATAGCGACAAAACAACAACAAAAATGGAAGAAAAAAATGAAACACCGCAGACAGTGACGAACACAGTATCTGTACAAACATCGACAATGGCATCTCAGCTGGAGTCACAGGAGGCACGCATTTCCGAAATGGCGTTCCAATCTCAATTGGAAGAACAGAAGACATATATGTCATCTCAATTGGAAGCGCAAGAGGCACGTATATCTGGAATGTCGACAAACATTTCGGAACAGGTATCATCGCAGCTCTTTGCGAAACTGGACGAGCAGGATGCAAAAATTTTACAACTCGAGGACAAAATTGATGCCGAGATAGAAGCGTTGAAAGGTCTTATGCAACAGTTACAACTAAATCGCTCAGCTGGTCCAGCGAGCAATCCGAAGATAAAAACTCCATCTTTTGACGGCTATGTTCCTTTCGAGGTATTCAACCTTCAATTTGAGAAGACGTCAGCAGTGAACAAATGGAATGCTGAAGATAAAGTGGCTGCTCTATTCGTAGCATTGAAGGGGCCAGCAGCCGAAATCCTACAGACGATTCCCGAAGGAGAGCGGAACAACTATGAAGCATTGATGGCCGCTGTCGAGAGACGTTATGGAAGCGAGCATAGAAAACAGATATATCAAATTGAGTTGCAAAACCGTTACCAAAAAGCAAACGAGACGTTACAGGAGTTTGCTTCGGATGTTGAAAGATTGGCTCATCTTGCAAATGCCTTCGCACCCGTGGAATACACAGAAAGGGTAAAGATTCAGAGCTTTTAAATGGCATACGGGACGTCGAAACAAAGCGAGCTACATACGCAAACCCAAAGCCAACATTCGCAGAAACGGTGTCACAAGCTCTGATTCAGGAAACAGCGTCGCTTCTGTGTAAGCCAGTTTTCAAAGCACGCCGTGTGGAAGTAGAAAGGCCAGAGTGGGTAGACGCAATATTGGAGGCGCTGAAAGGATCGCAAAGGCGGAGTGAAAAAGTTATCAAATGCTTCAAATGCGGGAAGTCCGGTCACATTGCACGTCATTGCGATCTTGGTCCTAATAGTTCCAACAATGTGGGTGGCCGTAAACGCAAAGCTGGCGGAAATGAGCAAGAGCGTGTCGAATGTAAAGAACGAAAACTTGCCCCGGCTATTGAATGCCCTGTGATATCTGTGTCGCAAATTGGTAGAAATTCGAGCAGTCTTACCGTCAGAGGGAATGTGGATGGCAAACCACGAGTACTGACTGTAGATACGGGCGCATCTCATTCCTTGATCCGTTCTGACTTGGTCAACATGAGAGTAAAACCGTTACCTGGAGCAAAGTTGCGTACGGTCACTGGTGAGTATAACCAAGTTCAGTGAAAAGTGATATGTGAAGTATTGATTGGGAAGGTGGCGGAGATTGTTGATGAAGTTATATTGGGAGTGGATTTCTTGGTTGACCATGACATCAAGATCGATATGCAGAGAAGCGTGATGCGTTATGAGAACCAAGATGTGCCACTTAACTTCAGTTTGGAAAAAGGTTTCAGCAGTAATCGAGTACTGGTGGAGAAAAGGCGGCAAAGGCTACGAAAGTCAAAGGTAAAGGTTGGTGGATCGAATGGACCAAATAAAGCGAAATTAAAAGTACCTACGAGAAAAAGACCGGCATTGACAAAACCTAATGGACGCACAACACCGAAGCAACGAATTTCCCAGAAAAAATGCGAGGTTAGTTTCAAGCCAGAGCGCACTACTGTTGTGAAACGTGGGAACGATGCTGAGTATGCGAAACCAATCCGTCAAGCACAAGCTCTACGAAGTAGTTCATTGGCTCAGCAGCAGAGTGCGAGGGAACGATCCGGGGTATTGAGTGGTACGATGAAACACAGGTACCATGAGAACAATAATTCGAAAGGTTTCTTGGCGGGAGATTTGGTAGTGTTATACAACCCTCACCGGCGGAAAGGTGTTCCATCCAAATTTCGGTGCAGTTGGGAAGGCCCGTACAAGGTTGTGAAGAAGATCAGTGATACCATCTACCGCATACAAAGCATTGAGAAACCACGTAGTAGAAGAGTGATACATTTGGCGATGCTAGCAGCGTTTAGATCGAGAGATTTGTCTGATCAATAATTCAATCATTATGTATCTACATAAACGAAACAATAACTGCGTCTACATATATGTACCATGTACGTATACGAGCAGCGGAGAGTCAATGCACTAACACATGCATATATCTGAGAAGTTTGAGAGCTACTCGACTAGTAGATTCTGGAAGCGCCTAAAAGATGTATAAAATTGTGCAATTTTAGTTATAGCTGAGAAGTTTGAGAGCGCATGGACAATGCTAGTAGATTCTAGAAAAATGCGTACGAGGAAACCAAAGAGCATAAAAGGCGACAGATGTAGAGGCGCTGGAATTCAGTTTGAGTTGAGCTATCATTCAGTTTGATTAAGCACGCGATCTGGCGGCCAATAGTAGAGTTTCATTTGAGTTATCAATCAGTTTGGTTATTAAGCCAGCGAGTAGCAAAGTATAAGTGTTATTGTGAAGTACTTTAATAAAGACCATTTCTCCATTATTCAATATTGGAGTTATTTATTCAGCAGTTTAGTGATTCGAACTTAGCAGAGGATTGCAAATAAGAGGATTTGCAGAGGATGGACATGCCAAAGTTGAGTGAATTGACGATCCAGCAACTGAAAGAGGAGTTGGAAGTCCGTGGAGTGGCTACTTTTGGCGATAAATCCCAGCTACAAAAACGACTAAGTGTAGCTATGGTATTTGAAGGAATCTACAATGCTGAGGAGTATGACTTTCATTATGATAGCGACAAAACAACAACAAAAATGGAAGAAAAAATGAAACACCGCAGACAGTGACGAACACAGTATCTGTACAAACATCGACAATGGCATCTCAGCTGGAGTCACAGGAGGCACGCATTTCCGAAATGGCGTCGCAAATGTCATCTCTATTGGAAGAACAGAAGACATATATGTCATCTCAATTGGAAGCGCAAGAGGCACGTATATCTGGAATGTCGACAAACATTTCGGAACAGGTATCATCGCAGCTCTTTGCGAAACTGGACGAGCAGGATGCAAAAATTTTACAACTCGAGGACAAAATTGATGCCGAGATAGAAGCGTTGAAAGGTCTTATGCAACAGTTACAACTAAATCGCTCAGCTGGTCCAGCGAGCAATCCGAAGATAAAAACTCCATCTTTTGACGGCTCTGTTCCTTTCGAGGTAGTCAAGCTTCAATTTGAGAAGACGTCAGCAGTGAACAACTGGAATGCTGAAGATAAAGTGGCTGCTCTATTCGTAGCATTGAAGGGTCCAGCAGCCGAAATCCTACAGACGATTCCCGAAGGAGAGCGGAACAACTATGAAGCATTGATGGCCGCTGTCGAGAGACGTTATGGAAGCGAGCATAGAAAACAGATATACCAAATTGAGTTGCAAAACCGTTACCAAAAAGCAAACGAGACGTTACAGGAGTTTGCTTCGGATGCTGAAAGATTGGCTCATCTTGCAAATGCGGACGCACCCGTGGAATACACAGAAAGGGTAAAGATTCAGAGCTTTATAAATGGCATACGGGACGTCGAAACAAAGTGAGCTAAATACGCAAACCCAAAGCCAACATTCGCAGAAACGGTGTCACGAGCTCTGATCCAAGAAACAGCGTCGCTTCTGTGTAAGCCAATTTTCAAAGCACGCCGTGTGGAAGTAGAAAGGCCAGAGTGGGTAGACGCAATATTGGAGGCGCTGAAAGGATCGCAAAAGCGGAGTGAAAAAGTTATCAAATGCTTCAAATGCGGGAAGTCCGGTCACATTGCACGTCATTGCGATCTTGGTCCTAATAGTTCCAACAATGTGGGTGGCCGTAAACGCAAAGCTGGCGGAAATGAGCAAGAGCGTGTCGAATGTAAAGAACGAAAACTTGCCCCGGCTATTGAATGCCCTGTGATATCTGTGTCGCAAATTGGTAGGAAATCGAGCAGTCTTACCGTCAGAGGGGATGTGGATGGCAAAGAACGAGTACTGACTGTAGATACGGGCGCATCTCATTCCTTGATCCGTTCTGACTTGGTCAACAGGAGTGTAAAACCGTTACCTGGAGCAAAGTTGCGTACGGTCACTGGCGAGTATAACCAAGTTCAGGGAAAAGTGATATGTGAAGTATTGATTGGGAAGGTCATGGTTCTACACAAATTTGTTGTGGCGGAGATTGTTGATGAAGTTATATTGGGAGTGGATTTCTTGGTTGACCATGATATCAAGATCGATATGCAGAGAAGGGTGATGCGTTATGAGAACCAAGATGTGCCACTTAACTTCAGTTTGGAAAAAGGTTTCAGCAGTAATCGAGTACTGGTGGAGAAAAGGAGACAAAGGCCACGAAAGTCAAAGGTAAAAGTTGATGGATCGAATGGGCCAAATAAAGCGAAATTAAAAGTACCGGCGAGAAAAACACCGGCATTGACAAAACCAAATGGACGCACAACACCGAAGCAACGAATTTCCCAGAAAAAAATGCGAGGTTAGTTTCAAGCCAGAGCGCACTACTGTTGTGAAACGTGGGAACGATGCTGAGTATGCGAAACCAATCCGTCAAGCACAAGCTCTACGAAGTAGTTCATTGGCTCAGCAGCAGAGTGCGAGGGAACGATCTGGGGTATTGAGTGGTACGATGAAACACAGGTACCATGAGAACAATAATTCGAAAGGTTTATTGGCGAGAGATTTGGTACTGTTATACAACCCTCACCGGCGGAAAGGTGTTCCATCCAAATTTCGGTGCAGTTGGGAAGGCCCGTACAAGGTTGTGAAGAAGATCAGTGATAGCATCTACCGCATACAAAGCATTGAGAAACCACGGAGTAGAAGAGTGTTATATTTGGCGATGCTAGCAGCGTTTAGAGGGTGGGGCCGTGTGTAGAAGTCCACGAAAGTGGGGAAAGCTTCTGACCGCCATTCACCTGGGAATGGCCAGAGCGATTCTTTTGCATGCGGTTCAAGCAGCTCACTACTGCCGGTCGCTTGCGGCCAAGTATCCTCTGGGTAGCCGCTAAACACCCGTTTAGCGGTGAGCTAATGTGAGAAGGCGACAACCTGGCTAGCCCGCTCTGACATAATCGATTTAAGGGCTAGCCGGGGGAGATCTCATCGGCAGCGTCTGTACACCTCTAGGTGCGGCTGCAAGCGGGCGTCTGTCTTGGAGCAAGCGGCTCGCTATATAAACGTGCCAAGTAATATTTTCACCCCCGCTGAGCGGGTTGTGCGCTGGGCTTGGGACCCGCCACGTAAAACCATACTCCAATGAAATATAACAACAAGCCTAGGATAAATACACTCTCTATTGATGACGACCATGGCAAACGTTTGAAGGACAATGAATTGAGGGCATGCACCTGGAACGTCCGCTCCCTGAATGGGATTGGTGCAGATGCCCGGCTGGTTGATGTCCTCGTCAAAGCAAAATCTGACATCACCGCCATCCAAGAAATGCGTTGGACGAAGCAAGGAAGAAAAAAGATCAAAAATTGTGACATATATTGGAGTGGCCATGCGAATAAGCGCAGTTTCGGCATCGGATTCGTGGTGGGAGAGAGACTTTGTCGCCAAGTGCTGGCGTTCACGCCTGTGGACGAGCGTCTCGCCGCTATCCGAATAAAAGCAAAATTTTTTAATATATCATTCATCTGCGCCCATGCGCCGACAGAGGAGAAAGACGATGAGGTGAAAGACACTTTTTATGAACAATTAGAACGCACATACGAGCACTGCCCCCGTCATGATATAAAAGTCGTGCTTGGCGACTTTAACGCCAGGGTGGGCAAAGAAGGTGTTTATGGCCCTACAGTCGGAAAGTTCAGCCTACACAATGAAACTTCTCCTAACGGACTGAGGCTGATTGACTTTGCCGGTGCTCGAAACATGGTCATATCAAGCACGAGGTTCATGCATAAAAAGATACATCAAGCTACATGGATGTCTCCTGATCGAAATACTCGCAATCAGATCGATCACGTTGTGATAGACGGACGGCATGCCTCCAGTGTTTTAGATGTGCGCACGATCCGAGGACCTAACATCGATTCGGACCATTATCTCGTTGCAGCCAAAATACGCACCCGCCTCAACGCGGCTAAAAACAAGGAACAAAAAACACAAGGAAAGCTAGACGTCGAAAAGCTTCAATCACAACAGACTGCCAATGATTTCGCAACTCGACTCTCACACCTGCTCTCTGAGGGCATAACTCATCCTGAAGGAATACAGGAGCAGTGGGAACATATCTCCAAAGCACTTCGTACCGCCGCCGAGGAAAAAATTGGTTACCGGCGGCCACGAAAAAACAACTGGTATGATGAAGAATGCCGCGTTGCAACCGAAAGAAAAGACGCTGCCTACAGGGCTACGTTAAAAGCGAGCGCGACAAGAGGAGTGTGTGAACGCTATTGTGAGTTGAAAAGGGAAGCGAGACGCCTTTTCAGGAAGAAAAAAGCAGAAGCAGAAAGGCGTGAGTGCGAGGAGCTTGAGCTGCTAGCCACCAGGAATAACGCCCGAAAATTCTACCAAAAAATACGGCGACAGACGGAAGGTTTTAAGACCGGGGCAAACTCCTGTAGGAATGAAAACGGCGACCTTGTAACTGATGTCCAGAGAGTGCTTAGATTATGGAGGGAACACTTCTCTGCTCTCCTAAATGGAGGCAGCAATTCACCGCGCAGAGATGAAGAACCCGATCCCGCAATCGATGATGATGGAATATATGTCCCCCCGCCCGATTATGACGAAGTTAGAATAGCAATAACCAGATTGAAAAACAACAAGGCCGTGGGCGCTGATGGATTGCCTGCGGAGCTATTCAAGTTGGGCGGCGAGGAGTTGGTAAGGCGCATGCAGCAGCTTCTTAGCAAAATATGGGCGGACGAAAGCATGCCCGACGGTTGGAATCTAAGTGTTCTTTGCCCAGTCCACAAGAAGGGGGATACTGCAAAATGCACCAACTATCGTGGAATCAGCCTTCTTAATATCGCATATAAGGTACTTTCAAGTGTATTGTGCGAAAGATTGAAGCCCACCGTGAACCGGCTGATTGGACCTTATCAGTGCGGCTTCAGACCTGGTAAATCTACCATCGACCAGATTTTCACAATGCGCCAAATCTTGGAAAAAACCCGTGAAAAGAGAATCGACACACATCACCTCTTCGTCGACTTTAAAGCCGCCTTCGACAGCACGAAAAGGAGCTGCCTATATGCCGCTATGTCTGAATTTGGTTTCCCCGCAAAACTTATACGGCTGTGCAAAATGACGTTGAGCAACACCATCAGCTCAGTCAGTATTGGGAAGGACCTCTCCGAGCCGTTCGAAACCAAACGAGGTTTCAGACAGGGTGACCCCCTATCGTGCGATTTCTTTAATTTGATGCTGGAGAAAATTATACTAGCTGCAGAACTTAACCGCACTGGAACAATATACTATAAAAGCGTGCAATTACTGGCATATGCTGATGACATTGATATCATCGGCCTAAACACCCGCGCTGTTAGTTCTGCTTACTCCAAGCTGGAAAAAGAAGCGGTAAAGATGGGTTTGATGGTGAATGAGGACAAAACGAAGTACCTGCTGTCATCGAGCAAAGAGCCAGCGCATATGCGCCTTGGCAACCACGCTACTGTTGGCAGCCATAATTTCGAAATAGTAAAAGACTTCGTTTATTTGGGAACCAGCATCAACACTAGCAACAACATCAGCACTGAAATCCAGCGAAGAATCAATCTTGCCAATAAATGCTACTTTGGACTAGGTAGGCAATTGAAAAGTAAACTCCTCTCTCGGCGAACGAAAATCGTACTCTACAAGTCACTTATCGTATGCGTCCTGCTATATGGGGCAGAAGCATGGACCATGACAACAGCAGATGAAGCGGCTTTGGGAGTGTTCGAGAGAAAAGTTCTTCGAAAGATTTATGGACCTCTACGCGTTGGCGATGGCGAGTACCGAAGAAGATTTAATGATGAGCTGTACGAGCTATACGCAGACATCAACATAGTCCAGCGAATTAAAGCGCAGCGGCTGCGCTGGCTAGGCCATGTTATGCGAATGAAAGATGATGCTCCGGCCAAGAAAGTGTTTCTGTCGGAACCCGCCTATGGAAGCAGAGGTAGAGGGCGGCCCCCACTCCGTTGGAAGGACCAGGTGGAAAACGATTTAAACTCCCTTGGTGTGACCAATTGGCGCCGGTTGGCGGAGCGAAGGAGCTACTGGCGCGCCTTGTTGGACGGCCATAACCGTTTAGACGGTTAAGCGCCAATTAAGTAAGTAAGTAAGCAGCGTTTAGATCGAGAGATTTGTCTGATCGGGACGATCAGACTTAGGTGGAGGGCAGTGTCACGAATATTAGCATAACTAAGGAGTGCTGCCGTCTCTAAGCCGATGCTAAGTAGTGACGTGAATGCACATCAATAATTCAATCATCATGTATCTACATAAACGAAACAATAACTGCGTCTACATATATGTACCATGTACGTATACGAGCAGCGGAGAGTCAATGTACTAACACATTGCATATATCTGAGAAGTTTGAGAGCTACTGGACTAGTAGATTCTGGAAGCGCCTAAAAGATGTATAAAATTGTGCAATTTTAGTTATAGCTGAGAAGTTTGAGAGCTCATGGACAATGCTAGTAGATTCTAGAAAAATGCGAACGAGGAAACCAAAGAGTATAAAAGGCGACAGATGTAGAGGCGCTGGAATTCAGTTTGAGTTGAGCTATCAATCAGTTTGATTAAGCACGCGATCTGGCGGCCAATAGTAGAGTTTCATTTGAGTTATCAATCAGTTTGGTTATTAAGCCAGCGAGTAGCAAAGTATAAGAGTTATTGTGAAGTACATTAATAAAGGCCATTTTTCCATTATTCAATATTGGAGTTATTTATTCAACAGTTTAGTGATTCGAACTTAGCAGAGGATTGCAAATAGGAGGATTTGCAAGTAAATTCGTTGCAATATGGTTGGCTCATCTGTACAATAACAAATCATGTCTGTTCAAATTGTCAAAATCTGTGTATTGGTGTTGGTGCGAATGGTATGGAATGGAAACATAAAACTTAGCAGTTTTTGTGTGCGTAAGAAAATGTTGCCAATGTGTTGGTTTCATTTTGAGTTTGCCATTTCCTTCTGACAATCCCACCGACCATGCAATGAAATAAATAAAATCAGCTGATGAGATGAGCTAACCATATAATTGAGCCATGCTTTTCTAATACCAATCCATTATGAAAAATGTCGCACATGCACAAAACCCGCTCAAATATCACATGGTTGTATTTAATTAAAGCCACTTCAAAATATCAACACAAAAATTTAATTATTGTCCGTGATGACCAGTTTTTTCCATATTTAAATGATAATAAAGTACGAAGAAGTTAACTGGAAAAGTATTATTGAAATTTTCCTAAAAATTTAATAATAACAAGTAAGGAAGGTTAAGTTCGGGTGTAACCGAACATTACATACTCAGTTGAGAGCTATGGTGACAGCATAAGGGAAAATAACCATGTAGGAAAATGAACCGAGGGAAACCCTGGAATGTGCTTGTATGACATGTGTATCAAATGAAAGGCATTAAAGAGTATTTTATGAGGGAGTGGGCCATAGTTCTATAGGTGGACGCCATTTAGGGATATAGCCATAAAGGTGGATCAGGGTTGACTCTAGAATGCGTTTGTACGATATGGGTATCAAATTAAAGGTATTAATGAGGGTTTTAAAAGGGAGTGGTGGCTGTTGTATAGGTGGTCGCCTTTTCGAGATATCGCAATAAAGGTGGACCAGGGGTGACTCTAGAATGCGTTTGTACGATATGGGTATCAAATGAAAGGTGTTAATGAGTATTTTAAAATGGAGTAATCCTTAGTTCCATAGGTGGACGCCGTTTCGAGATATCGCCACAAAGGTGGACCAGGGGCGACCCTAGAATTTGTTTGTACAATATGGGCATCAAACGAATGGTGTTAATGAGTATTTTAAAACGGAGTGGGCCTTAGTTCTATAGGTGGATGCCGTTTCGAAATATCGCCATAAAGGTGGACCAGGGGTGACTCTAGAATGTGTTTGTACGATATGGGTATCAAATTAAAGGTATTAATAAGGGTTTTAAAAGGGAGTGGTGGTTGTTGTATAGGTGGTCGCCTTTTCGAGATATCGCCATAAAGGTGGACCAGGGGTGACTCTAGACGGCGTTTGTACGATATGGGTATCAAATGAAAGGTGTTAATGAGTATTTTAAAAGGGAGTATTCCTTAGTTCCATAGGTGGACGCCGTTTCGAGATATCGCCATAAAGGTGGACCAGGGGTGACCCTAGAATTTGTTTGTACAATATGGGTATCAAAAGAAAGGTGTTAATGAGCATTTTAAAAGGGAGTAATCCTTAGTTCCATAGGTGGACGCCGTTTCGAGATAACGCCATAAAGGTGGACCAGGGGTGACCCTAGAATTTGTTTGCACAATATGGGCATCAAACGAAAGGTGTTAATGAGTATTTTAAAAGGGAGTGGGCCTTAGTTCTATAAGTGGACGCCGTTTCGAAATATCGCCATAAAGGTGGACCAGGGGTGACTCTAGAATGTGTTTGTACGATATGGGTATCAAATGAAAGGTGTTAATGAGTATTTTAAAAGGCAGTAATGCTTAGTTCCATAGGTGGACGCCGTTTCGAGATATCGCCATAAAGGTGGGCCAGGGGTGTTAATGAGTATTTTAAAAGGGAGTGGGCCTTAGTTCTATAAGTGGACGCCGTTTCGAAATATCGCCATAAAGGTGGACCAGGGGTGACTCTAGAATGTGTTTGTACGATATGGGTATCAAATGAAAGGTGTTAATGAGTATTTTAAAAGGCAGTAATGCTTAGTTCCATAGGTGGACGCCGTTTCGAGATATCGCCATAAAGGTGGGCCAGGGGTAGCTCTAGAATTCGTTTGTGCAATATGGGTATCAAACGAAAGGAGTTAATGAGTATTTTAAAAGGGAGTGGGCCTTAGTTCTATAGGTGGACGCCTTTTCGAGGTATCGCAATAAAGGTGGACCAGGGGTGACTCTAGACTTTGTTTGCACGATATGGGTATCAAATGAAAGGTGTTAATGCGTATTTTTAAAAGGGAGTGGGCCTTAGTTCTATAGGTGGACGCCTTTTCGAGATATCGCCATAAAGGTGGACCAGGGGTGACTCTAGAATGAGTTTGTACGATATGGGTATCAAATTAAAGATATTAATGAGAGTTTTAAAAGGGAGTGGTGGTAGTTGTATATGTGAAGGCGTTTTCCAGATATCAAACAAAATGTGGACCAGGGTGACCCAGAACATCATCTGCTGGATACCGCTAATTTATTTATATATGTAATACCTGCCAAGATTTTAAGTGTTTTTTATTTCGCCCTGCAGAACTTTCGTCTTTTGTAATGAACGGTCTTTTGTAATGAATTATCGCACTTTTTCGGTTTTTCGAAATTTTCGATATCGAAAAAGTGGGCGTGGTTATAGTCCGATATCGTTCATTTTAAAGAGCGATCTGAGATGAGTGCTCAGGAACCTACATACCAAATTTCATCAAGATACCTCAAAATTTACTCAAGTTATCGTGTTAACGGACGGACGGACGGACATGGATGAATCAAATTTTTTTTCGATCCTGATTATTTTGAGATATGGAAGTCTATATCTATCTCGATTCCTTTATATATGTACAACCAACCGTTATCCAATCAAACTTAATATACTCTGTGAGCTCTGCTCAACTGAGTATAAAAAAAGCAAATGACAAATATTTCAACATCTCTGTTCCGAAAATTGTCATCGTTCAAAATAAGTGTTGCCAATGTGCCATATAAAAGGCTTGCATTAAAAAGTACTAGCCTACATTTGCACGTCCTCAGCTGGTGATTACAACAATTGAAGAAAAGGCAATACATTATAAAAGCTCTTAAGTTCCTCCATATATTCTTCCTAGCTGTATATGGTCAAATACTGTATCTATACTGGTTTGTGAGTTTGCAAATTGCAATAGCAAAATATTATTTTCTAAGAATAATATTCTTCTAAACACAGTCATTTAAAGTAGGCTCTATAGGTAGTGTAGCTTTTTTGATAGCAAGGAAATTAACTTTGAATATAAATCTGCTCAAGTAAGATAGAATTCAACCAAAACAATTTCAATCTTTAACCAATACGGTGCAAAAAGGCAGAGAGACTATTCTCAACTACCCGGGTCCTATATTTATATTCCGTCAAACACTGTTAAAATATCAGCTGTAAAAAAAACTGTAGTCCGATGGAGCCAGGCAATCTCTTTGTCGGGAGGGAAATTAATAACCTCCTACTCAAGTATTTAATTATTTTTTCTAATTTTTCTTTAATATTGATACAATGATTGAAGTTATATTAATCCAATGCAACTCTGCTCTTCCTACTGTTCTTCATTCCACTCCATTCGAGTGTCTCTTTCACTGAATTTGAGTGCCTTCCACTCTATTCGTAACATAACCTCGATTTAAGCTGCCAAACTATATAGTAAACAATGAAAATAACCTTATGGAAAAGAAGTGTGCATTCATTTCAAGTTTACATTCATTAAAGATTGGGAATGGTTCCTACATTCACACTATATATTGAATTATATTTTACCATTCAATAACACACACAATTAAGCTTTGAGTTAAAGTATTTTAAGCCATTCAGGAATGGAGATTTATAATATGCAACCAAAAAATCTCAAATTTTTAGAAGAATGCTGAGAGAATTCACACTCTATTGATTCAATCTTTTTAAAACTCTGCTTCCACTCTATTCGCAACATAACCTCAATTTAAACTGCAGTCATTGGTGCCGTTTGTCGTATCGCTGTAGTCGTATCCCAAACGTAATCAGCTGTTTATCGTTACGACGGAAACCAAAAACCCATTGGTTGGCTACGATACGGTTACGACCTTAGCGGCACCAATAATTCGATTGCATTGATTCCATAAGGTTGGTCGAATCAGCTGTTATAAGGTTACCGATACAGTTACCGATAAAGCACCAATGTCTGCAGCTTTAAGCTGCGAAACTATATAGCATTGTTTACTATATAGTTTGGCAGCTTAAATTGAGGTTATGTTGCGATTCGGGTGCAAGGCACTCGAATTCAGTGAAAGAGACACTCGAATGGAGTGGAATGAAGAACAGTAGGAAGAGCAGAGTTACATTGGATTAATATAACTTTAATCATTGCATCAATATTAAAGATAAATTAAAAAAAAATAATTAAATACTTGAGTATAAGCAAACATTTTCTTTCAATTACTGCAACAAAGGTGTCCTAGATGCTATATATTCCAAAATTATAACATTTTACGTCTGTTTAAAAATGTAACTTCAATTTTCCTAAGATTTCCGTAATATGGCCATTAGTGATGTTTGTGTGAGTGTGTAAATTTTGAGCGATCAGCTGTTAGTTACGCTACTTGGTAAAGTTTACAACGCCAGTTCATAGATTAGATTGATACGAATCGTTTGTTTACGCTCTCATATTTTCGCTCTCACGAGGAATTTAT
Organism: Eurosta solidaginis; assembly: GCF_040869045.1. Classification (NCBI taxonomy): domain Eukaryota; kingdom Metazoa; phylum Arthropoda; class Insecta; order Diptera; family Tephritidae; genus Eurosta; species Eurosta solidaginis. Next base: position 65,725,140 of record NC_090320.1, on the reverse strand, counting down.
CTTCTAGTTGTTGCTGGCAACAATCACAGATAAATCCCTCGCGCAAGCTGAAGCGGGTGCCAGAACAAAAAATGTGCCAGCCAAAACGAAAAACGTGCCAAAAATTTTGGTAAACTTTAGTTTGACCTACAACTGTAGAATAGCGTTCAAAAATTATGGATAAAAGGATAAAAATACTTGTTTTAGTGTAAGTATTATTAGTTCGAAGGCGGAGGGTAAATATTGTTTCCCATTCAAAAGTTATCACTAAAAAGAGGTTTTGTAAATATGAACTCCCGATGCAACCAGTCCATTTTGATCACAGAACCTGGAACGCCAGACATGTAGGATAAGCCCTATCCATTAAATAATGTTAACTATTATATCATAGGTCCGATTTACTGAAATTTCAAAAGAATATATGGTTTTCACTGCGAGTTAAATGCGTTACAATATTTTACTAACTAATTTAATCGAAATATTAGTTTTACTTAGATTTGTTTATATTTAACTCTAACTAGTCGTATTATTGTAAAATAATTTTAAGGAAATAAATATTTTACGGCTACCATTTTATTAAATGATTGAAACTATAATCACCGAAATGTATGTCAAAAATCCCCATTTTCAGATCTATTCATTTTTGTTTGGAGTGGCATCATTGATAATTGTTATAAAAAATGTGCATTTTGACAGCGCTCTCTCGAAACAAAGAGTTGCAAATCCATTCATCTATGGCCAGGTGTAAAATAAACAAAGATTTGTCAGGCTTTGTATCCCAACTGCAGTTACTCTAGGAATATTACCATTGTTTACTATAAATATTACGGTATGGCTGCAAATAAGGTAAAACACACATATTTAATTAATACAGAGCTAAAATGTCGGCCAACGCTTAGGAGTTTCTCGTAGCTGTACTGGATATTCGACCATCCGCCAATGAAGATTTAAAATTGAAATCGGTCAAATATGTAGCAGATATATTAAAAAATAAGGTAGGTTGAACTGACCTTTTGATAGAGACCTTACAATGAATGTGTCTTTAGCGTTAGAAAGATAGATAATTAATTGAGGATCGCACTGCGGCCATTGGTCTATTGTGCCCTCAGCTGCTCCATAGCACCTCATCCAAGCCGACATCTTTGATGAACCCTAGCAGTTCACCTGGTTTGAGGGATTTGATGTGAGAATGCTCTGGCCATGGTGAGCCCATAAACTTAGCCCTACGTCTTGAGATTGCGTCACACTCCAGGAGTACATGGTCCGCCGTCTCCGCTGATCGATCACAAAATAGGCATGTGTTGCTCGATATTATACCCAGATTTTGCATGTGACTGTTCAGTGTACAGTGTCCTGTAAGAATAGCTGTTAGGATTCTTAGGTTATCTTTCGAAAGGCCCTTTAATGCCCTATATGTTGTTGTTGTTGTTGTTGTTGTTGTGGCGATAAGGTTGCTCCCCGAAGGCTTTGGGGAGTGTTATTGATGTGATGGTCCTTTGCCGGATACAGATCCGGTACGCTCCGGTAACACAGCATCCTTAGGGTGCTAGCTCGACAATCTTGGGAACGATTTATGTGGCCACGTTAAACCTTCAGGCCATCCCTCCCTCCCCACCCCAAGTTCCTTGAGGAGCTTGGGGTCGCCAGAGCCTCGTCTGTTAGTGAAACAGGATTCGCCGCGGATAGGTGAGGTTGACAATTGGGTTTGGAGAAGCTATATATTGCGCTGGCAACCTGAAGGGTTGCGCTACACAGCCCCTTGAATCTGGTATTTTAGTCGCCTCTTACGACAGGCATACCTACCGCGGGTATATTCTGACCCCCTAACCCGCTGGGGGGAATGCCCTATATCGAGTTTTGCTGTAACCCCCTAACAGTAACTTAGATTGTCTCAGGCCTGGCATATTACGCCAGTGTTCTTCCCTCTTTTCCCTCTCTTCTACTAATAGATGCCCTCTAATTTCCTGCTGGCCTGCTGGCAGGAACGGCCCAGGACTAATAGGTCGTGTCGTTGCTGCCTCTCTGGCCAGGCTGTCCGCCTGCTCATTACCCTCAACTCCCTGTGGCCAGGAACCTAGGCCAACAGTAGTTCATTGTGTGCTCCTAGTTGATTTAGCTTTTCAACGCACTCAAGGACCAGTGCTGATTTTATTTCAGACGGCGATATCGCCTTAAGGGCGGCCTGACTGTCACTGAGTATGGCAATTGTTTCATTGGCGTATTCGCGCTGAAGGTTCAGGTCAGCACACTGGCTTATGGCGAATACTTCCGCTTGAAAAATGCTCGGGTATGCACCCAGGGGTGTTGATATCTTGGCTCTGGGTCCAACGACTCCAGATCGAATCCCCTCTGGCGTCTTCGAGCCATCGGTATACCATACTATTCTATTTAGCTGATGAATGTTCTCAATTCTGATTTCCTCCCACGTACACGTGTCTCTCAGTTCTACTTTGTACCTCTTCTCATAAACTATCTGCCTGAGTATATCATCCCTCGGGAGTTGAGAGATTGGGATCCTCTCTCTCAATTCCTCCATGACTTTACCTTTACCCGAACCCTCCTTGACGATATTCAGGAGGGTTCGCTTGGCTGACTGCTCTATTGATATATGCAGCGGGGTTAGATCGAGGATAGCCTCCAGCGCTGTTGTAGAGCATGTGCGCATATCTACAGTGATGCATACACATGCCAGTCACTGAAGTTTTGACAATGCTTGCCTCGTCGTCGCCCGAGTTCTCGACGCCCAGGTTATCGAGCCATATGTTATTATAGGTTTTACTATCATGGTATACATCCATCTTAGCACATGTGGGCTATAGCCCCATGATTTGCCTGCTAGACGTTTGCATACCATTATGGACCTCGTGCCCCTAGCTCTCATGGAGTCGAAGTGTTGTTTCCATAGGAGCTTGGTGTCAAAAGTGACCCCAAGTATTTCACAGCAGTTCCATATTCTAGTGCCACGCCATCTATTGTTATTGCTCTCAGGGCTGGTAGGACCATTCTTCTGGTGAAGGGGATGATGGTTGTCTTAGCGTTACAAAAAACCGAGGCAAAAGACTAAGATTGTAATTGTGAATCTTAATTTTAGATTTGCGCCGGTAAAAAGGATTTCATTTCGTTTGTGCTGCTCGGCACAGAAAAAACATCGAACGATGTAAATACGCATATTTTCCCTGATGGTTATAACAACATAACGCAATACCAAAATCCCCAATGTCCCACGTGGCAATTGTTATTAAATTTCTACAAATTTGTCAATGAAGATGTATGTGATGAGGGCGAATGGTTGGATGCGTTGGTGGTTGCAATGGAAGTACTAAAAAGAGGCGAAGAGTAAGTTACATTTCAAGCGAATGCAATAACTTTCAATAACGCTAAACTCACTTGTAGGTGCTTCAAGTTTCAACGATCTCGTATTATGTTTTTTTATGACTTTAACGATGCTCCAAATGCCTACGATATGTATGATGTCATTGTTCAGAATGTGGCGCAAACAGAAGTTGAACTGGTCGTAATGTGAGTTTGTACGTAGCTTTCAATGCTAGTTTATCCCAAAAGAGATAAATAAGAGCATGTTACTTAGGTCTGATGGATTCTGTGATTGGGTAAGGGCATGGTTGGCTCATGTGGTAGCCACGGAAGTGTTAAGAAGAGCAAATTTCCCATACCTTGTCACAGAATACATTTTATAGAATCTATCCTCTATTGTTTTCCATAATACTTTTAAACTTTTTAATAGCTCACAAAATATACAATATGTAGATAATCCTGTAAGCGGATTGCCTAAAGTAATATTTCGCGATGGGAAAAAGAGTAAACAGCAGCTGAAAAACGAGGATTACGCTTTGCAACTCATTACCAATTGTAGCGCAAAACTTTACAATTTTGAGGAAGCTAAACGTTGTATATTCAAAGTAACTAATAAGCGACCTTGGGTGTGGAACAGTAAATTAACCATTGGTTCAGAAATCGCTATAAAAATATCTGGGGTAATATATATGAAAGATGAGAGTAATATTAAATTAAAAAAATGTTGGGGTCAAGTTGATGAGCTTGTTACACGTGAAGTAAAATCATTTGTACGTGGAACCGAAATCGAACCTATGCCAAGTGAACTCATTGAAGGTTATATGCTTGGGTCAACGCCAGTACCATACGATGAATCACTAAAAGAAGACAACGAACGACATGCGCCCGGCCTTAAGTTTGTTGGTTTTATGAAGCGCGACTCTATACCCGAAGAATACTTTTGTGGCGATTCGTTGTACTGGATTGTGCATCAAAAGGGAATGAATGCTTCTGCACAGAAATTAGATGCTTTAGTACGCGCTATGATCAATACAAAAATGGCTATGCTTTGCTGTAAAATCTATAGCCTTGGATTTAATACGCCGAAGATGGTGGTGTTGCTACCAAATAAGGTAATATGATGCATAAATTCTTATTGCAGTGAATCTTGTTTGAGTTAAGGCAGAAATGCTGCCCGAATGTTTTTGGGGCTAGCGGTCAGTATCAGATTTTTGAATTAGGTATGACCTTGACCAACGATATGAAGTCTATAGGTACTATACATCGTGGTCTAGCGGTTTTGGAAAAGCTCAATTCGACACTACTTCTAGGATGTTTAAGAATTATTTCATGAAATTTTCGGAATAGAGTTCAGGATCTTTTTGAAACTAGTTTATAACACTTTCGGGGTTGTTGTTGTTGTTGTTCTTGTAGCAGTGCTTCGCCCTATCCAATAGGTGCGACCGATCACAAATTGTCATCAATATCCCTTAACGGGAGTCCAAGGAAACTTGCTGTTTCAACAGGGGTGGACCATAATAAGAGGGGTGTTAGAGGCGTTCGTTCCACAATATAATTGAAGAGATGGTTGGTGTGGGGACACGTTACAAGCAGGACATATGTTTTGTATGTCGGGGTTGATTCTGGAAGGTAAGAGCTTAACCTGTTACAGAATCCAGGTCGAAGTTGAGCCAAAGTGGCTTTTCCCTGGGGAGTGTGCGTTACTCTTCTGCAAGTTTTGGGTGTTATTCTTTGAGTACTGGATTCATCGGGCAATTCCTGGCATAAAGGTCCTACGCCTGTTTGTGGAGTTCACTGAGGACCTGCTCGTGGTTGTTGTTGTAGCGATAAGGTTGCTCCCCGAAGGCTTTGGGGAGTGTTATCGATGTGATGGTCCTTTGCCGGATACAGATCCGGTACGCTCCGGTACCACAGCACCATTAAGGTGCTGGCCCGACCATCTCGGGAACGATTTATGTGGCCACATTAAAACTTCAGGCCATCCCCTCCCTCCCCAACCCCAAGTTCCATAAGGAGCTTAGGGTCGCCAGAGCCTCGTCTGTTAGTGAAACAGGATTCGCCGCGGATAGGTGAGGTTGACAATTGGGTTTGGAGAAGCTATATGTTGCGCTGGCAACCTGCAGGGTTGCGCTACACAGCCCCTTGAATCTGGTATTTTAGTCGCCTCTTACGACAGGCATACCTACCGCGGGTATATTCTGACCCCCCTAACCTGCTTGTGCTTTTTGGCTTCATACGGCTGAGTTCTCCGGCGCCGTATTTCCTCATAATGCTTACAGAGATGGCTCCTTAAGCCCCTGGGCGGGGTTACTTACCGGATCTTTGATCTCTGTTGCTGTTCTAACGATTAGGACACTTCTCGAATTTTCCGCGCAGTGTTGTCGATGTTGATGGTCCTTTTGCCGGATATGGATTCGGTGCATTTCGGTAGCCTCGCTGGCTAAATTTGTGTATGATACATTCATTGTAACAGGATTTCTCTTCGGTTGCTGAAGTTAACAATTAGGTTGCGGACGCTGTTAAGTTATAAAGCTTTGTATCGCGCTTATGAACCTTATGAATCCCAACTTTTCGGACTATTTTCAGATCATTTCGCGAATGTTGAAGGGCTTAACGGACCGGGGGGTCATTCGGGATTGTTATATTCTTTAATATTTCGGGACCATTTCGAAATTGTTCTTTGAACCGCATTGGGTTTGTTTTAGGGTTATATTGTTCCTCCCATGGAGAAGAGCAATTTAAATCATTATAACTTTGAGTCTATTGGACCTTGAATATAACATTTTATTTTGTTTGACTTATTATTCCTCTCTTAGTGTCAACACCACCTACTCTATGAGAATGTTTGGACTTAGACGGGTTGACGTGATTATTACAAATCGTTCGTACGGCAGTCGGGCTTATTGTTGTTGTTGTTGTTGTTGTAGCGATAAGGACACTCCCCAAGGCCCTGGGGAGTGTTATCGATGTTGATGGTCCCTTGCCGGATGCAGATCCGGTACTTTCCGGTAACAAGCACCATAAAGGTACTAGCCCGACCATCTCGGGAACGATTTGGTATGACCACATGAAACCTTCTAGGCCATCCCGCCCTCCAATCCCTAGATCTATCAGGAGTTCGGGGTCGCCACACCCCGGCTGTTAATGAAACAGGATTCGCTACGGGTAGGTGACGTTGACAATTTAGTTGGAGAAGCTATATATTGCGCTGGCAACCCCTTGAGAGGGTTGCGCTACACAACCCCTTCAATCAATTTAGTATTTTAGTCGCCTCTTACGACAGGCATACCTACCACGGGTGTCTTTCCTGATGTCGCCTCATTTAAATTTTTCCTAAAATATTAAATAATATTTATTTTTATTACTTAAAGCTTCATCCTGATAGACCTGCTTCACTTACCATGGTTGAAATCGCTTATCATTCACAATATCAGTATTTTCAATTCCAACGTCTACGCACACCAAAAACAGAATGTACAACCGAAGAAATTGATGCTATTGATAATCTAATTGATTCAATGGATCTTACAATAAATCCCAAACTGTCGCATGACCCGCGCGATACATATCTGCCCGATTTGCTTCCATTCGAATCATTATCACATATCTATGAACAAAATGTAATGGATGTGCTGGAGCGTAAGATTATATCGAATGCTAGTGAAGATGATGAGCAATTTGCCGAAATGTTGGATGATAAAAATTTTGTAGAAATATTCTGGAAAGTACCTGAACTACGTGAAGCAAATGCCAAACGTGCAGCTAAAAATGTAAAATCACTATTTCCGCTAGAGATAAATATACCCAAAACTCAATCCACTGAGAAAGGCAAAGTTAAAACCGAAGTTAGCGATAGTGCTGCAAGCACTACTTCTGAAAACAGTGAGACTTTATCATTTGATAAAGTTGGCATAGAAGATCCAGCTGAAGATTTTCGTCAACTTATACACAAAAATGTTTTAAAAGTACAAAATCGTACAGAACGTGACGTGAAATTCCAATTGTATGCACAACAAATACGTGAAACCATATGGAAAATGTTATCTGAGGCGAGGAAAAGCTTAGATTCTGAAAAATTGGAAAAGGCTTTAACAATATATCGCAAACACTGCTATGAGTTCAACTCATTTGATGAATACAACAAATGGATAACAGAAGTTAAGAAAACTATTATTGAAAATAACCTACAAGCATTTTGGCAGGATGTGATTGTTGAAAAAGATTTGGGGCTTTGCTTTGTCAGCACGGACTCACTGAAAAGCAAGCGGGCGAGAGAGGCGTTTTATGAAGTTCCTTATGATGAGCTTACAGATTAGGTTGACATCTACTTACAAAAAATACTGTTATATTTTTTTATAAGATGTATGATAAATATTTTTTTTTCATATAACTCTTGTCCTTATTTCTATGCAAAATAAATAAATGTTTAAGTACAATTCGTGGGTTTCTTTAAATCGGTAAGGAGCTCAATACTCTTCACCAGAAATTTCACCAATACGAAGTTGCATTTAAATATTTTTAAATGTTTGAATATTTCTTCGGTCGGTAAGGAGATGCAGACTTCCAAAATCAAAGTATTGGCTGTATGTTGCTATGTCTGAATTTAAGTTTCCTGCAAAGATAATGAAGCTTTTTCAAATGATGTTGAGAAACATCACCTGCTCCGTAAGGATTGGGAAGGACCCTTTCGAACCATTCCGGGCTTCAGACAAGTTGACTCGCTATCATATGACTTCTTTAAGCTAATACTAAGAAGATTATTGTAGTAGCAAATCTAAACAGCAACGGTACATTATGTTATAAGAGTATTCAATTCCTGGCATATACCAATCCCAATATTCGTCGACCACAAAGTTTTTATTAAATTTTTGTGGCTACCTGCTGTCCGAGTGCAATGGCGTTTCGCGGTTTACGCTTAAGCGTAACCTCCTCCACCTTCTCGCCCCTCCTTTTCCGGCACACGCATTTGCGCAAGAAGGAGTCATCAACTGCTGATCCTCCACACCACTTGCTCCGTATGCCAGCTACGAATATTTATGATTGCGACAGTCCAAAGCAGCTCATCCATTGGCCGGTGCTACCTTCATTGATGTTCTGGGTTAAGCAATGGCAACCCTCCGACGATAAACCTTAGTCGGACCAAAAAAGCGGAACCTGGACGAAGGAGCAACTGAAGGCTCTTAAAAAAAGAGAAATATGAGTAGCAACCCTAAAGCTATGCGAAAGTGGTACCGTTTTTTTAGTTCACTGCATTAACCATCCAAAGAAAAGAACTCCCGGAATGACGACTGCCCACGTCGCACTTGTTGATTTTCGCAATTCAAGAGACGAAGCTAACAACCAGATCGGACCTCCGAACTTGCGATTACTACAACATCCACATAATAGTGTAGACCTCGCTTTTATCACCATCATATCGTGCAATAGGGTCTATTTCAACCCAAACTCAGCTGCAGGGACAAAACCTTCGAAAGTCAAGGCATAACTGTTCGGCCAGGTGATGTCAACCTAGGAATAATTAACATCTATATTCCTCCTCATAAGCTATCGCCATAATATAAGTGCGCTACTTAATGCTGAAAGCCGTATAATTTTTGGCGATTTAACGTACATCACGACCTCGGCATTCCCAGCGGGTTAGGGGGTCAGAATATACCCACGGTAGGTATGCCTGTCGTAAGAGGCGACTAAAATACCAGATTCAAGTGGCTGTGTAGCGCAACCCTTCAGGTTGCCAGCGCAATATATAGCTTCTCCATACCCAATTGTCAACCTCACCTATCCGCGGCGAATCCTGTTTCACTAACAGACGAGGCTCTGGCGACCATAAGCTCCTCATGGTACTTGGGGGTGGGGAGGGTGGGGATGTCCTGAAGGTTTAATGTGGCCGTATAAATCGTTCCCGAGATGGTCGGGCTAGCACCTTTATGGTGCTGTGGAACCGGAGCATACCGGATCTGTATCCGGCAAAAGAGCATCACATGGATAACACTCCCCACAGCCTTCGGGGAGCAACCTTATCGCTACAACAACAACAACAACAACCTCGGCATTCCAGCCTGCCAGGGCACAGCAGAGGCAGCAGACTAGCATAGCGAATAGACAATTCCACTTCCTGTCCGTTAAATGGCGATTCCCCACTGTAGGAAAATGTCACAGCTCGCCAGACATTTCCAAAGTCAGCGCTGGACTTATGAACAGTGTTCAATGGCTGCCGATACTTGCCTTACCATCTGACCACCTGCCCATACTCCACTCACTACTGCGATCAGCAAATTTCATAATTTCTGAACGGCGGATTTATAGAAATTTCAAAAAAAGCAAATGGAAAAGACCATAAAACTTTCACAAATCAGTATTTTGATGCTCTTCCCATTCCGACTGGTGTCCGTATAAGGGGTCTGGAATATGTCTACGGTCTGATCCTAACTATCATAAAAGGCAACCATAAGACTATGACTCCTCCCACGAGTGGTGTATTATTGAAAATACAAATTTGAGTTCTTAAATAAAAATATGTTAAGTATTTTAAATAAGTATGTCCTTGTTCACTACAGTTAGAGTAAATCCTCGGTGTCCCCTTCGTTCACTTGTAGAGTGTTAGCAGAAATTAAAGTGCGAAACAAGGCTTTATCAAGATTTAAAGCACTCCCTAGCCAGGCTAACTTGGCTTTGTTCAAATTGACCAGAAACAGTGCGACTTCCATTATCAGAAGCGAGTAGCGAAACTTTTACGCTGCCGAGCTTGATGCTTCCTTGCCTTGTAATGTTCTTTGCCGTAACCTCAAATGTCTGCGTGTATGTGGCAGTGAGAATGTTGAAGCCTGCGCTCTAGATCCTGACCAAACCTGTCCGTGGCGATGGCGACACCGAACTCCTCATGAATCTAGGGAGTGGGAGGGCGGTATGGCCTAGAAGCTCGCACGTGGTCATATCAAATCGTTCCCGAGATGATCGGGCTTGGTACCGGAACGTACTGGATCTGCATCCGGGAAAGGACCATCAATATCGATAACACTTCCCGGACTTCGCGAGAAGCGAAAGTCTGACGCTGCCAAGCGTGATGCTTCCTTGCCTTGTAATGTTCTTTGCCGTAACCTCAAATGTCTGCGTGTATGTGGCAGTGAGAATGTTGAAGCCTGCACTCTAGATCCTGACCAACCTCACCTATCCGTGGCGATGGCGACCCCGAACTCCTCATGAATCTAGGGGGTGTGAGGGCTTTATGGCCTAGAAGGTCGCATGTGGTCATATCAAATCGTTCCCGAGATGATCGGGTTTGGTACCGGAACGTACTGGATCTGCATCCGGAAAAGGACCATCAATATCGATAACACTTGCCGGACTTCGCGAGAAGCGAAGGTTTGACACTGTCAAGCGTGATGCTTCCTTGCCTTCTAATGTTTTTTGCCGTAACCTCAAATGTCTGCGTGTATGTGGTAGTGAGAATGTTGAATCCAGCACTCTAGATCCTGATCAACCTGACCTATCCGTGGCGATGGCGACCCCGATCTTCTCATGGATCTAGGGGGTAGGAGGGCGGTATGATATAGAAGGTCGCATGTGAACATACCAAATCGTTCCCGAGATGATCGGACTTGGTACCGGAACGTACTGGATCTGCATCCGGCAAAGGACCATCAATATCGATCCCTCGTAATAATGCCTGCTATTATGGTAACATATTCGAGTTTACAGCTGTTTCCGACTCGGATGTCATAAGGAGTATAGTTAAGTCGAATGCTGTCGTTGTAGATGGGATCACAGTAAGGTTCATAAAGATGGTCCTACCATACGTAAACAGAGCCGTAACTCACATTTTAAATCACTGCATCACCACGTGCTTCTTTCCTAATCGATGGAAGGTTGCATCAATTCGACCCATTGCGAAAAAGAGGTCTACTGATACTCCTACTGACTTCCGTCCTATAAGTATATTGCCGGAATTCTCCAAGGCTTTTGAAGCATTAGTATCTGAACAAATCACGAATGACATACAAGATAATCAGCCGCTGTCACCTCTTCAGTCTGGTTTTAGGGCCAAGCAAGGATTGGTGCGCAAGAGCAATGCTTAAGATTATTGACAATATTCGTGCTCACTTTGATGAAAACTTTGTAACGTCACTTTGTCTACTTGATTTTTCTAAGGCATTTGACTTCGTTGATCATCAGTTGCTTTGCGCTAAGCTAAAGGGCTAAGCGGGAATCATTGGTGCCGTATGTCGTACCGTTGTAGTCGCATCCCTAACGTAATCAGCTGTTTATCGTTACGACGGTGAACCAAAAACCAATTGGTTGGCTACGATACGGTTACGACCTTAGCGGCACCAATAATCGATTCCATTGATTCTCATAAGGTTGGTCGAATCAGCTGTTATAAGGTTACCGATACGGTTACCGATAAAGCACCAATGTCTGCAGCTTTACTTTGGCTTTAGTGATAATTCATTGGCATTAATCAAGAGCTATTTTAACTAGCCGAACCAACGCGTAATAATCGGGTCCAAAATGTCATGCCTTAGCGAAATAGTTTGCGGTGTACCACTGGGATCAATCCTTGGCCCACTGTATTTTAGTTTATTTATCAATGATATTTTTACGGTCTGCGAATTCGTCAGTATGTGTATGCTTATGCGGATGATGTTCAACTTTATCTGTCTAACCGCATTGATGACGTTGATGATTTGTGTTCGAAACTTAATGCTGACATTTCAGCTCCCTTTGGACTAATAATAACAGACTGAGCCTCAACCCTAATAAAACGTTTGTTCTGCCTATATCAAAGAGAAAGTTGATTGGGACGAGAATTCCGCCTCTCTACATACATATGTAGGTACCGTCCAAATTACGCTAGTGAATAAAATCACAAACCTTGCCTTTGTAATCAACTCAAGTTTGACATAAAATAGATGTGGCCTTTAACCATATCACACGTTACGTATATGGACTGCAAAAGTTCGATCATATATAATATATCTCGATGGATTTGGGATGTAAAATTTCTGACTATCTTAAAACCAGGAGCTGCATTTTCCTTTATTTATTTATTTATTTACTATATTAACCCTGCCTTCATAACGATATTTTGTACCCCTTAATTCATAACGATACGCCTGCCAGGCATATAATGTTTAAGGACATCACCTGATGACAAATGAGTGCATATATGTACAAAAAAATAAAATCGACATGTTTGAGATATTTCAATGTTTTTTTTTTTTTGAAATCCATTTTTATAAAAAGTAATTGCTTATTTTAATACTTTTTTTTTAAAAAGTTTTATTGTCATCCAAAAATCAAGAAAAAGGGCAGTATTCTCTGCAAGGAACTAAAAGTTTCCTTAAAAACTAAAATATCAATTTTTTTAATAATTCAAAAGCTACCAATATTTCATTTATACAATGTTAATTCATTAAAGTACAATTATTAATTAATTAACATTCTATAAACTTAATTATTTATATCTATATAATTAATTAACATTCTATATACGTGAGTTGCTAATAATACTTTTATGTTCGTTGCATGCGGGCTTTGAACATTTCGTACAAGTCATTTTAGACATACGTCGAATTTTTGATGTGCAGAATGTACAATATCTCTTTTTTTTTGACGTAGATGTTTCTGCGTTTATATTACTGGCTTCGAAAGATCTTTCAGGTAAACTTGCTTGTATACTGCTGCGCAAGCCACGTTTTAGAGATATTTCAACATTTCTCCACTGCGTAATTTCGGATATTATTTCATCCGTGAAAAAGGCATCAAAACACGAGAAAGGTTCGCAAACAGATTTACATGCTCGTGTAGGACCTCTGGCTGTTCGAACGATGTTCATTGACATCACTCTGCAAGCATTTCCTCCTTTGAACTAGTCCAGCAATATTGGCTTCTACTTCGTATTGTGGGCTTAGGTACTACAACTATGCGCTTATCGAAGGACCACGTCTGGTTGTGTATTCTCGATACCATCTTCTTCATCAACGTTTTCATCTTCTGTGTCACTCCAAACAACATCTTCTAATAACTCGTCTTCTACTTCACTATCCTCTTCCGATGAACTGCAGTCGCTGGAAAGGTTTTGCAAATACTTAGCTATTTGCATGTCGTCTAGTCCTTGATTTCTTGCCATTTTTGAGTTAAAATTTCTACGACGATGGCCTAGGTAGCTTAATTTTAAAACAAATTTAAAGCGTAAAAGTAACACAAATCATAGCGATACGTCTCTCAAGCGTATGTAACATTCATATTTCATGAAATACGAAACTTACTCTTCAAAATCAACCACCACACCACTGCAAAGCTGTGAGTAACGACTGAGATAAATGTGAGCATGAGTTTGCTGAGACAGCAATTGTAAGAGGGAGACCAAAAATAAAAAATATGATACGCCTCGCAGACGTACGTTATGAAAGCAGGGTTAAAGCCGGAGTCATTGGTGCCGTATGTCGTGTCGCTGTATCCGTATCCCTAACGTAATCAGCTGTTTATCGTTACGACGGTAAACCAAAACCCAATTGGTTGGCTACGATACGGTTACGACCTTAGCGGCACCAATAATCGATTGCATTGATTCTCATAAGGTTGGTCGAATCAGCTGTTAAAAGTATACCGATACGTTTACCGATAAAGCACCAATGTCTCCAGCTTAAAGTCAACAGAGACACAAAGTGGTCGACTACTGGATACAAGATACAGTACAAATAATAAGGAAAAATAAAAAACATGTGTAAAAACAAAATTTTAAATAAAAACAAAATTATCAATAATAAAATTAATTAAGTTAAATTTTAATCAATATCTAAATCAAAATCAAATTAATATTGAAACAAAAATTGACATCTTATTAAAAATCTTTGAAAAATATCCTGCCGTGAGAGTATTTCCTTACGGATAGCAGCAACCGAATACTCAAAACTACTACAGTTGTACACTTCATTGTAGAGCGAGTACCAATTGCGAAGAGGGCTAAATTTGGCAAAATTTCGCCGGAGAATGGGTAAATGAAAGAGAAATAGTGTCTAGAAGTTCTCGCAGGAACAGAAAAATTCAAATTCTTACTAAACTAACTCTTCCTAAAACGCCACTATATCTTTATAATAAGCTTACTTTCACAAGATAGGGTCGTACAAGTGATTTAATCGTACCTACATTTAAATCAATTTCGTCGACTAGCCTTTACCAAAAGTACTTTAGAAAATATCAAATTTATTTTTGAAAGCATCAATTCAATTTTGGAAAGCATCAATGCAATTTTAGAATGCATCATGGGAGTTTTAGAATGGTCAAACGTACTTTAGAAAGTGTCAAATATACTTTCCACAACATCAAATTTATCTTGTAACAAGTAAGGAAGGCTAAGTTCGGGTGTAACCGAACATTACATACTCAGTTGAGAGCTATGGAGACAAAATAAGGAAAATCACCATGTAGGAAAATGAACCTAGGGTAACCCTGGAATGTGGTTGTATGACATGTGTATCAAATGGAAGGTATTAAAGAGTATTTTAAGAGAGAGTAGGCCATAGTTCTATGGATGGACGCCATTTAGGGATATCGCCATAAAGGTGGACCAGGGCTGACTCTAGAATGTGTTTGTACGATATGGGTATCAAATGAAAGGTGTTACTGAGCATTTTAAGAGGGAGTGGGCATTAGGTCTATAGGTGGACGCCTTTTCGAAATGTCGCCATTAGGGTGGGCCAGGGGTGACTCTAGAATGTGTTTGTATGATATGGGTATCAAATGAAAGATGGTAATGAGTATTTTAAAAGGGAGTAATCCTTAGTTCTATAGGTGAACGCCTTTTCGAGATATCGCCATAAAGGTGGAGCAAGGGTGACTCTAGAATGTTTGTACGATATGGGTATCAAACGAAAGGTGCTACTGAGCATTTTAAGAGGGAGTGGGCATGAGGTCTATAGGTGGACGCCTTTTCGAGATATCGCCATTAGGGTGGGCCAGGGGTGAGTCTAGAATGTGTTTGTACGATATGGGTATCAAACGAAAGGTGTTACTGAGCATTTTAAGAGGGAGTGGGCATTAGGTCTATAGGTGGACGCCTTTTCGAGATATCGCCATTAGGGTGGGCCAGGGGTGACTCTAGAATGTTTGTACGATATGGGTATCAAACGAAAGGTGTTACTGAGCATTTTAAGAGGGAGTGGGCATTAGGTCTATAGGTGGACGCCTTTTCGAGATATCGCCATTAGGGTGGGCCAGGGGTGACTCTAGAATGTTTTTGTACGATATGGGTATCAAATGAAAGGTGGTAATGAGTATTTTAAAAGGGAGTAATCCTTAGTTCTATAGGTGGACGCCTTTTCGAGATATCGCCATAAAGGTGGACCAAGGGGGACTCTAGAATGATTGTACGATATGGGTATCAAACGAAAGGTGTTACTGAGCATTTTAAGAGGGAGTGGGCATTAGGTCTATAGGTGGACGCCTTTTCGAGATATCGCCATTAGGGTGGGCCAGGGGTGACTCTAGAATGTTTGTACGATATGGGTATCAAACGAAAGGTGTTACTGAGCATTTTAAGAGGGAGTGGGCATTAGGTCTATAGGTGGACGCCTTTTCGAGATATCGCCATTAGGGTGGGCCAGGGTGACTCTAGAATGTGTTTGTACGATATGGGTATCAAATGAAAGGTAGTAATGAGTATTTTAAAAGGGAGTAATCCTTAGTTCTATAGGTGGACGCCTTTTCGAGATATCGCCATAAAGGTGGAGCAAGGGTGACTCTAGAATGTTTGTACGATATGGGTATCAAACGAAAGGTGTTACTGAGCATTTTAAGAGGGAGTGGGCATTAGGTCTATAGGTGGACGCCTTTTCGAGATATCGCCATTAGGGTGGGCCAGGGTGACTCTAGAATATGTTTGTACGATATGGATATCAAATTAAAAGTATTAATGAGGGTTTTAAAAGCGAGTGGCCCTTAGATGTATATGTGAAGGCGTTCTCGCGATATCGACCAAAATGTGGACCAGGTGATCCAGAAAATCATCTGTCGGGTACTGCTAATTTATTTATATATGCAATACCACTAACAGTATTCCTGCCAAGATTCCAAGAGCTGTTGATTTCGCCTTGTAGAACTTTTTCATTTTCTTCTACATAATATGGTAGGTGTCACACCCATTTTACAAAGTTTTTTCCAAAGTTATATTTTGCGTCAATAAACCAATCCAGTTACCATGTTTCATCCCTTTTTTCGTAGTTGGTATAGAATTATGGCATTTTTTTCATTTTTCGTAATTTTCGATATCGATAAAGTGGGCGTGGTTATGGTCGGATTTCGGCCATTTTTTATACCAAGATAAAGTGAGTTCAGATAAGTACGTGGGCTAAGTTTAGTAAAGATATATCGGTTTTTGCTCAAGTTATTGTGTTAACGGCCGAGCGGAAGGACAGACGGTGGACTGTGTATAAAAAGTGGGCGTGGCTTCCACCGATTTCGCCCATTTTCACAGAGAACAGTTACCGTCACAGAATCTATGCTCCTACCAAATTTGAGAAGGATTGGTAAATTTTTGTTCGACTTATGGCATTAAAAGTATTCTAGACAAACTAAATGAAAATGGGCCGAGCCACACCCATTTTGAAATTTTCTTTTATTTTTGTATTTTGTTGCATCATGTCATTACTGGAGTTGAATTTTGACTTAATTTACTTATATACAGTAAAGATATTAAATTTTGTGTTAAAATTTGAATTTAAAAAAATTTTTTTTTAAAAAGTGGGCGTGTTCTTCATCCAATTTTGCTAATTTTTATTTAGCGCATATATAGTAATAGTAGTAACGTTCCTGCCAAATTTCATCATGATATCTTCAACGACTGCCAAATTACAGCTTGCAAAACTTTTAAATTACCTTCTTGTAAAAGTGGGCGGTGCCACGCCCATTGTCCAAAATCTTACTAATTTTCTATTCTGCGTCATAACGTCAACCCATCTACCAAGTTTCATCGCTTTAGCCGCCTTTGGCAATGAATTATCGCATTTTTTCAATTTTTCGAAATTTTCGATATCGAAAAAGTAGGCGTGGTTATAGTCCGATATCGTTCATTTTAAATAGCGATCTGAGATGAGTGCTCAGGAACCTACATACCAAATTTCATCAAGATACCTCAAAATTTACTCAAGTTATCGTGTTAACGGACGGACGGACGGACGGACATGGCTCAATCAAATTTTTTTCGATCCTGATTATTTTGATATATGGAAGTCTATATCTATCTCGATTCCTTTATATATGTACAACCAACCGTTATCCAATCAAACTTAATATACTCTGTGAGCTCTGCTCAACTGAGTATAAAACAAAAAGGACGTGTGGCACTCGGGGACTGCCGCGGTAAAGCTATTGCATATTATCAACTTATGCAATTATAATATTTATGCAACATTTTGTTTTCTTTGATATTAATTCAAGTTTTGTCTTTGATATTAATTCAAGTTACACTTTTTAAGCGTGGTGAAAATTTTTTTAAATATTTAAATTTAACTTTAACTTTCACTTTAACTTTAACTTTAACTCTAACTTTAACTTTAACTCTAACTTTAACTCTAACTTTAACTTTAACTTTACCCGCGGGGGTATCGGTCCCCTACCGGGCGCCTCCTCAGGTGGTGGATAGAGGAACGCTTCTCACAAGACGGGAGGTACTGAGTAAATTAAGTACTCAGGGCGAACCAAAACGAGCAGTCCATTGGAAAAATGGGAATGTGTTGCTCTAAGGGCAACACATCCCAAAGTTCCGGTGGAAGGGCGATAGGATGCCGCCCTAAAATACCCCATCAAGCATCCACAGGATCGAGACCAGTAAGATCCTGTTGACCAGAACTGGAAATATGATTATGAACTGATTGCTACGGGCTGGCGATGACGATAGGCTACTACCTTAATAAGCAAGGGTGACACCTTGCCGAAACGGCTGGTAGGTTAATATCGGCATCGTTTTCGTCTCGTTAAAACCTTGGCAGGTCTTCAAGTACGTTCGAAGCACGTTGCCATTAAGTTGGTGGTGCAGGCTCAGTTGAGACGACTCCTGACTAACGCTGTATTCTGGCTCTGAACATAGACTCCCATAAGGACCTGTGTCAACCCACGCGTGGCCTCCCTGCTTCTGCAAAGATAACCACGGGAATTGAAGACGGCGACTGCACATCGTGCGGAGATAGCGGCTTGAAGCGGAGACCCAATAGAACAAATGAGCAACAAAATAAAAACAACAAAGGAAGATAAAAGTAGAGAAAGCGAGAAAGAAAGGGGCGATGAAGCGGTGTTCAAGTAGAGCAATAAAGTGCTGAGATCGCCGGTTTTAACAACCCGCGCTAAATCGACCTTGTCGGTAATGCCCACACAAGGCACCGAATCGGCGGAAAAGACAAAGGCGGCGAAAGCACAGCTGCGCGACAACCCCAGCCAGTCAACACCTGCTACTGCAAGGGAAAAAGCGTCGGTCAGCTCACCCAGTGTCGTTGCACAGCGCGCTGTTGGGAAGGAGAAACGTGCGACTCCGCCAAGAGGCTCACTCTCATACACAAGCCTCGAAGGGAAGAGCCAAGACGAACTGCTGTACTACGCGGTATCAGTGATGCGCGAGATGCAGGAAACCGCTCTCAAGCAGAAGACCGTGTCCAAGGACATAAAAACCGGTATGGCTCTACTCGAGGAAGCGTTAAGCTGCATGGGATCGTTAAGGGCCCAAAAGGTAGATGAGAGCAGAGAATCGGGCCGAAAAAGCAAGAGGGCACGAACGAGCTCAGATTCCCACTCAGAGGACTTGGAAGCCAAAAAGAAGCGAGATGAAAGAACAAATACGCTTTCACAAGGTGAGTCTTGGTCCAATGTAGCGAGCCGGAGGCTGAAACAGCGGGCCCAGCCAAGCTCCTAAAGCTCAAAAACGGGCGAGAAAAAGGAGACAAGCAGCAACTTTTGTGGTAAAACCTGTGGAAGGCAAAAGCTATGCCCAGATACTAGGGGCATACGCGGCCAGCTCCGCCCTAATGACACAGGTACGGTGGTACGGTCAGTACGAAAAACCAAATCTGGTAACGTACTGATTGAAACGGCGCGCTGCAATGACCAGACGGCCTTCAGAGCAGCTATAGGTAGTGCAGTAGGAGAGGTCGGTGAAGCACAATAGCTTTCCAAGCGGATGAAGTTGGAAGTACTTGGCATGGACTGTCTCACAACTGAAACAGAAATCCAAAACGCAATAAGGAGGGAGGTCGGAAAAGAAGAAATCACTAGACCTCTCCGTGTCTCTGTGTTCGCAGCAAACCAAAGAGAACAGAAAATGGCGGTCGTCGAAGTGGACGAGAATATTGGCAACGCCCTACTCAAAAAAGGTAAAATTCCTATCGGATGGATACAGTGCCGAATCAGACAGCGAGCAGAAGTACAACGCTGCTTTAGGTGTCTAGGCTACGGACACCGGAAGGCTACGGACACCGGCAAGGGTCCAGACAGGAGTAACGCCTGCTGGAAGTGTAGGAAAAGCGGCCACAAAGCTTCGGCCTGTACCGCAGCTCCAAAATGTTACCTGTGTAATACACAGAAGCTCGATCATGTCCCTGGATCTGGAGCATGCAGCATTTTCAGAGCGGCACTCGCTGTTGCAAAGGCCAAAGTCTCAATTCAATAGTGATTAGTTTTATCCAAGGCAACCTAAACCGGAGCAGACTTGCTGATGAGATACTACAACAGTTGGTCTTAGACCATAAAGCTAACTGCGTTATCATCAGCGAACCCTATAGAGCCCGAAATGATTGGCATATAGACAACACCGGCACCGCCGCAATCTGGATGACAGATGCAAACGCCAATATTGTGAACCGTGTTGCCGGACAAGGCTACGTCCGCCTAACTACGAATAATACCACAATAGTAAGCTGCTACTTGTCCCCGAATGATCCCATTCAAACGTTCAGGGACAAGCTTGAACTTATTGAAGACGACCTGAGGGACTTAACTAGTAACCTGGTTGTGGCGGGAGACTTTAACGCAAGGGCCGTCGAATGGCGAATGCCGCAGACTAACACCCGTGGAAGGTTAGTCCTTGAGATTGCAGCCAGGCTCGGTTTGAACGTGCTTAACACTGGTACGACCCCTACATACCGACGGCCAGGCTTTGGATACTCGATCCCCGATGTAACACTAGTGTCAGAAAGCCTGCTGCTGACCGCTGCTGGATGGAGAGTCATAGAGGATCTGAATGGCAGCGATCACAACTATATCACTTTCCACCTAAACGATCCCGGTCAGAGGCAGATTCCGAACGGGCCACGTAGAACAAAAGCATGGGACGCATCCAAGGTCGACTCTGCCACGTTCTCCGCATCAGTACTGGGGGATGCCCGACGGATAATCAACAACTCTAGTCCGAAGGAAGAGACGGTTGAAAAGACAATGAGCTGTCTTCGCCACGCTTGCAACCTCTCTATGCCACGGAGGGGAGTGTGGAGGGGTAAAAAGCAGGTATACTGGTGGAATAGCGAAATCGTGGAGCTGCGGAAAATATGCCACAGGATGCGGATGCTAGCAACTCGCGCGCGCGGCAGGCCTGAGGCTCTAGAAAAGGCGGAAGCGTACAAAGGATCGAAGAAAGCTCTTAGTGCTGCCATTAAGCAAAGCAAGCTTAAGTGCTGGAAAGCGCTTTGCGAGGAAGTGGATCGAGACCCCTGGGGGCAGGGATATAAGATAGTAATGAAGAAGTTCCGTCCGCCAAACCAGCTGATGGACGAGAACCAAATAAGGAACATTGTGGATGGCCTGTTTCTCACCCAACTGCCTAGGGAGGACGGGTACGTTACCCATGAAGATCGAAACGTGGAACCATTCCAAGAAGAAGAGCTTAAAACTGCCGTGCGAACTATGAAACCTAGGAAAGCATCTGGCCCTGACGGAATACCCGCGGAGGCAATTAGACTAGCTGCAAATAACTGCCCAGAACTTATGTTGCACATGTACAACAAATGTCTCGAAGACAGAACTTTCCCCACCATATGGAAGACAGCACGACTGGTTCCTATTCCAAAAGGGAAAGGACATCCCAACTCTCCATCATCCTACCGTCCCCCATGTATGTTGGACACAGCAGGGAAATTGATGGAGAGTCTCCTGAAGCAACGCCTCACCAGATCGTTACAGGACGCCGGAGGACTGTCGCCCAGACAGCATGGTTTTCGAAGGGGGCACTCCACAATCGATGCCATAGCAGAAGTTATAGACGCAGTCAAGAAAGCCGAGACAGCGTGCCAAAGAGCAAGACATATAGTGTTGCTGGTCACGCTGGACGTCAAAAACGCTTTTAAATCAGCTAGGTGGGAGGACATGCTTGAGGCACTAGAAAGCACTTTCAAAGTACCGCAATATTTGTTAGAAATTTTAAGGGACTACCTAAGAGAGAGGTATCTAATATATGAAAGTACTCACGGTCAAAAAAAGGTAAAAATAACAGGTGGAGCAGCCCAGGGTTCGGTACTAGGTCCCGATCTCTGGAATATAACTTAAGACAGTCTTCTTCGATTAGACATGCCAGAAAGCACCCTCCTCGTTGCCTTTGCAGACGACGTGGCAGCTGTGATAACAGCACCAAGCTGCGAGCTGGCACAGCTAAAATTAAACCAGTTCATGCGTAATGTAAATAGGTGGATGGCTGAGCACGGTCTCCATTTAGTAAATGCCAAAACGGAGATCGTCATCCTCACAAAGAGACGTATTCCCACTACTAGGAACATGATGGTTGGAGACCAGCCAATAGAAACACTCGCTTCAACGAAATATGTGGGAGTGAGGTTAGACAGCAAACTCAACTTCTCGGATCACATACGAGGGGCCTGCGAAAGAGCTGCGCGCATAATAGCGCAGTTGAGTAGATTAATGGCACACACAGGTGGCCCAAAGCCATGCACAAGGAAGTTGCTTGCATCAGCCTCGGATTCTATACTCTTATATGGTGCAGAAATCTGGGCGAACGCAATAAAATACCGGAAGAACCGAGTCGCCCTCACCTCGGTCCAACGCAGAGGGGCGCTGCGAATATCTTCGGCTTACCGCACGGTATCAGCTGAAGCTGTCCTGGTCGTTGCGGGAACCATACCGATATATCTTCTCGTTGAGGAAAGAAAAACAATATATGACAACGGATCGCAAGCAAGTAGAGCTGCTGTTGCCATGCAGGCGCGAGAAGAATCGATCCGACGCTGGCAAGATCAATGGAGCAACAGCATCGTAGGAAAATGGACTAGGGAACTAATCCCTGAACTGAATCCATGGTTGAAGCGACCGCACGGAGAGGTAGACTTTTACCTGACCCAGTTTCTAACGGGACACGGTTACTTCCGCAAATACCTACACAGAATGGGTAGGGTTGATAGCCCGAGCTGCCTGTACTGTGGGGAAATAGACGATGTACGCCACATCTTATTCGAATGCAGGCAATCCTCCCATCAGCGAAGGAGGGTAGAAGAGGTACTTGGCGACCTATCCCTGGGCAGTGTCATTAATAACAGGGCCTGTCAAAGAGACAGATGGGATACGGTCAGCACATATGTGAGGCATATACTTACCAGTAAACGAGAAGACGGATGCCTAGCCCATTAGCGTGAGAGTAGCCATAGAGCTCACGTAGCGCGCAACCGTACCCGAAGTAATGCTAAACGCGGTCCCAGGTACGCGGATTTGCGCGGGCCGTGGAAGGTTAGGTTTTAAGGCCTTCATGGAAGAAGGGAGTCCTACACTCGGAGAGTCTCGCAGTGAGGCTTAAATATCCCGGTCAGGGCATAAAGCATTTCCTCCTTCCACGAAACACAAAAAAAAAAAAAACTTTAACTTTAACTTTAACTTTATGATACAGATCCAATTTTATGTATTTGGCCTGTCGCTAACACCGAACTTTTTTCGAACCTTTTTTGACAAATATCCGTTACGGTTTTTTTTTGATTTAGTCGCCAAGCCCGCGATAAAATCTATGAAATAGCTTAAACATTTCATAAATTTTACTATGTTTTCGTGTACGCATTAAAAATGATGTCCTTTAAGCATATGTAGTCTTCAATTTGTTCAGTATCCGAATCAGTCCAGCGGCGGGCTAACAGAAAGTACTCTTGTTTGAAGACAGAAGGTAAATTGTTGATGCTGCCAATAAAGGCCTTGATTGGGTGCAGCTGGCGGCGTCGCTCAATGTAAGATACAAAACAGCTTACGTATGGGTGTCCTGGCACTCCTGAATCACTTAAGCGAGGTGGCTTTAAATGCAAAGCGTTGTCGAACGATGGGTTAGCAATAATACTTACATGGATATAGAAGGGTGCAGCCATCACATTAAAAGGAATTCGCGAAAGAATTCAACAAACTTTTAGAAAACCGATTTCCATTTCCAGCGTAGGAAATTATTTGGAAGGACAAATTTATACATTAAAAGGTATTCATAAGGTGCCCCTCTCAATGAACACCCATTTCTATAAGAAAAAGCGTAGAGAGTATGTAATTTCGCTAAATCAGTTAATTCAGTCTCGAAAGCAAGTAATCTTCATTTATGAGACGAATTTTAATTTATTCTGTCGGCGTTCACGAGGTCGCGCAAAAAAGGTCCCAACATACATCTTATTGGGGCCATATCCCCATCTGGCATGAAAATGACTACCAGAAGACGGTCTTTCAAGCCTGACGACGCAAATGCTTGGCTTTGTATGGTTTTGCAGAGATGGTGCGAAATTGGAAACCAGCTTGTAGATGCTGTCATTGCTTGCGACAACGCGCCATCCCTCCCATTCCAAGCTACATGAGGTCTGCCAGGAAGCCACTTTATTGCTGTTGGTGCCTTACTCCCCTATGTTTAACCCTATCGAAATAATATGGTGAAAAATAAAAACTTATGTTAAGTCAAACATACAAATTCCTAACGTAAATGGATCGGGTGTTGTTCAGCAAAAGGTTGCAATATCTAGAGGACCTAGTTAAGGACGCCGTAGTAACAATTAATGGTGGAGATTGCGCTAGAGTAATAAAAAAACTCGCTGGTTTAAGCGATATAAGAAATCTGGCTTGTGAAGTGACTATGGCGTTTATTCTATTTTACGTCACAAATATAATTCTTTGAGCAAGATATGCTACAAGAACTACTTAGAAAAGCTAAAGCTTCATCTTTCTTCCAACCCGAAGTCGTTCTATGGTTTTGTAAACTCCAAACGTAAGACTACTGGTTTTCCTCCTGTCATGAAATATGACAACAGAATTTCGAGTGATGACGTCATAATTGCTGATATGTTTGCTGATTTCTTTAAATCAAACTACTGCGAGTCGGCTTCACGACAACCCAGACCTCCACCTGGGTTACCAATGCTTGACTGTGTACGAGTTCCGTTAATATCTGCTACAGATGTATTTTTAAAGCTAGAAAACCTGAATACTTCTTACTCTAGTGGTCCTGATAAGATTCCCCCTGCTGCTCTGAAAAGTTGCGCTGAATTTCTTTATCAGCCTTTAACTAATATATTTAACGCGTCTCTAAAACAAGGAATATTTTCTAGTGTCTGGAAAAAATCTTTTATAATACCGCTGTACAAAAGTGGCAGTAAATCTTGCGTAGCAAACTATAGGGGAATTGCAAAACTTAGTGACATACCGAAGCTTTTCGAGTGCATTGTTACAAAACAGTTAGCTCACTCACTATATCCAATAATCCACCCGTCTCAACATGGGTTCTGCAGAGGTAAATCAACCGAATCAAATTTGCTTGAGTTCACAACGCAAGTCTCTAGAAACTTTAGAAATAACCTTCAAACAGATGTAATTACACAGACTTTAGCAAGGCTTTTGATAAAGTTTCTCATACAATTCTTATTAACAAACTTGACTGTATGGGGTTCTCATCGACGTTTCTAGGATGGATCTCCACGTACTTAACAGGAAGGAAGCAAAAAGTGATCTTTAAGGACGCCTCATCGCAATTCATCAAAGTTACATCTGACGTACCTCAAGGAAGCCATCTATTGCCGCTATTGTTTTTAAGCTATTGCATAGATTTTATCGCGGGCTTGGCGACTAAATCAAAAAAAACCGTAACGGATATTTGTCAAAAAAGGTTCGAAAAAAGTTCGGTGTTAGCAACAGGCTAAATACATAAAATTGGATCTCTATCATAAAGTTAAAGTTAAAGTTAAAGTCAAAGTTAAAATTAAAGTTAAAGTTAAAGTAAAAGTTAAAGTTAACGTTAAAGTAAAAGTTAAAGTAAAAGTTAAAGTTAAAAATAACATTAAAGTTAAAGTGAAAATGAAAGTTAAAGTGAAAGTTAAAGTTAAATTTAAATATTTAAAAAATTTTTCTTATCGGTCACCATGCTTAAAAATTGTAACTTGAAATAATATCAAAGAAAACAAAATGTTGCATAAATATTATAATTGCATAAGTTGATAATATGCAATAGCTTTACCGCGGCAGTATCAATGATCTTCCAAGTATGTTAATTCGCTCCGAGATTTTAATGTACGCCGATGATGTAAAGTTTTTTAAAACCCATTCAAAGCCCTGGAGACAGACTACTTCTTCAGAACGATTTGTATAGCTTAGTTCAATGGTGCAAGGCCAATGAAATGGCCCTCAACCTAAACAAATGCAAATTCATGAGTTTTACTAGAAAATCATATCAGGTACATAATTATTCGATAGGTGACTACCAGCTTGAGCAAGTTACTAGCTTCATTGATCTCGGTGTTACAATGGAACCCAAACTAGACTTCAAATATCATATTGAAACTTGTGTGACTCGATCTAGAGGTGTGTTAGCTTTCATTAAACGATGGTCAAAAAAATTTATGGACTCTTACGTCACAAAAGCACTCTTTGTCAATTGTTTGGAACCCACGGTATCAGATTACAAGCTGGATTTGGTTCAAAAACAGTTCCTGCTTTTTGCGTTAAGTCACTTATCGTGGGATACAACAAAGAATCTTCCATCCTAAAATAGCCGGCGGAAGCTTATTAACCTTCCTTCCCTTGAGAGCCGCAGGGAAATGTTGGGTGTATTGTTCATGGTGAAATTATTGGGAGGGATTGTGAATAGCCCATTTTTACTTAGTGAGATAAAGATTAATGTCCCTATGAGGCCATCAAGACATTTTCAACCACTCTTCCTGAGTACATGCAGATCTAATTTTGAAATGCACGAAGCTTTTCGTTGTTTTTGTCTGGATTTCAACAAGCACTACATAAATTTCGATATTTCAGACTCGCCTTTCTTAATAAAGAAAAGTATACTATTTAACCTAAATTAGAAAAGGCTTATCTAATGCAAGTACAGGCAAATCAAAGCACATAAAAGTGTGATAAGATCATACGCCTAATAAATATATTCAAAAACTTACTGGTCACTGCGTCATCTACAACATACATTACATCTCACGAGAGCCCCCTACTGGGCAAGCAGCTCCCTCATGAGCATTTCGCGTTGGTTCCTTTATGAGCGCCCATTAGGGAGCACAGAGCTCTTTCTGAGCAATTCTCGTCCTTCAGAGATCCTCACGACGGCTGCCTGCTTGGGCATATGTATAAGAATTGATGCACAACAATATATTCTACTTATAAATTTGTAGAATAAATATGTTATTTATATCGCATATACTGCATATTTTAAGTAAATTGAACATTTTAGTCTGTATAAATATTAAATTGTAGACTAATAAATAAATAAATAAATAATTCAGCATAGATATCCCTCCACGCTACTGCACCCGAACTTGACAATATACCAGTTGGACAATGAAATTATGTAGTGTATTATTAATTTCTTTATATAAATAATATTCGTGTTTACAAATACCTAAATGTATATACCACATGCTACAAATAATGATGTTTTTTATTACAATAATGTGAAAAAATAAATAAATATGGTTCTAAAGTACATTTGATATTATGAAAAGAGCATTTCGTAGCTTAATGTGAAAATGTGCTAAGTCACTTTTTACGAATTTTACAGGAGACGAAAAAAAATTTATAATTTTTGAAATAACCTTTTTTTTCAAAACTGTGAATGAGACTACCTTAGTTGTAATACTTTTGAGCCTTCGGGGAGTGTCTTTATCGCTAATACAACAACAACAAAGCATGTACTTTAGACTGAATGAATTAAATAAATAAATAAAATGTGCGCACAAAGAAATGAATAGTAATTCAGATTGATATTATTGACAGGTTGACTTAGCACATTGACACATCATTGCCCACAGCACGTAAAAATGAAAATATTTTTTTTTGTGATCGATGTATTTTGAGTTCAGTTTTCAAACTGCATTAAAATAAAATTGTTTAAAAAAAGTGACTTAGCACATTTTCACATTAAGCTAACGAAATTTGATACTTTCTGAAATACATTTGATTGTTTCTAAAGTACATTTGATATCATCGAAAGTAAATTTCTTGCTTTCTGAAGTACATTTGATAATTCTAAAGTTCATTTAACTCTTTCTAAAATCTAAGTTATGGTTTCGAAAGTACACTTGATAATTCAAAAGTAAATTTAGTGTCTTCTAAAGAATAATTCAAATTCGGAAGTCCAATTGATACTTTCTAAAGTTCAATTGATACTTTCTAAGATCAAATTGATGTTTTCGATAGTACTACTGGAAAAGATGTAGACTTTTATTCGTAAACACTATACGTACCTGGGATTCTATTCCCAATTCTATAAGAAATAATTTAATTGTATGCAACTATGAGACTATTATCTATAATTATTTCGCAGGCAATACTTAGGACATGGACTGGCCATGTATAATGTTAAGATACCGACATAAAAATAGCTTTATTTTGAATAGGCTTACGTTATATACATACATACTTTTTAATACATGCCAATTAGTATTTTGTAATTGTTTAATTTTATACCACTATTAATATTTTCCTGCTTCGTTGTACTATAAAAGATCTATAATCTTGCTGTACTAATACATACTTCTAATCAATAACCATAAACATAAATCGAAGCAATGTGGATACGTGTATCAAATAAAATTTTACCCGCGGGGAGCAGAGAAAACGGTTGTGATTGTATGTACTGTATCATAGAGATGCATAGATATTGGTGCCTGCCTTGGTGAAGGCCTTCCTAGTAAGGTAATGCGGGTAATTCACCTCGCATGCGAGAGTTCACTTTTCGGGAAGTTGACTATGAAGCATACTCAAAGGGGCTATGCAGTCTTTTCGCTAAGTTCTGAACGGCTTCTTTACCTTGCTTAAGCTATGCATGCATTTGTTATTATACTCATCTGAGCAGAGCCCACAGAGTATAATAATTTTGTTCGCATAACGGTACCCCGTAACGGCATAAACTAAACGAGATAGATATAGACTTCTATATATCAAAATGATCTGGGCGAAAAAAGAAATTCATTTAGCCATGTCCGTCCGTCCGTCTGTCCGTAAAGACGATAACTTGAGTAAATTTTGAGGTATCTTAATGAAATTTGGTTTGTAAGTTCCTGGGCACTCATCTCAGATCGCTGTTTAAAATTTATGAAATCGGACTGTAACCACGCAAATTTCGAAAATTTCGAAAAACCGAAAAAGTGCGATAATTCATTACCAAAGACGGACAACGCGATGAAACTTGGTAGGTGGCTGACCTTATGACACAGAATAGAAAATTAGTAAAATTTTGGACAATGGGCGTGGCACCGCCCACTTTTAAAATAAGGAAATTTAAAAGTGGTGCAAGCTGTTATTTAGCAGCTGAGGATGTAATGTTCGGTTACACACGAACTTAGCCTTCCTTACTTGTTTTTATTATTTATTTACACTTATAATATGTAGTTTTGGAATTAACGGTGGAGTGCACTCGGATGGCATTATCTATAAAATGTCAAGGGTCTAGATAGAACTAGTATCTTACCAAGGTAAGGCCTTGTGGATGTACACTCGACAACAAGCTAATATGGTACCAACGATCGTGCACTGAAGTGTTTGGCAGGGAAAGAGGAGCCTTCCTTGGGCCATGGGGTAAGCCATACGATGGCTGGTACTTACGTTAAACATATAATATTTAATTGATGTCTGACAAGGCAAGCGCGCGTTCCCCAAAGTTATCACCTCAGCTTCAGCACGGTTCATCCCGGCGGGTATAATACCTGAAATCATACCACATTTCCCGGCTGAAGCTGCAACGTAGCAATAGAACGTACCTAGCGAGACAGCTCCACCCTAGATACCCTCATAAGCAGGAATCTCAACCTTGATATTATGGGTTGGCAAACGAACATAAACCGGAAAAATTACAATGATAAAATATTCATCGCCTTTAGCTATAAAACTCTGTCAAACCAGAAAAAATGAGCTAGCGCTTTCTGCCGGAAATTTGTAATGCATTCTACAGTAAACAAGGCTAGACGTCATGCAAACAGACGAGCACATAAACACAACCATGACGTGATGCCCATTACAATCATTCCTACAGAGGTTAAAGAAGCCATTAAAAAAATTAAAAAAAAAAATTTAATAGGAAATCTAGTTATTTAATTATAGTATATACTAATTATAACTAGGCCTTAGATCGGACAGGACAAAGTCTGAAGAGCTCTGATAGTACTCGATAAAAAAAACTTTTATATTATACATGCTTCGCGGGCCTTTCAGGAAATAAACTTAATTCTTCATTGATAAGGAAATGAAAGCAAAGTTTAAAAATGCTTGTAGAAATGTTATAAAAGGTATTTTCAGCCAATTAAAACTTGCACGAGTTATGCCATATCTATCACTCAAAATCATGCCATTTGCAACAATTGAGTCGATAATTCATTTTTATGCGAATAACTCGTGATATTAGCTATTGCAAGTCGATAATATTAGCGAAATTGTTAACAGATTTTATTATGATATAGAATTTATTAGTTTTTCGTAACGTTGATGTATGTACATTAGACTGGGTTGGTCCCATACAAAAAAAAAGTTGCTAATGTCCGCCCCTAAATTTAAAGATTATGTTGAGAGGGTTTCGCAAAAGTTTTTTTTGATCCTTCGAAATATAGCCGAAAAGGTTTTTTTGTTGTAACCTTGTTATTTGACGTCCGATTTTTAATATTGATATGTCTTTATTTTGGCCTTGAGAAGCTTCACATTTCCATTTAATGTCCTTTTAAGCAATGAAGTCTTTTTCACATGATTAGGTCTGCTAACAAAGTATCCTTTTTTCCTTACCAAACGAAAATACTTAAAAATTCAAGAAAATGTTGCTTTTAAACCATATTACTAAAATAATAAACAAAGAAGTTATAGCACTTTCAATATTTATTGCAACTGTTATTTTACCTGATTCTTATTATACTTAGAGCCGAAACTCATGATATTAAATTATTATTAGGGCTTGCATTGAATAAAGATATGCTAGAAGAAAGAGATATGATATTAAAAATTCACGTACTGTGTTAGCTGACCTAATCATGTGAAAACGACTTAAAAGGACATTAAACGGAAATGTGAAGCTTCCCAAGGCCAAAATAATGACATATCAATTTTAAATTTAAAAATCGGACGTCAAATAACCAAGTTACAACGAAAAAACCTTTTCGGCTGTATTTCGAAGGATAAAAAAAAAAAATTAAAATAAAATTTTCCGAAACCCTCTCAACATAATCTTTAAATTTAGGGGCGGACATTAGCAACTTTTTTTTTCGACACAGTCTAATGTACATATATGAATGTTTAGAAAGTTTAGCGTATGAGTGAAAGAAGCTGTAGGAAGTGCGGGTTTAGGGGTGTTTCTGTCAAAATGGGATTAACAGCTTACTGTGGCTTACCCGGTCTATTCACCGACTGCATGTAGATTGGTTGCAGCGGCTCGCTATGTATGTGCATAAATGTGCAAATAGCGTTGGGCTTGGGAAGCCCCACATAAAAATAACTTCTAAGGGCAAGATATACAGTGTAAGTATAATTGTAGTAAAGGCACGTTGGTCGGTGCAAAATTAGATATCACTGAGGCAGTCGCGGCCTCACATTATAAAATAAGGACATAGAAACCTACTATTCTCAAGGAAACCGCAATTTAAAATTGGTACCCTACGGATATCTGTAAAACCACAATCAGAAAAGAACACAGATTTTACTGAATAGGTCTAGGAAGGAAATATTTATTATCACAGTCAAAGTTACAGTTACATGAGTCAGCTATTTCGTTCCAGCGTCCAGCGGTAGCCCTAGTATATTACGTCGTAAAATTTAAGGGCGTTATTAAAATGCGGCATAAAGGCCATTAGCCGGTATATTGATTTAACCAAATGGTTTGAGTAAAAAGTATGCACAGGGAACACACACTAACAAATATACGGCTATAGGAGAAAGTGCATAAAAATTACGCTTAGACCCCTTCTTGGGTCCGGTCTATCTGGCGGGGCAGCACATGAACACATTTTTCACCGGACCCCAAACAAAGAAGATTGGTTCATTTTCCCAAGGTTCGACTAAAAGCCGCTTGTCGGGAAACCTAGCATATCCAACCTAGCATCATCTTAAAGCGCAT
Organism: Eurosta solidaginis; assembly: GCF_040869045.1. Taxonomy (NCBI): domain Eukaryota; kingdom Metazoa; phylum Arthropoda; class Insecta; order Diptera; family Tephritidae; genus Eurosta; species Eurosta solidaginis. The sequence continues at coordinate 65,693,327 of NC_090320.1, read as the reverse complement.
GCCTATCTGCACCGTAGATTTTTCAGCTACACTTTAACATGTAAAAGGTTTTTAAAATTTTTTTATGTACATATGTATGCATATTGCTACGAAAGATTTAAAAATTAAAGAAAAGCTAGAAAGTTTAGGGTTATTTTATACTTATCATAAACTGAAATATGAATTTTGTTTGATCTTTTGGTTGTTATACCAATTTCACACAGAGGACTAATGAAACAATTGGTCAAGCTTGCTAGATCAAAGATCTAGTCGGTAATGCTTGTGTGTGGTGGTGGTGTTTCGGATTTTGTTTGTCAACGCAGCCAATTACAAGGAAAAGCAAATAAGGGGGTCTAAGTTCCAGCAAAGTCGAACATAATTTACTAAAGTGTGCTTTCATATGTATAAAAATAAATAAATAAATGACTTATTTTGTTTTGTTGATTTTCCGAGAGGGTGGATAAATGATGTCTCAAACTAAATTTGACAAGGGATGACGGAAAATCGTTCCAATATAAATAAAAAATAATAGTTTAAAAAAACTAAAAAAACACACTTTTATAGCAAACCGAACTAAATAAATAATAGTTTAAAAAACTAAATAAACACGCTTTTATAGCAAACCGAACTAAATAAATAATAGTTGAAAAAAACTAAAAAAACACGCTTTTATAGTAAACCGAACTAAAAAAATAGAAAATAATTTTCAATTAAAAAGAGGTTCTATAACAGTAGTAGAAGGTCAAACAATCGTTTATAGTTAATCACCTCAAAATAAAATTATAATAAAATTTAAGTTATTAACAGAATAATTTAATTCACAGTAAAAAGCGTGGGGTGCTTGATATTGAATGTTACAATCATTCTATTGGCAACTATCTGAGAGGGAAAAGATATGAAATGTAGTCAAATGCACCCCACGCTTTTTACTCTGAATTAAATTATTCTTCTTTTTAAACTATTATTTATTTTTAATTTTTAGTTCAAGTAATTTTAAAAGTTTTAGTCAAGAGTGATGAAACCTCGAAACGCCAGCGGTCCATGGATGAATCCAACCCCACGGCACCGAAAAGGGCCAAGAAGCAGGGAGGCTAGACGCGGTCTTTCGCCGAAATTGCCAAGGGTCGGTAGATCATTGGCATTATAGAGGAGAGCAGCGAAGATGGCAGGATCCCGAAACAACAGTGGAAGTGGATAGAGGCCGCGCTCGCTACGGTGGCCGTTAAGGTTAAAAAGACAACCCTGGTCCACCGCCATCTTACACCGATGCAGGGTGGCTCCAGGGTAATGTCAAGCTAATTGCCTGTGACGACGCCAGGTCGGTCAACCTCTATAGAGCCGCCGTCACGCTGATAAGGGTGGTATATCCGGGCGCGCGCCTCAAGGTAGTAGAGGCCCGTGATATCCCCTCACGCCAAAGGGCTAGAGCCTGGGTTCCAGTGGCGCCAACGGACCCAGCTGACATCGTGGAGCTGCTCCAGGAGTACAACCCGCCACAGGTTTGGAAGTCAACCCGAATAAAACCGAGCTTGTTCTCTTCACGAGGAGGTACAAAGTACCAAATCTTACATCGCGAAGAATTGGGGGTACGTTCTTAGCGTTTAGCGATCAAGTCAAGTATTTGGGAGTCATTCTGGATAGGAAGCTATTATGGAGTGACCATATAGTGGAGCAATCCAAGAAGGCAGCAGCAGAGCTGTTCACCGTGCAAGAGGGCAATTGGCACCTCCTAGGGATTCTCCCTTAATGTGACCTACTGTATTTACACAGCAACTGTGCGCCCGATTCTTCTTTATGGTGCCTTGGTCTGGTGGCCTGCACTAGCTAAAAGTGCCTAACTTAAAATGCTTCAAAAGGTGCAACGGAGCTCGGAGCTCTGCATTACCGAGCCTCTCGGCTCCACTCCAGATTACGTTAAATACATACATGGATACATAGATACATATAGAGATACAGGCCAAGCTAATAAAAGCGTGTTAAAAAGGGTTCCAGTATGCTCTTTCGTAGATGTGCGATGCATCCACTTCTATCATTAATAAAGAAATGAGTTTTAAGCTCAAAGATTCCGTTACATAGATACAGACCAAGCTAATAAAAGCATGTTAAAAAGGGGCTCCAGTATGCTGTTTCGTAGATGTGCCATGCATCCACTTCTATCATTAATAAAGGAATGCGTTTTTCGCATTATGTGCAAGGTTTCAAATCTATGGCCATTTGGGGTGGTCATAAGTTCAATTGACCTTATGTCCGTTTACCTTATGTTACCCCACTATCACATTATTGCATTGCCATCGAGCCTTGATACGTGTGCAAGGTTTAATCAAACTTATGGCCATTCAAAGTGGTATTAAGGCCAATTGACCTAATGGCCGTTGACCTTATGTCACCACAACATCACATTAATGCATTGTCATCGACCCTTGATACGTGTGCAAAGTTTCAATCAAACTTATGGCCATTCAAAGTGGTAATAAGGCCAATTGACCTTATGTCCGTTGACCTTATGTCACCACACCATCACACTAATGCATTGCCATCGAGCCTTGATATGTGTGCAAAGTTTCAATCAAACTTATGGCCATTCAAAGTGGTAATAAGGCCAATTGACTTTATGGCCGTTGACCTTATGTCACCACACCATCACACTAATGCATTGTTATCGAGCCTTGATATGTGTGCAAAGTTTCAATCAAATTTATGGCCATTCAAAGTGGTAATAAGGCCAATTGACCTTATGGCCGTTGACCTTATGTCACCACACCATAACATTAATGCATTGTCATCGGTCCTTGATACGTATGCAAAGTTTCAAATTAATCAGACTTCTAGAACCGGTGAAAATTAAGCTCAAATATTCCGTTACATACAGGCCAAGCTAATAAGAGCGTGTTAAAATGCGCTCCAGTATGCTCTTTCGTAGATGTGCCATGCATCCACTTCTATCATTAATAAAGGAATGCGTTTTTCGCATTATGTGCAAGGTTTCAAATTTATGGCCATTTGGGGTGGTCACAAGTTCAATTGACCTTATGTCCGTTAACCTTATGTGACCCCACCATCACATTATTGCATTGTCATCGAGCCTTGATACGTGTGGAAAGTTTCAATCAAACTTATGGCCATTCAAAGTGGTAATAAGGCCAATTGACCTTATGGCCGTTGACCTTATGTCACCACACCATCACATTGATGCATTGTCATCGAGCCTTGATACGTGTGCAAAGTTTCAAATTAATCAGACTCCTAGAAACCGGTGAAAATTAAGCTCACATATTCCGTTACATACAGGCCAAGCTAATAAAAGCGTGTTAATAAATAAATGTTAGGCGTGATAAACTCCGAAGAGATTTTAAGCCGAGCTTCCCTTCCAATTTGCGCCGTGCTCCTTTTTAATTTTTCCTACAAGTTTGTTTTATGCCGACTCCGAACGGCATCTGCAAGGCAGATGGGTTTTCACTGACAAGCTTTTCATGGCAGAGATAAACAGGGAGTGTTTACCAAACATTGCCGAGGGACGACCCCAATTAGAAAAGTTTTCTTCTAATTGAAAAACTTGTTTCTCAAATTTTGATGTTGCTTTGCCCGGGGTGGGAACCCGAGATATTAGGTGTATTAGGCGGAGAACGCTACCATCACACCTCGGCGGCCGATATATACATATATCAAGGATATATTTATACAGGAATGTTATGAAACTGAAATATGCTTAAAACAGTTACTATAATTGAAAAATTATTCTTAACAAATTTGGTTAAACTAGTTGCTTTTTTCGACTTTGATAATATACGTTTTGAGAAGAGCTTAACAATAATTAATGGGTCTGGACCATTTACGGGGTTTCTTCAAATGTTCGTACTTTCCAACAACGGATCTACATATAATGGTAATGTATTTACATAAATTAAGTGTAAAGTGGGCGTGATTGTTCACCAATTTTCCTCAGATCTAAGTATAATACTAAGCACGACAATTCTGAAAAAGTTCACAGTGAAACTGACTGCTTCTGATTTAAGGCTTGCTACGGAGCCTGCCAACAACCGGTGAATTCCGTTATCAATATACACTATCCTACCCTTGCTGAAAAAGAAAGTATACTAGCGAGGGAGGCACGAGTCACCATGGCCTAACTTCGTTCTGGAAACAGGTTAAACAAGTTAAGCTCTTACTTATCCAGAATCAACCTAGACATACGTAATGTATGTCCAGCATGCGATGTGTACCCACTTGACACCAACCATCTTTTGAATTGAATGTGGCGTCAACGCCTTTGCCACCAATGAATGCCTCTGCCACCAACTTCCTACGGTCCACCCTAGTTTCCTTCGACTCCCATTAGAAGATTGTGATACCAATTTGTGAGCGGTCGCAGTCATTTAAACGGGCGAAGAACTGTTAACACAACAACAACAATATGTAGCGACTGTTGCGCCTAATTTCCATTTAAGAAAGCAAGTAAGCCTCTGGTGAGATAAGCAAAAGACTAATGGGACTAAAGTTTCATGGCGCCCTGTGATACCTTTGGACTAAAGGCTACACTCACCAATTATGGGGAACCAGATTTAGTCGAATAAAGGCTATGATGCATGCCATCAATAGCTTCACATCACCGCCTTCCATCGGTAGAGGAAGGGCGGGTAATATCCGTTTTAATTTGGCTGGCACTACAGCCTGACAAATGTGTTTTTACTAGTATTCCCACAGTTTCTGCGGAGCTTCCTGCGCGTGATCCATCATCTGTCCATAAAAAATATATTTGAGTGAATTGTTCCCATTCTCGAAGATTCGTTAGTCTTTTATTTATTTAAGGATAGTTTGCAGGATCATAATAAGCGAATTTTTCTTGCGCAAAACTAAACGATCTGGATCCGTAATGAAAGCTGACGTTGTGCCAAAGTAGCCGACGTAGTCCAGGAAAAAAGTCTATTTGGTTCAGCAATGATCCCGACGTCTTTCCCATTCAATGCCGGATTAACAGGAAGCAGAATAGGCAGTTGCCTGGGGCCCCCGATTTTATGGGGCCCCCGAAAAATGAAAAAGACTTCTAAAATTTTCTTACAAACATAAAATTCTAGAGACTGAAAGAAAAATATAATCAGAACTGAAAATAAATTTTACTCAAATAAATGAAACTCAACTGACCGGATTCAAAAGGCGACGACCGACAAACTAGACAAGGTTCCTAAAAACCATATTTCCGCCTCATTTGACAAATTGTATGGGCGTGCAAAGAAGTGTATCGAAGTGAAAGGAGGGTATATGAATAATAAAAAAGGTTTATAACTTTTCTTCAGTTGGAAGGTCATACTGGTGAAAGTCTAGCGAATGAAACTTTAAAGTTTCTTACTGAAGACTGTGGTTTAGATATTCAAAATTGTAGAGGACAATAATATGACAAAGCACTAAACATGTCCGGGAAGTATAAAGGTGTGCAAGCAAGAATGTTGAGTTTGAATGAGAATGCTATCTATGTTCCCTGTTCCGCGCATTCCCTTAATTTGGTTGGAGAGCATGCTGTGAAGGGCTGTTTTTATGCAATAGATTTTTTCGCCATTATGCAGACATTATATAATTTTTTTCTGCTTCCACCTATCGTTGGGTCATATTAAAAAATAAAATAAACAATGAGAAAACTTTGAAGACATTTTCAACTACACGGTGGGAAGCACATTCGAATGTGACGAATGCAGTTTACTATTAATTTTATATCATATTAGAGGCTCTAGAAATCATTGCTGATGATGAATCACAAAATATTTATTCTCGTTATGACGCGACGTGTATCGCGAATAAAATGCAAAAATTCGAATTTGGTTTCATTATGATTTTATGGAACTCTATTTTGACTGCTATGCGTTCAGTGAGTAAGTCATTGCGTGTGGTTTTTTTACGGATTGTTAGAAGAGAGTTTAGTTTCATACCGTGAAAAGTTCAATGATTTCGAGAAAAAACATAACAATTGTTACCTGGTGTAGGTTATACAGAAATCGTAAAACGTACTCGTCGTAGAAAAAACCAACCTAATGACGAAAATGCTCCAGAAGTCCAGAAGTAGAATTTTCGCCTCGCTATGATTTTAGGACAAAAGGTTTCCTCGAAATCATCGACAATTTTCACAGTGAAATCAAACGACGTGCGAAAGTGTATATGGAAGTTTCAGAAAGATTTTCATTTCTCATTAACTTTTCTCTAAGTCATGGAGACCTCCACGAAGTTTTAAATAATTTAGTTCATTTTTATTCTAGAGATTTTGAAGAATTTTTCATTGAAATGAAACAATTCCAAAGTTACGTGAACTCTAGATACATTTGTATAAAATTCTAATGGAAGATCAATGTATTTCCTAGCACAGAAATAGCTCTTCGGATTTTTTAACATTAATGATCAAAAATTGTTCTGCCGAACGATCCTTCTCGCAACTAAAAAGAATAAAAGCTGCTGAGCTACAACGCGACAAGAGCGAATCGAGATGTTAGGTATACTTTGCATTGAGTCAGATTTATTGAACAAAATCGATATTGATGATATAATTGATGAATTTGCCGAAAACAAATGTAGAAAACAACATGTTTAAAATGTAGATAATAATTTTATTGATATTATTAAATATATTTAAAAAATAAAATAAAATTTAAAAAAATTATAAAATTTTTTAAAATATATGTCTGTATTTTTAATCGAAAAAAGAAGGGATCGGACGGGAAAAAGGGGCTCCCAAACTGATGGTCGCCTAGGGCCCCGTTGAGGGTTAAACCAGCCATGTTCCCATCGCCCTTAATCTCTACGATGCCCGTTACTCATTCAGGTAAATGAGCTGCCTGTTACTAGCTACGATGCCTCGATATGACGATGCCAATTATACCGGAATGAACCATAAACTCGCCGCATTGGAATCATCCATCTAAGATTAAAAATATTATTAAATTAGGGGTCGTGCAGAACTTTAGTAAGTAACATTTATTTTTTGGTGCTAATTGCAATGATTTTTGTTGTTATCAGAAAAGATATCTCAACAAGTTGAAAAGATTAGAAACAAGTTAGACAGTCTGAGTTCGTGTGGATCGGAACATTATATACCCAGCTGTATATTTTTAATAAAGTAGTGGATTTGTTCGATAAAATAAAACTTTGGTGCTAAGTCTAAGTTTAAGCGGCCGAAGTGGCAGGGTTAAACTCTAGTCAGCTTTAACTGGAGTTTAAACTTGCACTGAAAATCCGGGCCTAAGATATGAGTAATCTTCTGTGAAAATAACAGAATTTGACTACAGAAAAGTGGGAGGCTGAATTTCGTTTTGACAGTTTGACATCTGTTCAATATCGTAGTTGTTGCCATGTCATAACCCAATTGACATAGCCGCGAGTTTTTTTACTTTGTATTATATCATATATAAGGTGTCATAATCGCAATGTCAGTTTGGAGCCTAAAAAGCAGAAAAATCAGGTGAACTTCAAGAAGGTGGTGTTGTGTGCAGTAAGTTTTTTTTGCCGAAGATCTGGGTTCGAAACCAATTAGTATCCATTTAAATATATATAGAGATATAAATAATGTGAGGTGGTAATCCAAAGTGGCAACCCTACTAAAAAATTTCTCTATTGAAATACGGAGTGAAATACCTTTCGTTTGATACCCATATTGTCGTAGCTCATGTATTTTTTTTAAATTTCAAATAGGTGGCAACCTGGTGAAAACACACTCAGTGGCAACACCCAAGTAGAAAATCTTAAAATGTGGTACACTGTCTATCTGCCAAATTTCATTCAAATCGGCTAAGCCATTTCCGAGAACGTTCAGAATATAAAAACAATTTTTACTCGCTTAAAGTAATAAAATACAATGTGTACAAGTACGGCTGGGTATAAAAATGCAGGTTTTTTACGGCCCGATTTAAAATAAAAAGATAAGTGTAATTTAGGTACATATCCCAAGGTCTTTCGAAAGTTAAAAACACTCCATAAAGGTCTTTTAAAAGTCATGAAATAATTAAAATATTCGAAATGTGCTCTCAAATGTTAAATTTTTGTACAGCTTATACTAGGTTCATACACACACCAAATTGGCAATTTATTCTATTTGGGCAATTTATTACGCAATTTGTCATATAATAAATTGTAATAATAAATTGCCAATTTAAAAAAAATTGCGTAAAAAATTGTTTCAAACTGCAAATGCAACATTGTAAAGTGTGTTTATTGAGTATATTTAAACGTCAGTTACGCATGGCTTAACTATATGGTTGGCTCATCTCATCAGCTGATTTTATGTCTTTCATTTCACGGGAGTAGGGATTGTCAAAAGAAGCTGGCAAACTCAAAACGAAACAAAAACATTGAACACATTTTCTTACAACACACAAAAATTTCAAAGTTTTATGTTTTCATTCCATTTCATTCGCCTAATAATGTGCGTGTTCATTTTGACAGTCTGAACAAAGGTATGTTCTTGCTGTAGAGATGAGCCATTTTACTATTGTGTAAGCTAAATCGAGTTGTATGAACAGCACTCAATTCAAATCGAAATTTCCTCAATTTATTTTTCTGTTTGAACATAGTATTATTACGATATTTTGAAGTGCCATACTAAAACTAGCATTTCCCAGATATTGTACATGGGAATGTGCTAAATTAACACTGCTAATTTTCGTATGGCACGACGATTTGATTTGGCGACCGTTATGTCGCAGTTGTGAATCCCCTAATACAAAACTAATTTAAACAAGTAAAGAAGGCTAAGTTCGGGTGTAACCGAACATTACATATTCAGCTGAGAGCTATGGAGATAAAATAAGGGAAAATCACCATGTAGGAAAATGAACCTAGGGTAACCCTGGAATGTGTTTGTATGACATGTGTATCAAATGGAAGATATTAAAGAGTATTTTAAGAGGGAGTGGGCCATAGTTCTATAGGTGGACGCCATTTAGGGATATCGCCATAAAGGTGGACCAGGGCTGACTATAGAATTTCTTTGTACGATATGGGTATTAAATGAAAGATGTTAATGAAAATTTTAAAAGGCGTGAGCTTAGTTTTATAGGTGGACGCCTTTTCGAGATATCGCCATAAAGGTGGACCAGGGCTGACTCTAGAATTTGTTTGTACGATATGGGTATCAAATGAAAGATGTTAATGAGAATTTTAAAAGGCGTGGGCTTAGTTCTATAGGTTGACGCGTTTTCGAGATATCGCCATAAAGGTGGACCAGTGGTGACTCTAGAATTTGTTTGTACGATATGGGTATCAAATGAAAGGTCTTAATGAGGGTTTTAAAAGGGAGTGGCCCTTAGTTGTATATGTGAAGGCGTTTTCGAGATATCGACCAAATGTGGACCAGGGTGACCCAGAACATCATCTGTTGGATACCGCTAATTTATTTATATATGTAATACCACGAACAGTATTCCTGCCATGATTCCAACGGCTTTTGATTTCGCCCTGCAGAACTTTTTAATTTTCTTCTACTTAATATGGTAGGTGTCACACCCATTTTACAAAGTTTTTTCTTAAGTTATATTTTGCGTCAATAAACCAATCCAATTACCATGTTTCATCCATTTTTTCGTATTTGGTATAGAATTATGGAATTTTTTTAATTTTTCGTAATTTTCGAAATCGAAAAAGTGGGCGTGGTCATAGTCGGATTTCGGCTATTTTTTACACCAATACAAAGTGAGTTGAGATAAGTACGTGAACTGAGTTTAGTAAAGATATATCGATTTTTGTTCAAGTTATCGTATTAACGGCCGAGCGGAAGGACAGACGGTCGACTGTGTATAAAAACTGGGCGTGGCTTCAACCGATTCCGCCCTTTTTCACAGAAAACAGTTATCATACTACAATCTAAGCCCCTACCAAATTTCACAAGGATTGGATTTTTGTTCGACTTATGGCACTAAAAGTATCCTAGACAAATTAAATGAAAAAGGGCGGAGCCACGCCCATTTTGAAAATTTCTTTTATTTTTGCATTTTGTTGCACCATTTCATTACTGGAGCTGAATGTTGACATAATTTACTTATATACTGTAAAGATATTAAATTTTTGCTAAAATATGACTTAAACAATTTTTTTTAAAGTGGGCGTGGTCGTTCTCCGATTTTACTAATTTTTATTAAGCGTACCCATAGTAATAGGAGTAACGTTCCTGACAAATTTCATCATGATATCATCAACGAATGCCAAATTACAGCTTGGAAAACTTTTAAATTACCTTCTTTTAAAAGTGGGCGGTGCCACGCCCGTTGTCCAAAATTTTACTAATTTTCTATTCATAAGTTCAACTCACCTACCAAGTTTCATCGCTTTATCCGTCTTTGGTAATGAATTATTGCACTTTTTGTGTTTTTCGAAATTTTCGTTATCGAAAAAGTTGACGTGGTTATAGTCCGATTTCGTTCATTTTAAATAGCGATCTGAGATGAGTGCCCAGGAACCTACATACTAAATTTCATCAGGATACCTCAAAATTTACTCAAGTTATCATGTCAACGGACAGACGGACGGACATGGCTCAATCGAATTTTTTTTCGATACTGATAATTTTGATATATGGAAGTCTATATCTATCTCGATTCCTTTATACCTGTACATCCAACCGTTATCCAATCAAAGTTATTATACTCTGTGAGCTCAGCTCAACTGAGTATAAAAAACGAAGTTCCACTTATCGCATCCTAGAAAAAATTCGTAACTGCATCGATCCTTCCTAGTGATTGTTAACACTCTAATAGCATATTTCAACCTAGAGCTTTAAGAGCCGTATGCAGTTCTTAAGAAAACCAAACAACTCATATAAAATGGAACTTGTTAGAAATTTTGTCTGATATATTTTTTGCAGTACGCAGCTCTAAAGAGATTTCTACTACTATTTTCACAAAACTTTTAGGAGCAAATATCCCCGACAACTTTGGTTTTGTTAAGAAATAATTGGCAGCACATTGTTTAAAAAAAAAGTGACATTTCGTGACAGAAAAACAAAAAAAAAAACAAAACCTGTGCTTCTTTTACATGTGCATACATCTAGATTACCGGCAATTATTGAAGACTCGCGGCAGTGGTTATATAGCTCGCTACAAAACGGGTTGTGCTTAATAGCGGAGACACGCATCACTGTTGGTCATTGTGTATAACCTATAAGTGGAGAAGAGTGTAGAGATGAAATGGAGAGACACATTTCAGTTGCAACTAAGTATAATGCATAATGAAATTTAGTAGTGATAACTTCCTGTGTAACAATTTCATAAGTGTGGATTAAGTTATTATACATTTTAGATTATAAAATTTAAGTGCATATGTGTATACATGTAAAAACAGCTTAAGTTAAACATTTATTTGAAAGCTTTAGAACACGTTTACACATGCCCTACTTTATAATAAATGCACAATAGTTAATCCCATCCCATCCCTAGGAACTAGATTACTAGCTGTAAAATTAACGTTTTTATTTCGTGCTTCCGTTTAGAGATTACACCCTAGAGGTGGTTTTTGTCTATGAAAAAATCGGCATCTCTAAAATTTGTTCATAGTTACAGATTATCGAAGAGAAAATTTCGAATAGGAGATCTAGTTATTTAATTATACTATATACTAAATATAACTAGGCCTTAGATCGGATAGGACAAAGTCTGAAGAGCTCTGCTAGTACTCGATAAAAAAAATTTTTTTTATTATACATGCTTCGCGGGCCTTTCAGAAAATAAATTTAATTCTTGATTGATAAGGAAATGAAAGCAAAGTTTAAAAATGCTTGTAGGAATGTTATAAAAGGTATTTCCAGTCACTTTAAATTTGCACGAGTTATGCCATATCTATCACTCAAAATCATGCCATTTGCAACAATTGAGTCGATCATTCATTTTTATGCGAATAACTCGTGATATAAGCTATTGCAAATCGATAATATTAGCGAAATTGTTAACAGATTTTATTATGATATAGAATTTATTAGGTTTTTGTAACGTTGTTGGAGTGGAATGTTTAGAAAGTTTATCGTATGAGCGAAAGCAGTTGTAGGAAGTGCGGGCTGCGGGGGGTTTTCTGTCAAAATGGGCTTAACAGCTTACTGTTGCTTACCCGGTCTATGCACCGGCTGCCTGTGGATTGGTCTCTGCGGTTCGCTATTGGGCTTGGGAAGCCCCACATAAAAATCACTTCCAAGGGCAAGATAGATAGGCAAATTGTAGTAAGGGAACGTTGGTCGGTTTATAATTAGATATCATTGAGACAGTCGCGGCTTCACATCATAAAAAAAGGACATACCTACCATTCTCAAGGAAACCGCAATTTACAATTGGTATTCTACGGATATTTGTAAAATCGCAATCAGAAAAAAGAACACAGATTTTACTGAATAGGTCTAGGAAGATTTTTTTTTTTATCACAGTCAAATTTACACGACACTGGCCTTTTGGACTACACGTGGAGATAGTGTAGTCCTTTCAACGAGTCAGCTATTTCGTTCCAGTGTTCAACCCTAACGTATATTACGTCCCGAAATTTAAGGGCGTTGTTAAAATGCTCCATAAAGGCCGTTAGCAGGTACATATATTGATTCAACCAAATGGTTTGAGTAAAACGTATGCGCAGGTTACACCACACTAACAAATATAGGGTTATAGGAGAAAGTGCATAAAAATGACGCCTATTGGGTCCGGCCTCCCTGGCGGGGCGGGAAATCAACAGATTTTCACCGGGCCCAAAAGAAAGAAGATTGATTCATTTCCCCAAGGTTCGAGTAAAGCCGTTTGTAGGGAAGCCTAACACAATCATCCGAGATGTGATCAAATCATCATCTTAAAACTCATGCCTATGTGCAGCCACGCAGGTCCACACAAAGGAGTTTTAAATCGAAAAACGCCTTAGCTTTTTCAGCCACACTCTAACATGTACACGGTTTTTGAAATTCTTTTATGTATGTATGCATACGAAAGATTTAAAAATTAAATAAAAGCTAGACAACTTTTTGTCCGCCTTAAATATTCTAGGTGATATGAAAGTTAGTTAAAATTGATTTCTGCACTATTTTGGTCAATTTGTACTGATCTTAACTGAAACATGAATTTTGTTTAATCTTTTGATTCTGTTATACCAATTTCACACAGAGGACGAATGAAACAATTGGCAAAGCTTTCTAGATCAAAGATCTAGTCGTTATTGCTTGGTGTTTCGGATTTTGTTTCTCAACGCAGCCAATTACAATGAAAAACAAGTAAGGAAGTCTAAGTTCCAGCGAAGTCGAACACAATTGACCAAAGTGCGCTCTCATATGTATGTATGAAAATAAATAAATAAATGTAAGCGGCGATATCTTCCGAAGAGATTTTAGGCCGAGCTTCTCTTCCAATTTCCGTCGTGCTCCTGTTGGTTTTTTTCTACAAATTGGTGGGACAGAACCTACTTGTTTTATGCCGACTCCGACCGGCATCTGCAAGGCATATTAGTTTTCCATGAGAAGCTTTTCATGGCAGAAACACTCTCGGAGTGCTTGCCAAACACTGCCAAGGGGCGACCCCACTTAGAAAAATTTTCTTCTAATTGAAAAAAACCTTTTGTACACATATAATAGCAAGGACAACTTTTATTCCAAATCATCAATCATTTATTTTTGCAAAATTCTCGAAGCCTATTTTTCTAAATGTGGGCTATGCTACTCCCATTTTCCAAAATTTTACCAAATTTCAAATTTTCTTCATAAAGTAAACCCACATCTCCAGTATCATCACTTTATCTATCTTTGATAATAAATTATCGATTTTTCAAAATTTGCATATCGTGTTTTTTAAGTGGGTGTGGTCGCCAACCGATTTTAAAATCCGTGCCAAATTTCAACATGATATCTTAAATAGCTTTTGATTTACGGCTTGCAAAACTTAAAAATTGTCTTCTCATAAAAATGGCTGGCGCCACGCCCGTTTTTCCTGATTTTACTAAATTTATATTCTTCAAGTTAAGGCCAGGTAAATTTGAATTGAACTGGCTGGTCCGTGAGGACCTCTCATAAACTAAATGAGTCGGAAGTTTGCTTAACGAACAAACTGAAAAACACTATCAGAAACCAAGACCTACATATGCTATACTCCGCCCTCTTGGCAAACACAGTAAATTTTCTAGGACCTATGCGCCCTGCTGTTTCTAGATCTGATAGCTGTCCCATTCGTAACTGGTGGAGTCTTTGTAAGCGCACTTTCTACACAAACATATCAAATTTCATCACTGAATCGCTTTTTGGCAAAGGCTTATCGCACTTTTCTAATTTTTCGAAATTTTGATATCGTTTTTTTTAAGCGTGCGTTTTCGCCAAATCGATGCCGTTTATTTTCACAGTGTATTTATATAATAGTTAGGACCACCTTCAATATGATATATTCAGAGGCTTTCGATTCGCGGCTTAAAAGCTTTAAAATTTTCTACTTCTAAAGGTGGAAATTTCTATTTTAAGTCATAAAGTCAGCAAACATATCAAGTTCCAGCATCTTATCTATCTTAATTAATGAAATACATAATTTTTTCCTTTTCTGAATTTTCAATATCGTGTTTTTTTAAGTGAGCGTAGTCGCCAAACGATTTTTTAATCTGATACCTTCAACGGCTTGGGATTTATGGCTTAAAAGACTTTCCAATTTTCATCTTGCATATGTAGACTGTGCCACTCCCATTTTCCAAAATGTTTCGAAATTTATATTACTTGTCATAAATTCAATCCACATATCAAGTTTTATCCCTTTTTGATAGCGAATCATCGCATTTTTTCCATTCCGCCCAATTTCAATACCAATGTATTCTGGGTCTAGATATGCCAGTATATATCTATCTTGATTCCTTCATGCAAAATACACGTGGGAATTATAATAAATTATTTTCAATGGCTTTTTAAAAATAGGTAAATATTTGGTTAGGTGCATAGCTAGGCACGCATTTTATTTTGATTGTCTTTAAAGTGGAGGAGGAAACGGCTGCTATCCATTCAAACTATTTTAACATTTTTTCGGGGCTACTGATGGATGTTCGCTAATGAAGCATGTCCCTTGTGCGCACCACTCGTTTCTTTGACGTGCTAACTGGTGCCAATTGGTATCATCAAGAATAAATAATTTTCCACCTGAACCTTCCAGCGGAGTGGGACCGCCTTTCTTCCTCTGCTTCCATATGCGTGTTCCGATAAGAATACCTTTTTGGCCGGAGTATCTTCTTTCATTCGCATAATATGACCGAGGCAGCATAACCGCTGTGTTTCAATTCGCTGGCGTATGTTGATGCTCTGCAGTAAGCTTGGACATTATATCTTCTCCTGTACTCGCCGTCACAATCGTAAATTCATTCTGTGAACTTTAACGAAACTAATTTTCCTTAACTTCGTTGTCAATGTTTGGGCATAGTGGACTAAATTTCACCAATACTTCAGCGACAGTGCAAAAAAGTTTACACTATAATTAAAAAAAATCAAGTAAAGACGAGACTGTCTTCGGCTTTGCAGAGTACTTCATACCTTTCATGAATGGAGCTGAGAAATAGTCTAATTCCATTGGAATTATCCGTATAATCGGCTATATATGATGTGTAATATATAGAGAACAGCGACATTACCTGACATTAGCGACATTTCCTGACAGTCCCGTCCATACTTGTTTTTAGCTTGCTCTCGGACGCATTTCAAACTTTAAGTTTTAAGAAATAAGTCATAGCGGTGGTTTAAGAGTACACATTTTTACATTAAACAGCATTTCCAGGTATCTATATCGTTCCATAATTTGCTTTTCTAAAGACATTAGTAGTCAAGGTTGTAATGATATAAAAACTGGAACGCTTATAGAAAATTGTCTTTTATTTCTTTGTAAATTTATTTGAAACAAATTTTACCATATCTGAGCGGTGAATAATTTTGCAAGATTTAGTGCGCATTTCGATAATTTATCATTCCTACAACATTTTCATTAACCATTTCGCCAAATACTAAGAAAGTATTATGCCACCTCAAATATGAGCTACGTTTTCGGAACGTCCGTACAGCACCTTTATATCGCTGATATGTATTGCTTTCGGAATATATTTGTAAATGAATTGGATAGAGGTCGTCGAATATCGTTTATAGCAAAAGACAATTTTCTGATCCAATGCCGACTATAGTTTTTCTACCCAAAAAATTATGCCAGGATGGAACAACCGTAAAGTTGGAAATACCCATATTTAACAACGAAAAAATAAATGCTCGTTTTAGCTTGTTACGGGTAGAACAAGCCATATTGGTACATTGTGGATAAGACATGTGTGATATCTCATCATCTCATTTCTGAAGATACTTTTGTAGTCTTTTTCTATCACCCCTTGAAGATAACCAGAAGCTTTGTGGATAAGAAAAATCTGATATCTTAAGCAAAGACGCAAAAATAACAAAGGGACATTATTAAATGATTTATGAAGATACTATCGTAATCTTTTTCTATAACCCGCTGAAGATAAAAAGTCTGATATCTTAAGCATATACGTCAATGTAACAAATAGACACGATAACGATCTGATCGTGGTCTTTCCTGCGTCTGTTTCTATCACCCGCTGAAGATAGCCGGTCTTATGCGCCGCCATATTGAACACCCTATCAAAATGCTGCCAAAACGCTTAAAAGTAGCCATATTGAACATCCTGTTAAGTAGTTGACGGAAAAGATATCACACTTGGTTTGTTCACAATGCTTATGTAATGTGTGAATGACTTTGTGGATAAAAGACAGGTGGAGGTAGCCGACGTCACCACGAAGGTGTTAGAAGAGGACCAAAAGCCAGCTGGTGCTGTGAGTCGCACAGAGGAACACCCGGCACAACAGCTACAAGAGGCTGAAGTGGGCGTCGAACACTCTAAACCAAAAGGACAAGGGGAGGACGACGATGTCACGACGAAGATGCTGGAGGGGGACAAACAGCCCAATGGTGCTGCGAGTCCTACAGATAAACCTCCTACAACATTAAAGTGGCGTCGAGCAAACTCCTCCTAACCCTTGAGGAGGGTTCGTTTGACGTGGCGCTGATCCAGGAGCCGTGGCTCTCCTAGGGAGGAAAGGTTTCTGGACTTAGCGCGCGCGGATTTGGCGTTTACTATGCGCAAACGGTGCGAGCTGTAGTAAGGGTAAGGAAACCTCTGCATTAATATATGCTGCCTAATTACACTACTGAGGACCTCGTAGTGGTGGCCGTTGAGCAAAGGAGTAAGCAGGCACTTAGCCTGGCATCCTGCTACATGGCCCATGCTGCGGAGGTTCCACCGATGGAGTGCAAGAGGCTGGTACAGGGCGAAGGGCGGTTGGTCATAGGCGCGGATGCAAATGCGCACTACAATGCGTGGGGAGGAGCAGATACGAACAAGAGAGGCGAATCTCTATTTTGTTACATCCTGCAAACCAATTCGCAGATAGTCAACAGGGGAAATGTCCCTACATACATTGGTCCAACATCCAGCAATGTTTTGGATATTACACTGAGCTCCGAGCGTGATATATCAAGGTATGATTGGATGATTCTTGATAGACCATCCTTCTCCGACCATGCTTATATCAGCTTCAGCATCCCCCTAAAAAGGGTAGAGATGAGAGGAACCTTTAGAAACCCTAGGTTAACAAACTGGACTAAATTCCAGAAACAGGTAGAAACGTAACTGGGACAACCCAAAGGGGTTGCCAATGTGGAAGAACTGGAGGAGTCTAATGAATTCCTAACTAGGACGCTTATGACTGCGTATAACAAAGCTTGACTTCTAAGAAGATTCAGAGGAAAAGCGAAGCCGCCATGGTGGAGCAATGAGCTGAGCCTTCTAAGAAGTCAGGTAAAAGAAATGTTTAAGCTAGCACAGACCGGGGAAAGCGAAGCGTGTCGGGACGGGTACAGGGATCTACTGAGAATCTACAAGTATGAAATTTCCAGGGCGAAGAGAATCTCATGGAAAAGTCCTAGCAAAGGCAAATATAGTCCAGGGACTAATAAAGAAAGAGAATGGGGAATGGTCACGCAATAGTGAGGAATCCCTTGATGTGCTCCTCGATACACATTTCCCATCGGGAGATGGTTTAGAAGAGCCAGCAGACAGCACTCACACTACGATCACGGAGCGGATAGTGCCGGGCTTGGTGACCGATACGAAGATCGAGTGGGCAGTGAAGACGTTTTCTAAGTTTAAATCGCCGGCCATGCTACAAGTCTCAAGTATGGCGGTCGTGGAATGGCTTCAAAAAATATTCGATGGGTGCATAAGACTGAATCATGTACCGCACTCTTGGAGAACTGCTCGTGTAGCTTTCCTGCCAAATGCAGGAAAGATCGGTCACGTGTATGCCAAAGATTATAGACACTTAAAAATTATAGAAGCTTAACATTATTTCTGCTCAAAACCTTTAAGAGGCTGATAGATGTGTACATAAAGTCCAACGTGGATGAAAAGCTGCTCTCCACAACACAACATGCGTACACCAAAGGCAAGTCGGTAGACACCGCATTACATAGGGTGGTAATAAGCATAGAGAAAGCCCTGGAATATAAGGAATATGCTCTAGGAGTCTTCTTAGACATTGCCGGGGCTTTCAATAATGTCTTTAAATGGGCGATTATGGATGGTCTTAATTACATTAAAGTACATCCAGCCTTAACCAGATGGATCGGCTGCATGTTAAATTGCAGGAAGATTACACCACAATGGAGATTGTACGAGGCCACGAAATCACTGGACAGGGGAACGCCGCAGGGAGGGGTGCTATCACCTCTGCTGTGGACGCTGGTCATCAACCAACTGCTCAGGCGATAAAAGACAGGTGGAGGCGACA
The DNA here is from genome assembly GCF_040869045.1 of Eurosta solidaginis. Taxonomy (NCBI): domain Eukaryota; kingdom Metazoa; phylum Arthropoda; class Insecta; order Diptera; family Tephritidae; genus Eurosta; species Eurosta solidaginis. The sequence continues at coordinate 65,674,555 of NC_090320.1, read as the reverse complement.
TAGCGTCATCAATCACAAGACGAACAAACTACCTGATTCCCTATCTGCGCTTCGAGGGCGATCTTAAGGCCACATTAGAGGTGGACGGTTGGCGCAAGGGTGCTCAAATGGCGGACGAGGCGATACATGTGTACACAGATGGTTCCAAAGTAGTGGAAGGAGTAGGGTCTGCGGTATACTGTGCTGATCCGGAAATAAACAGATCCTACAGGCTGCCGGATTACTGTAGCGTTTCCAAAGCGGAAATAGTAGCCGTAACCAAAACAGTAGAAACCCTGGAAGAAAATAGCCCAAGCTGCAATCGTGCTAACTTTTATATTGACAGTCAAGCAGAAATTAAGGCAATAATCTCGCATACCACAGCATCTAAATGCGTGTTAGAGTGTAAGCAGTCCCTGGAGAGAATCGGGACAGGGAGAAGCATACATCTATATTGGGTCCCAGGGCATATGGGAATAGACGAGGATGAAAAAGCGAATGAATTAGCTAAAAAGGGCGCATCCCTTGAAGCTTGCTCCGTAGACATCCCAATTAGACTGGGCGAAATTAAGCGAAGGCGAGAGGTGCACATGATCGACCCAGCAGGAAAGGCGTGGGTTCAAACGTGGCTGTAAAGTGTCGATTTTATGTGCAGGTCTTACAACCTTAGACTAACAAAGTTGCTTCTATCATTAAAAAGAGAGAACTGTAGACTCACGACGGATATTCTGACTGGACACTGCCTTCTGGCGTCACATGCCTTTAACTTAGGCTTGGTCAGTGATAGCAGATGCAGGAAGTGCAGGCTGGAGGAGGAAACGATCGAGCACGTTCTCTGCTCTTGCCCTGAGCTTGCTAGGCTAAGACTCCAGCTATTAGGAGTGATACGGCTGTCAGATCTAGAAGCAGCAAGTGGCTTAAATCCTAGGAAGCTTCTAGTATTTGCCAAGAGGACGGATTTATTTTATAACATAGGTCATGGTTTTTGATAGGGGTTTTCAGGTTGGTCGTTAAAACAAACTTCTGGTAACACTGCGGACTTATTCAGTCTATGTGAGGTCCTAATGGACCGGCCAGTTCAACCTAACCTATCCGTCAACTGCCTGACAGGATGTTCAATATGGCTACTTTTAGCATTTTGGCAGCGTTTTGACGTCAATGCAGAAGTTATCACACTTGTCTTATCCAAAATGGAGTATTACTTGAACTGTCTGCTTCGATAAAAATATTTACTTTATTTTTGACAAAACGAAAAACTTAATAAGGGAGTTCAGAGTTTTGTGACAGTCGATGATTTGCTTTTAAATATTGAAAAAATAAACTACGGTTTTGATGTTGCAATTTTGCAATGAGGTAGCAAATGCATAGCCCTGTATGTTGTGAGTGTACTGTAAAAAAATGCTACGGAAGTTTGCAATTCAATAATTCTAGACCATTTGCATAAAATCCTGAGTTTGACGAAATTTCTATCCTAGTATAACTGCACATTTTAGATATATATATCACTTAGAATAAAACATAGTATCGTTTGAAGTTTTAGGTGATCTACGCATGTTTCCTCAACCACATTCGGCAGTGGTTCGACAAACACTCCGATTGCATTTCTGCCACGAAAGCTTCTTGCTGGAAATTCATCTGCCTTGCAGATGCCGTTCGGAGTCGGCATAAAATATGTAGGTCCCGTTCTTCCAACTTTTAGGGAAAGTTAAAAGGAGCACGACGCAAATTGGAAGAGAAGATCGGTCTTAATCTCCTCGGAGGTAAATCGTGTCAAGTATTTATTTATTTTTATTTTACATATATTATGGTTTTCCGATGAGGAGGGCTTCAAAGGTATAGTTCCCCGGGCTCAAGATAAGCTCACTACGCCGTTGCATCTATGCATGTGGTAAAATCAACGTCTCCAAAGAAAGATAATTACAACCGAACAGCTTGGAGAAATTTTAGGAAATATAATAACAATATCGAATGTCTTAATACAAATAAAATGTCTTAGTTTCACAGTTTTAAGTAGGCTATACCAATTATCCGTATATCTTTCAGTTACTATCTTGAACATATTGGAAAGAAGTATATGAATTTATAAAAATTCGAAAAAAATAAGTATATGTATGTGCACTTTTTGCGTTTTGATATGGAACTCCTCATATGTAGTACAAAGAAGTTTTAGATTAAGGCTTAAACTTTTTACACTTAAAAAACAACAACTCCAAATTGGACTCTGATGTATCCAATGTATGGATTGCATGTGAAGAACTTTCATAAAAAGTGAACCACTTCTTTACTTACTTACTTACTTAATTGGCGCTTAACCGTTTAAATGGTTATGGCCGTCCAACCAGGCGCGCCAGTCGCTCCTTCGCTCCGCCAACCGGCGCCAACTGGTCACACCAAAGGAGTTTTCCACCTTGTACTTCCAATGGAGTGGGGACTGCCGGCTACCTCTGCTTCCATAGGCGGGTTCCGATAGAAACACTTTCTTGGCCGGAGAATCATCTGTCATTCGCATAACATGGCCTAGCTAACGCAGCCGCTTCGTTTTAATTCGCTGGACTATGTGGATGTCTGCGTATAGCTCGTACAGCTCATCATTAAATCTTCATCGGTATCGCCATCGCCAACGCGTAGAGGTCCATAAACCTTTCGAAGAACTTTTCGCTCTTTTCGAACACTCCCAAAGCCGCTTCATCTGCTGTTGTCATGGTCCTTGCTTCTGCCCATATAGCAGGACGGGTACGATAAGTGACTTGTAGAGTATGATTTTCGTTCGCCGAGAGAGGACTTTACTTTTCAATTGCCCATATAGCAGGACGGGTACGATAAGTGACTTGTAGAGTATGATTTTCGTTCGCCGAGAGAGGACTTTACTTTTCAATTGCCTACGTAGTTCAAAGTAGCATTTATTGGCAAGATTGATTCTTCGCTGGATTTCAGTGCTGATGTTGTTGCTAGTGTTGATGCTGGTTCCCAAATAAACGAAGTCTTTTACTATTTCGAAATTATGGCTACCAACAGTAGCGTGGTTTCCAAGGCGCATATGCGCTGACTCTTTGCTCATGACAGCAGGTACTTCGTTTTATCCTCATTCACCATCAAACCCATCTTTACCGCTTCTTTCTTCAGTTTGGAGTAAGCAGAACTTACGGCGCGGGTGTTTAGGCCGATGATATCAATGTCATCAGCATACGCTAGTAATTGCAAGCTTTTATAGAATATTGTTCCAGTGCGGTTAAATTCTGCAGCTAGTATAATTTTCTCCAGCATCAAATTAAAGAAATCGCACGATAGGGGGTCACCCTGTCTGAAACCTCGTTTAGTTTTGAACGGCTCGGAGGTCGTTCCCAATTCTGACTGAGCTGATGGTGTTGCCCAACGTAATTTTGCACATCCGTATAAGTTTTGCGGTAAAAGCAAATTCAGACATAGCGGCATAGAGGCAGCTCCTTTTCGCGCTGTCGATGGCGGCTTTAAAATCGACGAAGAGGTGATGTGTGTCGATTCTCTTTTCACGGGTTTTTCCCAAGATTTGGCGGATTGTGAAAATCTGGTCGATGGTAGATTTACCAGGTCTGAAGCCGCACTGATAAGGTCCAATCAGCCGGTTCACGGTGGGCTTCAATATTTCGCACAATACACTTGAAAGGATCTTATATGAGATATTAAGAAGGCTGATTCCACGATAGTTGGTGCATTTTGCAGTATCCCCCTTCTTGTGGACTGGGCAAAGAACACTTAGATTCCAACCGTCGGACATGCACTCTTGCGCCCATATTTTGCGAAAAAGCTGCTGCATGCGCCTTACCAACTCCTCGCCGCCGTATTTGAATAGCTCCGCAGGCAATCCATCTGCGCCCACGGCCTTGTTGTTTTTCAATCTGGTTATTGCAATTATAACTTCGTCATAATCGGGCGGGGGACATATATTCCATCATCATCGATTGCGGGATCGGGTTCGTCATCTTCACAGTGAGCCGCTGCCTCCATTTAGGAGAGCAGAGAAGTGTTCCCACCATAATCTAAGCACTCTCTGGACATCAGTTACAAGGTCACCGTTTTCGTTCCTACAGGAGTTTGCCCCGGTCTTAAAACCTTCCGCCTGTCGCCGTATTTTTTGGTAAAACTTTCTGGCGTTATTCCTGGTGGCTAGCAGCTCAAGCTCCTCGCACTCACGCCTTTTTGCTTCTGCTTTTTTCTTCCTGAAAAGGCGTCTCGCTTCCCTTTCCAACTCACGATAGCGTTCACACACTCCTCTTGTTGCGCTCGCTTTTAACGTAGCCCTGTAGGCAGCGTCTTTTCTTTCGGTTGCAACGCGGCATTATTCATCGTACCAGTTGTTTTTTCGTGGTCGCCGGTAACCAATTTTTTCCTCGGCGGCAGTACGAAGTGCTTTAGAGATATGCTCCCACTGATCCTGTATTCCTTCAGGCTGAGTTGTGCTCTCAGAGAGCAAGTGTGAGAGTCGAGTTGCGAAATAATTGGCAGTCTGTTGTAATTGAAGCTTTTCGACGTCTAGCTTTCCTTGTGTTTTTTGTTCCTTGGTTTTAGCCACGCTGAGCCGGGTCCTCGGATCGTGCGCACATCTAAAACACTGGAGGCATGCCGTCAGTTTATCACAACGTGATCAATCTGATTGCGTGTATTTCGATCAGGAGACAGCCATGTAGCTTCATGTATCTTTTTATGCATGAACCTCGTGCTGGATATGACCATGTTTCGAGCACCGGCAAAGTCAATCAGCCTCAGTCCGTTAGGAGAGGTTTCATTGTGTAGACTGAACTTTCCGACTGTAGGGCCAAAAACACCTTCTTTGCCCACCCTGGCGTTAAAGTCGCCAAGCACGACTTTTATATCATGACGGGGGCAGCGCTCGTATGTGCGTTCTAATTGTTCATAAAAAGTGTCTTTCACCTCATCGTCTTTCTCTTCTGTCGGCGCATGGGCGTAGATGAATGATATATTACAAAATTTTGCTTTTATTCGGATAGCGGCGAGACGCTCGTTCACAGGCGTGAACGTCTGGACTTGGCGACAAAATCTCTCCCACCAAGAATCCGACGCCGAAACTGCGCTTATTCGTATGGCCACTCCAATAGATGTCACAATTTTTGATCTTCTTTCTTCCTTGCTTCGTCCAATACATTTCTTGGATGGTGGTGATGTCAGATTTTGCTTTGACTAGGACATCAACCGGGCATCTGTACCAATCCCATTCAGGGAGCGGACGTTCCAGGTGCATGCCCTCAATTCATTGTCAATCAACGTTTGCCATGGTCGTCATCAATAGGGAGTGTACTTATCCGAGGCTTGTTGGTATATTTAATTGGAGTATGGTTTTACGTGGCGGGTCCCAAGCCCAGCGCACAAGGGGGTGAAAATATTACTAGCACGTTTATATAGCGAGCCGCTTGCTCCAAGACAGCCGCCCGCTTGCAGCCGCACCTAGAGGTGTACAGACGCTGTCGATGAGATCTCCACGGCTAGCCATTTAACCGAGCTTTCCCCAATTTCGTGGCCTTCTACACACGGCTCCACCCGGTTGCATCAGCTGATTTATATTGACATGGAAATGGCAAGTTTGCTATTAAGATATATAAATATAATAGAAATTGGAGGCCATACGGTTTGTGTCTTAAGTCTACTGTTTTTCTAAAGCAGGAGTAGGATAACTTCAAAACTTAGGTATTTGACAGCCTTCAAAAGCCTTTTAAGCACTGTTCTTGATAGCTGCCATCTTAAAAATATAAACCTATAAATGGCACACCTTTCATTTAGTCAAAACTTCCATAAATCTAAAGCACATATACATACATATGTACATACTCGCATTGGCTAAGTAGTAAGTTGCCAGTACAAACAAGTTGATATATGAGAGTAGATGCGTATGTGCTTTCATAGCTTATCACAAATTATATATTTGAACAAGAAAGATGGAATATAAGAGAGCGTAACAAAAATGTAGGTTAATGCAGCTACGTACATAGTATGTCCAAACATACATATCGCAGCTGTACCAACAAAAAGGGTTAAGTGCCTTTGTAAGTAGTCATAAAACTAATTGAATAAATATTAACAACTTTAAACTGAGTACTATTAGAGTGTAACCGAAATTGGGTTTAAGCCCAAGCTGGCTCGAAAATTCGGTTTTGAACTACTTATCGATATTACTGCATATAATCCAACATTTCCCACTAAAATTTTGTTCCTGATTGGAGCCGGTTAAGCCGTGATGCACCGGGGCATAATATGCCGCGTTAAAAATCTTTCTGTTTTGGTATATCAATTTAATGGCAGTGGTTCTGCGAGGTTGATCTTTCTGGTAAAAGGTGGCTCTACAAATAACTTTTATTCGGACTGCGTTAAACTCGTTCAACCTCAAATCATAGTCCTTAAAACGTTTGTGGAGATCGTCAACAAACCAACCAAACGTAATTATGACAATGACAAATATGACAGAGCCTATAAGCCAAGCATGTCGTATTTAGTAATGTTTTTTAGAAACACTGAGTCATTCAAGTAAACACATTTTTGACTAAATCACCCTAATGCATGAAAGTACATATATATATTTGTAGTCTAACCAAAAAACCGCAAGTCGGCAAAAAGCGGGTTCACCTGAACTCAAGAAGTCTAATTAAATATGAAAACCTAACATAGCTGCAGTAGATACCGTTATGACTTTAGCGGCATTATAAAATAAGTAGCGGTCATATATCATGTTTAATTACATGATTTTATTTATGTTATAATTGTAATGCAACAAAACTATTAACATTTAGTAAATCATAGCTATTGCGGGCATTTTGGTCCGATTACTTTGAGTGTAGTAGCAAGTTTGAAAACATTCTATTTCAACGCTTTATTGAAGAACGCCCTATCTCAGATTTTATTTCAAAAATTACTAACATTTGTAAAGATATAGGTGTACGTCAGGAGTTAAAGTTAACTCACAACAGAAGCAATCTTACCAGAAAGAAATAGTTCCGGGCTTTTTGAGAAGAGCTTCGTCGGATTCTTATTGGCAAAAACCCATATCGTTTTATAATCGATAACGAATAATGGTCGCGGCCCTTTTGGTTTGTAATCGGCTTGTCATAAAAGGGCTTCACATTTGTCATCGATTTTATATTAAAGTTTTGTACTGCCGTCCTAAACAAGAATGTGGGTATCTAGTTAAATTGTTACTGAAACTAACATATTGAACTTAATTTGTTTGTAACTTTCCAACATATGCTGTTGTTTTTTTTTTGTTGAAAATAAGTATATTTGACTAGTTTGGATATGACTTTTCTACTTTTGGAAAGCAAATGTTAAAGTTTGAACACTTTATGCGCGACTTATCCTCGAAAGAAATCGTAGATATCCACTTATATTTATCTTAACAATCTGTTGAATCGTCGTTAACAAATCGATAACCTACCGTTAAAAAAACTGATAAGAAATCAGTAAACCGGTAAGAAATAAAAACCGATAAGAAATCAATAATTTCTCCAACAAATCAGTAATCAATCAGTATATCTTATTTGTAATATATCTATAATTTTTCGGAAAGTAATGTATAACTTTTTGATAACAAATCAATAGGAGCGTTCCATTGGATAACATATCGATGATAAATCCAAAGCTTTTCGATAACAAACGGATAGCTCATCGATAAAAAATTAATTTAATTTAATTTAATTTTGTCTAATTGCATACACAATAGACACGTTAAGTCTATGTGAGGTCTTTTTTGATCGGCTAGTTCGACCTATCTTATTTAATTTAATTATACTCAGCTGAGCAGGGCTCACAGAGCATGACTCGCTAATTGAATACAAAATTAATTAGTTTAGTTTATGTAAAATGTTTAGTTTAAGAAAATTCTTAATTTTTGTTTTCTAATTCTGACGCGTTTCGACACGATATTGCGTCCCCTTCAGTAATTATCTTTTTTCAAATTAATTTAACTAAATATTTTTTAGATTAATACAATTAATTGATTTTAATTTAATTTAATCTAATTTAATTTAAGTTGATTTAACTTATTTTAACTTAAGTTAATTTTATTTTATCTTTCTTACTTGATTTTATTTTTATTATTTTAGTTTATTTTATTTTGTCTTATTTTATTTAATTGAATACAATTTTGTTTTATTTTGTTTTTATGTATTTATTTTTCTTTGTTTGCACTTTATTACTTCACAAAAATATAAACAAATAATGTACAAAGGTTTTAAAACCAACAAAACTCCAAAAAGAAACTTATTTTAACTTAAACTTGAATACCTAACCACGTGCACTTTTTGTATCAGTAATAAAAATCAAGCATGTGCTCATGTTTTAGTCTATCACTTTATTTCCAACAAAACTGCAGTGTTTACATCTGTTCGAGCATTTGCACGCACCAGAATTGTGTATGTGTTTAGTAGAGGTTTACGCCGGTCGGCGGCGTAGGCCGGCGGCAGCGGCGTGGCCGGCTGAATTGAATTGCTGGACTTCAAAGTATCACATTGTCCACAACTAATGAATATGGAAACATACTGCTGACGTCAATGGTATGTTGGATGATATGGAACAATATCATTAACTTGTTTTGTTTATATGTATTTAAGGAAATCGACGTTTCGGCCATTTCGGAAAAAACCGCGGTTTGCCTCAAAATCTCGTGGATCGTTCAAAATTTCCGGGAGTAGCTCCTTGCGTAGAGAGGGAGAAATACTTTAAATGGTCACCCTTTTTTAGCGTAGTTTCACCGATGGAGATGTTCTGGGCTAACTCTAATACCCGTCGTCGGCACGATTTCTTTAAATCATTTCTGGCTACATGCTGGTCACGCTCAAAGGCGACTTACGGTTGCTATAAATTATCTACTAATAGTCATGACTCTCGTCGCACAGTTTTAACGATTAGTATCAATGCTGGCTCCAAAGGGCGCCTTCAGTTTTTTCGGCTGTATTTAAGAGCTAAAATTCCCGACGTGCGAATAGTAGCAATCTCGACCACCAGTCGCTACCACATATCCTGGCCCTTATACCATATGCCAGCACAGAATCTATGGGACTGCGACTTCGAACTCATACTTTCGTCGACGTTATTTTCCTAGAAGCTCTAGGTATAGCTCCGAAGACTTCCTGAGGGATGTTTTTGTTGCTCTATGCTTCCGAGCTACACCAAAAAATACATTGAAACGTTACGTATTTACTTAATTACTTAATTGGCGCTTAACCGTCTAAACGGTTATGGCCGAACACGTTAGGGAGTAACTATTCGGCCAAGGATGCCGCCCTCGAAATCATAAGCAGTCTAAGTGGATATCATTACGTAACACATGGGTGAAAATCGTATAATCCTTGGCGCCTCTACATAATTTCAACTTTACAAGGACCGTGGATAAAAGTCTTAAAATGTAGATCAAAATTTGCAGACGTTTATGTTCGATATATTGACATCAATACTCTTCGTTTCCGGCCTTATGATATAAGAGCTCATTATGGATGACCGCCTTCAGTTTTCAGTCTAGTTCGACTATCCCCTACGTAAGTAGAACACCCGGGCATTTTTTCCACTGTCTTGAGAAAGCTTTTGCTTCACCACTTTAAGTGTTCTTGCGAAGGACAAAGCCTAACCTGGTTAAAAAATGTGCCTACGTATTCACATTTGTAACAGAAGCCGTCACATGTTGGTCATATTTAAACATGGTTGATAGCAGGGATGCACCTTAACGTTAAGCTAATCGTTTATCAAAAAATTTCCACCGTTTCGGTTGAAACACTTCGAAATATTATCGATAAAGAAATTATCAAGATAAATTGTATTTCGTTTTTAACCGAAACGAAAAGCTTTCGTTAACGTTAAAAACGTTAACGAAAACGTGATACTTTATGTTTGAATTGTGCTGGCAATGCTATAGCCATGGTGAAGCCGTAAGGTGGCAACAACGAGCGCACATACACACACAAACTCTATGTAATTTGTTTGTGTAATTCGTTGGTGGTAATGTCAAAAATACTCTGAGAAATGTTCGTACTGTCAAAATTCATGAGAAAAGTTGCAATCAGCTTGGATAATGCTTTCACCTTTAATGACTCCGCCATCAATCAGCTTTGCCAGCATAGTTTGAAATTAATAATCAACATAAACGATTTGATTTCGTTTTGATATGGCAGAAAACGAAACGAAATCATTTCGTTAATTTGACGATCTTAACGTTAATAAACGAAACGAAATGACTTCGTTTCGTTTATTAACGTTGATTATCGTAACGAAATGATATCGTTTCGTTGGTTAAGCATGCCTGGTTGATAGGCTATATCAATGTGATTCACTCCAAGGGACTAGTTGGGGATAGGACCGCCAACTTTAGGAAATGTCAAACCGAGAGACTTGGGTGTTGAATGATGGTGTGTTTAGTTCAGCAAATAAAGTGATTTTTCAAACCCACTTATACGTGTTGAAGATATGTATATGTAACTTAGGTATGAGCTGAGAATCATTTCAAAGGAGAATTTAAACCACTGGAGCCTACTAAAGGATTTTGCATCACTGATTTCGCTTATTCTGTCAGCCAATCGGGATATAAAATTCGGCACCTTTCTCGGGTAACTTGCTTTTTTAACAACTTGAGGACAATTTGAAAACATGTTCGACTTGGGACACTTTATTTAAATTCATTGTACTTTATTAATTTTTTTTTTTTAATATTTAAATTTATTATATAATTTTTTTTAAGTGTTTTGTTTTAATAACTTGGTGAATTCGGTGATGCCAAATCCGTGTTAAGCCGGCATTGAAAGCGCCTGTTTTCTTAAATAACTTTTGAACGGTTAGAAAGTGTTATATTTCGCAATTGGATTTTTATAACTGGCAGTGATGCGCATCCCTTGATAACCCTTTCGATCATATCGGATCAATTTTCGAGATGAACAATAAATGGCATAGACAGTTTTAAAAGAGTAGAAAATATAGTAACGCACCGAACGCCGCCGCCGCCGCCGCGCCGATATTTTTAACAATCGGCGGCGGCGTATATCTCTAGTGTTCAGAATGTTTAAATTATATCTAGGTGACACTTTGCCTCACATTACTATACACTGTAGTGAGTACACTCACGCTCTTATTCTTTATTACTCCATACAGCATACCAATACCAAACATTACGCCAACACTTTTACATTCTCTAGTTCTCCATACAGAACATATACATATGTACCAATATTACACACAACGCCTGCACTTACATTCTACATATATGGATTCCCTATATAGCATACATCTTACAAAGACTACGCTCACGCTTACACTTACATCTTACGCTTACATTCAGCATTCCCTCATACCGTGAGTAAAGATGTTCACACAACAATTTCTGAATAATGATGCTTACCAAACAACAAGCTGTGATATTTAGCGTTTTTGAACTGGAAAAACAGACAAAACAAGTAAGGAAGCTTAAGTTCGGGTGTAACAGAACATTACATTTTCGAGATATCGCCATAAAGGTGGACCAGGGGTGACTCTAGAATGTGTTTTTACGATATGGGTATCAAATGAAAGGTGTTAATGGGTATTTTAAAATGGAGCAGGGCTTAGTTCTATAGGTGGACGCCCTTTCGAGATATCGCCATAAAGGTGGACTAGGGGTGACTCTAGAATATGTTTGTACGATATGGGTATCAAATGAAAGGTGTTAATGAGTATTTTAAAAGGGAGTGGGCCTTATTTCTGTAGGTGGACGCCTTTTCGAGATATCGCCATAAAGGTGGACCAGGGGTGACTCTAGAATGTGTTTGTAAGATATGGGTATCAAATGAAAGGTGATAATGAGTATTTTAAAAGCTATTGGGCCTTAGTTCTATAGGTGGACGCCCTTTCGAGATATCGCCATAAAGGTGGACCAGGGGTGACTCTAGAATATGTTTGTACGATATGGGTATCGAATGAAAGGTGTTATTGAGTATTTTAAAAGGGAGTGGGCCTTAGTTCTGTAGGTGGACGCCCTTTCGAGATATCGCCATAAAAGTGGACTAGGGGTGACTCTATAATATGTTTGTACGATATGGGTATCAAATGAAAGGTGTTAATGAGTATTTTAAAAGGGAGTGGGCCTTAGTTCTGTAGGTGGACGCCTTTTCGAGATATCGCCATAAAGGTGGACCAGGGGTGACTCTAGAATGTGTTTGTAAGATATGGGTATAAAATGAAAGGTGTTAATGAGTATTTTAAAAGGGAGTGGGCCTTAGTTCTGTAGGTGAACGCCTTTTCGAGATATCGCCATAAAGGTGGACCAGGGGTGACTCTAGAATTTGTTTGTCAGATATGGGTATAAAATGAAAGGTGTTAATGAGTATTTTAAATGGTATTGGGCCTTAGTTCTATAGGTGAACGCCTTTTCGAGATGTCGCCATAAAGGTGGACCAGGGGTGACTCTAGAATTTGTTTGTAAGATATGGGTATAAAATGAAAGGTGTTAATGAGTATTTTAAAAGGTATTGGGCCTTAGTTCTATAGGTGGACGCCTTTTCGAGATATCGCCATAAAGGTGGACCAGGGGTGACTCTAGAATGTGCTTGTACGATATGGGAATCAAATGAAAGGTGTTAATGAGTATTTTAAAAGGGAGTGGGCCTTAGTTCTGTAGGTGAACGCCTTTTCGAGATATCGCCATAAAGGTGGACCAGGGGTGACTCTAGAATTTGTTTGTAAGATATGGGTATAAAATGAAAGGTGTTAATGAGTATTTTAAAAGGGAGTGGGCCTTAGTTCTGTAGGTGAACGCCTTTTCGAGATATCGCCATAAAGGTGGACCAGGGGTGACTATAGAATTTGTTTGTAAGATATGGGTATAAAATGAAAGGTGTTAATGAGTATTTTAAAAGGTATTGGGCCTTAGTTCTATAGGTGAACGCCTTTTCGAGATGTCGCCATAAAGGTGGACCAGGGGTGACTCTAGAATTTGTTTGTAAGATATGGGTATAAAATGAAAGGTGTTAATGAGTATTTTAAAAGGTATTGGGCCTTAGTTCTATAGGTGGACGCCTTTTCGAGATATCGCCATAAAGGTGGACCAGGGGTGACTCTAGAATGTGCTTGTACGATATGGGAATCAAATGAAAGGTGTTAATGAGTATTTTAAAAGGGAGTGGGCCTTAGTTCTGTAGGTGGACGCCTTTTCGAGATATCGCCATAAAGGTTGACCAGGGGTGACTCTAGAATGTGCTTGTACGATATGGGAATCAAATGAAAGGTGTTAATGAGTATTTTAAAAGGGAGTGGGCCTTAGTTCTGTAGGTGGACGCCTTTTCGAGATATCGCCATAAAGGTGGACCAGGGGTGACTCTAGAATGTGCTTGTACGATATGGGAATCAAATGAAAGGTGTTAATGCGTATTTTAAAAGGGAGTGGGCCTTAGTTCTGTAGGTGGACGCCTTTTCGAGATATCGCCATAAAGGTGGACCAGGGGTGACTCTAGAATCTGCTTGTACGACATGGGAATCAAATGAAAGGTGTTAATGAGTATTTTAAAAGGGAGTGGGCCTTAGTTCTGTAGGTGGACGCCTTTTCGAGATATCGCCATAAAGGTGGACCAGGGGTGACTCTAGAATGTGCTTGTACGATATGGGAATCAAGTGAAAGGTGTTAATGCGTATTTTAAAAGGGAGTGGGCCTTAGTTCTGTAGGTGGACGCCTTTTCGAGATATCGCCATAAAGGTGGACCAGGGGTGACTCTAGAATCTGCTTGTACGATATGGGAATCAAATGAAAGGTGTTAATGAGTATTTTAAAAGGGAGTGGGCCTTAGTTCTGTAGGTGGACGCCTTTTCGAGATATCGCCATAAAGGTGGACCAGGGGTGACTCTAGAATGTGCTTGTACGATATGGGAATCAAATGAAAGGTGTTAATGCGTATTTTAAAAGGGAGTGGTCCTTAGTTCTGTAGGTGGACGCCTTTTCGAGATATCGCCATAAAGGTGGACCAGGGGTGACTCTAGAATGTGCTTGTACGATATGGGTATCAAATGAAAGGTGTTAATGAGTATTTTAAAAGGGAGTGGGCCTTAGTTCTATAGGTGGATGCATTTTCGAAATATCGCCATAAAGGTGGGCCAGGGGTGACTCTAGAACTTTTGTGTACGATATGGGTATCAAATGAAAGGTGTTAATGAGTATTTTAAAAGAGCGTGGGCCTAGGTTCTATGGGTGGATGCCTTTTCGAAATATCGCCATAAAGGTGGGCCAGGGGTGACTCTAGAATTTGTTTGTACTATATGGGTATCAAATGAAAGGTGTCAATGAGTATTTTAAAAGGGAGTGGGCCTTAGTTCTATAGGTGGACGCCTTTTCGAGATATCTCCATAAAGGTAGGCCAGGGGTGACTTTAGAATTTGTTTGTACGATATGGGTAGCAAATGAAAGGTGTTAATGAGTATTTTAAAAGGGAGTTGGCCTTAGTTCTATAGGTGGATGCCTTTTCGAAATATCGCCATAAAGGTGGGCCAGGGGTGACTCTAGAATTTTTTTGTACGATATGAGTATCAAATGAAAGGTGTTAATGAGTATTTTAAGAGGGCGTGGGCCTTAGTTCTATATGTGGGCGCCTTTTCGAGATATCGCCATAAAAGTGGACCAGGGGTGACTCTAGAATTTGTTTGTACTATATGGGTATCAAATGAAAGGTGTTAATGAGTATTTTAAAAGGGAGTGGGCCTTAGTTCTATAGGTGGATGCCTTTTCGAGATATCGCCATAAAGATGGACCAGGAGTGACTCTAGAATTTGTTTGTACGATATGAGTATCAAATGAAAGGTGTTAATGAGTATTTTAAAAGGGAGTGGGCCTTAGTTCTATAGGTGGATGACTTTTCGAAATATCGCCATAAAGGTGGGCCAGGGGTGACTCTAGAACTTTTGTGTACGATATGGGTATCAAATGAAAGGTGTTAATGAGTATTTTAAAAAGGAGTGGGCCTTAGTTCTATATGTGAACGCCTTTTCGAGATATCGCCATAAACGTGGACCAGGGGTGACTCTAGAATGTGTTTGTACGATATGGGTATCAAATGAAAGGTGTTAATGAGTATTTTAAAAAGGAGTGGGCCTTAGTTCTATATGTGAACGCCTTTTCGAGATATCGCCATAAAAGTGGACCAGGGGTGCCTCTAGAATTTGTTTGTACGATATGGGTATCAAATGAAAGGTGTTAATGAGTATTTTAAAAGGGAGTGGGCCTTAGTTCTATAGGTGGATGCATTTTCGAAATATCGCCATAAAGGTGGGCCAGGGGTGACTCTAGAACTTTTGTGTACGATATGGGTATCAAATGAAAGGTGTTAATGAGTATTTTAAAAAGGAGTGGGCCTTAGTTCTATATGTGAACGCCTTTTCGAGATATCGCCAATAACCGTGGACCAGGGGTGACTCTAGAATGTGTTTGTACGATATGGGTATCAAATGAAAGGTATTAATGAGGGTTTTAAGAGGGAGTGGCCCTTAGTTGTATATGTGAAGGCGTTTTCGAGATATCTATCAAAATGTGGACCAGGGTGATCCAGAACATCATCTGTCGGGTACCGCTAATTTATTTATATATGTAATACCACGTACAGTATTCCTTCCAAGATTTCAAGGGCTTTTGATTTCGCCCTGCAAAACTTTTTCATTTTCTTCTACTTAATATGGTAGGTGTCACACCCATTTTACCAAGTTTTTTTCTAAAGTTATATTTTGCGTCAATAGACCAATACAATTACCATGTTTCATCCATTTTTTCGTATTTGGTATATAATTGTGGCATTTTTTTCATTTTTCGTAATTTTCGATATCGAAAAAGTGGGCGTGGTCATAGTCGGATTTCGGCCATTTTTTATACCAATACAAAGTGAGTTCAGATAAGTACGTGAACTGAGTTTAGTAAAGATATATCGATTTTTGTTCAAGTTATCGTGTTAACGGCCGAGCGGAAGGACAGACGGTCGACTGTGTATAAAAACTGGGCGTGGCTTCAACCGATTTCGCCCTTTTTCACAGAAAACAGTTATCCTCCTAGAAGCTAAGCCTCTACCAAATTTCACAAGGATTGGTTAATTTTTGTTCGACTTATGGCATTACAAGCATCCTAGACAAATTAAATGAAAAAGGGCGGAGCCACGCCCATTTCGAAATTTTCTTTTATTTTTGTATTTTGTTGCACCATATCATTACTGGAGTTGAATGTTGGCATAATTTACTTATATGCTGTAAAGATATTAACTTTTCTTTTAAAATTTGAATTAAAAAAAATTTTTTTTTTTAAAAGTGGGCGTGGTCGTTCTCCGATTTTGCTAATTTTTATTAGGCAGACATAAAGTAATAAGAGTAACGTTCCTGCCAAATTTCATCATGATATCTTCAACGACTGTCAAATTACAGCTTGCAAAACTTCTAAATTACCTTCATTTAAAAGTGGGCGGTGCCACGCTCATTGTCCAAAATTTTACTAGTTTTCTATTCTGCATCATAAGCTCAACTCACCTACCAAGTTTCATCGCTTAATGCGTATTTGGTAATGAATTATCGCACTTTTTCCGTTTTTCGAAATTTTCGATATCGAAAAAGTGGGCGTGGTTATTGTCCGATATCGTTCATTTTAAATAGCGATCTGAGATGAGTGCCCAGGAACCTACGTACCAAATTTCATCAAGATACCTCAAAATTTACTCAAGTTATCGTGTTAACGGACAGACGGACGGACGGACGGACATGGCTCAATCGAATTTTTTTTTTCGATACTGATGATTTTGATATATGGAAGTCTATTCCTTTATACCTGTACCAACCATACCAACCGTTATGCAATCAAAGTTAATATACTCTGTGAGCTCTGCTCAACTGAGTATAAAAACAATCGCTTTCGATGTCAGCTTAATACGGACTTTGCATCATCCAATTCACCAAGTTATTAAAACAAAACATTAAAATAAAAGTTATATAATAAATTTATATGCTCGCTTTGTATATTTTTTTCAAAAAATTAATAATGAACAATGATTTCAAATAAAATGACCAAAGGCGAACATGTTTTCAAATTGTCCTCAAGTTGTTTAAAAAAGCAAAATAACAAAAAAAAAGTGCCGATTTAAAAAAAAAATTTATATTGCGATTGGCTGAAAGAACAAGCGAAATCAGTGATGCAAAATCCTTTAGTAGGTTCTAGGGGCATAAACACTCTTTTGAAATGAATCTTAACTCATACTTAAGTTGAGGACATATGTACGTATGAGAAGGGTTTGAAAAATCACTTGGGCTTACATTCAAACATCTGTTGTTTATTTTCGAAGCTATACAATAGCATCTGAAATGTAAATTTCGATTTTCACACTTCATCCTTCAACACCCAAGTCTCCCGGTTTGACATTTCCTAAAGTTGGCGGCCCTATCCAAAACTTGTCCCATGGATTGAGTCACATTGATTATAGCCTATCAACCTAGTTTAAATATCACCTACGCGTTAGGGCTCCTTTTGAAAATGTGAATACGTAGGCACATATATTTAGCAGGTGAGGCTTTGTCCTTCGCAAGAACACTCATAGTGGTAAAGCAAAAGCTTTCCCAAGACAGTCGCACTAATGACCGTGTGTGCTACTACCCAACGTAGTGGACAGTCGAACTAGTCTGAAAACTGAAGCTACGCGGTCACCCATAATGAGCTCTTTTATCATAAGGCCGGAAAACAGCAGTTAACATCTTTCAACTTAAAATCGTTCGACTTTCATTCTAAAATATCGTTTTGATTTAACGTAGACTATTGAAATCAATGATGTGAACACAAACGTCTGCAAACTTTTGTCTAAATTTAAAAATTTTTATCCAAGGTCCTTGTAAAATTTTAATTATGTAGATGCGCCGAGGTTTATACGATTTTCACCCATTACGCAATGGTATCCACTTAGTTTGCTTATGATTTCGAAGGCGGCATCCTTGGCCGAATAGTCACTTCCTAACGTATCAAGGTCTTTCTCTGGTGTAGCTCGGCAGCATATCGCGACAAAAGCATCCGTTAGAAAGCCTTCGGAGCTACACTTAGAGCTTCTAGGAAAGTGACGTCGACGAAGGTTCGAAGTCGCAGTCCTATAGCTTCTGTGCTGGCATATTGTGTGAGGGTCAGGAGGCGTGGTAGCACTGGTGGTCGGGATTGCTACTGTTCGCACATCGAGAATTGTAGCTCTTAAAAACAGCCGAAAAAACTGGAGGCGCCCTGTGCCACGATAATCATGAGTATTAATAGACCATTAATAGCAACCGTAAGTCGCCTTTGTGCGTGACCGCTAAAATGCCACAAATGATTTAAAGAAATTGTGTTCGCGACGATTAGTAGGAGTTAACCCTAGTTTGAAACTACGCTTTGCACGAGATATGCAGACAAAAGTGTGGCTATTTAATGTATTTCTATTTCTTTTCAGCAGACGCAGCAGTACCAATTCCAAAGACCGGGGTTAGGTTCGAAGCCTCTCTGGAGTAGGTGAACGAGGGATAATCCCCCGCAAGGAGCTACTCCTGAAAATTTTTGAACGGTCTGCGAGATCTTGAGGCAAAAAGCCCGGATCTTTCCGAAATGGCCAACACATTGATTTCCTTAAATACATACAAACAAAACTTTTCCTAAATACTATTTTTTAAAATAGAAAATCAAGCTTTTTAAAGTAAGACTACCGGCGTACGCCGGCGCGCCGCCGCCGCCGATAAAGTGATCGGCGCAAATCTCTAATATATAATACCACGAACAGTATTCCTGCCCTGATCCCAATGGCTTTTGATTTCGCCCTGCAGAACTTTTTCATTTTCTTCTACTTAATATGGTAGGTGTCCACCCATTTTACAAAGTTTTTTCTAAAGTTATATTTTGCGTCAAAAAATCAACCCAATCACCATGTTTCATCCCTGTTTTCGTACTTGGTACAGAATTATGGCATTTTTTTAATTTTTCGTAATTTTCGATATCGCAAAAGTGGGTGTGGTCAAATTCGGATTTCGGCCATATTTTATACCAAGATAAAGTGAGTTCAGATAAGTACATGAACTAAGTTTAGTTAAGATATATCGATTTTTGCTCAAGTTATCGTGTTAACGGTCGAGCGGACGGACAGGTGGTCGACTGTGTATAAAAACTGGGCGTGCCTTCAAACCGATTTCGCCCATTTTCACAGAAAACAGTTATAGTCATAGAAGCTATGCCCTTACCAAATTTCACAAGGATTGTTAAATTTTTGTTCGACTTGTGGCATTAAAAGTATTCTAGACAAATTAAATGAAAAAGAGCGGAGTCACGCCCATTTTGAAGTGTTCTTTTATTTTTGTATTTTGTTACTGGCTAGTATAAAAATGTTTGAAAAACTCGGACTGAAAAACCGAATTAAATTAGTCTATTGTACACATTTTGGCTTTGATACCGTGACATATCGATCAATAAATTGTATGAATTAATCAAGTTTAGTACACATATTTTCTTTTGTATTTATTAGCTCTGTAACTACGCAAATACGATTCTTTTCAAAGTAATACAATAAAATATGTAAAAACTCTCCCATTATACATATGTAGGTTTGGTAAAGTTCATTGCTCTTTTAAAATTGATTGTTTATTTATTGTTAGCAAATATGATGATCTCATGCTAGCTCTCAAGAGTTTAGAGTTTTATATTACCATTTGAAGTGTGAACTTGTTTGAACAAGTGGTTTGGTAGAACAACATAAGAAATAACAATCGCAACACCATAGTTGGGCACAGTGCAGTAATTTCCGGTGCAATAAGCATTACAAACATTTTAAATTTTAGTGAAAATAGAAATTTAGTGCAATGTGTCCAACAAAGCACAATACGATAGCAATGTCAAGCATTCAACTCTTTCACTGGTAATTAATTAGGAATTATCTTGCAATATGTTTGGAGGCGGCCAACAGTTTTACTTTTGTTAAGTGTGTGTGTTGTTCCAGGTCTTATGCAATTTTAGCTCACCTTGTACTATTCTTTATCTATGCGCGGTGAGTGCTTATTCTTGTTTCGCTAAGGAGACTCCCTGAAAGTGTTGGGGAGCCTAGCAAGCCATTCAACCCTGCTTCACAATAACTGAGGCCAATTGGGAGGACCAAGCGAGATCAAGTCTTCCTCCTCCTCCGTCAGGATTCAGAGAAGTTTCTCTGCTGCCAAATTTGGGTGTTAGGAATAGTTTATGGAATCTATTTCCGTTACACTATTTTCATATCTGCATTGAAATTCCGGAGAAAATTTTTGTCTTGAATACTTCAAGAGCCATTCTTAAAAACGGGTATGGTGGCCGAGAGAGTAACACTTGTTGGAAAGAACGATTCTGTTAGATTTCTGAGCTTACATTGTTTTCGCCAGAGATGGACGAAGTCTTTCGTCACCACATCTACTTTTTCACCTCCAGGCCAAAGAAGGCAGAATTTACGGCGCTTTTATTAAGGCCAGTAATATCAATATCAGCCAGCAGCTGTACGACAGACGTAACCAGCTCGCGCCGCAAAAAGTTGAGAAATCGCACATCTCTAAAATTTTGCCGGTGGTAGATCTACTCGGTTTGTAACCGCACCGTTAAGGTCTATTCAGTTTGTCGTCTTTTTTAAGGGTTGCCATTATCGCTCCTGCAGGAATTTGTGCCAGTTGTGAGATTACCGTTACCCACCGGATTTTCTAGTAGAACTTTTGGGCATTATTTCTAGCGGCCAACACTTAACCTCCTTGCACTCATGCCCATTGATAATATTTCGAGAGTGACATAACATGGTCCCGTCGAACCTTCTTGGTCGACGGCTCACTGAAACCATAAAATTAGCTTGTGTTACTGCACTCACTCTCTTCGCTAGGCAAAGGCTTTTTTAGCTAAAATGGATTTGGGCTATGCTGGACTTCAATTCTTTGGCCTACATACAGTGTAGCCTGGCTACCTGATTACAGTAGAGCCAAATGTTAGCCACCTGATAACCAGACCTACGACAATACTCAATCTATTTTGGTTTGTAAATTAGCTGCAACAAAGCAATTAAGATTCATCAACACACGGCTTACAATTTATTGGTACATTAATAAAACATACAATTATAATAGTAAATTGGAAGAACAAACAATGAGGACTTTATAGTCCTAAAGCATACATAATTGTTATTGCATACAAATAACTAAATAAAATATAAATATATATATTGGATCGATCATCCGTCATCCTCAGAAAAATTTCTTTTGGCGTTGTGCCATCTTCAGTGTCATTTTTTTGTTCTTTTCGTTTTTGCTTCCATTGAGCTTTTAATTTGAAAATGTGAGCTGCCACTTGAATATATAAATGAAAAAAGTGCAACTAACCACCCTATTCTAATGAGCTGCAAACGACTGTCAGGTTTTTTCAATCAAGATTTGTAGTAGAATTTTGTCTTATGATACAATAAACCAGACAGTTGAAGTCAGAACACAACATGAAGTCGCATTTGACAATACTCGCCCTCATATCTGCAGCATTGATTTGTTCAGTATCATAAAAAATAAATAAAAAATACTACATTAATAGGCCGCAGGCCCTTTCGTAGTAGGGTTTATTTTCTTTTCCTGAGAGCAAATGGAAAAGATTTAGTCAAGGGACCTGAATGGTTGGATCCTCAGATTATCACTTTGTTTATTTTTTTTTTTCTGAGAGCGAATGGAAAGGTTTAGTCAAGGGAACTGAATGGCGGATCTTCAGATTATCACAGCTAAATAATGTGGAAGCATTCTGCTGACATCAATGCGATGATTGACGAACAGGAATAGTATCATAAAGTTGCGGATGAGTATCTGTGAAGCTTGTAATACGAAAACTCTGCATTGACGGTATACGAGGCCAAGACCCAACATTTATCTATGCAAACCAAGCGTTGAGGTAGGCTCTTTGAGCAATAGTAGTTGGCTGGTGTAAAAATATATAGCGGCAGTGGTTTTACAGCAACGATGTTTCAACAAATCAGAGCTTATAGACTCGCCAGATAGCAACAAATAATTTTGGCTTATCAGAACTTTATTTTAAATATCTCTGGCTAACTTTAGAAAAACTAACTAAAACGTTTAGACAAACAAGAAAACTCCCCGTCGTGTGATCAAACCCGACAGACATTGTTTTGACTATCTATCCACCTGCCCCTCCCCTAACCCTCTTCCTAACTTATTTCGATCTGCATTTTCTGGTTGACCTTAATCGACTCATTCATTCTTCTTTTACTCTCACGCTCCATCTTCCTCTTTACTTTTCCGACTTTCCTCCAACTTCCCCTACTTTTTCATCCCTTTTCCTCTGTTTTCTCTTTTTTCATGTTCCCGTTTCCAATGTGGAGATTTATCGAGTGTGGCTCTTTTCCGTACATTACATTACTAAGTAGTAGGTAATAAAAAAGTAGCAAAATAGCATCAAAAATTGTCTCTCCCTGCTACTTTAAAATTCATGACCGGATTATGAGGGTGTCAAATTTTTGTTGTTGTACTACTGACTTCACCTCTCTGGTTTTATTGCGCCATGGTATAGAAAAATAATAGTAAAATTCTTGCCAAACTGAAAGACAAGCCATTTCATCTAGTCAATTTACATTCAAAAACATAAAGGAGCAAAAAATAGTTTTCCAAAAAGTTAGGAAAGCTAACTAGCAAATTTTTTGTAAAATTCATTGATCGACTAGAAGATCGCCAGATCTCAGACTTTGTTTCAAAAACATTTGTTTGAATAGCATGCTAACTCTGTTCTAGATTTAAAAATAATTTTGTTTTACCAAAAAATAATATGTAAATAATTAAAAAAAGAAATTATGTATATGTTTTAACTAGCTGTAGTTAAATACAAATTAATATAATCACACAAATTAAAAAGAAAAGAAAAAAATTAAGTTAAAGCGATCTTTTTGTTTTTCGTACTCAAACCCAGATAACCCAAAAATAGAAACCTTTTCGTTAAAAAAAAAAAATAAGTCTTTTATTTAAATATAGTCCATATACGCAACTGTTTTTATCTTTAACTGTGTCGTTAATTTTCAATAAAAATACAATTAGGCAATTCACAAGAGCAAAAAATTTAAGACTTTTTAAAGGTCGAATTGAATGAGCTGCAAAGCTATGTACTCGAAAAAATTCTAAATTTTAAAAATTTTGCTATTCGTTGAATTGCTGTGAATTTTATTTTAGGTTTTGAGCTTAAATTCTAACCCCTCAAACATTCTCGGAGCGCTCATGACTTAGGAATCCGATATGAGTTCGAAATATATGAAAAATATGAGCCTCAGATGTATGATGATATAGGAGTCTTTTGTGACTCCGATATGATGAAAATGGTGCGCTATATGCGAAGAGTGTTTGGCAAACAAAACAATTTTGGAAAAAATATTCATATTCGAAGAAATGTTGTTTATAATGTGTCTTGCTGTTTCCGTTTTAAATTGGCATGAACGCTTCTATCTAATTATGTTGTTGCTATTGTTATCTAATCAACTACATAATGATCGGCATTTTAATAATGTATGTAAGTCTGTTGAGCCAGTCTTTTCTAATTACGGCTGACGTCGGTATGCTCTACATTTATGGATTTCCTCAGACATTCCTGTTAACCAAATAATATTGAGGATATGCTTCCCCATTTTTAATGCCACGCGTCCTGATCTAGCCAATCGAATCCCTTAAATCAATCTTCAATCTCGTCAATGACTCCGAAAAGAGAAATTATGCGCTGTTTATGTGTCTATTAGCAGCCATATCGGACTCTTACTTGGGCTCATATAACGTATGAAATTAAGCTCATTAAGAAAGACCATTTCAAGAAGGAAAATACATTCATTAAGGACTAATAAATGAGCTCATTATGAATGTTTGCTGGGTAGGGAATCGGAAAGAGAAAATTTTATATTTTAGTTGAAAATCAATGTGGCCAATACGGTATATTTGTTCTGCAAAAACGTTTCGCAAGGCATCTTTCAATGAAATTTATTTGAAATATTAACATAAAAGGAAATTAGAATAAACACTTATCCCCAAACTCATGAAATATAAAAGGGAAATTAAAATACTTATCCCCAAACTCATCAAAAATATAATAGGTTTATAAAGTTTTTTAAAATGAGACTTTCATAAAAAATTCTAATTACATAATCTTTAGAAAGCTACGAATTTAATTTTTTTGAGAAATCTGGTATTAGAGTTAAAAGGATTATATTCTTAATAATAATATATAAATTTAATGAAATTCTATAGCAAATGAACATAAAGACACTCACATCGTCGACGGCTTTGTAAAACCGCCTAATAAAGAATTGCAAAGCCACTTAACAGGCGGTATTCAAGAGCGTAAACTGTTTGCGAAATATATACATAACATTTCAACAAACGACGTTGAAATGTTTGTCAGAGTTCGATGCCTGTCGCTCATGCAATTCCGTAATAGGTGGTTTTATCTGAATATCGACGATATGTAATCTAACTAGAGGTAATTAAAATATAGAAAATTAAAACTTTTTAAAAAGCGTGTGCATAAAATACATGGAATTCTAAAATAAAATTTGATTTACTTTACAATACATTGCACATTTAATGTGCGCATTAGAATTAGCTAGAATTGGTAATTTGGCTAGTTTGTTTTCTTAGTTTTTTATGCAGCATCATTTACTGGCCCAATACCGATTGATAATATTGTGCTAATATTTGCCACGCTTGTGGCACCATAAACCCATCAGGCGGTGCCTCTCCCGTTCTAGCCAATGTGCGCATTTTAGTACCTGATATGAAATCGAAATCATTCTTACGACTGGGTTCGAAAAATGCCATACATAAATTCTTTTTGTCATAAGCAGCAACGCGGAAGGGTAAAATTTCTAAGTTATCCAAACCTTGTGCCATTTTCAAAACACGTTGACCATGTGTAGCATCATAGAGATTTCCATCGGGATAACACAATTTATTTGGATGTGGTACACCTGCAGGATCACGTCCAACAATATAAAAGTTCGAACCAGCATTCATTCTTGCCTTGGCATGCCATTGCACCTCGGTAGGGCCAGCGTACATCATTGGTGAAGGGAATATCGCAAGTACGGTGTCTTCGGCTTTGAGTGCACCAGAGTCGAGTACAGCTTGATGTTGCGCCATTCGAACGGCTAAAGGCACATCATCATCTTTTGTCCAACCACCTAAAGGATGTAATAGGAGCACAGGTTTCTTAAAACCTCTTTTAGTCAACTGACGTTTCGTGTCTTGCATTAGTAGCGCATGTCCATTGTGTATGGGGTTTCTTAGTTGAAATGCAAACACAGTATCTGCTTGCATTTCTTTGAACTTTTCACGCAGTTCATTTGGTGTCAGTCTATATTGATCTAAACCATCATTCCAACGTATACGTTCCACAACTTCTAATTCGCCACCAACCAAGTAATCGCCACCCTCAAATATCATTTTTATATAGGGATGTCCTTCATGCGTGGTGCCAAATTGACGCGATACACGCTCCTCTTTACGATGATAGTAGAATTCTGGCTTGCGGATAATGGCTACTGGTTGTCCTTTAAATGCGAGTGTAACAGCTGATATTCCATCTAATTTTGTTTTTGCATCTGTTGAAATTGCTAATACAATTGGTATGGATTGATTTTGACGTTGAGTATGCTCATCGGTAATGAACGAGTTAAAGTGAAGTGTTTGCAAATAAATATCTTCTCTCATAAATCCACGCAGTGGGTATGCCCAGCCTTCGGATAGAACTTGTATCCACTGTAGATCGACTTCTGTTATTGGTATTGATTTTAAAGTTTTCGCTTCATGTAAAAAAGCTGCCTTCATGCTTGGTTCAACAAAAAGTTCTGCAATTTCATTTTCATGGCTCTTCATTTTAGGTATAATGCCTTCAGTTTCCAACAATTTGATTAATGCTTTAGCAGATTCTTTTATCGTATAGCCATCTGTGTTAATGATGAGTTCTGGGTTTTCAGGCCTTTGGTATTCTTGTGCGATTCCGGTAAATCCTTTCAAAACACCTTGACGTGCTTTCTTGTAAAGACCCTTAACATCCCGCGACTCGCACACAGCTAAAGGCGTATCCACAAATACTTCATAAAATTTCAAATCAGCATCTTTATGGATCCTACGCGCTATCTCACGATCAGCAGAAAATGGCGAAATAAAGCTACATATCGCAATAACTCCACTATCAGCGAAAAGTTTCGCTACCTCTCCTACCCTTCGTATATTTTCTTCGCGATCAGCCTGTGTAAAGCCAAGATTTTTATTCAAGCCCGTTCGTATATTATCGCCATCAAGTCCGTATGCGGGTATGCCACGTTGCACTAAATATGCCTCGAGTTCGAAGGCAATTGATGTTTTGCCAGCACCACTTAGGCCTGTTAGCCATACGGTGCATCCACGGAAGCCACGACATAATCCTAAATTTCTCCCCCTTACTTCTCGTGTAACTTGATGTTTTTGTTCAGTAACGTTTGTTGCAACTTGAAGGCACGTTTTTTGTTTTTTATTTGTTGTTTCGTCACTCATATTCTTACTATTATGCGCTTGCAGTTGTCGAAGTAGTAAAATAATTTAAAATAAAAGCACGATTTTTGATAGTAAATGTAAGTACTGGACTAGCCGCCCCAATACTATGGTGAATCGTTGTTCTAATTTTTGCAATAGCTCCTGCCTTGAATTTATCACTTTACACAAACTGAACGTTAATCGATCTAGTTTGGGACACGATTTTCTTCATTGGCGTATCAAATAATACTGCCATGCTTTCAATAGATGAATGAAAAACAACTTTTTCTTGTTTAATTCATGTTTTTATTATATACTCTCACATTATTGTAGTAAAAGTAAACATTCTCTCATCATCATCAATAGCCAATATTCCAGTTGTCAAAAACATGCTAGAGAAATTTGGTGGATTGTTTACATCAAAAATGTGCTACCGGATGAATCAATTTATATGGATATAGCCCTTGAAAGACCAATTACTGCAAAGCAAAGACAAATCACACACAGAAGATTGCGGATTCAAGAATTCAAAATTGCTTCGTTCTTGGCATCTACGTCACAGCTGACTGCTTGAGCGACGGAAAGAAAGAGAGAAAAAAACAAGAGCAAATAACGTAAAAATTGCCCATAAAAAACAGCTGATCTTTTGTTTACATGCGCATTCTTGTGTGTGTGATTTCCGACACGGCATAGATTCATAACAGCCTTATTTTTACTCTAGATTAAAAATTGAAATAAAATGCATAACTGCTACGAATTATTAAACCGTACACGTTCCCGAGATGGTCGGGCTAGCACCTTAATGGTGCTATGGTACCGGAGCGTACCGGATTTGTATCCGGCAAAGGACCATCACATGGATGACACTCCCCAAAACCTTCGGGGAGCAACCTTATCGCTACAACAACAACAACAACAACATTAAACCGTACAATAAAGCATATACTGTCTCCAATTGAGGTTTATTGAGCGTTAAATTTTCTTATATGTATATTGCACACTAACTACAAAAGAGTCGCAACTTCAAAAATGTTAATGGGAGAAGGAAAAAAGAAAAACGGTTTATGTGAAAACATCTGTAATGGTATACTCAAATCCAGTTTTACAAAGACGGAGACATTCATTATAAAATGAATTGACCAAATTTTGTTGTAATTATTTGTATACGGACATAATATATAGCACATTTGAATTACGAATATTTGACTACTCGTACATTCACAATTATTTCATCAAAAAAGCCACATTTCACAATAATACAAGCAAATTTACTTACTCTTCACGTATAAAAAGACTCAATTTTAATTAATACACAACAAAGTTAAAACTATTTTGCAACAAGTTAGTCAGAATTTAGAATAATACGCTTTATGCGTAAAAAAACTGTTCACTTGTTCTTAAGGGCCCATTACTGATAATTAGCATAGACTTGACTTCACTTGGCGTAAACTTGGCAACTTAGCCACGATTATACTCCACTTAGCGCATACAATCTGGCATCATAACCAATAAATGTCAATTTGTATGACAAAATGTCAAAACGAAATGGAAACAAACAAATGGCATCTTAAAATGTAAACGTCACTTAGAACTTACGTAGAAAATCAAAATTCAATAGATTTCTAAGCCAAGTTAAGTGTTGCTAAGTTTTGAGTAATCAGTAACATGCAATGTTCATATAACAGCACTGTAAGTGACATTTCTCAAGTCAAGTCAAGTCTATGCTAAGTATCAGTAATGGGCCCTTTAAGCACATTGACACAACTAAAAATAGTACTCATTAGTTGATATAGCGCAAGCTATGCAATCAACACCAAATCTGGCATAACGGTAATTTTGCAGTTAAAGAAGAAAGTAATGACAACTTAATTTAAGGGACAGTTAGAGATGTGAACCGTGAATTGGTTTATGGAAAAACCCAATTTTGAAAAATTTTAAGTTATGACTCTTTTGTAGTTAGTGTGCGATATATATATATATATATATATTGAATTATACTCAAATTGGATCACCAAATATAGGGAGCTTGAGAACTTTTATTTGGTTTTCGAATACTAAGAGCCATTTTTTAAGTGAAAAAAGGATTTTGTTGCGATTGTTGCCAAACTGGTATGCTTGGATACCAGGGGCATAGCGACGGGGGGAAGATTTTGGGAGTTTAAAACCTCCTTGCCTCAGGATCATTTGATTTTTTAGGTCGTTACAATTCAAATATTTGATGTTTTTATGTCTATGCTAATAAATTTCTTGATAGTTCTGCTACGTATTTACTTCGTTGATGATATTATATTTTTAATATGTAAGCATATTTACATACGAAGTGAACACTTTTATTTTAATCATATTCTGTTTCATAATAATTCTGCAATTTATTAAATATACAAATGTACGTGTTAAGTTTTACTATAATTTCATAAAGAAATTTCCTTGTAAATTTGCCTAACGACCATCTATATACATATCAGAGAACAGCAAAAATCGAACACAACAACGTTCGATTACATTCGGAACATGTTCGTGTTCAATGATCCAACTTGCTTAAACGAACATAATCGACATTGATTTAAAATCAACCAACTTATTGCATGCGTGAATACAATCAATTCAGGCGTTTCCTCGTTTGTCTCAACCGCGATTTCATTCATCGGAATGAAAAGGCAAATATGAAAACTCCATGCATCTGAATATTTGCATGATTTATCTGCCCTTACGTCACGGCGAAAAGCTACATATAAACAGACATATAAATATTGTTTACGGTTTTGTTTGTTTTTCGAACTAAACGATATTAATTCTCGTGTTTTGATTTTATTCTCCACATTTAAATAATGTTAAATTTACAGCATTTTTTCGAAGTACACATTTCCTATTTTGAAATATAATGCAAATTTGACATTATTTTCCATGCTGAAAACACATTATTATAATGTAATATCTAATTTTTTTTTCATATCAAAAACACATTTCAAAAATGTAAAATTCAAATTATTTGATAAATGAAAAAATAACGTGTTTTCACATTTTAAAATGTAAATAACACATTAGTGTTTTT
Organism: Eurosta solidaginis; assembly: GCF_040869045.1. NCBI lineage: Eukaryota > Metazoa > Arthropoda > Insecta > Diptera > Tephritidae > Eurosta > Eurosta solidaginis. The sequence continues at coordinate 65,645,037 of NC_090320.1, read as the reverse complement.
TCCGTGTAGATATGACTTTTTTAAATTAATTTTTTTTCTATTCGATCAGTTTCCTTCTTTTGAATTTTATATACGTATACGTCAGATCTCATGCATAGGCTCAAAAAGCATGAATTATACTTATTCCTGAAAGAGGTATGTACTTCGGTTTTTTTTTTTATCAATTTATATATGATTAATATTCAGGAATGCGATTCTGTGGCTTTTCCTAATGTTCACATGTTGTTGAAAATCTTGTGTATGCTTCCAGTAACAACGGCAACGAAAGACAGATCTTTTTCAACTCTTAGGCTAATTAAAAACTATTTGAGAAACACGATGAGTGAAAATCGATTGAATGGCTGTGCATCACTAAGCATCCACCGTGATCAAATTGTTACCGTTGATGAAGTTTTAGATGAAATGGCAAAGAAAAGCCGACGCATGCGCTTGAGTTTTTAATGTAACCTTTTTCATATCATATTCTAAATACACGTACTTTAATGTTAAAGCTAAAGACAACATTTTTTTTATTTATTTAACAGAAAAAGAAAAAAATTTTTTTTTGAATCCCCCCAAGGCAATTTTCTGGCTACGCCCCTGTTGGATACTAAGACCTTTTGATCCTTGCGCAAGATTAGAGAAATCAATTTGATATAACCACCTCGAATTTAACTTGTTTTCTTAACAACTAAATGCGTCATAGAGCAAAATGTTATGCTAAAGCACTAGCGCGGAAATTCCTTGGGCTCATGTTTTATGTGCGAGTTTATGCTTCAAATAAAGTTCACTAGAGTTTACTCTTGCCACTTTGCTCTTAAACTTAAAATTCTACCGTTGAACTTGGTTTCAGCGACCAAACAAGCAGGAATAAATTCTAGTCAACTTTAACTCAAGTTTAAACTTGAATATACTTCAATGCATTTGCGATGCGTATGCTAGGTTTTATATAATTTTTTGGGAATAAATATGAACATGGATTTTAGATAAACAATCAATAAAAATTGGAAGAAAATTTGCATGCATCCGGTAGCACTCTGCTCAGTGTTTGTTGACAACTGGAATAAAGCGAGGTGAGAGCGCACTAAACGCATGAACACATTCACGGCGACAGTGTTTAAGCAAAGAGGATAGATGAAAATAAGTGTCATCAGTTTGCTACCAGGGGCAGTAAGAAGCTCGATGGAATACAAAAGGGGGACTCATTTAACCTTATAAAGTGTGTAAACGTATAAATTTATCTCATGCGTAAACGAACTGTCAAGTTTTGTATAAAAAACCATTAACACAATTTGTATAAATTTACGCACAAATTTCATGTGTAAACGCGGTAAACTCAAAGGAATACAACCTTGCAAACATAACATTTCATTTTCTTCAGAAAACTCCAACATGAGCAAGTCAGTTACAAGAATATCTTAGCAGAGACGTTTTGTTTTTCACTCAATCTTGGCATTTTTTAATTTGTATAACGATCAAACATTTTTTTTTGGCAGTAATACAGCTGATAGACAATTAAGTTTATCAAGAATATCACTAGGTGCGTTCATATAACAGCGCGAGTAAATGGATATAATTTTACACCTTATAAATGTATGTGCTTTAATGTGTCTCCTAAAATTTTTTCTATAAACGAAATTTTTTTGTAATTGCGTCACAGTTGTTCATTCGGTGTAATAACCCTGCGCAATTGTCATTTTTGTAGAGAGAATGATTTGATAAATTAAATATAATTGTTGAAATGAACACAAATACGGCACGAAAATGTAAAGAAGATATTTTTTGCATGACTCGCCATAGGAGTGGCAAACTGACGCCTCTTATTTTAGTCTATCCTCTTTGGTTTAAGTACCGGATTAACATAAATGCTTTTCTATGAGATACACGTTGACAGATGCGTTCAATTTAGGCTCGGACTTGCTATAAGCAGTTTATCGAATATGCACAAAAAAGTCAATAGTTGAAATATTTTTATTATATAGAGAGCTTATATGTCAGAGTCGAAGCTCCTGAAAAAGCGTTCTACATAAATACATCCATTTGACGCTTATTTAACCTTGAAAGCTTTGAGAAGGCAGAAGGTAATAAATGACAGCGGGTAATAACAATAAAAAAGAATGCTTCCCAAAATTAAGCCGAACCTTTTACTTCAGAGTTAAATTTAAAATATGTCAAAATTGTACAAGGTAAACTGTTATAAGAACACACCCTTAGTGCTCTGAAAATGATAGCTTAAATCAGGGGTCTGGGATGTATTTGAATTTTATAAGATCTATGTTAATTAAATACATTTAAGTGTTTTATTTGATTTTAAAATTAAGTTAATCTTTTCATGATATTTGGAATAAAATAAAAAGTTTTGCTTTTTCCCTATATGTTGGATCTTTCAATTCTAATTCAAATTTCGCTTACATTTCAGCATTTTTCTTCTAGTTTATTTCAAAATATTTTCGCTTGCAAAAAGATTCAAGACTCTCTCGGATATCTCTTTAACCGAAAGAATTTTTTTTATATCATATAAGTGATTTCTTTCAGCGAAGGTTTGTATTATGTTGCAGTTAAAACTTAGGCAGGTAGAGACAGTTCATGTACTTTTTCTTGTTAATTACATTAAAAAATTGAGAAGGTGGGCACCACTACATATACACGGTTACCAAATTGAGAATGTTTTAGTATACACGCACTTTTGGTAAGCTGTTTAAGCGCGCGTGCGACACTTTCGTACTGTACGACCATCGAAATCAAACTAAATGAGCTTTCGTTGATTTTGACGGAGTTGTCATTGTGCTCTGCTCATCGTATACCACCATTGGCTTTAACTCTTGTTAATGTGAAATTTAATATGTTGGACGCATAAATTGTGTTCGATGCGACAGAGAAGTCAGCTGTTTATTCGTTCCAGATGGTCTATGAAAAATATAAGTTTTCACAAATCACCTTCTCAGATTGCACATTAAGGCCCTTATTATGTATGTCACCGTGAATGTTTGCGTCGCATTCACTCACATTCACATTCACCCAGAATTCGTATTTTGTAACTTCTTACGTATTCGCGTTCGTTCTCTTACGTAGTCACTACGTATTCACCACGTATTCACTGAGACTGTCAATCCCAATACGTAGCCAGTATAACCACTTATCACTTTTGTTATTTCGGTAAACTTTGCAGTGCATTTTTTTCGGAATAACATCGTTTTAACGAGCTGGCAATATTGAAGGTAAACACCTGATAATTGTAAATAAGAGACGGTGTAAATCAATAGATGTTAATATTGTTGTTAAGTGCAGTGTTTATTATTTCAATAATTCAAATTCCATTTTGTGAACATGTAAAAATAAAAAAGAAAACAAACATACTTATGCCTGATTGTATCACTTTAGCCTCCTTTTTCAAATGCCAAATAAAATGTTAATACGAAATAAATGGAAAACTGTTTTGAATCATTCCCAAATCGGTTTTATGGCTATGTTCATATCTTCTTCCCAGCTTCTTTTACATTTGTGGTGGTGCTTTCGAGTGATGTGAACCATTTGCTGGTAATTGTAATTTTTTTTGGCAATAATCCTCTACGGATGGAAAATGTGTTGCTGGCTGTAAAAACCGAGCCATTGTAACAGTAGCAGCACAACAATTGTCAAAGATTGTTATGGTAACGCATTTACAAGGGAAGCAGTAAGGAAGGCGGTCGGCATGATGTGTTGGTGCACAGTGGCTAGTCATTGTCGGCTGGGGCGGGTCCTTGCCAACCTTACTGTTCCTGCGCCATAAGCAGAAAAATGTTCCTATCATGCCTATCAAAACGAGCAGCTGTCAAATTCAAAAAACCTGGCAGAAGCGCAGAGACCGACTCAAAACGCTTATCAATACAAAATAAAACAACATCCGGGGGAACCGGATGTCACGGACAGACCGTTAACATTCCAAAATTTAAATTCAAATTCAAAAAAAAAATAAAAAAAAACTGACGCAAGAAAAAATTACCGAACCGGACATGACCGGTTACTACTCTGAAAATCAAATTCAAAAAAAAACTGCTGAAAAATAAAATTGCAAAAAAAAACTGAAAAGAAAACAAAAAGGGCCGAATATATATAGGGGGCGCCGCGGGTGGTGTTGCGACGCCCGGTGCTTTGTCCCACCCTCAAATAACCATGGCCACCGACGCACCTAAAATTTCGGTGGCCCCTTACCTGTCTTACCTTATGCCTTCTAAATAATTGGCGACGCCAGCATTCCCATTTCAATTACAAATTTATTTATAATTCATTTTCATTACGGCTTATTACTTAGGATTATGATTTAATTTATATAAGTTTACAGCTAGGTACATTAAAGTGAGCGAAATGATGCCGTACAAAAAGGAGGTTCACTAGGAGTGATTAGTAAGAAAAAAAAGTATGTACATATATTCATTCCTTTTGATATAAACTTGATTTAGATCCAGGTCATATTTACTTTGGTACTGAATTCAAAAAAAAGTAGACCATCCCAATTGGAGGGTAGGCAGGGGTATACATGGAAGCTTCCTTATACCTGCTCACTTTGTTGTGGGCATATGTCGAATAGCATTGTTTTAAATGAATATGCTTAAATATACGTAAGGACAGACCTATTTGTTCTTACAAATCTCTCGTTTTAAACCACGAACTTTCTTCAAAATACCCTGAAACATATGCAGGTTAGAATTGACCAATAAACGTTTAGCGTTTGACGCAATACTTCAACGTCTGTACTTAAGATTTACATTTTTATTTAGGTGTACGGTGTAAATTAGGCTTTTATTTAAAATTTAAAATATATAAAAAATAAATAAATACTAGGCGCGCTATACCATCGGGGAAATACAGACCGACTTTCCTAAATTAATCATCTAAAACATGTTTACTTGCGAAGTTGAAAAATACAGAAAACTCCAATATACATATGTATGTATGAATACACTAATTTTCAATAAGAACAAATAAAAATAATCTGACACCTTTTAAATATTATATTTAACTTTTACATTTCAAGTATGTGTATATAACATACAAATTGGCATGTCTAGTCCTTTAAGGCTAAATATACATACATAGTCAAGGTATTTATCATCATGCATATGCATCTGATATCAAATCTTTAATTGTATTTATCTTGATTTTAAATTTAATAATCCGAAATTTCCAAATTGGGTATGCCTTCTTGGTTGTCTTTCGTTAATGCAAACCTTACCTAATCTTAGTCAGAAAATTCTATACGAAATTGGCATAGCCAGGACATATGCGAAATTTTATTTAGGGTTACCACAAAGCATAGCATTAGTTTTGCGTATTTAACGCAAAGGTACAATAGTGGTGGAATTCAAACGTAATACAACGGCTGGCATTCTCCAGCTGACTAAACTTAGGCAAGTATTTCATAAGGGGGGTTGCATACATATGTGCAACCTAAGTGGTCATATGCTTATATGTACATATACCCCTACTCACTACGCACCTTGGTACATTTTCTAGGTGGCTGCACTCGACGCGCACTCTAATGGGGCATATGTCTATATATTCATATAACTATACCCAATTTAGGTAGCTAATCATACGTGTAAATGGGTGGCGATTAGATGTAAATAGTGTTAGTGTCGTATATCATGTTTCGTGTGCCCACCCTTATGTACGTGTACCTAGGAGTGTATGTAAGCTCCACTCAAGGGGCTTTGGAACGGACTCACCCCTTTATGTGGTTATTGCGGTAGTTGTTCTGGTTGAGGTGGCCGGCTCTGGGTGTGCCCGGCTTATTTCGTTGGGCCTATAGGTAGCGGCCTTTGCTGCTGCGGTTGAACTTGCTGTTGTTGATGTTGCTGATACTGCCGATTCAATTCATTGGCTGTTGTTGTTGAATCTTACCATTTGTTATTTGTGCCAATACGTTCATGTTGCCAAAGACCGTTTTACGTATTCAATACAAAATCGATTTTATAAAGTTGCAATTAATTCAAAAAAAAAATTTCCCCGGTTTGTTGTTGTTGCCGGTTCAACGGGCCCATGAGCATATAAGGTGTTTGCCACAGGTGGTTGTAATTCTACTGCATCCACATTCATGTACACATAACCGCTTGCAAATGTGTGAACAAATTTTTCAATTGTAGTGAGACTCCTCGCTGTTTTTAATGCGTTCAGCAAAATTCGTATATTTTATACTTAGTAAGGTATGATTGATTGAACATAAAATGGAAGTGCGGCTTTTTATAGTTAATAGCAAAGAAATGTATTATAAAACTATTGCCAAATGTTGTCCTTTTTGATCACTTTTATTTTCCTGCAGATTGATTGATAACGTTGCCGATATCTTTCTGTAACTTCGGTAATATTTTTTTTTTTACTTTTTCTGCAAAGATATAGCAAATATCACTTTTCTGGTGTGTATCGGGCGGAAACTCATGCTAGAAGAGAAAAATTTTTCTTCCTCATGGCCGGTCTGTCTGTTCCCTTCCTTTCGATATTTTTCTTTCTATCGCCACTTTCACCACATCGCTAGGTGTGTTCGCGTGAACACGCTCCCAAGGGGATCATGGCCGTAGACCGCAGCAGCAGACCGTAACAAACCTGCTTCGCTTAGAAGGCCCGACGATGAAGCGAACAGGAACCCGGATCCTCTGTGGGAAGCTACTGCCAGGGATCTCCGACGACAAGCAACGTGGGGCACGACTCACCCCTGAGATAAGAGTCTCAAAGTCCTACTACGAAGCTAGCCGGGCAACATAGGTCTATCAAAAAAAAATTAAGTCAAGTTGGGAGTAATTTCTGTTTCCTAGTTATACGGGCTTTGCGGCAATTAGACATTTGTTATGGAGAACTCGTCAAAACTCCAAAAGATGATTCCTAGAGGTTATCGCTCCCATTGGAATGCAAGACAAAAAAAAAGGTGTAGACATTTTGATCTGGAGAACTCGTCCAAACTCCGAAAGGCTAGTCCGACCTAAGCGTGGACTGCCAGGGTGTTCACGGTCCTCGGTGAGTACGCGTGTGAACAACCTATGAGGTCACTGCTCGGGGAGAATACTGGGCGAGATGTCCCCGACCGCCAAAACGCCCAGACAAAAAAGGTCCAATTGGTGGGTATAGAAAAAAAATCAAATTGTAAATTGGTAAAAGAAACGCCCTTGTTGGTTCATTGCGGACGAATATCCGAAGCATGGAAGCGACCTATCAATTTCCCGTTTAGGTCCTCGAGATCATACAATGCATTGCCTATTTTTCGAAGCACGCGACACTTCAGGTATTTGGGTAGGAATTTGGCGTTAATGCCTTGTTTAAAGTTACTTAAGGCAAAATTTCTTCGGAAAACTTCCTGACCTTCCTTATAGTTGACTTGTCTAGAGCGCTTGTTATAGGTGGTTACTCCCCTATCCTTGGCATGATCTAAATTTCTACGGATCTGCTCACGAATATTAGTCAACTTGTCAGCTCGGCTTACTACCGTAACCTGGTCTTCTCGAAGGCTGCCGAGTTTCCCTAAAATGCTGTACGTTGAGGCATGCTGGACCATGTTTTGGCCATATAATGCAAAGTATGGAGAACACTGAATCGCTGTATGAAAATCACTTCTCAAAACTGATAAAATTTCGGGTATATGCTTATCCCAATTAGTGTGGTCAGGTTTATCCTTCAGGAAAATCCTAATCTTAGAAACAATTTCTCTGTTGACGCGTTCGGATGCGTTCGCTTGGGGAGAATATAGCCCCGTCCTCACGTGCGTCACCCCGTAGTTTGCAAAAAATTGGTTCATTTCCTTCGAGATGAACTGTTTACCATTGTCACTGTGAATAAACTCAGGGACCCCTACAGCCGGAAAAATTTCTGAAGCGAAGTAATTTATAACGTTTACAGTGGTGGCTCTCTGCATGGGCTTTAGCCAAACGTATTTTGAAAAATGGTCTAGTACTATGAAAAGAAATTGATTTCGCCGCTTAGATCTCGGATACGGCCCTAGGAAGTCGCAATATAACCGCTGAAATGGCCTTTCGGATTCAAAGGTACTCCCTATAGGTGGTCTCGACTGCTGATTGGTGGGTTTTACCGTTTTGCAGGTGTCACAACGCTGGACGTAGTCCCTGACGTCCTTAGCCTGCTGCGGCCAGAAGTACTTCTGCCTAACACGTTCTAAGGTTTTCTGCCATCCGCCATGGTAACTCCGGTTAGCGTCATGTGCTAATCTCACTGCTTCCTTAGTCAACCCTTTTGGCAACCATAAACGCCACAGCGAGTCTTCTTCCCCTTCCATCCCCTTACGAAACTTAACTCTTTTGAAAATTACACCGTCTACCACTCGTAAATCCGGAAGTGATTCCTCGTTTTCGGTGACGGTCCGAATTAAGTCTAAATATTCGTTGCTGCAAAATTCGGGAGAGATTAAATCTATTTCTCCGGGCGTGGTAGTGAAAGTTAACTCGTCAACATCAAAACGCGACAGCGCGTCTGGTACTACATTCAGGGTGCCCTTACGATGTTCCATTCTAAAATCGTATCTTTGCAGTAAGAGTGACCATCTCGCCAACCTCCCGCTCAAGTCTTTTTGTGTCATCAACCACTTGAGACTGGAGTGGTCCGTAACAATCCGAAAAGGTAATCCTTCGACATAGGGTCGGAAACGCTTCACGCTGATTATGGCTGCAAGACATTCCAGCTCGGTTACTGTATAATTGCGTTGAGCATTATTCAGCTTTTTCGACACGAACGCGATTGGATGCTCAGCGCCGTCATCATCGACCTGGAACAACACTCCGCCAACACCTATTTTGGAAGCGTCGCATTGTATTACGAATTCTTTGGAAAAGTCTGGTTGGGCCAAGACAGGCGCCGAACTCAAGGCTACTTTTAGTTTTTCGAACGCCTCTATAGCTTCAGGAGTGAGTTTAAACGGGCCTGCTGACTTGCGGAGACAGTCGGTCAAGGGACCTGCCAAGTCAGCAAAATTGGTAATAAATGCTCGGTACCAATTCGCCATGCCCACAAACCTACGCACTTGCCGAGGGGATTTAGGGATCGGGAAGTTTTGTATTGCTCCTACTTTTCCCGGATCCACTTTCAGACACCCGCTGCCTATCAAATACCCTAAGTAGCGTATTTCCTTCTGACAAAATTTACTTTTTTCCACATTTATTGTCAGACCTGCATCTCTCAAACAGTTCGCCACTTCCGCTAGCAATTTTAGATGATCCTCAAAATTAGTGCTACATACCATCAGATCGTCCAGGTAGACAAAGACGTTCTCTCGCAGACGCGAAGGGATCGCCTTGTCCATCAGCCTACTCATAGTCTGCGGTCCATTGCACAGACCAAATGGCATCACCTTGAAGTGGTACAGAGGCCTCCCCGGAACTGCGAATGCTGTTTTTTCCTTCGAGGACTCTGTCAATTTGATCTGGAAGAACGCGTCTTTCAGATCAATGCCACTAATAAAATGCGTATCTTTCAGTCTGCTCAATAAGCCGTTGATATGAGGCAGGGGGTACGAATCCTTCTTAGTCACCGCGTTGACCTTTCTCGAATCTATACACAGCCTGACTTTGCCTGGTTTCCGGACCAGTACTACAGGACTACACCACGGGGAGTTGGATTCTTCTATAACTCCTAACTGTAGTAACCTGTCTAGTTCTCTAAAAGCTTCGGCTTGCCTCGGCGGCGAAAGAGGAAAATGCTTGCTTTTTATAGGCACAGCATCACCGGTGTCGATGTGATGCTCCACTAATTTAGTTTGCCCTAGGCCTAACTTCTCGTACGAAGGAAACGTCTCGATGACTTTTCGCAATTCTGATTTCATTTCTGGTGACAATTCATGGAGGTTAAGTTCCTCTTCCTTTTCAAGCCTAGTCTCTAAGCACTCTACGCTCGGGAATATTTCGGGAGCTAACGCAAATGCTCTGCAAAAATCTACCCCGAAGTATGCTTCTTGGAGCAATGAGGGAACAAGGTAAAAACGAATAATCTTTGTGATATTTTTAAAAGTGACCGGTAGGGATACTGAGCCTAAAATTTTTTGCTTGTTGCCGCCCGCGGTATATACGAACGCATGTAAGGGCTGATATTCGAAGCCGCTATCCTCTAGGAATTCTACTCCATTCTTCCCTAAGATGGAGACGTTGGCTCCCGAGTCCAACAACCCTACAAGAAAACTATTTTTAATTTTAGCCTTTACTAAAGGCCTTTCGTCCTCAGTAAGCGTTAACGTGGTGGCTTGCAGCAGTCTACGCTCCTGTACTCTCCTGTGGTATCTCTTCCTACACTTCAAAATATTGTCCGATACCGGATATTGGTCAAAAATGGTATGTCTTATTTGTTCATACCCATCTTCCCTTTCTTCTAGGGTTGGGAAAAGTTGCGTTTGGCACGCGACATCCCTATGCTGGCGTCGCAGAATTTTGATTTGCTCGCCCATCGTGAAAGAGGACGTTCGACTCTCGGATTCAGAACTATTCGAATCGTCAGTACTATCGGGGAAGGTTATTATTACAGTCGAGGGTTCTTCTGCCAGGGTACTACTGCACCTCGGAAGCTCACCACCTCCATGCAGAGATTCGCCCTCTGGTTCAGCGCACGGGACGACGCCTCGAGCACTGGCTGATGTGGGAGCTATGAAGCCGAACGAGGTTCCCCCATCTTCTCGCTCGGGTACTGGTTTCCCTGCCTGCGATGGTCCCTAGGGCATTTAGGAGTGAATACACCCTTATACCCACATTTAAAACAAAAAGGACTTTTTATGGGTTCCTCGCAATATATATAGGAGTGCCCCATTCCCTGGCAATTCCAGCACTGGATTCCCGAGTAGTCCGGTCTTCTGCTGCGTCTATATTCCAGCGCCTCTATCTGCGGATCTATCTCGCCGTTCTCGCCTTCCATCGTCATGTCCGGGGTTGTCACGCGTGCCTCGCTTACCTGCCGTCCTGGGTAATTGGCTCCCAGCAGCTTGCTCTCTTTCAGCACTTGTTCACCTCGGCGTGCTACATCGCGCAGATCATGGAGGTTCCTTACGTCCGCATTAAAAAGCATTAGCTTAAGGCTACTGTTGACGTTCCTTTTTATTATGTCAATCAGTAGAAGCTCTGACATCGGCTCCCTTAAGCGCGCGTTCAAGGAGATTATGTCCGCGTGAAACACGTCATAACACTCACTTGCCTTTTGCTTGCGCATGGAGATCTCCATCATGATCTCGTGGTCCGTTTTCAAAGTGCCAAACTCTCTTTTTAAGGAGTAGCACAAAAAGGCATATGTCGCATTTGGGTTTTGTTTGGTAAATAGCCAGTACCATTCTTCGGCTCGTCCAGAAAGGAATAAGTGGAAACTGGCCATTATTTGTTCGTCAGGGCATTGTGTGCGCTCACACAAGGTGTTTAATTTGAAGAGGAAATCGCTTACACTCCCAGTGCCGTCGAATGCGATTTTCCACTCCTGCGGTTTTACTGTTATGCTGCTTGGAGTCGGGTACATTGGCGGTACTACCGATGGCAATGGGTTACGGTCCATCCTGCTTGCGTTCCTGTGTTGCTGGTGTGCTTGCTGCGTGGATTCGAGAGCGGCGTTGAGCTGGGCCATGTTGGCTCTAATTGAGCCCATCTCTCTCCGCATTTCCTCCTGCGAAGCCTGGAACAGTTGGTGTAGCACGTCCACCCACGAGCCTCCACGAGTGGCTTCGTCCTGCATTCCTAGGAGGTTCGCCTGATCGCTGGTAGCGTCCCCAAAATTTCCAACCTCTTGATTTGGTGGTAAGGCACCCGCTCCATCTGGTGCATAGTTCGACACATTGGTCATTATCCCCGAGATGTTGTGGGTGTTTAGCAGCGATGCATTTAAATTGCTGGTGCTTACAGGTATGTCCAGTTTGTCGCGGTCGTCGTTCGGGCCCGAGCCTATATGAGTCCCCGCGGGATTTCCGTAGGATCCTCCTACTGGGGTATGCACCACCAAAGGACGCCTTGCTTTCGAAAAAGCCCCCCTATTAGCACCGCCCCGGTGCTGGTTCCCTCGTAAACTGCCCGCACTCTCGAACGGAGTGTTCCGGCCCGTTTGCCCGTAGGACTGGTCACGCGACATAATCCGTTAGAAAAAAAAATTCTTTGTCAAATAGTATTCGAAAAAAAAACCTTCTGTTCCCAGAAGATGGTTTGTTAAAAGAGGAAAAAAGTTTATATATCTATATATAAAAAAAATTGTGCGAGAATTAATGCAATCATTTATCAATGATCGCACCAAAATAGAAAAAAATTTCAAAAGCTGAAAAGAAAACGGTTATTATATATAAATTTTATATGCACAATGTAGGTGGTGATGGGAACGCTGACATCCCATCATTAGAAGGCAGTAGGCTAGGCAAAAAAAAATTTGATACAAACACATTCATACTTGGCCCTAGTGCTCCCAACCGCAATCGAGGGGGGTCTTAAGGCCCCCCCTCCGAGTTGGGTTGGGGCCACCAGGGTCCGCTCCAGGCACACACGAGTAGGTCTCAACACGCCCAGCCGCAACGCAGGGGCAGTCTCCAGGGGCTTGCCCCTGGGACTGGTTGGGGGTGTTGAGGCCTCCCGTCCATTCTCGCTGGACACCCCTCCTGCCTCCGCCGCAATGGGTGGAGCGGTTTCGAAACCGCTCCCCCAGTCTGGTGGGACAGGAAGGGGTGCCACTCTGAATCCCAGCTCAACCCATCACCATCCAGGTGGTATTCCAAGCTACCACCTGGGACGTGGGATGAGCTGGGGTCCTCACTACACGCGCACACACATTCACCCTGGACAACACAAATTCGGCTAAAGGAAACAAAAAACTACTTTACAGCAAAACCCCAATTTAGCGGACAATATTATTCCATAGCCGACTAACGGACAACTTCCGGTAACTAAAATCCCACTTACAAAAAAAATCAAGTGCGTTTAGCACTGCCTCATCGGGTGGAAAAAAAAATCCGGAGACTTGACGTAAGTCCGTGGCTCCTTCGGCCACTGCCCCCGATGACCAGCCCGGACAACCTGATCCGTCTAACCATCCCACCGCAACGTAGGTGGCAGCTCTGTGGCTGCTCACTCGGACTGGTGGGATGGTCAACCTCACAGGTTGACCCGACTGACCCTCGCGGTCAGCGCTTCAGGCGCCACGTTGGGCGCCATCTGTTATGGTAACGCATTTACAAGGGAAGCAGTAAGGAAGGCGGTCGGCATGATGTGTTGGTGCACAGTGGCTAGTCATTGTCGGCTGGGGCGGGTCCTTGCCAACCTTACTGTTCCTGCGCCATAAGCAGAAAAATGTTCCTATCATGCCTATCAAAATGAGCAGCTGTCAAATTCAAAAAACCTGGCAGAAGCGCAGAGACCGACTCAAAACGCTTATCAATACAAAATAAAACAACATCCGGGGGAACCGGATGTCACGGACAGACCGTTAACATTCCAAAATTTAAATTCAAATTCAAAAAAAAAAATAAAAAAAAACTGACGCAAGAAAAAATTACCGAACCGGACATGACCGGTTACTACTCTGAAAATCAAATTCAAAAAAAACTGCTGAAAAATAAAATTGCAAAAAAAAAACTGAAAAGAAAACAAAAAGGGCCGAATATATATAGGGGGCGCCGCGGGTGGTGTTGCGACGCCCGGTGCTTTGTCCCACCCTCAAATAACCATGGCCACCGACGCACCTATAATTTCGGTGGCCCCTTTACCTGTCTTACCTTATGCCTTCTAAATAATTGGCGACGCCAGCATTCCCATTTCAATTACAAATTTATTTATAATTCATTTTCATTACGGCTTATTACTTAGGATTATGATTTAATTTATATAAGTTTACAGCTAGGTACATTAAAGTGAGCGAAATGATGCCGTACAAAAAGGAGGTTCACTAGGAGTGATTAGTAAGAAAAAAAAGTATGTACATATATTCATTCCTTTTGATATAAACTTGATTTAGATCCAGGTCATATTTACTTTGGTACTGAATTCAAAAAAAAGTAGACCATCCCAATTGGAGGGTAGGCAGGGGTATACATGGAAGCTTCCTTATACCTGCTCACTTTGTTGTGGGCATATGTCGAATAGCATTGTTTTAAATGAATATGCTTAAATATACGTAAGGACAGACCTATTTGTTCTTACAAATCTCTCGTTTTAAACCACGAACTTTCTTCAAAATACCCTGAAACATATGCAGGTTAGAATTGACCAATAAACGTTTAGCGTTTGACGCAATACTTCAACGTCTGTACTTAAGATTTACATTTTTATTTAGGTGTACGGTGTAAATTAGGCTTTTATTTAAAATTTAAAATATATAAAAAATAAATAAATACTAGGCGCGCTATACCATCGGGGAAATACAGACCGACTTTCCTAAATTAATCATCTAAAACATGTTTACTTGCGAAGTTGAAAAATACAGAAAACTCCAATATACATATGTATGTATGAATACACTAATTTTCAATAAGAACAAATAAAAATAATCTGACACCTTTTAAATATTATATTTAACTTTTACATTTCAAGTATGTGTATATAACATACAAATTGGCATGTCTAGTCCTTTAAGGCTAAATATACATACATAGTCAAGGTATTTATCATCATGCATATGCATCTGATATCAAATCTTTAATTGTATTTATCTTGATTTTAAATTTAATAATCCGAAATTTCCAAATTGGGTATGCCTTCTTGGTTGTCTTTCGTTAATGCAAACCTTACCTAATCTTAGTCAGAAAATTCTATACGAAATTGGCATAGCCAGGACATATGCGAAATTTTATTTAGGGTTACCACAAAGCATAGCATTAGTTTTGCGTATTTAACGCAAAGGTACAATAGTGGTGGAATTCAAACGTAATACAACGGCTGGCATTCTCCAGCTGACTAAACTTAGGCAAGTATTTCATAAGGGGGGTTGCATACATATGTGCAACCTAAGTGGTCATATGCTTATATGTACATATACCCCTACTCACTACGCACCTTGGTACATTTTCTAGGTGGCTGCACTCGACGCGCACTCTAATGGGGCATATGTCTATATATGCATATAACTATACCCAATTTAGGTAGCTAATCATACGTGTAAATGGGTGGCGATTAGATGTAAATAGTGTTAGTGTCGTATATCATGTTTCGTGTGCCCACCCTTATGTACGTGTACCTAGGAGTGTATGTAAGCTCCACTCAAGGGGCTTTGGAACGGACTCACCCCTTTATGTGGTTATTGCGGTAGTTGTTCTGGTTGAGGTGGCCGGCTCTGGGTGTGCCCGGCTTATTTCGTTGGGCCTATAGGTAGCGGCCTTTGCTGCTGCGGTTGAACTTGCTGTTGTTGATGTTGCTGATACTGCCGATTCAATTCATTGGCTGTTGTTGTTGAATCTTACCATTTGTTATTTGTGCCAATACGTTCATGTTGCCAAAGACCGTTTTACGTATTCAATACAAAATCGATTTTATAAAGTTGCAATTAATTCAAAAAAAAAATTTCCCCGGTTTGTTGTTGTTGCCGGTTCAACGGGCCCATGAGCATATAAGGTGTTTGCCACAGGTGGTTGTAATTCTACTGCATCCACATTCATGTACACATAACCGCTTGCAAATGTGTGAACAAATTTTTCAATTGTAGTGAGACTCCTCGCTGTTTTTAATGCGTTCAGCAAAATTCGTATATTTTATACTTAGTAAGGTATGATTGATTGAACATAAAATGGAAGTGCGGCTTTTTATAGTTAATAGCAAAGAAATGTATTATAAAACTATTGCCAAATGTTGTCCTTTTTGATCACTTTTATTTTCCTGCAGATTGATTGATAACGTTGCCGATATCTTTCTGTAACTTCGGTAATATTTTTTTTTTTACTTTTTCTGCAAAGATATAGCAAATATCACTTTTCTGGTGTGTATCGGGCGGAAACTCATGCTAGAAGAGAAAAATTTTTCTTCCTCATGGCCGGTCTGTCTGTTCCCTTCCTTTCGATATTTTTCTTTCTATCGCCACTTTCACCACATCGCTAGGTGTGTTCGCGTGAACACGCTCCCAAGGGGATCATGGCCGTAGACCGCAGCAGCAGACCGTAACAAGATAATACAACATCCTTGCAATAACCGACTCGTTGAGGCTCAATTTTTGCCAATGAAACTAAAGGCACCTATTTTCCCAGCTAGACCCCAAGTCTGAAGGTACAATTTTGATGCAAGGGGCCTTTATCGACCGGGGTGACGCGTTTCCATTCTTCTTTTGCTATGCATCTAGTGGTTCGCTTAGATGCTCCATTTGGAAACCATTTAGCTGGAACTGCTTGGTCAGCACCCCATTTCCCTCTTTAGAGGCCTGTACTTACTCCAGTGAGAGTAGTGTAGGTCGGGAGTCTATATTGGCGACGGCTCACACACAATCGGTCGGTTAATTACTTTATACTTCGTCAGCAGCTTTGATTTTATCTTTTCACCAAGTGCGAGCGGCATGCTGGGGTTCTTTATTTTTCTAATAACTTAAGCCTTTCAGTAGCGACAACATTACCAGCCCGAAAAAGCTATGGAAGCCCAAGGAAACTTGCTTTCAACAGGGGTGGATCATAATTAGGGGGGTGTCAGAGGCGTTGGTTCCACAATACAATTGAAGAGATGGTTGGTGTCATGTGGGGTTACAAGCAGGACATATGTTTTGTATGTCGGGGTTGATTCTGAATAGGTAAGAGTTTAACCTGTTACAGTATCTAGATCGAGGTAGAGCTAGAGTGACTCGCGTTTCCCTTGTGAGTGTGCGTTCCTCTTTTGCAAGTTTTGGGTATTGTTCTTCGAATACTGGATTCACAGGGCAATTCCTGGCACAAAGGTCCGACGCCGGTTTGTGGAGTTCACTGAGGACCTACTTGTATTTTTGGCTTCATACGGCTGTGTTGTCAGGTGCCGTATTTCCTCATAATGCTTACGGAGATTACTCCTTAAGCCCCTGGGCGGTGTTGGCTCATCAATCAGACGTCTGCTGTGATGCCTATGTTTCTGGGTATTCAACCGGAACTGTTTGGTTAGCATCTAATTTCTCTCCCTGATGGGGAGTATTCTCGCCTCATTGTGTAAATGGTGTTCTGGGGACATAAGAAGACAACCCGAGGCGGTTCTAAGGGCAGTATTTTGGCAGGCCTGTAGCTTTTTACACTGAGTAGTCTTTAGGCTTGGCGATCACATCGGGGAGGCGTAGCATGCTATCGGCTAGCCAATTGCTTTGTAAGTGGTAATGAGCGTTTCTTTATCTTTATTTGGAGAGATCAGGAGATAGTTGTCTATTTTATTACCTATCTCATCGATGGGTGGCCCGTGACCTGTAGCCATCATCTTGCAGTGGGGGGCTTCGATATATAGAAGTTAAACAGAAGCGAGGATAGGACACCACCCTTTGGTACCCCTTACCTAATTCCTCTGGGCTTAGATGTTGCGTACCTGAATTGTACCGATGCTTGTCGATTATTTGCGATACACTTTTGAGACTCGAAATAATTCACTACGTTGTTCGAGAATCAGCAGAATCACCGATTTATAAGAACATTTTAAAAAAAAGTAGCACGGAGGTACAATTATTATAGTTATTAAAAAATCCACAATAAAATTATTATTTTTATTTTCCTATTACTCAGAATTAATTTTTGACATAAAACTAAGAAAGACGAAAGATAGTGACAAAACTATAGTATAACGATTAGTTATAATCAGTGACTCATTTTAATAGGCTTTTTTTCTTGACTCGAAAAAGTCCGGTTAAAAATTATTCCTTCGTGAAGTTGTATGGGATTCCGGGGATACCCATAGCATTTTCATGACGAATCATG
This sequence comes from Eurosta solidaginis, assembly GCF_040869045.1. Taxonomy (NCBI): domain Eukaryota; kingdom Metazoa; phylum Arthropoda; class Insecta; order Diptera; family Tephritidae; genus Eurosta; species Eurosta solidaginis. The sequence continues at coordinate 65,627,246 of NC_090320.1, read as the reverse complement.
CATCCTTTTTCAAAAAAATCTACACAAAGAAATAAAATCCGGATATTTATTTTATAAGTCCGAAAATAAAAGGGTAATCCTCTACTTTAGCTCACAATTGCTAAAACTCGTCCAAAAATATCGGAAGGCGTCAAAAGACGCGTTTTGAACCCAGGGCCACGAATTCGAAAGCGGAAATTCCAAATTTTATTTCTGTCAAAAGATATTTCCAAAAAACGCAAAATGGCCCCGGATCGCTCCGAAACGGGGGGTGGGATTCATAGTATTTTTGCGCAGAACACCTTTCTGCATTGGCGGTCTTCGGCCGCGCTTATAAAAAATACCCTGGGTGGGTCCAACACCGGTTTGGAGACCAAATCTATATCCGCGCAAAACACTTTTACCCAGTTTTTCTTGTGGGTACAACAAAATCATCAAAATTACAACAACCACGTGAAAATTTCCAATTTTGTTTGCAAATATCTCCTAAAAAAAAATTTCCAATTTCCGCTTTCGGGTTCGTGATCCTGGGTCCAAAGACCGTCTTTGACACCTCTTTAGCAGTTGTGAACTAAAATAAAGAATTACCAATAAAAGTTAAATCCAAACTTATATTTTTTATTAACAGAATAAAAGTACGACCCTATAACTAAGATACGGTTCATCCAAAGGAAACGAATTTTTCACTAATCCATTCTCGTAAATATCTGGATTTGAAACCTGTAGGGACACTTTACAATTTTTGCTTCTAGCACTAGAAACTTGTTATCGAAAAATCATAACCAACTGTTGTTGTTCTTGTAGCGATAAAGAAACTCCCCGAAGGTTTCAGGGAGTGTTATTGATGGTCCTTTACCGGATAAATATCCGGTATGTTCCGGTAACAAGCACCATTAAGGTACAAGCTCGACCATGTCGGGAACGATTTAATATGACCACATTGAACCTTCTAGGCCATACCAACATTTTTTCTGAGGGACTTTTATTACAAAAGGAATAACTGTTCTGGTCCCTGGCTATAATTTGTATAGGCTTCGCTTATATTTTTTTTATTCCTGTAAAATTTTTTAATGAAATGTACATTGAACGAAGCTCTAAATATAACCTTTATGTCTATGGAAAATTTCAATCTTTTTTTCCCGAAATGCTAAGATTTTTACTCAAAAATTATAAAAAAAAACGACAATGAAAAAACCAAGTGAATGAAGCAAACGCGACTCAGAAGCAAGTGAATATTTTGACAGTAAAAATGAGCGTCGCTAAATAATACGAAAAAACGTAAGACAATCACCTACAGTCACCGATAGTCACTGAGAGTCACCGAAGTGAATGAATGCTCTTATATGATACGAATTTGGTTTCACTTGGGTGAAAGTGACTCTTCGCGTCGCTTTGCGTTATACATAATAATGCCATAAAGAGTTCAAAATTTTTTCGTTCTGCGCATTAACATCATAACCATTGTAAACTTTACCAAGTAGCGCAACTAACAGCTGATCGCTCAAAATTTGCACACACACAAAAATCACTAATGGCCATATTACGGAAATCTTAGGGAAATTGAAGTTAAATTTTTAAACAGACACAAAATGTTATAATTTTAGAATATATAGCATCTAGGACACCATATTTGCAGTAATTGAAAGAAAATGTTTGCTTATACTCAAGTATTTAATTATTTTTTCGAAATTTATCTTTAATATTGATGCAATGATTGATCCAATGCAACTCTGGTCTTCCTACTGTTCTTCATTCCACTCCATTCGAGTGCCTATTTTCACGGCCTGCGAGTGCCTTCCACTCTATTCGCAACATAACCTGCAATATTCGCAATATAAGCTGCCAAACTATATAGTAAACAATGATCATAACGACTCTTGATCGAATAAAAAAAAACAGCGAGAAAAAAAAATAGCTAAAGGAAAAGAGTCAATTCATACGTCTAAAAACAGCTGATCTGATGTTTACATGCGCAATGCGCAATCTTTTTGTTTGATTTGTGATAAGCTTTTGACTAGTGACATCTGTTGTTTATTAGGAAAAGCTCTAAATGACAGCCACGCAGGAAAAATTGGCCGTGATGTGCAACTGATTAAATCATTAATAATTATGGTTACCAATGGCTTTTTTAACATTTTTTGGATTGGTTTTCAGATTTGTTATAATAAAACAATGTATTTATTGCATATGAGTGCCACAGAAAATAAGACAATAACGAGCGCTAAAATTAAGACAAATACCATTTTTTTATTTTTACAGGATAGCTTCATGTAGAATTATCTTTGAATTTCGAATAAAAGTACACCAACATATTTGTTATACCCATCTGTACTTGTACACATGGTATTATAACTTTGATGGGATAACGGTTGGTTGTATAGGTATGAAGGAATCGAGATAGATATAGACTTCCATATATCAAAATCATCAGTATCGAAAAAAATTTGAATGGCCATCTCCGTCCGTCCGTTAACACGATAAATTGAGTAAATATTGAGATATCTTCACCAAATTTTATACACGAGCTTATCTGGACCCAGAATAGATTGGGATTGCAAATGAGCGACATCGGATGAAAACACGCCCACTTTTTATATATATAACATTTTGGAAACACACAAAAAACCTGATTATTTAGTAAATAATGCACCTAGAATGTTGAAATTTGATGTGTGGACTGATATTGAGAGACATTTTTTTAATGGGCGTGGCATCGCCCACTTGTGATAAAATCAATTTTACAAATATTATTAATCATAAATCAAAAATCTTTAAACCTATCGCAACAAAATTCGGCAGAGAGGTTGCCTTTACTATAAGGAATGCTTTGAAGAAAGATTAACGATATCGGTTAAGGACCACGCCCACTTTAATATAAAAGATTTTTAAAAGGGTCGTGGACGAATAAAATAAGCTATATCTTTGCAAAAAAGGACTTTATATCAATGGTATTTCATTTCCAAAATGGACTTATAACAATAAATAGGAAATACTTCAAATTTTAAATACCGCCCCTTTTATGGCTAAGCAATTTTCTATGTTTAGGGAGCCAGGAAAATTTCTAGAAGAAATGGATGAGATCGGTTAAAGACCACGCCCACTTTTATATAAAAGATTTTTAAAAGGATCGTAGACGAAAATAATAAGCTATATCTTAGCGAAAAAGAGCTTTGTATCTATAGAATTTTACTTTTTAAATTGAATTATAACATTAAATTGGAAAACACTAAAATTTTTGAAAGCAATTTGTTTAAGCAATTTTCAATGTTTCGGGAGCCATAACTCGAAGACAAATTTACATATCGTAACAAAATTGGGTACACATATTTTCCTCATAGCAGGAAATATTTCTAGTAAAAATGGATAAGATTGGTTAAGGAACACGCCCACCTTTATATAAATGTTTTTAAAAATTTTAGCGAAAATAGTTTAAATTTTATGTAGTTATGCTGGCTCGAGGTCAGGTTTTTCACAATAAAACGAAAAGTTGTTTTCTTGGATACCAATATATTTCGATTACCCTACGGTAACCGTCTTCAGGGTTGAAACTAATAACAAACATAAAAACCAATTAACAATTAAATTCAAACATATAACATACAAAAACAGATCCTACAAACTATATACATCTTATTTCACGTCTACCCTGTCTGGCGTGGAGTTTGATACTAATTACTTGTTAACAGGTGTTTGTAAATATGCGCGCAATCATCTGTATCAATCTTAAAATTAAGTCTAATGTCCGTCGGTGTGTTTATTATATGCAGTGTCTCTAGTGTAAATCGTTTCGGGTATTTTTGTTCTTGTATAAGAATTCTCGCGTCGTCAAAGTTTGGTGAGTGGCCGGCAGCGGCAAAGTGGGCCATGAGTGCTGTTTTATGGTTTTCGACAGTGTTACATTTTTTAATATCGGACTTATGTTGTGATAATCTTGTCTTTAATTTTAGCTTTGTTGTACTCACATATACACTATTGCACGAATTTTCGACACTGCCTTCACATTTAATTTCATACACAATATTACTCTTTTCGGTTAGTGGTATTCTCGATTTTGTTTTATTGAACATATTTTTCAATGTGTTCGTAGGTTTGTGAGCAATTTTTACGTTTTCTTTATCGTAGCAGTCAGATTTTGCTAACCGTTCGGACAACTGTGGTACATAGACTACTGATTTAAAAGTTGATGATTTTCCTGCTTTCTGTTGAATCTTGGCGGAACTTACTCTTCTTAATAGTGTTTTAATCGTATTCGTTGGAAAATCATTGGTTTTTAACATTGAAAATATATCTTTTTTGATTTTATTGTGGTAAATTTTGCCTGAAGTCTGTAACATCCGTCGTATACAGCCCATTTTTGTATTCATAATCATTGACTTGGGGTGTTTGGAATAATAGTTTATAATTCGTCGAGATGATATTGGCTTCACATACCACTTTAATTTCAATTGATTTCCTCGCCTGTTTATTATAGAATCCAAATAAAGCAATTTTCCTTCACGTTCCACTTCTACTGTAAATTTTATGTTTTTGTCAAATTTGTTCAGGGCGTCCTGTGTATTTTCAACTTCATTTTCGTGGACTATCGCGAATAAGTCATCGACATACTTCGTTAGTAGTCTTGGTTTGCGCTCCAATTTGTCCATAGTGTTGTCCAATAATTTTTCCATGAGTATGACGGCTATCACTGGGGAAGTGGGTGATCCCATCGGCATTCCTTTCAGCTGTGTGTATATGGTGTCATTAAACTTGAAATATCTGTTTTCACTATATCCATAAATAACTGTTTAGGTACCACAGTAAATTCTCTTATTTTCGTCCATTTTTATACTCAGTTGAGCAGAGCTCACAGAGTATATTAAGTTTGATTGGATAACGGTTGGTTGTACATATATAAAGGAATCGAGATAGATATAGACTTCCATATATCAAAATAATCAGGATCCAAAAAAAATTTGATTGAGCCATGTCCGTCCGTCCGTCCGTTAACACGATAACTTGAGTAAATTTTGAGGTATCTTGATGAAATTTGGTATGTAGGTTCCTGAGCACTCATCTCAGATCGCTATTTAAAATGAACGATATCGGACTATAACCACGCCCACTTTTTCGATATCGAAAATTTCGAAAAACCGAAAAAATGCGATAATTCATTGCCAAAGGCGGTTAAAGCGATGAAACTTGGTAGATGGGTTGACGTTATGACGCGGAAAAGAAAATTAGTAAGATTTTGGACAATGGGCGTGGCACCGCCCACTTTTACAAGAAGGTAATTTAAAAGTTTTGCAAGCTGTAATTTGGCAGTCGTTGAAGATATCATGATGAAATTTGGCAGGAACGTTACTACTATTACTATATATGTGCAAAATAAATATTAGCAAAATTGGAGGAAGAACACGCCCACTTTTTAAAAAAAATTTTTTTTAAATTCAAATTTTAACAAAAAATTTAATATCTTTACTGTATATAAGTAAATTAAGTCAAAATTCAACTCCAGTAATGATATGATGCAATAAAATACAAAAATAAAAGAAAATTTCAAAATGGGCGTGGCTCCGCCCATTTTCATTTAGTTTGTCTAGAATACTTTTAATGCCATAAGTCGAACAAAAATTTAGCAGTCCTTTTGAAATTTGGTAGGAGCATAGATTCTATGACGGTCACTGTTCTCTGTGAAAATGGGCGAAATCGGTGGAAGCCACGCCCAGTTTTTATACACAGTCCACCGTCTGTCCTTCCGCTCGGCCGTTAACACAATAACTTGAGCAAAAACCGATATATCTTTACTAAACTTAGCCCACGTACTTATCTGAACTCACTTTATCGTGGTATAAAAAATGGCCGAAATCCGACCATAACCACGCCCACTTTATCGATATCAAAAATTACGAAAAATGAAAAAAATGCCATAATTCTATACCAAATACGAAAAAAGGGATGAAACATGGTAACTGGATTGGTTTGTTGACGCAAAATATAACTTTGGAAAAAACTTTGTAAAATGGGTGTGACACCTACGTAGTAGAATGTAGTAAGTAGAAGAAAATGAAAAAGTTCTACAAGGCGAAATCAACAGCCCTTGGAATCTTGGCAGGAATACTGCTAGTGGTATTGAATATATAAATAAATTTGCAGTACCCGACAGATGATTTTCTGGATCACCTGGTCCACATTTGGTCGATATCGCGAGAACGCCTTCACATATACATCTAAGGGCCACTCGCTTTTAAAACCCTCATTAATGCCTTTAATTTGATATCCATATCGTACAAACACATTCTAGAGTCACCCCTTGCCCACCCTAATGGCGATATCTCGAAAAGGCGTGCACCTATAGACCTAATGCCCACTCCCTCTTAAAATGCTCAGTAACACCTTTCGTTTGATACCCATATCGTAAAAACATTCTAGAGTCACCCCTGGCTCACCCTAATGGCGATATCTCGAAAAGGCGTCCACCTATAGACCTAATGTCCACTCCCTCTTAAAATGCTCAGTAACACCTTTCGTTTGATACCCATATCGTACAAACATTCTAGAGTCACCCCTGGCCCACCCTAATGGCGATATCTCGAAAAGGCGTCCACCTATAGACCTAATGCCCACTCCCTCTTAAAATGCTTAGTAACACCTTTCGTTTGATACCCATATCGTACAAACATTCTAGAGTCACCCCTGGCCCACCCTAATGGCGATATCTCGAAAAGGCGTCCACCTATAGACCTAATGCCCACTCCCTCTTAAAATGCTCAGTAACACCTTCCGTTTGATACCCATATCGTACAAACATTCTAGAGTCACCTTTGGTCCACCTTTATGGCGATATCTCGAAAAGGTGTCCACCTATAGAACTGAGGATTACTCCCTTTTAAAATACTCATTACCACCTTTCATTTGATACCCATATCGTACAAACACATTCTAGAGTCACCCTGGCCCAACCTAATGGCGATATCTCGAAAAGGCGTCCACCTATGGACCTAATGCCCACTCCCTCTTAAAATGCTCAGTAACACCTTTCGTTTGATACCCATATCGTACAAATATTCTAGAGTCACCCCTGGCCCACCCTAATGGCGATATCTCGAAAAGGCATCCACCTATAGACCTAATGCCTACTCCCTCTTAAAATGCTCAGTAACACCTTTCGTTTGATACCCATATCGTACAAACATTCTAGAGTCACCCTTGGTCCACCTTTATGGCGATATCTCGAAAAGGTGTCCACCTATAGAACTGAGGATTACTCCCTTTTAAAATACTCATTACCACCTTTCATTTCATACCCATATCGTACAAACATTCTAGAGCCACCCCTGGCCCACCCTAATGGCGATATCTCGAAAAGGCGTCCACCTATAGACCTAATGCCTACTCCCTCTTAAAATGCTCAGTAACACCTTTCGTTTGATACCCATATCGTACAAACATTCTAGAGTCACCCTTGGTCCACCTTTATGGCGATATCTCGAAAAGGCGTCCACCTATAGAACTAAGGATTACTCCCTTTTAAAATACTCATTACCACCTTTCATTTGATACCCATATCGTACAAACACATTCTAGAGTCACCCCTGGCCCACCCTAATGGCGATATCTCGAAAAGGCGTCCACCTATGGACCTAATGCCCACTCCCTCTTAAAATGCTCAGTAACACCTTTCGTTTGATACCCATATCGTACAAATATTCTAGAGTCACCCCTGGCCCACCCTAATGGCGATATCTCGAAAAGGCATCCACCTATAGATCTAATTCCCACTCCCTCTTAAAATGCTCAGTAACACCTTTCGTTTGATACCCATATCGTACAAACACATTCTAGAGTCACCCCTGGCCCACCCTAATGACGATATCTCGAAAAGGCGTCCACCTATAGACCTAATGCCCACTCCCTCTTAAAATGCTCAGTAACACCTATCGTTTGATACCCATATCGTACAACCATTCTAGAGTCACCCTTGGTCCACCTTTATGGCGATATCTCGAAAATCCTATAGAACTAAGGATTACTCCCTTTTAAAATACTCATTACCATCTTTCATTTGATACCCATATCATACAAACACATTCTAGAGTCACCCCTGGCCCACCCTAATGGCGACATTTCGAAAACGCGTCCACCTATAGACCTAATTCCCACTCCCTCTTAAAATGCTCAGTAACACCTTTCATTTGATTCCCATATCGTACAACTAGAGACACCCCTGGTCCACCTTTATGGCGATATCTCGAAACGGCGTCCACCTAGGGAACTAAGGATTACTCCTTTTCAAAATACTCATTAACAGCTTTCATTTGATACCCATATCGTACAAACATATTCTAGAGTCACCCCTGGTCCACCTTTATGGGGATTTCTCGAAAAGGCGTTCACCATAGAACTAAAGCCCATCCTTTTTAAAATACTCATTATCACCTTTCAATTGATACCCATATCGTACAAATACATTCTAGAGTCAGCCCTGGTCCACCTTTATGGCGATATCCCTAAATGGCGTCCATCCATAGAACTATGACCTACTCTCTCTTAAAATACTCTTTAATACCTTCCATTTGATACACATGTCATACAACCACATTCCAGGGTTACCCTAGGTTCATTTTCCTACATGGTGATTTTCCTTATTTTGTCTCCATAGCTCTCAACTGAGTATGTAATGTTCGGTTACACCCGAACTTAGCCTTCCTTACTTGTTCTAATTGTATAGGTATACTCGGAAAGAGTGAAACCACGGCAAAGGAAATAAATTTTTCATCGTCATAAATGTAGCTGTTGTTTATTCTTTCTTTGAAATTGGTGTTTAACAGGAAATATTTTCAGTTAAAAAGATTTTGTAAAAGTGCGTAGATGCAGGTAATAAGCTATTTCTAGTAAAAGTTGGAAAATTTCGTTAATAACTCTGCGCTTTTTAGTACAATGGCACTTGTGTGTTTATGTTTATTGTTCTGTTATATCTTTATTTTTATTTCCCCTATATCTGAAGGAAAACTGCATTATTACCCGCTCAAGATCATTGGTGTTAGCCTCTGTATCCTTTTTGCTTCTTTTAAACGAAAAGTAGTTCAGAATAGAATCATATGTATATATATTTTTGCGCAGCCTTGTAACACCATTAAGCACACAAAACAAACAACAACAGCATTTAAAGTGTACAGCTGGGTATTTAATGTTCGTTTTCACCCGAACTTAGACTTCCTTACTTGTTTTATAATATATGTATTTCCTTCCCCGACCTGAATAGTTGTAAAAATTTCACACTGTCAAGTGAAATTATTGACACAAAATTTGCCAGCAACGTTTTTGGTCACGACAAGCGCGCCAATTAACAATACAGCTGAAACCAATATGTAAAATAAGTATTATTTATTTCTTAAAGCAGATAATTTTTTATATCTTTTATTTTATTTATTTATATTGAGGGCCGTAAAAACCTACATAGTATATTTAAATATAATTATAGAAACCGTTCGCTTATTTCTACACAAAATTTCATAATGCATAATGCACCGACAGAAGTTGCAACCTGGGCCCGTATTATATTTTGCGATCCGTGATTGAAACTCCTCTTTTAAATCACAATGACTCTGAAATGATATATATGAAAGAAATACTCAGAGGCAATTTACAAAGCATGCAGCGGCGCATTCATATGGCTGATTTGTTAAAGGCATCTGCTTTAACACTAGTATGTAGGTTAAAGATCTCGAGTTCAAAGATAGCTGATGAAGAAGTGGAATTCAGACACATGTTCTGGTAACCCTCGCCATGTGTAAATTTGGTAATTTTTCTCTAGTATAAGTCAAATTTTTATTTTAATTTACCTGTGCGAGATAAAAGTTGGCAATACAATTTGCCATTTAATCTATCTGTTCCATTTTTCTGCTATAACTGGGGCTCCAGTCCATAGCAAAGTTGATGCACTTATGCTGTGGAAAAATTTATAGGGTGTATAATTTTATAATAAAAAAAAAAATTTTTTCGATTTCATATTTTGGAAATCTTTCCTAATTTTAATTTCTGTGAGCGAAATTTTTCAGGTGGTGTTTGCAAGTAAAATGGATTAAAAAATAAATAAATGCAAAGCGTGATGCACCTCCGAAGAGAGTTTAGGCCGAGCCTCTATTCCAATTTGCGTCGTGCTAATTTTAAATATTCCCCTACAAATCGGCGGGACGGGGCCTACATGTCGACCTTTATGTCGACCACAAAGAGCAGCTGCAAGGCAGATGAACTTTCGCTGAAAAGCTTTTCATGGCTAAAGCAGACTCGGCGTGTTTTCCCAATCACTGCCGACGGATGACCTATTTGGTCGAGACAGTGAATGAATGAAAGCCTCAGTAATGGGGTGAACAGTGGCTTGTCTATAAGTAGTGAAAACCCGCTACTGATGACTTCCTGATGTCCCCGCCGCAAAGGAATGTCGCCGTGCTCTGCCAGCGATCGCTGTCCTTGCAGCAATGTCTGCCATCCTCCTGCGGAAAGCCAACGTGTGAGTAGGCCATGAATTCTTCAAGCTCTAAAAATATCCACTGCAGGATATCATTATTCCTGCGCAACATAAAAGTTCTTAGGGTATTTGCTGTTGGTGGCTGGCCAGCATTCGTAAGCTGGGCTACATGTGTACATTAATAATGCCTAAGAGTATGGTGGATGCCATATTCATACCAAGCGTTCGCAAGCGCTCTCATGTTCGTGTCAAGAACTTAGGACAAATCAGTTTCTCTTCGGCCTCTTCATAAGCTTTGCAGTATCTGATCAAATATCCAAAAACAAATATAGGCTTCCAACAATGTCCTGCCTAGAATTATTGAAAGAGCCGTTGTTGTTTAAGAGTCGAGGGACTGTGGTTGAATTCATTAACAAACTTCTGTCCAACAGAATTGTAGCATCGGAGTGGGGTGGGACCACAATCGGGAGAAGAGCGTAAACAGACACACCGCAAAGTGATCTGCAGTCCCCTTTACCTTGGGTTGTTATGGAAATGACTTTTTGATGAAGAAGCCAAAGGCCGCCGAGTATTTGCCTTCACAGATAACATGACAGTACTGGTCAGGGATAAATTTCTGGACACCGTGCGCACTGTTTTGAAGTGCGATTTGAACATAGTGAATCAGTGGGCCGATAAATGTTGATTTGCTGTTAACCCTAGCAAAACGGAGCTATTTTCTTTTACGAGCAGATATAAGTTACCTAGCTTCAGGCCTACCTCGGTGGAGTGGTTAAATAACTAGAAATTATACTGGACCGACAATTTACTATAAGGTAGTGAAGCGGAGTCTACGCTATGGGGCGTTGATGGCGTAAGGGCAGGTTGTTGGCGGGACTTTGATGTAGCTTGCGCCAAAGCTGCCTGATCAATTTAATATCTACCAAGCGGAAGTCGCAGAGATTGATAGCTGCGGATGGGTTGCTATATAGAGTTAGAGTATTCTAAGTCTACTCGGATAACCAACTGTCAATCCCGACCTCGTTTGTACCTGCCCGAATCATTTTAAGATAAGAATCATTTTGGATCAAGGGTATAGTAATATCTACGGCAACTCTCAAGCGGATATCTTACCCTGAATGGGTACAATTGAATCACACTTCGACGCTTAATAATAACTATAGCTTCGCGTGATATATCTTCGCAGAGATTAAGTCCAAGCTTGGCTTCCGAGCTCTGCTTCTCATTCGTTCCACAAATTTGTGAACATACGAGCTTTAGACCGATGTCAGTTGTCCCGTTGGTGTGTAAGCCAGCACACTACCACTACACAACAGCGGCCGGCAGACGTGGATACTGTAGGTAATTCTACACGGTTGGCGACATTTTTCTTGCTAAAGTAAAGCGGCATTGCTCACAACTCCATTTGCTCCTTCTGCAGATTTCTTGAAAATAGAGAATGGCTCATTAAAATTTGCCTTTATACGAAGTTTCTTCACAGCGATTTGTCCTATTAAATCGTCGTTAAGAGCACCCTATCCATCCAACGCGTTGCTAATGCATTAAATGCCATCATCTTAATTGTTATGCAAATATGTATGTTGTAGCAACAATTCGCCCTAAACGATATTTATTGGAATTTATTTGCTCTTTATTTATCTTTAGTCAGGGTTAATTCAAGAGTCCTCTTCGCATTTTGCCTGCCTTTATAAATGTATGCAAGTATGTTGCAACATGAAAACGAAAAAGGCAATTACCAATTACGAAGATGTCAATTAGTGATTAAACACATTGGACGGACTCGTGTACTGGATGGCTGACTACTTCATATTCCACTGTTCGTATGAATGTCTCTCGCATTGGGTTGAGCGGTAGTAAGCAGAACGTTGTATATTTTCGTCACGAAACATCGATTTTATGGCGTTATCCAACGGTTGCCGGTGGCGACGTAAAAAATAAGTTGAATGCTTTAGAGTAAAAAAGTTCTTTTACTCACCTTTATCTGAATATCAAAGAGAGGTACCATTTCAGCCTTACACTGACCTCTGTCACTTCTTATCCAAAAAAGTTGGTGAAGCCCATGCAGCTGCATATGCCTGCCTTTTACTTTTCACTACGGTCAATTATCGCACCAAATCTCGGACCAGGAGCATAGGTCTGCTGGATCAGCACAGAAGCATTATCTCATCCGTTTGCACGCGGTTGAATGTTCCTCACGCAATATATGGTGGCATAGATTGAGCTGCTTTCGAGTTGCATCCGCGTTGCCACATGCTGATATCGATTAAGGGCGTCCCGCCGTCAACAAATAGTAAACATATCTCCAATATTCGTAGCAAAATCTAAACGAATACTAGCTAGAGATCCCTAGCTTACACGACCGACCGGCATAATTTTTTTTTGTCTTTATTGACAACAAAGGTTAAAATTATTACAAGATTTCTCTAAACAATCGAAGTTTTTGCGAGAGAAAATAGCTTATTTCTATTTTACTCTATTTGTTATCAATTATTATGAGAGGTTACAATGAAAGACAACAATAAGGAAATAATAACTAAAATTTAATTAAAACTAAAATTTAGCAGTAGTATGGAAATGCGGGTTCTAGCCCAATTTTGTATGGGAAAAATTATGCAAGGAAAAGTATATATACACACACACATATATATATATATATATGCTAGGTGTCGAATCCGTTATTCCGGTTTGTGTTCTGGCTAATCTCACCTCTGACCGATCTATACACCGCTAGGTGTCACATCCGTTCTTCCGTCTTGTGTTCTGGCTGATCTCACCTCTGGCCGATCTCACCGCTAGGTGGCGTGTTCTGGCAGATCTTCCGCTAGGTGGCGCATAAGAAAAAGCTTAGTGGTGTATAAGAAAAAGCTTAGTTTTTTACCTTTAGCAGAACTTTGCCGTAAACATGACAGCATATAAATTATATATATTGTAACGAATTTGCTGCAAATCCTCTTATTTGCAATCCTCTCCTAAGTTCGAATCAATAAACTGTTTAATAAATAACTCCAATATTGAATGATAGAAAAATGGCCTTTATTAAAGTACTTCACAATAACACTTATACTTTGCTACTCGCTGGCTTAATAACCAAACTGATTAATAACTCAAATGAAACTCTACTATCGGCCGCCAGATCGCGTGCTTAAGCAAACTGATTGATAGCTCAACTCAAACTGAATTACTTCTTACTCGCTTGCCCCGCTTTTATAGTTTACGCTGCATACTTCTAGGCTCTTCGATTTCCAGAACTTACTAGTTGTTTCGGCTACAAAATCGCCAGCCGCAACTACGTGCACAAATTATTGCCCTCTCTTGTGACCACTGAGATAAGATATATGCATGTGTTTGTGCATTGCCGCTCCGCTGCTCGTATACGTACATATGTGTAGACGCAATTATTTATTCGTTTATGTAGATACATAAAGATTGAATTATTGATGTGAATGTTTGTAGTTTACAGTCTCTCGTGCGCACATAGGCGTATAAGTAAATGCATCTGTGTGTGACATCTCTCTGGGCTGCCTTATATATGTGTATACTTGATTTGATTATTAACGTAAATACTGCTTGGCATGGCCTTAGCATCGCCTTAGCGATGGGATAACTTAGTGATATCCGTGACACTGCCCTCCACCTAAGTCTGATCGTCCCGATCAGACAAATCTCTCGATCTAAACGTTGCCAGCCTTTCCAAATGGACCACTTTCATTTTGGTTCGTGGTTTACCGATGGTTTGTATGCGGTACACTACATCGTTGATCCGTTTTACAATTTTGTATGGGCCTTCCCAATTACACTGCAATTTCGGGGACAAACCTTTTTTACGTTGTGGGTTGTATAACAGCACCAAATCTCCCTCCTGAAAACCTTCTGAATTAATTGCTCTATCGTATCTGGCTTTCATCTTGTCACCCATAATCTTTGTTCTTTGCCTTATCAGATCATGTATTTCTCTTAGCTCTTCTTCCAAATCACTAGTAGATTTCCTGACATTTCTCTCCGCATTGGCATCTATCCCAAACTTCAAATCTGCTGGCAGTCTAAGGTCATTGCCAAAAATTACTTTTGCAGGGGTTTGGCCCGTTGTCTCATGCACTGCTGATCGGTAAGCCATCAAGAATAATGGTATGCGGGTATCCCATTCTTTATGGTACTTGTCTACTACTTTCCTTAAGTGCTCTTCCAATGTTCTATTGAATCGTTCTACCATACCATCGGATTGAGGATGCAATGCAGTTGTCCGTGTTTTTCGAATGCCCAATGACTTACACATTTCCTGGAACACAGCTGATTCGAAATTCCTGCCTTGGTCAGAATGTAACTCCATTGGTACACCATACCTTGCAACCCATTCGTTTTTAACCACTTCTGCTACTGTTTCTGCTTCTTGGTTTGGGATTGGGTATACCTCTGGCCATTTACTGAAATAATCCATAACCACCAGTACATATTTGTTTCCGCGGTTACTAGTAGGAAATGGACCTACGACATCCATGGCGATCCTTTCAAATGGCGCACCTGAGTTATATTGCTTCATCTGGCCATGACTTCATGTTTTGGGCCCTTTCGCTCTGCTGCAAACCTCGCAGTTCGCAATCCACTCAGTGACCGACTGACGGCAACCAACCCAATAGAATCTCTGTTTAATCTTCTCGAGCGTCTTCGTGATTCCAAGATGACCTCCGCTTGGACCATTATGCAGCTCGCTGAGCACGTCAGGAATCCTCTTTCTGGGAACAACTATCAGTTTATTCTTGTATTTACCATCCTCACTCTCCCATAGTCGATGAAAGCAACCGGATATCAATTCTAAACTGTTCCACTGTGCCCAATATGACTTCGCAATGGGACTCTCTGCTGACATCTCTTCTCTGTTTGGTCTTTCATTTCGTTCGAGCCCTTGCATAACACGTGACAGATCTGCATCTTCTAGCTGTCACTTTCTTAGCTGTTCCTTGTCCCATTCATCTGTACATGTTATATTCATTAGCCGGACATCTATAATGTCTTCTTTAGCCTCGGCTTTTGAACAGTGCTGCATTCCAAACTACATGGTCTTTGTGACATTGCATCAGCATTTCCATGGGTACTACCTTTTCTATGCTCAATGGAAAAGTCGTAGCTTTGTAGTCGATCGATCCACCGTGTCAATTGTCCTTCCGGATTACGGAACTGCAGAAGCCATTTCAACGCTGCGTGATCTGTCCTGACACGGAATCGCTGGCCGTAGAGGTATTTGTGAAAATGTTTAATGCAGTCTACCAATGCCAACAGCTCTCTCCGCGTAACACAGTAGTTCCTCTCTGGTTTTCCAATCGAACGGCTGTAATATGCAACTACCTTCTCCTGTCCATCGACCAGTTGTGATAAAACGCCTCCTATAGCATATCCACTCGCATCTGTATCCAGAATAAATGTTGCTCCTGGAATCGGATATGCTAACATTGGGGCAGTGCACAAACGCTCCTTCAATGTTTGGAAAGCCACTTCTTGCTCCTTCTTCCATTCAAAAGCTTTGTTTTTTCTTGTAAGCTCATGGAGGCTATGGGCTACGCTGGAAAAATTTGGTACAAATCGGCGGTAATATGTGCACAGCCTAAGAAAACTTCTCAATTCATGTAGGTTCTGTGGTCTCGGCCAATCCTTTACAGCCTCTATTTTTTCGTTCGCAGTGCAGATGCCCTCTGTCGTTACCTTGTGACCCAAATAATTGACTTCCTTTTTAAACAGCGCACACTTTTTGGGACTTAACTTCAGACCAGCGCCAGCTATTCTCTGGAAAACTTCCTCCAAGTTCTTAAGATGTTCATCAAAGTTCTTGCCCAATACGATGATGTCGTCCAGGTACACCAAGCATGTTTTCCAATGTAGTCCTTTCAGTACCTGGTCCATGAGTCTCTCAAAAGTAGCTGGTGCATTACAAAGTCCAAAAGGCATCACTGTAAATTGCCAAAGACCATCACCGACACTGAAGGCTGTTTTCTCTTTATCTTCCTCCTTCACCTCCACTTGCCAGTAGCCGCTTTTCAAGTCCAGCGTGGAAAACCATTTCGTACCAGATAGCGAGTCCAGAGTGTCGTCAATTCTTGGCAATGGGTAGCTATCCTTTTTCGTTACGTCATTCAACTTCCGGTAGTCCACGCAAAACCTCATTTTTCCATCCTTCTTTTTTACAAGTACTACCGGTGAGCTCCATGGACTAGCTGATGGTTCGATGACGCCGCTGTCGCTCATTTCTTGAATGATTTGACTCACAACTTCCCGCTTCGCCAGTGGAACACTACGTGGAGCTTGACGGATCGGCTTCGCATCTCCAGTGTCAATTTGGTGTTTCACAACGTTGGTGCGGCCTGGTTTAGAATCATCCTGGTCAAATATGTTCGCGTACTTTAGGAGCAGTTGTTTTGCCTTACTCTGATAGGGGTCCTCTAGCCCATGCGTCCATGCCGTGATATCATTTGAAAGATCAGTATTACTAGATGAAACGTATTCCTGGAGCTGTTCACAGTTAATAACTACTTCGGCCTCTTGGCATCTTCCCAAAATAGCTCCTTTGGTCAAATTGAATGGTGACTTGAACTCATTGAGTACTCTTACCGGAATACGTCCATCTTGTTTTGTCATAGCCAGGGTTTTTCCTACAAGTATGTTCAGTGCTGATTTATTTGCTGCTTCGACAACCCACAATTTGTTTGTCCCACAATCTCCATCTACCTTTGCCCAGATGACTGCTTCTGATTTTGGTGGTATTTGCTGACACTCTTCCAACAGCACTCGTTTACTGCTGTAGCCTCTCTCGTAGCCGAAATTAAGTGGCACATCCATGTTCTTATATCGCATCGTCTTGCTTTGCATATCGATCTTGATGCCTTGGTTGATTAAGAAGTCCACTCCAATTATGATTTCATCAACAATACCTGCCACTATAAAATTGTGAAGTACCGTGACGTTCCCAATTGCTACTTCACATTCTACTTCTCCAATTACCTGGGTGTCCTCTCCCGTGGCTGTACGTAATCTTGCTGCAAGCAATGGTCTTATCTTTTTGTTGACTAAATCCGCTCGAATGATGGAATGAGATGCACCCGTATCTACAGTCAGTAACCGTTCCTTTCCGTCCACATGTCCTCCAACAGTAAGATTGCTTGACCTTCTTCCAATTTGCGAGATAGAGATTATGGGGCATTCAATTGAGGGAGCCAGCTGTCGCCCCTTGCGGCTGACTCGCTTTAGTTTAACGATTGAGTGGATTTGGAGATTTGCTCGTCTCCTTCAGCTCTGCGTTTACGGCCACCCACATTGTTGGAACTATTGGAATTGCTACTGCAATGACGTGCAATGTGACCTGGGTTACCGCACTTGAAACATTTCATAACTCCGGCATTTTTCTGTTGTGATCCCTTCAGAGCTTCCAAAATTGTATCTACCCACTCCGGCCTTTCTACTTCCACACGATGAGCTTTGTATGCTGGTTTACTCAATAATGACGCCGTTTCCTGGGTCAATGCATGGGATACCGTTTCAGCAAACGTTAGTTTTGGATTCGCATATGTAGCCCGCTTCGTTTCCACATCTCGTATGCCATTTATGAAGCTCTGGATTTTTACCCTTTCAGTGTATTCCACGGGTGCGTCCGCATTTGCAAGATGAGCCAATCTTTCAATATCTGAAGCAAACTCCTGCAATGTCTCATTTGCTTTTTGGTAGCGGTTTTGCAACTCAATTTGGAATATCTGTTTCCTATGCTCGCTTCCATAACGTCGTTCTACAGCAGCCATCAATGTTTCATAACTGTTCCGTTCGTACTCTGGAATCGTCTGTAAGATTTCCGCTGCAGGCCCTTTCAATGCCACGAACAGTGCAGCAACTTTATCTTCCGCATTCCAGTTGTTCACTGCTGCGGTCTTCTCAAACTGTAGCTTAAAGACCTGGAAAGGAACAGAACCGTCAAAGGATGGTGTTTTTACCTTTGGATTACTCGCTGAAACTGCTGGACGATTTAATTGTAACTGCTCCATACGACCCTTCAAATCATAGACTTCTGCCTGAAATTGAGCGATTTTTGCATCCTGCGCTTCCAGCTTTGATGTTACCCTTGCTTCCTGTGCTTCTAACTGTGAAGACATGTGTGCCACCTGCAATGATAAGCGCTTCTCTTGTTCTTCCATCTTTAATGTTATACGGGTTTCCTGCGATTCCAGTTGTGAAGAAATTTGTGTCGACATTTCTGAAATACGTGTTTCTTGTGCTTCAATCTTCGATGTTATTCGTGTATCTTGGGATTCCATCTGTGATGACATATACGTTTTCTGTTCTTCTAGTTGAGATGACATATACGTTTTCTGTTCTTCTAGTTGAGATGCCAGTTGAGATGTTATATCTGTCTTTTGCGATTCCAGTTGAGAAGCCACTGCCGATGTTTGAGCAGATATTGCAGTCAAAATCATGTTCAAGTCTGTGCTGGTAACCGTCTGCGATGTTTCGTTTTTCTCTTCAATTTTTGTTGTCTCCTCGCCATCAAGGTGAAAGACATACTCTTCCACATCAATTCCTTCTGCTTCCATTGCCTCTCGTAGCCGTGCCTGAAGTTCGAGTTTAACGCCGCTTGTATTCAATCCACGGCTCTCCAACTCCTTCTTCAGTTGCTGGATCTTTAATTCACTGAACTTTGCCATATCCTTGTTGTCTTCTGGAATTTATTCAACAATCCCACTTCTGACACCAATTGTAACGAATTTGCTGCAAATCCTCTTATTTGCAATCCTCTGCTAAGTTCGAATCACTAAACTGTTGAATAAATAACTCCAATATTGAATGATAGAAAAATGGCCTTTATTAAAGTACTTCACAATAACACTTATACTTTGCTACTCGCTGGCTTAATAACCAAACTGATTAATAACTCAAATGAAACTCTACTATTGGCCGCCAGATCGCGTGCTTAAGCAAACTGATTGATAGCTCAATTCAAACTGAATTACTTCTTACTCGCTTGCCCCGCTTTTATAGTTTACGCTGCATACTTCTAGGCTCTTCGATTTCCAGAACTTACTAGTTGTTTCGGCTACAAAATCGCCAGCCGCAACTACGTGCACAAATTATTGCCCTCTCTTGTGACCACTGAGATAAGATATATGCATGTGTTTGTGCATTGCCGCTCCGCTGCTCGTATACGTACATATGTGTAGACGCAATTATTTATTCCATAGCGGAACGATACAAGGTGGCAGCATGGTGACATACCTACAAACATAAATAAAAATTTCATGTACTTTGTTTTTGTAAATTCGATGGACAAATGTTAAAATCGTACTGCGCCGTATTTTGATGTGTCAAATCAAATAAAAAAAGCTTAAAATCACCTGTCCCATGCTGCCACCTTGTATCGTTGCGCCATGATTTATTCGTTTATGTAGATACATAAAGATTGAATTATTGATTTGAATGTTTGTAGTTTACAGTCTCTCGCGCGCACATAGGCGTATAAGTAAATGCATCTGTGTGTGACATCTCTCTGGCCTGCCTTATATATGTGTATACTTGATTTGATTATTAACGTAAATACTGCTTGGCATGGCCTTAGCATCGCCTTAGCGATGGGATAACTTAGTGATGGTAATATCCGTGACAATATATATATATATGGGGTATTCCATCCCATTTCGACCAATTTTGAACCCGACCTCTTTAGAATTGGCTGAAAGTTTTTCTTCTTTTTCTAGCTTACGAAAGACGTTTTTCAGAATTTTTTGAAATTTTTTCATTCAACTCAAAAAAAGTTATGAATTTTAAAAAAAACACCGTTTTTGTTTTCAAAATGCTATAACTTTTTCAAAAATTGACCGCTTGGGATCTTTTTTTTTTTAAATTTGTTTTTAAATGTACTTTTCGGAAAAAATTCAAAAAAATTTTTAAAGTTTTTTTTTTATTTTTCAGTTTTTCGAGATTTTTCGAATTTCGCCATTTTGTCGAAATGGGATGGAATACCCCATATATATCAACAAACCGCAATATACATACATTTAGATAAGGGCTACTTGTCTCAATGTATATATGTTGGACATATTTTGAGGAAAACAAGTAAGGAAGGTTAAGTTCGGGTGTAACCGAACATTCCATACTCAGTTGAGAGCTATGGTGACAACATAAGCGAAAATAACCAGGTAGGAAAATGAACCGAGGGAAACCCTGGAATGTGTTTGTATGACATATGTATCAAATGAAAGACATTAGAGATTATTTTATGAGGGAGTGGGCCATATTTCTATAGGTGGACGCCATTTAGGGATATCGCCATAAAGGTGGATCAGGGTTGACTCTAGAATTTGTTTGCACGACATGGGTATCAAATGAAAGGTGTTAATGAGTATTTTAAAAGGGAGTAATCCTTAGTTCCATAGGTGGACGCCGTTTCGAGATATCGCCATAAAGGTGGACCAGGGGTGGCCCTAGAATTTGTTAGTACAATATGAGTATCAAAAGAAAGGTATTAATGAAGGTTTTAAAAGGGAGTGGTGGTAATTGTATAGGTGGTCGCCTTTTCGAGATATCTCCATAAAGGTGGACCAGGGGTGACTCTAGAATGCGTTTGTACAATATGGGTATCAAACGAAAGGTGTTAATGAGTATTTTAAAAGGGAGTGGGCCTTAGTTCTATAGGTGGAAGCCGTTTCGAAATATCGCCATAAAGGTGGACCAGGGGTGACTCTAGAATGTGTTTGTACGATATCGGTATCAAATTATAGGTATTAATGAGGGTTTTAAAAGGGAGTGGGGCTTAGTTCTATAGGTGGACGCCTTTTCGAGATATCGCCATAAAGGTGGCCAGGGATGACTCTAGAATGTGTTTGTGCGATATGGGTATCAAATTAAAGGTATTAATGAGGGTTTTAAAAGGGAGTCGTGGTAGTTGTATATGTGAAGGCGTTTTCCAGATATCGACCAAAATGTGGACCAGGGTGACCCAGAACATCATCTGTTGGATACCGCTAATTTATTTATATATGTAATACCTGCCAAGATTTCAAGGGTTTTTTATTTCGCCCTGCAGAACATTTTCATTTTCTTCTACTTAATATGGTAGGTGTCACAACCATTTTACAAAGTTTTTTATAAAGTTATATTTCGCGTAAATAAACCAATCCAATTACCATGTTTCATCCCTTTTTTCGTATTTGGTATAGAATTATGGCATTTTTTTTCATTTTTCGTAATTTTCGATATCGAAAAAGTGGGCGTGGTCATAGTCAGATTTCGTTCATTTTTTATACCAAGATGAGGTGAGTTCAGGTAAGTACGTGAACTAAGTTCAGTAAAGATATGTCGATTTTTGCTCAAGTTATCGTGTTAACGGCCATGCGGAAGGACAGACGGACGACTGTGTATAAAAACTGGGCGTGGCTTCAACCGATTTCGCCCATTTTCACAGAAAACAGTTAGCGTCATAAAATCTATGCCCTTACCAAATTTCAAAAGGATTCGTAAATTTTTGTTCGACTTATGGCATTAAAAATATCCTACACAAATTAAATGAAAAAGGGCGTAGCCACGCCCATTTTGAAATTTTCTTTTATTTTTGTATTTTGTTGCACCATACCATTACTGGAGTTGAATGTTTACATAATTTACTTATATACTGTAAAGATATTAAATTTTTTGTTAAAATTTTACTTAAAAATTTTTTTTTTTAAAAGTTGGCGTGGTCCTTCTACGATTTTGCTAATTTTTATTAAGCGTATATACAGTAATAGTAGTAACGTTCCTGCCAAATTTCATAATGATATCTTCAACGACTGCAGCTTGCAAAAATTCTAAATTACCTTCTTTTAAAAGTGGGCGGTGCCACGCCCATTGTCCAAAATTTTACTAATTTTCTATTCTGCGTTATAAGTTCAACTCACCTACCAAGTTTCATCGCTGTATCTGTCTTTGGTAATGAATTATCGCACTTTTTCCGTTTTTCGAAATTATCGATATCGAAAAAGTGGGCGTGGTTATAGTCCTATATCGTTCATTTTAAATAGCGATCTGAGATGAGTGCTCATGAACATACATACCAAATTTCATCAAGATACGTCAAAATTTACTCAAATTATCATGTTAACGGACGGACGGACGGACATGGCTCAATCAAATTTGTTTTCGATCCTGATGATTTTGATATATGGAAGTCTATATCTACCTCGATTCTTTTATACCTGTACGACCAACCGTTATCCAATCAAACTTAATATACTCTGTGAACTCTGCTCAACTGAGTATAAAAATGAGGATCGTTAAATGGGGGGCCCTACATTTTTAATGCGCCGCAAATTGGTGGCTTCAGATAATTAATCAGTTCAATCGGTGGCTGTAAATTTCCAAAACTATCAAAATATTCTTTTTAGTTTTTCTTAATACTTTCATGATCTTATCAAGATTTGCTAATACAGTCATATGATTATTTGACATGATTTTAAACGAGCGATCGAAAAAATCTGTTATCTATCAGATGTGTATCTGATAAGAATCTGCTAAATCTGTTACCTATCAGTTGTGTATCTGATAATAATCAGGTATGATATCAAGTTCTAGTTATTTTGAACTGTTATATATTAAACTTGACTCGGGGTTTGCTAACAAGGTCACTGTAACCTTTAATAATGTTACCGGTAATTTCCTTGTACATATTTGAATTGAAAAAATCTGTTATCTATCAGCTATGTATCTGATAAGAATCTGCTAAATCTGTTACCTATCAGTTGTGTATCTGATAAGAATTTGGTCTGATATCAATTGTACTTATTTTGAACTGTTATATATTAAACTTGTTTCGAGGTTTGCTAACAAGGTCACTGTAACCTTTAATAATGTTACCGGTAATTTCCTTGTACAAATTTGTTGTGAAGATCTCTTCTAATTGAAAAAATCTGTTATCTATCAGCTGTGTATCTGATAAGAATCTGCTAAATCTGTTACCTATCAGTTGTGTATCTGATAAGAATCTGGTCTGATATCAAGTTTCACTTATTTCAAACTGTTATATATTAAACTGGACTCGGGGTTTGCTAACAAGGTCACTGTAACCTTTAATAATGTTACGGGTAATTTCCTTGTACATATTTGTTGTGAAGACTCTTCTAATTATGAATCGATTTTATTTTTGCAGATGGTAGGTTTTTATGTGTATATTAATCCAGAAGTTGATTAAGTATATACACACCGGCACACATATATACAGTAAAACAATTTCGTTGCCTACACTTAGGCGAGTGCGTTCTTTCGGTTTGTGTTCTGACCGATCTATATCATTTAGGTGCATACGTATGACACCGCAAAACAACAAAACAATTCCGTTGCCTACATTTAGACGCATCCGTTCAAAACCGCAAATATGTGTATGTGTGTCTGTGTGTGTGTGTGTGCGTTTGAACTTTGTAAACCCAGCAAATTTTCAGATCAGATCATATCAGTATCAGTTGCTCGATTTCTTACTGGGTTTACAAAGTTCAAACGCACACACACACACACAGACACAGGCACACACACACATGCACACATTTGCGGTTTTGAACGGATGCGCCTAAATGTAGGCAACGAAATTGTTTTGTTGTTTTGCGGTGTCATACGTATGCACCTAAATGATATAGATCGGTCAGAACACAAACCGAAAGAACTGATGCGCCTAAGTGTAGGCAACGAAATTGTTTTGCTGTATATATGTGTGTCGGTGTGTATATACTTAATCAACTTCTGGATTAATATACACATAAAAACCTACCATCTGCAAAAATAAAATCGATTCATAATTAGAAGAGTCTTCACAACAAATATGTACAAGGAAATTACCCGTAACATTATTAAAGGTTACAGTGACCTTGTTAGCAAACCCCGAGTCCAGTTTAATATATAACAGTTTAAAATAAGTGAAACTTGATATCAGACCAGATTCTTATCAGATACACAACTGATAGGTAACAGATTTAGCAGATTCTTATCAGATACACATCTGATAGATAACAGAGTTTTTCGATCGCTCATTTAAAATCATGTCAAATAATCATATGACTGTATTAGCAAACCTTGATAAGGTCATGAAAGTATTAAGAAAAACTAAAAAGAATATTTTGATAGTTTTGGAAATTTACAGCCACCGATTGAACTGATTAATTATCTGAAGTCACCAATACATTACAATTATGAGCAGAAAGAAAAATACAACACAGTAATATGTGATCAATTATGTTTAAAATTTTTATTTAATAAAAATAAATTATATAAAATATAAATTGTTTATTATTTTTTTCTTAAATGTATTACAGATTTCGAAATGACCATAAGCATAAGCATCAATACGATTTTCTCGTACAATTCGCTTATCATCCATATTGTTTAGAGCTACTTTATAAATATTTTGTGTAAGTGTTCATAATTTTGTAGGCTTCCTCATCCAAACTTTAGGTGTGAGCAATTGCAAGTGTCTGGGCAATCTGTGCTATTAGAATTAGACCAAACACAGTTTTCATAGTGTTCATCGAAATGATTTTTAATTTTACTTAATTTATCTCTATACTCAATTTTTGAATGAATTTCGAAAAGTCTTTTCCTCTGCTCTTCAGGTAAAATATGTTTGAATTGTTTCAGAAAATTAAACATGTATACTGCTGCTGACGACGACGACGACGACGATGACATGTTTGTGATCACTGAACCTTCATATGCAATGTTTGATAATAACGATCAACATGAATTATTGTTTGATATATATCGTACGAAGTGTGCTCATATAATGCTTCTCGTTTATGTAATGTCTCCGTATTGTCTTCCGGAAATTCAAAGCAATAGATATTTAAAGTACGCTCTATATAATTACTGTAATAAGAGCATTTAATTCGTATTTCACAATTATCGTAAACTAAATTGAAATATCTATAAAAAACCTCTGGGCTTTCAAGAATGCCTCCTATTCTCTTTTCCTTTTCAACTAATAATTCTTAAAAATTGTCAATAGCTTCTAGAATGGTGTATTCACTTTTTTTCACACCATGTGACTCACTCTTTTGATCACGGAGCGTTGGTATAAAAGATCCCCCAGGGCTCTGCGTTGTTGTTGTTGTTGATGTTGTTTTTAATAATGAGGGGTTGAGCTCAGGAAAACTCCGATCAAACAATTGAATTGTTACATTTATTTTTAAACGTAATGAAGTGTTTGGAATATTGTATTCAAAACTAGTCTGTTTACTATTTTCAAAATTTCTTAAGCTGTTTATATTTTGTTCTTAATTCATAAATTGATTATAGGGATAACTTGTTCCATAACTTAAGTAAAACAGGTAAATAAGTAAAATTTTTATTAAATTAGCAAATTTCATATCGGTTTTTTTATTTTTATCTATACACGTGTGAGTCACATTATACAATGATCATATTATATGTTTGTCTATAGTTTTTCACATCAATTATTTCTATATGTGGTCTTTTAAATGAAGTATCCTGGGCTATAGTAATTTCAATATCACCATTACTAAGAATTCGTTCAGTTTCAATTTCAAGATTTTCAAAGCACTTGATACTCAACATTTTTTCCACGTATCTACTATCATAAGTACAACGAATTGGTAGATCAAAATCATCATATTCCAATTTAAAATGTCGATAAAATGCTTGTTTTGCCTCAATGATTCCTCCAATATCAGATTCCTTTTCAATGAGCTCTCTACGAAATGCCTCTATAGCTTTATCTATAGTAAAAGTTCTCATAGGCTTCCCTTCCGTTGAAAAATCATCTTCAGACTATGGTGCGATTGTTGTGGATGGTGAAAATAATCGTATCGTTGACAACAGTTCAATTCCTTCTTCGTCATTAGTTAAAAGAGGCTCACTTTGTTTTAGTAATAATAATGAAATATTGATTGATAAAATATCATTACTATTGGGTAATGTTAAATTAAATTGAATAATTTTCGATTTTTGGTTTATCGCAAGCGCTTTACTATCTAGGTTTTCCCAAAATGGTGCTCCGTAGGTAGTTTTGAAAACAAATAATAATAATGAGATATAACATTTAAATTTCATTGTGATATATCCCTTTGTTTACGTCAATTTAAAATGAGGTTGATATTGAATACAATGTATTTATATACTTACTTTTCTTCTTCTTCTTATTCTCATCCTTTTAAAATAAAAAAAACACTAAAGTTAAGATTTCTAATTCTATTTTATTTCATTATAAATTTAAATTACTAGCCGATATGTATATGAACAAAATATATGCTGATTTTAAAGCACAACGAATTTGTCGTTGGTTGATTTTCACATTACAATCAGTATGGAAATGATATTGACAACGCACAACATCTGGGTGTAAACTAATAATCTAAAGAGATTCATTCCATCACATCCTGTACTCTCCTCTTCAATGTTAAACATCGGCTTTTGGAGGAACTCTGCTATCCATACACTTTTTTCTTGCCCCTTAACATAGACTTTTATGTTCTTCAATGTTTACATCAAATAGTTTTTTACAGATTTAAAACTATCGCTTCCATAGGACCATACTAAATTATGGTGGTTTAATATTAACCAAATAGCTTGTCGTTGATTATCCTTACTCAGATCCGAAAATTCAAATGGAGCTTTTATGTGGAATCAATGGAATTCTTTATTGTTGAGGACCACAGCTATTTCCTTTACAATAAATCTATTATCGTATGCTTTAAAGCCTTGAACATCTACTGTCGCAAACATTATACAAAAAAAAAATAATAAATGTAAGGCGCCATAACCTCCGAAGAGATCTAAGGCCGAGATTCTCTTCCAATTTGCGTCGTGCTCCTCTTGATTTTCCCTACAAATTGGCCGGACGGGACCTACATGTTTTATATAGACTCCAAACGGCATCTGCGAGGCAGATGAGTTTTCTCTGAGAGCTTTTCATGACAGAAATACACCCGGAGCGCTTGCCAAACACTGCCAAGGGGCGAACACGTTTAGAAAAATTTTCTTCTAATTGAAAACCCTTATTTCTAAAATGTTGATGTTGCTTTGCCCGGGGTGCAAACCCAGGGCATACGGTGTGATAGGCGGAGCACGCTACCATCACACCACGGTGGCCGCCACATTATGAAAATTAATAAAGAAATATCTTTGTGATGGTAGGCTTTTTATACGTTAAGCACAGACAGGTGAAGCATAGTTGGGTATAAAATAGAATTTTTATATTTCGCCCACACTTATATACTTTAGAAATATGGACCTTTTAAAAATTTGGAGACCCCCCCCCATTTAAAATCTGAGCTCGATATTCTGCTGCACTGATGAAATTCTAAGCTCTTTTTTTCTTGCAGTCAGAATACAAAACAAACAATTCGAAGCTTTTTCTTATAGATCAGTTAGAACGTATGCGTCTAAATGCAGGTACACAAACTTACAAACTAATAAGAAAATAAACCAAATGTTTAGTCTTCATATTTATTTGCGGTTTTGTGAAATTCTCACATGCATATATATATACATATGCAATGTCGAACAGTTAAGGTTTCTTATCAGCATATTTTTATTTTGTCTCCTGTACAAACATTTCCCAAGCGTAGGTATTAATTCCATTATTTTTTACAAATCTCTTATCATCTAAAAACTTAACGTTACTTTATTTATTTCTTGTGTATACAATTCATGAGATTTTGATCTAAAAATATACATTGAGTAAAAGTACAATTTCTTTTCGAATAAACATCTTTTAAAATCTTTTGCAGAAAGTTTGAGAGTAACACATTGTTTAACACCCTTAATTTTTTAATCTCTTTTTCTTCTTGATCGATGTGAATAGAATACATTTTTGCTCTCAAACCAATAAATTCCTTCATTATTAGTACAAGATTGGGAAAATACTAGTATTGGGGTAAGAGATAGGAAAAAATTAGGTACTAGGATCTTAATAGCAAAACCAAATTTCCATAATCAAAGCAAATTTTCTAATAATTTAATAGCGATTCCATTGAAAAAAGTGTCAACTCTGTACAATAAACCGATACATATTGGTGTGGGGGTGGGGGGATTGGGGAGCAGTCGCTCGATTAGAAATTTATGGGACTCTTTAAAACGGCTCGGGTGTAGTATAGGACTCATTAGAAATATGAGGAGACATTTAAAAATTTGCGGTCCTAGAAATATGAGGGGACATTTAAAAATTTGCGGCCCTTTAAAAATGTAGGGCCCCCATTTAACGATCCTCATTTTTTTACTCAAAATATGTCCAACACATATACTTACATTGAGACAAGTAGCCCTTATCTAAATGTATGTAGTGTTTTTGTTTTAATGTTTATTAATTCATTTTATTTTGTAATATAAGAATGTTAATAATACTACATAGTTTAGATTAATAGTAGATAAATTATTTTTAAGTTCAGTGTAGTTAAATTGATAACTTTGATTAAAGTTGTACCGACTACTTTTATATTAGCGCGCGCGTCCGTCGAGATTGGGTGTCCGTGTTCAACTGTCCTTTTTTGAATCGTTCGTCAGCTGTTCGTATCGTTTTGTAGTTGGCGTTGGTTAAGTGCGGCAACGTTTCGTCTAGTCTGTCCTAACGTGTATAGGGTTGCATTTGCCTTAACCCTTCCTACATTCGGCTATCCTGACAGGGCATTCGACCCGAATGCTGGGTCCCACTTTTTCATGTTTTCGGCTATAGCATAGCTCCTTCGTGGCCCCTCAGTATCCCCAAATTTCTCGACCGAGTACCGTCCATGCTGAAACTTTTCTATTATTTTGTATGGCCCTAGAAACTTTGGCCTTAGTTTTAATCCGGACCCAAATTGAGTTCTTTTTATAGCCACTAATTCTCCTGGTGAATAAGTCGTTTCCTTTACCCGCTTCCTGTCGAAAGATTTCTTATTTTCAGCTTGAATTTTCTGTATATTTTCCCTAGCTTCTTCTCGGTTTGAATCCCGTTCCTCCTCCAACTCTTGTATGTTTTCTTCCTCTATAAGTTTTCGAATGTCAGGATTATCAGTGATCTGCATCTCTACCCCTGTTAGTAATCTAAATGGTGTGTATTTCGTGCTACGGGGAGGTGTATTGTTAATTGTCTGCTGTATCCGATCAACATGCTTGTACCAAGCTTTAGGATTTTCAATGCAAAGTTTTGTTAGCATTGGAACAACAATCTTATGCATACGTTCAACCTGACCATTCCCACGTGGTACTCCCGTTGCAATAAGTAGATGTTGAATCATTTCCTTCTTGCAATATTCTTTAAAAATATTTGCCGTGTATGCCGTGCCTCTATCAGTAATAATTCTTTCTGGGTTTCCAAACAAAACTGCTAATTTTTGTAACTTTTCTACGACTTCTGCTGCCCCTGTACTTTTCGTGGGATAAAGCCACACGAATTTCGAGAAAGCGTCTATTATTACCAGTATGTGGTTATAGCGTTTCTGCGTTTGTTCCATTGGGCCTACGTGGTCTATGTGAAAGGTCCTTAGCGGCCTATCAGCTTTATCAATGGGATTAAGAAAACCCTCCTTCCTGCCTGCCTTCGATTCTGACACTATGCATTCAATACACGCTTTTACTACTTTGGCAACTTTGGCGTTTAAATTTGGGATATAGAAACTTTTTTCTACAATGTCTTGCGTCTTTTTCGTTCCGAAATGTCCTTGACGATGAGCAATTTCTATTACTTCTCGTTCCATTACAGACGGTATTACCAAAATTTCCTTGGTTGGATCTTTGTATAGAATGTCGTACTTCACAAAGTAGTCTTCATAACATCCACCTTCTACAACTTTTCGTATTGCACGCGTCCATTCATCCGATAGCTGAGCTTCCTTAATTCGATGACGTAACGAGTCTCCCACTGCTAGACAAATAACACGACTCAAAGCATCGACGTGTTTCATTTTGGGTCCTGCACGATGCTCTATAATATAGTCAAATTCTTGTAAGAACATAGCCCATCTGGACACTCTTAATGGTACGTCGTCTTTCCGCATTGTCATCGCAAACGCGTTACAGTCTGTTACGATCTTGAACTTTGTACCTAGAACATATACCCTCCACCTCTTTAAAGCTTCAATAATGGCTAGAACCTCCAATTCATAAGAATGGTATTTTTGCTCTGCCGCCGTCGTTTTTCTGCTCATATATTGCACTGGGTGTAACTGGCCGTCTTCGGAGTCTTTCTGCAACAAAACTGCACCGTAACCGAACTTGCTAGCATCTGTATGAATTTCAGTTGTCGCCGAAATATCATATATCTTCAGTACTGGCGAAGAAGTCAACGCGTCTTTAAGTTGCAGAACCGCTGCAGATTCCTGGTCCCCTATAACAAATTTAACATCTTTCTTCAAAAGGTCTGTCAAAGGTCGAGCGATCATCGCATAGTTAGGGATAAAACGCCGGAAATACGATGTAAGTCCGAAGAAACGCTGAAGTGCCTTCCTATCTTTAGGTACTGGAAAAGTTTTAATGGCATTTGTCTTTTCATTCGAGATTTTAATTGTAGAGTTTTCGATTATGTACCCGAGGAAATTTACCGTTCTCTTTAAAAATTGACACTTTTTCCATTTTATCCTCAACCCATTTGATTCTGCTACTGCTAACACCTTTTGCAATTTCATGACACCCTCTTGTTCGTCTTTCGATGGGATTATAATATCGTCCATATAAATGACAACCGTGCCCTCTTGTACCAACTCACGAAATATTGCGAAAATAAACCTACAAAAAACGGCTGGGGAGTTTGAGATTCCGAACGGAACGAAATTAAACTCGTATTTGCCGTTATGTGTCACGAAAGCTGTATATTTTTTAGAATCGTTTTCCAATGGTACGTGAAAAAATTCATCCCTTAAATCTAATGTTGTGAAAACATTTGCCTTTTCTAAACGCTGAAGAACATCATCTATTAGAACCATTGGGAAGTTGTCCTGTACGATTTTCTCATTTAACCTTCTGTAGTCACCACAGAGTCGCTTGGTTCCATCTTTTTTCCCTGCCAGGACAATTGGTGATGCATATGCAGACGTACTGTTCCGAATGATTCCCTCATTAAGCCAGTCTCTAACTTGATTTTCTACTATAACCTGATCTGAAATTGGTAGTCTCCTAGGTCTGCTATACACTGGAACTTCGTCTTTTAAAATTATTTTCATTTCTACTGGTGACGTTTGAGAGGGTTTTGGTTCATATCTCTCTATAATTTTTGTGACTTTATCTCTATCTTCAACATTTAGATGGCTTAGCTCATAGTTAGATTTCGCTTTGAATTCACCCTCTTCAGCTGATAGGCAAATTTGGTTGAATTCCCGTGTAAGCATACGGATGCTTTCATCAGCACTTTTATCTTTCACCACCACACTTTCTCCAGCTTTCGCCTTCTTATCTAAATCCTGTAACCTAATTTGCTTATCGCTTTTTTGCTCGGTAGACTTAAATTTAGCCTGGAATCTAGCACCCTTTTCACCTATAAATACATCGACAAATTTAAGTATATCGTTTCCAAGGACTGCATTATACAAAATGTCCTTCTCCCTAGCGACGTGAAATTTAATCTGAAGATTTAGGCTATCGATTTCGACCTCTTTTGTAAAGCTACCTACCGTTGTGATCTTCATCCCTCCGATTCCCGTAAATTTCTTTGTCTCATTGGATAATTCAATGTCACCTAACAACATGAGTGTGTCATACCGTACTGCACTAATATCGCTACCTGTATCAATTAAAGCACATATAACAACGTTGTTGATAGTAAACTCTTTGAAAACGGGGTTACCTGACTGAGTTAAAGTTATCACTTCGTGGTCGGAAGTCATATGCACTCCGTCCTTCTCTTTTTTCGCCACCTCTTTTTTCACTTCGTCTGGTTTCTTGGATGTACACTCTGTCGCTCTATGCCCAACTTTATTGCATTTAAAACACTTAAATCCTTTCAAACTACAGCTTTTTGCAATATGCCCCTTCATTCCACACTTGAAACACGAGAGTTCATTTGAGGTTTGTTTACCTTCAAGTGCCTTTCCCTCTCCTATGACCCCCTGTGAACTACCCTTCGAGAATGAAGGTTGAGATCTGGACAGCTTAATTTTTTCATACACTTTCAAATGAACTTTTAACTCTTCCACCGTTTGAGCTTGGTATAAAACTGTTTTGTTTTGCCATGAGTCTGGAATACCCCTAACAAAATAATCTATTAAACTTTCTTCGTCAAGATTAGTTCCATTTCCTATCTCTATAAGGGAGTACAAATATTCTCTTAAAGTTTCTGATGGCTTTTTCCGTCGGTTTCTTAGCATTTCATGAACCTCGATTGCTGACAACTTTTTACCAAACTCCTTATTTAACGCAGTTTTCAACGATGTCCAGTCACAAATGTTCGATTGGCTTCTAACATATGCCCTGGCATATCCCTTCAACAATTGTTTTGCATAAACAAATTTTTGTAACTCATTCCAATTAAGCGTTAAAGCATTGTCATCGAAATCTTTTACCCACTGTCCTATACCTGGATACCCTACACCGGTGAAATGTCCCATGGAATCTTCTATATCCCGCAAAGTGAAATGTGATGGTGGTACGGTCGGTACTCGCTGGCTGGTACCGCCCACATCTTCATATACAGACTCATTCTGTTCGCCGTCGGTTACCACATTCTCGGATAGACCTAAATGTTGTAAAAGTCTGTCCTGTAATTCAGCTTTTCTTCCTACTGTGCTTAATCCACACTCTGTCAGTTTTTCCTTTAAACTGTCCACTGTCAATGTTAGTAATGTCTGCGCATCCATATTGTATTCAATATTACACAAAAAAAAACAAAATTTGTTTAAAAAGATTGGATCAATTATGAAATTCTTATTCAAACTTTAATTCAGTTTCAATTTTCAACCCTTAAACGTTTATATGTTATCTTACCTCTGTTAAGCTCTTATTTTTAATTTTCAGATATTGTTGGTGGAATTACCCTTCGAGTTCTAGTTGGAATTTAATATATTTTTACACAAACTTATCTGATTTTGACATCTATTGTTTACTCACATCAACGATTTTATGATGTTTTCTTCTTTTAGCTTACAAATTTTCTTTTTAGAACTACTTTACCAAGACATCTGTCTCTTTCTTTATTTATTTATTTGACTCGCTTTAACGAAACTTTATG
Organism: Eurosta solidaginis; assembly: GCF_040869045.1. Taxonomy (NCBI): domain Eukaryota; kingdom Metazoa; phylum Arthropoda; class Insecta; order Diptera; family Tephritidae; genus Eurosta; species Eurosta solidaginis. The sequence continues at coordinate 65,593,683 of NC_090320.1, read as the reverse complement.
TTAAGCTATCTATCCACCTTCCTCTTTTTGTCAACTTATTTGGATTAAAACAACTTTTTACTCACTTCATCTCTTTATTTCATTTCTATCTTTACATTAACTTCGTTCGTTCTTTTCAACTTACTTTCGGTTTCTTTCAGCTTTGAACTTTTGTTTGCATTCAGCTGCTTTGTTTCTTCTTATAAATTTGGTTATCTTTGTTTTTCTTTAAACTTCTAACAATTTCGTTCTTTTTTTTTTTTTCTTAAATTTTTTTACTCTTTTTCAGCTTTTTACAACTTTGCTTTTTTAGCTTGATTTTTATATTTTCGATTTTCAACAACTTTGCAACAATTTTTTTTCAACTTCACATTTCGTTTTATCAATTTTACATTTCAATCATTTATTATCTTCTGACATCTTTAGCCTTTTACTTCGTATGAATGAAAACTAATAGCAAAATCAATAGCGAAGACAATCGTTAATTTTTCTCGTTTACCAACTTCGGCTTTTGTAATTGAACACAAATTTCTCTTTCTTCTCACGATTCAACTACTGTTCGTGGATCATTAAAATACGACTTTAAATCTAACGATTGTCATGCTATCTATTTTATTCTTTCTTGCTCAGTAGGTACTTCATTCCTCTCTCTGCCGGACAAATGGTGGGTGCTTATCTCTTGATTGCTGCTGCCACTCTTCCTTCAATGCTGTTCTTCTTTCGCATTATCGATTGTTTTGTGATTCCCCTTTCTTCGCATTTTTTTCAACCTTTATGCGTATTTCGACTTTGAACAGTTTTTGTTACTGCGCAATTAGCTGAACGCTGCAGCCTGCGCCACTGAAGCTGACGTTCGTTTTAAATCAAACGATGTGTATACACGATGTATACACATATACACATAACCTCTAAATTTACTTGAGGCTACTTGCGGCACTACGGAGCACCGAGACACTGCGCATTTTTATTTTTCAAATTACATGAATACATCTGTATGCAGTATATATTTTATGTTTTTCAATTTTCGCTTTTAAACACTATCAACTTTTAACATTTTTAGTTTTGCACAATGCAACTAATGTTTTAAAACAAATTTTCTTCTTTTTTTCTTAGTAGCATTGTCAATACGTGAGCACATACGCACATCCACTTGTTCACATCCCGGTTGAGCCCCCAAATTGTAGTGTTTTTGTTTTAATGTTTATTAATTCATTTTATTTTGTAATATAAGAATGTTAATAATACTACATAGTTTAGATTAATAGTAGATAAATTATTTTTAAGTTCAGTGTAGTTAAATTGATAACTTTGATTAAAGTTGTACCGACTACTTTTATATTAGCGCGCGCGTCCGTCGAGATTGGGTGTCCGTGTTCAACTGTCCTTTTTTGAATCGTTCGTTAGCTGTTCGTATCGTTTTGTAGTTGGCGTTGGTTAAGTGCGGCAACGTTTCGTCTAGTCTGTCCTAACGTGTATAGGGTTGCATTTGTCTTAACCCTCCCTACATGTATGTATATGGATGGGTGTGTCTGTATGTATTCTGCGGTTTGTTGATATATCTATGGGGTATTCCATCCCATTTCAACCAATTTTGAACCCGAACCCTTTAGAATTGGCTGAAAGTTTTTCTTCTTTTTCTAGCTTACGAAAGACGTTTTTCAGAAGTTTTTCAAATTTTTTTATCCAACTCAAAAAAAGTTATGAATTTAAAAAAAACATCGTTTTTGTTTTCAAAATGCTATAACCTTTTTCAAAAATCGACCGTTTAAGATCTTTTTTTTTTTAAATTTGTTTTTAAATGTACTTTTCGGAAAAATTCAATCAATTCTGCAATCATCCCCACTAATCCAGGAGTGGGCCGAGAATTTTTTTTTTTATTTAATTGAAAAAAAAACTTTAAAATTTTTTTTTGTATTTTTTCCGATAAGCACATTTAAAAACATTCAAAATATTTAAAACTTTTTTTGAGTTGGAAAACGGTGTTTTTTCAAAATGCTATAACTTTTTCAAAAATTAACCGTTTGGGATCATTTTTTTTTTTTAAATATGTTTTTAAATTTTAATTAAAAATTAAATATTTAAAACTTTTTCTGAGTTGGAAAACGGTGTTTTTTTTCAAAATGCTATAAATTTTTCAAAAATTGACCGTTTGGGATCATTTTTTTTTAAATATGTTTTTAAATGTACTTTTCGGAAAAAATACAAAAAAAATTTTAAAGTTTTTTTTTTAATTAAATAAAAAAAAAAATTCTCGGCCCACTCCGGGATTAGTGGGAATGATTGAAGTTTTTTATGAGATAAAAAGGGCGAAATTCGAAAAATCTCGAAAAACTGAAAAATTACAAAAAAAAACTTTAAAAATTTTTTTGAATTTTTTCCGAAAAGTACATTTAAAAACAAATTAAAAAAAAAAGATCCCCAACGGTCAATTTTTGAAAAAGTTATAGCATTTTGAAAACCAAAAACGGTGTTTTTTTAAAAATTCATAACTTTTTTTGAGTTAGATGAAAAAAATTGAAAAACTTCTGAAAAACGTCTTTCGTAAGCTAGAAAAAGAAGAAAAACTTTCAGCCAATTCTAAAGGGTTCGGGTTCAAAATTGGTCGAAATGGGATGGAATACCCCATATATATATAATTGATATGCTGTCATGTTTACGGCAAAGCTCTGCTAAAGGTAAAAAGCTCTAAGCTTTTTCTTATACACCACAAATCTTTTTCTTATGCGCCACCTAGCGGAAGATCTGCCAGAACACGCCACCTAGCGGTGAGATCGGCCAGAGGTGAAATCAGAAAGAACACAAACCGGAAGAACGGATGCGACACCTAGCGGTGTATAGATCGGTCAGAGGTGAGATTAGCCAGAACACAAACGGGAAGAACGGATGCGACACCTAGCATGTATGTGTGTGTGTGTATATACTTTTCCTTGCATAATTTTTCCCATACAAAATTGGGCTAGAACCCGCATTTCCATACTACTTTTAGCTTAATAATTTAATATTATGTGAGTACAATTAAATATATAATGTAGAACGTACTTGCATCTAGATATTAAATTCAAAGTTTGTAAGAAGTAGCCATTAGCACCATAATGTCTTAATGATTTTGCACATCTTTCCGTTCGAAAGATACGTGGTTTCATATTTATTCTAACTCTAAGTGTATATTCTGGGGTTGATTCTTCTGGAATGTCTAAGTTATGCTTTGATAAGTTATTTTTAAGTTTATAAAATAATATTAAAGTTTGAAGGATGGAGTTCTTCCGGACATCAAGCCTGTCTTGGTATATTAGTTCACTTGCTGTCCTTAGCGGCAAATTTAAAATGTTTTTTATTATTTTATTTTGAATTCTTTGTATTTCATTTGTTAGCTGCTCGGAACAAGTGTTCCAAATTGGATTTAAATAATTAATATGTGACATAACCAAAGCGTTGTACAGAAGCCGCATGTGTTTTTGTGGAATAAGTTTTCGATTCCTATAAATAGCAAAATTTAGTGGTATTAATTTCATTTTCAATTTGTTGATATGTTCTCGCCAGTTTAAATTGACATCAAACCAAATTCCGAGGTACTTTAAATTGTCCACTCCCTAAATAAAGCTGCCCTCCAGATAAATTCCCTTCAAATCATTCAAACAAGGTATATTTTTATAATTGTTGAATATTATAAAGTTAGTTTTAGATAGATTAATTTTTAATAAATTACGCTGAAACCATTGTGAAATTAACTTAAGATCTCTTTGCATATTAGCCAAGAGGTCATCGAGAGTATCAGTAGCATACAAAAAGGTTCCGTCATCGGCATAGAATTGCGGAATTCCATTCAACTCAAGTTTAAATATGTTGTTTATATATAATAAAAATAATGTGGCAGCTAACTTCGATCCTTGTGGAACGCCAGATTTAATATTTTTAATTGAGCTTTTTGTATCTTTGATTTGGACAAATTGTTTTCTATTAGTTAAAGAGCTTTCGAAGAGGTTAATAGCACTGCCATTAACACCCAACTCCTTAAGCTTTTGGATAATAATGTAGATATTTACTGAGTCAAACGCTTTGCTGAGATCTATCGAGAGCATTGCAACATATTTTTTCTTATCTAAGTTTTCATATAAAAATTCTGTGCAATTGATACTGGCAGATCATGTGCTCGAGTTTTCGGTAAATCCAAACTGATTATTGCTTCTTATATTGTTAATTTTAATAAAATGTTTGAGTCGGTTTAGCAAAATGCTTTCGAAAACCTTATCGATTGCACTCAATTTTGTTATTGGCCTGTAGTTTGAGCAAACCTCCTTGCTTCCAGATTTGTGAATGGGAACTACAGACCCGATTTTGTAATTCATCTGGATACTGACCGCTCTCGAAGCACTGATTTATAAAATTTGACAAAAATTTTGTTTAAATTCCATCGGGCCCGTTGCCGACCTTGGGTTAAGGCTGCAAATTGCACGGCTTACTTCCTCGATATTGCAGTGACTCATATCAAAAGCAAGAGGTATTTCAGCTTCGGGCTCTGGGGAGTACTCAAAGTCTTCCAGAGTGTTTGTAATGTTTATAAAATAGTTATTAAAAGCATCGGCTATTTCAGAATGTTTTGTTAAAAATTTCCAGAGACGATGCATTCTTTTGCCCATATATAATCTGATTAAGAACTCCGATGTTTTAGCACTAGATTCGATATTTTGTTCTATCTGGCTTCCATAAAACTCCCTTCTTGCTCTGTATATTTTATTGCGCGTTAAAGTTTAAAGTTCTAAATTGAGTTTCGAAATGCAAGTTATTCTGATACTTCTTCTTCAGTTTGTAAAATTTATTTCTCTCTTTGATTAAAGCTAAAATTTCGTTATTCATCCTTGTTTTTTAATATTTTTATTTGATTTTTTGACACATTTAGTGCAATTTTCAATACTTATACATAGCTGCCTATGAAAGTCTGAAAAGTTTGTCTGATTTAAAATGGTATTTAAGTGGTTATTAATTTCAAACAGAGTGTAATCAAAGACTTTTATTTCATTTTCTTGCTGTTCAAAGTTTTTTATATTATTATTCACAGTTAGTGATAAAAGTCTATGATCAGATAAAACATTGTCATCTAACGATTAAGTATAAGCGCATTCTACTAAATCTGTTAGAGCATGATCAATTATAGTTTTTGAACCATTTCCTTTTCTAGTATAAATCTCGTGATTCAACTTATTTAAAAAAAGAAACCCTTACTAAATACGGCGTTCACATAATTAATGATGTCGATATTTGATTTTAGTAGGTTTAAGTTAAAATCACCAACTATGATGGATCTCTTATATTTCAAAATATCATTCTCAAACTTTTCAACAAAAGAGCGCAGAATCTATAGATACATGACACATGCATATTTGCTTTGATTAATTTTACGGTCAAAGAGCTGCTTCCTCCATATTCAATTGCAAATACTAATGAGGATGGAATAGTTTTATGTATGAAAATGGCACATCCAGCTGCTCTATTGGATGTTCGGATTGCAAAATAAGCATTATAATCTCTCAGATTAAAATATTTGCTTTAATTATCATATATCCATATCTCACTTAGCGCTAATATATGAATAGTTTTTCCCTCGATTAATTTTTGGTGAATCAACATATCTAACTCGATTACCTTATTTCTAATGATTTGTATATTTAAGTATAGTATATTAATATTTTTATTATTGTTGTTGACTGCCGCGGTATAGCTATTGCATATTATCAACTTACGCAATTATAATATTTATGCAACATTTTGTTTTCTTTGATATTAATTCAAGTTTTGTCTTTGATATTAATTCAAGTTACACTTTTTAAGCGTGGTGACCGATAAGAAAACAAATATTTTACTTTTATTGAATAAATGAGAAGTTAATATTGACTTTAACTTTAACTTTAACTTTAACTTTATGATAGAGATCCAATTTTATGTATTTGGCCTGTTGCTAACACCGAACCTTTTTCGAACCTTTTCGAATCTTTTTTGATTTAGTCGCCAAGCCCGCGATAAAATCTATGCAATAGCTTAAAAATATAAAAAACTTAATTCTTATTTCCTATAGTAATTAGCTCAATTTTTTTATATCTTCTAATTCTTATATTTGTATGGCAGTAGTCTCACTCTCTTTCCGAACAAACACTTTCGCAGCTTTTACCCACACGTATATATAATTCTTCTTATTTGCTTCGATTTTGACCTTCTTCCATAGATCGCTAAGCTCCTTCTCCAACAGCTGATGAAAGTTTACATTTTTCCCCTTCATATCTACATTTCTTAGAATTTACATCTATTTACATCTATCCGCACACCTTTCTTCCTAAGATCAAAGCATTTGGTTTTGAATTCAATATTGCTCATTTTAACTACTATGGGATATGTTTTGAATCTTCTGCTTTCATTTTGATAGACATCGATAATGCTATCATTGCTAATATTTGCATTTACTTGCGCAGCAATTTTTATTACTACATTTTTTAAGTCACTGTGTACTAGCTTTGGTAGATTTGTTTTTATAACATTGTTTATACTCAGTTGAGCAGAGCTCACATAGTATATTAACTTTGATTGGATAACGGTTGGTTGTACAGGTATAAAGGGATCGAGATAGATATAGACTTCCATATATAAAAAATCATCAGGATCGAAAAAAAATTTGATCCGTCCGCCCGTTAACACGATAACTTGAGAAAATTTTGAGGTATCTTGATGAAATTTGGTATGTAGGTTCCTGAGCACTCATCTCAGATCGTTATTTAAAATGAACGATATCGGACTATAACCACGCCAACTTTTTCGATATCGAAAATTTCGAAAAATCAAAAAGTGCGATAATTCATTACCAAAGACGGATAAAGCGATGAAACTTTGTAGGTGAGTTGAACTTATGATGCAGAATAGAAAATTAGTAAAATTTTGGACAATGGGCGTGGCACCGACCACTTTTAAAAGAAGGTAATTTAAAAGTTTTCCAAGCTGTAATTTGGCAGTCGTTGAATATATCATGATGAAATTTGGCAGGAACCTTACTCCTATTACTATATGTATGCCTAATAAAAATTACCAAAATCGGAGAACGACCACGCCTACTTAAAAAATTTTTTTTTTTAAAGTAAAATTTTAACAAAAAATTTAATATCTTTACAGTATATAAATAAATTATGTCAACATTAAACTCCAGTAATGATATGGTGCAGCAAAATACAAAAATAAAAGAAAATTTTAAAATGGGCGTGGCTCCGCCCTTTTTCATTTAATTTGTCTAGGATACTTTTAATGCTATAAGTCGAACAAAAATTTACCAATCCTTGTGAAATTTGGTAGGGGCTTAGATTCTAGGACGATAACTTATTTCTGTGAAAAAGGGCGAGATCGGTTGAAGCCATGCCCAGTTTTTATACACAGTCGACCGTCTGTCCTTCCGCTCGGCCGTTAACACGATAACTTGAGCACAAATCGATATACATATCTTTACTAAACTCAGTTCACGTATTTATCTGAACTCACTTTGTATTGGTATAAAAAATGGCCGAAATCCGACTATGATCACGCCCACTTTTTCGATATCGAAAATTACGAAAAATGAAAAAAATGCCATAATTCTATACCAAATACGAAAAAAGGGATGAAACATGGTAATCGGATTGGTTTATTGACGCAAAATATAACTTTAGAAAAAAACTTTGTAAAATGGGTGTGACACCTACCATATTAAGTAGAAGAAAATGAAAAAGATTTGCAGGGCGAAATAAAAAACCCTTGCAATCTTTGCAGGAATACTGTTCGTGGTATTACATATATAAATAAATTAGCGGTATCCAACAGATGATGTTCTGGGTCACCCTGGTCCACATTTTGGTCGATATCTGGAAAACGCCTTCACATACACAGTTATGGAATCGCATCTTTGGTGAAAGCAGTAAGGAAGGCGGTCGGCATAATGTGGTGGTGCACAGTGGCTAGTCATTGTCGGCTGGGGCGGGTCCTTGCCAACCTTACTGTTCCTGCGCCATAATCAGAAAAAAGTTCCTATCATGCCTATCAAAACCAACAGCTGTCAAATTCAAAAAAAAAAACCGACAGAAGCGCAGAGCCGACTCAAACGCTTATAAATTCAAACTAAAACAACATCCGGACGAACCGGATGCCAAATAAAAAAATAACCGCAAACAAAATTTACCGAACCGGACATGGCCGGTTACTAACGCTGAAAATCAAACTCAAAAAAAAAAAAAAAACCGCTGGAAATTTAAAAGAAAACAAACAAAAGAAGAAATGGGCCGAATATATAGAGGGGCGCCGCCGGTGGTGTTGCGACGCCCGGTGCTTAGCCCACCCTCAAAATCCATGGCCACCGACGCACCTAAATTTCGGTGGCCCCTTACCTGTTTCCTATGTGCCTTCTAAATAATCGAGGAAGTCAGCATTCCCATTTTAAATAAAAAATGTATTGACAATTCATTTTAATGAAGACTTAGGCAATATATATACTAAGACTAACTACCTTTAAACAAAATTTTTTTTTTTGTCTTTTTTGTTTTTTTTCCGTCTTCTAAAGAGTTAAAATTAATTATATTTTAACAGCAGTAAAATAGGTTGTACCTATCTTTTGTCAATTAAATCAAACGAGCTTTCATTCGCTCTGTGAGTGTGCTTACGTTTTCTTTAACTAAGCGTATATGAGGATATATTTAGTTATACAATTTTTCATACGAATACGTATATATTAACCCACTTATTTATCAAAACCAAATAAAAGATTTATAAAACATTTTAGAACGAAATTTCCTAATAAACATTCATTTGGCAGGGCCTTATAAACATGTTTTATTTTTTTTTTTGAATAAGGTGGTTAGTATACATTTTTTTTGTCACAACTTTCGAGACACAAATTATTAGTAAATAAATTGACATGAATATTAAGTACTGCCGACTTGCATCGTGAGCACGTTCAATTGTTTCGAAATTTTACGAAATCAAAAAAAAGAAAAGTTATATTTAGTATATTTAGTGACGGAACGGAGTTGAATTCATTGGATCGCTACGTCACTAATACGAAAATTAGGAATCAAATCTAGATCTGATTAATTTGCCATTAATTGATTAAACATTAATGTTCTGTAATAAAGGGCGGTGATACCTTAATACGCGTGTCATATATACGGGCACATATTTATTGCCTCATTAATTCTATGTTACTATATCCTAATTATAGTAGCTTCTCCATATAGTTCAAATGGGGGTTGTGTTGGTTCTCTTATTGTTTAAAATTCATTTTATAACTGAACAGCAAAATTGTAAAATTGTTATACATTCAAATTGAGTTAGCAATGCGCATTTGTATTAAAGTATTACGTAATGTAACATACTATTCAAATATACGTACGTCGTTTCACTTAGGACCCTAAAGCTCGTTTTTGTTTTCTATTCTCAGTTAGACATATCCAATTTGATTACAGAAAAAAAACTAATTTTATCTATCACTACTATGTAGGAAAATGCAAAATAAATGCATCTAAATAATTGAATCAACTGGAGCTGATCTCCAGTAGAGCTAGACTGTAGTGCCCTAAATGAATCAAGGCGCACCTCTGTGCGTAAACTTCACATGTATGTACCATTTTTATATACAGGTAAACATATTCCTACCAAAGAAAACCAACTGTTTAATTACAAAAATTCTTCTTTAAAGTTTAGGTACAATTCATACAATTTTTGGTTGTCTAATCCTAACTTCTCTTTTCGGGTTATTTTAATTTAAAAGAAGTACATGTAGTTATGTCAAATTGAATTGGTTAGCAACTAACTACTTTAGTAAGACTCACCCGGTAGACTGGTACTTACATGGCTGCCAGAGTACGTACCGTGGGCCCCTGCCGGCGTGGTTACTGGTGACGTTGTTGTTGCTGGTTAAGTTGTCGCGGTTGGTTAACATTTATTTGATGAGTTCCCGTATTTGTTGCTCCTACGCCACCTGCTCCTATTGTTGGTGTATTGTGGTTACCGTTGTTATTGTTAAAATGACGGAGGTTGCTATTACGTTGCTGTGTACGACGCATTAGTGGCAATTGTGTTTGGCTGCGAGTAATTCTATTGCTGTTGCCACTAATGTGGTTGCATCCATTGCTCTGGTGATGCCGCACATCATTCGATGTACTCTATTCCAAATTTTTTTACGTTTATTTCGAGCTAAATTTGCGTAACCTTTTGCTGCTGCGCTTTGTTGTATCTAATGAAATTGCTTCTTTTCTGGAAACCCGTGGTTATCCTTTCTTTTCGCTGACGCACTAATTCCTTCTGTATTTTTCTTCTAGTATTCGAATGTGATTTCAGAATCAATGCTGTAACTAGTTTGTGTTCCACAAACCCTCTCGTTTGATACCCATGTCATACAAACACATTCCAGGGTTACCCTAGGTTCATTTTCCTACATGGTTATTTTCCCTTATCTTGTCACCATAGCTCTCAACTGAGTATGTAATGTTCGGTTACACCCGAAATTAACCTTCCTTACTTGTTTTATTTTTATCTTGCTCCAATTCCATTACGTTTCGTTCTAAGTTTTTCATTTTCATTTTGACATTTTCACCATTTGTTTTAAAGCGGAATCATTGGTGACGTTTGTCGTATCGCTGTAGTCGTATCCCTAACATAACCCTATACGATACATTGTTATCGATTAATGGTGCCTTAACCTAAAAATCGTTAAAATTTCATAAAAATTAAGAAAACGCAAGAAATTACAAACATATTCCACAAAAAATAAGTCTCCTAGTCATAACGTATCAAAAACAATGAATAAAATCTACAAAAAGTTATTAAATTCACCAACTCAAATATTTTTAGGTTATGGATATGGCGAAAAACCAAAAACCAATTGGTTGGCTACGATACGGTTACGACCTTAGCGTTACGATATGGCACCAATAATCGATTACCTTGATTCCCATAAGGTTGGTCGAATCAGCTGTTATAAGGTTACCGATACGGTTACCGATAACGCACCAATGTCTGCAGCTTTAAGCTTTTTCAGTTCTTCAGTTTCTGAGAGCATCAAAGCTGTCACTGATGTGCTCTTGCGACTCTTTTATTTTTTTCATCGCTCTTTCTTGTATTTTAAATTCTTTGTTTAATTTTCCTATTATCGAAGATAGGTCAACAGAAGTAGTTTCATTATCACTTGAATCACTTAAAACTGAAATGTTTTCTTCATTGTTGTGTTTTTTTTTTGTTCTTGTTTTTGGCGCCATTTCTTTAACTTCTTTTGCGTTCTTCAATTTTTCGACACAAAACTTTAAAGTTTTATTTTTATGTTTGTGAATATAATATTTCACGTACAATTCACTCTTTCGAAAAAGGCACCCAAAAAGTATGTTTTTATAGGCCTTCAAAAACTTGATTTATAATTTATTATTTACTGAGCTTAATTTTGCATCCTCTCACTTCATTGACATTCGTCACATTAATGAAGTAATTAAAACCCCTAATTTGTGTTCTTATGGAACTGTTTGAGATCCCCCTACCATGACTCTTTGTAAAACGCCATATGCAATCCTTTGAGGCAAGACTAACAACCCTTGGTTTGGATACGTTGAACTGGCTGATCTGTGAGGAGGTCACATAGACTGAATAAGTCCACAGTGTTATCAGAAGTATGCTCAACGACCAAACTGAAAACCCCAATCAGAAACCAGGACCTATGTTGTAAAATAACTCGGTCCTCTTAGCAAATATGCTACTTGCTGCTTTTAGATCTGATAGCTGTGCCACTCCTTATAGCTGGAGTCTTATCCTTATGAGCGCTGGCACGAGCACAAATCTTGCTACATCGCTTTCTCAACCAACCTGCACTTCGTACATCTGCTATCAATGACAAGGCCTAATTTAAAAGCATATGACGAAAGAAGGCAGCGCCCAGTGAGAATGATAAGAGAAACTTTGTTATAAGACCTGCACATGACATTTGACACTTAGCAGCACCGCGCTTGGTTCTACGCCTTTCCTGCTTGGTCGATTATGTGCAGCTCTAGTCTTATTTTAATCCCGCCCAATCTGATTGGAACATCTACGGAGCAACCTTCGATCGATGCGTCCTATTTAGCCAGCTCATGCACTTATTCATTTCCATATATTCCGTATGGCCAGGGACGTAATATAAATGTAGATTTTCCCCTATTTTGATTCTTTTCAGGGATTGCTTACACACTAACACACTTTATATGTTGCGTTATGACAGATTATAGCTTAAGCTATTTTCCTCCAGTGTTTCTATTGCTTTATTCACTGCAAATACTTTTTTTAAGGTTAGTTACAGCTTCTTGACAAGGCGAATGTATACAAGGTGATGGCAAAGAGAATTCAACCCAATGTGCAATGCAGAACAATATCAAGCAAGGCGAATTCAGTACCAGGTGTTGTTATCCCAACAGCTGATTGCTTCTTCTTGATTATTTTCCATACAGTGCCTTGTACTTTATTATGTCAGTTAATCGAAATCAATTAAAATTTTCTTTTGACTTGACATTCTTCTGCACGGCGAATTGGTTGAATTCGCTTTGCCCCTGGTATGGATTCGCCTTGATGTCAAGTGAAAAAATTTCCTTTGATTTCGATTAACTGACATCTTGATGCACCAAGGCGTTGTACGGAAATATCAAGAAGAAGCAATCAGCTGATGTGATAACACCACCTGGTACTGAAATCGCCTTGGCTTCTTAACATAACTTTCTATAAGCTATCGGTCAAAAAACAACCAACTTTCAAGGCGCATATACAAGGTGATACCAAAGCGAGTTCAACCAATTCGCCTTGCAGAATGTCAAATCAAAAGCAAATTTTCATTGATTTCGCTTAACTGACATATAGTTGTACAAGGCGGTGTATGGAAAATAATCAAGAAGAAGCAATCAACTGTTGGGATAACAACGCCTGGTACTGAATTCAGCTTGCCAACTTTAGAATCTATTTTAATTGCCATTGAAGCATTTTCAAAATATTGTATGGGAGGTATATTCTATAGTGGTCCGATCCGGTCGATTCCGACAAATGTCAAATCCCCCATCAAAATATGCCTGCTTACCAAATTTCATCAAGATATCTCAAAAATTGAGGGACTAGTTTGCGTTCAAACAAACGGACAGACGGACATGGTTAAATCAACTCAGCTCGTCCCCTGGTCGTTTTGGTATACTTATTGGTGGGCCTAACGGAAACATATACTTAAAAAATGATTTGGAGCCTTGAAAATGAAAAAAATCAATTCGAACAAAACAAGTCGCAAAAACCAAAAAAAAAATTTTTTTTAAAAACTGCTAATGCCAACGTTTTTATCGCATAATTTTAAGTGGGATAGGAACTATGAGACAAATTCGTTTTCCTCGGCAGCACTTTTGCACGTTTCTGAAGAAACCCTTAAAAAAAAATGGCGAAAAAATAAATTTTTTCACCAAAACACTCCTCAAAACCCAAAAAATATTTTTTTTTTTTCAAAAAACTGTTATCGCCAAAGTTTTTAGCGGACAATATTTAGTCGGACAGGGAATACATGAACATTTTAAAATCAAATGAAAATTTTTTAAGTAGGTCATGAAAAAAACCTTAAAAATCAAAGAAAACAATTAAGGAAGCCTAAGTTCGGGTTTAACCAAACATTACATACACAGCTGAGAGATATGGAGACAAAATAAGGGAAAATCACCATGTAGGAAAATTAACCTAGGGTAACCCTGGAATGTGTTTGTATGACATGTGTATCAAATGGAAGGTATTAAAGAGTAGTTTAAGAGGGAGTGGGCCATAGTTCTACATGTGAACGCCATTTAGGGATATCGCCAAAAAGGTGGACCAGGGCTGATTCTAGAATTTGTTTGTACGATATGGGTATCAAATGAAAGATGTTAATGAGAATTTTAAAAGGCGTGGGCTTAGTTCTATAGGTGCACGCCTTTTCGAGATAACGCCATAAAGCTGGACCAGGGGTGACTCTAGAATGCATTTGTACAATATGGGTATCAAACGAAAGGTGTTAATGAGTACTTAAAAGGGAGTGGGGTTTAGTTCTATAGGTGGACGCCTTTTAGAGATATCGCCATAAAGGTGAACCAGGGGTGACTCTAGAATTTGTTTGTACGATATGGGTATCAAATGAAACGTGTTAATGAGTATTTTAAAAGGAAGTGGGCCTTAGTTCTAAAGGTGGACGCCTTTTCGAGATATCGTTATAAAGGTGGACCAGTGGTGACTCTATAATGTGTTTGTACGATATGGGTATCAAATTAAAGGTATTAATGAGGGTTTTAAAAGGGAGTGGTGGTAGTTGTATATGTGAAGGCGTTTTCGAGATATCGACCAAGATGTGGACCAGGGTGACCCAGAACATCATTTCTCGGGTACCGCTAATTTATTTATATATGTAATACCACGAACAGTATTCCTGCCACGATTCCAAGGGCTTTTGATTTCGCCCTGCAAAACTTTTTCATTTTCTTCTACTTAATATGGTAGGTGTCACACCCATTTTACAAGGTTTTTTCTAAAGTTATAATTTGCGTCAAAAAACCAATCCAATTACCATGTTTCATCCCTTTTTTTGTATTTGGTATAGAATTATGGCATTTTTTTAATTTTTCGTAATTTTCGAAATCGAAAAAGTGGGCGTGGTCATAGTCGAATTTCGGCAATTTATTATACCAATACAAAGTGAGTTCAGATAAGTACGTGAACTGAGTTTAGTAAAGATATATCGATTTTTGCTCAAGTTATCGTGTTAACGACCGAGCGGAAGGACAGACGGTCGACTGTGTATAAAAACTGGGCGTGGCTTTAACCGATTCCGCCCTTTTTTACAGAAAACAGTTATCGTCCTAGAATCGAAGCCCCTACCAAACTGCATAAGGATTGGTACATTTTTGTTCGACTTATGGCATTAAAAGTATCATAGACAAATTAAATGAAAAAGGGCGGAGCCACGCCCATTTTGAAATTTTCTTTTATTTTTGTATTTTGTTGCACCATATCATTACTGGAGTATAATGTTGACATAATTTACTTATATACTGTAAAGATATTAAATTTTTTGTTAAAATTTTACTTTAAAAACATTTTTTTTTAAGTGGGCGTGGTTTTTCTCCGATTTTGCTAATTTTTATTAAGCTTACATATAGTAATAGGGGTAACGGTATTGCCGAATTTCATAATGATATCTTCAACGACTGCCAAATTACAGATTACAAAACTTTTAAATTACCTTCTTTTAAAAGTGGGCGGTGCCACGCCCATTGTCCAAAATTTTTATAATTTTCTATTCTGCGTCATAAGTTCAACTCACCTACCAAGTTTCATCGCTTTATCCGTCTTTGGTAATGAATTATTGCACTTTTTGTGTTTTTCGAAATTTTCGTTATCGAAAAAGTGGACGTGGTTATAGTCCGATTTCGTTCATTGAGTGCCCAGGAACCTACATACCAAATTTCATCAAAATACCTCAAAATTCACTCAACGGACGGACGGACATGGCTCAATCAAATTTTTTTTCGATACTGGTGATTTTGATATATGGAAGTCTATATCTATCTCGATTCCTTTATACCTGTACAACCAACCGTTATCCATTCATAGTTATTATACTCTGTGAGCTTTGCTCAACTGAGTATAAAAAAAGTCAAAAAACTAAAATTTTGCAGGCTCGAAAATAATTTTTTCGGGTATGCTTAGTGGAACTTTTTTTCCTGAGCCCAAAACCTATCGAAAAATCGATGGCGCGATATAGGTTTATAAATCGACCCAGCTTATTAAGCATAGCATACATTTTGGCGCGTTGTCATATAAATGTGAACGAAAAATGTGGAAATTTATGAATGTATGTATGCAACCGATCGAGTATTGTAGATATTTGTTTATGTAGTAACTATAGCAAGAAAATATTGCATGAATAAATAACTGGGAGCTCTTCGAGCGAAAATATTGGTGGGATGAAAGAAAAATATGTATTTGATTTGACTGTGAAAAGGTAGCAAGTGAGCAGGTATATTTATACGTATGTATGCATGTCGTCAGAGTACATATTACATTGCAGCTTACTCATACCAACAAATTTACAGCGAAAGGTAATAAAAAATGAAATATTACCGCTATTCGGCATGCCATGAAAATCGGATAACATATTTTATGCGAAAATATATTATTTATTGCGCACAGAGGGCGAAACATTTCAGATTCGTGGGCGCCAATGCGCACACCATCACCACCACCAATACCAACACAAGTAAACACCAACAAAAGTGAGAGTAGTAAAAAACTTCAAGAGGAAAAGCAAGAGATTGCATATAAGTTTATTCCATAGATTCGACATAGTTGGGCATAGGGCACTAAAGTTTTAGTGTACTGTTCATTCCATTTACTTAACCACGCTTCACGGTTTAAAGGTTAAAGGCCTTCCCACAAAGTACCACCCACCGCTTTTTATTTTCGTTGATTCTAGGTTGATTCCATCCTCCGCCTACCACACCGAAGGTTCAAGTGCCGGACAAAGCAACATCAACAACTTTGAAAAAAGTTCGCCCTCAGCAGTGGATGATAAACACTCATCTGCCTTGCATTTGCCGTTCGTAGTCCGCATAAAAAGTAAGTGTAAGTCCCGTCCCGCCCATGTGTAGGGAAAATTGAAAAGAAACCCTACTCGAATTGAAAGAGAAGTTCGGCCAAAAACTCTTCGGAGGTATGTAAATCGAGGCAAGTGTTTAATTTTTTATTTTATTTTTCTATTTCTAGGTTGGGACCGTCAGGGTTGTGTTTTAACACTCGCCACATAAAACCGCACTTCAACAAAAATTCCAATGTAACCTTAGATAGGTTAGATTGAACTGGTGGGTACTTGAGGACCTCATATAGTCTGAATGAGTCCGTAGCGTTATCAGATCTTTGTTTAACGACAAAACTGAAAAATCTTATAAAAAACCAGGACCCGTATTATAAAATAATTTCGTCCTCTTGCAAAATGCTAGAAGCTCTTTAGGTCATATGCCACTTGCTGTTTCTAGAGCTGACAGCTGTATTGCTTATAATAGCATCGCTACAACAACAACAACGCTGTGATAGTAGATGCCTTAGTCACTAGTTTAATGATGCAAAACTACTGATAGAGTCGGTGAAAGAAAAATGTGTGAACGGTTCATTGATGGCCCAAATGACGGGTGAAGTAAGGCGATATTGAACATTTGTTTTGTGCATATCTACATAACTACTGGAGTACACGCCACAACGTTCGCCCATCGTATATATTGTTGTTTTTGCATTCACGATAAAGCAACTTCCCAAAGGTTTTCAGGGAAGTATTATTGATGTTGGTAGATCGAATATCCGGTACGCTTTGCAGCTAGCTATTCTGAGTACTAGCCCGCCTATCTCGAAAAAACAATTATACGATCACAATGATTTTTATATGTCATCTTACCATTCTTCCCTCCCATAACGAACTTGTTCCCAGATACTTGCCTGCTAAATACCCTCAAATGTAACCCTAAATTGTAGGTCTTAAAATATTTGCTACCCTTGTCATAAAAAATATATATCTCGTTATCCGAAGCAGGTCTGGATCTTACATTGGATTATGGTTTCATTTTCATTTACTGAAAATTTTTCTGCTACAAGTAAATTCCATCGGAAAAACTTGAGTGCATTGTGCCCAACTATGGTTTTCAAACATCCTTCCAGCAATGCGCATTGTCGTGTAGTCGACCTCCTTTCCTGGTTACCAATTTTCTTGTTGACTGTTCAGTTGATATTTTCGTGGTGAAAATGCATCTGTATGCTACATATGTACGTATGTAGTATGTTTGTAAAAATATAGTTCTAGGTGACTATCGAAATGCAAACACGATATTTTTTTTTCGAACCAAAAGCCAATACATAACACCAACAACAACAACAACAACAACAACCAACCTGCCAACCTGCAAAGTTTCATTTATAAAAATATTTAGTTACCAATGTTTGTTGTCTGTTGGAAAATGAATTGTTGTTGTTGTTGTTGTTGCTATTATCGAATTTGAGTTGCTACCGCAGTTACTCTCTTTCACTTTTCCATGTTTTATGAGGCTTGCAATTCCGACTGATATACTACCTAAATATTTTATAAGCAAAGCGACAATAAAAAACACATAACAACAAAAAGTCAAGCTATTTATACGACAACAACAACAATATTTCATACGTATGTATGTTTATGTATAAATATATAACCACTAAGAGGAGCAGCTAACAGACGTAGAGTTGTCGGCATTATTTATGCTCTTAGTCGGAGTAACTTTATTTATTATTTTTGTTATTATATTTTAGTTAGTAATATATGAGCTCATAAAAAAAAGGAATATAAAACAGAAATCATTGCAACGGAGTGTTTTCGTATGTAAAATTTGCATACGTCCTTATGTTTAATATTTACGTATCGTTAATCAAATTTTATTTTTAAGTTTTCAATGAATAATGTTTGTATTAAAATGTTTAAGAAGATGGATGGATGGCAGATGAAGTCGAGAGCTGAAGAGGTCGGTGTATCTTTATTGGAGACTTAAGCGTTGGAGTGCGTGCATTGGCAGCCGAGCGGTGGCTTATGGCAAATCATTGCCAGGTCAAGTTTAAACCCGATATTTTGCAGGACTCTCTGGACTGCGTGACGTAATGTCCCCAAAGCTCAAAATCTCACGGAACCTTGAAGAGTCCATTGTGGACAGGACCCACTGGGAAACAGGGATTCCCTACAATGACCCTGATTCAGAGGTCTGGTTCACGCATGGGTCCAAATTCGATGACGGTAGAACGGGAGATGGCATCTATGGGCCGAATTGCAAGAAATCGATACCAAGGGGATGCTACCCCTCCATATTTCAGGCAGAAATCCACGCAATAGAAGTCTGCGGTAGAGAATGTCTTCGGAGAGGCTCATCCTCGAGGAGCATATACAGCCAGGCGGCCCTGCGTGCCTTACAATGCTACACTGTTACATCTAAGCTAGTGGATGACTGAAATCCTTAATGACCTGGGAGCCAAAAATAAGATTTTGTTAGGATGGGTTTCCAGGGACATGCAGTAATGAAAGCAGGGTGCTATAGCAGCATTCTATGGTTCAGAGCCCTTTTGTGGACTCACAAAAGCACATGCCAGGGAAACAATAAGTAACTGGGAAACAAAACAATTCAGATGTCACTGGATTGCATGCCCAGGGCAAAGACAGGCCAAACTGTTTATACTTCCGACAACGAAAGTATCAGCCAAACTCATAACCCTAAGCAGGGAGGACCTACGAACTCTCACTGGGTACTATACGGGACACTGTGGTCTACGATATCAACTAAGTAAGCTAAATTTATCCGATACTCAAATTTTTCGTTTCTGTGAGCGGGTGGATGAAACGCCGGTTCACATTCTCTGCGAATGCATCGCTCTGGCAAGGCAGAGACTCTCCCTATGTGATATGGAGTAAAAAGCCTGAAGAGTTACTTAGATACATCAAAAGCCTCCACATACAAAATTAGGCTGAAAGGTTATGCACAATAGATCTTCGCAAAGGTCGCAACGCTTCCAGCTCTAATAATAATAATCTGGACGCGGTGACTAGGTGGGCTGAGTCATGTGGACGGCAAAAACGGAGTTTGTTTATTTTAAAAGGAAATACAAGATACCCGCCTTCAGAACATTTTCGATACTTTGTGATATGGTTAAGTATTTGCCGATTATATTGGACAAGAAACTGTAATGGAGAGAAAATGTAACGGATAGGGCTAGCAGGGCTTCGCTTGCTATATATTGGAGCGATTTTCCGTCATTCTTTGTCAAATTTGGTTTGGAGTGGAACCGCTTTCTGCAAAATGCACTGCGGCCTTCGTTAGGAACTTGAGACTCTCGTCAAGGGTAGTACACTGGCGTTATGAAATGGTAGTCAAACCGATCTTCCTCTATGGGTCAGTGGTCTAGTGGAACTCGGCGAGTACTATCAAAATTTTAGTGTCAGTAAAGCGTACAGCGCTGGTTGGTATAAGCGACGCTCTTAGGACAATACCTAATTTGGCATTGAATGTCATGCTGAACATATTTGCGGTTGATGTTACTGACAACGCGGGTGCGTTTCGTAATTCTCTAACCTTGACCTCATCCCAGGTAAAAAAAAAACGGGCCCCTGTACAAGCTTCAGAGCAGTCATCCACTCGACGGAGGGGTAGAGCTAGATGCAAGCCGCAAGTTTAAGTTGCCTGATCTCAGAAGCACACGATTGCAGCCTTTTATTATATAATGAAATATGATCGCCGTTTTAAAATGATCAATAGGGGCCAAGTTGTGGTATTTACCACATATCATACATCATATATTTGGTTCGAACACAATACGCAACTGTTACCTTCGGCGCCTAGAATAAACAACGTATTGGCAGAATGGAATAAAATCACTTCTAAATCCTTTTCGGTAACCTCTCTCAGCTCAAATATTTAAATTTTAAGTGATAGATACAGTGGCATTATTGGGCAGAACTCACACCCTTTGTTGTCATTTATTTGTCATTTTCTTTGGTTGAAAGAAAGAAAGTTGTAGTGCATCTTGGATAATGTGAGTAAGCGGAAACTCGCTCCATCAGCTGCGCTGCCTACGCAAAGGGTCGCACGAACAAGATGAACAGCAACATTAAAAAAAAAAGCGGGAGAGGAAAACCTCAGATAGAGGTAGGGCGACTTGCTGGGGATCGGCTAGGATATATATTTACATAGATGGCCTAGTGGCAATCTATCGAGTAAGACTCAAGTAATGAGTACTCATTCAATTCAGCTAAACACAAAACTGTCACCGATCCTCAAAAGAAGTTGCCCAACAGAGCCGTGTGCACCTACCATGGGTTCCGATACACAGGGACATCGAGGGAAATTGTATTACAGACGAACTTGCTAGACAGGGTACGATCAGACATACTGTCTCTGATAAATAACGCTCTGGTATACCCTTTGCCAGATGCCAGCTACTGCTAAAAGAGTATATGTACCGTCAAGCCAACGAAGGATGGCTACATGCTCCACGGTATGAATATCTAGGTAACCCGGTTTCAAGCAAGGATCTATCACACTAGTGTATACATTCGAAGTATTTATACGAAAAAAAAAAACTGACAACAGCTATAATAAAAAACTTTGACTTTTGTCCGTTCTTCGTAGTTTCATATCACAATGCCTCAACATTGTTTGTTAACTATCACACCAGCCAATGGTATATAATGTAATAGTTGTTGAAATTACTGAATTTACTCGCTTCAACCAGTTCACGGTTGACTTCCAGTGTTAAAGCGCATTCATGACCATGTTCAACGTCATGTTGTGTCATAGACCATCGACAAAGCGAGAAGTGATAAGCATGGTATAAGCAAGAAATGAAAAAATATTGTTGTAATATTACCATAACTGCATATAACGGTAGCAAAAACAGCAGAAGTATGGACAACATATGCATGCATCTACAATGATTTTTTTCTCGGAATTGTAAGGAAGATCTGCTCTGGGTGGCAGTGGAGATGTACTATGTTGTTGTTGTTGTAGCAGTGCTTTGCTCCATCCAAAAGGTGCGACCGATCACAAGTTGTCATCAATGTCCTCTAACGGGAGTCCAAGGAAACTTGCTGTTTCAACAGGGGTGGACCATATTGAGAGGGGTATTAGAGGCGTTGGTTCCACAATACAGTAAAAGAGATGGTTTGTGTCATGTGGGAACACATTACAAGCAGGACATATGTTTTGTATGTCGGGGTTGATTCTGGATAGGTAAGAGTTTAACCTGTTAAAGTATCCAGATCGAAGTCGCGCTAGAGTGACTCGCATCTCCCTAGGGGAGTGCGTTCCTCTTCTGCTAGTTTCGGGTATTGTTCTTTGAGTACAGGATTCACCCGGCAATTCCTGGCATAGAGGTCCGACGCCTGTTTGTGGAGTTCACTGAGGACCTGCTTGTGTTTTTTAGCTTCATATTTCCTCATAATGCTTACGGAAAAAAATGTACGGCAATTTTACGGAAAAAAATCAACCAGCTCTATTACATATATATAGTGGTATGTTGTTGTCATGCTACATTCTTGCTTTTAAGTATAAAGTAAAGTCCTCTCTCGGCGAACGAAAATCATACTCTACAAGTCACTTATCGTACCCGTCCTGCTATATGGGGCAGAAGCATGGACCATGACAACAGCAGATGAAGCGGCTTTGGGAGTGTTCGAGAGAAAAGTTCTTCGAAAGATTTATGGACCTCTACGCGTTGGCGATGGCGAGTACCGAAGAAGATTTAATGATGAGCTGTACGAGCTATACGCAGACATCAACATAGTCCAGCGAATTAAAACGCAGCGGCTGCGCCGGCTAGGCCATGTTATGCGAATGAAAGATGATGCTCCGGCCAAGAAAGTGTTTCTATCGGAACCCGCCTATGGAAGCAGAGGGCGGCCCCCACTCCGTTGGAAGGACCAGGTGGAAAACGATTTAAACTCCCTTGGTGTGACCAATTGGCGCCGGTTGGCGTAGCGAAGGAGCGACTGGCGCGCCTTGTTGGACGGCCATAACCGTTTAGACGGTTAAGCGCCAATTAAGTAAGTAAGTAAGAGGGTGGAACTAAGTGGACAGACCAACAATCAACTTAAACTTCCAAACAATTAATGAGCAGTGTCGGACTAAGCATGGACAATCCCTTTACAAAGCTTTGTGACCCATATATCTATGTTATTCTTACGTAATCTTCTCCATCACCACCGTGGCCTGTAGCGCGATTCACAAACTTTTTAACAATATTTGATCGCGGTAAACGAGCTTAACAACTATTTTAACTCTAGTTCTGCTATTTGCAAACTTTTTTCAACCCCAAGGTTAGGTTGGTTAGGTTGAATTGGCCGGTCCATGAGGACCTCACATAGACTCAATGAGTCCGCGATATTACCAGAACTTTGTTTAACGACCAAACTGAAAAAACTCTACTAAAAACCAGGACTTATGTTATAAAATAACTCCGTTCTCTCGGCTCGGCTCTGCTCTTTTTTAATGATAGGAGAAACTTGGTTAGTTTAAGGTTGTAAGACCTACATAAAATCTTCGACACTTTACAGCCCCACGCTTGGACCCCCGCCTTTCCCGCTTGGTCGATCATGTGCAAGTCTCGCCTTCTCTTAATCTCGTCCAATCTAATTGGGATGTTTACGAAGCAAGCTTCAAGGGATGCACTCTTTTTATCTAGTTCATCCGCTTTTTCCTTCTCATCTATTTCCATATGCCCTGCGACCCAATACAGATATATGCTTCTTCCTGTCCCGATTCTTTCCAGGAATTACTTACATTCTAACACTCTTTTAGATGCTGTGCCATGCGAGATTATTGCCTATATTGCTGCTTTTCTAAGAAAATGGCATATGATTTTGTAGCGTATAGTATGACCAAAGACTGATCGAAGAGTAAAGATGTTGCATGCGCGAACTTCAGTGGAAAACTCTAGTAGGTCACTTCCACCACACCACAAAATTTAACACAAGTTTTAACATAATTTAAGCACACACACTATGCTGATTGTAGTTTTGGAGTGTAAAAATGTAAATTCTGAATAGATTAGCTGAATAAAAAGTGTACAAATAATTGTTAAATAACAAATACAGACAGCGGTAGTTTAACAAATTCTGCTGTGGTAAGTGGTGAATGTGACCTACTAGAATTCTGTGAAACTTGCAACATCTTTATTCTTCGATCAATCTTTGGTATGACGCGGAACGCACCTGAAATTAATGCAAAGAGCGGTGGACTTTGCTGCTGCCATGCTGGTGGGCGCGATTCAGAAAACATATATTTAAAAAGAGAGCAGTATATCTTAATATATAAAAAACACGTGTCACAATTGAGGCCAATGGACTCCTAAACTACTGCACCGATTTTGTATTTGTTTTGCGCCCCGTGTGTAGTTTGATCTAACTTAAAATATAGGATAAGTGACTAAGGTCTCGATATATAGGCCAAAACGCGGACCCGGGTACCCCTAGAGTGTGTTTATAGAATATGGATATCAAATGAAAGCTGTTGATGAGTGCTTTAGCAGAGGGTAATTTTCAAACCCCTGGGTGACTAGGGTCTCGAGATATAGGCCAAAACGTGGACCCGGGTACCCTAGAGTGTGTTTATAGAATATGGATATCAAATGAAAGCTGTTGATGAGTGCTTTAGCAGAGGGTAATTTTCATACCCCTGGGTGACTAGGGTCTCGAGATATAGGCTAAAACGTGGACCCGGGTACCCCTAGAGTGTGTTTATAGAATATGGATATCAAATGAAAGCTGTTGATGAGTGCTTTGGGAGGGGGTAATTTTCATACCCCTGCGTGACTAGGGTCTCGAGATATAGGCCAAAACGTGGACCCGGGTACCCCTAGAGTGTGTTTATAGAATATGGATATCAAATGAAAGCTGTTGATGAGTGCTTTAGCAGAGGGTAATATTCATACCCCTGGGTGACTAGGGTCTCGAGATATAGGCCAAAACGTCGACCTGGGTACCCCTAGAATGTGTTTATAGAATATGGATACCAAATGAAAGCTGTGGATGAGTGCTTTAGCAGAGGGTAATTTTCATACCCCTGGGTGACTAGGGTTTCGAGATATAGGCCAAAACGTGGGCCAGTGAATGCCTAGACAGTGTCTATACAATATGGATATCAAATGAAAGCTGTTGATGAGTGCTTTAGTACAGAGTAATATATTATCCAGAGACGGACTGGGACTGGGATTAGGACTAGGACTGGTACTGAGACTCGGAATGGGACTGGAACTGGAATAAAATACATACCACCTTCTGGGACAGGCAATAAGGGATGCAGAAGAATGAGAAGAAATTGAGAGAAGAGAAAAGAGAGAAGGAGATTGAGAAAGAGACAGAATGAGACGAAGACGGAGATAGATGAAGCGAAAAAGGCGTAGGGAGGAGTGAATAAAAGGGTTAGGAAAAAGGGAAGAGGGGAAGGGCACAGTCAGACGGAAAAGGCTTATTAAAATGTATGCAGATTGGCCAAATTTAGAGCAGGAAAACGTCTGCCGGGTCTTCTAGTGTTTAAATAAAATTAAATAAATAAATGAATGTAAGGCGCGATAACCTTCGAAGAGATCTAAGGCCGAGCTTCTCTTCCAATTTGCGTCGTGCTCCTCTTGATTTTCCCTACAAATTTGCCGGACGGGACCTAGATGTTTTATGCCGACTCCGAACAGCATCTGCAAGGCAGATGAGTTTTCACTGAGAGCTTTTCATGGCAGAAATACACCCGGAGCGCTTGCCAAACACTGCCGAGGAGCGACACCGCTTAGAAAAATTTTCTTCTAATTGAAAAACCTTATTTCTTAAATTTTGATGTTGCTTTGCCCGGGGTGTGAACCCAGGGCATACGGTGTGGTAGGCGGAGCACGCTACCATCACACCATGGTGACCACATCAAAAATGCTTAACTTTGCTGAATCCAAGGCGAATTCAGTACCAGGTGGTGTTATCCCATCATCTAATTGCTTCTTCTTAATCGTTTCCAAGCAACGCCTTTGTACAACAAAATGTCAGTTTGTCTAAATCAAGACAAGTTTTCTATTGATTTGACGTTCTTCTGCACGGTGAATTTTATTGAATGGCTATTTTGGCAATCTAATGTGAAATTTTTGGGCCATAGCAATTGCCACACCACTGTAGGCATGGAATCCGCTACTGTACATATTCGCTTGACCATACCAGTAATCAGCTATGTCTGATTTAAGCTTATTTGTATGAACATTGTAACAATTTGTTAGCAATTACATGTCAATGTTTTTGTTTGCATTCAATACACTCTTACTAAATATGTAGTTGAATAAAAAATTTGTTAATTGTTCACTATGTTTACATATTAGGACAGCTTGAGTTCGCTTATTGTTAAATTACTGGCTTTTGTTTGTTGGTAAAATGAAAAAAAAAAAAAAAATATTTGGAGATGCATTGTAGCAAACATTTAAAAGCTTAAGGTTTTAGAAATGTTAAAGCTTTAAATATATTGTAGCGAGATTCGGGAAATTCTCGAAAAATTTTAACTAATAAATAGCTGTAAATATTATTAAGGAATGTCTCGAAGCTAGTTATGAATAGAGGAAAGGATTTTACGCATTCAAGATCTTTGAAGCTTGGAAACTCTTAAATTCAAATTGTGTATGGCTATTTTGTCACGTAAACGTAAAGGTTTATCTGTATCATAGAAGATTGTTTTGAGATCAGTTCTAAAGCTTACTTGAGAAAGCGGCCTTTAAAGCTTTAAAATGTTATAAACTGCAAATAGCTGTAATGATTCAGACTAGTTTTTCCACGCAAGCTAAAGCTGTGTTTAGACTTAGACTCAGTTCATACCTTGCCTCTTTGATCATTTCACACAAGCTTTTAAGTCAAATTGTATTGTAGCGAATTAAAAAAAAATTTTGTTTACTCTGCACCTTCTGTTTTCATTCGGATCGCTGAGCTGTCGAATAAATAACTATTCAGTATATTTAAATGTTCCTTATTTACAACACAACTATGGTAGTAGTACTTCACAATTAAGTCACTAGCGTTCTTCACGTACAACGTTTAAAATCAAACTGTTTGCCCATAACTTGAATTGCGCCCCTTTTATGCTCTAAGTTTGTCCCGTTCGCCTATTTTTTAGGGTCTAGACTTTTCACGAACAGCCTTCTCATTCTTCCTTATATATTTCTCGTTTCTGTATCTCATAGCTGCTTATTTATTTCTCGTTTCTGCCTTCTATGTATATGCGTGTGTATGCCTGAGTAATATGCGCTCTTTGAAGCTGTGTACATCTCTGCATCCCATATTCACTGTCGGCTTCAGTGTGGTCACTTCTAAAATCTATTTAGTGGCAGATTTTCAAAAAAAGGGTGGTAGATCTCCTAAAAATAGTGGTAGAGTTTTCAAAAACATTAAAACCAATTTTTTTCAAATTATTATTATTCAACCATTAAAACGAACATAGCTTCAAGTGCATTAACAACATACATATAAACATCTCTATGAAGAGTATGTGTATACTGTATAGGCCTTAGACCTTATCAAATAAAAAAATATAATTAAATAATAGTGGGACTCTCACCTAGTTTTTAATTCTGAAGTTAGCAGTCGGTAGTTTTTAGACTTTTTTTTTAGTAAACTATTTGAATAAGTATCAAAGAACTAGTCTTAAAAGTTTGAAAATTTTTTTACTACAAAAACCTTAACAGCTGAAATTGATAATCAACTGCGAACTACCGTCCAAGAACTTTAACAAACCATGTGTGGGTACGACTAAAGTCAATTTAAATTCTCCAAATATTCCATTTTACATAACACATAGTTCAAACATATAATTAAAATAACAAATTACTTCAATGGTATCCAACGAATACCAATAGCCCAAATCTAATGAAATAGATTTGTGCATTAAAACAATTTATTTTTTAAATCTTACAACTTACATCCGTGACATCGAAGGCATCCATCGGATACTGCAATCGACGGCTGTGTGGAATATCGCTCGTATCTCGGCTGCCAGTTCGAGAACGCCCTATCTGAGAATGTTTTTCAAAAACACCATATTTCAGTTTTTCTTTTGAAAACGACCTATCTCAAAACTCGATTGAAGAACGCCCAAAATGTTTTTCATAAACGTCCCAGCTTATGTCACAAATTTATTAAATTTAAGCTGAGGTAGAGCGTTTTTGAAACAAGTTCTGAAATAGGGCGTTATTCCAAAATTTTCTGGGATAGGGCGTTTTCGAAACGGCGGCAGAGATACGGCGTTAGTCCACTCAGCAGTCGAAAAATCAGATTATTACAAAGTTTTTCGCACGAATTTCGCATAAATAAAGTTAAATTTTACATAAAATTGTATAAGTTCTTTCGAAGGTATGTAAGTATTATAAAAATCACACATTTCTTTGGCGAAAATTTGATTTTCCACACATATCACACTCAGACGATTTCTCTTACAAGATTTAATTGCATTCATTAGTAAGAACAATCTTTTAGCGCCAGCAGTGCTATGCGGAAGGACTGCCAAATTGCACATACATATATGCCAATAATTCAGCAAACATAAAATCATCGCATACATTTTTTTCACTTTCTGTAACCAAGTCGTAATTTTAGGGCATTGTGAGCAACTTAAAGAACATAGTCAAATGCAGGCAAATAAAAAAGTGGTAGATTTAAAAAAAACAAAGTGGTAGGAGTGGTAGATCGAGATTTAGCCTAAATAGTGGTAGATCTACCACTATAGTGGTAGAGTGACAACACTGGTCAGCTTCTATGCATATGTGAGTAATACGCGCTGTACATCTCTGCATCTCATGTGCTCGTTGCCTTCTATGTATGTGTGTGGCTCTTTTCCATCCCATCTGCTTGCCTTGCCGCTTTTTTTGTTCAACATTTATTAATAGCGGCATAGTGACGTATCGAAACTGCTAATATTCGCCAACGTATGTTATACAATCAAGATTGTTAGGTTGAGCCTAGTGCAACTTTAAGCGAAGTATGAACTCCTCCTGAGCACTGGACTTTCAAAATATGAAACAGATTAAAGCTTTATACCGGAAACAATCCTATATAAGCTTTAAAACTACGAGGGCAACTCAAAAATTGTGTTGCTGTTGTATGTGAATTTTTCCATAACAGATATTTGTACAATTGTTTTTGTTTTTATCGGCCTATTGATAAATCATTCAAGGTTCGAATCGAGCTCAAGGCCAGAACAATAATTTTTTTCTAATGATAATTATTGTTATTTTTTTTTTTTTTAATTTTTCTAAATTTGAAAAATTGTATTTTGTGTTTGGAATAGTAAGTAGAAAATTTTTCAGACAACCTGCAACCTTGTACATAATTAAATTTAAAAACAAAAATTAATATAGTTATTTGTCGACGGAAAAGAATTTATAACCAAAATAGTTTAATTGATTTAAATGCTATAAGCTGATCGAGATATTCATTTAAAAAGCTTTTAACAAATTAACATTTCTGAAAAATTACCAAAGTCAACAACAATAATTAAAAGCAATTCAAATACATGGCAATTTATATATCAAAAATTTAATTGTCTAAAAAGGCAACATATTTAACACTTACTACTTTTTGCACCGATATGATTAGTCCACTTTATTATGACCACAACCGGCTAAGATTTTTATCGCACTTCAATAAAATTTTAATGTACATTTCAACTGAAACGCTTGTCCGTAAACAATTTGAAAGTTTTGTTGTATGCCATTAATATTGGCAACATGTTTTGACTTATCAAAATTAAATGCTTTGCTTTGACAAACAGCATACTGGTTTAGAAAAAATATTTTAGTTTGAGTATGTGGTCATTTTGCAAAAAAAGTTTAAATAGCTTTACAACTCATATGGCGCTTTATCGATCGATGTATGTACATATGTATGTGTATGAATTTGTATCAAAGCCAGCTTACCGACTACCGGCTGCCAACTGTCACTTTTACTCGCCACATGCCACCACATACCAAGTGCCACATATCGAAACATAACAGCGGCAAACATGTCAATTACATGTCCGCATGTAGTCGCAAATCAAATTTACGGTGACGTCAAGCAAATATGTGGTATTGTATATATCTGTATTCATGTTGGTATGTATGTGAGTATGCAAATTTTCCATGAGTAGAATCTATGGACACAAAGTTGAGTTTGCGCACAACTTACTATTCGGCTAAAGTCAAAAATAACAAGTAAGAAAGTCTAAGTTCGGTTGGAACCGAACATTACATACCCAGCTGTGCACTTGAAATGCTGTTGTTGTTTGCAATAATACATATATGTAACAAAAAAGGGGCGGGTCACGCCCATTTTCAAAATTTGTTTAAGTTTTTTTCTTAGCTCAACCATACCATCACTGAATTAGAATATCAGTCAAATGTAGTTAAATACCATAGAGTTATTGCAAACTTAGTTAAGGTTTCCTTTCGGAAAAGTGGTCGTGGTCTTTAACCAATTTTGATTATCTTCACTCATTCTATATATTTTGGCAAGGATAGTGTCTCTGCCGAATTTCTATGTAATATATTTAGCGGCTTTTGATTTACGGCTTGTTATACTTCCAACATTTTCTTCATATAATGTGGGTCTTGCCACGCCCATATTTCAAAATAAAATAAAACCAATCAACCTACAAAATTTCATTAGCTTAACGGTATTCGTTTTTAAATAAAAAATAAAGTTATAAAAAATATTTTGCATTTGCCTAGAGGAACGGCAAGCGAGCTCTTATATCAAAACAGGTTGGATATTCGGAAATATGCTATATTGCAAACTTTACAAGCATTTTACAAAGTTAAAAATAATTTAATTAAACATAATTTATCTGTTCCAGAGGAACCAAATCTCGAATACGCGCTACGAACTAGGTCGAACATCAGACCGCGATTCTTTCGAACGGAGAGAAGTGCGAAATCCTTAAGGCACTATGGTGTAAAATTATTTAATAAGCTTCCGGACGAAATAAAAAATGCTAAAAATCTCCAATGCTTTAAAACGAAAGTCAAACAGCTACTTCTTAATAATTTTAATTTTAATATATAACTTTAATATGGCAACTTCTTTGTTATGAGTATCACCGAAACCTGGATTGTAGCGTTGGGCGCTTTTTCGATCGCGCCGTCTCCTTTTGACATATACTATTTTGTTAAGTTAGAGGGATTCAATGTGATCAATAAGCACCAAACGCTTCTATTTCTAGGCTCGGATGAATTTAAAATATTTTTATACTCACAGAGTATATTAACTTTGATTGCATAACGGTTGGTTGTACAGGTATAAAGGAATCGAGATAGATATAGACTTCCATATATCAAAATCATTAGTATCGAAAAAAAATTCGATTGAGCCATGTCCGTCCGTCCGTCTGTCCGTTAACACGATAACTTGAGTAAATTTTGAGGTATCTTGATGAAATTTGGTATGTAGGTTCTTTGGCACTCATCTCAGATCGCTATTTAAAATGAACGATATCGGACAATAACCACGCCCGCTTTTTCGATATCGAAAATTTCGAAAAATCGAAAAAGTGCGATAATTCATTACCAAATACGGATTAAGCAATGAAACTTGGTAGGTGAGTTGAGCTTATGACGCAGAATAGAAAACTAGTAAAATTTTGGACAATGGGCGTGGCACCGCCCACTTTGAAATGAAGGTAA
Organism: Eurosta solidaginis; assembly: GCF_040869045.1. NCBI lineage: Eukaryota > Metazoa > Arthropoda > Insecta > Diptera > Tephritidae > Eurosta > Eurosta solidaginis. Next base: position 65,562,471 of record NC_090320.1, on the reverse strand, counting down.
TTTAGAAGTTTTGCAAGCTGTAATTTGGCAGTCGTTGAAGATATCATGATGAAATTTACTTTATGTCTGCTTAATAAAAATTAGCAAAATCGGAGAACGGCCACGCCCACTTTTAAAAATTTTTTTTTTTTTAATTCAAATTTTAAAAGAAAAGTTAATATCTTTACAGCATATAAGTAAATTATGCCAACATTCAACTCCAGTAATGATATGGTGCAACAAAATACAAAAATAAAAGAAAATTTTAAAATGGGCGTGGCTCCGCCCTTTTTCATTTAATTTGTCTATGATGCTTTTAATGCCATAAGTCGAACAAAAATTAACCAATCCTTGTGAAATTTGGTAGAGGCTTAGCTCCTAGGACGATAACTGTTTTCTGTGTAAAAGGGCGAAATCGGTTGAAGCCACGCCCAGTTTTTATACACAGTCGACCGTCTGTCCTTCCGCTCGGCCGTTAACACGATAACTTGAGCAAAATTCGATATATCTTTACTAAACTCAGTTCACGTACTTATCTGAACTCACTTTGTATTGGTGTAAAAAATGGTCGAAATCCGACAAATAACCACGCCCACTTTTTCGATATCGAAAATTACGAAAAATGAAAAAATGCCATAATTATATACCAAATACGAAAAAAGGAATGAAACATGGTAATTGTATTGGTCTATTGACACAAAATATAACTTTAGAAAAAAACTCGGTAAAATGGGTGTGACACCTACCATATTAAGTAGAAGAAAATGGCAAAGTTTTGCAGGGCGAAATCAAAAGCCCTTGGAATCTTGGAGGAATACTGTCCGTGGTATTACATATATAAATAAATTAGCGGTACCCGACAGATGATGTTCTGGATCACCCTGGTCCACATTTTGGTCGATACCTCGAAAACGCCTTCACATATAGAACTAAGGCCCACTCCTTTTTAAAACCCTCATTAATACCTTTAATTTGATACCCATATCGTACAAACAAATTCTAGAGTCACTCCTGGTCCACCTTCATGTCGATATCTCGAAAAGGCGTCCACCTTTAGAACTAAGGCCCACGCCTTTTTAAAATACTCATTAACACATTTCATTTGATACCCATATCGTACAAAAAAATTCTAGAGTCACCCCTGGTCCACCTTCATGTCGATATCTCGAAAAGGCGTCCACCTTTAGAACTAAGGCCCACGCCTTTTTAAAATACTCATTAACACCTTTCATTTGATACCCATATCGTACAAAAAAATTCTAGAGTCACCCCTGGCCCACCTTTATGGCGATATCTCGAAAAGGCATCCACCTATAGAACTAAGGCCCACTGCCTTTTAAAATACTAATTAGCATCTTTCATTTGATACCCATATCGTACAAACAAATTCTAGAGTCACCCCTGGTCCACCTTTATGTCGATATCTCCAAAAGGCGTCCACCTATAGAACTAAGGCTCACGCCCTTTTAAAATACTCATTAACACCTTTCATTTGATACCCATATCGTACAAACAAATTCTAGAGTCACCCCTGGTCCACCTTTATGGCGATATCTCGAAAAGGCGTCCACATATAGAACTAAGGCCCACACCCTTTTAAAATACTTATTAACACCTTTCATTTGATACTCATATCGTACACAAAAATTCTAGAGTCACCCCTGGTCCACCTTTATGGCGATATCTCGAAAAGGCATCCACCTATAGAACTAAGGCCCACTCCCTTTTAAAATACTCATTAGCACCTTTCATTTGATACCCATATCGTACAAACAAATTCTAGAGTCACCCCTGGTCCACCTTTATGTCGATATCTCCAAAAGGCATCCACCTATAGAACTAAGCCTCACGCCCTTTTAAAATACTCATTAACACCTTTCGTTTGATACCCATATCGTACAAACAAATTCTAGAGTCACCCCTGGTCCACCTTTATGGCGATATCTCGAAAAGGCGTCCACATATAGAACTAAGGCCCACACCCTTTTAAAATACTCATTAACACTTTTCATTTGATACCCATATCGTACACAAAAATTCTAGAGTCACCCCTGGCCCACCTTTATGGCGATATCTCGAAAGGGCATCCACCTATAGAACTAAGGCCCACTCCCTTTTTAAAATACTCATTAACACCTTTCATTTGATACCCATATCGTACAAACAAATTCTAGAGTCACCCCTGGCCCACCTTTATGGCGATATCTCGAAAGGGCATCCACCTATAGAACTATGGCCCACTCCCTTTTAAAATACTCATTAACACCTTTCATTTGGTACCCATATCGTCCACAAAAATTCTAGAGTCACCCCTGGCCCACCTTTATGGCGATATCTCGAAAGGGCATCCACCTATAGAACTAAGGCCCACTCCCTTTTTAAATACTCATTAACACCTTTCATTTGATACCCATATCGTACAAAAAAATTCTAGAGTCACCCCTGGCCCACCTTTATGGCGATATCTCGAAAGGGCATCCACCTATAGAACTAAGGCCCACTCCCTTTTTAAATACTCATTAACACCTTTCATTTGATACCCATATCGTACAAACAAATTCTAGAGTCACCCCTGGCCCACCTTTATGGCGATATCTCGAAACTATAGAACTAAGGCCCACTCCCTTTTAAAATACTCATTAACACCTTTCATTTGATACCCATATCGTACAAACAAATTCTAGAGTCACCCCTGGTCCACCTTTATGTCGATATCTCCAAAAGGCGTCCACCTATAGAACTAAGGCTCACGCCCTTTTAAAATACTCATTAACACCTTTCATTTGATACCCATATCGTATAAACAAATTCTAGAGTCACCCCTGGTCAACCTTTATGGAGATATCTCGAAAAGGCGTCCACCTATAGAACTAAGACCCACGCCTTTTAAAATACTCATTAACACCTTTCATTTGATACCCATATCGTACAAACAAATTCTAGTGTCACCCCTGGTCCACCTTTATGGCGATATATCGAAAAGGCGTCCACCTATAGAACTAAGGCCTACATCCTTTTAAAATACTCATTAGCACCTTTCCTTCGATACCCATATTGTACAAACAAATTCTAGAGTCACCCCTGGCCCACCTTTATGGCGATATCTCGAAAGGGCATCCATCCACCTACAGAACTAAGGCCCACTCCTTTTTAAAATACTCATTAACACCTTTCATTTGATACCCATATCGTACAAACAAATTCTAGAGTCACCCCTGGTCTACCTTTATGGAGATATCTTGAAAAGGCGTCCACATATAGAACTAAGGCCCACGCCCTCTTAAAATACTCATTAACACCTTTCATTTGATTCCCATATCGTATAAACAAATTCTAGAGTCACCCCTGGCCCACCTTTATGGCGATATCTCGAAAGGGCATCCACCTATAGAACTAAGGCCCACTCCCTTTTTAAATACTCATTAACACCTTTCATTTGATACCCATATCGTACAAAAAAATTCTAGAGTCACCCCTAGTCCACGTTTATGGCGATATCTCGAAAAGGCGTCCACATATAGAACTAAGGCCCACGCCCTCTTAAAATACTCATTAACACCTTTTATTTGATACCCATATCGTACAAAATAAATTCTAGAGTCACCCCTGGTCCACGTTTATGGCGATATCTCGAAAAGGCGTCCACCTATAGAACTTAGGCCCACTCCCTTTTAAAATTATCATTAACACATTTCATTTGATACCAATATCGTACAAACAAATTCTCGAGTCAGGCCTGGTCCACCTTTATGGCGATATCCCTAAATGGCGTCCATCTATAGATCTATGGCCCACTTCCTCTTAACATACTCTTTAATACCTTCCATTTGATACACATGTCATACAAACACATTCCAGGGTTACCCTAGGTTCCTTTTACAACATGGTGATTTCCCTTACTTTGTCTCCACAGCTCTCAACTGAGTATGTAATGTTCGGTTACACCCGAACTTAGCCTTCCTTACTTGTTTTTTGGCTTTTTACTTTGGGTAATTATAATTAGTGTTACGTTATATTGTATAACTTATGCCTTTTAATTTTTTAATTCTTTTTTATTTTTGTTCCATTTTATTCCTTTATTTCCTTTGTTATTCTTTTTATACTCAGTTGAGCAGAGCTCACAGAGTATATTAACTTTGATTGGATAACGGTTGGTTGTACAGGTATAAAGGAATCGAGACAGATATAGACTTCAAAATTATCAGTATCGAAAAAAAATTTGATTGAGCCATGTCCGTCCATCCGTCCGTCTGTCCGTTAACACGATAACTTGAGTAAATTTTGAGGTATCTAGATGAAATTTGGTATGTAGATTTCTGGGCACTCATCTCAGATCGCTATTTAAAATGAACGATATCGGACTATAACCACGCCCACTTTTTCGATATCGAAAATTTCGAAAAACCGAAAAAATGCGATAATTCATTGCCAAAGGCAGTTAAAGCGATGAAGCTTGTTAGATGGGTTGACGTTATGACGCAGAATATAAAATTAGTAAAATTTTGGACAATGGGCGTGGCACCGCCCACTTTTACAAGAAGGTAATTTAAAAGTTTTGCAAGCTGTAATTTGGCAGTCGTTGAAGATATCATGATGAAATTTGGCAGAAACGTTACTACTATTACTATATATGTGCTAAATAAAAATTAGCAAAATCGGATAAAGAACACGCCCGCTTTTTAAAAATTTTTTTTTTTAAATTAAAATTTTAACAAAAAATTTAATATCTTTACTGTATATAAGTAAATTAAGTCAAAGTTCAACTCCAGTAATGTTATGATGCAACAAAATACAAAAATAAAAGAAAATTTCAAAATGGGCGTGGCTCCGCCCATTTTCATTTAGTTTGTCTAGAATACTTTTAATGCCATAAGTCTAACAAAAATTTACCAATCCTTCTCAAATTTGGTAGGAGCATAGATTCTATGACGGTAACTGCTCTCTGTGAAAATGGGCGAAATCGGTAGAAGCCACGCCCAGTTTTTATACACAGTCCACCGTCTGTCCTTCCGCTCGGCCGTTAACACAATAACTTGATAATAACCGATATATCTTTACTACACTTAGCCCACGTACTTATCTGAGCTCACTTTATCTTGGTATAAAAAATGGCCGAAATCCGACCATAACCACGCCCACTTTATCGATATCGAAGATTACGAAAAATGAAAAAAATGCCATAATTCTATTCCAATTACGAAAAAAGGGATGAAACAAGGTAACTGGATTGCTTTATTGACGCAAAATATAACTTTGGAAAAAACTTTGTAAAATGGGCGTGACACCTACCATATTAATTAGAAGAAAATGAAAAAGTTCTACAAGGCGAAATCAACAGCCCTTGGAATCTTGGCAGGAATACTGTACGTGTTATTGCATATATAAATACATTAGCAGTACCCGACAGATGATTTTCTGGATCACCTGGTCCACATTTTGGTCGATATCGCGAGAACGGCTTCACATATACATCTAAGGGACACTCGCTTTTAAAGCCCTCATTAATACCTTTAATTTGATATCCATATCGTACAAACACATTCTAGAGTCACCCCTGGCCCATCCTAATGGCGATATCTCGAAAAGGTGTCCACCTATAGACCTAATGCCCACTCCCTCTTAAAATGCTCAGTAACACCTTTCGTTTGATACTCATATCGTACAAACATTCTAGAGTCACCCCTGGCCCACCCTAATGGCGATATCTCGAAAAGGCGTCCACCTATAGACCTAATGTCTACTCCCTCGTAAAATGCTCAGTAACACCTTTCGTTTGATACCCATATCGTACAAACATTCTAGAGTCACCCCTGGCCCACCCTAATGGCGATATCTCGAAAAGGCGTCCACCTATAAACCTAATGCCCACTCCCTCTTAAAATGCTCATTAACACCTTTCGTTTGATATCCATATCGTACAAACATTCTAGAGTCACACCTGGCCCACCCTAATGGCGATATCTCGAAAAGGCGTCCACCTATGGAACTAAAGATCACTTCTTTTCAAAATACTCATTAACAGCTTCCATTTGAGACCCATATCGTACAAACATATTCTAGAGTCACCCCTGGTCCACCTTTATGGCGATTTCTCGAAAAGGCGTTCACCTATAGAACTAAAGCCCATTCCCTTTTAAATTACTCATTACCATCTTTCATTTGATACCCATATCGTACAAACACATTCTAGAGTCACCCCTGGTCCACCTTAATGGCGATATCTCGAAAAGGCGTCCACCAATAGACCTAAGGCCCACTCCCTCTTAAAATACTCTTTAATACCTTCCATTTGATACACATGTCATACAACCACATTCCAGGGTTACCCTAGGTTCATTTTCCTACATGGTGATTTTCCTTATTTTCTCTCCATAGCTCTCAACTGAGTATGTAATGTTCGGTTACACCCGAACTAAGCCTTCCTTACTTGTTTTTTCTCATCTTATTGTAGTAATTTATTCTCACAAAAATTGATGGCATAATTTATTAAAAACAATTAAGCTATCTTCTCGTACAAAAACAAGTTTTTTTTGAGAAAATCTGTATTAATCTGAATGCTGTTATCAATAAAGAAAAAAAAAATTATCTCATTTTTTCCATTTTTCTAAATTTTTGATAAAAAAAAGTGGGCGTGGTTATCGTCCGATTTGGTTCTCTTTACAAGGAGCTATAAGATGGCCGATATCAGAACTCCCTTGATTGGAGGGGTACCGTTGGTACTTTCTGATAGGGTTAAATATTTGGGTATTGTTTTGGACAAGAAACTGTTCTGGAGACCCAATGTGGAAGATAGGGCAGGAAGACCGCGTTTTACCTTCTATTGCAGCAGAGGGGCTATCGGAAAGAGATGGGAACTCTCGCCAGGGGTAGTACACTGGCTTTATGAGATGGTGATCAAACCGATTCTGCTCTATAGGGTGCTTGTCTGGTGGAAAGCACTGATCGGTATCAGTGGCGCTCTTAGAACAACACCTACCTTTGCAATGAATGTCATGCTGAACATACATCCAGCAGATTTTGCGGGAAAGGCTTCGTGATATGGGCTATGGTTTTTCTGCCTTCGGAATCTCTAGCCTTCTTACCAGGTTCGACTTTATCCATAATAGGACGGATCATTGTATGACGATAACTACCCCTATACAACCTTCACCTCAGTCATTCCCCCGAGAGAGGATCGGGGAAGAAGAATCATCTGGGACAGGGGACCGGTTAAGTTGTTCACGGATGGGTCGAAGTTGGACGGAAAGAGTGGTGTGGGGTCTTTTGTCAAGAGCTAAATGTAAGCCGCAAGTTTAAGTTGCCTGATCACTGCAGTGCATTTCAAGCGAAAGTTGCTGCGATTAAAGTTGCGGTGCATGAACTGGTATCCAGTGCAACTACGGTTAGGGAATTTAACATCTACTCTGATAGCCAAGCGGCTATCAAGGTCTTGAGTTCAACTACAGAGCGATCGAGGGTGGTCTGGGAGGACCTAACCTCGCTTGCGATTGCATTGAACTGTTTTATAATTAAGATTATCTGGGTCCCGGGCCATAGTGATATCCCGGGCAACTGTCAAGCGGATCTCTTAGCCCACATCGGTATAACTGAACCGGATGAAGATGGCTGTAGGGATTTCGGGATTCCGCTGGCCACCTGTGGCTTGCTCCTCCATAGCTGGACCTCGAGTCAGCTCAGCAAACGTTGGGCGGACACCACATCTTGAAGAGTAGCAAGATCTTTCAGGCCGGAAGTGGATGACAAGAGGTCTGCCGAAATAATTGGATTCACTAAGGCTCACCTATCAATGGTCATTAGCGGTTTGACAGGGCATTGCCCCATGGTATCCATGTGGTACGTCTCAATATACTGGAAACTCCATCCTGCTGCAGCTGTATGGAGGATGATGAGGTGGAATCATCAAATCACTTTATGCTTGATTGCCCGGCTTTTGCCAGAACTAGGCGAAAGTACTTCGGTCGCGACTCACTTGGATCTCCCTAGGATTTATCCAAGGTTAAGACCGGTATCATTCGGAACTTTATCGTTGCTACCCAACGATTCTCTAAGTAGCTATATCTACCTCACCATTATTGTATTGTATGTGGTATCAAAACGGACCTTCATGTTGTCCAAGTGAGCTTCCTTTATCGGGGCAACTAGCACATAACCTAACCTAACCTATCGCCCGATTACGCTCATTTTCTCTATTCCGAGTCCAGATAAGCCCGTATACTGAATTTGCTGATGATATCTCAATATTTGTTCACGTTATCGTGTTAACGAACGGACATGGCTTAATAAAACTTTTTTTCAGTACTGATGATTTTGATATATGGAAGTCTATACCTATCTCGATTCCTTTGTACCTGTACAACCAATCGCTATTTAATCAAGTTTATAATACCCTGTGTACAAGTAGAGTTGGGTATAAAAATACAACAGCAGGATGGTCGGTTAACCAAGTCAACCAATAATACCTCTATATGTCTGTATGTTAGCATATGAGCCTTGCGCTTAGCAGGAGAGATTTTTCGAGTAAACATACGAACGATTCAGACTGGTTCGCCGGTCAGGCAATTTATTTTAACTTTAACGTGTGCGTCTCGTCGTAAATTAAAACTTGAGTAAATTTAATTTGAGGTAAGCCAAAAAACAAGAGTACAATTTGTGCTGGCAAGCTTAGCAAGTTAATTTTAATGTGGCTTTAGCAGCCGCAACAGTTTAGCTGCATTGGTACATGATAAAGGAGTAACTAAACACTCACATAAATGCAAAAGAGGGAAGTTCGATATGTCTGACCTGTTTCGAAGATACTCTCTTATGTTAGTTTTACTTTACTCACTGTAGGTTACCTTCTTCCTTTGTACCAGGTGCTGGGAAAAAGGTCTGCTTGGTTTTGAAAACGGCTTTGATCTCAACGTAATACTAAATATAAAATAATTTAAAAGTAACTGTTCAAAGGGCACTAAACCCCCAAAACTAAAGCCATTACTTTCTTTTCGACTATAGCCATTCGGTATGTAAAATTTCAACAAATCTAAACAGCGTTCGTTAATATCACTTTTTCTGCAAGAATTTTTCGCGGTTTCAAAATTTTATGTAATTTTCCGAGTTTTCTAGTAACATTATCAGTCGGTATTTAATCCATATGGTTTCACAACAATATACCAAGTAAAAAAAAGACAATATATACAAACACAACCCTCTACAGGACTACTTTGTGACGGAGGAAAAGGACCATCAACATCGATGCCAGTCAACCCCTTAGGGGGATGTCTTTATAGCTACAAAAACAACAATTGTCAATTTCAGATCAGAACATTACTAGCAGGCGCTGTATACGCGTGAAAAAAAATACAAAAAGGTTCCCAAAACATCGCACATTCAAGACCAGAGGTGGGGGGAGTACTAAAGCTTCGGAAGGGAGCATTCTACTCCCTAACATTTCAGACAAACACACCCGGTGCTTGGGACCATCTGATAGTGACTATTCTACTCGATAATAACCGACCGGACCACTCCCGATTTTGACCCTTTCGAGAACCTTCGAGGCTACATGGTTATGAAGTGCGCAGATGAGATCTCTTTTGCATTTTTGATCACGTGCGTAGCACAAACTATCGGAGAGGGAAAAAACCGCCAGCTAAAGCTAAAAACCTGCTGCAGAGGTTCCAAAGATACCGCGATTTGGTTACTCCCTCGGAAAAGGAGTTGGTAGCCTACATTGCAGACTCGCAATTGATTAAAGAGGAAACACCGTAAAAAACTAGCTAGCGCATCCTGATCACTTTATACGGAAAGTCTTTGAAGTTTATTGGGAAGGCTTGGGATAACCGCTGGATCCTCTTCGAATTTAAGTCCAGGCAGCCTAGAAGGACTAAACGGATCAAATTTGTAAGGCTTATAACATAACCAATAAAAATAGACGACTCTAACCAAGAGCTAGATGAGTGAGTATGTAAGCTTAAGTTCGCGTTAACAACTCCCTACAATAAATTCACCCCAGCTTGTATTCTTAGGGCTGTTTTCTTAAGTTAACTGTAAGGCCTTTTGCCGATAACAATATTATTTATGAACAACATTTATGTTTATAGGGCAGATACATTTTAAATTTCACATTAGAAAACGGCTATTGAAAACAAGCGGTGGGGGATCTTTAAAAACTTAGAACAACGTAACGGAAAGGTTTTTGTGCTCACATAACCAAAGTGCGGCAGTCATACAGGAACGCACTAAAATATTTAAAAAAGTTGTAAGGCTAACAAAGGCTGTTGTCGAAAACACTAGCGAGTAGTCGATGCTGAGTAAAATTCTGCCCAAAAAGCAGTAAAATGACCACTTCGTAAGAAGAAGGGATGAGGTATGGCCGGACTCGGCAGGGGACACCCCGAACACCATCATAAATATGCCCTTCCCTGGATGAGTTCACACACCAGCAAAATAATGTTTCTGCAGGCGCTCGTACTTATCGGAGTGATAACTGAACTTGATAATGGACAGAACCGAAGCAAGACAGAACCGATACTCCTCAGTAACACAACCTAAATACCTCAATTTCATCTCCTTTATAAAATGGCACAAAACTTTTGCTCTCAAAGTGGATTAAGTAGTGTAGCTTCGAAATAGGCAACAAGCTAAAGTGGAAAGTTAAAATTGAAAGAAGAATAGCGAAGGGGTAAATCTCTTACTATTCGTGTAATAGAATAACTAACAGAAACCACGGTCTTAGAACAACCTTATTATATGGCTTTACATAGCGGCCATTATTCCCTTTGTATCGTAAGGAGCGATAATGTTGTTGTTGTTTCAGCAGTGCTTCGCCCCATCCAATTGGTGCGACCGATAACCAATTGTCATCAATATCCTCTAACGGGAGTCCAAGGAAACTTGCTGTTTCGACAGGGGTGGATCAAAATGAAAGGGTGTTAGAGCCGTTGGTTTCACATTACAATTAAAGAGATGGTTGGTGTCATGTGGGGACACATTGCAAGCAGGGCATACATTTTATATGTCGGGGTTGATTCTGGATAGGTAAGACTTTAACCTGTTACAGTATCTAGATCGAGGTTGAGCTAGAGTGACTCGCGTTTCCCTGGGGAGTGTGCGTTTCTCTTCCGCAAGTTTTGGGTACTGTTCTTTGAGAACTGGATTCACCGGGAAAATTCCTGGCATAAAGGTCCGATGCCTGTGTGTGGAGTTCACTGAGGACTTGCTTGCGTTTTTTTGCTTCATGCGGCTAAGTTCACAGGTGCCGCATTTCCTCATAATGCTTACGGAAATGACTCCTTAAGCGCCTGGGCGGTGTTGGCTCATCAATCAGATGTCTATTGGGATGCCCAGGTGTCTGGGTATTCAGCAGGAACTGTTTGGTTAGCATCTCATTTCTCTCCCTGATGGGGGAGTATTCTCGCCTCATTATATAGATGGTGTTCTGGGGACATAAGAAGACAGCCCGTGGCGATTGAAGACAACATTTAACGCTCACGTGGGGCTCGAATTAAGTGTTCATGTTACTCTTGCACAGGCTGCTACCACGTTATCGCTCAAATTAACCCCATTTAATTTGAGTGATAATGTGGTAGCAGGTTGTGCAGGAGTACAATGAACACTTAATTCAAGCCCCACGTGGGCGTTAAATGTTGACTTTAACCAGCTTCCACTATGGAGTCCAGATGCTAGAGTACTTTTTTCCACAGTGGTATCCTTAGAAGGCTCCCCATGTCGATTCGACAAGAGATAAGTCTTCGCTCACATTAAACTGCAACAAGATGAGACTACCCTCAAGAATGGATGGGTAGGATGTCCTTTCCCTCTACGCTGACGAGCTCAAAATAATCTGCGAAGTTGGTGCAAAAGCTAACAGCTAAAAGTTGCTCTCCACATCCGTCTCCCAAACGTAGTTAATATCTTCCCAGCAGAGCTACTAGGAATAGAGAGGGCCTATGCTTTTTCTTTTCTGTTGGAGAACCCTATAAATAGACGCTAGGTGCCGCTAGGTTTGGAAATATGCTGCGTAAGACAGGGACATACTTACCTATCTCAAGAAAACCGCAATTCTAATTTGGTATTCTACGGACACATGTAAAATAACCAAACACATCTGAATAAAACCGGAGAAGGACATATAATTTAGGAGAAAGGTCTAGGAAAGAAACGTTCGCGAGGACAGTCACAACTGTAAGACTCTGGCAATTCGGCCGTCATATTTGAATTAGCTCTAACACTCTCGATTCAAGAAGTTTCTGACATATCAAACTGTTGTCGTACCAATTTATCAGTCCAATAAGCCAACCAACTATTCCAATGCTTGCAACTAACAACTTAAGTATTGTGCGTGAAACTGTGAAAAAAGTTGAAATATTTTAATGAAAATAAGAAAAAACAACAGTTAACGGCCGTTAATTCATTCGAGGTGGGTAATTAATAATTGACTGCAAAATGATGTTTTTGTGCAACAATAAAAACTGCACAAATTGTAATTGAATAAAAGTATATAAATCTATTCGCAAAATATGCAGCTGCCATACAATTTGGCCAAGAGCACGAATGTAGTTACGAGGGGCGTAAAGGGTAGGCAGCTTGGTGTCCAAACGACTACTCAACATCAACAATGATTAATCGCGTTTGTGTGCCACTAGTTGTTGGTTAAATGCACTCTACACTCCGACTACGCATATCTAATGAGTTATATATTGCAAATTCGTAAGCCAGAGGAGCTCTGGATATTTATAATTTAGCAGCGAAAGTGTGGCAGTTTGAATGTTTTTGGTCGCTATGTTGTGTGGGCAGTGGGATGTTGCAGATAATTTATGAGCCATTTGATCGCGTAAATGTAATTCAAATTAGAGTGCAGCAGAGAGAAAGATACGAAATGCATATAGTTTGAAGGCTTTTGATCAAATCTCGGAATCAAAGTAAATGTATAGCAATAACCCGGCTTCGATAAGGTTATGTCTTTCAATGGGAATGAAGCTTCTGTACGGTATATCAGAAACTGGTGAATACTCACGAGAATAGAAACGACACTTTTTGTCGACCTTTGGCGGCGCTATAAGGAGTTGCTGTATGCTGCTGTGTCACAATTTACTTTCACTGCAAAACTAATAAGGCTTTACCAAATGACGTTGAGAAAATCCACCAACTCCGTAGCTTTTAGGAAGAACCTCTTCCACCCATTCGAAACCAAACAAAATTAGAAACAAAAGCTCTCCCTTTCGCGCGATGTCTTTAACCTAATTCTAATTAAAATAAAGAGGCAAAGAGTAGGTCTTGCGGAAAGTGGGGGTAAGGCGAAGTACTTACTGTCATCCAAGCCACGTCATTTCGTCTATCTGGGAACCATGTACTTTGGACTTAGTAGGTAATTAAAACGCAAACTTGTATCTCGAATAATGAAAATCACTCTCTGCAAGTCGTCCATCATACCTGTCCTGATGTATGGTACGAACGCCATGGCCGATATCAAGAGAAGAAGAGCTGGTTTTTGAACGTACCGGATCTATATCTGGCAAAGGACCGTAAACATCAGTAAAACTACCCAAAATCTTAAGGAAGTGTCTTTACCATTAGTAGAAGAACAACAACATGGTTCTTGAAGTATTAGAGACAAAAGTTTTCCGGAAGATTTGTCTCCGTAATCAAAGGAGGTTTAATGATAAGCTATATGAGCTTTACACGAATAAAAGTCCAAAGGATTCGCTGGCCAGGTCTTGTTATGCGAACTGTGTTGGACTAACGAAATAAAACTTGTACATGATCTTTGACATTTTCCAGCTCCGCATTTACTTCCACGCTTTTTATGCTTGATTGATCATGTGGAACTCTTGGGGTTTTTATGGTTCGCTTTCTGATTGGAATACCTACAATTCGGTGCCAGAGTCCATCCACACTCGTTGGCTTTCTATGGCCATGTCACGAGAATCCTTATATTAGATGTAAGTTTCTTCCTGTTCCAATTCTTTCTAGTACCTCTCTGCACTCTATGACATTTACAGATGCTGTTTTATGTAATAATTTCGCCTTCACTAACTCAACTGCTTTGATCATAGCTACTACATTCTCCTGCAAAAAGATATATTCATCTGGCAGGTTTTATGGCCTGCTCTTTTACAGGATCAGCACAGTATACTGCATACTCTTCCCCTTTAGCCATCGCAATACTAGTGAATCGCATCTTCGTCGTATACGCTGACCCGATAAATTTAGTTTGTGTTCTTGACGGGTTTAGGGGTGTGGTGTGCGAAATGATACAAAGGGCTGCCGTTTCAGATGGTTTAGAGAGTTACCGTGATACTGACCATTGACAATCTTGGTCCATGTATCGCATATTTGAAGGGGGCTGAAAAACATAAGAAGCCCCAGGTATTTTTTAATTCCCGACAGCTCTGTTGATAGCATCTCAGCAAAATATTGTATTACATTACCTACCCAGCGGCTTGTGCGTGTCTATGCAGACTTAATCCAGAACATAAATTAGCTACAAGAAGCAACATTAAAAAATCTTATCTGCGAAGAAAGGCAACATTTTTTATTCCTCGTACGGCAAATGACATATAGCACATGCCTCGCCACATCCATAGCTCACCTGTCTAGTCGTCTACAACCACAAATGCCATTTACAAGCCGCCAAGCAAGTGCAATTAGCTTATCGCTTTTTTTAAATTTATTACCAGCCAACCAAATGGCCATTTAAGTATTTTGACTCACTTTGCTCATATTCTTTTAATTTTTGCAATTCATATTTTTTTTTGTTTTTGTTACTCAAAATCGCACACTGACAGCTGCTAACTCAAATTGTGGCTTTGTGCAATTCTATATATTTATTTTAGTTTAGTGCCAACGTATTTTTCTATCTAAACTGACAGTCGAGGTTAAAGTTGATGATTTTGTTGACAGATTATTTTTGTAGCTGTCACACAAGTGTAAAATTGACATAAGTACGGTGACAGGGGTTTGCCGACAGTCTAACTGAGCAAACAACGAACAAACGTGCTAAAGGCAGATTGGTGGTGGTGGTGGTGGTGGTGGTGGTGGTGGTGGTGGTACTTAGCGGATTGTGGGGTAAACGGGGGAGCGGACAGTGCGTAGTGGCAATTTGGGAATTAAATTTACTCAAGTGCAGCAAAAGCATTGACTTAAAACTCAGTAGGTACAAATGCGTAAGGATTTTTATACTAGCGCAATGTACCCAGTGTAAATGGAGAATGAATGGAATGCATGGAACCCATATAAAGTGGGAAACATCTAGGTCAGACGATCGGAGCGAAATTTAAAGTTTGAAATACTATGCCAAAAACCATGCGCTCTGAAATCTGAGTCGTCCTCCGCGCAGAAATTGATCGATTCCTCCTCCTGTCTCTTTTCCTATCGAAAAATGATGATAAGGCCATTGAGGTTTCGCAATAATCCCGATTTTTAAACAGCAAGTCCGTTATATTCCTCGATATTCTTCAGGAGACAACCCAGCGGTGGTCGTATAGAGCTGTGGCTTTGGTTTCATCTCGCATGATTGGAATTTTCTCTTTTGGGCAAGTTGGTAATAAAGCATTCTCTTGAGAGTAATGCGGCCTCTTCAGCATTCGGAGTTGACGATAGAGCATTCTCTTCGGGGTAACGCGGTCCTCTTCGCTGGAATAAAGTTTTCCTTATTCTAAAATAAAGCAAAAGTCAAAGAAAAGGCTGATCACATTTCTTAATTGTGACCCCAGACTATACTTGTTAAGTAAATGGTTAAGTTATGTTGGCTTGGCAGATGCCTATCGTTTGTGGATAAAAGTAAATAATTGTAAGAGTGGGTTTGTGCTCACTCTTCTTTTTTAAATGTTTGAAACCGCGTTTAGTTATGCTGAATTGGATATCGTCAGTAGATGAGGCTTATTGTCGTAGACTCGAACGAAAATTCAACTAGGCGAATGTGATAAGTAAATGAGCCTTTAAGTCGTAGACTCGAGGGGACACTTATACAATACGAAAGAAAAGGTTGTAATCACATCCTCTAATTGTGATGCAGGTTATCCTAATGCCCCGAAAAGGTTGCTCAGATCCCTTTCTACTTGGAGTTGTACCATGTATCTGATTGCATTTTGCCAAAAGGTCAGTGCATGATGCAGCAAATTATTTATGCTTAGAATAAAATGGTTATTATGGCGGCCACCGTGGTGTGATGTAAATGGTTATTAAAGTCACGATGGAGTTGCCTTGAAACCGAATGCCATTATCCATAATATGGTATGGGGTTTTGATAGGCCCCGTATCTTTCCAACGTAAGACTTTGTGATTGTACAACCGATCGCTTACAAGCTAATTTGGTACCAATGATTCTGCTACGAAGTGCTTGGTCAGGGAGCATTTAACTGTTTCATTGCGCCATTGATCACGCAACTAAATCCGTGTGTATGGCACCGTGAGGTTGACCTTACTTTAAGAATACATATTTACATATGTATGTATATTGCAGATTACTACTATCAATTTAAAAACTATTTTTGTTACCCAAACAAAATTTTGATTAGTCCCATGATTTTCTACGACTAGTCTCAATCGCACCCCGGACTAATTGCATGTTTTGCTAGGTAATTACTGACACTAAATACAACAGTTGTCTAAGCTAGCAATGGAAGCGATTATCTGTCAACGAACGATTCAAAAACGACCTCAACTGACAAAATGTCGCGCGTTTTAAAATGAATTTGCAATCTGGCCAGTTTAACAACAACATTAATATTTAAAATTGTATGAATGCCACATACGTATGTATAGGTATGTATGTCTGTATGTATATAAGTTCATTTCTATGGTATGCAAATTTGCCATTTAAATTCACAATGAATCTCTCAACACTCTTTCATATTTTATTTACTAGCGAATCCTTTTCCGTTCGCCGTTAGCGCCATTTTCCGCTGTCGACACACTCGAACTGTCAAACTTCCGTTAAACTATTTGTTATTATGCGGATATACAATAGATGTAGGTATGTATGTATATGTGAAAATCCAACTAACTGGGCTCTTCCGTCCTTCTGTCACTCATTCACTTCCTTCTATTGTAAGAGTTTTGCAAAGTAACCACTAACCACTTTTGTTGTGGATGAATAAATAAAATTGCCGTCGTCAGTGTCATTATTTTGTTGTTATTGTTATAATATATATTCCTTTGCCATTTGCCATTTTTTCATATACTTAAGTTACATACATATATTTTATTTTATTTCTCATCATTAATCTTAGCTTCTACTTTGTTATATTTATATTTTCGTCTTGTTGGCGAAGTTAAAGGACAGTGGGTAGATAATATGGAAAAACTGCACAAAAAACATTGGACCGCATGGCGAAGTACATCCCTGTAAGTACATACTCTCTGGAGTAGTTTGATATCATACTTAGCTACAGTCAAATTTTCTGCCTTAGGAAAGGTCTTCACCTAAGAATTGGCTATTGTACCCCATTTTACCTATACATGAATTAAATCAATACAAGGCGCGATATACCTCCGAAGAGATCTAAGCCGAACTTCTTTTCCAATTTTCTTTGCACTTTTTAATTTTTCCTATAATTGACCTGGCGGGACCTACATATTTTATAAGGACTCCGAACAGCATCTGCAAAGCAGATGAACTTTCACTGAGAAACATTTCAAGGCAGAAAAACACTCAGAGTGTTTCCAAAAAATTTGATGCAGCTTTTCCGGGCCTTGAACTCAGGATCTTCGATGTGGTACTCGAACTAGCTACGCCCATACTATCCTGCCCGGTATATAATATACTCGTTATCTAAAATGAATTGCCTTACTTTTGTGGCGGTTGAATTGAGTATCATTATTAGGTTTTTAGTAAATATAGTTTTCAGTCATAACAATGTCAACAGGAAAACAAAATATTCATAAGTTTTGCTGGAAAAGAGATAGAGGTAGAGGTGGCGGTCGATGCGGAGAAAAAGCATTACGAAGGGAACAGAGGACACGCTCATAACCGAGATATGATGAGCTACACAATACCCATATAGCTCCAAACAAAAGCAGCATGGCATCGTTTTTTAAGGAACTAAATAATGGTCTCGACCTTGACACTTCGGGATTGGCCAACAGAGCAGTTATGGCTAAAATTAAAGCGCAGATATCATAGTAACCTAAATGCTCGATACTAACTAGAAGAATTGTCACAACTCTTTTTCCGAGACAATATTACAGGAGGTACTGGATGCAACACAAAGAGTTGCCTATTATATATCCCCAGGTCCCAATCTAATAACAAATACAGCCTTTAAAGTTGCAGTAAGGTTTGGAACAAGAGTATTTAGGGATCTCTACAACGCCCGTATCCAAGAAGGCTTTACATGGGAGAGCCAGACAAATAATGTATGCGCAGCACCAGTATGGCATGGATCTAAATTCATCCATCAAAAAGATATTCTGTTTTACAGATTTACGAATAGCAAGTGCTACGCGGACGGTGTCCGACGATTCCATCATTGTTTTATCGCAGAAAATCTCAGTAGATGTGTTGTCAAGTAAAATGGCCGATCTTTATGTCAGTGGAATCGAGCGAGCATCTGAAGACATCAGCAGAACACGTAATGGTTTATTACTCTTGTTTGTTTTCTTGGCGAAAAACTCGTTGAAAACAGACTTGTGATGGAAACCTTCCGTGAGGAATTTAGCTGCCCTAATGGGCAGACACACAGATTGTTGGACTGATGGGAGCAACTTTAAAATTATAGTTGTGACACGATTGATGTATGCTGAGAGGTAGCGCTGAGAAATGCATCTGCGAAGCATTGCCGATTAAATCGCCTACCAAAAAATAGTGAGGAAGTCGGAACGCTGATCCTGACAAAACAAGTAGGACACCTCTTAATCGAACTACTCAACCTAGGCGTCTAAAGGAGAATTTCAGAAGGACATTTTCGAGCAGAAAGAAATAAAATACAAATTTTTTTGTATTGCACAGGGAGGTAATTGTTTTCATACTCAAATGAACCTCGAGAGTTTAAATAAAAAATAAAATAAAATAAACAAATATATTCACGTCTCGCAAACTATTACGTCAATGGTGCTTGTACTGCGAACGCAAGTATTTGCGTTTCCTTCCGAGAGTATAAAAAAGGAGGAGAAATCAATCAGATTTTAGCAAATTTAATTAGCCCAGACCTCTTTTTTCGATGACGTGAAGTCGCAGGCTTATAACAATAATCCGCAAGCAACTTAGATTTTAGTAGCAGCTAGTAGCAAAATATGTCTAGCTGCTGACTTCTTTTGTTCTCAACTTTATGGTTAGCTTAATTACCAATCTCACACGTCACCAGGTTCTGATTGTTGTTTTGGATGTGCTAGCTCTTGGCCGAATGTAAATCTAATACGATACTAGTGAATTTTTTAGTGCCAATACGATGTCTTTAGACTATATATAAGCTTTGATGGTTCGAAGAGCGAGTAAGTCAGCGTAAATTTTTTATTATTTATTTAGAGGGTAGAAGTTGAATGCGGAGCACCGATTGAATTTGAATCAAAGTTTTTTAGTATTATGTTATTTTAGCGAACTGTGGAAAATATTCTGTATTGGCTTCGTTTTGAGTTACCTCGTTTTGCAGTGAAAAACTCCTATTTTGGATAATAACACAGCTGAAGTTATGTCTTAAGAATTTTTCGCAAACCAGTTGAGAATCACAAGCGCACTCAATGGCCAATGAAATAAATTAAAAATGCTCATTGTTAACTTACCCATTCCAAGAAGTAGAGGCGGAAGAAAAACGGTATTATTTCATATGTCCAAGTTAGAATTTTACACTGATTACAGGGGCGACGAGGCATTTCAAGGGGAATTACTTTAAGCTGCAGACATTGGTGATTTACCGGTAACCTTATAACAGCTGATTCGACCAACCTTATAAGAATCAATGTAATCGATTATTGGTGCCGCTAAGGTCGTAACCGTATCGTAGCCAATCAATTGGTTTTTGGTTTACTGTCGTAACGACAAACAGCTGATTACGTTCGGGATACGACCACAGCGATACGACATACGGCACCAATAACTCCCGCTTTAGCCATTCTCTAGCGTCCTGAAAGACATCTGTCAAGTAGGCTCTAGTTATTGCTATTTCGTTCATCTTGCCCCACTGTTAACATTGTTTTACGTTTACTGACATGACATGTCTCTTTTTTTGGAATTGATTGTTGCAAAGTGTCAAAGATTTCCGTTGCACACATCCTTTTTGCCTCTATTCACAGCCACAAACATCTATTGCCATGGCCTTTCCCGTCTTTCGACTTGTCTCTACGTCTCGTTTTCGCCCTCGCCGCCAGCTATCCGCTCTTTCAGTCTATATTTTACTCGTAGTCGTATATAGTTAAGTTGCTGTTTTGCTGCCACTATTGCTGTTGCTGTTGACAGATAACAAATTGTAGTATTTCCTTCCTGTCGCATTTACCATTTATTACACGTGACAGTTTCCGTTCCGTGGGCGTTGTTGTAGTAATTGTTCTCTACTGCTATGTACTTTTGCTGACACTTTTGCGAATGCTGCTGCCACAGTAACAATGTCCGGCAACTCGTTCACTGTGTTTGTTATTACAATGCGATTTGTTATATTGTTATTGTATGCATGTATGCAATTGTTGTTGCTGCTGTTTCAATGCTATTTTTATTTTATTCCATTGTTGTTGCCGTTAACACGTCCAAGCATATATGCATTCTTACACAAGTTGGATGCCAACGGCAAAAATAGCAGCAAAAGTTACAATAACGGCGACATGTGTAAGCCATGACTTTTAGTGCACATAGAATATCTGCGTTGTTGCCAATTGCTTGCAGCTCGTCGACTTCTACAAAAAATAGCAATCGAATGAACAATAATATTGTATTGAAGTCCAAGCAATGCAATTGAATCGAATTGGAAAAGTACTCGTAAAATAGTATTTCTTTTGTATTTCATGACAACTTTAGGGAGTTGTGGATTAAGTTATAGGATAGCCAATGGCGTAGAGTATATCTATACATTAGACCGATAAGAAAACAACTTTTCTTATTTTTACGACAGAAAAAGTTGACCGCCACGTTCACACCACCACGTTGAACGCCTAAAATTAGAATACCTCTTTTCGACAAACACGCAAAGTTAAACTGAGCTCAACATTAACCAGGAATTAGTGTACAAAAAAACTTTTTAATTCGCATAGAGGAAAGACTCTTAAAACCCTAAAATGCCTACAACGAACTTACGGTAAAGATTGAGGTATAATATATTTGTAAGCTTTTTAAACCAAATGATGTTCAGGCAAGGCAATCTCTCAAAGAAGAAGTTGATTCTAGCAGCTGATCTAAAAGAGCAATGATGCAAAGTAACAGCATGAAATTGCAGGAATATGCTGATGTTGTTGTTGCTGTCGTACTAACGATAAAGACACACCCGAAGGTTTGGGGAGTGTTAACGATGTTGATGGTCCTTTTCCGGATCTAGAAAAAGCACCATTAAGGTACTAGCCCGACCATCTCGGGAACGATTTATATGACCAAATTTAACGTTATAGGCCATAGAGATAGATAGAGGAACTTGGGGTCGCTAGAGCTATATTCATATTTGTAACAGGATTCCCCTCGCGTAGGTGAAGCTGACAATTGGGATGCGTAAGTTACAAATGGTTGTATTACGCTTATGAACTCTTTGTAACATTCAATCTCGTAAAAGAAAGCATCCACGGTTTGGCGCACTGTATATAAATTCGAAACTCCGAAGAACTATAAACATATTTCAAAATAAGCGTTCCAATGACGCCAGAATATCGTCTGCAAAATAAGGCGTGAATACTTCCCATAAACGGGAGGAACGAAATGCTGAACAAACAGCTTCTGTTAAATATCCAGAAACCCCAGCTTCCTAACAGACAACTTTTGATGCGGCCCCGCCTCACAGGGATATATGTACAATATCCACAAGCACTAAAATGAGCGCCAGCAGACAAGAATCCATCCGATTGAACCAGAACAGCATACAAAGGCCCCCAGCCTCAAAACTTAATTGCCGTTATTAGGCGAATTGTTTTGATACGGTTTAATGTATTTACAAATCAGTATACTGAAAAACGAATTTTATAAAAAATATTAAAAGATTTGTTTAAATCCTCGTATATATACGTACATACAGTAAACGTATTATAGCAGAAACCCTACTTTTTCAATCCTTTCTCTCAAAGCTTAGGTATTCGAAAGTCTTTATAGTCTTTATCGAGCTCGATAGCTACTTAAAAACTGTTACGAAAATGTAGTTTCGGCTTATAATCACGAGCTTCGTCTACGCTGGGTACATAACTTAACGACAGCTCCCGGGAATGATACGGCTAACATCGGTGAGCTCTAGATAAGGCATTGTTGGGCCTGTAACCAGCTTTATTGCATAATCTTACGGCCATTGAGGCCACATCCAGGAAGTTTATGAATTGGTGTTTCAGTCGGGATGGCAGGCGTCTCAAAAACAAAACTCATTATTCCCTCAATCTCATGTGATCTAGCTCTCACTTAGTAGTCACATCTGCAGCCGCTTTTCGGTGTTAATTAAGTATGATATACAAACTTTGGATAGTGATTGGGATATATCTGTGGTCATAAGCAATAATTGCCTAAGTCCCGTGTAAAAAGATAGGATTTAGGCGATTATTGCATATGACCACAGATATAACAACCAAATCTGTTCATCCTGTTTTGAGAGTTATGAGAAAATTAAGCAATTTTTGTGCGCCCCTATGTCTTCACTGGGGTTAGGTCAAAGGCTTCTTGATAAGATGACAAAATATAGTCTGATTACTATTTTTAAGCGATTATTTATAACGGATATGGTTTCCTTTGCAAGGTAGAACTGGCATATATACAATATTTTAATTTAAGGTAATGTAATAATAACTAACAAAACCGCCAGGCCTCTCCCCCTCAGATTCTGATTTACCTACATAATCCAAGAAATTATTTAGAAGTTATATCCCTCGCTGTACTAATTCCCTTTCTTTTCCTGTTCCTTTTCCAAATACTGACAATAAGCCACCTACATACCCAATTCCCAGCAAATCGAATAAGCTCATATATGACTTTTTCGAAGAGAGCTCCTTAATAAACTTCCCAGAAATTTTGTACAGGAATACTCTTAACTTCGCCCAGGGTTGGACCATTAGAACTTGAAACATTTTTACAAAACCCAATGACAAAACAACACGAGGGAAAAAAATAGTCGCCAAGTGGTGAATTTAAAATCCTATGGACTGAAAATCAATATAGTAAATTTGTATTAATCAATATAATCAGAGGTTCTACTAGATGGGACAGGGGTCGAGATATTTAGGAATCTTTGGAAAAGCTATGCGGGTAGGTTAGGTTGAACTGGCCGGTCAATAAAAACCTCACATAATATATCCTAAGTGCTAGCAAAATTTGCTTGACGACCAAGCGTAAGAACCGCAGTCAGGTGCCAGGACTTATGCTATAGAAAAATTCCGCTCTCTTAGTAAATACTAGAAGCTTTCTAGGGCCTAGCTAAATCGCTGCCTCAAAACCTAGCAACTCTGCCGCCCCTAATAGCTGTAGCCCTGATCTGGCTTTGCCCAGGTCATGAACACAGAACGTACTCAACTGTTTCTTGCTGCAGCTCGCACTTCCTTCATTTGTTGTTACTTATGAGGCATAACTTATAAGCATGTGACGCCAGAAAAAATGTCCAGTAAGCCCATCGTGAGACTTGAGCCTCTCTTAAAAGATATGAGCTATTTTGTGAGTCTTATATTGAAGGATTTGCAGATGATCTTAGAAATATTTGCGTGGGGCTGCAAACTTTCTAAGATCATGTGCAAATGATACAATATTACGCTCACAATGTGGCCTAAATCTCTGAAGAGAGAATACTTGTGGCTCACGATGGGCATACTAAACTGGACACTGCCTTCTGGCGTCACATGCTTATAAGTTAGACCTTGTCAGCAACAGTAGATGTAGGAAGTGCGAGCTGCAGGAAGAAACGGCTGAGCACGTTCTGTGTTCGTGTCCTGCGCACGCCAGGTCAAGCATCCAGCTATAAGGTGCGTCAGAGTTGCTAGGATTAAAGGCAGCAATTAAACTAGGTCCTAGAAAATGTCTAGTGTTTGCCAAGAGGACGGAGTTATTCTATAACATAAGTCTTAGCACCTGATTGTGGCTTTTACGTTTCTTAATCAAACAAATTCTGGTAACACTATCGATGTATCCGGTCTATGTGACTTCTGATTGACCAGCCAGTTCAATCCAAGGTAGATAATGTGTAAATAAATCTTTTGTAAAACCAAATAAATATAACGTAATAAATTAATTTTTCATATGAAAATTTGCAAACTTATACGCATTTACACAATAATAGCTTTAATTAGCACAAGCTAACCCATATACTACATATGCGCTTATTCTTTAACAAACATTGACATTCCTACACTAAATGCAACATATCTTGAAATATTAGCGGGAAGGCGTAGTTTTGAAAAAAGATACGTCTAAGCACTTCCGGCAGGTTTCAGGGAAGCAAACCAAAGCGTACTTGGCGATAAGTATAAATATCAACTTAAGCGGTTGTTGCATAAGGATACGTAATCAATTCTGTTCAACTAATAAATCACTTTTCCATTGGTTTATAAATAAATGCATGTAAATAACCAAATGCGAATTTACATACGCACAGCCACACATCTCCTTTGGGTTTCCAAATAACTGCCTTTGTTGCGACGATTTGTGGCATCGTTTGTTGTGTGGCATTACCAAAATACTATGAATTATTATTGCAGGATAATATAAATTCTCTAGTAACTACTAATATACTTAGAACAACAACAAAATATGGAAAATGTTGGCAATAGAAGAAGCTGCCAAGCCAAGTGCATTGAAATCATTTATTATAGATATAAGTTTGTTGGTAAACTGGGGAGGCAATGAGACAAATCTGTGGAGTAAGTCAGGTGGCCTTAATATGTAGATCAGTACAATTTACAAGAGGGTTTGTAGGACTCAAATATGACTTAGCATGCAAATCTTCATAAATAATTTAGTCAATGTGTATGTATGCAAATTAGTGAATAGGCATGATGGTTAGGTCTAGGCAACAACAACACGTTCTCCATGATAAACGTAGAAACGTACAAATGTTCTTATATAAACATAAATCACAGTTATTTAATGAGAGCCCTTTTAGGTTAAGAACAAGCTGCCAACTAGCTGAAATGTTGCCACATATTTTTGGCCACATAACATGTAGTAAATTAATTTCTAAATATAATTGAGAGAAAAGCCTTAGTATAGGTTAAAGTATGCCCAACAAAAAGCCTTCGTAATAAGTTGTAAATAGAAATAGTGTGCATTGGACTTACACAAATTGTTTGAATCATGCGTTCCATTTTTGTCATATAAGTATCTACTTTTATATGGGCTATATACTCCAGCTCTCGCATTGCTTGTGAGCTTTCTATATAGTAATTTTTAGGACGTTTTCGGGAGTACTCTTCCGTAGGTCTTCCATGGATTAAGGTATGTTTGAACTGGCCGGCCAATAAAGACCTGAAATATACCGAATATGTCCATAGTGTTACCAGAATTTGTTTGACGACCAAACGGATGAACCCAAATCAGGTGACAGCACTTTTGTTTTAGAACAATTGCGTCCCCTTGGAAAGTACTAAGCGTTTTCTAGGTTCAGCTTAATTGCTGCCTCGAGATCTGGCAACTCTGCCACCCCTAAAAGCTGGAGCCTTGACCAGGCGAGCGCAGAACAGTAGCACAAATTGTGCTCAACCGTTTCTTCCTGCAGCTCGCACTTCCTATATCTGCTATTACTGACGAGGGCTTACTTATAAGCATGTGACGCTAGAAGGCAGTGTCCAGTTAGTATGTCCATCGTGAGCTTTAAGTTTTCGCTCTTCAGAGATGTGAGCCAATTTGTGAGTCAAATATCGTAGGCTTTGCACATGATCTTAGAATTTTTGCACGCTTCTGTCCACGCCTTTCCTGCTTAATGGATGACATGCAGCTCCTGTCTCCTATTGACTTCTCCAAAATGGATTGGGACGTCTATCGTCGACTCAGCGAGTAGTGCACCCCAATTTGCCAACTCATCGGCTTTTTCGTTACCTTCTATCCTCTTGTAACCGGAAACCCAGTATAGATGTATGATCCGGCCTGCGCAAAATTTTACCAGTGCTTCTTTGCACTCCAGAACACTTATGGCTGAAGTACTGTGTGATATCATTGCCTTAATCGCTGCCTAACTATCAATATGTACCCTGACGCGAATGCAGCTTAAGCACGCGTCCTCCAGAAGTTCTGCTGCTTTCTTCACGGCTATAATTTACGCTTGAAAGACGTTTCTGCAATCTGGCAGCCTGTAGTATTTACCTATTTCTGGATCGACAGAGTAAACAGCAGACCCGACCCCTTCCGTTAATTTGGAATCATCCGTTTAAACGTGTATAGCATATTCTGTCATTTCGGCACCCTGGCACCTTACCCTATGGCGCAATTACGGTCACAGGATTCTTTCAATAAGCTCAGGCACGGGACCATATATTCTGTTTGCCCGATATTAAATGGCGCTATGCTGCTACTGCCATAAGGCCTGCACTCAAGCTGCCCCAGGCCTTAAGCCTTGTTGCAGTAACGCAATAATTGTGGGCATTTGGTATGAAGTCGTGATGTGTATAATGGCATGCAATGCTGCGATAAAGGTAGTTTTTAGGGCTCCCGTTATGCTAATCTTCTTCCATGGAATACTCAGCAACAAACACCTAGCTGGAGTAGGTGATCTCACCCTAGTACTTCGAAATACAAATTGAAACCACTTTTTTTATGTACCTAAAAATCGACCAAAAGATTCCAGCTCAAAGGAAAGGTAGCCTGCAAAAAATTTCGCCAGATGGGTTTTAATCCAGCTGATATGATGTTGTTGTAGTGTTCTAAATGATGTTTCAAGTTTCATATCACTAGTTGTCTTGCGGCGAATCGCAGTACAGCTACTAATGTAAAACTAGTCAGTTAAGAGACGGTACTAGTTCTACTTATGTTCCCTAGCAATGCTTTCAACTGAGGCTTGTAACATAGTGATATCATACGAAATAGTAATTACCCCCTTCTTAACTGGTTAAATTGTATGTGGTTCTGAAATACTTAGTCGCAGACTTCAATTAATACAAATGTATATAAACAGCTCAGGCTTAAGCGCTTTCGGTACGAGTGTGGCTACCAACTGTTCCGCTATCCATTCGACTAGCGCCAGTTCGGCGATAGTCATTAAACCTCTAGTTCGAAACTTTCGCTTTGTATGACTGTTTCCTATTTTCTCTAAAGGGTTGCCGAAAAGTTATTTCAAAATGGATATGACATTTTTTAGCTTCTCTAGAATTTCCTAAGTACCTCAACCCGTCCTCTAACTGGTGGAAAATCCTCCCCTATGTATGTAGCAATACTTGATTAGCAGCATCCATCGGGAGACAGTCAAATATTTCGCCGATTCGCAACCGCTGAGTTTCATAGTTGGATCAATAACCTCATCTAAGACTACTTTCCTTTGGTAGAAAAACATATCAACTTGGGTCTTTTTATATTTCATCAGTGATTTACTAATTATTACCATTAACATGTTTTGAGGCAATGTCTCTTGCGGGTAAGCCCTGGCTAGTTTCCCTGGAATTCGCTTTTACAATGTTATCAGTTATATTTCATTACGGCTGGCTACTTTTGGTAATAATATTCCTGCCCGCCACTCACACAGGACATCCTGACATCCTTTAAATCTATGACCTGGAGTGCATACCATATTTCCAATAGGAACGAAAAAGATAAACGCAGAATTTTATTGGAGTCAGTTTTCATGATTGGGTAAACCCGATAAAATGAGTTGGAGCCGAGTAAAAGTGAGTTGGAAAAGACCCCTGAGGATGGATTCCTTACTTTGAAATGTATACTTCTTATTCATAAGTCACCTTTAAGGAGTCCACCCCTGCCATCTAAATTTGAGACGTACATAGGTGTCTAACGATCGAACGATAACACAACATGCGTACACCAAAAGCGAGATGGTATAACATCGCCCTGCAAAGGGTGGTAATAAACATAGAATATAAGTAAATTTAGTGTCTCTAAAAAGGCGGTCCTGAAGTAAGACATTGAAGAACATGCATGTTCATTAAAGAAAGATTGCTTCGCAGTAGGGGCGGCTGTATGAGGCTACAAAATCGATTAACACCCCCTCTGTATGACGCTGGCGCTAATGATAGTTTTGTAAGTTTACCACTGCATTGAGATACTGCTTTCAAAGAGACTTGAGCTTGGTGTTGGTCAAAATGATTTACATAAAAATCTGACTTTAAGCGACCCGCTGGTCATTTGGTGTCAAATGCGTTTGCACTACGTCACACAACTGTCACAAAGTCCATAAAACATAATTATATTCACAGCCCGTTTTCATATTTACCATTGCTTCATACGCTTTGACATTATTTAGTGATGAGATTGATAGTCGACAAAAGAAAATAAATTTCCAATATGTTAGTAAATGTAATTTTAATGTCAAATTTGTCGTTTTCACTTATTGATCAATTTAACTGTCACTTTGTAGTCAAAATGAAAGGGAAACACATTTGATGTTGTATGATAAGCCGTTCTCATTGACATGATCAAGTTTGTCGTCAAGTTTGACGTAGTGGAAACCAAGCATTAGCAGTTAGGCGGGTGTTTGACATGGCGTATGAGTAACTGCTCCACCTAATATAAACGCACATCGTGAACTTTGTGTCAAAAGTATCTTAAGTAATTACACATCTATCAGTTTCACTTAAACTAAGACTAATTTTCTTTAGTTTTTTCCCACAGGGTCTTAGTGAATGAATTTGTTGATGGTCTTAGTGAAGGACCATAAATGCGTCTAAGTTGTAATCTTATAATCATCTATATATTAGCCCTCTGACATTAAGCAACAAAGTTTATTTCTCTTTACCATCTAATCGACAAATTCCATTTCAAAGTAAGCAAGGTAAGCGCAATTGTATATACATATGTATATATATGTAGTATTACAAAGTTTTGTGGCCTTCTGAAGGACTTACGTGTTGTTCAAATATTGTTGCTGTAGTTTTAGTTAACATTTTTAAGTGAGAATGATAGTGTTTTCTTTTCTACACGAAAATGCCGCCACTTTCAGGAGCAAACATTTTTAAGATTCTCACTTCGACATGTGAAATTGTAGCTCACTTAAAATGTTCAGTGACACGGTGCATGACTTGAAAAGAACAAAAATTGCCAAAATGAAATGTCAAAATTTTGCATGCTTTATCGGAGCTGCTTTATCGTAGGTGATTTATGTTTGCTAGAAAGTGACAGATAGTATACTGTGTTTATTTGTCAATGTGATTCATCAGATGATTGACAGGGCTGTTCTCTGCAGCGTCAATGGCAGCGAGGGCAAGTAATGTTGCATTTTCGGCGATTTTTAGGGGTAGGTTGTTGAGAAAAGATAATTATGCCCTCTATTGAGGCCACGCTGATTTTACAACAGAACACAACTTTTTGAAGAGTTGGCGTTAAGGCGACATTTTCGTGTAGAAAAGAACACTATTAGTGATTTCTTGTCTTAAGCAAATAAATAATTCATAGATGAAAGTAAGATTGAATGTATTTGTAGCGAACATACACACTTACATATATATTAAGGAGTACGAAGTAAGACGTTGAAGCATGTTGTATGCATGTATGTGGGTTTGCGGTAGAATATCGCTTTTTAATGTGGACATTTATCAAAATATTCGTACTATTTATGTATTTTTGTATCTATTTTATTATTGTATTTATTTATGTGTTATGAAGTATTTAGAGCGCTTATTGGCTAAAGAAAATTGTTGAGCCGTGTGGAAATCAAATAAGTGTATGTCACTTTCTCTGTTGAGTAGATATGCGAAATACAGCAAGTTTTCTATAGATAGGTAGAGTAAGATAATTACACTGCTTGATGATAGTGCTTTTACACATGCTTGTATGTATCTGGGTTGCACTGATAATAGGTCTTGGCTTTGAATTAAAGGGTATAAAAAATTGTTGGAAAGTCTATAGTTTTTAGTTGTTGCCATGATTCCCAATCCATCTAATATCAGGCAAACTGAATAAATATATATGGTCCCGTACCGTAGGGCTGGCGTCAGCATCATAGTGTACCTATACAAGTGTGTCAACTAAGCGATAAACGTCAAAACTGTAAACAGTCTTGCTCACCTGATGCAAATCTCAGGTCTAGAGTTGCATTTTCGGTACGTAAGAGGACTTCAAGCTGAGTTGCATTTAATAATTTAATAAAACTTTGTAGTATTTACAGATGTAATAGTTGCATATATTTCCGCGGAAATAAGAATACTAGAAGATTTGTAGCCTGCAACAATGCGGAAACATACGGAAAGCAAAGTTTATTTAAATTATAGTCAAAATATAAAGCGCCACACGTTTAACATGGAAAAATTTCACTTCTAAGGCTGTTTATACAAATGCATAAGGGCAAAATTATATAAAACGCTTTGGTCGCTTCAAAGCAAAGATAACGTACGGCGTTTCATTGTTTTTCGTATGGCGTTGTCAAAGCGTTGGCACGCAGCCAAAGCATTTATGTAAATTTTTCGATACTTCGCCCGACAAATGAATTAATGAATGCAGCACAACCAAAGCGTGTGTGTGAATCCACCTTAATTTTTGTAGCTGTGAAAGTCTCCTGCAAATATAATGGCGCTGTAAGTGCAAACAAATCAAACTCCTATATGACGCTACTTTATTTTCTATATATTTTTTTTGTATTTTCTCTTATATTTTTTGTCGAGAAAGCCAATAAAGTTTCAATACTGGTGAAAGTGTGTGAGGTAGGTAGGTTGAACTGGCCGGTCCATGAGGACCTCACATAGACTGATTGAGTCCGTAGTGTTACCAGAAGTTTGTTTTAACGACCAAACTGAAAAACCCTATCAAAAACCAGGACCTATGTTATAAAATAACTCCGTCCTCTTGGCAAATACTAGAAGCTTCCTAGGACTTAAGCCACTTGCTGCTTCTAGATCTGACAGCTGTATCACTCCTAATAGCTGGAGTCTTAGCCTGGCAAGTGCGAGGCACGTGCACAGAACGTGCTCGATCGTTTCCTCCTCCAACCCGCACTTCCTACACCTTCTATCAGTGACCAAGCCTAATTTAAAGGCATGTGACGCCAGAAGGCAGTGTCCAGTCAGAATACCCGTCATGAGTCTACAGTCCTCTCTTTTTAATGATAGAAGCAACTGTGTTAGTCTAAGGTTGTAAGACCTACACATAATCTTCGACACTTTACAGCCCCGCGCTTGATTCCACGCCTTTTCTGCTTGGTCGATCATGTGCACTTCTCGCCTTCGCTTAATCTCGCCCAATCTAATTGGGACGTCTACGGAGCAAGCTTCAAGGGATGCGCCCTTGTGAGAACTATATTTAAAAAAACTAACGAAATACAAGAAAAATACAACGTAGTTCATTAAAAACAAACAAGCCAGTTGTATTTCGATAGGGTTTTTTGAAATTAGGCAGTTTTTTCTTTATTTTTTCTGTCAAATGAAAATTTTGTTTTTAGTTTCAAAATTTTGTGCATAAAAACACAACTAAATTCAAAGTGTAAATTGTGTGTGCAAATGAGTTTTCAATAAGTGTACATTTTTCAGTTTTTCATAGTTATGGAATTGACCTCCAGATTCTTGTGTTACACAAATATAGTGAACTTGGGTACAGAAATTCAAATTAAAAAGGTTTTCACAATAATTTGTAAAACTCTACGTTTTCTGGGCTTTTTACACTTAAAGGAGTAACCCTCCGTAATAAGTTAAACTTTTAATTAAAATCAATAACTCTGAGCTGAACACTTTTCGCCATGATATAAAATTAAAATGCTGTGGAACAGGAACAACACTTTTGTGACTACATAAACCCTGTTTCAATCATTAACGTCTCTGCACAGAACCCTAATTGACCGTTTTCAACCGAAACAACAATGTCAACCCAGATTTTCCCGTTATGCTCACTTAAGCGAGTGCCTGTCAGAAAGAAGTCAACACACTTGTACTTGTACACTATGGTCAGCATGCAGGAATAAGAGCCCATACTATTCACGTCGCTTCAATATATATGTTGATAGTCAGGCGGCGATTAAAGCAATAATTTCACACAGTACTTCATCAAGAAGTGATCTGGAATGCAAAGAATCATTGAAAAAAACTTCGCTCAGCCCGAACCATATATCTATACTGAGCTTTCGGTCATTCGGATGAGTTGGCAAAGGAGGATGCAACACATGCTAAAAGGACGATAGACGTCGCAATCCGTTTGGGAGAAATCAAAAGGAAGAAATGGTTGAGCACGTTCTGTGTCCGTGTCCTACGCTCGCCAGATCAAGGCTACAGCTATTAGGGGCGGCAAAGTTGCTAGATCTAGAGGCAGCAATTAAGCTAGGTCCTAGAAAACTTCTAGTTGTTGGCAAGAGAACGAAGTTTTTCTGTAACATAATTTTGGTATCACTATGGACACATTCAGTCTATGTGAGGTTTTTGTTGACCGGTTAGTTCAACTTAATCTATCGTTCCCAATATTACTTACTTACTTAATTGGCGCCTAACCGTTTAAACCGTTATGGCCTTCCAACAAGGCGCGCCAGTCGCTTATTCTCTCTACCAACCGGCGCCAATTGGTCACACCAAGGGAGTTTAAATCGTTTTCCACCTGGTCTTTCCAGCGGCCCCTACCCTCAACCTTTGCTTCCTCAGGTGGGTTCCGATAGCAACATTTTCTTGGCCGGAGCGTCATCTTTCATTCGCATAACATGGTCTAGCCAGCGCAGCCGCTGCGTTTAAATTCGCTGGACTATGTCAATGTCTAAATAGAGCTCGTACAGCTCATCGTTAAATCTTCTTCCGTAATCGCCACCACCAACGCGTTTAGGTCCATAAATCTTTCGAAGAAATTTTCTCTCGAATACTCACAGAGTCGCTTCATCTGATGTTGTCATGGTCGATGCTTCTGCACCATATAGCAGGACGGGTACGATAAGTGACTTGTAGAGTATGATTTTCGTGAGAGGAATTTACTTTTCAATTGCCTACCTAGTTCAAAGTAGCATTTATTAGCAAGAGTGATTCTTCGCCGAATTTCAGAGCTGATGTTGTTGTTAGAGTGATTCTTCGCTGGATTTCAGAGCTGATGTTGTTGTTAGTGTTGATGCTGGTTCCCAAATAAACGAAGTCTTTTACTATTTCGGAATTATGGCTGCCAACAGTAGCGTGGTTGCCAAGGCGCATATGAGCTGACTCTTTGCTCGATGCCAGCAATACAGGTTAGGTTAGATTGAACTGATTTATGTGAGGATCTCACATAGACTGAATGAGTCCACAGTGTAACCAAAAGTTTGTTTAATGGTCAAACTGAAAAACCCTATCAAAAACTAGGTCCTATGTTATAAAATAGCTCCATCCTCTTTGCAAATACTAAAATATTTCTAGGACCTATATCCTTGCTGCTTCAAGATCTCACAGCTCTATTACTCCTAATAGCTGGAGTCTTAGCCTGACAAGCGATTGGTATGAGTAAACCACTTCTCTATCGTTTCCTCCTCCAACCCGCACTTCCTACATTTGCTTTCACTGACCAAGCCTAATATAAAGCCATGTGACTCTCGACACTTCTCAATATCAAATTTGATTAAAACGTAGCACATACGAGGAATATGACATATTTCTTACTCACTTAATTGGCGCAGTAATTTCTTCGTTGGAAATACCAAAAGAAATTTAAATCGTTTAATTTTTTAAATGGTTCGGGTTCAGATAAGAATACCTGGAACATCATCTTCAATCAAAGCATGAGCAAACCAAAGCAACCGCTATGCTGATATTTGCATTATTTTCGTACAGTTCAGCATTACATCTTTTTCGGCGACATCTTCTCCGACGTCTAGAGGCTCATACAACTTTCGAGGAGCTTTTCTCTCGAACACTCCCAGATCCACCCCATCTGATGATGTCATGCTCCATAGTTTTGAACGATGTAGCATAACGGGTACGATAAGTGACTTGTCTATGTACACATAAATGGTGTGCTGAGGAAACTCCCTTTCATGCAGACGACTTCGAGTTTCTATTTTACTTTCTTGTATTCTGTAACTGTGGTCCCAAAGCTGGATCGTTAGATCTCCGGAAACAGTAGTTATAAGCAGCAGATACTAGGACAATCTGCTATCATTAGCCTTTAAATTATGGGACTGAACGATTGGTGGGACTGAATACTTGGGATCTTTCAAGGATCGTTGTCATCCTTCAAACAAGCAAACTAAACCGCGTAGAAACCAAATACAATGGGCCAATAAACCACTTTTCCTTTATCTTAAATACGCCTTAGAGGCTTATTCACCTACACACTACATAGCAACAAATGAACGCACCTTGATAGACTCTCTCGAAGAGGTCATCCTCAGGTTCTTGCATGACATGGATCCTATCACACTCGGTCTCATATCATGAAAAATGCTCGCGAGATGAGTCCTGTTCCCTTTCCTGTTTTGTAATAAGAAGTCCCTTGCGCTAACAGGTGAATTTCTTCCAGCGATCCGACCTATAAAAAGAGCACTATGCGGTATTTAGATTAAATTTGATTAGGATGTATCCACCGAAAAATGAAATTGGTTCGTCATCAGGAATACAAAAGTTACTTCCTTCAACTTGTCGAATTTGGATGGCATACTGAATCCAAATATCTTGGGTTCATTAATAACAGAAAACTAAGCTAGAAAGCTGCGGTAGAGTAATATATCTGCAAAAGGGCAATCGAAGGCAGCATGTTGTGTCTCAGTTGATTCAGTTGAAAGTTGGGAGAGGTCCTAAGACTAGCATCCTAGCAATAACAAATACAGTAGCGAAGCACCAGTAAGGACTAAATATGATGTTAAGCTATTGCATAGATAAAGAAGAACCAGCATGTGGATACTAGTCAACCTGGGATAAGCAAAAACTTAGCACGAAATTCTTAGGGAACGAAAGATGAAATAAAAACTGTTTTAATATCCGACACAGATGAAAACACAGGTGTTGTTGTCTTCCAAGTACATAAAATGTGAGGCATGAGAGGAGGCTTTAGACTGAAACAATAGCAAAAGGAACTGGTGCTGTGCTTTACTTCAAGAGTCTGTCAAACAAATTATGACTAACTTTTACTAAGTTTTCTAAGCCGAGGCCTATGCCAGAGAAGAGCAGCTTGATTGGTCTAGAATTGTGCAACTCCAGCGGATAACTTCATTATTTTTGTTGGCAGGCAGGTTGCCTTAAAGGCATTATAAACTTATTTCATTAAATCCGAAATTGTGCGAAAGTGTTGAGCTGGAGTCCATAGAACACTCAGCAGTATTGAAGGAGCGTAATTGCTGATAACATATACCGGATGGGTTCCGAAGTGGACATAAAGCAGCCATTGGGCGATCACACGAGTTAACCGAAGAATGCGCTGTTGGGGAAACGGAATTTCTATACAAGCGGCCGTATGGCGAGGTGCCAAGACCCACATGTTGTCGATGCTTCGACTAACAACCATTTGCAGAAAACTCGACTCTTGACTTTCTTTGCCGATGTCTAGGACTACATTTGAAACGACTCAGACTGCTGAGCGCATGTTGTTTAGATTGTCTTATGAAGGTTAATGTCGTGAATCACTCACTTGTGCTTAAGTTCATATGAGAAAGTAATTGGTATGATGGAAATTAATTAGAAATGTGGGATATGCCCGCAGATGACACTCGTTGAGTGCAATCACAGTATCTCCTAGTGGCAGTAAGGGGAAATCTTACTCACATCCTTTAAAACTAATCTAATTTAAACCGAATAAATGAGTATGCCACCGACTCCTTTTACCTACGGTATTCTTTCCAAGCAATACAAAAATCTTGGTTCATAAGATTTCAAAAATAAATTTCATATACCATACAAAATGCCCACTGGAGCTCTAAAATGCTGTTTGTTTCTATTAAAAAAAAAGTAGAATAATAAAAACCAAAAACTAGAAACCATGCAAATTTTTTGCATTCCAAATTTATTTTATTTAGTTCGTCGAAACAATTTAATTGAAATTCAAATGATGTCGATATACGAGTTAATGACACATATTGTGGCTATGGAAGCTTTTGAGTATTCTCATTAGGATGGCTCTTCTTCTTTAGATTTCAAACTCAGTAACAACCCTAACCCACCCTACTGATATACATATGTAGTTTGACGACAGCTTGTGTTCACTGACGCATTTATCCAAACAATTTGAAGGAATTCGCTATATAGCGGACTGGAGCTAAAGTCGATTTAAAACAGTAATTTTTCGGGATTTTCAAAAATATGAAACACCTTATTTCACACACAAATATGTCTATGCAACTATTTTTTTTTGTTTTTGTTGCACATATTGCATTTTATGCCAACATCGAAAACATCAAAGTCAGTAACAACAATGCAAAAGCATACTTCAATATTGAATTGGATTTTGTATTTGCTTGCCAAGATTTTGTTAGGAATTTCATAAATCTTGACAGGATTTCAGCATGTGGTAATGGAGTTGTAGGCGCCTTAACGTATGCTACAAATACCTTATCTGTGTAAGTTTGTGCGTGATTCCGGTATGATTGACGTGAAAGAGAATTTGTGTACATTGTTGGCAACAATGGGAACGAAAATTGCGAGTATGTATGTGCAAATACAACACCACAGTAGTGCAAGCTCTCACAAACATATTAACAACAACAAACAGGAGGAGAAAATTTCGACTATGTGCATATGTGTATACAAGGGAATACAGCAAGAAAATGGTATTTATAAAGTAAATACCAACAGTCTTCCTACCCGTATCACTCCAGCAAGAACAAACAATAAACAACAACAAAACTCTTTATGCACAAAAAAATTCAGCAATCTCGGTAAGTATTAGCTGTCAAAATGCTTATAACACAATGACAAGCATCTTATATGTGTATGACATTTTCATATTGTGCAAAATTTCAACTTCGTTTTATACGCTTGCATACTTATATACTCGTATTTATGTATTTACGTACATATGTAGTTTGACATACTCAGAAAGCATTTTGAAGTTAAAGCGAAGCTGTAATAGGCAGACCATTTTAATCGGGGAGCGAGCGCCCATCCCTAGTTTTTAAATCATCATCATTCATAGGCGTTTAACCGCCTAGGTTGCGGTGTAACAAGTCAGTCCAGTTATTCTTGTATAGCGATAACTGGCGCCAATCGGGAATACCAAGGGAGTTCAAGACATCCTCTCCTGTGGGAGACCTTCGATAGGAAGACTTTCTGAGCCGTAGCGCCTTCTTTCATTCATAAACACCTTAGGCATCACGGACTTGACTATAATGCTTGTGGAGAATTCTTTTCTCGCACACTCCACGTCATTAGTGAATGCAATTATGATGAGAGACTTAATAGAGTTTGTTCGTCAAAAGAGGTTTTTGATTTTCAATTATCCATTGACTCCAAACGTCAGGTACTAGCTAGACTGACTAGTGAAGGATTGATATCAGTGCGTCTACCCACATCATCTCTTTAGGTATCGTTTCTGGATAGCTTCAACATTACTTCAAAACTATTTTTACTTCTGACACCTTGTTTGACTTAAATTAAACAAGTGAAGAAAAACTGCTTGCTTTTAACCAGTCTGGGGCGGAATGCGACCGAAAGCAAGTCAACAAGTATTTAAGAAACAATCCTCAAGTTCTTTCAACAATGTTTTAAATTGGTTCTGAAATAGTTCAGATATAATTCCCGAACTCATTCTGTCCTGCAATTGTTCCAGATTGGTCCCGAAATAGTCTTGAAATTATTCCAAATATTGTCACGAAGTGTACCCCAAAGGGTGCTTAAACTATCCCAAAATTGTTCCGAAACAGTCGCGAAATGATTGCGAAGTTTTGCCATTACGATACCTAAAATAGTCCCGAAGTGATTCTAAAATTGTTCCAAATTGATCTCGAAATATTCCCGAAGTGATTATAAAGTGATCCAGTAACTCTCGCGAAATGGTTTCGAAATATTATTGAAATGCTTTCGAAAATAATCCGGAGCAGATCTCTTTTTCGAATAAGTCTTGAAATTATTCGAAATATAGTTTCGAAGTGTAACCGAAAGGATGCCTAAACTGTCCGAAAATTGTCACGAAACAGTCTCGAAATGAAGTTTCCGAAGTTTTCCCGAACGATACCTAAAATGATTCCGAAGTGATTCTGAAATTGTTCAAAATTGATCTCAAAATAGTCTTGAAATAATTCTGAAGGGATCCTGTAACTGTCTTGAAATTATTTCAAAATAGTCTTGAAATGATTCTGAAGTTATCCCGAAACGATACCCAATAATATCCGGAAGCAATCCTGAAAATAGCCCGAATTTGATCCAATACAGCCTCTAAATGATTCTATAGTCATCTCGATATGTTCACGAAACGGTGCTGAAATAGTCCCAAATGGTCCAAGAATATGAGGCACAGTTTCGTTCTCTTCAAGTTTTTATCAAAGTCCGTCGCATGGACACTTAGCTCCATACTAATTGATATGTCCCCCACTCGCTTAAATGAATAGCATGATGTGTTCATTTTGATTGAATAATCTTGTATGTCTTCTGCTTTTGAAAAAAAATGTTGAGTCAAGCAAGGTAGACGAATGAGATGCTCTTGTTCCATCCTATTTCACAAATAATTCTTAATTTTTCTGAACTCGTAATAACGTATTTACATTTTTGAATGCGTTCATATTTATTACCTGAAAAATGCGAAAATTGCAGTACCTGGAGATTTTGATTCCAAATCAAATTTACCGACAACTCATCCAGCACATTTCGAATAATTCTATCGCGTTTCCTTAAATTCATTCAAAGCATCATCAACCCATTTTGTAGCTTCTCCTAGGTCTTGATTTTTCAACTTCAATTCTTGACTCAAAGGCAGAACAATTGAATTTATGCAGCTCATTATGCGACATGAGATTTGAAATTCTGTAGTAAAACTTGGCGATAAAATGTGAGAACCATTTTGTGAAGTCTCACACTCTTTCCAGGTTCTTATAATCTATAAGAATTCGATAACAGCTGGTTGCAGTTAAACACATACTGCAACTACTACGTGGGACTGAGTTCGTCTTGTAGTAGATATATGTACATAGATTTTAGTTGCAGTCGTCTTTCCTCACTTTTGGTTGTTGTTTTTTTTTGTCAGTTGCAAACAACAACAGTCCGAAATAAGAAAATCAACGCTTTCGCAAACTGCCAGCAACTGATATTTTCGGAATTGCTAGTTAGGTAAAGACAGGCTGGAAACTTCACAATTTTAATGGTTTATGGTTTATCCCAGTTGAATTTAACAATGAAAATAGAGATGTGACATACATTCACAATGTTTTAAGTGCGGGCGCCAAAATATTTTTCCCAATAATCTTATATTTGCTAAACAGGTAAACTGTACCCCATATTTGCTCCCTCCCTCGATGAAATAATTAAAAAGTTAGTGAAATTCAGGGTTGGAATTTAGAGGTTTAATGGCAAGAAAACGAATTGGATGATATAGATTGATTACCGGAGCCTTTTCAAGCCCTTTGGCTAACCGTTCGACTTGGATTTCCCGAAGTAAAGGTATGCCGCAAATGCAGAGAAACTTCCGGGAAATGTACACCTGGCTTGGTTTCCACCGAGTTTAAGGTTTAATTTGCGGAAAAAATTTACATCCTTTTCATTGGATATTAGCAGAACCTCATTTAAACAAAAAAATATATTGTTACGAATTTCATGAGTTCTCGATTATTTCCGCCTTCCGAAAGCAGAATGCTTACCTCACTTCGAATCACTGAACTATTGCGTAAATGCACTCAAATCTTCTGTATATAAAATGCTATTATAACAGCACTACTATGGCAGTTCTCCACAATTTAATGTATTCGCATACTTCACTTATATAAGAGTCTATACTTTTCGCAAACAGACTTCTCGATTAGTTGTTAATTGATTTCTCTCATCTGCTACATATCATATTCGCTGTTGTCTTTCATCTACATGTGTGAGCAAGATCATCTACGGTATGGGGGTGAAATGCCGTCTACTCTGTTACCTTCTGTGTACATGTGTGCGTAGCTGTTAGTTGTCCCATTAGAACCTGCCACGTGCTATTTTTAGGTATGCGATGAGCGAGAGTATAACGACAACTTCGTGAAAGTCACCGAAAAACTCATTTAGTTTGATTTCGATACTCGTATAGTAAGAAAGTGTCGTACGCACTCTAAAACAGAGTACCAAAGAGTGCATGTGGCACGTGCTTACTGTAGACATAGTACAGGTTTACAAGTATGATATGTATGAGAAGGAAACAATTCCTTTCTCTTTCTAATACACTGCCGTTTGACACTTCGGTCAGTGTCAAACTATTGTGGAACTCAGTGGAACCTGCGGGGAACATACGTTTGACACTGACCGAGGTGCAAAATTACCGGGGTTGCTGTAGTGAAAAGTGGCGCAGGGAAACAAAAAAAGGAGCGGAATATCAGATAAGGGTTGCTGTGATGGTAAATTTTTTTGAACGAATTTAGTATGAAAATGTCGTGCACCTATATGGGTCCTACAGAAAATTATACAAAAGTCTTGAATTGGGGTATCTGAGGACGCGTCGTTATTCCAGTATTAAGAATACAAACACGGGTGCTAATTTTTTCCTCCAATTCAAAAGTTCTCCACGAAAAACAGTTTGAAACCGTGGTCCAATTCAATAACCCGTCCAAAAATGTAGAAAGAGAAATGAAAAGACGCGTTTTGTCCTGTTATCAATAGTCCAAAGGCGAAAAAGTATTCGAATTATTGGAAGCGAGGCAAAGACGGGTTTATTAATACCTCCCCGACGGTTTTGGTCGTGTTCCAGCAATCTTCCTCGGTAATAAAGTATCACAATTTGTTAATTAAAATTGTCCAAAACATACGGATTTTAAAGAGAGATGTAATTAAGTGCTTGTTTGAAAGTAAATAAGGATATTTCTTTGTAATTTTACGATAAAAATTTTACGCAGTTTTCGTTAGCAGCTACTACACTTTCCTTAGACCTAAAGGACGAATTAATGGCGACTTATAACCATAAAGCCATAACCAGATAAAACAGCTGATCGAACTTAGCGTTATGGTATGGCACCATTAATCGATTACATTGATTTCCATAAGGTAGGTGTGATCAGCTGTTTTGTCTGGTTGTGGCTTTATGGTTATGTCACCATTAATTCGCCCTTAAAAAGTACAACAGCATAGTGAATCAAACTAAGTGTGATATCTTCTGCATAGACGTCAAAATTCCAAAGTGATTGAATCACCTGATTTGTAATTGACTATCACTGCCCCATTCTTTATCTCTTTCTATCACCCGCTGAAGATAGCCGGCCCTATGCGCCGCCATATTGAACACCCTGTCAAAACGCTAAAAAGTAGCCATATTGAACATCTTGTCAGGCAGTTGACGGATAAGATATCACACTTAGTTTGATTCACAATGTACAACAGTGCCAAATAGCATCCACAAAAAAAAAACGAACAAGAACAAGCATTTTATCAGGTGAGCGTGGCTGTGTATGTGCGTGCTACTACATATACAAATAAAACTAAATAAAGCGCCAAATACACCACACGAACATTTCCGCGAATATTCCCGTTATGTCATGTTTCTGCGACCTTTTCTGTCGTGTATGGTGGTGTTTGCCAGTTCGCGCAAATGTTCGCCAAAAATTAAAATATTTTAATTTTTGGCGAACATTTGCGCGAACTGTTCGTGCGTGTATGGCGAAATAGCTCATAATCGTAGTAATTTCTGAACGGAACAGAGGTGCGCGGAAAAGTAAAATGGACAATAAAAAATTTCTGAGTGAATTTATTGAAATGTATAAATTTTTGCCATTATTGTGGCAAGTAAAAAGCAAAGATTATTGTAATAGAATTAAAAAGAATAATGATTATGCGACTTATGAGGTGGGTTTTGTCTAAGGCTGGGGTAGCGCTCAGTCAATCCAGAGTCGAGTAAAGGTCCCGCAAACCCCTACTGAATAAATACACAATGTTTATGTGTTACGAACACACGCACACACGGCTGGAGATATTAGGCGGACAGCAGCTTTCCGTCGCAAGATGGCGAGGGGGCGGAGCGTCGACTAACGGTCGTTGCAGTAGAGGAGGTTCGGTAGGGCGGCTGAACGGTCGGGTAACGGACGGACTGGTACGGTGGTACGGAAGCAGCGGCGGGATAGAAGCAACGGCTTAACTGCGGTAGGATGGCAAGCGGCCAACGGTCGTCGTCGCAGTGGCGGGACGGATGCAGCGGCTTAACGGCGGTAGGATGGCGGACGGTCAACGAACGTCGTAGCAGCGGCGTGACGGATGCAGAGGCTTAACGGCGGTAGGGTGGCGAACGGCCAACGGTCGTCGTAGCAGCGGCGTGACGGACGCAGCGGCTTAACGGCGGTAGGATGGCAGACGGCCAACGGACGTCGTAGCAGCGGCGTGACGGATGCAGCGGCTTAACGGCGGTAGGATGGCGGACGGCCAACGGACGTCGTAGCAGCGGCGTGACGGATGCAGCGGCTTAACGGCGGTAGGATGGCGGACGGCCAACGGACGTCGTAGCAGCGGCGTGACGGATGCAGCGGCCTAACGGCGGTAGGATGGCGAGCGGCCAACGGTCGTCGTTGCAGCGGCGGCACCAGAGGGGCGACGATGCGGCGGCAGCGGCGGTGGGCTACGGAGCGCGTACCAGGGCCGTGGTGAGAGGGGAGATGGGCTGGCGACGGGGTTTACCTGGACAGCGGCTGCGTGTTCCGGGCGGGATAGGATGGGCGTACCAGCGGACTTGTATTGGTCGGTCGGTCGGCTTCGGCAGGATCGGGCTGATCGAACGTCTTCGGCAGGCTCGGTAATCGGCGGGGTCAGTCACCTGCGGGAGAAACTGCGAGGACTTGGCTTAGTGCTGGTTTCACCGCTGTACACCCCCGCCTCCCTACTTGCACACTAGTAGAAGGTGCGTAAGGGGGGTGGGGTTGTACCAGCCGAGACGCCGTGGGTCGACCCGTGGCGGAGGGGAAGTGCACCTTAACGGCACAGCGGTAGCCCCTTGTGCGCACGCATCGGCTCACGGCCGAAACCAGATCTGTGGAGAGGGGGTCGTGCGGTCGTTTGGGCGGCGGGTCATTCCTTACCAGGCCAGGACGACGGAGGGAAGGGTAGTCCGAAGACACCACTCGCGTCATCCTGGTCCAGCAGGGGGTGACTCGCGCCACGGCCGCAACCTCTTCTCCCCAGCTAACTAGAGGGAGTGGTTCCTCCGCTCCGGCCAGCTTACTAAAATCAGAGCTGAGGGGGGAGGGGGCCATTTGGTCATTAAGGCAGCGGGCCGCTCAACACCGTGGTTGGCGACGGAGGGAAGGATAGTCCAAAGACACCACTCGCGTCGTCCAGCCCAGGTGAAGGGTCACTCGCGCCAGGACAGCGCCCCTTCCGCTCAGTCCGAGCCGCTGTGGAGGGGGTTAGTTGGTCATTAAGGCAGCGGGCCGCTCAACACCAGGGTGGGTGACGGAGGGAAGGATAGTCCGAAGACACCACTCGCGTCGTCCAACTCTGGTGGAGGGTGATCCGCGCCATGACAGCGCCCCCTTCCACTCGGCCAGCTAGCCGGAGTGGCAATTTTGTCTTTAAAAAGACAACCACTCCCGCTGGCTCACCTGCGAGGACTGAATTGCAAAAATGCAAATTCAATGTTTATATGGGTGGTGCCGCAAACTGGTTGAGAATTCAATGCACCATTATTGTGGTTTTCATTGGTTTGCTATTGTAACGAATGTTAGCAGCACTGAGCGATGCTATCGTCTCTAAGCGATGCTAACCAGTGACGTGAATGCACATCAATAATTCATCATTATGTATCTACATAAACGAATAAATAATTGCGTCTACACATATGTACGTATACGAACATCTGAGCGGCAATGCACAAATACATGCATATATCTTATCTGAGTTGTCACAAGAGAGAGCAATAATTTGTGCACGTAGTTGTGGCTGGCGATTTTGTAGCCGAAACAACTAGTAACTTCTGGAAATCGAAGAGCCTAGAAGTATGCAGCGTAAACTATAAAAGCAGTGCAGGCGAGTAAGAAGTAATTCAGTTTGATTTGAGTTGATCAGCAGTTACGACTAAGAAGATATCTAGCGAGCAATACCAGTATTATTTTTATTAGTGGAGTTTCATTTGAGCTATCAGTTTGGTTATTAAGCTATTCGTTGCACAGTTTGAGTGTTATTGTGAAGCATTTTAATAAAGGCCATTTTTCCATTATTCAATATTGGAGTTATTTATTCAACAGTTTAGCGATACGAACTTAGCAGAGGATTGCAAATAAGAGGATTTGCAGAAAATTCGTTACAATTGGTGTCAGAAGAGGAATTGTTGAATAAATTCCAAAGGACAACAAGGACATGGCAAAGTTCGGTGAATTGAAGATCCAGCAACTAAAGAAGGAGTTGGAGACCCGTGGATTGAATACAAGCGGCGTTAAACTTGAACTTCAGGCACGGCTACGGGAGGCAATGGAAGCAGAAGGAATTGATGTGGAAGAGTATGTCTTTCACCTTGATGGGGAGGAGACAACAAAAATTGAAGAGAAAAACGAAACATCGCAGACGGTTACCAGCACAGATTTGAACATGATTTTAGCTGCAATATCTGCTCAAACATCTCAACTGGCATCTCAACTAGAAGAACAGAAAACGTATATGTCATCACAGATGGAATCCCAAGAGACACGAATAACATCGAAGATTGAAGCACAAGAAACGCGAATGTCAGAAATGTCGACACAGATTACATCCAAGAT
Organism: Eurosta solidaginis; assembly: GCF_040869045.1. Classification (NCBI taxonomy): domain Eukaryota; kingdom Metazoa; phylum Arthropoda; class Insecta; order Diptera; family Tephritidae; genus Eurosta; species Eurosta solidaginis. The sequence continues at coordinate 65,517,568 of NC_090320.1, read as the reverse complement.
GGAAATGCAATTGGAAGAACGGAAGACATATATGGCATCCCAACTGGAATCGCAGGAGACACGCATAACATCAAAGATGGAAGAACAAGAGGAGCGCTTATCATTGCAGGTGGCACAAATGTCTTCACAGTTAGAAGCACAGGAAGCAAGGGTAACATCAAAGCTGGAAGCGCAGGATGCAAAAATCGCTCAATTTCAGGCAGAAGTCGATGATTTGAAGGGTCGTATGGAGCAGTTACAATTAAATCGTCCAGCAGTTTCAGCGAGTAATTCAAAGGTAAAAACACCATCCTTTGACGGTTCTGTTCCTTTCCAGGTCTTTAAGCTACAGTTTGAGAAGACCGCAGCAGTGAACAACTGGAATGCGGAAGATAAAGTTGCTGCACTATTCGTGGCATTGAAGGGGCCAGCAGCGGAAATTCTACAGACGATTGCCGAAGGAGAGCGGAACAATTATGAAGCATTGATGGCTGCTGTAGAACGACGTTATGGAAGCGAGCATAGGAAACAGATATTCCAAATTGAGTTGCAAAACCGCTACCAAAAAGCAAATGAGACATTGCAGGAGTTTGCTTCAGATATTGAAAGATTGGCTCATCTTGCAAATGCGGACGCACCCGTGGAATACACTGAAAGGGTAAAAATCCAGAGTTTCATAAATGGCATACGGGACGTGGAAACGAAGCGAGCTACATACGCAAACCCAAAGCCAACATTCGCAGAAACGGTGTCACAAGCTCTGATTCAGGAAACAGCGTCGCTTCTGTGTAATCCAGTTTTCAAAGCACGCCGTGTGGAAGTAGAAAGGCCAGAGTGGGTAGACCCAATTTTGGAAGCACTGAAGGGATCTCAACAGAAGAATGCCGGAGTTATTAAATGTTTCAAGTGCGGCAACCCAGGTCACATTGCACGTCATTGCGATCTTGGTGCTAATAGTTCCAACAATGTGGGTGGCCGTAAACGCAAAGCTGGCGGAAATGAGCAAGAGCGTGTCGAATGTAAAGAACGAAAACTTGCCCCGGCTATTGAATGTCCTGTGATATCTGTGTCGCAAATTGGAAGGAAATCAAGCAGTCTTACCGTCAGAGGGAATGTGGATGGTGAAGAGCGTGTACTGACTGTAGATACGGGGGCATCTCATTCCTTGATTCGATCTGAATTAGTCAACAGGAGAGTTAAACCGTTACCTGGAGCAAGGTTGCGTACGGTCACAGGCGAGTATAACCAAGTCCAGGGAGAAGTGATATGTGAAGTACTGATTGGGAAGGTCATGGTTTTACACAAATTCGTTGTGGCGAAGATCGTTGATGAAGTCATATTGGGAGTGGACTTCTTGGTTGACCATGACATCAAGATCGATATGCAGAAAAGGGTGATGCTTTATAAGAACCAGGATGTGCCAATTAACTTCAGTTTGGAAAAAGGTTTCAGCAGTAATCGAGTACTGGTGGAGAAAAGTCGACAAAGGCCACGAAAGTCAAAGGTAAAGGTTGATGAAACGAATGGGCCAAACAAAGCGAAATCAAAAGTACCTGCGACAAAAACACCGGCATTGACAAACCCTAATGGACGCACTAAAACGACTGCAAGAATTTTGCAGGAAGCATGCAAGGGTGGTTTCAAGCCATCGCGCACTTCTGTTGGGAAACGGCGGAACGATACTGTCAAGCCAATCCGTCAAGCGCAAGCTCTGCGAAGTAGTTCATTGGTCAAACAACAGAGTGTGAGGAAACGACTAAGGATAATGAGTAGTAAGATCAAACGCAGGTACAATGAGAACAATAATTCGGAAGGGTTCTTGGAGGGAGATTTGGTACTGTTAAACAACCCTCTCCGGCGGAAAGGTGTTCCAGCCAAAATTCGGTGCATTTGGGAAGGCCCGTACAAGGTTGTGAAGAAGATCAGTAATTCCATCTACCGCATACAAACCATTGGGAAACCACGAAATAGAAAGGTGGTTCATTTGGAGATGCTAGCGGCGTTTAGATCGAGAGATTTGTCTGATCGGGACGATCAGACTTAGGTGGAGGGCAGTGTAACGAATGTTAGCAGCACTGAGCGATGCTATCGTCTCTAAGCGATGCTAACCAGTGACGTGAATGCACATCAATAATTCATCATTATGTATCTACATAAACGAATAAATAATTGCGTCTACACATATGTACGTATACGAACATCTGAGCGGCAATGCACAAATACATGCATATATCTTATCTGAGTTGTCACAAGAGAGAGCAATAATTTGTGCACGTAGTTGTGGCTGGCGATTTTGTAGCCGAAACAACTAGTAACTTCTGGAAATCGAAGAGCCTAGAAGTATGCAGCGTAAACTATAAAAGCAGTGCAGGCGAGTAAGAAGTAATTCAGTTTGATTTGAGTTGATCAGCAGTTACGACTAAGAAGATATCTAGCGAGCAATACCAGTATTATTTTTATTAGTGGAGTTTCATTTGAGCTATCAGTTTGGTTATTAAGCTATTCGTTGCACAGTTTGAGTGTTATTGTGAAGCATTTTAATAAAGGCCATTTTTCCATTATTCAATATTGGAGTTATTTATTCAACAGTTTAGCGATACGAACTTAGCAGAGGATTGCAAATAAGAGGATTTGCAGAAAATTCGTTACACTATTTTAGTGGTTGTTGGCTACGCTATAAAAAATAAGTACAAGTGGTTTTCGGCCATGCTATAGAAACTGGTTGAGAAGTCGACGCACCATTATTGTGCTTTTTCATTGGTTTGCAATTTAGTGGTTGTTGAATATGCTATGGAAAAATAAGTACAGGGAGGTTCAGGTTTAGATGAATAAGGGAATACAGGGGGAGTTACGTTATTGTAATGCTACGTTACAGTCCCCCTCCCACTTCGGTTGACGGAAAGCTGCGGTGGGGAAAGATGGATCTCCAGGCATGGCCTAGGTCTTGTGCCGGTGTGCATGTGGGCGAAGCACTTTATTTAAAAAAAAAAAATGTTTCCCAAAAATATACAGAGTCATTCCACTTATATCTAACAGAGTTAATGTTATTGTAATTGTTCTAAAAAAAAAATGTTGCACTGTTTTTTTTTTTTTTTTTTTTTGTCGGGGGTGGAGTCGTACTAAACTGTATCCGTTGTCGTACTTCTCTTGTTCCCCTTTTAATGTTATGTAGATATGTATGTATATATATATATATATTTTTTTTTTTTTTTTGTTTGAAAAATAATTTACAATTCATTTCTGTCTTAAATCTAACCAGTTTTTGTAGATGGTATAAAAATATAAAAAAGAAATGCGGCGGCCTCTTCTCTTGATGTCTCATTCGACTTGTGCCATTCGGTTGATTCCCATCAGCGAGACTTTCGCCCGGTTCTCGCCCATCATCTTCACCTTGACGCGCTGGTTCTTCCAATAGAATTTCCAGCGCTTTTTGCTCAGTTTTGCCGGGCGTTTTAGCTTTAGTTCCCCGAAAAATTGTTCGGGATCGGGGTGCCCCTCTTCGTACGACGTTTTCTTCGTTTCGATGTATTCGGTGTCGCCCCGTCCCTGTGGCTCTGGTTGTGGGTCTTCTTTTATGGCCATTAGTTGCTCTATTGGTGGCCCATGAAAAATTTGGATTCTCTGAATCTTCGGTTTGTTTGCCGGCCACACTGTTGGTGGTGTAGGTTGCCGCTGTTTTCGACTCATTGTTGGACGGTTTGGTTCCTGCAATGAGTAAGCAAAACGAGGGTTGTTTAGAATTCGTACGGCTTTAAATCTTGCAAGTGCGCGTGTTGTTGCTTTGTTTGCCCCGGGTGGCCTACTTTCACCGTGTTCGTGGAAACATATTCCATCACCAAGTACGGGCCGGAAAATTTTGGTGCTAACTTCTGGGCGAATTTGTCGGCCGCGGATGAGAGTGGGTGGTCCCTTTTCATCACCTGCTCGCCTATGCGTGGCTTCCATTGCCGTCTGCGTAAGTCGTAGTGTTTTTTCTGTTGCTTTGAAGCTTTGGCTAGGTGCCCTTTTATCTCGTCCCATAACTTGGTGATGGACGGTGGTACGGTTGGTGGCTCTGCTGGTACTGCTCCCTCCGTGCGCACTTGCTTCAGTGCTGTAAGGTCTCTACCGAAGTTGATTTCTGCTGCTGATGCTGTTGTCGATTCGTGGCTAGCCGTGTTTATCGCGAATGCTATTTGCGGAATCTCCTGGTCCCAGGTGCGGTGGTTGTCCTTGCATCGCTGAGCTATCATGGTTTTCACGACTCGGTTGGTTCGCTCGGTGGGGTCTTCGTACGGGGCGTAAGCTGCCGTAAACTTGTGATCGATGCGGTGGTCGTTCAAAAACGCTGCTAATGCCTTCCCGACGAATTGTTTACCATTGTCGGTGAGGAAGGTTTTCGGGCAGCCAAATCGGTATATGACTCTTTCTTGGAGTGCTTTGATTACGCTTGTCGTTGTCGCTTGGCGCACTGGGATCAACTCCACCCACTTGGAGAATTTATCCACCATGACGAGGAGACAAGTATTTCCTTGCTTGGAACGGGGCAGTGGTCCCACGAAGTCAGCGGTTACTATTTCCCACGGCCGTGATGATTGCATGGTTGCCATCAATCCTGCTGGGCGTCTTTGCTCGACTTTGTATTCTGCGCATCTGATACACTTCCGTACGTGTTTGAGAACATCGCGGAACATCCCGGGCCAGTAATAGTTCTCTTGTGCTCTCTTAAGCGTCTTCTTCACCCCGAGATGTCCAGCGGCGGCGGCGTCGTGGACTTCGTGTAGTACGTCCTTTCGTCGGTCGGCTGGGATGCACAGCTTCCATTGCGGTGACCGCGAGAGTTGATTTCTCGGGGAAATGTGGCGGAAGAGTCGGTTATCGACGATCTGGTAATCTGGATGTGCTTGAGGTTTTTCCCGCACCTGTCTTGCTTTCCTCTCGTGCCAGTCGTTTGTTCCGTTGGTTATGGTGTACAAAATGTCGTCATCGGCGTGTTGTAGTGGGCAGCGGGAGAGTGCGTAGGCTACCACGTTCTGTGCTCCTTTCCGGTATTCTATCTCGAAATTATATTGTTGCAATTCCAGTGCCCATCTTGCCAGACGTCCAGAGGGGTTTTGGAGCGAGTGCAGCCATTTTAGTGAGTTGTGGTCGGTGATGACGGTGAAGTGATACCCCTCCAGGTACGGTCTCATCTTACGGATACCCCATCGCACGGCGAGGCATTCCTGTTCGGTGGCCGAGTATCGCTTTTCCAGCTGGGTTAGGCTTCGGCTGGCGTAAGCTACTACGTTCTCATGGTCGGAATGGCGTTGATAGAGCACGACGCCCAGGCCCTCTCCGCCCGCGTCGGTCTGGAGAAAAAACGGTCGAGAGAAGTCCGGACAACAAAGTATTGGCGCGCTGGAAAGCTTATCCTTGAGTGCTTTGAAAGCGTGATTTTGTTGCGCCTCCCATTTCCAGACTTGTCCCTTTTTCAGCAGTTGGTTAAGCGGCGCGGCGAGCGTAGAGAAGTCTGCCACGAAGCGGCGGTACCACGACGCGAGTCCAAGAAAACGGCGGAGCTCTTTGAGCGTTTTCGGTGCGGGCATCTCTTGTACAGCGGATACTTTTGCTGGATCGGTGTGAATTCCTTTCGAACTGATGATGTGTCCTAGGTAATGGAGTTGTTGTTGGACGAAGCTGCACTTTTCGAAGTTTACTTGCATCTTGTGTCTTTGTAGGCGCTCGAACACTTCCCTCAAGATCGCCAAGTGTTCTTTGAAGGTATCTCCCAATACGATGATATCGTCCAGGTAGGCGAAAACTTTTGGTTGGAGTTCGGGCCCAAGTATCGAATCCAGAGCGCGTTGAAAGGTAGCCGGGGCAGAGTGTAGGCCAAATGGCATGACTTTCCACTGGAACAATCCCCTGCCAGGAACTGTAAATGCGGTGTATGGGCGAGATGCTCTGGCGAGCGGGATCTGCCAGTAGCCGTTCTTCAAGTCAATAGTAGAAATGAATTTCGCCTCTTTCAGCTGGTCGAGAATGGCTCCAATTTGCGGCAACGGGTAAGCGTCTGGTTCACTGGCGGCGTTGAGCTGACGGTAATCTATGCACATCCTCCACGTGCCCTGTTTTTTGCGGACTAGCACGATTGGCGAGCTGTACGCGCTTCGTGATGGTTCTATTCTTCCTCCGGCTAATAACTCGTCTACCTCTTCGTTGATTAGTTGTTGCATGGCCGGGTTGCGGGGCTAGTATCGTTGCTTCAGCAGTCGGTTGTGTTTGAGACGAATCGTATGCTCGGCTGCAGTGCTCGGTCCGATGATTTCGCCAAACCGCTTTTGGTGATGCGCCAGGAAGTTTCCCAGTTCCGTGTTTTGTTCGTCGCTCAGGTGTTCTCGGCTCGTCAATGCACATAGCGTATCCAGTTCGGGTGCTCTCTTGGTCACGGTGGCCTCTAGCGGCTGGCCATCCAGCGTGAGGATGATTCCCCTCTTTCTTAGGAAGTCCATTCCGAGGATTACCTGTTCGGCCAAGTTTGGGATAACGGACAGCATCGCGTCTGTGGCTCGTCCTTGATACACAATCCTTGCCGGGTAGGAATTCGAGGTAAAGACACACGTTTGGTCTGCCAGCTGGATACTTCGCTTGTTGGGGCGCGCCTTGATGTTGTTCTTTTCTAGGTGTTTCCGTACGGTGTCATCTACATAGGATAGGGTGGCGCCGGTGTCCACTAGTGCGCGCACGCTCATGTCCTCGATGACCACTGGTATATAGAATCGGCCATCTACTTGTGTTTTTGCGGTTGATTTTCTGGCGGGTGGTTCCCTCGGCTTCTCTGGTCGGACGTACGGTGCTTGGCGGCTTCCTTTAATAGCGTTGGACGGCGTTCGGGATGCGTTCTCGGTAATTGGGCTAGTCGGAGGGCATGGGCAGTCCCTGGAGAGGATGTTGTCTTGGCCACACGGGGAACAGAACTTCCTCCAGGGGCCCTTACATTGGAAGCGATGGTGTCCGCGTTCCTTGCAGCGCCAACAGCACTCTTTGCTGTCGTATTCCATGGGTAGGTGGTATAGGCTGTGGGCCACCATTTTTCCCTGCTTCGCTTCCTCGCCTCTTAACAGCTCATACTCTTCCGTTAGCTCCAGGAGCTCCTCGATCGTCCTAAACTCGCTGCGTTTGACGAAAAGGCGGTATTCCACGCGTAGGCCATCATAGATCCGTTCGAGGTGATTCTCTTCGCACATCGTCGGGTGTTGGCGGATCAGCGTTTCCAGTGCGAGGATGTAGTCCTTGGCCTTCTCTCGGCCTTGCTGTTTGCGTTGTCGGATGGCCTCTTCCAAATGTCGTATGTGTCGCTTAGGTAGAAACAAATTTTGCACCTCCCTCCGCAGATCGCTCCAGCGCTGTATGTGTTGCTTACGGACGCGGTACCATTGCAGTGCTTTCCCACGTAGAAGCTCCGGCAGTGTTGGGAGGAGTCGGTCGACGGAGATGCGGTAGCATTCGGCCAGCTCCTCTATCCTCTCAAGAAATTCGTGCAGTGACTCCTCCCCCGAAAAGTGCAAGTCCCAGCGGCGAACGGTATTCATAAGTTCACCGTCGCTCATTTCGTCTCGTTTCGGTAATGCGTTCTCTCCCTTTCCTCCGTGCGGCTGTGGGCTGTGGATCTGGATTGAAGGGATCGGCTTTGTTGTTGGCTGGGGTAGCGTAGCGAACTTCCCCTCTTCCTCGTTCACTTCTCGTTCCAGCTCTTTCAACAGGTCTTCACTGGATTTCCTGGCGCGTTTCGCTCGCACGTAAGTACTCAGGGCGCGACGCAGCTCGGCTACGGTTTGGCCTTCCACGTCGATTCGGTGTTCCTTACACTCCTCGATCAGCTTCTCCTTCCTAAGTAGGTAGATCCAATTGAGCGAGTCGGTGTTCAGCAGCGTGCCTTCCTGAGCCTGTGTGTGTTGTTTCTAGCGATGTGTTCGTTGAACCCGCCCCGGCAGTGTTGGTGGTGGTTGCAGTTGTTTTTCCACGGTCATCTGCGGAGGAGGGTCCCTGCTCGGGCGCCATTTATGAGGTGGGTTTTGTCTAAGGCTGGGGTAGCGCTTAGTCAATCCAGAGTCGAGTAAAGGTCCCACAAACCACTACTGAATAAATACACAATGTTTATGTGTTACGAACACACGCACACACGGCTGGAGATATTAGGCGGACAGCAGCTTTCCGTCGCAAGATGGCGAGGGGCGGAGCGTCGACTAACGGTCGTTGCAGTAGAGGAGGTTCGGTATGGCGGCTGAACGGTCGGGTAACGGACGGACTGGTACGGCGGTACGGAAGCAGCGGCGGGATAGAAGCAACGGCTTAACTGCGGTAGGATGGCAAGCGGCCAATGGTCGTCGTCGCAGTGGCGGGACGGATGCAGCGGCTTAACGGCGGTAGGATGGCGGACGGTCAACGGACGTCGTAGCAGCGGCTTAACGGCGGTAGGGTGGCGAACGGCCAACGGTCGTCGTAGCAGCGGCGTGACGGATGCAGCGGCTTAACGGCGGTAGGATGGCAGACGGCCAACGGACGTCGTAGCAGTGGCGTGACGGATGCAGCGGCTTAACGGCGGTAGGATGGCGGACGACCAACGGACGTCGTAGCAGCGGCGTGACGGATGCAGCGGCTTAACGGCGATAGGATGGCGGACGGCCAACGGACGTCGTAGCAGCGGCGTGACGGATGCAGCGGCCTAACGGCGGTAGGATGGCGAGCGGCCAACGGTCGTCGTAGCAGCGGCGGCACCAGAGGGGCGACGATGCGGCGGCAGCGGCGGTGGGCTACGGAGCGCGTACCAGGGCCGTGGTGAGAGGGGAGATGGGCTGGCGACGGGGTTTACCTGGACAGCGGCTGCGTGTTCCGGGCGGGATAGGATGGGCGTACCAGCGGACTTGTATTGGTCGGTCGGTCGGCTTCGGCAGGATCGGGCTGATCGAACGTCTTCGGCAGGCTCGGTAATCGGCGGGGTCAGTCACCTGCGGGAGAAACTGCGAGGACTCGGGTTAGTGCTGGTTTCACCGCTGGACACCCCCGCCTCCCTACTTGCATACTAGTAGAAGGTGCGTAAGGGGGGTGGGGTTGTACCAGCCGAAACGCCGTGGGTCGACCCGTGGTGGAGGGGAAGTGCACCTTAACGGCACAGCGGTAGCCCCTTGTGCGCACGCATCGGCTCACGGCCGAAACCAGAGCTGTGGAGAGGGGGTCGTGCGGTCGTTCGGGCGGCGGGTCATTCCTTACCAGGCCAGGACGACGGAGGGAAGGGTAGTCCGAAGACACCACTCGCGTCGTCCTGGTCCAGCAGGGGGTGACTCGCGCCACGGCCGCACCCTCTTCTCCCCAGCTAACTAGAGGGAGTGGTTCCTCCGCTCCGGCCAGCCTACTAAAATCAGAGCTGAGGGGGGAGGGGGCCATTTGGTCATTAAGGCAGCGGGCCGCTCAACACCGAGGTGGGCGACGGAGGGAAGGATAGTCCGAAGACACCACTCGCGTCGTCCAGCCCAGGTGAAGGGTGACTCGCGCCATGACAGCGCCCCTTCCGCTCAGTCCGAGCCGCGGGGGAGGGGGGTTATTTGGTCATTAAGCTGTAAACACAATGCCGAGCGACGACGATATACGCCGCGTCGGGCGATGACATTTTTCAAATTTACGCTCAGATATTTCGTCCAGTTAAACACAATAGACAGCGGCGGCGATATTTTCTGACATTTTCTGTCATTTCTTCAATGGAAAATAATTTCTTATATTAGTGATCATTTCTTGTGGGAAATGAATTCAAATTAAAGTCAGCATTAGCAGTATATACAAAAAATGAATAACAGAGGGCGTTTGTTGAAAATTTTTAAAATTATAAACATCATTTTTGTAATGGTGAATATATATCGCGAGGTGTGCCAGCAGTTGAAGCGGCGATGGTGGGTGCGGCCAGTTAATCGTACAAGGAAGACTCTGAGCTTCCACGAAACTTCCTTCGCACAGTTGAAACTCTCAGATGAAGAACATTTCTTCAAGGCAACACGTATGAATGTTGCAAAGTTTAATGCGCTACTGAATTTGTTACGAGAGCGACTTCACCGTTTTTCCATAAGAGAACCAATAAGTGAAGAAATCCGTTTGGGTATCACTTTGATGTAAGTAATTTTATAAACTACATATCTGTGCAAAAATGGAGTTACAACAGGTTCTTCGCACAAGGCTGTAATCTACAGTATTTAGCTTGGTCATATAAATTGGGTGTTTCTACAGTTAGGAAAATAATATACGAGACATGCGATGCAATTTGGCATGGACTACGCGAAATTTACCTTGCCCAACCAAATCAAACCGAATTGAAAAACATTGCAGACAGGTGTGCTCCAACTGAAGTGTGGTATTTAGTAACTATATATACTCATATATTATTTATATTTTGGACAGGTTCTATGCAAAAACTGGAATGCCACATTGTCTCGGCGCGGTGGACGGCAAACATGTGAAAGTAGTTTGCCCCAAACGTAGTGGCTCACTCTTTTTTAATTACAAAAAGACATTCAGTGTAGTTCTGATGGCAATATGCGATGATAGCTATACGTTTTCATTTGTAGACGTTGGTGCATTGGGAGGCCAAAGCGATGGGGGAATTTTGGCACGAAGCGTATTTGGTAACATGATTCTAAGAAACGACCTGAAAATTCCTCCCCCAAGTAACCTTCCAGGTAAAATGTTTATAACAGATAAGGTTTCAGTTAATTGATGCCATATTTCAAACAGCTACGGACCAAATATTTCCATATTTTTTCGTCGGTGACAGCGCATTTCCTCTGAAGCCTAATCTCATGCGCCCTTACCCTGGTCGAAATTTGTCACCCGCCAAACGAAATTATAACAAAAGGTTATCCTCCGTACGAGTGCACATTGAAAATACCTTTGGTATATTAGCAAATAGATGGAGAGTTCTTCATACAACGATTCACGCTGCTCCAGAAAATGTGGACAAAATTGTTTTAACAACTAAAGTCTTGCACAATTATTTAATGCTTGACAGTAGTAGTGGATACTTCGATCTGAACAGAGCCAGCAGTGATGAAAATGGGAATTTCGATTGTGGACAACTTTCAACAAGAATGACATCTATTCGAATTGCTCATTCCAATCGATCAACAAATGAAGCATTTAGTTTGAGAGAGGAACTAGCGGAATACTTACTAGAAAGGCCAATGCGATCTGTGTGAAAACCGCAAACGTACCTTAAAATACCAATGCGGACATATGTAGCTACGTTTTTTATTTTGCCAAATCTTATAATATTAAAAGTGAAGCTTTAAAATATACGGTAAACTAGGGTTCGAAAAATTGAAGTGCAGTAAAATGTCCTCTTATCCTACAGCTTTTGTATTAAGTTTGAATGAGCTGTCTCTCTTTTTACAAAACTTGTTTTCGTCTTTTTACTGATATGTTTTACAGTTCCACTCTCATTTAGTCCTTATAAAAATCTCCTATTTGTTGCCACCTGTCGATATGTACCAATTATTGGACTTCACTGCCAACGGGAGCTAAAAAATAATAATATTGGCGTTTTCGGAGGGTGCCACCTACTTCTCAAGAGGGCCTGAATGGCTAATAAAATTCTTATAATTGGAAATTTGTACGGAAAATCCTTTATTAACAAATCGAGTGACTATTCAAAACTATATTTTTCCACATAAGGTGTCATTTGGTGCTTTTTCCAAAATAATATTTAGCCTTTTTATGTACCCAACCAATAAACGGTTTTCCTCAATATAGAAAGAAACACATACATTCTAATTTATTATAAGTATTTATTTACGTTGCTATATTAGCCTTTAAATTTTGTAGAGATAATGTTAAATAATTATCTTTTATTTGTACTGAGGTTACTCATTCTTATCGCATTCATAGATCATATATATATATATATATATTGAAAATTTAGTATGCAGTATAATTCATTTTATCATTCAATCATTCAAAATGTAATATTTAGTATGAAATATGTTAATTTAAATGTTTTTAAAAATCTCTATAAAAATTTCCAAATATATATTGAAAATGTAGTATGCAGTATAATTCATTTTATCACTCCATCATTCAAAATGTAATATTTTTAGTATGTAATAAGTTAATTTAAATAAGTATTCTGTATTAACAGCAGCGAACAGAAAAATAGCAGTGGCAATCAAATTAAATTCGCCAATTAAATCCCTTTTTTCGATATTTGAAGAAAAAGCTTCAATGAATTTTGTTGCTAAAACTATGCAAACCATTCGCAAAAAAGTTTACGAAAAATTCGAAAATTCGAGAGAATTTTACAAAAATTTCAAAGCTTTTATTAGAGTTCTCTGAAATTCTTTAAGTATGCAGCCTTGTAGTGCAATCAATTTTAGTCTAACAAAGTTATATGTAGGTCTCTCGAAGGGTGTTTTAGATTTTCCTCTATACAAAACGTGAAACAATTACTTTTTTATATCCAAATGCGTGTCGGGAAAAAAGTTTCGAAAATCAATCCGAATTCTGAGAGACCTATAATTTTGTTAGACTAAAATTGATAGGACTAGAAGGCTGCATACTCAAAGAGATTCAGAGAACTCTAATAAAAGCTTTGAAATTTTTGTAAAATTCTCTCGAATTTTCGAATTTTTTTTAAACTTTTTTGCGAATGGTTTGCATAGTTTTAGCAACAAAATTCATTGAAGCTTTTTCTTCAAATATCGAAAAAAAAGAATTTAATTGACGAATTTAATTTGATTGCCAATGCTATTTTTCTGTTCGCTGCTGTATGTCTTTACAATACACACACACACATTTACCATCAAGTAGTAAAATTTCATTACTCGAAGAAACATAAAACTGTCAATTAATACGTCCAGTTTTGATTTGCATCTACTTTTATGGCAAAAATGAATTTTTTTCTCACAAAGGTCTATTGTTGCTGCTTACATAATTCAGCCATCTTACTTTAGCGCATTAAATTCGCTCCATGCAAGTTTAGCAAAATATGTCTAATCAATTTCCAAACTTATATTTTAATCTATGCAACTATTCATAATTTTTGTACAGGAGCTGTTATCCCTCAGAAAAATTATGGCATACTTCCAAACTAGCAAAGCAATAGCGAAAGTTACAAACGTTTCAGGATTTCCCTGATAAAACGCCCCAAAGTCCTAGATCGGCAATACATACAAACACAAAATACATTTTTATCATAAAACCCATGTACAAATTAGAAGTTTTGTAGTATTTTTTGATAAGTTACGTAATTGCTTTATGAAACGAAATAAAACCTGAACTACGAATAATAAAATTACTATAGGTTAACTGCGTGAGCAAAAGTGTATGTGTATTAATAAAAAGTTTATAGGTTTGTTTAAAGGCTTAACTAGTCGAGTCTCTGAGTTGAATTACTTGAAAATTGTGCATCTAGCAAAAGAGAAAGATGTATATTTAGTTGCTATCAAGTTTTGAATAAAATTTCAATGTTTTGCACAAATTTGAACTATAGAATATACGTTATTCAATACCGATAGGTTATTAAATTGCATACTTCAACGCTCGAATTTGGTCTCCATTCTCTGTATAAAGGCAACATATGACCCAAAATGGCATACAGTGCCGTTGGGAATAACTGGTATACATAAATATCGTTAGCTTAATTAACAAAGGCCCTAACCAACAGACTTTTTGATACTGTATTTTTCGCAGACTTTGGTATATATTAAAAAACGCCCTGAAAAAAAGTTTATAGGGTTAGAACCATAGCCAGTTTTGAAATGCCACACTGTGTTTTGTGAACGCGAAAATAAAATGTGATTCGTTACTCGTACAAATTTCAAATATGTTGGTTAGGTCCTTTGTGCATTAAGCTAACGATATGTCTGTAATGAGAGGTAAGCAGTCGCAACTCCACTTTTAGTCCAAATGGAATTAGTAACATTTTTCAATTTTATTATGGCTTCTTGACCTTCTGACAAAAGATCTTAGCTCAGATATTGTTGGTTGCCTACACTTCGAACTTTACGATGTATTGCCATTGTCATTGTCATTGAGGTACTTGTTTTTCTCATTTCTCAAAATATATTTTTGTGGACTTACGACTGTTTACCTATCAGCTAAAGACGTGAAATTATTGAACGCTTGTCTTTCCTAGTTCTTCATAAACTAAAGCAACAACTTTCCTTTCAATATTGCGCACATTATTCTGTGATAAGTTGGCACTGGAAATTGTTTTCGCCAAGCTTTCAAACAAGAGCGATGTTGAATCCCGTATATTTTCTTGCTCAGGGGCACAAGCTATATCTTGGATTGTTTTTGCGCATTCTTTTAGCACATCCTTGAAAAATGAAGTAACTTTGGCATCTGCTTGCTTTTTTGACTTCCGGTTCTTATTCTGAGCGACATGGCTTCTAGCTGCTTTATCATTTGAAGGTTTGGAATTCTCGTCAACTAACTGTGGTTCGTATACTATATACGGTTCGAAAGTAGCATCCATAATTGCATTTGGAGAATTGGAACAATCTGTCGAATTTTCGCTTATTTGCGATTCGTATACAATAAGTGGTTCACGATTTGAAGAGTTTGAGCAATCTGTTGACTTTTCATATACATCAGTATGTTCGTTAATCATGCCAGGATCACAATTTCCAACAGTTCTAAAAAGAAAAAAATATATGAATGATAATCTAATCTAATCTATTTTCTATTATATACATCCCATTCCTGATCACACTATATTACATATAGAGTATCACTGTACCAAATATTGTGGGAATTCTAACGCATCTTTTGATACCACTCCTGGAATTTTTAGACGTGTAGTAATTGCGAAATGTAATGAAAACCTCTCAAACCCATCGCAGCAATATACATAACCCTGTACTTACTTTCTTGAATCAGGATAGTCGTCTAAAAACTGCATTGCATTCATGTATTTCCAACTTTTTGTAGCACTTCCTGCGGCGCTCCCGGAAGGAGATAGCGCACAGCGCTTACGCCTTTTATAAGTGTCTCGCAGACTTCCACTTTTTACGACATGTTTCTCCTAAAAAGGATACTTAAACATATGAGAAGTTCAATGCTATGCCAATATTTTCAAATATCGACCCTTTTTATTTAAATTTTTATAATCTGAAGAACCAAGATTATATAAACAATCGTTTTCCTTAACTTTTTCTATGATATATTCACTTATATCCATTTTAATCGCGAATTTTTCTCAATTTTCAATTTGCATACAAAATTTTCACAAAATAATTTTACACAAACAGCTGATTTGACTATACTAATGGTGACCATATGAAAGGACAAAGGAAGAGAGAAGAAGGAACTAATGACTTCACACAAAGAACTCACTGAAAAACTTTATTATAATCATGCAAATTAATTTATTCTTATCCAGAGTTTGGAAATGTATGTTTGTGCTTTTTAAAGAACGAGATAAATGTATTTTTAGTTTAAATTTAATGTGACCGTTGAAGCAAAAAATAAATATGGTCACCTTTGGCATAAATTTTCGTCATCGCCCGGTGGCGACGATATAATTAAATCTATCGGGATTCTATTTTTGACAAGGCGATGTTCGTCGCGTTTATTTCGCGGCGTCAGGGCATTGTGTTTCAAGCTTTAAGGCAGCGGGCCGCTCAACACCAGGGTGGGCGACGGAGGGAACGATAGTCCGAAGACACCACTCGCGTCGTCCAACTCTGGTGGAGGGTGACCCGCGCCATGACAGGGCCCCCTTCCACTCGGCCAGCTAGCCGGAGTGGCAATTTTGTCTTTAAAAAGACAACCACTCCCGCTGGCTCACCTGCGAGGACTGAATTGCAAAAATGCAAATTCAATGTTTATATGGGTGGTGCCGCAAACTGGTTGAGAATTCAATGCACCATTATTGTGGTTTTCATTGGTTTGCTATTTTAGTGGTTGTTGGCTACGCTATAAAACAATAAGTACAAGTGGTTTTCGGCCATGCTATAGAAACTGGTTGAGAAGTCGACGCACCATTATTGTGCTTTTTCATTGGTTTGCAATTTAGTGGTTGTTGAATATGCTATGGAAAAATAAGTACAGGGAGGTTCAGGTTTAGATGAATAAGGGAATACAGGGGGAGTTACGTTATTGTAACGCTACGTTACAGACTTTAAAGTTAAAGCAAGGCGGTGATGAGGGGGAATCGCTTCTCTCATTATTGTATCCCGTTTCGTTATGAGTGGCAAAATTTTTTGTAAAAGTTGGTCAAATGTTGCATTGCTCATACGAACGTAATTTTTAAAATCATTTTGTGACGTGAATTCCAGTTCTTTAATAAGCTCACTTTGTCCAAGAACTGCTCGTTTTTTAAACCATTCTTTGCACCAAATTCTTTTTTTGCGATCTTCTCTCTTTTGTTTACGCTTAATTGCCACAGCGAGCAATATTGCTGCAGCACAATTATTGTCCGTATTCATCGCTGTCTGAAAGAGGACTAATGTTCGGCCAAAAGTTCGTATGGTGTATGGCCAAAGCTGCGAACAAGATTGCGGAATGTTCGCGGAAATGTTCGTGTCGTGTATTTGGCACTTAAGTAATTTCTTGTGCTTTCGTTCTGGCTGCTCGTTCATGTATACTAACACATTCTGGATTTGGTAACCGTGTATATGTAGTGGTGCCCACCGCTGCTCATCGATGATCTGCTTACACTGCTGCTGTGGTTGTGCAGTATTTATTTACTAGCGGCCACGGTTGCTACAGTCTGTTTTCAATTGGGACCAAAATTCGTCGAAAAAAAGGACCAAATTTCAAAAAAAAAGGACCAAAATTTGTTTTCATTTAGGGGTATACAAACAATGTAATAATCAACAACTTAAAAAGTACAAAACAACATGACGTTACAAACAAACAAAAAGTGCTTCAATTAAAATTGATGATAATTATTGATGATGATAATTAAATACATTTTATCACATATGGGCATATTTTTCACTCTTATACACATATGTATGTGTATATATTTAAAAACTTAAAGCATATATGTTTATAATATATTCTGGGCTACATCGAAAAAAACTTATAATAAAAACGGTTTGATATCGTTCATTGTATAACTTTTCCAGGACCAGCCCATGTCTTTCACCGACAAAACGTAATGAGGACCTGGGTTTTGCGTACAATGTCCTTTGGCTAACATTATGTGGTTGATTGAAATAAACTCCAATTTATTGCGTAATAAATAATAATAAGAGACAAACCAAAAAATTTTCGCTCTGCGGCGCCGAACTATGTGGTAGACTCAGTAAATCATATACAAACCCAAGCAATTCTTCAAAACATTTTTCGTTCATACCATTTCTTAAAATCACAATTTAACAGTCTTAAAAGCTTCCATTGTGTAACAGTGGTATCTTGATCGAAAGTACGAAAAGTTATTTATTAACTGTATTATAGAAGTTTCTGTTACTGCTCATACTAGGGCTGGTGGTACTATCCGCATATTCGAATATCTGGATATCCATACGGATATCCGTTGACACGGATAAAATCCGGACGGCATGGATATCCGGTTAATATTCGTTTGTGAAACTATCCGGATATCCGGATTTATATATCATTATATTTTATTATTTATTTTATTTAACGGCTTATATTCTAGCGCAGATTTAGAGAGAAAAGCTGCGTCCATACCATTCTCTTGAAGATGGAAAAACCAATAGTGGCACCATAGACTTGATGTCGGTCCTTTGTTTTGCAGCGTTTTTTCCCAATATAAACAAATGGCACTGTTATTTTCACTTTTTTGGAAATGATCCCAAATCTTGCTGACCATTTTAGCATTCATTATTAATCTAAATAGACGCTTTGTAAAATTGTTGATGTTTGTAAAATTGTAGCTTTATAATTTTTGACATTAAATCAATAATCTACAAACATATTTTGTAAGTAATTTGTTTTGAAAATGTTTGCTTCGTTCAATTCTGATATGCAGATATTCAACTTTTATATTACAATATCCGGACATACGGATATCCGAATTTTCCGTTTACGTATCCGGATATCCGAACAGCATAACAGGAAAACCGGATTATTTGCTTAGCTATCCGGTTATTCGAATATCCAGTTTATCCGGATGGTTGAAAAATCCGGATGCAGTTCACAGCCCTAGCTAATACCTTGTCGGGAGTAATTGTACATAAAACTTGCATATCACATCTAGAAAAATTAAAGCGTTTTTGCATTTGCTTTAAGGGTTCAATATATAATCTAAAATATTTTTTTTTACCGCAAGTCGTCGTACATCTGTAAAGTTATCGCTTTCAAGAAATACTTCAGCTTTACTTCCAGCAAAAATATTTTTTAATCAAGGTAGTAAGTTTTATCACTTAAATCAAAATTGTTCAAGCATGCAATAGGGGAGTGTAGTAGTTTTACACAAAACGCCAAAACATTATACCGCTATGCATTTGCTACGTAATGGCAAATACATAAAACATAAAAACTCGCAGTTTTTTCAATATTGAATAGCAAATTAACAACTGTCAAAACAAAACAAAATATGCAAAAACAATTTAAAACGAAAAAAAGTTGTCCGTAGCATTCATTTGCAATAGCGACGTTTCCAACACCACATACGCAAAATTCTGAACTCCCTAAAGTAGGGAGTATAAGGGTATAAGGCATGTTTTTTGATCCAAATTGTGTGGTATATTTACAGGCGCGCATCAACATTGGATTTTTAGCAGCGCTTTATTTAAAAATGCCTCCGCTGTTCACAACTACTTACTTACTTAATAGGCGCTTAACCGTTTAAAAGCCATAAAACAACGAAATATTTTTTATGTACTCATTATGGATGAAGTTGCTCAAGATAAGCTTGAAGTGTGCTTCAATTTGATGGTATAGGAATGCCAGACGAATCTTTTCTGATTGGAACTCTTTATTTAAGGTATCTATAATTTTAAGAATATAGGCGAGAATCGGCATATACGCTTTTATTTCGGGATCTGACATTATATTTGCTAATTGTATTGCGCCAACGCAACTTACTTCGAGACACGCACAATGTTACACGACAAAGCGTTCTATGTAAAACCGGCCAATAGCTATCGGCTCTGCTGGTGAGAGTTACTTAAAATCGATTGCCATTCACAGGGTGTTCAAACAAGCAAATTTTTATAAGCGTTGCGTATTGTTATGAAAGTAAAAAAATTCAAAAATTCAAATGAAAGTACCAAAATCGTGACGGCTCGCCCAAAAAGGACCAAAATTGAAAAAAAGGACCAGCGGACCAAACGGGGTTTCAGCGGACCAAATTTGGTCCAAATGGACCCAAAGTGGCAACCGTTCTAGCGGCATAGTGATCGGAATTCCTAATATTCTTTTGTCTGGCACCTCGCTTGAGCGGACAGCACTTGACTGGCAATGAGTCCCCGTATAAGGGAGGTTTGACTGTACTCGTGTTTTGCAAGCTTGTTATCTCTTGAACCAATCGATTCATATACGAGCCAAGAGATTATTGAAAGGCTAATTTATTTACTTGTCTTAAACAAACGAATCCGAGCCACTTTATGCACTCTGAATGCACTCTTGAAGTAGAGGGTTAGATAACGATTTTCTTAGAATTTTGAAAATAGAAAATGTGAGGTGTAGCATAACCTGATTAAGGTTCAGTTAGTCTTACTTATGACTGTCAATAGAAATTTGACGCGTCCATCGCTTTTATTTAATTGTCTGATCAACGCCCTAGATAGATGAGGAGTGTGATGACTAGTACCTAGGACCTACCTAATTATTTTCTATCTTTTAGTATTATTACTACTTAATGTAAGTATTGTTTTCAATAAAACCGTTTAACATAAACATTTTATTTTAATTATTTTATTTACTTGTGGTTTTATGGACATTTTCGTTTGTGCTCGAGAAGAAATCGTAAGCTCTTATACAAAATAGCCAATGAATCGGTTTAATTGAATGTCGAGAAACTTACAGCAGCAGAAACTTTCAGCAGCAGTCCACAACCATGGGACATCCTACAAAAAAAAAATGTACCGAGCTCTCTTCATAGTCTTTCAGACAAAAGCCAAATTTGACTGCGCAAGCATACGGAGATGTTACCGGCATTCTCAAGTACATAAACAAGTTCAAATGTATCTTTCTGTCCTCAATTTGGTTCAAAATGCTGACTACCATTAATGAAAGAAACGTCGTACTCCAAGCTAGAGACGCCACCATATATGTTGAGGTCCGATATCTAGATGCCTTATTAGCTGATTTTAAGTTGATCATGAACCAATGGGAAACAATTTTAAACGAATGCAAAACAGTTGCTGTTCAATTGAACATCTCGCCAAAGTTTCCGGATATTCGAAAGAGAAAACCCAAAAGACGTTTTGAAGATAATGGAAATGAGATGATTACGGATGATCCAGAGTCCGATTTTAAAAACAATACATTTTTGGTTATCGTTGATTCGGTAATCACTGGCATTACTGAACGATTTGCAGCTATGAGAAATTTGAGCTAGACGTTTTCCTTTTTGTGGCAATTTGAAGACATGGATGAAACTACGGTTCGGGCGAGCGCAGCAAAATTTGTCGAAAAATACAACTCGGACATTTCTCAAAGCTTAGAATGCGAAATAATTCACTTGAAACACATTTACACATTTTAAAGCTCTGTTATCATTGGAATTGCTAAATGCCATCTATGTTCAAAATCTGTATACAATTTTCCCCAACATTTCTGTGCTTTACGTATCTTTTGCACTATACCTGTCTGTCACTGTAGCTAGTGTTCTAGGTTCTTTCAACGTCCTTGCAAGAATCAACAATTTTCATAGATCGTGTTCATCTCAAGAGCGAGTTTCAGGACTTGTCACGCTTTGTGTTGAGTCCGTTTTGCCAAGACAGTTAAATTTTGTTATTATTATAAGAAATTTTGCAGCGAAAATAGCAGGAAAAGCCACTTATTGATGTCCGAACCTTCTATATTGAATACTTAAAATTTATAATCATCATTATTTTTATCGGAAATTTACTAAAATGTTACCAAATAACTAGAAAAGATTATTTGAAACAACATATGGCTGTTAAAAGAGAATTTTATTTCTACGTTACAATAAAAAAGTATAAATAGTAATATTCTGTGTTCATTTTATTTTCAACTCTTAGGCCAAAACTCATTTAGTTGATGTGGCAAACATTTTTTGTGATGTAATCCATCAATAATGATTTATGAATGAGACGCCATTAATTTAAATTAATCAAATGTATTAGTAGATTTTTTATAGGGGGCCCGTAAATTGTTTAGTCCCGGGCCCGGATTTTCTCTCTACGGCCCTGCATGCATACATACCAACATATTTCTTTTACATAAACAGGTAGATGCGTCTAAAATTTTGCAACAAATATCACTCAGATTGTTGGATATGCTCGTTACATTAATAAAATATTGACAGCATATGTCACTCAAAAAATAATAACCTAACATTGCTTATGGCATGACATAAACAAACGTCAAATGTCAACTTTGTGCCATACAATTAACAATTACTCACACATGCATGCAAAGGCTAGCATAGTTGATACCCCACCACTGTGTCGCCACATGACACCCTCAGCTTGTTGTCAACTGTCGGCTGTCACATGTCAACTATGTGTATATGTATGAGTGATGGGATAGAGAAAACGTAGAGTAGGATGAAGAGGTTTTATGCCATTTTGGTAGTTGAAGGTATATTGGTGGCATGCTGTGGCTACAACAAGACAAGTTAATAGGAATTTTAGCAAGGAGTCGCTTACCAACCGAATGGCGCTCTGTTGTACTTATTTTCATTGCTTTTAGATTTGTGCAACTATAGCGACACGTTTACTGACCTTTGGCTTTTGTTTATGCAACATGTAGAGTATACAAATACATTAAGCCCTGCAGAGAAATTTGGTGTTCCGAACCATGAGCTTGGTTGCTTAAGAACAATGCAAAGTAGTATGCATATATACGTATCAGCAACGAGGAATATTGGGACGGCAATAGCTTATGAAAGCGGCTGGCACAAGGCCGAACAACATCGGTAGTGGGACGACAGAGCCGGTATCAGCGGCGGAACCGGATAGATAGGTGTGTCGTTGACAGCGCATGAGTTACTGCGATGAGTGCTTTACATTTTTGCAGTAGCTGGGGTAGGGTCTGTATAAGAGAAATTGCAAGGACTGAAGTGCTTATGTAAATACATACCTTTTGAATACCAATTTTTGTTACGGCTAACTGCAGTACTTATTTCTCGATAAGCTTATTTTTGCAATGCAAACAGGCTTCCATTATATAGGGTACAGGAGCACTTGCCTTCTATCGGCCAAGACAGCTCCAACCTTTCAATACCTCAATAAATGCATCATATGAGGGAGGCAATTATGTCAGTTAAAATAAGAAAAATAGTGTAAGAAAATCCTCAGCATATTCACGGCTCACATTGTCCCAAATATATTTTTTTCTAGTAGTTAGCGCCATTGCGCTTGAAATTATTTTTTTCTTGTAGCGACAAAGATACTCTCCCGAAGGTTATTATCTATGTTTATGGTAATTTGGGGAATAAGGTACTAGCCCGACCTACTCGGTAACGATTGAGTACCACAGTGAAGCTTCTAGAACAACACTCTCCCTATCCGCTGAATGCATGACGAGCTTGGGGTCAGCGCCGCGCTTGCCAAATATGTGTATGATACTGTTACGAATATTAGCAAAACTAAGGGGTGCTGCTATCTCTAAGCCGATTCTAAGCAGTGACGTGAATTCACATCAATAATTCAATCATTATGTATCTACATAAACGAAACAATAATTGCGTCTACACATATGTACCATGAACGTATACGAGCAGCGGAGAGTCAATGCACAAACACATGCATATACCTGAGATACTCCTGAAAGTATGCAATGAGAAAAGCTATAAAATCGTGCAATTGTAGTTACAGCCAAGAAGTTTGAGAGCTGATGGCAACTAGTAGATTCTGGAAGCGCCTAGAAGATGCGAACGTTCAAATCAGAGAGAGTATATAAGGCAGCAAATGTTGAGGCGCTGGAATTCAGTTTGAGTTGAGCTATCAAGCAGTTATTGATTAAGCACGCAATATGGCGGGCAATAGTAGAGTTTCATTTGAACTATCAATCAGTTTGGTTGTTAAGCAAGCTAGTTGCAAAGTATAAGTGTCATTGTGAAGTACTTTAATAAAGGCCATTTTTCCATTATTCAATATTGGAGTTATTTGTTCGACAATTTAGCGATACGAACGTAAGAAGCAAGTTGAAAATAAGCGGAGTTACAGTAAATTCGTTACAATACTTTCGAATTTATAACAAGATTCCCCTTAGGTAAGTGAGGTTGACAATTGAATTGAGGAAGCGAAGCTTTAAAGCTTTTTATTGGGCTTAACGATCACTTGAATCCCGTTTACATCGGATCGCATACTTTGGTTTGGACATATTTCAATTAAGCATCATAAAAAGGAGAGGCTCATAATTAGTCTTTTCATTAAAACCAAGTTCAACTGTTCATAGGAAGTTTTTTTAGAGCATTTGTTTGTGGTCTATCATTATACTCCCACTGTCAAGAGCTTGCCAGGCTATTTCTACAATTTTGTTACTGTCTGCAACAGCGAAAAAATATAGCCAACCTAACCAACTAACGAAGGCAGCAATCAACTAAACGAATAACCTCCCACACACCAGTCAGGTAGCTGTCAATTGTTGTTCTAACATACACTCATACATATTTACATACTACTATTTGTTAACACACTTGTTACGGTTGCAATGCAACATTTTTTGGCTGTCTTGTTGTGCTACTCATACTAAATACAAACACATCATTCATGTGTCAAGCCAGTCAGTCAGTTTGCCGTTTTACAGATGTGGCAGGAAACTATGCGCATACTCTGATGAAAATATCTATCTATGTCGTATTAGTATTATTATTATGTATTAGTGATGTTACGAATATTCGAATTTGTATACGTGCATAATTTAAGTGGCTGAAGCACTTGCGAGAGAAATAACCTTTTGCAAAGTTCATATTTTTGATAAGCTAAATTCTTTCCGCATCCAGAATATAAGGGTAAGGTAAATGTGAGTGAAGTATTAACGTAAAATTGGAAGTGGTATGCTGTATGGGGGACTTCAGAAGGTATATGCAGTGTAAGTGTATGCGTAGTGTGGGATTGGGAGGGGAAAAAGAAAGTAAAGCAAATGCAAGAAAAAAGTAAAAAAGGGGAGAGGAAAGGAAAAAGTAGAAGTCATAACAGAATCAGGATGACGAGTTAACGGTTTTTTATCAACGGGTTAAGGTCGTATTATCCATTTACTTCTAACGACTTCTCTTTTTTTTATCAGCTTGTTAGCGATGAGGTATCAAAATAATACTTTTTCAATTGAAGGGCTTAGAACCAAAAGGATCTAAGTAACATCGACGTTGATTTGAGATAATTAAGGTTAATGTAAATTACTTATTTTAAATTCTGGGTAAATGCGTTTGAAATGATTCCTGTCTAAATGAATGCAGGTTAGTCAACTAATTTAAAGGATGTTTACTGCAGATGGAAAATAACTGTAAATTTCCAAAATTATTGCAAAAATTTCCAAAAATTATTGCAATAAAATTTCGAACGTCGATTGCTCGGCCAGAAGAACATGCAGAGTTTTTTCGAGTATGCAGTATTGTAGCCCGTTTAATTTTAGTATAATAAAGTGCTAAACTTAAGTTCGCAGGAAGTCTCGCTGATTTTTGGCAATTTTTTTTCTGGATCCAAGCGCACTTAGACCCTTTTGGCTCTAAAAATTGTTGCAATAAAATTTCGAACGTTGATTGCTCGGCCAAAATAACATTTAAATTTTTTTCGAGTATGCAGTTTTGTAGCCCGTTTAATTTTAGTATAATAAAGTGCTAAACTTAAGTTCGTAGAATGTATCGCTGATTTTTGGCAATTTTTTTTCTTACGAGGATAAGGACTTTTTTCCATATAAAAAAAATTACGTTAAAAAATTCTTATGGGATATAACAAGAAAAAAATTGCCAAAAATTAGGGAAATTTTTTACAAAACTAGGATTAACTTACTTACTGGCTACAAAACTGCATACTTGAAAAAATTCTGCATATTCTCTTGGCCGAGCAATTAAATTTTATTGCTTAGAGGAGCGCACTTAGATCCTTTTGGCTCCAATCATTAATGCAATAAAATTTAGTACGTTTTTGGCCTGGCAAATATATGGCACTAAAATGTCCAAAATGGCTTGGATCGCATTGTCAACAAATAGACACTATATTAAATATACAAATATGGGTATAACTCAATTTAAAAAAAAAAATGTCACTTAAATCCTTTTGGTTCTGAGCCCTTCAATTGTTTTTGTTTTATTGGCCTATTGATAAAGGATTCAAGGTTCTATTCGAGCTCAAGGCCAGAACAATATGTTATTTTATTTTTTGTTATTTTTATAAACAGCTGTACTAGCACACAGGGTATTATAACTTTGATTGGATAACGGTTGGTTGTACAGGTATAAAGGAATCGAGATAGATATAGACTTCCATATATGAAAATCATCAGTATCGAAAAAAATTTGATTGAGCCGTTAACTCGATTACTTGAGTAAATATTAAGTTATCTTCACCAAATTTGGTACACGAGCTTATCTGGACCCAGAATAAATAAGCGAAATCGAAAGATAACCACGCCTACTTTTTATATATATAACATTTTGGAAAACACAAAACACCTGATTATTTAGTAAACAATACACCTAGAATGTTGAAATTTGATGTGTGGACTGATATTGGGACTCTTGATAAAAATTTGAAAAAAATTTTTAAATGGGCGTGGCACCGCCCACTTTTGATAAAATAAATTTTACAAATATTATTAATCATAAATCAAAAAGCGTTAAGCCTATCGTAACAAAATTCGGCAGAGAGGTTGCCTTTACTATAAGGAATCCTTTGAAGAATTAACGAAATCGGTTAAGGACCACGCCCACTTTTATGTAAAAGATATTTAGAAGGGTCGTGGACGAACCAAATAAGCAATATCTTCGCAAAAGAGAGCTTTATATCAATATTATTTCATTTCCCAAGTGAATTTATAACAATAAATAGGAAAAACTTCAAATTAAAAAAAATGGGCGTGGCACCGCCCCTTTTATGACTAAGCAAATTTCTATGTTTCGGGAGCCATAACTCGAAGAAAATATAACGGATCGTAATAAACTTGGGTACACAAATTTTCCCTATAGCAAAAAATATTCCTAGAAAAAATGGACGTGATCGGGTGAAGACCACGCCCACTTTCATATAAAATATTTTTAAAAGGGTCGTAGACGAAAGTAATAAGCTATATCTTAGCGAAAAAGAGCTTTGTATCAATAGAATTTACTTTCTAAATTGAAATAATATTAAATTGGAAAACACTAAAATTTTTGAAAATGGGTGTGACACCGCCCCTTTTTCGTCTGAGCAATTTTCAATGTTTCGGGAGCCATAACTCGAAGAAAAATTTACATATCGTAACAAATTGGGTACACATATTTTCCTTATAGCAGGAAATATTTCTAGTCAAATGGATAAGATTGGTTAAGGACCACGCCCACTTTTATATACATAAATGACTTTAAAAAGGGTCGCAGTCAAAAATAATAAGTTAAATCTTAGCGGAAAATAGTTTTGTACCAATCGTAATTTGTGCCATTATAACAAGAAATGGGAATAAATTCAAATCTTGAAAAATGGGAGTCATAACTCGGCGAAAAATTTGGTGTTTAACAGGAAATATTTTCAGTAAAAATGGACTAAAGCGGTTAAATCACCTTCTTTTATATAAAAGACTTTGTAAAAGTGCGTATATGCAGGTAATAAGCTATTTCTAGCTTTTTAGACGAAAATTAGTTCATAATAGTATCATATGTATATGTATTACTGGGCAGCCTTGTAATACTATTAAGCACACAAAACAAACAACAACATCATTTCAAGTATACAGCTGATGTAATGTTCGGTTTAACAAGAACTTAGATTTCCTTACTTGTTTTTTAATCATAATTATTGGGTCTATGTGCGCAGCTAAGGCAGGTTGTCTGAAAAATTTTCTACTTACTATTCCAAAAACAAAATACAATTTGTCAATTATAGGAAAAGTAAAAAACAAAATAATTATCTTCTTAGAGACCAATTGTACAGCGAGCAACGGGACATTCATATGGCTCAGTAGCTAAAGGCATTTGCCTTTGCACTGATATGGATATATGATATTGGAGATTCGAGTTCAATGCTCAGCTCCCGAAAAGCTAGCTGATGAAGAAACGAAATTCAGAAACATGTCCTAGTAACCATCGCCGTTTGTAAACTTTACAATTTTTCTCTAATATCAATAAAAAAACAATTACACCGACAAGTAATTTGACCATAAACCAGACCATACTTTCCTAAAGGTTTTCGATGCGCTGAATTCAAATCTGGAAAAGATATTTGAGCAAACTCAACGCCATTCGTAAGAGAAAGACTTCTTCTTTAAGATGCTATGTGTACTTTAAAAAAAAAATCTGTCGTTTATATATAACCTCAAAAATAGGCAAAAACGGTGTTTTTTGCACATTTAGGTTAGGATATCTCAAAATCCTGACGTGATAGAGCAATTCTGCGTCCAGATTTGAATTCAGCGCATCGAAAACCTTTAGGAAAGTATGGTCTGGTTTATGGTCAAAAAAATTGGTCTCATTTTGTCGGCCTGTGTTATCATTAAAAAAATTATTGTTCTGACCTTGAGCTCGAATCGAACCTTGCATAGAAAACGTGTTGATAAGTTATCAAAGCATATTAAATTGTTTGCCGGTTACAAGCGTTATCGATGAGTTATCGGTTTTTAATGTTTAAACATCTTTGCTGATAGTATGGGGAATTATGAATGTAAGCGTAAGCGTAGAATTACTATTTGTAAGTGATATGCTATATGGAGGATATATATAACATGGAAATGAAGGCCTAGTGTGGGATATAGGTATACTGTATGGAGTATATTAGAATGTGTAAGCTAGGCGTGGTGAGGGTAGTAATACAGAATGTAAGCGAAAGTGTAGACACTACGCTGTGGCCTAAACACTTTGGACACATTCAATCTATGCGAGGTTTTTATTGACCGTTTTTGGGAGAGTTGTTATGAGCTTAATCAGACAGAAAATCAAGGCAATATTGTGAGGGAACTGAAAATAAAGTAAAGGATATGAAAGGAAATATTACGAAAGGAGAGGATATGAAAGAAAAAGAAAATAAATGACAAGAAAGGAAAGGAAACGACAGGAAAAGAAAGCACAGGAACGGAACGGAAAAGAAAGGAAAGGAAAGGATTGGAAAGGAAAGGAAAGGAGAGGAAAGAAAAGGAAAGAAAAGGAAACGAAAGGAAAGGAAAAGAAAGGAAAAAAGAATAGAAGGAGAGGGATAGTTAAAACCGAGTCCTGTATAAAAATCGGAAGGCGTGGTATCAATTTTGTATCAAAAGGTTAACGGTTTATTATCGATAAGTTGTCGTTTTGTTATCGACGGGTTATGGGCTGCTAACAATTTCTTATCGACGACCCATCCGTTTGTTATAGCTGTGTTTCCGACTAGCTATAGACGAGTTATCGACTTGTTATCAAAGTGTAATCGCAAAGTTATCGATTTGCTGTCGGAGTATTTGCTATCGAAAAGTTATTGATTTATTATCGAGCAGTTATCGATATCGATATTTTAATTTAAATTTAGCCACTTGTTATCGAAAAGGTGTCGATTTTTGACTACCGCAAATTCGTCAATATGTTATCAAAAAGTAATCGATTCCAAGTGTTACCAATTTGCTATCGGTGTGTTATCGATTTGTAATAGATGACTCTGCATTTTGTTATGAAAAATATACAGAAAAAACATCAATATATGTAAAATCAATGTAACCGCCGATAACAAGCCGGAAAAACCAATAAGAAATGCATGAATCAGCGATAACAAGCAGATATTAAACCGATTTCTCGAAAATAACAAATCCCCATTGATAATAAACTGATAGTAAAACAATATTTGTTACCAACAAGAAGACAACGAAGCGCTTCTCAAAAGCCGCATATTATTAAAAAAGTAAAGGTAAAGTTACCTATCTTGTGGAATAACTTCAACCCCTCAGCGAGATCAAGTTGAAAACATTAGTTCACTAGAAGGACACATGAATATTATATGAAAATTTATCGATATCGATTTTCTATCCAAAAGTTATCGATTTGTTCAGTGGCGTAACTACAACATCTGGGGCCCGTGGCAAATTCTTATGATGGGACCCTATCAATAAAAATCGTCCCGTTGTACTCAGTTTGATTAAAAGAAACAAATTTTATTTCAACAGATGATTTTAATAAACAAAACAATTTAATTTCAATAAGTTATTTATTAAGAAAAATCTTTTTTCGAGATTTCTGTTCCGCAAAAGTGTCTATAACATCATCGAAGTTTAGAGATCGGGCCATAGAATTTTCAATAAACAGAATAGCCAAGTTACATAACCTGTCTTGTCTCATAGAGTTTCTTAAATAAGTCTTTACCAATTTTAGTTTTGAAAATGATCGTTCAGCACTAGCTGTAGTCACAGGAATTGTGAGAAATAACATTAATGCAATGCATAGTTCAGGAAAGCTGCAAGACATAAAATAATTTTTTATTATTAATAAATCAGCAAGGTCCCTAATCTCTCTGAAGGTGGATCGAAAACTTAGAATTTATCTGCAAAATCATTCAGATATGTCTTTTTTATAAATCTCAACAAATTCTTTTTTTTTATTTTTTAAAAAATTCTAGAGCATTTTTTAAGAGATCATTGTCATTTAAAACTTTTAACGTGGAAGGCTGTAAAACATTGAAATTTGAAACAATTTCATTCATTGGAATGAAACGGGATTTCAGTTGGTTTATAATGATGTCCAATACTCGATAAAATATATTCACTCTGAACAAACTTTCCGGATCTTGGAGGCGCTCATCTTCGCAGAGCTTGTCAAAATGGCGTTTTACCTTCCTCTGACGAGTATTACAAAATTCAGGGGTGATGGACCATTTTTCAGCTACACTATTTGCTTCCATCTTCAAATTTTCAAATTCATGTCGATACCTTTCAAATACTTCTAGGCAGATTTTCAAATGTTTTACGGCATTTGAAAGATCGGTGGCTTTAGACTGAAGTGCTTTAGATAGTAGATATATAGCTGCATCGATACTAAGTAGGATCTTACAATGGAAAACCAGTAACCTAACAAAATTGTAGTTTTCGATCTTCTTTTTGAGTGAAACAGCTTCATTTCTTTCATCTGATTTGCAATTTAACAGGATTGTTTTCGTTAGCGCTTTTTGCACTTCAACAAACCGAACTTTTAAAGCAAAAACGGCATCATACCGTCCTGCCCATCTAGTAGGGTTTAATGTTTTCAATGTTATTGAATTTGAGGGCTCACTTTCTTCATTAGATATCAAACTTGATAAAATATTCCATCTTTTGACACTATGCCCAAAAAAATTATAAATTTGTTGAATTGTTTCAAAAAAATTTTCCATATCAATAACCTCTGTCACTGCATCATTGAGTACTAGATTTAAATTATGAGTAGCACAGTGAACATATACGGCATTTGGCTCAACATCTTTTATGAGTTTTTGAACTCCACCATAAGTCCCTTTCATTGTGTTAGCACCATCATATCCTTGTCCTCGGCACTTATTTAGAGGAATGTTTTTGTCATTTATGGATTTAATAATTTGCTTGGACATTGCTTAGGCAATTTGATCCTAAACTTCATGAAATCCCAAAAATGTTTCTTTAATGACAAGTGCCTTAGGGATCCCATTACAATCTTTTTCGATCATACTATAAAGGTAAAGTTCCCACATTTGATCAATTTTTGAAATATCTTGGGTTGTACCGAATTTTATAGAGTAGAATGGTGCTTCATATATTTCATTTAAAAGTGCATTTTCTACTTTTAAAACCAGGACAGGAATTAGCTCATTTTGTATTTTCTGACTTAAGTATTTTATTTGGCCCTTTGGTTTATTTAACAACTCTTGCAAAATCGGATCGTATTTTCCTAATAACTCAACAATACTCAAAAAGTTTCCTTTGGAGCTTGGATCACTGCTATCTGCGTTTTCTTTGTGGCCACGAAAGGCTAAATTACATGTTGAAAGTATCAGAGTAACATCAAGGAGCCTAGAAAGTACTTGTCGCCAAAAGGATTTTTCTTTTTTGATCATAGACTCTTGCTCTTCATCAAGTGTTCCATGTAGTCGCCACTCTTGATACGCAAGGCAGGAATCCAGATGAGTTTTTGATGTCTCGTGTCTTTGTATGCCATCTACAATATGTTTCCAGTCATCATAGCCCGCAATGCAAACATTTTGTATATTCTTAGATGCCCGATTTGCGAATAACTAACATGGTTTACAATACGTACTCTGAAGTATTAAAGAATAGGAAAGCCATGTACGTTCAAGCTTGACGCCAGACTTGGAAACAATATAGTAATGTTTTTCTATAAAAGATCTATTGTTACTATATTTTAAGAAAGGGCCATTAGGTTTGCAATGTCCGTTTTCAATCATGAACCTTTTCACTTGATTAGTTACGGCCACCGTGGTGTGATGGTAGCGTGCTCCGCCTATCACACCGTATGCCCTGGGTTCAACTCCCGGGCAAAGCAACATCAAAATTTTAGAAATAAGATTTTTCAATTAGAAGAAAATTTTTCTAAGCGGGGTCGCCCCTCGGCAGTGTCTGGCAAGCGCTCCGATTGTATTTCTGCCATGAAAAGCTCTCAGTGAAAACTCATCTGCCTTGCAGATGCCGTTCGGAGTCGGCATAAAACATGTAGGTCCCGTCCGGCCAATTTGTAGGGAAAAAACAAGAGGAGCACGACGCAAATTGGAAGAGAAGCTCGGCCTTAGATCTCTTCGGAGGTTATCGCGCCTTACATTTATTTTTTTTTAGTTACCTCTTAAAAATTACCCTTATCAGTAACATATGGCGAAGATACAATATTTTTCATGCTAGAATATAATTCACTTTGATTTTTGCCGGTACCTTGTTGTGGTTGTTCTGGATCTGGATATTCACTGATGTTGGGTGCTGCATCTGATAACACTGGTGTACTTTCAGTAAGCTCCGATTCTTCAGTTCTGGAGCACTGCTTAATCGATTTTTTATTATTTAAGTCATCATATTTCAAGTACTGACTAATTTTAGGTAGCTTTTTATTTTTTTCTTCAGTCTCCTTCTTTCTCTTTCGTTTTTCGCTCCCACTTAAATATTTTCTGGAACTAGATATTTTAATATTTAACTTTCACAATAAACTTTACTTTGCCACTATTTTCATATTCAATAAAAAAACAAAATCAATCATACAAATCACCAATCGTTAAAATACTCGCACAAAGAATACGCAGTCAGTGAAGCCCTCATAAGAAAATATCAAATCCAGGATTCCCCTAACATAGTGTGGCCAACTCACCCCCGCAGTAGCGAGACGAAACTAAATGGGGAATTCCCCGATTATTAAAGCTCAACCGCGCTGCCAACGTTCCGCTTCAAAATATGTAGAAACCAATGGATGCATTTTAAAATGAATAATAACCTACAATTATCGGTATTTTGATTGACGGGTTTTTGACGGTCATAAGTAAGTAAAATTACTCGTCACGCGTGCTTCTCTAAAAATGAATAAACATCTTTTTTTTAAGTTCGGTTGAAATGCTTAACGATTTATTGGTTGGATTTTAAGCAGAATTTATAAAAATATACTTTTCACATAAAATAAATTACTCATGTACAATATAAAAAAATTCTTGAGCTCGCGGCCTGTTGGCCCGGGGCCCTCTTGGGTCTGGGCCCGTGGCATTTTTCCACCCATGCTACCCCATTGTTACGCCACTGGATTTGTTATCGAAGTGGTAGCTGACTACCGGCTGGCTTGTTAACGATTTTTTCCTTCTGGTAAAAGCGTTAGTTTTCCAGATGTGCACCTGTATGTTTACATTTGGAGCCACATACATAAGACATGTTCGGGGAGACCAATTTCGTTAGAACGAAAGCCCCACGTAAACGAAACCGTATAAAAATCAAAATATAGGCATTTCATACGAAATAGTTGCAATACTTCATATCTGTATCCGTATTCGGCTTCGCAACTGCACTGCAACCCAAATGTAGTCACAACTGCTTTAGCAACATATTGCTAACCCCCCGCATTCCATCATTCTCGCCATAACAACAAGTCGTCAGTCATTCTAGTGCAACATTTTACTCGGTTATTCCACGCAACTGACGCAACTGCCATATTGTAGGTCATAAACAAATTTTATCATATTTTCTTATTCTTTTCGTACGAATGATTGAAATCCAAAGAAAATACTGGGTGTTAAGTATCAATTTTGTATATATTTACCCATAAGTGTACATCGTGAAATATGTGCTCCTGCAGAAGTTTTGGTAAGGGCTTGACGGCTTCTGGTATAAATTAAGGCCCTTCAACATAAATAAGTTTTATTTACAGCATTAAATTATATTTATTCGTCATCGTATGCGAAAAATAGGGTGGAGCTGAGTTCAACTCGAAAAGTTCAGGCACTACTCTAAGCTTAACCGTCACTTGATGAACAGGAAAAAAAATTTTCAGACACAAAAATATAAGTATGATTACTGGGTTTCGATTTGGGATGGCTCAATAATAGGCACTAGTCATTGTCTCGCTCATTTAAAGGCAGATCAAGAAAGAGAGTACAGGGTATTTAAGGGGGTATACGGCTCTTAATGAGTTGGCATATGAAAAGGCTATCGGCACCTTAAAGTTACTTTCAAACATTCACTTGTTCCAGATTAAAGTAGTGCAGCTCAGATGCCTGAAAGACAATATGTTTACAACGACGCGACGTAGCTTACAATGAGTGTTGGTGTTTGTTGACGTGTATCAAAAAACATTCAGCATACCTCTAATAAATTATCCTGTGTCAAAATCAGTGTATTCTATTTTCAATTGCCCAGCTTATCGACGCAATTGTTTACCAGGAGCCAGTAAACCGAAAAAGCCAAAGACTCTTTTTGATGTTATAAAACCGTCTAGGAAAACTAGAATATTGGTGACTAGAGTTCACGAATTGTAAATCCGTTGCTCCGCTATCCAGTTCTGCAGACACTTTTTCTGCAGTGCGGATACTTTTCTGACTTTCTTACTCACCTTGTCGTTAGTGCTATTTAATATAGGATCTCTGATCGTCTTGTGGTGCAGGTGTTAGTACGACGAGAAGGATAACTTTAAAAGTTTTGACACAGAGAAGAACCCAGAGGAGGAGGGCGTTGCAAGGGACGATGGTAATACTAAAGGCGACTGGTTGGACTTGAAGAGCGAGGCAAGCACATGGCTAATGAGCTCGTTATGAATCGAGTCCGGACAAAGAAAGATAATCCCGTTACATAGTCAGCCTTAAGAAACGTTGATTAACCATGATCGACCCAACTAACCGGTATGGTGAGCACTTAAGCAATAGAAGCAGGTTCTAGACAGTTCAAGGTAAACGAACTTTCCCGTGAGACATCCGCGATAGTGCAACTGGTTTCTGCAGAAGAAGGCCTCTGGCGGGATGAAGAGCTAGAAATCGGCTAAAAGTTTTAAGGTTAATTTTAGCAACCTATTCTCATCTAAACTGGAAGACAGAGAGCTCTATTACCGAGGAAGCCAGTACCTCCACAGATAAAGCTATTAATGAACCAAATGGAAAGGTGTAGATCTATTAAGGAGGGAAGATGTAGACACATGTTGTAAAATATTTTTATTTCTACGCCAGTCTGAGTCATAGGCAGTATTTATCTATACCTAAGAAATATGAGTCCCAAGACAACAATAATATTGCGATATAAACAAGTGGAGTAGAAAGAACCTTGAGAATGTGAAATCAGTGGCAAGGCGAAGAAGACCTAGGCGTAATGGTTTAGGTGAAGGAGGACAAACATCACAATGTCGCTGCGGGTCCTACAAAAAAACTCCAACCAAATCCACGCTCACTGTTTGTTTCCTGTGTCAGACTTTGACTCCATTTGGAATGGAACAGCAGTCAGTTATCGAAGCAGGAAGTAGGGTAGTTATGAAGCGAGCAGACTTGGGATATAAGAAGTTGTGTAGCTTTTCAAGGGGTTGTCAATGCTCTCCAACCCAATTGTCAACCTTAACTGCCCGCAGACGAACCTCTTGCGTCCCCCAATGGAAGAAGGTAGTTGGATGACCCAGAATGATCATTCAGAATCGTCTTCGTGATGGACGGTCTAGTACTTTAACGGTCCTATTTTCTGGAATGTACCGGATCAATATCGAGGATTGTCAACATCGATTTAACTTCGCAAAACCTTCGGGGAGTCACCTTATCGAAAGAAGAAGGAGAAGAAGAAAAAATAGAAGACGAAAGTACTATTTTATAACCTAAATTCTGGGTCTTAATTGAATTTTCCGTTTTGTGGCAGTTGCTTTGGGCAAATTGTAGCATTGGCAAGTGATGACCCAGAGGCTAAAAGGAAGCAGTAGGAGGCTATGTAACATATGAGTTGAGCTAAAATAGTACCTGATAAGTGTTGCATTAAGTAGACGTGGCCCTGGAGTGAAGTCGATTGAAACAGAAGAAAAATATATATTTCTGACACGGTGGATAATTTTCCGTCTTCCTATGTTTAGACTTCGTTGGCACTGAAGTTGGCGATTCTCAATTCCAATAAAAAAAATTACTTGGCGCGGAATAACTCCGAGGGTCTTTGTTGTTTTTGGTGTTGTTGTAGCGATAAGGACACTGCCACAAGGCAATGGGGAGTGTTGTCCATGTTGATGGTCCTTTGACGGATGCAGATCCGATATGTTTCGTTAGCAAGCACAATTAAGGCACCAGCCGGACCATCTCGGGAACGATTTACCACATAAAACCTTTAAGGCCATACCGCCTCCCACCCCTTAGATCCATGAGGAGCTTGGGGTTGCCAGAGCCTCGGCTGTTAAAGTAACAGGATTCGCCAAGGGTAGGCGAGGTTGACAATTGGGTTGGAGAAGCTATATTTAGCGATGGAAACACCTTGGAAGGGTTGTAATACACAATTCCTTAAATCAATTTGGTATTTTAGTCGCTTCTTACGACAGGCATACCTGCCGAGGGGAATATTCTCAGCCCCTAACCTGCTGAGGGGTAAGACCACGCTTATTTCCAATTTGCGTCGGGCCGCTTCTTAAATTTTTCTACGCATTGGTACGAACAACTTTTTCTAAAGTATTAGATGTGGTTTTCGACCCAGAACCTTTGGCGGGGTAAGCGAATATGCTGCAACCACACCACGAAGCCCGCTAATATTGTTCCAATATACTCCGATATATACTGCCTCTGACCAGAGTCGGATGCTATGTGAAAGAGAGGATATTTTGCTTGAGTTTCCGCTAATGGCGGGTAAGAGATATAATGTTACCAATATATAAAATCGGCTGTCATCAATTGCAAAATATGTAAGCGAGACAAACAAAGCATACCACTTATAAGGAAAATAGCTTTCAGTATTCCATTGTTCATGCACAAATACCTATTGTGCTGCAACAACAACTGACAATATCATATCAAAATTGGTGCTACAACATACACGCAGTTAAAAAGAATTTAATCAGACATGAACCGTGACTAGTTGAAGCATGTTTTAGACATTGCTGTTGTTGCATGCTGTTAAAAAAAAAACAACTTATGTTATTATTGTTGTTGCTGTTTTGCTGTTACTTTGGTGCTGCTGCCACATGTGTTGTTTGTTGCCCCCACAGCTGCTGCAACTTTGCTCTGTGCCATCTATGTATGTATGTAGTATGAATTTGCCAAAGTGCGCAATCAGCTAAACTGCTGTCATGCATTTAACGCAACATAATAATAACAACAACAAAATCATATTAATATATGTACATTCATCCAACGGTGACGACGAACAATCTATGTAGCCAGTTTACAAATGTGGCGCATAGTGTAAGAGAAACATAAAATTGCTTATAATTATTAATTTGATATAATTGACATGTTGGCAACTGTATGAGTGTGTATTTGCAACAAGCTGCAAACTTACAACAACAATTTGCAATGATATGAATGCAACATGAAACGCTAACACGCCACACAAATTCGTTGCTGTCACATTTTTGTTAAATATCTGCGATTCATTCTTTTGTTTTGCTAATTTTTATCTATTTATACTCAGCTGATCAGAGCTCACAGAGTATATTAATTTTGTTCACATAACGGTACCCTGCAACGGCATAAACTAATCGAGATAGATATAGACTTCTATATATCAAAATGATCTGGGCGAAAAAATAAATTCATTTAGCCATGTCCGTCCGTCCGTAAACACGATAACTTGAGTAAATTTTGAGGTATCTTGATGAAATTTGGTACGTACGTTCCTGGGCACTCATCTTAGATCGATATTTAAAATGAACGAAATCGGACTATAACCACGCCCACTTTTTCGATATCGAAAATTTCGAAAAACCGAAAAACTGCGATAATTCATTACCAAGGACGGATAAAGCGATGAAACTTGGTAGGTGAGTTGACTTTATGACGCAGAATAGAAAATTAGTAAAGTCTTGGACAATGGACGTGGCACCGCCCACTTTTAATGAAGGTAATTTAAAAGTTTTGCAAGCTGTAATTGCTGTAATTTGGTAGTCGTTGAAGATATCATGATGAAATTTGGCAGGAACGTTACTCCTATTACTATATGTGTGCTAAATAAAAATTAGCAAAATCGGATAACGAACACGCCCACTTTTAAAAAAAAATTATTTTAAAAGTCAAATTTTAACAAAAAATTGAATATCTTTACAGTATATAAGTAAGTTATATATACATTACACCCCAGTAATGATATGGTGCAAAAAATACAAAAATAAAAGAAAATTTCAAAATGGGTGTGGCTCCGCCCTTTTTCATTTCATTTGTCTAGAATACTTTTAATGCCATAAGTCGAACAAAATTTTACCAATCCTTGTGAAATTTGGTAGAGGCTTAGATTCTAGGACGATAACTGTTTTCTGTGAAAATGGGCGAAATCGGTTTGAAGCCACACCCAGTTTTTATACACAGTCGACCGTCTGTCCTTCCGCTCGGCCGTTTACACGATAACTTGACCAAAAACCGATATATCTTTACTAAACTTAGTTCACGTACTTATCTGAACTCACTTTATCTTGGTATTAAAAATAGGGCGAAATCTGACAATGACCACGCCCACTTTTTCGGTATCGAAAATTTCGAAAAATGAAAAAAAAAATGTCATAATTACATACCATATACGAAAAAAGGGTTGAAACATGGTGATTGGATTGGTTTTTTTGTAATATAATATATAATACTTTGTAAAATGGGTGTAACATTTAACATATTAAGTAGAAGAAAATAAAAAAGTTCTGCAGGCCGAAATCCAAAGCCCTTCGAATCATGACAGGAATACTGCTCGTGGTAGTACATATATAAATATATATAAATAAATTAGCGGTACCCGACAGATGATGTTCTGGGTCACCCTGGTCCGATATCTCGAAAACGCATTCACATATACAACTAAGGTTCACTCCCTTAAACCCTCATTAATACCTCTAATTTGATACCCATATCGTACAAACACATTATAGAGTCACCCTGGTCCATTTGATACCAATGTCAGACAAACACTTTCCAGGGTTACCCTAGGTTCATTTTACTACATGGTGGTTTTCTCTTATTTTGTCGCCAAAGGTCTCAGCTGAGTATGTAATGTTCGGTTACACCCGAACTTAGCCTTCCTTGCTTGTTATTTCTATCGTTTGTTAGTTTTTGTTGTTGTTGTTGTTGCAACTATGGCATTTATGCCACAAATGGTGTTTGGCGTGCGCGGCAAGCGTGTAAATGGTTTCCACTTAATCGAGGCTGTCGCTTATATGTACTTTTACAATGGCCTGCCGCACCTCACAGCCCGCATCTAGCAACAATTGCCATCGTTGCTGTAACTCGCATGCCTGCCAGCAACAACAACAGCCATGGATGCCATCGTCAATCGCCAGCATGACTTTCGCACATTTTAAGCCAAATACGTTTTATGACCACTCTGATCGCTCGTTTTGATACGCTTTTTACTTGTTTGGTGTGTTTCTACTGTTGGTGTTGTTGTTGTTGTTGTTGTGCATCTACCATTTTTGTGGCGACGCACCGCTGTGTTGCTAGTGGTAATATCAACGCGCTTAGCTACCGTATTACCACTTTGCGAAAATAGCGTTATTACAATCCATATACTTGCTCATATCAACATGTAGTTATTTTTATCTTTTATTGTTGTTGCAATTTTATTAATGGTTTTTTTGCTATTTGTTGGTTACACTATTTTGCATATTAATTTGGTATATTTTAACATTTGACGTGACCACTTGTCGGTTAGTTTAAATCGTTTAAGCTTAATGCAAGTGATTTAGGTATCCGCCTGTGCAACTAAATCTTTAGTGCGAACGTTTGAAATATAATAATTTAGTTTTTGTCTGCCTTACGTGCTTATGTACAAGCGTGTAATTTATATAGTAATAAAGGCAATATACTATAATATACAAGCTTTTTGCACGGATCCATGTGAATGGATATACTAAAATAATTAAACATTTCCTGAGTTGCTTGCTCAACTATTTTTCTGCCTACTACATTGGCGTTCTCTAAACGGACGTAAAGAGCATAAGAATTTACAGTACGGAAGGAAAACTCCAAGAATGAAAAGAAGCTAGCAACAAGCTAACCGAAAGTTGGTTTCCAGTTAACCAACTTGCAGCTTCATCGGTTTATTTTCTCTAAAAAGTTTTGGTTTCAACCAAACTCGCCCGCCAATAAAGACCTCATATACTGAATGTGTCCATCGGTTACCAGAATTTGACTAACAAACGGAGCAATCCCGATCAGGTGCCAGTACTTATGTTATAGAACAACTCCGTCCTCTTGCCAAATACTAGAAATTTTCTAGGACCTAGTTTAAATGCTGCCTCCGGATCTGGCAACCCTGCTGTCCCTAAGAGCTAAAGCCTTGACCTGTCGAACGCAGGACACGAACACAGAACGTGCTTAAACATTTCTACCTGCAGCTCGCACTTCCTACATCTCTTGTTAGTGACGAGGCCCATCTTATAAGCATGTGACGACAGCAACATGTGAGCCAGTTAGTATGCCCATCGTGTGGCTTCTCTCTTCGTAGGATTTGCACAAGCTCTTGGAAATTTTGCAACCACACGCCTTTCCTGCTTGATGGTTCATATGCAAATCCTGTCACTTTTTGATTTCTTTCAAACGGATTCGGACATGTGCTGTGGATTCAGTGAGTGCTGATTTTGCCAACTCAACGGCCTTTTCGTTCATAACTGAGACCCCAGTATAGATGTATGGTCCAGCCTGCGCCAAGTTGTTCCATTGATTATTTGTATTTCAAGACGTTTTTTGATGAAGTACTGTGTGAGATTATTACTGCAGCTTAACGGCTATAATTTCCACCTGAAATACGCTGCAGTGGGTAGGTTGGTTGTTTTGCGCCATTTAGATGCATATATATCCTGGAACCAATTGCTGCTGATGGCGTATGGCAAGCCAGTACTACGTTCGAACCATTTGGAGCGAACGAAGAACCTGCTGATATCTTTTACAGAGCATTTAGCTACTTCCTAAAATTCCGGCAGTATATAGCTGCCCATAATTAAAAACCGAGAGTGTGCTAGATTTTGGCATTCAGTCTCTTTGCTGCACTCCTCGTTGCAGCTCCTATCATGCAGGTCAACAGGCCCTTAGCCCATGCTTATGGCAGTGATTATAAATACTCCTTTCCTTGACCTGTTTAGTAGGTCCTCTGTTCTCTAACTGTCGTAATTCGGTCAGGTTTGCTTGGCTATCTTGCAGGTGTCCGAGAAGTACCAATTGTAGACTGGTAACTTTATGAACTCCTATTTATTTTCTTTTGACTGATGTAAGTGGACGATGCATCTCGACTGCCTCCGCAACCTCTAGCAGTGACCCTCTATACGTTTGCAGCACGAAGAGCTATGCGATTAATCAAAATATTGGTACAAAACTGACGAATGCCTTGATTTCTCGCCTTTGGAATTTCGTAGCTGTGACATGAGGAGCTGTATTTTATTCCCATTAGTGCCAAATGAGGCCTGATGAGTACTTTAACTACTTCGAATATCTACCTTCTTATATAAAGAAAGGTGAAAGTACGTTGGATTAAAATACACTCGTAGAGTTCGGAATGCTTCTATGAACGGACGTGAGCGGTGTTGTAAAGACTCCTGCCTCCTATCATGAGCTTTTTCAAATCCTTCTACGAAAACTGCGATGTTAAATTTCTGAGCTTCCTCTTCATCTTTCCAATCAGTCCATGAAGGAAGAAGGATCATATAGTTTGTACCGCGTTTGTTTGTGATAGACGCGTCATAATTGATAGGGGCCATATGTACTCTTATTCAAGATAAAGTTTTCCTCATAAAGATATTGTTCAGTCTCGCATTTTAATTCATGTTTAAAGTCACTTGAGACTGGTACATAGCAACTCCGTTGCCCTGTTCTCATATCCCTCGATTCTCCCCAGGAGTAACTCAGCCGTCGTCGGACCACTTCACTTTTGTCCAAATCGGAACGTTTCCAAGTCTTCTCATCTGCAAGTTTATTCCCTTCAATACCGCTGTGCCCAGGGACCCAGCAAAGGGAGACATGAGATGACTTAAAGAAGCCAGCGAGGCTTTACACCGCACGATATCCGATTTTATCATGGTGGACTCTAATGCCTGTCAACAATGATTGTTATGCATGTTGGCATATAAGTCTAAACAATTGTACGATATTATTAACAAGTATTTAATTTAAATTTACACATGAAACGTCAAATCAAAATACCTAATTATACTAAGCTGAGCAGAGCTCACAGATTATATTAATTTTGTTCGCATAACGGTACACCTTAACGGCATAAACTATTCGAGATAGATATAGACTTCTATATATTAAAATGATCTGGTCGAAAAAAGAAATTCATTTAGATGTATATTGGTACGATTTCCCGTCATCCCTTGTCAAATTTGGTTTTGAGACAACCCGGTTTCGGCGTTGTGCCATCATCAGTGTCGATTTTCGTTCTGATCTCTTGTTGTCGTTTGTCCTGTATTTATAATTCGTAGGTACATGAGCAGGTATTTACAAAATTATCATTTAGCCTTGTCCGTCCGTCTGACCGTTAACACGGTAACTTTGAGGTATCTGAATGAAATTTGGTATGTAAGTTCCTGGGCACTCATCTCAGATCGCTTTTTAAAATGAACGAAATCTGATCATAACCACGCCCAATTTTTCGTAATCGAAAATTTCGAAAAACCGAAAAAGTGCGATAATTCATAACCAAAGACGGATAAAGCGATGAAACTTGGTAGGTGGGTTGGATTTATGACGCAGAATAGAAAATTAGTACAAATTGGACAATGGGCGTGACACTCCTCACTTTTAATGAAGGTAATTTAAAAGTTTTGCAAGCTGTAATTGCTGTAATTTGGCAGTCGTTGAAGATATCATGATGAAATTTGGCAGGAACGTTACTGCTATTGCAATATGTATGCTAAAAAATTAGCAAAATCGGATGAAGAACACACCCACT
This sequence comes from Eurosta solidaginis, assembly GCF_040869045.1. Taxonomy (NCBI): domain Eukaryota; kingdom Metazoa; phylum Arthropoda; class Insecta; order Diptera; family Tephritidae; genus Eurosta; species Eurosta solidaginis. The sequence continues at coordinate 65,474,881 of NC_090320.1, read as the reverse complement.
TTTAAAAAAAATTTTTTAGTCAAATTTTAACAAAAAATTGAATATATTTACAGTATACTAGCAGACCCCGCAGACGTTGTTCTGCCCTAAATTTGGCCTATCTGCATACATTTTAATAAGCTTTTTCCGTCTAACTTTGCCCTACCCTTCTACACTTTTTCCTAATCTTTTTATTCACCCCTCCCTCCGTCTTTTTCGCTTCATCTCCATCTTCGTCTCATTCTATCTCTTTCTCAGTCTCCTTCTCTCTTTTCTCTCCTCTCAAGTTTTTCTCCTTCTTCTTCATCTCTTATTGCCAGTCCCAGAGGGTGGTATGTATTTTGTTCCAGTCCCATTCCAAGTCTCAGCCTCAGTCCCAGTCCTAGTCCTAATCCCAGTCCCAGTCCGTCTCTGGTATACTTCCCGGAAAAAAGCATCGTAAATACTAACATAGGCTAATTTATATACGAAATTTCAGGCAAATCGAATAGGACATATGTAAATAGGTATGTGGGTATTATTAATTCTTGTCTTTATTTCGGCTTCGCATGCATATTTATCAGTTTTGCCAGATTGATGCGACTAAATCGAATATCACAATGAACTTTAGAGCTATCAGCAACAGCTTTCATTTGATATCCATAATACACACACATTCTAGGGGTATCCGGGTCCATCTTTTGGCCCCTATCTCGAGACCGTAGTCACCCAGCGGTGTAAAACTTACTCTGTACTAAAGCATACTTCAACAGCTTCAATTTTATGCCCATAATGTAAAAACACATTCTAGGTGTATCCGGGTCCACGTTTTGGCCTACATCTCGAGACCCTAGTCACCCAGCGGCAAAAAACTTACTCTATACTAAAGCACACATCAACAGCTTCAATATGATACCCATAATGTAGAAACACATCCTAGTGTTACCCTGATCCACATTTTGGCCTATATCTCGAGACCCTAGTCACCAATAGGTACGAAAACTACCCTGTACTAAAGCACTCATCAACAGCTTCAATTTGATACCCACAATGTAAAAACGTTGTCTAGGCGTTCAGGGGCCCACGTTTGGCCTATATCTCCAGACCCTAGTCACCCAGGGGTATGAAAATTATCCTCTACTAAATCGCTCATCAACAGCTTTCATTTGATATCCATATTGTATAAACACATTCTAGGGGTACCTGGGTCCACGTTTTGCCCTATATCTTGAGACCCAAGTCACCCAGGGGTATGGAAATTATCCTGTACTATAGCACTCATTAACAGCTCCCATTTGATATCCATATTGTATAAACACGTTCTAGGGGTACCCGGGTCCACGTTTTGGCCTATATCTCGAGACCCTAGTCACCCAGGGGTATGGAAATTATCCTGTACTATAGCACTCATCAACAGCTTTCATTTGACATTCATATTGTATAAACACATTCTAGGGGTACCCGGGTCCACGTTTTGATCTCAAGACCCTAGACACGTAGCGAAAAAAAGGTAGACGTTGGCCGATTCTCAGACCTACCCAATATGCTCACAAAATTTCAAGAGAATCGGTTCAGCCGTTTCGGAGGAGTTCAGCCTCTAAAACCGTGACAGAAGAATTTTATATATTAGATAAGTAAATTATGTCAAAATTCAACTCCAGTAATGATATGGTGCAACAAAATACAAAAATAAAAGAAAATTTCAAAATGGGCTTGGCTCCGGCTTTTAATGCCATATGTCGAACAAAAATTTATCAATTCTTGTGAAATTTGGTAAGGAGATAGCTTCTATGACGATAACTGTTTTCTATGAAAATGGGCGAAATCGTTTGAAGTCACGCCCAGTTTTTACACACAGTCGACCGTCTGTCCTTCCGCTCGTCCGTTAACAAGATAACTTGAGCAAAAAACGACATATCTTTACTAAACTTAGTTCACGTACTTATCTGAACTCACTTTATCTTGGTATTAAAAATGGGCGAAATCTGACTATGACCACGCCCACTCTTTCGATATCGAAAATTTCGAGTAATAAAAAAATGCCATAATTCTGTACCAAATACGAAAATATGGATAGAACATGGTGATTGGATTGGTTTTTTGACGCAAAAGATAACTTTAGAAAAACCTTGTAAAATGGGTGTGACACCTACCATATTAAGTAAAAGAAAATGAAGAAGTTCTGCAGGGAGAAATCAAAAGCCCTTGGTATTCCAGGGTTACCCACGTTCATTTTTCTACATGGTGATTTTCCCTTATTTGACAAAAGGATGAAGGAAAATCGTTCCAAAAAACGTCACCCTTGGTCTACAATTTGGTTGACATTTCCCAGAGGTATGTGATATGGAATTAAAAACCACTTATAAACCATCTACGAAACCAACGCAGCTAAGCTCTCATCTGAGTATGTAATGTTCGGTTACAGCCGAACTTAGCCTTCCTTATTCGTTTTTGTTTAATCACATTGTGCTAATCTACAAAAGAAACAAATTGCATAAATGTGGCAAATTATACAATTAAAGGTCCATCTGCGAAGAGAGACCAAAAACTAAACCTACAAAAAATTGGGGAAAACGTACTGATGATCCAAAGATAAATGTGCAAGAAGCGGCAAAAGCCTATAATTTGAGCGTCAAACTAGCCACTTGGCTACTTAAGCAAGTCAACAAAAACAGCAACAACATAAACAACAGAATGATGACAAAAATAGCATACTATGTATGCAGTTAATTGTTGCTGGCACCAATATCAGGCGCTTAATAATGGGTAACTTCCAGCCATGCGCGACAACCAGCAATCAAGAAACATTGACAGGAAGGCGAGCAATGGCTGTGATGAAGTGAATTGAGGTAAAACTGTAATAATTAAGACAAAGTTAAAAAAAATATGGCAAAAGGGGTAAAAATTGAGTGCCGACAAAGACTTTATCACACGAATAAAGAAATGTTAAACTAAAGATATTTACTATTGGAAAAAACCATTGCTTGTGTCCCCAGGAGACCATGGGACTAGTTTTTTAAGGCGTGTGTGGATACATCAGCCTTTCATCCGGACTTTTATATGTATGTGTATACATAAGTGTATGAATTTGAATAGCAAAATGTAAAGTAAATGGTTATTATAATTATTATTGTTATTTGTAGTATTCGTAAAGTAGAAAGAGGGCGGTGAGCGCAAATTACCAGTAACAAATTCAAAATAATATATTTTTAACACGATAAACCGACTGGTTGCAAAACGCCGAGTCGGTTTACCTACAACAAAAAAGAAAAAACTATCAACGGATGGTCTATAATTTATGAAATGATATGCCTAAAAACAATGGTTACATAGAAGTAAAGAGAACAGTCATATGAGTGGATACATTGCAAGGTAGCCTAAGGGTCAATCCTCCAAAAAAAGACACCACGGATGAAAAGCTGGAAGTGAAAACTATTATCTTTTAATGCCCGAAAGCGTGAAGCAGATGTATAAAACCTGCAGGAATCCTATTTTGAACACGATAAATTTTGAGGTATCTTAATGAAATTTGGTATGTAACTTTCTGGGCACTCATCTCAGATCGCTATTTAAAATGAACGAAATCCGACTATAACCATGCCCACTTTTTCGATATCGAAAATTTCGAAAAACCGAAAAAGTGCGATAATTCATTACCAAAAACGGAAAAAGCGATGAAACTTGGTAGGTGGGTTGCCCTTATGACGCAGAATAGAAAATTAGTCAAATTTGGGACAATGGGCGTGACACTGCCCACTTTTAAAAGGAGGTAACTTAAAAGTTTTGCAAGCTGTAATTCGGCAGTCGTTGAAGATATCATGATGCAATTTGGCAGGAACTTCACTCCTATTACTATATGTTTTCCAAATAAAAATTAGCAAAATCAGATGACGAACACGCCACATTAAAAAAAAATTTAAAAGTGAAATTTTAACAAAAAATTTAATATCTTTACAGTATATAAGTACATTATGTCAACAAACCAATCCAGTGGTGCAACGAAATACAAAAATAAAAGAAAATTTAAAAATGGACGTGGCTCCGCCCTTTTTCTTTTAATTTGTCTAGAATACTTTTAATGCCATAAGTCGAACAAAATTGTACCAATCCTTGTGAAATTTGGTAAGGGCATAGCTTTAATGATATATGATAACTGTTTTCTGTGAAAATGGGCGAAATCGGTTGAAGCCACGTCCAGTTTTTATACACAGTCGACCGTATGTCCTTCCGCTCGGCCGTTAACAAGATAACTTGAGCAAAAAACGATATATCTTTACTAAACTTAGTTCACGTACTTATCTGAACTCATTTTATCTTGGTATTAAAAATGGGAGAAATCCGACTATGACCACGCCCACTTTTCAATATCGAAAATTTCGAAAAATTAAAAAATGCCATAATTCTATACCAAATACGAAAAAAGGGTTGAAACATGGTGATTGGATTGGTTTTTTGACGCAAAATATAACCTTAGAAAAAACCTTGTAAAATGGGTGTGACACCTACCATACTAAGTAGAAGAAAATGAAAAAGTTCTGCAGGGCGAAATCAAAAGCCCTTGGAATCATGACAGGAATACTGTACAGCGGTACCCGACAGATGATGTTCTGGGTCACCATGGTCCACATATTGGTTGAGAACGCCTTTACATATACAATTAAGGCCCATTCCTCTTTAATATACTCATTACAACTTTTCATTTGATACCCATATGGTACAAACACATCCTAGAGTCACCCCTGGTCCACCTTTATGGCGATATATCGAAAAGACGTCCACCTATAGAACTAAGGCCCTCTCTCTTCTAAAATACTCTTTTATACCTTTTAATTTCATACTCGTGTCATATAAACACATACCAGGTTTACCATAGGTTCATTTTCCTACATGGTGATTTCCCCTTACTTGACAAAGAATGAAGGAAAATCGTTACAAAACACGTGACCCTTGGTCTACAATTTGGTCGATATTTCCCAAACGTATGTTATATGGAATTAAAAACCACTTATAAACCCTCTACGAAACCCTACGAAACCAAATATTCAAATAAAACGAATTGATAGCTGATGAAAGATAGCAAAGGCAAGTTGCTTAACTTTTTAGTATTACCATTTGTATGCATCCATGAGAAAGACAATTTTGTCTCCAAAGCTCCCAGCTGAGTGTGTAATGTTCGTTTACACCCGAACTTAGCCTTCCTTACTTGTATTATTTTATATTTTATATTTATCTTAAAAATCGCTCAGGTATGTACATCTGTTCACTATATATTTTTTATCTTATACTGATGATTATTTGGATATTACGAATGGAATAAGATTGCTGTTCAGCGCTATTCATGAAAGGTATGATTCCGTCCTTACTTGTTTATTCTGGTTATTGTTATTCTCACTTCTTCATAATCTGGTGTGGCAACATTAATTTCATCGTCATCGATTAAGGGATCGATATTCATCGTGCCAGTTGATTTTTCTTGGTCTCCGGTAAACAATTTTTTCCTCGGCGTGGCACGAAGTGCTTTACTGATATGCTCCCACGACTTCTGCATTCCGTCAGGTTGACGTGTGCTCTCAGAGCGTAGTAAATGTAAGGTTATCGGTTCGTGCGCACATCTAAAACACTGGGGGCATCATGATGCCCGTTTATAAAAACGATGTCGATGTGATTGCGTGTATTTTGATCCGTGGAGACCTTGTGCAGGATATGACGAGGTGTTAGTCAGTTTGTCAAAGAAAATTATTTTTATTGTTTTAGCTCCTTCATTTATCACTTATATACTTTTATACCGAAAAATTTTTAGTTGTAGTTAGATACGTAGTTAACGAAAAATTGAAGAACTACATATACATAACAAAAAACACCTATCTTTTTATAAAACTAAGAATTTGAACTTGTAATTTCTTCTCGAACATACGCAATAAGAAATTGACAACTTGGGTTCTCGTGATATTCTCTAAATTCTGGAAAAGTTCGGGGCTTCTCGACATTCAATTTAGCGGGTCCATTGGCAGTATTATAAAGTGTTAGTGGTTGAACCCCTTCGAAACGGCTTGACCGATTCTCATGAAATTAGGTGAGCATACTGAGTAGGCCTGAGAATCGGATATTATCTATTTTTCATAGCCCAAAATGGTAATAGTGAGCCATCCCTCAAATTAATTTCATTTGAGACAACATTTTTATTTTTTGAAGTTATACTTCTTAAGGCGCAAACTTGCTTGTATGTATTCAAAAGAAAACTACCAATAAAATAGAAAAGCGCCTCTATTCTTGATATGTTTGTATGTATGTAGATAAATTTTCATTCCGCGAAGTGGACTTGTGACCGACTTAGTCTATATAAAATAGTGCATTGTGCAATTTACTTGAAATTTAGTACAGGGGTAATTCCGTGACTAAAAAATAATTTGAGAAGCGTCTCTTTCCGGGAAGTGGATCAGGGACCGGCCTATTCCAAAAAATCTTATTAATTGCACAATTCACTTCAAATTCGGTACAGGGGTACCTCTTTGACAAAGACAATATTTTAAAAGCTGTTTATTATGAGAAGTAGACCAGGGGCCAACCCATTCTTCATAAAACAGTTTACAGCTTTTTTCCTTAGCTTTCCGCAGGAATTTTGAAACCTTGACGAAGGACGATGAACTCCACTTAGCACAATGGCCGAATGTAGTCTTGTGTATCTTTAAAGATTTAATGAAAATAGATTGATTTAGTAGTTCTCTGTTGTTGGTTTGTTAGCCTTCATTTTTATTTACCTTTGTTCGTTGAAGCTTTGACAATAGAAAAGAGCTGTTTGCAGGAATCGTTGTGGAGATTAGTTTCATAAAATCGTTGAAAGTTGGTAAACATTTCCCATTTCGAATACAAATAATCTTCCTTGTTAGGGTACATGATCTTATAATCAAGTTTTATCTGTAATGTGTAAATGTATTTTTTAAAATCTGTGCACCAAATATGTAATGTCATTCTTACCAAATCAGGAACCCGCAAGTCAGAATACGTGGGTTACGCTTGGAGAAAATCAATGTTGGTTATTTCTTTTAGGTCATTGCTCACAAAATATTAAAGAAAGTACGCGAAATTTACTTTTTGATCAGAATTGACAGCACACAACAATAATGAACTCAACCAACTGCTTCTTCTTGCACATGTATGAGCATTGCCACAAATTTAACTATGAGCATGTTTAAAATAAAAATGTTTATATTTGAAGCAAACTTTTCATTTTTGATTTAAGCAGGGATGCACCTTAACGTTAAGCTAATCGTTTATCAAAAAATTTCCACCGTTTCCGTTGAAACACTTCGAAATATTATCGATAAAGAAATTATCAAGATAAATTGTATCTTGTTTTTAACCGAAACGAAAAGCTTTCGTTAACGTTAAAAACGTTAACGAAAACGTGATACTTTATGTTTGAATTGTGCTGGCAATGCTATAGCCATGGTGAAGCCGTAAGGTGGCAACAACGAGCGCACATACACACACAACCTCTATGTAATTTGTTTGTGTAATTCGTTGGTGGTAATGTCAAAAAAACTCTGAGAAATGTTCGTACTGTCAAAATTCATGAGAAAAGTTGCAATCAGCTTGGATAATGCTTTCACCTTTAATGACTCCGCCATCAATCAGCTTTGCCAGCATAGTTTGAAATTAATAATCAACATAAACGATTTGATTTCGTTTTGATATGGCAGAAAACGAAACGAAATCATTTCGTTAATTTGACGATCTTAACGTTAATAAACGAAACGAAATGACTTCGTTTCGTTTATTAACGTTGATTATCGTAACGAAATGATATCGTTTCGTTGGTTAAGCATGCCTGGATTTAAGTATGGAAAGTTGTGTGCTCAAGACATTTTTAAAATAAATACGAGCATATTTAAATTGAAAATGCAGCATTTTTAAATCAAATATAAAACATTTTAAAATGCAAAATGAATTTTTATTTTAAAAATTCCATTTTTAATTTAAAGATGTTGTTGAGCTACCAAGGTTTTTCGGTAACTAATTGTTTTAATAAAAAGCACAAACCGCAAATAAATTTCCACTTTAAACAATGTACATATGTTTATATTTATGTGCATATTGTGTGCATACTTATGTTCAAGAGCGGAATGATGAGTGTGGCAACAGTTAGTTAAAGTTTTGTATGATATGAGTTCAGCTGTTATGCTAAGGTGACCAGATTACATTTCAATATTAAGGTGACCAGGTTACAATATGATAAATACATTTATTACAGTGCTACTCAAAGTTATTTCTCCCATCTTGCAGTGGTTTCACTTGTGGCTCCGAACATCCTCCCCCCGTTGAAAGATTCGGGCTTTCAACAGAATCGTTGACGGGCAGGACGCACAGTTTACTTACTGCTCTACGCGTAGTACCAGTAGATGTTCGTAGAATGGCTACTCGTGCAACGCCGTCTGACACAGTAATGATATCCATTACGCGAGCTAATGGCCAGTTTTAGAGTGCCGTATTTTCATCCTTTATGCACACAACGTCGTTAACCTTAATATTTGCCTGTGGTTTACGCCACTTGGTACGCTGTTGGAGAAGAGTAAGGTATTCTTGACTCCATCGCTTCCAAAATACTTGTTGTATTTGAGTAACGCGTTGCCAACGGTCAAGTCGATTGTAGTTGAGATGAGTAAGATCAGGCTCAGGTAATGCTGTGAGCGGACCACCAATCAGAAAGTGCCCCGGCGTTAGTACGTCTAGATCATCTGAATTTTCTGAAATTGGTACAAGAGGACGAGAATTAATTACAGCTGAGATTTCACATACCAATGTGCGTAGTTCATCAAAGCCGAGAAGCGCAGAGCCCACTGAGCGATAAAAATGTTGCTTGGCCATTTTGACGGCTGCCTCCCACAAGCCACCAAAATGTGGCGAGCGGGGAGGTATAAACCGCCAGTCGAAGCCATTACTTAGACAGAAATTGTGAACTTCATCGCGATGTCTTTCGCTGAGGAGTAGCCGACGAAGGTCCTCCAGTTCGTTTCTAGCACCTACAAAATTAGTGGCATTATCAGACCAAATACAGCTTGGTATGCCACGTGTGGCAATGAACCGCTTCAGCGCTTTAAGAAATGCACTCGTTGAGAGGTCTTTAACTAGTTCCATCCAAACTGTCTTTGTTGAAAAGCTTATAAAAATACTTACGTAGCATTTCTGCGGTGATTTGCTACGAATTTCAGGTTTGTAGTAAAAGGGACCACAGTAGTCCACGCCGGTTATGGTGAATGCACGCGACGCCTGAACTCGTTCCATGGGTAAGTCAGCCATTATGTGCTGGACGTGGTCTTGATCTGCAACATATGATACACTTTCGCAATGCTCTTGCAACAGTTTTCCTCCCGCCAATAGGCCAACATTTTATCCGAATGGAAGCGAGCAAAGATTGAGGGCCTGCATGATGATTCTTGCGATGATAGTGAGTAATTATAGCAAATGTAAGCGGATGCTCCTTAGGAAGAATGCATGGATGCTGCGCTTCGAAGCCAAGATTTGAGCGCCTTAAACGCCCACCGACTCGAATGAGATCAAAGTCGTCAAGAAACGGAGATAGTGAGGCAATACTGCTTGAAACGTGGACACAGGAATTGTTTTTTAATGCTGCATACTCAGATCACAGCTGCGCCCTTTGAATAATGCGAATTAACAACTGAGTGCCGTGATGAATATTTTCAGATGTAAGCTGCGATGTTGTCGTCGAGTTTTTGAATTTGATGAATTTGCTTACGTACCCAAAAATTCGCTGTATCATAGAGAATGAGTTGATGTACTTGAAACTTAGCGTTATGTCGACCTTGTCGTTGACTGTAAGCAAAACCTTTTGACGAACTTCAGGAAGTTTTATCGGTGCCAAAGTGCTTTTGGGCCAGTTTTTCCTTGCTTTCTTTAAGGAATGATGGTCCATGCATCCAGAGCGTTGAGGCAATAAGGTCTCGTGGTACAGCCCCCTTTGACAACATGTCAGCTGAGTTCATGGCTGTGGGGACATAACGCCACTCCATGTCTCGCGTCAGCTGTTGGATGGCGCAAACACGATTTGCTACAAATACGTTGAATTTAGACGATTATTCTCGAAGCCACGATAGTACGACGGACGAGTCTGACCAGCAATAAAAACGACAGTTAAAAAGATCCATTTTTTTTAATTCTCCCACTAACTGCGCTAGCAACGCGAGAATGCAGAACGTTGCACAGCTGCGAAATCTTTGCAAAATTCCGACCAGGTCGTTTCTAGCGAGAGTGGCAAACTTTCGTCCCACTGTAGCTTATCGCTCCACATCCGTTGCATTATGATTTTCGCTTTAGTTAGTGTTGGACCTATCAATCCAAGTGGATCATAAAACCGAGCAATTGTGGATAGGACAGAGCGTTTAGAATGTTTACGAGAGGTTGGTGGTGGTGTGAATGAAAATAAAAATGTATCCTTGACAGGATCCCAAACAAGTCCCAGCGCCTTTGTGATTTCACTGCCGTCATCGAATTTTAAGAACTCTTCCCTCTCGGCATCGGGAATATTGCGAAGAACTTCCAAGTTGTTCGAACACCACTTACGTAGGTGAAAGTTGCCATTAATAAGAAGGTTGGAGGTTTGCTGCTTGATGTTTATAACTTCCTCAACTGAGTTTCCACCAGATATTAAATCGTCTACATAGAAGTCCCGAAGGACGATATCCGCACCAAGGGGGTACGTAAGCGATTCGTCGCACGCGAGCTGATGCATTGTTCGTATAGCTAAAAACGAGGCAGCCTTCGTGCCGTATGTGACCGTATCCAATTTGTAAATGCGTAGATCTTCTTCGGGAGATTCACGCCATAGTATGCACTGGAGCATGTTGTCTGGTATTGCGACTCGCACGCAGCGATACATCTTGCATATGTCTCCCGTTAGTGCAATTGAAAATGTTCGAAATCTAAGGAGAATGTTAAACAGTTTTGGCTGAATTGTTGGCCCTGCCATGAGCAGGTCGTTCAAGGACGAACCGGAAGTTGTTGTTGCAGAGCCGTCAAACACAACTCGCAGCTTTGTGGTGGTACTATCGTTTTTGGTTACACAATCGTGAGAAAGAAAATACCTGCATTCATGAGCAGAGGCGCTGGGTACTAAAGACATATGTTTTAGGTCGAGATATTCCTTCATAAATGCACTGTATTTTTCCTTAAGATATGGATTACGATTAAGTTTTTACTCAAGATTACGAAATCGACGACAGGCTTGCGTAAATGAGTCTCCTAGAGACTCTGGTCCATGTTTCATAGGCAGGCGAACTGAATATTCGCCTGAGTTCAAACGCGAGTAATTTTGCTTGAAATGCGTCTCACAGGCGAGTTCTTCTTTAGTGGATTTAGAGATGGGTTCGAAGACGTGCTCGATCTCCCAGAAGCGGCGAACTAAGTTCTCGAGTTGAGTACTAGTTATTGTGTTGGGAGGCTCTATGACGCTAGATGAACTCAGACTAACCACCAAGGACGATAAACTAAGGGCGTGCTGAATGCCCAACCAAGGCGAGTCTTTTGAAGCAGGGGCAATCCAGGTGCTAAGTGAATTTGACCCACACAAAGCAGCTCAAAAAAAGTCCTGCTCCGATGAGCAGATCAATCCGTTGTGGCAAATTTAAATTTGGATCGGCTAGCTGGATGTTCGAAGGAACCTTCCAATCAGTGGTGCTAACTGACAAACTAGGTTGATTTTCAGTGATGGTTTGAACAAAAGCGGCAGTGATGTTTGTTGCGAAATCTGAAGTCCGCGACTTCAGAACGATACCGACTGAATGCCCGTCAGTAGAGAGGTTAGCATCCCCAATTCCGGAAACGGAAACAAGAGATTTGGTTTTGCGTAGCTGTAGCTGATTGGCGAAACGAGTTGTGGTGAAGTGCAGCTGTGAGCCCGAATCCAAAAGAGCGCGACAAGATACGAAGGTTCCGGCTTGGTTTTTGATAAGAACTACAGCTGTGGCTAAGAGCACAGCATCAGGCGGAGAGAGGGCGTGGAGCGAGGCAGAGAAGGATGCTGTCATGGCATTTGATTGAGCGACGGATGGATGTAAAGCTAAAGGTGGAGTAGTGGGAGAGGCTGCAGGAAAGCGGTTAAAGTGCAAAAGCGTGTGATGCTTTGATTGGCAAGTGCGACATGATCCAGACTTGCAGTCGCGCATCTGATGGGCCTTCCTCAAACAATTAATACAAAGGCCTAGCTTCTTAGCTTCCCTTTGGCGTAAATTAGGTGATAAATTGGCAAAACTTTGGCAATGGTAAATCAGATGCTCAGAAGAGCCACAAAAAGTGCATTTACCTAACGAGCTATTCGAAACAACAAAGGACCTTTTCTGGCTTGTACTCACGTTTTTTCCATTTTTATTTACTTGGTTGATTGACGTTAGTGTTGCATGCTCCACGTTTTCAAGTGTTCTACAGCGTTTTTCCAAAAACGAAGACAACTGGTCCCATGATGGTAGCTCGGTAATTGATGAAGTTTCTTCCCACTTTGCCTGAGATGTCTTATCAAGTTTTTGCGTTAGAAGTTGCACAATGCTGCAATCGGCGATTTCGTCTTTAGAACCAAGTGTTTGTAGTGCGCGAATGTGTGCAATGATCTTGTCGGTTAGTTCCCGCAGCCTGCCCACAGTAGCATCCGCCTTGTCGAGCCCAAAAATCTCCCTGATATGTGCCTGGAAAATTAACATTTTGTTATTAAAACGTTTTTGAAGAAGGTCTAGTGCTGTATTATAGTTTGAATCGTTAATTTCGAGTGCGCGAATGGTATCTAGTGCAGCACCACTCAAGCAGGAACGTAAGTGCTGAAGCTTATCGACAGGTGTAAGATCGTTGTCTTTATCGATGACAGACATGAACATGGTAATGTTAGCAAGGGCAGACGTGAACGATTAGCATTCACTACAATTGATGGAGCTTCAGTGGCGTTCATCCTAATCGTGGAGCAGTGTTGTGAGACCTTACGCTTACCAATTTCACGTTGGAGTGTAGCTCTGAAATTGACTAAAACGGTATCGAATTTGCTGGGTAGATCACTAGCAATGGCATCAAAATCTAATTCCTCGAAACTTGTGTGTGCTACCGTGAAGGTCGATTTCAGCTCACCCAACGAATCAAATATTGCTGTTAGACTATACTCATCCATCGCAATCAGCTTAGCGGCATCCATTTCTGCAACTAAGCGTTCGAGTCGACTGAATGTAGCACTAGTTTTTAAACGAAGAAAAGCAATGCGATCTGTAGGTGCCGATACACCTGCAACATCATCTGCTGCATCCTTATGTGGAGTACCATTACCTGTCATTTCGAAGCTTTCAAATATTACCTGTGAAAGTATCACAAAATATGTAGGGTACTTTGCTGGTCAGCAATTGAAAAGTAATTATGTATATAACGCAATGATACGAATCACGTTATCGCCAAGGGTGCATGTAAGTTACGATGCTTGATGGATTTTCGCAGCTAAACGGATCCACTGCATCGGCTATAGGGTTGATCCCTTTGACAGCACTATCGCCCTTTCCAATAAGGTGTGATGAGGATATTCCCAGTAAAGCGCACGGCTATCACGTCGGGGTCACCAAAAATGTTGAGCTACCAAGCTTTTTCGGTAACTAATTGTTTTAATAAAAAGCACAAACCGCAAAAAAATTTCCACTTTTACAAATTTTTATTTTTAAATATATTTTATAAGCATATACGGTGCTACGTGGCCGTGCGCTTCAGAATGATCAAAAAAGGAATGAAAATAGAAATCAATTTGTGCAATGCTGCTGCCTAAAATTGTATCAGCGAAGCAAAACTGAGACACATATGTACATATGCTAATTTCTTTAACTAACTGCAGCCTTACAATATATCACCGTTTTTTGGCAAATAGGTACATATTCTTATGAGAGGGCAAATGCCCAGCCATACATACTTTATACATTAGACAAATGAATACATATTCTTAGGTACATATGTTTATATTTATTTGCATATTGTGTGCATACTTATGTTCAAGAGCGGTATGATGAGTGTGGCAACAGTTAGTTAAAGTTTTGTATGATATGAGTTCAGCTGTTATGCTAAGGTGACCAGATTACATTTCAATATTAAGGTGACCAGGTTACAATATGATAAATACATTTATTACAGTGCTACTCAAAGTTATTTCTCCCATCTTGCAGTGGTTTCACTTGTGGTTCCGAACAGATGTTTTGCTTTTTTTTTGAAAATTTTCATTTTTAAAACGAGAATGACCTCGTTTAAAACGTGGATGGGAAGAATAAAAAATTTATTTTTGATTTTAAAATGCAATTTTTCTCTGAGTGTACAGAGATATCTTATGAAATGGAGTCAGGCACTTTCAAAATGATTTAAAAGAGAAGTCTCGACAACCGGTGAGTTTATATTTTTTTTATAATAGACAGGCTAGGTTCGTTTGTGGGATGAACATTGAAGTGTTGATTCAAAACATATGGCTTAAGTCCTATTACCAAGAGTAAAATCTTTATAATAGTAATTTATTGTAACTGTGGCATAAAATGGGGCCTGTTGCAAGTTTTTAAGCTTTTCAGATAAGTGATTCATGGTCATACCTTTCTCATGCAGACCACAAAAAACGTGAAACTCTGCTTCCTCTTAAAAAGTATCGAACTATTTTTATTTTATATTTATCGAAAATGTCGCTTAACGACGCGATTCTAGACTGATCCAGAGAACCACACATAAATGATCCCTGAAATGACCCCAACGGGCTCCCGGACGGATCCCAAACACCATCACACACCAAATATCCCGGAAGGGTCCCTAAATTATTCCGACAGTTTCCAGAAAAATTGCCGAAATGGCCTCGACGAGATCCCGGACATATCTCGAAAACCATCCAGAAATGATACCGGAAGGGTCCCAAAACGATCCCGAAATGACCCCAACGGGATCTCGCACGGATCCAGAAATGATTCCGAAATTGTACCGAAATGACCCCCCTGGATCCCGGCCGGATCCAGAAATGATCTCGGAAGAGTCCCTAAATGATTCCTCAAATAGTCCAGACAAAGTCACGAAATGACCACGACGGATCCGGAAGGATACTGAAAGCCATCCCGAAATGATCCCTGAAGGGTCCTCAACTGATCGCGAGAAAGTGTCGAAACTACCCCGACGGGATCCCCAAGATCATTGAGAAATGATCCCGAAAAAAATCCCGAAAAAGTCCCGAAATTACCCTGCGAGATACCAGACTGATCCCAAAAACCATACAGAACTGATGCCGGAAGACCCCAAATGATCCCGAAAAAGTGCCGAAACAACCCTCACGGGATCCCGAAAGGCATCCAAAAATGATACCGGAATAGTCCCAAAAATGTTTCGAAATGACCCTGACGGGATCCCGGATGGATCCTGGAATGATCTCATAAGGGTCTCAAAATGATCTTGAAATAGTCTGAAAAGTCACGAAATGACCCCGATGGGATTCCGTAAACCGTCCAGAAAGGTTACCTGAAGGGTCCCCAAATGATTCCGAAATAGTCCCGAAAAAGTCCGAAATGCCACTGACGGGGATAAAAGCGTGCTAATAAAAACAATTGAAGAAGGGCGGATGGCGGGAGGAGACGGAGAGCACCACCGATCGTTTTTCCAAAATTGTTTAGATCTCGATCTGTATGAGCCAGATGCCAAAAATTATTGATTTAGGAGAAAATGTATATTGAGTTATAACAATTTATAGATTTTGCACCGGAGGGCATACAGATCTTCTTTTTTTTTTTAGTGCGAATGAGAAGTCTATTCTCTGACTTAAAATCAGGGATGCACCTTAACGTTAAGCTAATCGTTTATCAAAAAATTTCCACCGTTTCCGTTGAAACACTTCGAAATATTATCGATAAAGAAATTATCAAGATAAATTGTATCTCGTTTTTAACCGAAACGAAAAGCTTTCGTTAACAAAAACGTGATATTTTATGTTTGAATTGTGCTGGCAATGCTATAGCCATGGTGAAGCCGTAAGGTGGTAACAGCGAGCGGACATACACGCACAAACTCCATGTAGTTTGTTTGTGTAATTCGTTGGTAGTAATGTCAAAAATACTCTGAGAAATGTTCGTACTGTCAAAATTCATGAGAAAAGTTGCAATCAGCTAGGCTAATGCTTTCACCTTTAATGACTCCGCCATCAATCAGCTTTGCCAGCGTAGTTTGAAATTAATAATCAACATAAACGATTTGATTTCGTTTTGATATGGCAGAAAACGAAACAAAATCATTTCGTTAATTTGACGTTCTTAACGTTAATAAACGAAACGAAATGACTTTGTTTCGTTTATTAACGTTAATTATCGTAACGAAATGATATCGGTTCGTTGGTTAAGCATGCCTGCTTAAAATATAAACCTAAGTTCCACTACGCATACCCAAACAAATTATTTTCGAGTTTTCGACTTTGATTTTTAAAGTTTTTTTCATGACCTACTAAAAAAATTGTCATATGTATACCCTGTCCGACCCAAAAATGTCCGCTAAAAACATTAGCGATAACAGTTTTTTGACAAAAAAAATCAAATGAAATTTTTTTAGTAGGTCATGAAAAACCCCTTAAAAATCAAAGTCGAAAAAAAGTCAAAAAAATTAAATTTCGCAGGCTCGAAAATTATTTTTTTGGATATGCGTAGTGGAACTTTTTTTCCTGAGCCTATCGAAAATCGATGGCGAGATATCGGTTAATAAATCGACCCAGCCTACCGTAACATATTTAATTTCATAAATAAAATTAACAAGTAAGGAAGGTTAAGTTCGGGTGTAACCGAACATTACATACTCAGTTGAGAGCTATGGTGACAACATAAGGGAAAATAACCATGTAGGAAAATGTACCGAGGGAAACCCTGGAATGTGTTTGTATGACATGTGTATCAAATGAAAGGCATTAAAGAGTATTTTATGAGGGAGTGGGCCATAGTTCTATAGGTGGACGCCATTTAGGGATATCGCCATAAAGGTGGACCAGGGGTGACTCTAGAATTTGTTTGTACGATATGGGTATCAAATTAAAGGTATTAATAAGGGTTTTAAAAAGGAGTGGTGGTAGTTGTATAGGTGGTCGCCTTTTCGAGATATCGCCATAAAGGTGGACCAGGGGTGACTCTAGAATGCGTTTGTAAAATATGGGTATCAAACCAAAGGAGTTAATGAGTATTTTAAAAGGGAGTGGGCCTTAGTTCTATAGGTGGACGCCGTTTCGAAATATCGCCATAAAGGTGGACCAGGGGTGACTCTAGAGTGTGTTTGTACAATATGGGTATCAAACGAAAGGTGTTAATGAGTATTTTAAAAGGGAGTGGGCCTTAGTTCTATAGGTGGATGCCTTTTCGAGGTATCGCAATAAAGGTGGACCAGGGGTTACTCTAGACTTTGTTTGTACGATATGGGTATCAAATTAAAGGTATTAATGAGGGTTTTAAAAGGGAGTGGTGGTAGTTGTATAGGTGGTCGCCTTTTCGAGATATCGCCATAAAGGTGGACCAGGGGTGACTCTAGAATGCGTTTGACCAATATGGGTATCAAAAGAAAGGTGTTAATGAGTATTTTAAAAGGGAGTGGGCCTTAGTTCTATAGGTGGACGCCGTTTCGAAATATCGCCATAAAAGTGGACCAGGGGTGACTCTAGAATGTGTTTGTACGATATGGGTATCAAATTAAAGGTATTAATGAGGGTTTTAAAAGGGAGTGGTGGTAGTTGTATAGGTGGTCGCCTTTTCGAGATATCGCCATAAAGGTGGACCAGGCGTGACTCTAGAATACGTTTGTACAATATGGGTATCAAACGAAAGGTGTTAATGAGTATTTTAAAAGGGAGTGGGCCTTAGTTCTATAGGTGGACGCCTTTTCGAGGTATCGCAATAAAGGTGGAACAGGGGTGACTCTAGACTTTGTTTGTACGAAATGGGTATCAAATGAAAGGTGTTAATGAGTATTTTTAAAAGGGAGTGGGCCTTCGTTCTATAGGTGGTCGCCTTTTCGAGATATCGCCATAAAGGTGGACCAGGGGTGACTCTAGAACCTGTTTGTACGATATTAGTATCAAATTAAAGGTATTAATGAGAGTTTTAAAAGGGAGTGGTGGTAGTTGTATATGTGAAGGCGTTTTCCAGATATCGACCAAAATGTGGACCAGGGTGACCCAGGACATCA
The DNA here is from genome assembly GCF_040869045.1 of Eurosta solidaginis. NCBI lineage: Eukaryota > Metazoa > Arthropoda > Insecta > Diptera > Tephritidae > Eurosta > Eurosta solidaginis. Next base: position 65,456,728 of record NC_090320.1, on the reverse strand, counting down.
TATGTTGGATACCGCTAATTTATTTATGTATGTAATACCTGCCAAGGGTTTTTTATTTCGCCCTGCAGAACTTTTTCATTTTCTTCTACTTAATATGGTAGGTGTCACAACCATTTTACAGAGTTTTTCTAAAGTTATATTTCGCGTCAATAAACCAATCCAATTACCATGTTTCATCCCTTTTTTCGTATTTGGTATCGAATTATGGCATTTTTTCATTTTTCGTAATTTTCGATATCGAAAAAATGGGCGTAGTCGGATTTCGTTCATTTTTTATACCAAGATAAAGTGAGCTCAGATAAGTACGTGAACTAAGTTCAGTAAAGATATGTAGATTTTTGCTCAAGTTATCGTGTTAACCACCATGCGGAAGGACAGACGGACGACTGTGTATAAAAACTGCGCGTGGCTTCAACCGATTTTGCCCATTTTTACAGAAAACAGTTAGCGTCATAAAATCTATGCCCCTACCAAATTTCAAAAGGATTGGTAAATTTTTGTTCGACTTATGGCGTTAAAAGTATCCTAGACAAATTAAATGAAAAAGGGCGGAGCCACGCCCATTTTGAAATTTTATTTTATTTTTGTATTTTGTTGCACCATATCATTACTGGAGTTGAATTTTGACATAATTTACTTATATACTGTAAAGATATTAAATTTTTTGTTAAAATTTTACTTAAAATTTTTTTTTTTAAATTGGGCGTGGTCCTTCTCCGATTTTGCTAATTTTTATTAAGCGTAGATATAGTAATAGGAGTAACGTTCCTGCCAAATTTCATCATGATATCTTCAACGACTGCCAAATTACAGCTTGCAAAAATTTTAAATTACCTTCTTTTAAAAGTGGGTGGTGCCACGCCCATTGTCCAAAAGTTTGCTAATTTTCTATTCAGCGTCATCAGTTCAACTCCCCTACCAAGTTTCATCGCTTTATATGTCTTTGGTAATGAATTGTTGCACTTTTTCGGTTTTTTGAAATTTTCGATATCGAAAAAGTGGGCGTGGTTATAGTCCGATATCGTTCATTTTAAGATAAGTGCTCAGGAACCTACATACCAAATTTCATCAAGATACCTCAAAATTTACTCAAGTTATCGTTTTTACGGACGGGCGGACGGACGGACGGACATGGTCAATCAAATTTTTTTTCGATCCTGATGATTTTGATATATGGAAGTCTATATCTATCTCGATTCCTTTATACCTGTACAACCAACCGTTATCCAATCAAACTTAATATACTCTGTGAGCTCTGCTCAACTGAGTATAAAAATAGAGCTTACGATTTCTCGAACTTGTTCGAGAAGAGATTTCTCGCAGTCTCGAATCTCGCATTACTCGTAAGGCTCGCCAGCTTCTCGACACTCAATTTAATCTATTCATTGGCTGTTTTATATAGAGCTTACGATTTTTCTGGAGCACAAGCGAAAATATCTACAAAACCACAAATAACAAGTAAGGAAGGCTAAGTTCGGGTGTAACCGAACATTACATACTCAGTTGAGAGCTGTGGAGACAAAGTAAGGGAAAATCACCATGTTGTAAAAAGAACCTAGGGTAACCCTGGAATGTGTTTGTATGACATGTGTATCAAATGGAAGGTATTAAAGAGTATTTTAAGAGGAAGTGGGCCATAGTTCTATAGATGGACGCCATTTAGGGATATCGCCATAAAGGTGGACCAGGCCTGACTCTAGAATTTGTTTCTACGTTATGGGTATCAAATGAAATATGTTAATGATAATTTTAAAAGGGAGTGGGCCTAATTTCTATAGGTGAACGCTTTTTCGAGATATCGCCATAAAGGTGGACCAGGGGAGACTCTAGTACTTGTTTGTACGATATGGGTATCATTGTTAATGTGATGTTGTATGAGTAAGACGTATTTTTGCTGTGCTTCAGAGTTTTTCACATTAAACGTGTCGTTTGAGCATAAAAGTTGCCACCGGCGTCATAAAAACAGCGCGTGTGAAATAGTGTCATTTTTTCTTTCACCATTGGACCTTAATTTCTATATATTTTATATATTTTACCCACTAACCATGCCATCAAACCGAAGTAATCCAAAACGCAAAGCTGTATCACCGCCAACAACACCACTAACAACCTCATCTACTGTGACCAAAACAGGAACTTCAATTGAAGGGCAGAGAATTTCAATCATACAAGAGCTGACTGCGGTAATTAAGAGTTCTGAGGAAAGAGTGATGCAAAAAATCGGGGAGTTAGCCGGTGAAATTGCCAACATAAGACTTTATGTAACTGCGATAGAGTCAAGAGTAACTGCGGTTGAGAACTTTTGCACCGAGGTTAATACTCTACGAAATGAATTAGCAAGTATGCGAGCGCAAGTTGCAGAGCTACAAAGCAGCGCAGTCGCCACGGTCATAGTCATAAACGGTATCCCTCTAACAGCGAACGAAAATCTGCCCGACATATTCGCCAAACTATGTAATGCAGCGCAGCACAAACCACCCCAGCTACGCGATGCGTTCAGAGTGCGTAGCTCGACTGAAAACGGGCAAAACAAAAACCATGCCCCCATTATAATAAAACTTTGCTCTTCGCAGGAGCGGAATCAGCTATTATAATCAATTTCCGCACTCTGCAAAAGACCGCTCATACTCTCTGACATCGATCAGCCCGGATATAGTAGTGTATATGTGCACGAGCGCTTGCCCAAGATGACACGTAAAGTTATGTCGTATGCCTCTGAGCTCCGGAGGAAAAAACTCTTAACGTCAGCTTTCTCTGTAAGAGGAAAAGTTTTCATCAGACTCAAACCCAATGAAGAGCCGCAACTAGTACGTACCAGATCTGATGTGATGAGCGCAGCAGCAAAATAAATCACTTACATACATACATATATACATTATACAGCATAAGTAAGAGTATCCCGCTCTCAAAACATTCATTGATATTATTATCTCTTTATACTAGTTTTTAGCTTTTGATATTTCACTTATTTATGTTTTCGTTGTTTTTATACCTTCATATTTTCGTCCTTCCCGTTTTTCCTGCTTTTAAACCATCTCTACTTCCACAGCCGGCTTTGTTATTTATATTTTCCCTTTTGTCTTCCTTATATATGTATGTACGTCTGTTTGTTACGCATGTTTGATATGAAAGCGCAGTGCTCATGTTATTGTTCTGGGCTGTAAGGCTTGTGACAGCGCACATAACATGATCAGAATACTAGGTAAGCAAATAAATGGTTTAAAAATCTGTCACCTTAATGCGCAGAGCCTCCCAAAAAAAAGTAGATGAGTTTAGACATATTTTTGAATCGTCCGACGTTGATGTTGTATGTGTCTCAGAGACTTGGCTTTCTGCTTGGCATAGTGATACCTTGTTGCATGTTGATAGGTATAAACTTTTTCGCGCAGATAGAGCTGGACGAGGGGGTGGAGTCGCAGTGTTTGTAAAACATGGCTTGTCTTGTAAAATCAAATGCACATCAGATCCATCTAACTCAATCGAGTATATTTTCATTGAAATCGATTCTAAACTTTCAAAAATACTCATAGGATGCGTTTACAGACCGAATAAACACATTGCTTTAGACAGCTTAATTAATAACATTTATGACCTTAGCCGGAGTTACAACAATATTGTGATAGTGGGTGATTTCAACAGTGACCTGCTTACTGGTAATATATTACCTTTGGCAATGCAAACCCTAGCTCTTTTTCCAGTGAACACATTATACCCTACGCACTTTACACAATCAAGCAGCACTCTTCTGGACGTATTTTTCGTAACCGACTTGTCAAAAATCCTGCTCTTTGATCAGCTATCTGTCCCGAATTTTTCCAAACACGACCTAATTTTTCTGACATATGACTTCAAGTTCTCATATACTTCGACCACATATTCATATAAAGATTTTATGCATATAAACTATGTTCAACTTGAAGATGCTGTTGATAGCGTTTTATGGGAGTCGGTTTATAACTGGACATCTGCAGATGACCAAATAAATTTTCTCCAAGCTAATATTTGCTCACTATATGAAAAATATGTACCAATCGTGACAAAGTCCTGTAATGCTCGAAAGCGCCCTTGGTTTAACAACTATATCAAAGGCCTTATTCAAAAACGCAACAAGGCGTATCGTAACTGGAAACGGTTAAAATGTGAAGAAACTTATAATATTTTCAAAGCTAACAGAAGAGAAGTCACCAAAGCTATCAAATCACAAAAACTCAAATATTATGAGTATCAGTTTGGCACTGCGATAGGGAGTAAAAATACATGGAAGCACATCCGAGATATTGGCATAGGCGTTAAGGACAATGCCACTGATGAACACATAAATGTAAATGAGCTGAATGAAAAATTTGTTCAGCTGTCTAACTGTGACAATAACGTATGTATTGATAGGTATAGTGATTGTTTGCATAGTTCATTACCCGGTTTTTCATTCTCCAACATTAATGATTGTGCAGTTATTAAGTCAGTTCTTAGTATTAAGTCTAATGCTACTAGCCTAGATGCTATTCACCCCAAGTTTTTTAAGTGCATACTTCCCAAAATTTTACCATACGTCACTTTTGCCCTCAATACTATCCTGTCATCATCTATTTTCCTTCAATGTTGGAAGGTGGTTAAAGTAGTTCCAATTAAAACAACTAATGGGGAATATAGGCCCATTGCAATACTGCCGTTTCTGTCCAAAGTCCTCGAACGTTTAATGCATATCCAAATAAGTTCTTTCTTAAGTCGTAATTCCTTTATTAATTGGACACAGTCTGGATTTAGAACCAAACGCAGCTGTGCAACTGCTCTAATTAAGGTTTTTGACGATATTAGACTGAACATAAATAAAAACCTCGTAACGTTCTTGACGCTTTTGGATCATTCTAAAGCCTTCGACACTGTCAACCATACCATCCTCGCCATGAAGCTCAAAAACTTGTTAAATTTCTCACCGCCAGCGTTACGTCTATTACTCTCATACCTTAGCGATCGATCGCAAGCTGTATGTGCCGCTAACAATATATCTGATTATTTACCGATTAGCAAGGGGGTTCCAAAAGGCTCGATTCTTGGTCCTCTGCTCTTTGTGTTATACGTAAATGACCTTCAAAGTGTATTAGAGTACTGTGATATTCACGTCTATGCGGATGATGTTCAATTATATGTAAGTTGTCCCACGGTTTCCGTCAATAGCTGTATTAGCCTCCTAAACGCCGACCTTGAGAACGTAAAAAAGTAGGCCTGTGAAAATGGGTTACTTTTGAATCCCAACAAATCCCAGTGCATAATTATTTATAAAAATATTTTGAAATATGAAGACTACGACAAAGTTATATTAAATAACACAGCTATAAAATTTGTAAATACTGCCAAAAATCTAGGAGTAATTTTTAATAGAACGTTGACTTGGAATAACCACATATATCGTGCAATAAGCAGGGTCTACGGCATGCTACGTTCACTTTGGACCATCCAACATTTTACCCCAGTGCAAATTCGACTGCTTTTAGCTAAATCATTCATGTTCCCAACCCTGTTCTATGGATGTGAACTGTATGCCAGTTGTGATAGCCTGTGCCGTAATAAACTAAATGTTCTATACAATAACATCGCAAGATATGTGTACGGTGTTAAACGTCATGAACACATATCTGCTTATGCCATACAACTATCTTCCATAATCTTTGATAATCTGCTTAAGTTAAAATGTCTAACTCTACTTCACAAGGTCATTGTCTCACGAGAGCCCGAATACCTCAGGGAACGTCTTCAATTTGTCAGATCGCCTCGTTCGCTAAACTTACTTAGTTTGAAGTACACCAACCTTATAACTGAGCGCCAGTTCTTCGTTTTCGCTGTCCGCCTTTGGAACGCCCTGCCTGTGAAGCTTAAAGCTATACAATACCCACTGCGCTTCAAAAACGAGCTGCCACACTACTTTGCTCAATAAAAGACATGCATATATGGTCATTTATTCAACTGCATTCCCTTCTTCCTTCTATTTCCCCTAGATTAACACCTTTCTCCCTAAATTTTCTCCCACTTCTATGTTATTTTCCCACATTTATTGCATTGTTATAATTGCTGTAATTAAGTTAAGCTCAAATTACTTTAATTTAGTTTAAGATCAAACACTGTAAAGTAACTTATGGTTGTGTGTTTGAAATAAATTTGAATTTGAAAAATGAAAGGTGTTAATGAGTATTTAAATAGGAGTGGGCCTTAGTTCTATATGTGGACGCCTTTTCGAGGTATCGCCATAAACGTGGACCAGGGGTGACTCTAGAATGTGTTTGTACGATATGGGTATAAAATTAAAGGTATTAATGAGGGTTTTAAATGTGAAGTCGTTTTCGAGATATCGACCAAAATGTGGACCAGGGTGATCCAGAACATCATCTGTCGGTTACCGCTAATTTACTTATATGTAATACCACGAACAGTATTTCTTCCAAGATTCCAAGGGCTTTTGATTTCGCCCTGCAAAACTTTTCATTTTCTTCTACTGAATATGGTAGGTGTCACACCCATTTTACCAAGTTTTTTTCTAAAGTTATATTTTGCGTCAATAGACCAATACAATTACCATGTTTCATCCAATTTTTCGTATTTGGTTATAATTATGGCATTTTTTTCATTTCTCGTAATTTTCGATATCGAAAAAGTGGGCGTGGTCATAGTCGGATTTCGTCCTTTTTTACACCAATACAAAGTCAGTTCAGATAAGTACGTGAACTGAGTTTAGTAAAGATATATCGATTTTTGGTCAAGCTATCGTGTTAACGGCCGAGCGGAAGGACAGACGGTCGACTGTGTATAAAAACTGGGCGTGGCTTTAACCGATTTCGCCCTTTTTCACAGAAAATAGTTATCGTCCTAGAATCCAAGCCTCTACCAAATTTCACAAGGATTGGTAAATTTTTGTTCGACTTATGACATTAAAAGTATCCTAGACAAATTAAATGAAAAAGGGCGGAGCCACGCCCATTTTGAAATTTTCTTTTGTTTTTGTATTTTGTTGCAACATATCATTACTGGAGTTGAATGTTGACATAATTTACTTATATACTGTAAAGATATTAACTTTTCTTTTAAAATTTGAATTTAAAAAAAAATTTTTTAAGAAGTGGTCGTGGTCGTTCTCCGATTTTGCTAATTATTATTGTAGTCCCAAAGAAGGATACTAATGGCCAAAAAGCTTATCGTATGTGCGTAGATTTTCGCGCAGTAAACAAAAAACTCATTGCTGATAAATTCCCACGAGCTAGAGTTGACGATATTTTAGACAATCTCGGTAGAGCAAAGTATTTTTCCACATTAGATCTTTTTTCAGGATTTCATCAAATCCCCTTGCATCCTGACTCTCGTGACATTACGTCTTTCAGCACTGACCGTGGCGGATTTTTATGGTAAGTGCTTCGATTTGGCTTAAATATAGCACCAAATTCGTTCTCATGAATGATGACAATAGCTTTTTCGGGTATACCACCCAATGTCGCATTTTTGTACGTCGACGATATTATCGTCATAGGGTGTAGCGAAGCACACCACATTAAACATCTTTCAAAAGTCTTCGATACTTGTAGATCCTTTAATCTCAAACTTAACCCAAATAAATGAAACTTTTTACGACCAGAAGTTACATTTTTAGGTCATAAATGTTCAGCCAAAAGTTTGTTGCCAGACGACTCTAAGATAAACGCAATTAAAAAGAATACAAAACCGACTGACAAAGACGCGGTACGACGATTCGTCGCGTTTGCAAACTATTACAGACGGTTTATACCTAATTTTGCGTCTCTGGCAGCGCCTCTAAATCGATTAAGCAGAAAAAGAGTTGAATTTGTATGGGATGTAGAGTGCGAAAGAGCATTTTTATCTTTGAAAGCAGCTTTACTTTCACCAAAATAACTTCAATATCCAGATTTTACTAAACAATTCATTATTACAGTTGATGCTTCCACAACTGGATGTGGCGCTATTTTGAGTCAAGAACAACAAGGTAGTGATTTACCAATTTGTTTCGCTTCTAAAGCATTTAATAAAGCCGAACAGAAAAAACCCATTATAGAATTAGAGCGTTTAGCTATTTACTTTGCAATCAAGCAATCTCGATCATACGTTTATGGCACCCATTTCATTGTAAAATCAGACCATAGACCTCTAGTATACTTATTCAACATGAAAGACCCATCTTCAAAAGTTTCAAGAATAAGACTGGAACTATCTGAATATAACTTTACTATTGTATATATAAAAGGTAAATCAAACGTTTGTGGTGATGCACTTTCGCGTATAACAATCGATGAGATTAAATAAGCTAACAAACAAATTTTGGCAGTACAGACAAGAGCCATAACAAACAAGGAAACGACAAAAATTTACATAGGAAAACAGACAAAAACGACGAAAAATTAAATGAAAATTTGTGTTAATGATAATTTTAAAAGGGAGTGGGCCTAAGTTCTATAGATGGACGCCTTTTCGAGATATCGCCATAAAGATGGACCAGGGGTGACTCTAGAATTTGTTTGTACGATATGAGTATCAAATGAAAGGTGTTAATGAGTATTTTAAGAGGGCGTGGGCCTTAGTTCTATATGTGGACGCATTTTCGAGATATCGCCATAAAGGTGGACCAGGGGTGACTCTAGAATGTGTTTGTACGATATTGGTATCAAATTAAAGGTATTAATGAGAGCTTTAAAAGGGAGTGGTGGTAGTTCTATATGTGAAGGCGTTTTCCAGATATCGACCAAAATGTGGACCAGGGTGACCCAGAACATCATCTGTTGGATACCGCTAATTTATTTATATATGTAATACCTGCCAAGATTTCAAGGGTTCTTTATTTCGCCCTGCAGAACTTTTTCATTTTCGTCTACTTAATATGGTAGGTGTCACAACCATTTTACAAAGTTTTTTCTAAAGTTATATTTCGCGTCAATAAGCCAATCCAGTTACCATGTTTCATCCCTATTTTCGTATTTGGTATAGAATTATGGAATTTTTTTCATTTTTCGTAATTTTCGATATCGAAAAAGTGGGTTTGGTTACGGTCCGATTTCGTTAATTTTAAATAGCGATCTGAGATGAGTGCCCAGGAACCTACATACCAAATTTCATCAAGATACCTCAAAATTTACTCAAGTTATCGTGTTAACGGCCATGCGGAAGGACAGACGGACGACTGTGTATAAAAACTGGGCGTGGCTTCAACCGATTTCGCCCATTTTGCTTTTTACTTGCCACAATGATGGCAAAGATTTATACATTTCAATAAATTCACTCAGACATTTTTTATTGTCCATTTTACTTCTCCGCGCACGTCTGTTCCTTTCAGAAATTACTACGATTATGAGCTATTTCGCCATACACGCACGAACAGTTCACGCAAATGTTCGCCAAAAATTAAAATATTTTGATTTTTGGCGAACATTTGCGCGAACTGGCAACCACTACCATACACGACAGAAAAGGTCGCAGAAACATGACATAACGGGAATGTTCGCGAAAATGTTCGTGTCGTGTATTTGGTGCTTAAGCCGATGCTAAGCAGTGACGTGAATGCACATCAATAATTCAATCATTATGTATCTACATAAACGAAACAACTCCATCTACATATATGTACCATGTACGTATACGAGCAGCGGAGAGTCAATGCACAAACACATGCATATATCTGAGATACTCCTATAAGTATGCAATGAGAAAAAGTATAAAATTGTGCAATTGTAGTTACAGTTGAGAAGTTTGAGAGCTACTGGACAAGCAAATTCTGGAAGCACCTAGAAGATGCGAAGGTTGAAATCAAAGAGTATAAAAGCCGACAATTGTAGAGGCGCTGGAATTCAGTTTGATTTGAGTTGTCAAGCAGTTTCGACTAAGACGCTATCTAGCGAAGCAGAGCAGTATTATTTTGAATAGTAGAGTTTCACTTGAGCTATCAATCAGTTTGGTTATTAAGCAAGCTATTCGTTGCACAGTTTGAGTGTTATTGTGAAGTACTTAAATAAAGGCCATTTTTTCCCATTATTCAATATTGGAGTTATTTATTCAACAGTTTAGTGATACGAACTTAACAAAAAGCAAATAAGAGGATTTGCAAGCAAATTCGTTACAATTGGTGTCAGAAGAGGAATTGTTGAATAAATTCCAGAGGACAACAAGGACATGGCAAAGTTCAGCGAATTGAAGATCCAGCAACTAAAGAAGGAGTTGGAGAGCCGTGGATTGAATACAAGCGGCGTTAAACTCGAACTTCAGGCGCTGCTACGAGAGGCAATGGAAGGAGAAGGAATTGATGTGGAAGAGTATGTATTTCATCTTGATGGCGAGGAGACAACAAAAATAGAAGAGAAAAACTAAACATCGCAGACGGTTACCAGCACAAACTTGAACATGATATTGGCTGCAATATCTGCACAAACATCGACAGTAGCATCAATGTCGTCGCAATTGGCATCCCAACTGGAAGCGCAAGAGGCACGTATAACAGAAATGTCATCACAAATATTTACCAACATGTCATCACAATTGGAATCGCAGGAGACACGCATAATATCGAAGATTGAAGCACAAGAAACGCGTATGTCAGAAATGTCGACACAGATTACATCCAATATGGCATCCCAACTGGAATCGCAGGAGACACGCCTAACATCCAAGATGGAAGAACAAGAGGAGCGCTTATCATTGCAGGTGGCAAAAATGTCTTCACAGTTAGAAGCACAGGAAGCAAGGGTAACATCAAAGCTGGAAGCGCAGGATGCAAAAAGCGCTCAATTTCAGGCAGAAGTAGATGATTTAAAGGGTCGTATGGAGCAGTTACAATTAAATCGCCCAGCTGTTTCAGCGAGTAATCCAAAGGTAAAAACACCATCCTTTGACGGGTCTGTTCCTTTCCAGGTCTTTAAGCTACAGTTTGAGAAGACCGCAACAGTGAACAACTGGAATGCTGAAGATAAAGTTGTTGCACTCTTCGTAGCATTGAAAGGACCAGCTGCCGAAATCTTCCAGACTATTCCAAAGTACAAATGGAACAGCTATGAAGCACTGATGGCCGCTGTCGAGAGACGTTATGGAAGCGAGCATAGAAAACAGATATTCCAAATTGAGTTGCAAAACCGCTACAAAAAAGCAAATGAGACATTGCAGGAGTTTGCTTCAGATATTGAAAGATTGGCTCATCTTGCAAATGCTGACGCACCCGTGGAATACACTGAAAGGGTAAAAATCCAGAGCTTCATAAATGGCATACGAGATGTGGAAGCGAAGCGGGCTACATATGCGAATCCAAAACTAACATTTGCTGAAACGGTATCGCATGCTCTGATTCAGGAAACAGTGTCGCTTCTGTGTAAGCCAGTTTTCAAAGCACGCCGTGTGGAAGTAGAAAGGCCAGAGTGGGTAGACACAATTTTGGAAGCACTGAAGGGATCTCAACAGAAGAATGCCGGAGTTATTAAATGTTTCAAGTGCGGCAACCCAGGTCACATTGCACGTCATTGCGATCTTGGTCCTAATAGTTCCAACAATGTGGGTGGCCGTAAACGCAAAGCTGGCGGAAATGAGCAAGAGCGTGTCGGATGTAAAGAACGAAAACTTGCCCCGGCTATTGAATGTCCTGTGATATCTGTGTCGCAGATTGGTAGGAAATCAAGCAGTCTTACCGTCAGAGGGAATGTGGATGGTAAAGAGCGTGTACTGACTGTAGATACGGGCGCATCTCATTCCTTGATTCGATCTGATTTGGTCTACAGGAGAGTAAAGTCATTACCTGGAGCAAGGTTGCGTACGGTCACAGGCGAGTATAATCAAGTCCAAGGCGAAGTGGTATGTGACGTATTAATTGGAAAAGTCGTGGTTCTACACAAATTCGTTGTGGCGGAGATCGTTGATGAAGTCATATTGGGAGTGGACTTCTTGGTTGACCATGACATCAGGATCGATATGCGGAGAAAAATTATGCGCTATAAGAACCAGGACATACCACTTAACTTTAGTTTGGAAAAAGGGTTCAGCAGTAATAGGGTACTGGTGGAAAAGACTCGACAAACACCACGAAAGTCAAAGGCGAAAGTTGATTGATCGAATGGGCCAAATAAAGCGAAATCAAAGGTACCTGCGAGAAAACAACTGGCATTGACAAACCCTAATGGACGCACTAAAAGGACTGAAAGAATTTTCCAGGAAGAATGCAAGTGTGGTTTCAAGCCAGCGCGCACTACTGTTGTGAAACGTCAAGACGATACTGATGATGCAAAGTCAATCCGTCAAGATCAAGCTCTGCGAAGTAGTTCCTCATTGGCCAAGCAACAGTGTGCGAGGGAACAACCCAGGATAATGAGTAGTAAGATGAAACACAGGTACGACAAGGAAAATAATTTGGAAGGTTTCCGGGAGGGAGATTTGGTACTGCTATAGAACCCTCACCGGCGGAAAGGTGTTCCATCCAAATATCGGTGCAGTTGGGAAGGCCCGTACAGAGTTGTGAAGACGATCAGTGATGTCATCTACCGCATACAAGCAATTGGGAAAGCACGAAATAGAAGAGTGGTACATTTGGTGATGCTAGCAGCGTTTAGATCGAGCGATTTGTCTGATCGGGACGTTCAGACTTAGGTGGAGGGCAGTGTAACGAATGTTAGCAGCACTGAGCGATGCTATCGTCTCTAAGCCGATGCTAAGCAGTGACGTGAATGCACATCAATAATTCAATCATTATGTATCTACATAAACGAAACAATAACTCCGTCTACATATACATATGTACCATATACGTATACGAGCAGCGGAGAGTCAATGCACAAACACATGCATATATCTGAGATACTCCTATAAGTATGCAATGAGAAAAACTATAAAATTGTGCAATTGTAGTTACAGCTGAGAAGTTTGAGAGCTACTAGTAAATTCTGGAAGCACCTAGAAGATGCGAAGGTTGAAATCAAAGAGTATAAAAGGAGCTGCATCACGCTGGAACCCGCTTTGAAAAAATCCTAATTTTTTTTGTGATTTCTATAACTACAAACGATGCAATTGATTGTAGTGAAATTCATTTTTTTGTAGTTCTTATAGTTACTCCGAAAATATAACACATTGTGCGGAAACCAAGCAATTTAAGTAAATTTGGTTTTTTTCGTTTTGAAATACCTTTTAAATCGTTTGTAGTTTTTCATACGAAAAAAAATTTTTTTTTTGGTTAACAGGTTTCGGAGATATCGCTAACGCATCTCAAAAAAACCAAGAACGCAGCAATTTGGAAGCACTAAAAGTACTTTTCCTATAACTACAAACGATGAAATTGATTGTAGTGAAATTCATTTTTTTGTAGTTTTTATAGTTACTCCGAAAATATAATACATTGTGCGGAAACCAAGCAATTTAAGCAAATTTGGGTTTTTTCTTTTTGAAATACGTTTTAAATCGTTTGTAGTTTTTCATAGGAAAAACAATTTTTTTTTTGGTCCACAGGTTTCGGAGATATCGCTAACGCATCTCAAAAAAACCAAGAACGAAGCAATTTGGAAGCACTAAAAGTACTTTTCTTATAACTGCAAACGATGAAAATGATTGTAGTGAAATTCATTTTTTTGTATTTTTTTATAGTTACTCCGAAAATATAATACATTGTGCGGAAACCAAGCAATTTAATTAAATTTGGTATTTTTCTTTTTGAAATACGTTTTAAATCGTTTGTAGTTTTTCATACGAAAAATAAATTTTTTTTTGGTCCACAGGTTTCGGAGATATCGCCAACGCATCTCAAAAAAACCAAGAACGAAGCAATTTGGAAGCACTAAAAGTACTTTTCTTATAACTGCAAACGATGAAAATGATTGTAGTGAAATTCATTTTTTTGTATTTTTTTATAGTTACTCCGAAAATATAATACATTGTGCGGAAACCAAGCAATTTAAGCAAATTTGGGTTTTTTCTTTCTGAAATACGTTTTAAATCGTTTGTAGTTTTTCATAGGAAAAACAATTTTTTTTTTGGTCCACAGGTTTCGGAGATATCGCTAACGCATCTCAAAAAAACCAAGAACGCAGCAATTTAAAACGTATTTCAGAAAGAAAAAACCCAAATTGGCTTAACTTGCTTGGTTTCCGCACAATGTATTATATATTCGGAAAAACTATAAAAACTACAAAAAAATGAATTTCACTATAGTCAATTTCATCGTTTGTAGTTATAGGAAAAGTACTTTTAGTGCTTCCAAATTGCTGCGTTCTTAGTTTTTTTGAGATGCGTTAGCGATATCTCCGAAACCTGTGGACCAAAAAAAAATTTATTTTTCGTATGAAAAACTACAAACGATTTAAAACGTATTTCAAAAAGAAAAATACCAAATTTAATTAAATTGCTTGGTTTCCGCACAATGTATTATATTTTCGGAGTAACTGTAAGAACTACAAAAAAATGAATTTCACTAGAATCAATTTCATCGTTTGTAGTTATAGGAAAAGTACTTTTAGTGCTTCCAAATTGCTGCGTTCTTGGTTTTTTTGAGATGCGTTAGCGATATCTCCGAAACCTGTGGACCAAAAAAAATTTTTTTTTCGTATGAAAAACTACAAACGATTTAAAACGTATTTCAAAAAGAAAAAAACCAAATTTAATTAAATTGCTTGGTTTCCGCACAATGTATTATATTTTCGGAGTAACTATAAAAACTACAAAAAAATTTATTTCACTATATCAATTTCATCGTTTGTAGTTATAGGAAAAGTGCTTTTAGTGCTTCCAAATTGCTGCGTTCTTGGTTTTTTTGAGATGCGTTAGCGATATCTCCGAAACCTGTGGACTTAAAAAAATTTATTTTTCGTATGAAAAACTACAAACGATTTAAAACGTATTTCAAAAAGAAAAAACCCAAATTTGCTTAAATTGTTTGGTTTCCGCACAATGTATTATATTTTCGGAGTAACTATAAGAACTACAAAAAAATGAATTTCACTACAATCAATTTCATCGTTTGTAGTTATAGGAAATGTACTTTTAGTGCTTCCAAATTGCTGCGTTCTTGGTTTTTTTGAGATGCGTTAGCGATATCTCCGAAACCTGTGGACCAAAAAAAAAATTTTTTTCCTATGAAAAACTACAAACGATTTGAAACGTATTTCAAAAAGAAAAAACCCAAATTTGCTTAAATTGCTTGGTTTCCGCACAATGTATTATATTTTCGGGGTAACTATAAGAACTACAAAAAAATGAATTTCACTACAATCAATTTCATCGTTTGTAGTTATAGGAAAAGTACTTTCAGTGCTTCCAAATTGCTGCGTTCTTGGTTTTTTTGAGATGCGTTAGCGATATCTCCGAAACCTGTGGACCAAAAAAAAAATTTTTTTCCTGTGAAAAACTACAAACGATTTAAAACGTATTTCAAAAAGAAAAAACCCAAATTTGCTTAAATTGCTTGGTTTCCGCACAATGTATTATATTTTCGGAGTAACTATAAGAACTAAAAAAAATGAATTTCACTACAATCAATTGCATCGTTTGTAGTTATAGAAATGACAAAAAAAAAATTTGGATTTTTTCAAAGCGGGTTCCAGCGTGATGCAGCTTATAAAAGGCGACAATTGTAGAGGCGCTGGAATTCAGTTTGATTTGAGTTGTCAAGCAGTTTCGACTAAGACGCTATCTAGCGAGCAAGAGCAGTATTATTTTGAATAGTAGAGTTTCATTTGAGCTATCAATCAGTTTGGTTATTAAGCAAGCTATTCGTTGCACAGTTTGAGTGTTATTGTGAAGTACTTAAATAAAGGCCCTTTTTCCCATTATTCAATATTGGAGTTATTTATTCAATAATTTAGCGATACGAACGTTGGCAGAAGATTGCAAATAAAGAGGATTTGCAAGTAAATTCGTTATAATATGTTTTGAGTTAAGTGTCATTGGAAAGCAATATAATCACCAAAAAATTTAAAGGAAAAAAACCAAGTGTATAAATACTTTCCATTGTGAATTCATACAAGTGGCGAATGTTTGAAAAAAACATTCAAAATGGTAAACAGCCTGTCTATCGCTGTTCGAATACTTAAATCATTTGCCAATAGTGTTTTCAAACAGTTTTGAAAACGACCTGCATATTGCATTATTTACATATTTTAAATTATTTACTTAACTGGCTGCTTATATTTCATCTAATAACTAGATTTTAGATATTAAAACCAATATGTAGTCGGATTTTCTCTATACGCAATAAAAAGAAATGCTGATTTGAAATACAAATGGGCGATTCATGGCACTTCAATTTAATAGCGGCGAGCAAAAAACAAACCTTTCTTCCATTATCTGGCCATTCGCGACAGCTGACAGGGAGAGTTATTATTTGACAGGCAGGTACGACAATGGAAGAATAGAAACATTTTTCACTTGTATGTATTCACAATGGGAGAAATTGAAAGATTTTTCACTTGCATGAATTCACAATGATACTGTCCATACAGCGATTAAGTTTATGTCGAGAAGCTCGCGAGATTTACGACTACCTCGAAACGCGAGAATCTCGCGAGAAGTCGATTTCTCGGGTCTCGAAAATCTCGCTTGTGTTCGAGAAGAAATCGTAAACTCTTAAAAAAGGAACAGGCAATAAGAGAAACAAAACTATCGGAAACGCTAGATAAAATATAAAGACTTCGTCTTTTTAATATTGTAAATTCATTTGAAAAAGATAAACGCGAAAAGATTTAATTAATTACATGCTTGCTATTGCATACAATTTAAAAGTTTTAGATTTTACTACTTTTTCTTTATACATAATTCCTCCCAAATAAATAAACATTTCTGAATTATGAGAAAAATTTGATGTTTTTTCTGTCGTCTGATTACTTTCTGAATTTTGACTTCTGAATTTTACTTTCTGAAATTTGATTTCTGAATTTTCACTTCTGAAATTTGACTTCGGAAATTTTACTTCTGAAATTTCATTTCTGAGTTTTGTCGTTCTGAAAAAAAGGGTTCTGACTAATGTTTTCTGAAAAAATGTGTGTTCTGAATTTATGGGGGGGCACCGTTCTGCGCACCTTTTTTCACGAAAATAGGTGCAATCTAAATTCTAAACCAAATTTTCTTTGGTCTTATATGTATGCAGTACAAAAAGTTAAAGATTTTTAACCGTGTATTTAAATTAGGTTCATTAAATACAAATGAGTTAGGTTTGTTATTTTTCTGTTTCTTATTTATTAAAACACAAATCGTGTGATGGAACATACTATTTCAGCCTTATTGAAAAGGTTAAATCAGCACTTTATTTTAAAAAGAATAAAAGAAATTTAAAATTGTTTAAAGGTTAAATACAATTTTTTGTATAAAATTTTACTCGCACCAAAGTTCACTTTCTAATGGAACCTCCCTTCAATCATCGTCATCATCACCGATTATCTATATCGTTGCGTCACCACCAGCAAGAGGCACTTTATATAAACTTATCATCGAGCGTAACTATATTGAATTTCTTGAAATATCTCTATATTTAATAAGTAATATGTAACTTTTAATCAAGTACATCATTAAAATTAGATTCTTTAAGTTTTAAATCAAAAGGCCCTCTCTAAATTTAACACTCATCACTTAGTGCTCGTTCCGCAATGTTTTTACGAATCCAACCAGTTATGAAAGCGTAATAATGTTCATTATTTACTTTTACATACAATCTCGGATTTTCGTTGTTTCTTGACGGCGCTATTCCCACTGCACAAAGTTTTTCATCTTTGAGGCCCGGTGTTCCAGGTGTTCCAAGATATTGTCCTTCGCCACCATAAACACAATACATATAATCTCCTTCGGGAAAATTCTTACATCGCTCTGGTGATACTATAGTTACGATTTCCGTTACTGGGTATGTCTTAACAAACAGCTTTTCCCTAATTGTCATCGTCGCGCCCTCCTCAAGTCCACAATCGCAAAGTTGTATTGTTCTCATTCCTTCAGTACTTTTAAAGGCTGTCAACAGTTTAACTGCAACTATTTCTTGATTGCATTGGTCACCTGGAAAAAATACATTATCTACGTTGCGCCATGGTCGGGGTCCAGCTGCTGCAAAACTTAAAACCTTCATATGCTCTTCAGGGTTTTTATCCTCCCAACGTCCATTAGCTGTGATTACTATTTGCATAGTGACTAATAAGCCAGCGCCATCATAATAGTTATCATACATTACTTTTACCATATAATCGCCAGTTTCAGAATTTATATGGGTTAAAAGACCGCTGAGTACGACAACCAGTATCCCAAAATAATTGTAGAAATTCATTTCTGTTTCTGATTCTTTTCGATGCTTGCGAAGTATAAAGCAACTAAAGCAAGAACAGTTTTGTAGGCGCTATTTATGTACAGTGGTGAAGCTGATGAAATTTTCGGGTGCAAGTGCACGGTTAGAAATCTGAGCCCAAATTTTGAACCATTCATCTGTTTAAACACTGTTTGAAATATTTTGCTACTAAATTGGAAACCTCTCAATTTAATATTGTCTTTTTTAATTTTATTCAATTTCAATTTAAACTTGTTTAAACAACAAGTTTAAAATATTAAAATTGTTTTAATACAAAACCAAAAAAGTTTCAAAAAATCCCAAAACACAAACTTGTAGTCACCTCTAGGTTTGAAAAAAAGCAAAAGATTTTAAAATCTAAAACTAGAAACTGGTATAAAAAATTTCTGATTTTAAAGCCTATCCTAAAAGTTTAAATTTGGTACTGAAAATTCAAAAATAAAATTTTATTTGTGAAATTTGCTGCAAGTTATCGAATCTTTTTCAGAAAATTTTGTTATATACGGTGTTATGAAATAATTTTTTACACAGTACGTAGAGCAACGCTGTAGGAAAATTTTCTAGTTCAAAATTGGTGCGTTTCTAGTACATCCGGAACGTTTAAATGCTGCTTCTAGTACAATATTAGAGCATTTATCGATACCTCCGAGTCAGTGGGAAAGTTTGGGAAAAGAAGTCATACTCATAGTCGAAGTTACTTAAAGCTGATAGCATTTTTTTTTGTAGATAACATATTTCTCTATTTAAATATGAAAAATAAGAAACCAAGCTGTCGATTTTATAACTGGGTAAGATCTTGTGAGTATCGAACTTGTATTTATTGGGAAATTTAGGTCTAGTTCCGAACCAGACATGCATATCACACTAGTTACTGACTGAAAGTATTTCAGGGAACCACCAACTATTTTTATACTCAGTTGAGCAGAGCTCACAGAGTATATTAAGTTTGTGGATAACGGTTGGTTGTACATATATAAAGGAATCGAGATAGATATAGACTTCCATATATCAAAATAATCAGGATCGAAAAAAAATGTGATTGAGCCATGTCCGTCCGTCCGTCCGTCCGCCCGTTAACATGATAACTTGAATAAATTTTGAGGTATCTTGATGAAATTTGGTATGTAGGTTCCTGGGCACTCATCTCAGATCGCTATTTAAAATGAACGATATCGGACAATAACCACGCCCACTTTTTCGATATCGAAAATTTCGAAAAATCTAAAAAGTGCGATAATTCATTACCAAATATGGATTAAGCGATGAAACTAGGTAGGTGAGTTGAACTTATGACGCAGAATAGAAAACTAGTAAAATCTTGGACAATGGGCGTGGCACCGCCCACTTTTAAAAGAAGGTAATTTAGAAGTTTTGCAAGCTGTAATTTGGCAGTCGTTGAAGATATCATGATGACATTTGGCAGGAACGTTACTCCTATTACTATATGTCTGCTTAATAAAAATTAGCAAAAACGGAGAACGACCACGCGCACTTTTTAAAAAAATTTTTTTTTTAAATTCAAATTTTAAAAGAAAAGTTAATATCTTTACAGTATATAAGTAAATTATGTCAACATTCAACTCCAGTAATGATATGGTGCAACAAAATACAAAACTAAAAGAAAATTTCAAAATGGGCGTGGCTCCGCCCTTTTTAATTTAATTTGTCTAGGATACTTTTAATGCCATAAGTCGAACAAAAATTTACCAATCCTTGTGAAATTTGGTAGAGGCTTAGATTCTAGGACGATAACTGTTTTCTGTGAAAAAGGGCGAAATCGGTTGAAGCCACGCCCAGTTTTTATACACAGTCGACCGTCTGTCCTTCCGCTCGGCCGTTAACACGATAACTTGAGCAAAAATCGATATATCTATACTAAACTCAGTTCACTTACTTATCTGAACTCACTTTATATTGGTGTAAAAAATGGATGACATCCGAATATGACCACGCCCACTTTTTCGATATCGAAAATTACGAAAAATGAAAAAAATGCCATAATTATACACCAAATACGAAAAAAGGGATGAAACATGTTAATTGTATTGGTCTATTGACGCAAAATATAACTTTAGAAAAAAACTTGGTAAAATGGGTGTGACACCTACCATATTAAGTAGAAGAAAATGAAAAAGTTTTGCAGGGCGAAATCAAAAGCCCTTGGAATCTTGGATGGAATACTGTTCGTGGTATTACATATATAAATAAATTAGCGGTACCCGACAGATGATGTTCTGGATCACCCTGGTCCACATTTTGGTCGATATCTCGAAAACGCCTTCACATATACAACTAAGGGCCACTCCCTTTTAAAACCCTCATTAATACCTTTATTTGATACCCATATCGTACAAACACATTCTAGAGTCACCCCTGGTCCACGTTTATGGCGATATCTCGAAAAGGCGTCCACATATAGAACTAAGGCCCACTCCTTTTTTAAATACTCATTAACACCTTTCATTTGATACCCATATCGTACAAACAAATTCTAGAGTCACCCCTGGTCCACCTTTATGGCGATATTTCAAAAAGGCGTCCACCTGTAGAACTAAGGCCCACGCCCTTTTAAAATACTCATTAACACCTTTCATTTGATACCCATATCGTACAAACAAGTTCTAGAGTCACCCCTGGTCCACCTTTATGGCGATATTTCGAAAAGGCGTCCACCTATAGAACTAAGGCCCACGCCCTTTTAAAATAATCATTAACACCTTTCGTTTGATACCCATATCGTACAAACAAATTCTAGAGTCACCCTTGGTCCACCTTTATGGCGATATCTCGAAAAGGCGTCCACCTATAGAATTAAGGCCCACGCCCTTTTAAAATACTCATTAACACCTTTCATTTGATACCCATATCGTACAAACAAATTCTAGAGTCACCCCTGGTCCACGTTTATGGCGATATCTCGAAAAGGCGACCACATATAGAACTAAGGCCCACTCCTTTTTAAAATACTCATTAACGCCTTTCATTTGATACCCATATCGTACAAACAAATTCTAGAGTCACCCCTGGTCCATCTTTATGGCGATATCTCGAAACGGCGTCAATCTATAGAACTTGGGCCACGCCCTTTTAAAATACTCATTAATACCTTTCATTTGATACACATGTCATACAAACACATTCCAGGGTTACCCTAGGTTCTTTTTACAACATGGTGATTTTCCCTTACTTTGTCTCCACAGCTCTCAACTGAGTATGTAATGTTCGGTTACACCCGAACTTAGACTTCCTTACTTGTTTTTTATAACTTCTCCAGTTTCAATTTGAAACCCAGTTCTATGCACTCACTTTCAGGAAGACCATTATAATCTATATTTAAACAAAATTTGTTTTGATCATATGTCCAAAATATTTAAGACTTAGGCTAAATATTTTTACCGTGTGCCTGCAAAAATTGAAAATCACTTATTAATAAAAAGTGGCCGCCGTGTTGTGGTGGGAGCGTGCTTCGCATACCACACCGAAGGTAATGAGTTCAAGTGCCGGCCAAAGCAACATCAAAAATTTGGAACAAGTTTTTAAATTGAAAAAAAAAAAAATAAGTAGGGAAGGCTATGTGTGTAACCGAAAATTACATACTCAGCTGAGAGCTATCGAGACAACATAAGGGAAAATCATCATGTAGGAAAGTGAACCTAGGGTAACCCTGGAATTTGTGTTTGTATGACATGTGTATCAAATGGAAGGTATTAAATTGTATTTTAAGAGGGAGTGGGCCATAGTTCTATAGGTGGACGCCATTTAGGGATATCGCCATAAAGGTGGACCAGGGCTGACTCTAGAATTTGTTTGTACGATATGGATATCAAATGAAACGTGTTAATGAGTATTTTAAAAGGGAATGGCCCTTTATTGTATCTATATGTGAAGCCGTTTTCGAGATATCGACCAAAATGTGGACCAGGGTGACCCAGAATATCATCTGTTGGGTACCGCTAATTTATTTATATATGTAATACCACGAACAGTATTGCTGCCAAGATTCCAAGGGCTTTTGGTTGCGCCCTGCAGAACGTTTTCATTTTCTTCTACTTAATATGGTAGGTGTCACACCCATTTTACAAAGTTTTTTACAATGTTATATTTTGCGTCAATAGACCAATCCAGTTACCATGTTTCACCCCTTTTTTCATATTTGGTATAGAATTATGGCATTTTTTTTCATTTTTCGTAATTTTCGATATCGAAAAGAGGTCGTGGTCATAGTCGGATTTCGGCCATTTTTAATACCAATACAAAGTGAGTTCAGATAAGTACGTGAACTGAGTTTAGTAAAAACATATCGATTTTTGCTGGAGATATCGTGTTAGCGGCCGAGCGGAAGGACAGACGGTCGACTGTTTATAAAAACTGGGCGTGGCTTCAACCGATTTCGCCCTTTTTCACAGAAAATTGTTATCGTCCTAGAATCTAAGCCCCTACCAAATTTCACAAGGATTGGTAAATTTTTGTTCGAATTATGGCATTAAAAGTATCCTAGACAAATTAAATGAAAAAGGGCGGAGCCACGCCCATTTTGATATTTTCTTTTATTTTTGTATTTTGTTGCACCATATCACTACTGGAGTTGAATGTTGACATAATTTATTTATATACTATAAAGATATTAAATTATTTAAGTGGGCGTGGTCGTTCTCCGATTTTGCAAATTTTTATTAGGCATACATATAGCAATAGGAGTAAAGTTCCTGCCATCATCATGATATCTATAACGACTGCCAAATTACAGCTTGCAAAACTTTTAAATTGCCTTCTTTTAAAAGTGGGCGGTGCCACGCCCATTGTCCAAAATTTTACTAATTTTCTATTTTTCGTCATAAGGTCAACCCACCTACTAAGCTTCATCGCTTTATCCGTCTTTGGTAATGAATTATCGCACTTTTTAGGTTTTTCGAAATTTTCGATATCGAAAAAGTGGGTGTGGTTATAGTCCGATATCGTTCATTTTAAATAGCGATCAGGAACCTACATACCAAATTTCAGCAAGATACCTCAAAATTTACTCAAGTTATCGTGTTAACGGACGAACGGACGGACATGGCTCAATCAAATGTTTTTCGATACTGATGATTTTGATATATGGATGTCTATATCTATCTCGATTCCTTTATACCTCTACAACCAACTGTTATCCAATCAAAATTAATATACTCTGTGAGCTCAGCTCAACTGAGTATAAAAAAAAAAAAATATGTCCAGCGCGGTAGCCCCTCGGCAGTGATTTGGCATACACTCCAAGCGTATTGCTACTATGAAAAGCTTTTCAGTGGAAATAGATCTCCCTTGCATCAGCTTCCGTTTGAAATCGGCATAAAACATGTAGGGCGCATCTGCCAATTTGTAGGGAAAATCAAAAGAGAGCAAGACGCAAATTCGAAGAGAAGTTCGGCCCATATCTTCTGATAAATCGTTGTTTTTCTTTTTAATTTTTTATGGTTAATGCGTCAAGCGTTATACAAATTCTAAATACGGTAAACAAACAGCTTTTGTTCTATCAAAATAACAAATTCAAGGTTGTTATGTTTATGCTATCTAAATGAAAAATTTAACTGTACTTAATTGCTCGTTTCTATATTTTTACAGTTGAATTGTGGTATTAAGTTATACGTGTAAGTTAAGTCAGGCCCGCCGCTGGCAGTTTTTTGACTGCGTGCAAATACCGATAATGGCGCCCTTTGATTACATATCGTCGCTCCCATGGAAGACTAACACGTTTCAGAATTTCTGTGCCAGTTTTCTATGAGAAAACCTGAAACGTGTTAGTCTTTCAAGGGATAATATGATACTGAGTTTTGCTTTAAAAAAAAAAAAACAATTTTAAATTTTGTTCATCATAGAACATAAAAGAAAATAAATCTTAATAAATAGGTATGAAACATTTATTTTGATTGGGGTCTTAGGACCGTTTTCACCATATCCAGTTAACGCTAACTGGCAGTTTATTTGACAGATAACTGAACGATTTCTGGTAAATAAACTGTCAGTCAGCGCTAATCGGAGATGGTGAAAACGGCCTTTATCTAATAATATTTGTTTACTAAAATGTAAAACTTAAAACAATACGTACATACATATGTATACATATTACAAAAACTTTACTCTTCTGGCCTTTATATTTGCAAAATCTTCTATAAACTTTCTTGCATCCAAGCTGTCTAAAATTTCGTGTTCAATTGAAACTATGGCTAAATTTTTAAGTCTCTGTTCGATCACTGTTGATCTTAAATAATTTTTTATAATTCTACTTTTGAAAAGAATCTTTCACTAGATGCAACTGAAACGGGCAGTGTAAGTAATATTCTTTGTGCAATATGGTTTGTGGATCATTAGACTGATTTTCAGCAAAATGTATCTTTAATGCAACAATTTCCTTAAAGAGATCAACACCGTCAATGTCTGAATCACCACGTGAATCATCCTTTAGCTTGAGATTTAAATTTTTACAGTGTTTCATTAGCTCATCATTGGAGTAATTAAATAAATTAAATTATAACTCATCGAATCTTTCCTTTACAGAAGTTATTGCTTGATCTAAGATTCTAAAAAAACTCTACTTTATATTTAGTTTTGGGGTCCATGACTACTTCACCATTCTGCTCATATTGAAAGTGAGTTGGTTTTTTCTTGGGCCAATGGTATTTACTGGTGGAAAATCTGTTTCAACATTAAGTTCTTGAGCCACTTTGGAAGCTTCTGCTAGAAACATTTTAAAGTGTTCATCCGTGCCACATTCTGTGAACGTAGCAATGGATTTTATTATAAAACTTGAGCAGATTTGAGTATTCATTGTGGGACTCTGCATCATTTTACTCAAACCATTAATTTCATTTAAAATTTCGAACCAAATTACTACCGAGGAAATAAATCTATAATTTTGAATATTAAGAGCAAGCGAGTGGGCTTTATGAGAAATGTTGCAATCCCATTCCGAAGAATTGCCAGATATTTTCAGCAAGGCGTCAAATATTTTTTCGAGGTGGTACCTTAAGGGCTTAACTGCATCGATTCGGCTAGATCATCGCGTGGCACTTAAAGCTTTTAATTTTAAATCTGGCAAATGTTTGCAAATTATCGACCACCTTTTTGTTGATGATGAAAAGAAAACGTAAATTTCTTGAATTATATTAAATAAATTAACAGTTTCGTGTGTTATATTTGCTGCATGGTTCACTACCAAATTAAGACTACGAGCCGAGCATGGGACATAAAATGTGGGGTTATTGATTTGAAATTTTTTTTTGTAGTGCATTGTCTTTTCTACGCATATTAGAACTGTTATCAACAAAATGGAATAAACTTTCACCTGTGTAGCTGGTGATCGGACAGAAACCAACGAAATTTTCACATATCTCAACATTATTGGTTTTGCGATTTAACACAACTTGCATCTGGTGTAAAGTCCAATATAATGTAGAAATATTTTGATTCTCTCACGTTGTTCAGTATATATTTTTTTATATTCGTGCCGAGCATATCAATTATTTCACTCTGAATTTGATCTCCTAAAAAGTGAGTCATACGACTTGAATCTAATTTTGAGGATTGAATTCTGTGAATATGTTTAAATGCTTTTAGAAAATTACCATTATCAGGTGCATATAATATTTTTGGCGACCCCCGGAAAGCCAGACATTGTCTGGATAAAAACTTGATTACAGCTTTGATTCATTCTGGCGCGTCGCACCGATGTTTTTTTCGATTCTAATAGTCGCAGTTGCATTTGATTTACCGTAGCTTTATTCTTTAACATATTATTCAATTGTAACCACGTTTTACATTTTCACTGTGGTAAGCGCTTGTTTCATGTCTTTTCAAGGTTAATGATAAATGCTGCCAATCAGAAAACCCATTCAAAGAAGATAAATTACTAATAGATTTACCAAATATTTTTATTTGTTTTTCAACCTTCAAAGAAATGTAAATAATACTTATGTATATTTGTGATGACGAGAAACATATCTTTTGACGTGGTTTTTCTGTTCCCAAGTATACCGATTCAGTTAGCACTACACGTCATATCAGAAAAATGGACAAATACACTAAAATACCAAAAAAACTGTTTATGGAAATCGTAAAATTTTGCATCCAGGATAGTGATATTTTTAATTTAAGGATATAATCTACACCCAGCTAAAAGGATTACCGATAGGATCGCCGACCTCCCCAGTGATAGCCGACATAATAATGGAAACATTATTAGAAAATACGGAAGGAAAATTGGATCGTAAACCAAGATTGATCACGAAATATGTCGATGTGGAAACAAATTAAAATTAAGGTGGTATAGGAAGCCGACTTCATCAGGACGAATCGTCAACTTTAATTCAAAACACCCAAAGTCGATGATAATAAATACAGCAATGGGCTGTATAAGAAGCATGATGCAGGCCTCCGATGAAAGTTACCACAGGGATATTGAAGGAGAAATTATAGAACTGCTGAAGAATAATGATTTTCCAAAGCGAACAATTAAAAATTTATTAAGGAGATTCAAAAATAACCGATGTAGACAAAATTCGAAAAATCCCGTGATTTTCAAACCTTAGTATATGTGCCATAATTGTCAGAGCGGCTAACTGTATCGGACTTCTACGACAAAGATAGAATTAAAATATCACACAAACCTACAAACATACCTATTACGGAAAGAGGTAATGTTGTGTATAGGATTCCCTGCAACGGTAATAATAATGAACCCTTTGATAGTATTTATGTTGGAACAACAAAATCAAAATTAAAATCGAGACTAGCGCAGCACAAATCTGATTATAAGCAATGCCATAGTACCAGCAACCAAAAAACAGCACTTATGGCCCACTGTAAAGGCAGCGGCCACTCACCAAATTTCAATAAAACAGAAATCCTCGAACAGGAACAACACGCTTCCCAAAGCAGTCGGTTCTATGTACCGGAGCGACTCGGGATTTGACCAACGACTGTCATTTCAGTGTAACACCATTTAATTTGTTGCGTCCCTCCCACAAATTGTCATCCTCCCAGCAGCTACTTGCAGCGGGACTGCTACATATTCTCTTGCTCCGGGAAGGTATTGAATCCAATCCGGGTGCGTCTCCTGACCCCGGTCCTGAGAAACGGTTTTGCTGCATCTGCCGGAAAAGAATCTTTTTAGGACGGTCATACTCTGTTCAGTGTGTCTCGTGTAAGGGATGGTTGCATCGGACAGGTTGTTCTGGGCTTGATCCCAAAACCCGACGTCCACGTACCTTTTATAAATCTTTTGCGTCTCCTTGCTGTTCACGTCCAAGGGCGTCCCGTAGTCTACGCCTTAGCGCCTGTTCTGGGTGTAATGTCAACAGAAAAGATCGCATGAGCGGAAATGGAGGCGGCCTCGCGTTTATCATACACCACTCTGTGCAATATCATATATTTGATCCTGGCATCGACCGCAGGGACAATGTCTTTGAGCGTCAAGGCCTATCTGTCCGGTCAGGCGATGCAAACCTAGAAATCATCAACATCTACATCCCTCCTGCCACCTGTTGCCCCAGTGGTTACCGCCCTAATATTAGCACCTTACTCACTGATATAAAAGTCGTGCTTGGCGACTTTAACGCCAGGGTGGGCAAAGAAGGTGTTTTTGGCCCTACAGTCGGAAAGTTCAGCCTACACAATGAAACTTCTCCTAACGGACTGAGGCTGATTGACTTTGCCGGTGCTCGAAACATGGTCATATCAAGCACGAGGTTCATGCATAAAAAGATACATCAAGCTACATGGCTGTCTCCTGATCGAAATACTCGCAATCAGATCGATCACGTTGTGATAGACGGGCGGCATGCCTCCAGTGCACGATCCGAGGACCTAACATCGATTCGGACCATTATCTCGTTGCAGCCAAAATACGCACCCGCCTCAACGCGGCTAAAAACAAGGAACAAAAAACACAAGGAAAGCTAGACGTCGAAAAGCTTCAATCACAACAGGCTGCCAATGATTTCGCAACTCGACTCTCACACCTGCTCTCTGAGGGCACAACTCATCCTGAAGGAATACAGGAGCAGTGGGAGCATATCTCCAAAGCACTTCGTACTGCCGCCGAGGAAAAAATTGGTTACCGGCGGCCAAGAAAAAACAACTGGTATGATGAAGAATGCCACGTTGCAACCGAAAGAAAAGACGCTGCCTACAGGGCTGCGTTAAAAGCGAGCGCGACAAGAGGAGTGTGTGAACGCTATCGTGAGTTGAAAAGGGAAGCGAGACGCCTTTTCAGGAAGAAAAAAGCAGAAGCAGAAAGGCGTGAGTACGAGGAGCTTGAGCTGCTAGCCACCAGGAATAACACCCGAAAATTCTACCAAAAAATACGGCGGCAGACGGAAGGTTTTAAGACCGGGGCAAACTCCTGTAGGAATGAAAACGGCGACCTTGTAACTGATGTCCAGAGAGTGCTTAGATTATGGAGGGAACACTTCTCTGCTCTCCTAAATGGAGGCAGCAATTCACCGCGCAGAGGTGAAGAACCCGATCCCGCAATCGATGATGATGGAATATATGTCCCCCCGCCCGATTATGACAAAGTTAGAATAGCAATAACCAGATTGAAAAACAACAAGGCCGTGGTCGCTGATGGATTGCCTGCGGAGCTATTCAAGTTCGGCGGCGAGGAGTTGGCAAGGCTCATGCAGCAGCTTCTTAGCCAAATATGGGCGGAGGAAAGCATGCCCGACGGTTGGAATCTAAGTGTTCTTTGCCCAGTCCACAAGAAGGGGGATACTGCAAAATGCACCAACTATCGTGGAATCAACCTTCTTAATATCGCATATAAGGTCCTTTCAAGTGTATTGTGCGAAAGATTGAAGCCCACCGTGAACCGGCTGATTGGACCTTATCAGTGTGGCTTCAGACCTGGTAAATCTACCATCGACCAGATTTTCACAATGCGCCAAATCTTAGAAAAAACCCGTGAAAAGAGAATCGACACACATCACCTCTTCGTCGACTTTAAAGCCGCCTTCGACAGCACGAAAAGGAGCTGCCTATATGCCGCTATGTCTGAATTTGGTTTCCCCGCAAAACTTATGCGGCTGTGCAAAATGACGTTGAGCAACACCATCAGCTCAGTCAGAATTGGGAAGGACCTCTCCGAGCCGTTCGAAACTAAACGAGGTTTCAGACAGGGTGACCCCCTATTGTGCGATTTCTTTAATTTGATGCTGGAGAAAATTATACTAGCTGCAGAATTTAACCGCACTGGAACAATATACTATAAAAGCGTGCAATTACTGGCATATGCTGATGACATTGATATCATCGGCCTAAACACCCGCGCTGTTAGTTCTGCTTACTCCAAGCTGGAAAAAGAAGCGGTAAAGATGGGTTTGATGGTGAATGAGGACAAAACGAAGTACCTGCTGTCATCGAGCAAAGAGTCAGCGCATATGCGCCTTGGCAACCACGCTACTGTTGGCAGTCATAATTTCGAAATAGTAAAAGACTTCGTTTATTTGGGAACCAGCATCAACACTAGCAACAACATCAGCACTGAAATCCAGCGAAGAATCAATCTTGCCAATAAATGCTACTTTGGACTAGGTAGGCAATTGAAAAGTAAAGTCCTCTCTCGGCGAACGAAAATCATACTCTACAAGTCACTTATCGTACCCGTCCTGCTATATGGGGCAGAAGCATGGACCATGACAACAGCAGATGAAGCGGCTTTGGGAGTGTTCGAGAGAAAAGTTCTTCGAAAGATTTATGGACATCTACGCGTTGGCGATGGCGAGTACCGAAGAAGATTTAATGATGAGCTGTACGAGCTATACGCAGACATCAACATAGTCCAGCGAATTAAAACGCAGCGGCTGCGCTGGCTAGGCCATGTTATGCGAATGAAAGATGATGCTCCGGCCAAGAAAGTGTTTCTATCGGAACCCGCCTATGGAAGCAGAGGTAGAGGGCGGCCCCCACTCCGTTGGAAGGACCAGGTGGAAAACGATTTAAACTCCCTTGGTGTGACCAATTGGCGCCGGTTGGCGGAGCGAAGGAGCGACTGGCGCGCCTTGTTGGACGGCCATAACCGTTTAGACGGTTAAGCGCCAATTAAGTAAGTAAGTAAGTACTCACTAGCAACAATCGCATTATCTTAGGTGACTTCAATGCCCATCACGATTTATGGCACTCAAACTTGCGGGCGGACAGTAGGGGTGAGATGTTGGCGGATCAAATAGAAGAAACGACGTTCTGCACAATAAACGGAGACACCCCCACACGTGTGGTAGGAAGCTGTCACAGTTCGCCGGATATATCAATCGTGAGCGCAGAACTCGTAAACTACGTCAACTGGCAGCCGATGGTAACATTGGCATCCGACCACCTGCCTATACTTATCTCATTCGAGCGTACCGCCGACTTCATCGTCACAGAAAAACGCACTTTCATAAACTTTAAAAAAGGAAAGTGGGACGAATACAAATCTTTTACAGACAACCTCTTTGCTGCCCTCCCTATCCCAACTGATGCCCGCCAAGGGGAGCGTGCCTTCCGCAAGGTTATTGAATCCGCCTCGGCACGTTTCATTCCCCGCCGGCAGAATTCCCGAAATTCATCCCCACTTCCCAGTGGAGGCCACAAATTTAGCGAGAGAACGTGACCTTATAAGACAGCTCGATCCAGGCGACCCCCAAATAAGGGATATAAACCAACGCATCAGATTGCTTGTGGATGAACACAAGCGGGCGAAATGGGAGGAGCACCTAAGAGGTTGTAACCTCTCTGCCGGTGTGGGTAAACTTTGGTTCACTGTAAAGTCCCTATCGAATCCGTCTAAGCACAATGACAAAGTTTCCATCGCCTTTGGCGATAAAGTGCTATCGGATTCGAAAAAATGCGCGAGCGCTTTCTGCCGTCAATATGTAATGCATTCTACGGTCGACAAAGATAGACGGAGAGGCAACAGACACGCACATAAACATAAATTCAGCGCGTCACCAATTACCATCACTGCCAGAGAGGTTGAAGATGTCATGGGTCACGCTAAGCCATCCAAAGCAGTGGGCCCAGACGGCATAGCCATGCCGAAGCTTAAAAGTCTAGGGAAAGAGGGTTTCAAAT
Organism: Eurosta solidaginis; assembly: GCF_040869045.1. NCBI lineage: Eukaryota > Metazoa > Arthropoda > Insecta > Diptera > Tephritidae > Eurosta > Eurosta solidaginis. The sequence continues at coordinate 65,425,374 of NC_090320.1, read as the reverse complement.
ACTTAGCACATGTCTTCAAACTTTCTCTTTCCACCTTTGTCATACCCGAAAAATGGAAAATGGCCAAGGTGGTCCCGCTACTAAAGCCTGGGAAACCAGCTAACATAGGAGAGTCGTATCGCCCGATATCTCTCCTATCGCCAGTAGCAAAGACGCTTGAAGCCATTTTGCTCCCCTACTTCCAAGCAAATTTGCAGCTAGCCTCTCATCAGCATGGCTTCAGAAAACTCCATAGCACCACCACCGCGCTAAATGTCATCAGCGCCCAGATAAATTGCGGTTTAAATCAAAACCCCCACCATAGAACAGTACTTGTAGCGCTAGACCTATCAAAAGCTTTTGATACGGTCAACCACGGCACGTTTCTGCAAGACCTGCAAGGGTCTACCCTTCCCCCATGCCTTAGAAGGTGGACCGCAAATTATCTGGGTGGTCGGCAGGCATCGGTGCAATTTAGATACGAAACATCAAAACCAAAAAGAATTAAACAAGGGGTGCCACAGGGTGGTGTCCTATCTCCACTTTTGTTTAATTTCTACATATCTAAGCTAACTTCATCACCAGAAGGAGTCACTATCGTTTCATACGCCGACGACTGCACAATAATGGCAAGAGGCCCAGACCCACAGATCGATGAGCTCTGCAACAGAATTAACGGCTACCTCCCTTATCTCTCCAGTTTTTTCGCCTGACGAAAGCTGGCATTATCACCGACTAAATCTTCCGCGACCTTATTTACAACATGGACGTCCCAAATGTCGACCATTTTGAACATCCACGTCGATGGCACTACGCTACCGACTGTCCTACACCCCAAAATCTTGGGTGTGACGTTTGATCAGGATCTACATTTTGGTGAGCACGCAGCTGCAATTGTTCCGAAAATACAGAGCCGTAATAAAATCCTCAAATCCCTTGCTGGCAGTACCTGGGGAAAAGATAAAGAAACGCTCATTACTACATACAAGGCAATTGGCCAGCCGTTTACGTGCTACGCGTCACCCATATGGTCGCCAAGCCTAAAAACTACCCACTGGAAGAAGCTACAGGCCTGCCAAAATACTGCTCTCAGAATCGTAACGGGCTGTCTTCTTATGCCCCCAGAACACCATCTACATAATGAGGCGAGAATACTCCCCATCAGGGAGAGAAATGAGATGCTAACCACACAGTTCCTGTTGAATACCCAGAAACCTGGGCATCCGAACAGGCAGCTGATTGATGAGCCAACACCGCCTAGGGGCTTAAGGAGTCACCTCCGTAAGCATTTTGAGGAAATACGGCACCTGAGAACCCAGCCGTATGAAGCAAAAAAACAGAAGCAGGTCCTTGGTGAACCCCACAAACAGGCTTCGGACCTTTATGCCGGGAATTGCCCGGTGAATCCAGTACTCAAAGAAAAGTACCCAAAACTTGTGGAAGAGGAACGCATACTCTACAGGGAAACGTGTGTCACTCTTGCTCAACTTCGTTGTGGATACTGTAACAGGTTAAACTCTTACCTATCCAGAATTAACCCCGACATACAAAATGTATGCCCTGCTTGCAATGTGTCTCCACATGACACCAACCATCTCTTTAATTGTAATGTGGAACCAACGCCTCTAACACCCCTTTCATTATGGCCATCCCTGTTGAAACAGCAAGTTTCCTTGGACTCCCGTTAGAGGATATTGATGACAATTTGTGATCGGTCGCTGCTGTTAGGTGGGGTGAAGCACTGCTACAACAACAGCAACAACAACAGGAACAACAATACACAATGCGCTTTACTCTTGAGATGTTACATATCATAAGCACACTGACAAACATTAGTCTTAACTACAAAGCTGACACTATAAACTACGCTCACTTATACAAACACTTAGTTACATACAGCTCCACGTCACACGGTGCAGACGTGTTAAAAATGTATGTAAATTAAATATTGTTTTTTGTAGAAAAATATTTTTGAAAAAAATTTTTGTTAATTTTGATTTTTAATTTGTTAATGTTTTTTATATTGTCGCCCTGAAGACGATTACCGTTGAGTGACCGAAATATAAAAAAAGGTTGAAAAACAAAATTTGTGGTTTTATTCTCCCTGGACCTAAAGGAGGAAAAATAAAATAAATTTAAAGAACAAAAAGGTCGCCAGAAACACTATAATTATTTACAAGATCATTAGAAATACTGGCAGGCCACAAGCCGGGATCATCACCACAAGCTAAATTGCTACAAATTTCAGATGATGACGGGAAATTGCTTACAGGTTACTCAGAAGTACTTTTTCCGGTTTCACTGTACTCTCCTTCTGAAGAAAATACATCTATTTGTTCAGATACGTCCATATCTTCTTGATTTAAAGCTGCGTCTGTTCAGGCTTCGTCAACATTTTCTTGACATTCCGTTTCTTCATTTTCTGACTTATTTAAAAATTTCTTTAGGGAAGCCGCCAATTGCTCCTTCTGCCCCCTTTTTCTCGTTTTCGCTGTCGTGATTGCGCTCCGGAAAGCTTTTTCTTTTTCTGCGGTTCCTAAAATTATTTGTACCCATTAAATATTTATTTTAAATTAATCTAAGTACCTACAAAAGAAACTGTAATCAAAATAATAATGCATGGGTATTTAATATAACAGCATCCACCCTGCAGCGAAAATGGGAGACAGTCCCATATAGAAACAGTTTCGCTCTACAGGTTTAATGATTACCTATGAACTGGTGCTAGTAGGATGCATAGCGAGGAAGTTGGTAGCCACCGTTGTACTAACAGCGCTAAACTTTGAGCTATTTGTATTTAAATTGATAAATCGAAGGTTACGACTATTTTAGAGGCACCTAGGACTGACCTAGTTAAGAACGCGTTCAAAAGGTCTGCAGCCAATTGTCATTTCGTAGGACATCACAAAGTTAAAAGTACTAATACTGTCTTTCAATGAGATAGTTCTGGGATGAGTTTGGGGATTCTTTTGTAAATTTATTATAGAATAGTCTTCTATAATTTATGGAAAAGTTATCTATTCTTAATAGAAAAGTTATCGATTTTTTATATTGTTATTTTAAAGATTCCTTATCAGACCGATAACTGGACGATTCGTAATTGTTAATAAGCCGATAATAAAACAATATAATGTCAGCATCAGTTGTTTCCGATGAGAACGACGAATCTCTTCTCAAAAAGCCCAAAATTATTTGTTTTTGATAACATTTTCTCTGTCGTGGTCTAACTTAAACCCCCGGGCGAGTTCTATTTAATTTAAAAACATTAGGTTTTTGGACGTAGGTAAGCTAATATGTTTACAAATCGAACTTCACGAGTACTTGGTACTCACTCCTTTTTTTATACTCAGTTGAGCAAAGCTCACAGAGGATATTAATTTTGTTCGCGTAACTGTATATTGTGACGGCATAAAATAATCGAGATAGATAACTTCCATATATCCAAATGATCAGGGAGAAAAGAAAATCATTTAGCCATGTCCGTCCGTCGGTAAACACGAGATATCTTATTGAAATTTTGTACGTAGGTTCCTTGACACTCATCTCCGGAACCTACTTAAATTGAGCGAAATCGGAAAATAACGCCCCTTTTTCATATACATAAAACTTACAAAAAGGGGAGTGGCACTGCCCACTTCTGACAAAATGAATTTTTAAATTATTGGTCATAAAACAAAAACGGTTAAAGCTGTAGACACAAAACTCGGCAAATTGTTAACCTTTATAACAGGGAATAAGCCGGGGAAAAAATTATCAGAATCTGTGAAGGAGCACGCCCACTTTTATATAATTTAAATGGACCGTCGCACAGTGGCGCCTTTTGAGTTTTTTCTTTGCAAAAATCATAACTTTTGAACCAATGAAGATATTTAAAAAATTTAAAATGCAACTGAAAGCTAACTATTTGGAGTTTTTTACTGTTTTCACACAGAAACTTAATGATCTCATTTCACCTGCTAATGAAATCGTAAATTTTTTGCTTTCACACAGAAGTAACTGCTCGATTAGTATGAAGGATGAGACAGACAATCATGGCGGAACGATACAAGGTGGGAGCATGGTGACATTCCTACAAACAAAAAAAATTCCATGTACTTGTAAATTCGATGGACAAATGTCAAAATCGTACTGCGCCGGTAGTTGATGTATCAAATCAAATAAAAAAGGTTATAAACAGCTGTTCGATGCGGCCACCTTGTATCGTTCCGCCATGCAGACAATGACATTTGCTTTGACAAATGACATTTTTAAGCACTGAACACACCAAAAACTAAGAAGCGGAAACGGAAGCGGAACGCTACCAACAGAGTTGCACTGTGCTTTTGACTTCATTAGGCATTCGATTAGCTACTAATGAAATAATAATAGATTCGAATTTTGTAGGGAAGATTGTGCTCAATAAGCGTCTTAATGTAGAAAAATGCCTTTATTATTCAATAAGCCGTTTGTGTGAAAATAGCATTATTGTGCGAAGCCTTAGGATGTCACAGATACAGGGTGCTTCAAAAAAATACGTCAAAATCGAAAATGTTTAGAAAAATCCAAAAACAAAATGTTTTTAGTAAAAAATAAAAAAAATAAAATGAGATTTGTCTTATAATGACGTATTTAAGCATTAAATAAGATAAACTAATGATTTTGATAAGATAGCGTGGCACTGCCCACTTATGATAAAAAGTTGTATCTAAGTAGTCACGTAATCAATAACTACCAAAATCGATAGACGTATTGTTTCTTTTAAGTGGCAATACTCTTATAAAACTCAAATGTCCGTTTTTGGTGTCACAAAAACAAGGTGCTTCAAAATTCATCGTAAAATTTTACATGTTTTTTTTTAATTTACAAGCCAAATATGTATTTTATTAATAACTAAAAGTTATTGAAAGTGGTTCAATGAAATTTTATTTGAGCTAAAGATTAAACAGCGAACGAATTTTGGAAAAGGGGAGTGGCACTGCCAATTTATGCTAAAAACTTTTCTCTTAGTAACCGCTTTACCAATTTGTACCAAACTCGACAGATGTATTGATTTCTATAAAAATTTAATACTCGTTTGAAGGCGAAATGATTAAGTTTTAAAATAAGTTCGATAAATTTTAGAGAAATGCAATAACGAAAAGTATATATTTATAAATTACTAAATTAATTAGTTCTTTTATTTGAAATAAAAAATTAACTTTTATATAGATATCTTATTTTTAAATAAAGTAACAAAATTGATTAGTAAATCTCTTTTTCATTGTTGTGATAAGAATTGAGAAACTTATTTTATCTTAACATAGTCATCGTCAGTGGAACATATATCTAACAAAGCAACCATTTCTGAGCTATCCGCATCTGTAAGATCTTTTTGTGTTCTTACATACCTCATAGATGATATGACTGGATCAGAAGGGATAGCTAACATGTTGAAAAGGTCTTCGTTTTGTCTAACTCGTGATACTTTGCAGGTGTTCATACATCTATATCTTTTGTAGTCCTTGTTCTTAGATTCTTGAGCTTCTTCAGACAATTCTCCTAATGGTAAGCACTGGTACTCTATTAAATCTTTTCCATGTGCTAAAATTTTATGTACCGTTGGTGTAAGTTTCTTCTCAGGATACTTTTGATGCAGCAACTCTGTAGTTTTAGATGCATATTCTCCAAATTTGGATCTATTAGCTGGTTCATGGCAGTTTAAAATATTTAAAATTACTCCCAATCTTTTCACAATATCTCTATCAACTCCTGTTATGCGAGCAGTCACTTATCGTTTTCAAAAAATCTTCTTGAGGGGTCGCCATCATTTCTATTTCCGTGTCCATACTTTGGACTGTCAACTCTAAGGTCAATCTCTTTATAGAATGCATCCTGAATTATTTTTTTTCTCCTTACATGTTGTATTGTCGTCGAAAACTTCTCCTTGTTGTGGTAGTGTATAAGCCAGCTTCAAAACAAATTCCATACATCTTATCCTAGCATGCAAAGGATATATTCCATACTCATTATTTAGTTCGTCAGTTATTGAATCATCAAGATTTTGAAAGTCCTTTTGGCTCTTCTTACAAATTGGACATTTCATTGTAGATGTCGTATTTGTTATTAAACTTTTCCATAGACCATTGTTAGAAGAAAATCATGCTTTATTGTAATGACATTCCCCTCTTCAATTTCAATTATTGTTGGTTCTAATTTGGCAATTTGATTTTTTATATCACTCACTGTAGGTTTTATGAGTTCCGAAGACTCCTTATCGTATTTAAATAATATCGGGCGGCACAATATAGTTGATGACGGACGTGATTTTTCCAATATTCTGAAGCTTCATCTTTTAGTCGTAACGGAACAATAGAAGCCATAAACATATTACTATCTGTAATTGTTTCATCGTCTACGTTTATTCTTTGTTTATATGCGCTTTGTCCTGATGATCCATCACAGCCCCACTTAGTTATCAATGCTAGTTCCTTTGGCAGTGATTTCAACTTTTCTTCAGTAAAACTTTGAAGTAGTCGTGTAGACGTATGATCCATTAGGTTTTGTAGCTCAATTTCAGCTGATACTTCGGTTATTTTGCGACTTAGAGGAACTGCTTCTTTCTTGGCTTGAGTAATTTTGTTGTATCCAGGTAAAATATCGGCATTACGTTGCAATAATGACTTACGCAATATAATATATTTTGTCTTCGTTAAACCGAGATCTATAAACAGCGCCAAAGCTTCTTCGGGAGTGTTGTAGCGCACTACCCTAAGAATTTCCCACTGGGGTATTCGAGTATCGAATGAACACGGTAATCTGATGCTAGCCTCTAAAGGCAAGATGTTAATAAACATTTACAGACGTTTCCACGTACATGTTCATAATGATACCATTAAATCCAGCGAGCGAGTCACCTTTATGCACATTTGCTTATGGCCTCTATTTGTTTTTAAAATTGCATTCCGATGTCTAGCAACAACTTGCTTGTGGACCGCTACCTGGCACAGAATAAATCGATGCTAGGCAATTAATGAAGCCTAATTTGAAGCTGACTAGAAAAACAAGAGTTAGTTCCTGATAAGCAATGAAAGTAAAAAGCCGCTCCGGTTATGACTAGCGCGGTAGAAAACTCGAGTGATAAGATGAAGTGTGCTTTTGCATTTTTTTTCTGCTGTGTGATGCACTGTTTATTATGATGATTGCTTGTGATTTGTCAATTTAATTGATTGACTTTTAGCAAAAAAAAACTTAAATGCGCTAACGAAAGGAGCGTGCATATAAAAACATAAAAGCAATTACTGCAGTGTATGACGACGATAAATACAATAAAATTATTAACTTGCACCTTCACACAAACTTAGATAATGTGAAGTGTAGGCAGTTGCCCTTTACCGCGGAATTGACCGGACTATAAAAGAAAAACCTTATTATTTAATTTATCGGCCGGCCATAAATCTAATTAAAACTTTAATCGAACTTAAATAAAAGGTGCAGTGCAACAACAGCTAACTCAACTTCTTTTTTTTTTAATACGAAGCCTTAGCTGAGAAAGTGCAAAATATATACATATACGTTCATGTGTAGCATATGCACCAAATTATGGAAACATAAATGTCCAATAAAAACTGTGAATAGAGTTCGTGCATTTAAAGCAGCCAAACGGGCTGAAATCCAGCCGTCTTTAAACAGCTAATCAAAACGTCGATTTGCGATAAGAATCTCCTTGAGCTTAACACGAAACTTATTGGCATTTCATCAATACGTCTGAGAGGGTAAAAGATAACCAGCTTTGCTATGAATGCTGGCAGACATGCGATGTGACCAAAACATCGGACTTTAAGTACCGATAATATCCCCAGAGGGGTATCATTTATGCTGATTTGATAGATTATCATAGGACCGTAGGCGTATTTTTGTTGCTAGTATATACATAAATATGATTAATGCCTCAGTGCAATTTTGTTAAAACGTACATAGCTAGTAGTAATTATGTACTAACATTTGAAAGTTTGATTATTTCCATTGAGCAGAAGTTTATTTGCTATAGCATTCCGTTATGGTGATTTCAATGATTGGTTTTACGTTTCTTGCACCTAAATTTGTATACATTAAAAGTCAATTAATTGAGTTATGCAATATTGCATACATAATAATGTAGTAAAGTATTTCAAATTTTATATATAAATTCGTATGTAAGAATTATTTCAAATTCGTGGATATTCGCGAGATATAGTTTCAGGCGCGTTAACGCGCATCCTCATACATCTCTGGTTATCAGTGCGTGAGCAAACCATTTGATGTGCGTATACATGTATGTATGTGATGTACACAGGTATAATTTGGGTCTAGCTATTTAGCTATCGAACCCCTGGTTCGAATTAATTATGATTATTCAACTACACGCATGTTTGATTATAGCATGAACCTATCGCGTTTGCAACCTCGTCGTCGCTGGTACCAACGTCGCATCGATGGTGTAGCCGAGTAAGCATGTAAGTAAATCCGTTTACATTCTATTTTACATATATATGCAAATGTTTTATGCCATTTTTTTTTGTAAGTTCAAGAGGATATTATTTTCAATAGCCTCTTTATCTAAAATTTTCAATCCTTGGGTTTTAACCACGATCTCCAAGATATTACCATTACATTGATATGCGCATTTGATCGCATGTGTATGTCGATTTAAAAATCGCAAGTGTTCGGCCTGAGTGCGTCGTAAACCGGCAATGGGTACGCGCACAAGGGTCGATCTCGGAGTTGGTGTGATGGTTCACTCAGAATAAAATAAAGAACACAAGAGGAATTCCTCGTTATAAAATAATGATTAATTAGAAAGTAAAAGGAAAATATACAATCGGTATAATGTTACCTTAATGTCTAAATTGACGATGGTGATCCTGGGCGTTGTGAACTGCTTGCTGTCGATCATAAAAAAAAGGCCGGTTATCCCGTTGGTGACAACCGCTAAGCGGCGAAAAAGTCCTCTGGTATTAAGGAGGGGGAAAAAGCCACACACACAACCACCCCCACATATACGTGCATGGGTGCTGACAACCTGCACACACACGTGCATGTGTATGAAACGCATGCACACAAATGCGACGTGAGTGTGGGTGGCTGGAAATATTATTAAAACGTTAGGGAGGGGCGCCGTCAATCAGGTAAAAGTTAGGCATTGGGCCTAAACATGCAGCCCCCTTGCGGTACGCAACCTCACAGTCCGCCAAGGATCACCGACGGTGAAGAAGAGAGAAAAAAATAAAAAACATAACTAATTATATCTAACTTAACAAACCGACGGCCAGGCTGCCGGCTTGACGGCACGCAAGGTGGTTTGCGTAGTGCGCGAGCTTGGTTGCTGCTGCCTCGGTCATTCGCCACTTTCCCGTCATGGTTAGAGGCCTGAGCCATGGTTGCCTATAACTAGGGATTGCGAAAAGAAGTAAGAAGATATATGTGTGTATTTCTTGCCGTTTATAACAAATTCATTGGAAATGAACAAGCATAGAATTTTGTATGAAGAAAATTCAATAAAAATAACGTATTGTAATGATAAATGATTGTAAACGCACACCTCCATTGTGAATTCATACAAGTGGCAAATGTTTGATAGAACGTTCACAATAGTGAACAGCTTCAATCACCTGTTCAATCGCTGTTCGAATACTTAAATCATTAGCTTAACAGTGGTTTTCAAACATTTTTGTAGACGACTGGTATATTGCTTTATTTAAATAATTTAAAATGCCTGCATAGCTGGTTACTCAAATTTAATCCATAAACTTGATTTTAGAAATGAGTATTAATATGTAGTCTGATTTTCTGTATACAAATTTAAAAAAAAAGCTGATTTGAAACAAATGTGCAATTCATGGCACTTCAATTTAATAACGGCGAACAAAAGAAAAACAAACCTTTCTTCCATTCTCTGGCCATTCGCGACAGCCGTTCTCCCTGTCAGCTATAATTTGACACGTAGGTATGGCAATGGAGGGATAGAAAGATTTTTCACTTGTACGAATTCACAATGCACGCCTCTTGCAACTGTGTACAACAGAAATTCAATAAAATAAAAATGGATAAAAAGTGTAAAAATTCATGTATTTCGGTCGTTACCGAACATTTTGCTGTTAGGCCTTCGTTGTGCCCGAGAGTACCCAACCGAAGATGGTACTCTGAGCTAACAAAGGGCCAAACGTGGTGGGCAGAATCCCTGGGAGTATTATCTCCGCATATACATCTGTGCCTAGGACGACGCGGATGAGTAGAACTGCGGATCCGCCAGACGAAGATGTGCGTACGGGGCTGCGATGGCACTGTCGATGCTGGTTGTGGGTGTCATGCGCCGAAAATTGGATACGACCGCAGCATGGGTCGCAATTATTTTGTTTTGGCCGTGTCTTACTCTGATTCGTAGTAGGCATCCTGCTTGCCCGCCAATGTTGCTGGCAGGGAGTTGGAGCTCCTGGGCGAGCTCATCTGCTATCATGGTGGTGGGGGAGCATCCGTCAATTAAAGCACGGACGAGATGTAGCCGACCCCCCGATTCTATCTTCACGACCGCGGTGGGTGTGATCGCTACCGTTGGTATCATGGTGGCGGTGGCAGCTGAATGCGGGGCTAGGAGCCCTGCCCGGAAGGCGGACACGGTGGTGAGCTGCAGCGAGTTGGATCCGTGACTGCGATCTCGTGGCTGATGATGGGTGTGATGTCGTTGTTGCAGGCGAAGAGGCCTTGTCTCCGCTCTGCGGTCGCGCGGTTGTTGTCTTCTTTGAGGGTCCTTGGTTTGCCGGAGAAGAGACCGAGTCTCCGCTCGGCCGTCACGAATATGGCGCTGGACTTTCGATGTGTTGTGCTGGAGCCGCTTCTTCCCATGCTGCAAAAGCGGTCGAAACGATTTGGCTGCTGGTGTTGTGTTCGGGCGAGGAGACCAAGTCTCCGCTCCGGTTCGGTGGATTCGAGCTGGACGAAGAGGCCCAGTCTCCGTTCCAGCATCTGACGCATATAATGATATGGAGTCGTCGATCCGCTCACGTGGGAACTCCAGCTCCTCCTCAACTTGTACACTCCATGGCTTGGAGCGGGCTTCGAGGAGTAGCTGTTCCTCTTCATCAATTGAGGAGATGTGTAGCATGGTGTGGTGTTTTCCGCCACATTTTTTGCATCTTCCTTGGCTCGGGCACGCGTTAGAGCGGTGATCTAGTGCCAAGCAATTTCCGCAGTGGCTCCCACGGATCGCTACGTAGAGCCGCCCCTCGGGTTTTTTGGCCCGAAATATAGGGCACAAGCGTATGGGGTGTCGTTTAAAACAGACTCGGCATTCCAGTGAATAACGCGTTGCGTTCTCGGCGGCATTCCGTTGCATAGCAGCAAAACGACCCATTTTTCTGAAAGGAATGCAATGGGTATGAATAGGTCGGGTCCTTAACGAAGTGCAGGGGCGAGTGGTCCCGAATTGTATTACTGAGATTTGTGAAATTTTATTAGCGCGTGCGTAAGCGGAAAAACATCTGTCGCTGCATAAAAAAAATATTCATATTTGACGCGCATTATGTGCATGGCCTCTTCCCCCGCACGTTATGTGCCTGGGTCTTTAGTGCCTTATTTTGTTTATTTCGTGTCACCCGGTAGCGGTTTAGTTAGCCACGGGCACACTAGTGCTGCAGAAAAATTAGCATTTACGATTTTCTGTTCGCACATTCTGGTACCGAACCGGGTAGAAAGTGTATAGCGTGGGTTCTTCTGAGTCGCTGTTATTTGTGTTGTTGGTGCTAAAAACCAACAACTTTCCTGCCCGCCACAAAAAAAAATGTTTGGACAGCAAAATTGTATGCTATATAAAGAAAAAATAAAAAATCTTCGTTTTGGACGAAGAGAAAAATTTGTAGAATGAATAATTTTTTCTTATTTCGCTTATTTCTTCAACTTTTCCCCAATTACGCTTGTAGTCCTGTTTTATTGATGGCCTTTAGCAAACGACACGGTTCCCGAAGGGTATTTGGCTCCGATACCGATTTTCCAGAAACGGGTTTTTGGGTATCCGTTTGCCTCTTTTTAGGCATCCCTAATATAATGTACATTTAAAAACTCGGCATATATACGTACATACGTTGGTATAAGTATATGGACAGTCAGTGCACGGACTCTACCGCATTGGTAGATTTACCAACCTTTTGACCCATTTTCATTTTCTAGTACCTCTACCACCAAAAAACCCAAAAACTGCCAATAGTTCAGTATTTTCGCATTTAAAACAAATACTGCGCTCATTTGGTACATGTGCTTAATTGCCGAGTATATCTAACTAACATTTAGAGGTGACACTAACCAATTTTGAAAAAATTTGTGTACAGATTATGAGATAAATGTTGCAAATGAGTTCGCAAACATCTCCCTACACTACTTTCATCAGTTCTTGTGATTAAATTTGAACGAAAGTCCACGTTTTAAGTACATACAATGCCAAAAAAGTGAGTATTATATTGACATAAGCTATTTATATACCAACTAGCCTTTACCCGCGGCCCCGTCCGCAAGGAGAAAATTAAATATATGGGATATTCACGTTAGCCTGCTTATCAAGTTATCTGTTTAAAAAGATGTTTCTGTCCAATACATTTTATTTTTGTAATTGAGTAAAAAAAGAACTAAATGAGCTGATAACCTGACAGGATCCCCAAATAATCCCGAAATTATCCAGAAAAATCCACGAAATGACCCCGACGCTATCGCGGACAGATCCCGAAAACCATTTAGAAATGCCACGGAAGGGTCTCCAAAAGTTCCCGGAATAGTCCCAAAAAACCCGAAATGACAACGACACGATTCTAGACTTATCCAGAGAACCACAAAGAAATGATGCCACCATCCAGAAAATATCTAGGAAGGGTCCTTAGGGGATCCACGACGGATCGCGAAAACCATACAGAAATGATTCCGGAAGGGTCCCAAAATGATCCCGTATTAGTCCCGAAAAAGTCCTGAAATGACCCCGACGGGATCCCAGACGGATTCCGAAAACTATCCAGAAATGATGCCGGAAAGGTCCTCAAATGATCCCCTAATAGTCCCGAAATGACCCTGACGGGATCTCGAACGGACTCCTAAATGACCCTGACGGGATCCCGGACAGATCTCGAAATCCATCCAGAAATGATCTTGGAAACCCAAAATAATCCCGAAACAATATCTGAAAAGTCCAGAAATTACTCCGACGGGATCCCTCACGGATCCCAAAAACTATCCAGAAATGATGCCGGAATGTCCTCAAAAGATCCCCTAATAGTCCCGAAATGACCGAAAACCATCCAGAAATTATGCCGGAAGGGACCCCAAATTATCCCGAATACCATACAGAAATGATGCCGGAAAATACCCCAAATGATCCCCAAATAGTCCCAAAAAAGTTCCGAAATGACCCGGAAGGGATCCCGGACGGATCCCGAAAACCATCCAGAAATTATGCCGAAAGGGTCCCCTAATGATCCGATACCAGTCGATAAAAATTCCCGAAATAACCCCGACGGGATGCCGGACGGATCCTCAAAATCATATAGAAATGATGCCGGAAGGTACCCCAAAGGATCCCGAAATAGTTCCGTAATGAACCTGACGGGATCCCGGACGGATCCCGAAATCCATCTAGAAATGATGCCGGAAGGTACCCCAAATGATCCCGAAATAGTCTCGAAATGACCCCGACGGGATCCCGGACGGATCCCGAACACCATACAGAAATGATGCCGAAAGCGTCCCCAAATGATCCCGTATTAGTCGAGAAAAAGTCCCGAAATGAACCCGACTGGTTCCCGGACGGATCCCGAAAAGCATCCAGATATGATGCCGAAAGGGTCCCCAAATGATCCCGTATAAGTCGAGAAAAAGTCCCGAAATGACCAAGACGGGATCCCGGACGGATCCCGAAAACCATCCAGAAATGATGCCGAAAGCGTCCCCAAATGATCCCGTATTAGTCGAGAAAAAGTCCCGAAATGACCCCAACGGGTTCCCGGACGGATCCCGAAAAGCATCCAGATATGATGCCGAAAGGGTCGCCAAATGATCCCGTATTAGTCGAGAAAAAATCCCGAAATAACCCCGACGGGATCCCGGACGGATCCTCAAAATCATATAGAAATGGTGCCGGAAGGTAACCCAAATGATCCCAAAATAGTCCCGAAATGACCCTGAGTGGATCCTGGACGGATCCCGAAAACCATCTAGCAATGATGCCGGAAGGTACCTCAAATGAACCCGTATTAGTCGAGAAAAAGTCCCAAAATTACCCTGAAGGGATCCCGAACGGATCCCGAAAACCATACAGAAATGATGCCGAAAAGGTCCCCAAATGATCCCGTATAAGTCGAGAAAAAGTCCCGAAATGACCAAGACGGGATCCCGGACGGATCCCGAAAACCATCCAGAAATGATGCCGAAAGCGTCCCCAAATGATCCCGTATTAGCCGAGAAAAAGTCCCGAAATGACCCCGACGGGATCCCGGACGGATCCCGAAAACCATCTAGAAATGATGCCGGAAGGTACCCCAAATGATCCCGAAATAGTCCCGAAATGACCCCGACGGGATCCCGGACGGATCCCGAAAACCATCCAGAAATGATGCCGAAAGCGTCCCCAAATGACCCCGTATTAGTCGAGAAAAAGTCCCGAACTGACCCCGGCGGGTTCCGGACGGATCCCGAAAACCATCGAGAAATGATGCCGGAAGGGTCCCCAAATGATCCCGTATAAGTCGAGAAAAAGTCCCGAAATGACCAAGACGGGATACCGGACGGATCCCTAAAACCATCTAGCAATGATGCCGGAAGCTACCCCAAATGATCCCGTATTAGTCGAGAAAAAGTCCAAAAATGACCCCAACGGGATCCCTGAAGGATCCCGAAAACCATCTAGAAATGATGCCGCAAGGTACCTCAAAGGAACCCGTATTAGTCGAGAAAAAGTCCCAAAATGACCCTGAAGGGATCCCGAACGGATCCCGAAAACTATACACAAATGATCCCGGAAGGGTCCCAAAATAATCCCGGAATAGTCCCGAAAAAGTCCAGAAATGACCCCGGCGGGATCGCGGACGGATCCCGAAAACCATCCAGAAATGATGCCGGAAGGGTCCCCAAATGATCGCGAAATAGTCCCGAAATGATCCCGGAATAGTCCCGAAAATGTCCAGAAATGACCACGACGGGATCCCTAAAACCATCTAGAAATGATGCCGGAAGGTACCCCAAATGATCCCGAAATAGTCCCGAAATGACCCCGACGGGATCCCGGACGGATCCCGAAAACCATCCAGAAATGATGCCGAAAGCGTCCCCAAATGATCCCGTATTAGTCGAGAAAAAGTCCCGAAATGACCCCGACGGGATCCCGGACGGATCCCGAAAACCATCTAGAAATGATGCCGGAAGGTACCCCAAATGATCCCGAAATAGTCCCGAAATGACCCCGACGGGATCCCTGATGAATCCCGAAAACCATCTAGAAATGATGCCGCAAGGTACTTCAAAGGAACCCGTATTAGTCGAGAAAAAGTGCCAAAATGACCCTGAAGGGATCCCGAACGGATCCCGAAAACTATACACAAATGATCCCGGAAGGGTCCTAAAATAATCCCGGAATAGTCCCGAAAAAGTCCAGAAATGACCCCGGCGGGATCCCGGACGGATCCCGAAAACCATTTAGAAATGATGCCGAAAGGGTCCCCAAATGATCCCGTATTAGTCGAGAAAGGGCCCCGAAATGACCCTGAAGGGATCCGGACGGAACTCGGAAACCATCCAGAAATGATGCCGAAAGGGTCCTCAAATGATCCCGTATCAGTCGAGAAAAAGTCCAGAAATGACCCCGACGGGACCCGGACGGATCCCGAAAACCATCCAGAAATGATGCCGAAAGGCTCCCCAAATGATCCCGTCTTAGTCGAGAAAAAGTTCCGAAATGACCCCGACGGGATCCCGGACGGATCCCGAAAACCGTCCAGAAATGATGCCGGAAGGGTCCCCAAATGATCGCGAAATAGTCCCGAAATGATCCCGGAATAGTCCCGAAAATGTCCCAAAATAATCCCGACGGAATCCCGGACGGATCCCGAAAACTATACACAAATGATCCCGGAAGGGTCCCAAAATAATCCCGGAATAGTCCCGAAAAAGTCCAGAAATGACCCCGGCGGGATCGCGGACGGATCCCGAAAACCATCCAGAAATGATCCCTGAAGGGTCTCGAGATGACCCAAGCGGGATTACAAATAGGGTGAAGATAATTATAAAACCATGTTAATAAGGCAACAGGCGCGTTGGAGCGAATGAAGAGTTACAAAGAAACATACAGGTAAAGCTAATAAAAGCGTGCTAATAAAAGCAATTGAAGGAGGGCGGATGGCGGGAGGAGGAGAGTACCACTGATCGTTTTTCCAAAATTGTTTAGATCTCGATCTGTATGAGCCAGATACCAAAAATTATTGATTTTAGGACAAAATTTACATTGAGTTATAACAATTTATAGATTTTGTACGAGAGAGGAAAGGGGGGGGGGGTGTGTCACTGCCCACTTTGTAAGCCCTCGACTTATTTCACCCATTGAGTTTGTAATATTGGTGAAGGTCAGTATACGTAAAGTTATAATGTGTAAAAATTGTTAAAAAGTAATTATTCGAAGGGGTCGTGGGACCCCCTTCCCCCTTTCCATGTTCGAAAAAAATTTCGCCAGTAGCCTATTATCTATCTCCCAAATTTCATCAAAATCCGTGAAGCCGTTCTGGCGTGATTCAGTCGCAAAGACAAAAAAATATAATAATTAAATTATAACTGTTCCTAGGGGGCGGAGACCACGCCCCTTTTGAAAAATATATAGCTAGTAGATCCTTCTAGACTATTGGCTATATGTATGCCAAATTTCATACAAATCCGTCCAGCCGTTCTTGCGTGATTGAGTCACAAAGACAAACGTCTGGACAAACATCCAAACATCCAAACATCCAAACATCCAACATCAAACATCTAACATCCAAACTTTGCCATTTATAATATACTAGCCTTTACCCGCGGCCCCGTCCGCAAGGAGAAAATTAAATATATGGGATATTCACGTTAGCCTGCTTATCAAGTTATCTGTTTAAAAAGATGTTTCTGTCCAATACATTTTATTTTTGTAATTGAGTAAAAAAAGAACTAAATGAGCTGATAACCTGACAGGATCCCCAAATAATCCCGAAATTATCCAGAAAAATCCACGAAATGCGCTATCGCGGACAGATCCCGAAAACCATTTAGAAATGCCACGGAAGGGTCTCCAAAAGTTCCCGGAATAGTCCCAAAAAACCCGAAATGACAACGACACGATTCTAGACTTATCCAGAGAACCACAAAGAAATGATGCCACCATCCAGAAAATATCTAGGAAGGGTCCTTAGGGGATCCACGACGGATCGCGAAAACCATACAGAAATGATTCCGGAAGGGTCCCAAAATGATCCCGTATTAGTCCCGAAAAAGTCCTGAAATGACCCCGACGGGATCCCAGACGGATTCCGAAAACTATCCAGAAATGATGCCGGAAAGGTCCTCAAATGATCCCCTAATAGTCCCGAAATGACCCTGACGGGATCTCGAACGGACTCCTAAATGACCCTGACGGGATCCCGGACAGATCTCGAAATCCATCCAGAAATGATCTTGGAAACCCAAAATAATCCCGAAACAATATCTGAAAAGTCCAGAAATTACTCCGACGGGATCTCTCACGGATCCCAAAAACTATCCAGAAATGATGCCGGAATGTCCTCAAAAGATCCCCTAATAGTCCCGAAATGACCGAAAACCATCCAGAAATTATGCCGGAAGGGACCCCAAATTATCCCGAATACCATACAGAAATGATGCCGGAAAATACCCCAAATGATCCCCAAATAGTCCCAAAAAAGTTCCGAAATGACCCGGAAGGGATCCCGGACGGATCCCGAAAACCATCCAGAAATTATGCCGAAAGGGTCCCCTAATGATCCGATACCAGTCGATAAAAATTCCCGAAATAACCCCGACGGGATGCCGGACGGATCCTCAAAATCATATAGAAATGATGCCGGAAGGTACCCCAAAGGATCCCGAAATAGTTCCGTAATGAACCTGACGGGATCCCGGACGGATCCCGAAAACCATCTAGAAATGATGCCGGAAGGTACCCCAAATGATCCCGAAATAGTCTCGAAATGACCCCGACGGGATCCCGGACGGATCCCGAACACCATACAGAAATGATGCCGAAAGCGTCCCCAAATGATCCCGTATTAGTCGAGAAAAAGTCCCGAAATGAACCCGACTGGTTCCCGGACGGATCCCGAAAAGCATCCAGATATGATGCCGAAAGGGTCCCCAAATGATCCCGTATAAGTCGAGAAAAAGTCCCGAAATGACCAAGACGGGATCCCGGACGGATCCCGAAAACCATCCAGAAATGATGCCGAAAGCGTCCCCAAATGATCCCGTATTAGTCGAGAAAAAGTCCCGAAATGACCCCAACGGGTTCTCGGACGGATCCCGAAAAGCATCCAGATATGATGCCGAAAGGGTCGCCAAATGATCCCGTATTAGTCGAGAAAAAATCCCGAAATAACCCCGACGGGATCCCGGACGGATCCTCAAAATCATATAGAAATGGTGCCGGAAGGTAACCCAAATGATCCCAAAATAGTCCCGAAATGACCCTGATTGGATCCTGGACGGATCCCGAAAACCATCTAGCAATGATGCCGGAAGGTACCTCAAATGAACCCGTATTAGTCGAGAAAAAGTCCCAAAATTACCCTGAAGGGATCCCGAACGGATCCCGAAAACCATACAGAAATGATGCCGGAAAGGTCCCCAAATGATCCCGTATAAGTCGAGAAAAAGTCCCGAAATGACCAAGACGGGATCCCGGACGGATCCCGAAAACCATCCAGAAATGATGCCGAAAGCGTCCCCAAATGATCCCGTATTAGCCGAGAAAAAGTCCCGAAATGACCCCGACGGGATCCCGGACGGATCCCGAAAACCATCTAGAAATGATGCCGGAAGGTACCCCAAATGATCCCGAAATAGTCCCGAAATGACCCCGACGGGATCCCGGACGGATCCCGAAAACCATCCAGAAATGGTGCCGAAAGCGTCCCCAAATGATCCCGTATTAGTCGAGAAAAAGTCCCGAACTGACCCCGGCGGGTTCCGGACGGATCCCGAAAACCATCGAGAAATGATGCCGGAAGGGTCCCCAAATGATCCCGTATAAGTCGAGAAAAAGTCCCGAAATGACCAAGACGGGATACCGGACGGATCCCTAAAACCATCTAGCAATGATGCCGGAAGCTACCCCAAATGATCCCGTATTAGTCGAGAAAAAGTCCAAAAATGACCCCGACGGGATCCCTGAAGGATCCCGAAAACCATCTAGAAATGATGCCGCAAGGTACCTCAAAGGAACCCGTATTAGTCGAGAAAAAGTCCCAAAATGACCCTGAAGGGATCCCGAACGGATCCCGAAAACTATACACAAATGATCCCGGAAGGGTCCCAAAATAATCCCGGAATAGTCCCGAAAAAGTCCAGAAATGACCCCGGCGGGATCGCGGACGGATCCCGAAAACCATCCAGAAATGATGCCGGAAGGGTCCCCAAATGATCGCGAAATAGTCCCGAAATGATCCCGGAATAGTCCCGAAAATGTCCAGAAATGACCCCGACGGGATCCCTAAAACCATCTAGAAATGATGCCGGAAGGTACCCCAAATGATCCCGAAATAGTCCCGAAATGACCCCGACGGGATCCCGGACGGATCCCGAAAACCATCCAGAAATGATGCCGAAAGCGTCCCCAAATGATCCCGTATTAGTCGAGAAAAAGTCCCGAAATGACCAAGACGGGATCCCGGACGGATCCCGAAAACCATCCAGAAATGATGCCGAAAGCGTCCCCAAATGATCCCGTATTAGTCGAGAAAAAGTCCCGAAATGACCCCGACGGGATCCCGGACGGATCCCGAAAACCATCTAGAAATGATGCCGGAAGGTACCCCAAATGATCCCGAAATAGTCCCGAAATGACCCCGACGGGATCCCTGATGAATCCCGAAAACCATCTAGAAATGATGCCGCAAGGTACTTCAAAGGAACCCGTATTAGTCGAGAAAAAGTGCCAAAATGACCCTGAAGGGATCCCGAACGGATCCCGAAAACTATACACAAATGATCCCGGAAGGGTCCCAAAATAATCCCGGAATAGTCCCGAAAAAGTCCAGAAATGACCCCGGCGGGATCCCGGACGGATCCCGAAAACCATTTAGAAATGATGCCGAAAGGGTCCCCAAATGATCCCGTATTAGTCGAGAAAGGGCCCCGAAATGACCCTGAAGGGATCCGGACGGAACTCGGAAACCATCCAGAAATGATGCCGAAAGGGTCCTCAAATGATCCCGTATCAGTCGAGAAAAAGTCCAGAAATGACCCCGACGGGACCCGGACGGATCCCGAAAACCATCCAGAAATGATGCCGAAAGGCTCCCCAAATGATCCCGTCTTAGTCGAGAAAAAGTTCCGAAATGACCCCGACGGGATCCCGGACGGATCCCGAAAACCGTCCAGAAATGATGCCGGAAGGGTCCCCAAATGATCGCGAAATAGTCCCGAAATGATCCCGGAATAGTCCCGAAAATGTCCCAAAATAATCCCGACGGAATCCCGGACGGATCCCGAAAACTATACACAAATGATCCCGGAAGGGTCCCAAAATAATCCCGGAATAGTCCCGAAAAAGTCCAGAAATGACCCCGGCGGGATCGCGGACGGATCCCGAAAACCATCCAGAAATGATCCCTGAAGGGTCTCGAGATGACCCAAGCGGGATTACAAATAGGGTGAAGATAATTATAAAACCATGTTAATAAGGCAACAGGCGCGTTGTAGCGAATGAAGAGTTACAAAGAAACATACAGGTAAAGCTAATAAAAGCGTGCTAATAAAAGCAATTGAAGGAGGGCGGATGGCGGGAGGAGGAGAGTACCACTGATCGTTTTTCCAAAATTGTTTAGATCTCGATCTGTATGAGCCAGATACCAAAAATTATTGATTTTAGGACAAAATTTACATTGAGTTATAACAATTTATAGATTTTGTACGAGAGAGGAAAGGGGGGGGGGGGGGTGTGTCACTGCTCACTTTGTAAGCCCTCGACTTATTTCACCCATTGAGTTTGTAATATTGGTGAAGGTCAGTATACGTAAAGTTATAATGTGTAAAAATTGTTAAAAAGTAATTATTCGAAGGGGTCGTGGGACCCCCTTCCCTCTTTCCATGTTCGAAAAAAATTTCGCCAGTAGCCTATTATCTATCTCCCAAATTTCATCAAAATCCGTGAAGCCGTTCTGGCGTGATTCAGTCGCAAAGACAAAAAAATATAATAATTAAATTATAACTGTTCCTAGGGGGCGGAGACCACGCCCCTTTTGAAAAATATATAGCTAGTAGATCCTTCTAGACTATTGGCTATATGTATGCCAAATTTCATACAAATCCGTCCAGCCGTTCTTGCGTGATTGAGTCACAAAGACAAACGTCTGGACAAACATCCAAACATCCAAACATCCAAACATCCAAACATCTTAACATCCAAACTTTGCCATTTATAATATATATTAGATAGCCTTTACCCGCGGCCCCGTCCGCAAGGAGAAAATTAAATATATGGGATATTCACGTTAGCCTGCTTATCAAGTTATCTGTTTAAAAAGATGTTTCTGTCCAATACATTTTATTTTTGTAATTGAGTAAAAAAAGAACTAAATGAGCTGATAACCTGACAGGATCCCCAAATAATCCCGAAATTATCCAGAAAAATCCACGAAATGACCCCGACGCTATCGCGGACAGATCCCGAAAACCATTTAGAAATGCCACGGAAGGGTCTCCAAAAGTTCCCGGAATAGTCCCAAAAAACCCGAAATGACAACGACACGATTCTAGACTTATCCAGAGAACCACAAAGAAATGATGCCACCATCCAGAAAATATCTAGGAAGGGTCCTTAGGGGATCCACGACGGATCGCGAAAACCATACAGAAATGATTCCGGAAGGGTCCAAAAATGATCCCGTATTAGTCCCGAAAAAGTCCTGAAATGACCCCGACGGGATCCCAGACGGATTCCGAAAACTATCCAGAAATGATGCCGGAAAGGTCCTCAAATGATCCCCTAATAGTCCCGAAATGACCCTGACGGGATCTCGAACGGACTCCTAAATGACCCTGACGGGATCCCGGACAGATCTCGAAATCCATCCAGAAATGATCTTGGAAACCCAAAATAATCCCGAAACAATATCTGAAAAGTCCAGAAATTACTCCGACGGGATCCCTCACGGATCCCAAAAACTATCCAGAAATGATGCCGGAATGTCCTCAAAAGATCCCCTAATAGTCCCGAAATGACCGAAAACCATCCAGAAATTATGCCGGAAGGGACCCCAAATTATCCCGAATACCATACAGAAATGATGCCGGAAAATACCCCAAATGATCCCCAAATAGTCCCAAAAAAGTTCCGAAATGACCCGGAAGGGATCCCGGACGGATCCCGAAAACCATCCAGAAATTATGCCGAAAGGGTCCCCTAATGATCCGATACCAGTCGATAAAAATTCCCGAAATAACCCCGACGGGATGCCGGACGGATCCTCAAAATCATATAGAAATGATGCCGGAAGGTACCCCAAAGGATCCCGAAATAGTTCCGTAATGAACCTGACGGGATCCCGGACGGATCCCGAAAACCATCTAGAAATGATGCCGGAAGGTACCCCAAATGATCCCGAAATAGTCTCGAAATGACCCCGACGGGATCCCGGACGGATCCCGAACACCATACAGAAATGATGCCGAAAGCGTCCCCAAATGATCCCGTATTAGTCGAGAAAAAGTCCCGAAATGAACCCGACTGGTTCCCGGACGGATCCCGAAAAGCATCCAGATATGATGCCGAAAGGGTCCCCAAATGATCCCGTATAAGTCGAGAAAAAGTCCCGAAATGACCAAGACGGGATCCCGGACGGATCCCGAAAACCATCCAGAAATGATGCCGAAAGCGTCCCCAAATGATCCCGTATTAGTCGAGAAAAAGTCCCGAAATGACCCCAACGGGTTCCCGGACGGATCCCGAAAAGCATCCAGATATGATGCCGAAAGGGTCGCCAAATGATCCCGTATTAGTCGAGAAAAAATCCCGAAATAACCCCGACGGGATCCCGGACGGATCCTCAAAATCATATAGAAATGGTGCCGGAAGGTAACCCAAATGATCCCAAAATAGTCCCGAAATGACCCTGATTGGATCCTGGACGGATCCCGAAAACCATCTAGCAATGATGCCGGAAGGTACCTCAAATGAACCCGTATTAGTCGAGAAAAAGTCCCAAAATTACCCTGAAGGGATCCCGAACGGATCCCGAAAACCATACAGAAATGATGCCGAAAAGGTCCCCAAATGATCCCGTATAAGTCGAGAAAAAGTCCCGAAATGACCAAGACGGGATCCCGGACGGATCCCGAAAACCATCCAGAAATGATGCCGAAAGCGTCCCCAAATGATCCCGTATTAGCCGAGAAAAAGTCCCGAAATGACCCCGACGGGATCCCGGACGGATCCCGAAAACCATCTAGAAATGATGCCGGAAGGTACCCCAAATGATCCCGAAATAGTCCCGAAATGACCCCGACGGGATCCCGGACGGATCCCGAAAACCATCCAGAAATGATGCCGAAAGCGTCCCCAAATGATCCCGTATTAGTCGAGAAAAAGTCCCGAACTGACCCCGGCGGGTTCCGGACGGATCCCGAAAACCATCGAGAAATGATGCCGAAAGGGTCCCCAAATGATCCCGTATAAGTCGAGAAAAAGTCCCGAAATGACCAAGACGGGATACCGGACGGATCCCTAAAACCATCTAGCAATGATGCCGGAAGCTACCCCAAATGATCCCGTATTAGTCGAGAAAAAGTCCAAAAATGACCCCGACGGGATCCCTGAAGGATCCCGAAAACCATCTAGAAATGATGCCGCAAGGTACCTCAAAGGAACCCGTATTAGTCGAGAAAAAGTCCCAAAATGACCCTGAAGGGATCCCGAACGGATCCCGAAAACTATACACAAATGATCCCGGAAGGGTCCCAAAATAATCCCGGAATAGTCCCGAAAAAGTCCAGAAATGACCCCGGCGGGATCGCGGACGGATCCCGAAAATCATCCAGAAATGATGCCGGAAGGGTCCCCAAATGATCGCGAAATAGTCCCGAAATGATCCCGGAATAGTCCCGAAAATGTCCAGAAATGACCCCGACGGGATCCCTAAAACCATCTAGAAATGATGCCGGAAGGTACCCCAAATGATCCCGAAATAGTCCCGAAATGACCCCGACGGGATCCCGGACGGATCCCGAAAACCATCCAGAAATGATGCCGAAAGCGTCCCCAAATGATCCCGTATTAGTCGAGAAAAAGTCCCGAAATGACCAAGACGGGATCCCGGACGGATCCCGAAAACCATCCAGAAATGATGCCGAAAGCGTCCACAAATGATCCCGTATTAGTCGAGAAAAAGTCCCGAAATGACCCCGACGGGATCCCGGACGGATCCCGAAAACCATCTAGAAATGATGCCGGAAGGTACCCCAAATGATCCCGAAATAGTCCCGAAATGACCCCGACGGGATCCCTGATGAATCCCGAAAACCATCTAGAAATGATGCCGCAAGGTACTTCAAAGGAACCCGTATTAGTCGAGAAAAAGTGCCAAAATGACCCTGAAGGGATCCCGAACGGATCCCGAAAACTATACACAAATGATCCCGGAAGGGTCCCAAAATAATCCCGGAATAGTCCCGAAAAAGTCCAGAAATGACCCCGGCGGGATCCCGGACGGATCCCGAAAACCATTTAGAAATGATGCCGAAAGGGTCCCCAAATGATCCCGTATTAGTCGAGAAAGGGCCCCGAAATGACCCTGAAATGATCCGGACGGAACTCGGAAACCATCCAGAAATGATGCCGAAAGGGTCCTCAAATGATCCCGTATCAGTCGAGAAAAAGTCCAGAAATGACCGCGACGGGACCCGGACGGATCCCGAAAACCATCCAGAAATGATGCCGAAAGGCTCCCCAAATGATCCCGTCTTAGTCGAGAAAAAGTTCCGAAATGACCCCGACGGGATCCCGGACGGATCCCGAAAACCGTCCAGAAATGATGCCGGAAGGGTCCCCAAATGATCGCGAAATAGTCCCGAAATGATCCCGGAATAGTCCCGAAAATGTCCCAAAATAATCCCGACGGAATCCCGGACGGATCCCGAAAACTATACACAAATGAACCCGGAAGGGTCCCAAAATAATCCCGGAATAGTCCCGAAAAAGTCCAGAAATGACCCCGGCGGGATCGCGGACGGATCCCGAAAACCATCCAGAAATGATCCCTGAAGGGTCTCGAGATGACCCAAGCGGGATTACAAATAGGGTGAAGATAATTATAAAACCATGTTAATAAGGCAACAGGCGCGTTGGAGCGAATGAAGAGTTACAAAGAAACATACAGGTAAAGCTAATAAAAGCGTGCTAATAAAAGCAATTGAAGGAGGGCGGATGGCGGGAGGAGGAGAGTACCACTGATCGTTTTTCCAAAATTGTTTAGATCTCGATCTGTATGAGCCAGATACCAAAAATTATTGATTTTAGGACAAAATTTACATTGAGTTATAACAATTTATAGATTTTGTACGAGAGAGGAAAGGGGGGGGGGGGGGTGTGTCACTGCTCACTTTGTAAGCCCTCGACTTATTTCACCCATTGAGTTTGTAATATTGGTGAAGGTCAGTATACGTAAAGTTATAATGTGTAAAAATTGTTAAAAAGTAATTATTCGAAGGGGTCGTGGGACCCCCTTCCCCCTTTCCATGTTCGAAAAAAATTTCGCCAGTAGCCTATTATCTATCTCCCAAATTTCATCAAAATCCGTGAAGCCGTTCTGGCGTGATTCAGTCGCAAAGACAAAAAAATATAATAATTAAATTATAACTGTTCCTAGGGGGCGGAGACCACGCCCCTTTTGAAAAATATATAGCTAGTAGATCCTTCTAAACTATTGGCTATATGTATGCCAAATTTCATACAAATCCGTCCAGCCGTTCTTGCGTGATTGAGTCACAAAGACAAACGTCTGGACAAACATCCAAACATCCAAACATCCAAACATCCAAACATCTTAACATCCAAACTTTGCCATTTATAATATACTAGCCTTTACCCGCGGCCCCGTCCGCAAGGAGAAAATAAAATATATGTGCTATTCACGTTAGCCTGCTTATCAAGTTGTCTGTTTAAAAATTTTTTCTGTCAATGTATTTTATTTTTTAATACAGTAAAAAAAAGAACTAACTGAGCTGATGGGCACGCTTACATGAATAGTACAATACACTTTTTTCGAATTAAAAAAAATACATTTTTAAATTTAAATTAATTGATATGACAGAGGTGAAAGAATTACTACTCATAGAACAAAGGAGTGAAACTACAATTAGCTAAAACCAAAAAGAAGTTTTTAAATGAAAGCAGTGTTGCTTTTTCGGGTATTTAGTTGGTTAAAATATTACAAAAATTTTAATTATAGTTGTAATAGTTCGTTACAGGATTCATTTAAAAATAGAAGGAAAAAGCTGTGATATATTAAAGATAAAACATACCGAATTTTAATTACGAATAATTTGCCGTAAATCCACGGCCATGGGTGCTGAATTACCGGTTTCGAAGAGACCTAAAATGATCCCGGAAGTGTCCCTAAATGACACCAAATAGTCACGAAATGATGCCGACGGGATCCTGGACAAATCTCGAAAACTATCCAGAAATGATGCCGGAAGGGTCCCAAAATAATCCCGAAGTAGTCACGAAAAGTCCCGAAATGACCCTGACGGGATCCTGGACGGATCCCGAAAACCATCCAGATTTGATTCCTGAACGGTCCGCAAATGATCCCGATATAGTCCGAAAAAGTCCCGAAAAAACTCTGACGGGATCCCGGACAAATCCCGAAAATCACCCAGAAATTATCCCGGAGGAGTCCCAAAATGATTCCGAAATAGTAGTCACGAAAAAGGCCCGAAATGACCCTGACGGGATCCCGAAAACCATCCAGAAATGACTCTGGAGGGATCCCCAAATGATCCCGGAAAAGTCCACAAACCATCCAGAATTGATCTCTGAAGGTTCCGCAAATGATCCCGAAATAGTCCCGAAAGTCACGAAAAACTCAGACCCATCCCGAAAACCATGAAGAAATTATCCTGTAAGGGTCCCAAAATTACCCCGAAATAACTCCGACGGGATCCCGGACAGATCCCGAAAATCATCCAGAACTGAGCTCTGAAACGTCCGCAAATAATCCAGAAATAGTCCGGAAAAAGTCCCGAAAAAACTCTGTCGGGATCCCGGACAGATCCCGAAAATCACCCAGAAATTATGCCGGAGGGGTCCCAAAATGATTCCGAAATAGTCCCGAAAAAGTCCCGAAATGACCTTGAGGGGATCCCAGACCGACACCGAAAACCATCCAGAATTGATCTCTAAATGGTCCGCAATTTATCCCAGATAAAGGCGCGAAAAAACTACGAAGGGATCCCGAACAGATCCCGAAAATCATAGAGAAATTATTCCGGAAGGGTCCCAAAATGATCCCGAAATAGTCCCGAAAAGGCGCGAAATAACCCTGACGGGATCCCGGACGGATCCCTAAAACCACCCAGAAATGATCTTTAAGAGCAACTGACCCCGAAATAGTCGTGAAAAAGTCCCGAAATTACCCCGACGGGATCCCGAAAACCATCCAGAAATTATCCCTGAAGGATCCCCAAATGATCCAAGAACAGTCTCGAAATTCCCTGATATTTTCCCGAAAAAGTAAAAAAATAAACCCGACGGGATCTCGGACGGATCCCGAAAACGATCCAGAAATGATGCCGGAAGGGACCGCAAATGATCCCAAAAAATTCCCGAAATTCCCCCGATGGGATCCCGGACGGATCCCGGATCATGCAGAAATGATGCCGGGTGGTACCCCAAAATGATCCCGAAATATGCCAGAAATGACCCCGTCGGGATCCCGGACGGATCCCCAAAAGTATACAGAAATGATGCTGGAAGGTGAAATGATCCCCTTAAAGAAAGATGAAAAATGAAATGATCCCCTTATATTTCCGAAATGATCCTGACGGGATTCCCGACGGATCCCGGAAACTATCCAGAAATGATGCCGGAAAGGTTCCCAAGTTATCCCCAAATAGTCCCGAAATTACCCTGACGGTATCCCGGACGGATACCGAAAACCATCTAGAAAAGTGGCCGGAAGATACCCCAAATGATCCCGAAAAAGTCCTGAAATGATCCAGACGGGATCCCGGACGAATCCCGAAAACTATCCATCTGGGTACCCCAAATGATCCCGAAATAGTCCCGAAATGACCCCGCCGGAATCACGGGCGGATCCCGAAAAAGTCCTGAAATGACCCCGACGGGATCCCGTACGGATCCCGAAAATCATCCAGAAATGATGAAGGTAGGTACCCAAATGATCCCGAAATAGTCCCGAAATGATCCCGACGGGATCCCGGACGGATCCCGAAAACCAACCAGAAATGATGCCGGTAGGTACCCCAAATGGTCCCGATATGACCCCGTCGGGATCCCGAACGGATCCCTAAAACTATCCAGAAATGCTGCCGGAAAGGTCCCCAAATAACCCCCTAATAGTCCCGAAATTACGCCGACGGAATCCCGGACGGATCCGGAAACCATCCAGAAATGATGCCGGAGGAGACCCCAAATGATCCCGCTATAGTCCCAAAATGACCCCGACAGGGTCCCGGACGGATCCCGTAAACCATGCAGAAATGATGCCGGTAGGTACCCCAAATGGTCCCGATATGACCACGTCGGGATCCCGAACGGATCCCTAAAACTATCCAGAAATGATGCCGAAAGGGTCCCCAAATGATCCTGTATTAGTCGAGAAAAAGTTCCGAAATGACTCCGACGGGATCCCGGACGGATCCCGAAAACCATCTAGAATTGATACCGGAAGGTACCCCAAATGATGCCGAAATAGTCCCGAAATGACATCGACGGGATCCCGGACGGATCCCGAAAACCATCTAGAAATGATGTCGGAAGAGACCCCAAATGATCACGCAAAGGTCCCAAAATGACCCCGACAGGATCCCGGACGGATCCCGAAAACCATCCAGAAATGATGCCGGAGGAGACCCTAAATGATCCCGCTAAAGTCCCAAAATGACCCCGACAGGGTCCCGGACGGATCCCGTAAACCATCCAGAAATGATGCCGGAAGATACCCCAAATGATCCAGCAAAAGTCCCAAAATGACCCCGACAGGATCCCGGACGGATCTCGTAAACCATCCAGAAATGATGCCGGAAGAGACCCCAAATTATCCCGCAAAAGTCCCAAAATGACCCCGACAGGATCCCGGACGGATCCCGAAAACCATCCAGAAATGATGCCGGGAGAGACCCCAAATGATCCCGCAAAAGTCCCAAAATGACGCCGACAGGATCCCGGACGGATCCCGTAAACCATCCAGAAATGATGCCGGAAGAGAACCCAAATGTTCCCGCAAAAGGCCCAAAATGACCCCGACAGCATCCCGGACGGATCCCGTAAACCATCCAGAAATGATGCCGGAAGAGACCCCAAATGATCCCGCAAAAGTCCCAAAATGACCCCGACAGGGTACCGGACGGATCACGTAAACCATCCAGAAATTATGCCGGAAGAGACCCCAAATGATCCCGCAAAAGTCCCAAAATGACCCCGACAGGATCCCGGACGGATCCCGAAAACCATCCAGAAATGATGCCGGAAGAGACCCCAAATGATCCCGCAAAAGTCCCAAAATGACCCCGACAGGATCCCGGACGGATCCCGGAAACCATCCAGAAATGATGCCGATAGGGTCCCCAAATGATCCCGAAATGACACCAATGGGATCCCGGACGGATACCGAAAACCATCCAGAAATGATGCCGGCAGGTACCCCAAATTATCCCGAAATAGTCCCGAAATTACCCTGACGGGATCGCGGACGGATCCCGAAAACCATCCAGAAATGATGCCGATAGGGTCCCCAAATGATCCTGTATTAGTCGAGAAAAAATTCCGAAATGACTCCGACGGGATCCCGGACGGATCCCGAAAACCGTCTAGAATTGATACCGGAAGGTACCCCAAATGATGCCGAAATAGTCCCGAAATGACATCGACGGGATCCCGGACGGATCCCGTAAACCATCCAGAAATGATGCCGGAAGAGAACCCAAATGTTCCCGCAAAAGGCCCAAAATGACCCCGACAGCATCCCGGACGGATCCCGTAAACCATCCAGAAATGATGCCGGAAGAGACCCCAAATGATCCCGCAAAAGTCCCAAAATGACGCCGACAGGATCCCGGACGGATCCCGTAAACCATCCAGAAATGATGCCGGGAGAGACCCCAAATGATCCCGCAAAAGTCCCAAAATGACGCCGACAGGATCCCGGACGGATCCCGTAAACCATCCAGAAATGATGCCGGAGGAGACCCCAAATGATCCCGCTAAAGTCCCAAAATGACCCCGACAGGGTCCCGGACGGATCCCGTAAACCATCCAGAAAAGATGCCGGAAGAGACCCCAAATGATCCCGCAAAAGTCCCAAAATGACCCCGACAGAATCCCGGTCGGGTCCCGTAAACCATCCAGAAATGATACCGGAAGAGACCCCAAATGATCCCGCAAAAGTCCCATAATGACCCCGACAGGATCCCGGAGGGATCCCGAAAACCATCCAGAAATGATGCCGGAAGAGACCCCAAATGATCCCGCAAAAGTCCCAAAATGACCCCGACAGGATCCCGGACGGATCCCGTAAACCATCCAGAAATGATGCCGGAAGAGACCCCAAATGATCCCGCAAAAGTCCCAAAATGACGCCGACGGGATTCCGGACGGATCCCGTAAACCATCCAGAAATGATGCTGAAAGGTTCCCCAAATGATCCTGTATTAGTCGAGAAAAAGTTCCGAAATGACCCCGACGGGATCCCGGATGGATCCCGAAAACGATCTAGAAATGATGCCGGAAGGTACTCCAAATGATGCCGTAATAGTCCCGAAATGACATCGACGGGATCCCGGACGGATCCCGAAAACCATCCAGAAATGATGCCGGAAGAGACCCCAAATGATCCCGCAAAAGTCCCAAAATGACCCCGACAGGATCCCGGACGGATCCCGTAAACCATCCAGAAATGATGCCGGAGGATACCCCAAATGATCCCGCTAAAGCCCAAAATGACCCCGACAGGGTCCCGGACGGATCCCGTAAACCATCCAGAAATGATGCCGGAAGAGACCCCAAATGATCCCGCAAAACTCCCAAAATGACCCCGACAGGATCCCGGACGGATCCCGTAAACCATCCAGAAATGATGCCGGAGGATACCCCAAATGATCCCGCTAAAGTCCCAAAATGACCCCGACAGGATCCCGGACGGACCCCGTAAACCATCCAGAAATGATGCCGGAAGAGACCCCAAATGATCCCGCAAAAGTCCCAAAATGACCCCGACAGGATCCCGGTCGGATCCCGTAAACCATCCAGAAATGATACCGGAAGAGACCCCAAATGATCCCGCAAAAGTCCCAAAATGACCCCGACAGGATCCCGGACGGATCCCGAAAACCATCCAGAAATGATGCCGGAAGAGACCCCAAATGATCCCGCAAAAGTCCCAAAATGACCCCGACAGGATCCCGGACGGATCCCGTAAACCATCCAGAAATGATGCCGGAGGATACCCCAAATGATCCCGCTAAAGTCCCAAAATGACCCCGACAGGGTCCCGGACGGATCCCGTAAACCATCCAGAAGTGATGCCGGAAGAGACCCCAAATGATCCCGCAAAAGTCTCAAAATGACCCCGACAGGATCCTGGACGGATCCTGTAAACCATCCAGAAATGATCCCGCAAAAGTCCCAAAATGACCCCGACAGGATCCCGGACGGATCCCGAAAACCATCCAGAAATGATGCCGGAATGTACCCCAAATGATCCCGAAATGACACCGACGGGATCCCGGACGTATACCGAAAACCATCCAGAAATGATGCAGGCAGGTACCCCAAATTATCCCGAAATAGTCCCGAAATGACCCTGACGGGATCGCGGACGGATCTCGAAAACCATGCAGAAATGACGCCGGAAGATACCCCTAATGATCCCGAAATAGCCCCGAAATGGTCCCGACGGGATCCCGGACGGATCCCTAACACCATCCAGGAATGATTACGGAAAGGACCCAAACTGACCCCGAAAAAGTCCTGTAATGATCCCGGAAACCATCAAGAATTTATCTCTCGAAGGTACGCAAATGATCCCGAAAGTACCCCGACGGGATCCCGGACGGATCCCGAAAACCATCCAGAAATGATGCCGGAAGGGTCTCCAAATGATCGCGAAATAGTCCCGAAATTATTCCGGAATAGTCCCGAAAATGTCCCAAAATAACCCCGACGGGATCCCGGACGGATCCCGAAAACTATACAGAAATTAAAGGGTGTCACTGCTTACTTTGTAAGCCCTCGACTTATTTGACCCCTTGAGTCTGTGATATTGGTGAAGGCCAGTATACGTAAAGTTATAATGTGTAAAAATTATTGAAAAATAATTCCTCGAAGGGGTCGTGGGACCCCCACCCCTCTTTCCATGTTCGAAAAAAATTTCGCTAGTAGACCACTGTCTGTGTCCCAAATTTCATCAAAATCCGTGTACCCATTCTGGCGTGATTCAGTCGCAAAGACGAAAAAATATAATAATTAAATTATAACTGTTCCTAGGGGGCGGGGACCACGCCCCTTTTCAAAAATATATAGTTAGTAGATCCTTCTAGACTATTGGCTATATGTGTGCAAAATTTCATCCAAATCGGTCCAGCCGTTCTTGCGTGATTGAGTCACAAAGACAAACGTCTGGACAAACATCCAAACATCCAAACATCCAAACATCTTCACATCCAAACTTTGCCATTTATAATATATATTAGATTAGATATTAGATTTACATGTACTTTTATCTTGCTTAAATATTTTTAAAAGTGTTATTTCCGTGAAATGTGCTTTATTTATTTTGCAATAAATTATGAATTGTTTTGTACAAATATTCACTCTCGCTACTGTTTCCAAATAAAATCTACCAACATTCCTGTTAACGTTAAAGGTCCGCGCACTGGTACAAGCATACCAACGGCAATGATAAAACAAAAAAAAAAAAACGTATCCATACTTATATACGTGTATTCAATGGGAAATTCCGATGAATTGAAACAACGGAAAATACATGGAATGATTTTTTCCCTTTTTTTCATTCTGGATTACGGCGTGGCCTGGCATAAAACTATTCTCGTGTGTCTAGTAAAAAAAAAACGTCAAAAGTACTTGATATAGAGTCGCGCGTATAAAACTGCATATCAGGTAATGCCGATGATCAATATTATAAATTTACGAAATCCATAGAAGTATATTTATACCCCCTACAATAGTATACAGCAAAAAAAAAAAAAAAATTGGATTTAAAATACGCCCGCCCAGTATTTAGTGCAGTGGTGCTGCAAAGTTCTGCGTTATCATTTTGACCATTTGCATTGAAAAAATCGAATAGTTGGCCAGTAGCCATTGTATCCATGGAAGCCTTCTCTGAACTAACCACTGCATTCGCTGTAAGTATTTTAAACTTTTGCAAACCCATTATTTTTTCTTCTATTGTTCTATGCGTAATCAAACGGTATACGTTAACGACTTTCTTTTGGCCAATGCGATGTGCACGATCCATTGCTTGTAGATCTTTCATTGGATTCCAAGCGACAAATATAACCGTATCAGCACCTGTTAAGCTTAGGCCTAAATCACCCACCCAGCAATAGGACATCGATACTCGGATCAGTATTGAAATTGTTTACAATGTCCTGACGTAGTGATGCTGGTACACTGCCATCCAGATGCAAATATATAACAGAAGGCATATGCTTACGCAGCAAATCATGCTCAACTATACTTAACATAACATTCAGCTGAAAGAAAATTAATGCACGATGTTGACGTACCGATTCGGTTTGTACACCAATACCACAATCAAGCAGAATTTGTTTTAAAGGCGGCAATTTCGCTGAATGCTCTATATCATCCGAAGAGCCTTGTTGTTGCTGTAACTCTTGTGCAATCTTCATATATTCTGAATGCCTTGGCGTCAACACCAACTTCGGATGATTGCAAACGTTTTGTAAATAACGCAAATCATGAAAAATATGTGCTTTCTTACTAATATTATCATCTTCACGCATATTTTTTAAACAATCTTTCAAGTGTGTATTCAAATGTGTACGACTAAAATCTTCATATAAGCGTTCTTGTAATGGACCTAATTCACATAATAAATCTTATGTAATTTTCGGTGGTAAATCTGTTAACACATCCTCTTTAACACGGCGCAACAAGAACGGCAATCCTTGACGATGCAACGCCTCCATTGTCAAAACTCCTGCTTCTTGTTCTTTTGAAGAACTCGCGTGAAGCGAGTATAGGTATAAATTGTATAGTATAAATTGTTGTTCAGTACCCAAAAAATCCGGGCATTCGAAACTCAAAAAGTGACCAAAGTTCAAGTACATTATTTTGTCTTGGTGTGCCCGATAGGATGGGACGATGTTTGGCTTTAAGCATTTTAATTGCTTTTGAATTTTTTGTTTTACCATTTTTTATAATATGGCCCTCGTCCAGCATACAATAATTCCAATGTATTGTGCTAAAGAAATCTATATCCTTTCTATTGTATCGTATGGGGTCACGACTAAATTACATGGCCCAATATGGCAACGCAGCTTTTCACGTCCACTGGGTAAGTTCACATAATGTAATGGGCGTAAACCTTTTGATTTCTCTATTTCATAAACCCAATGACCGGTAAGTTTAGTGGGCAAATAACCAGGCTTGACAATGGCCCCGCTTTTCAACCAAACATTGATAGTGATCGCCAGCAAGTATGCAAATTGTTTGCAAAGTTTTACCTAAACCCATAGAATGCCATGCAAATTATATTTATTTCAGAACCACGGCCAATTAATACCAGCTTGCTGATATGAAAGTAATTCTACGGTTAATGGCACTGGTAGTTTATAGTCGGGTATACTCTTTGGCATGAAGAGGTAGTCAAGAAATTCACGATCACGTATCTTACGCTGCTGCAACTCTACCGATGGTATTTCGCTCTTAATTGATTTGCTACGCGAATCTAACGGCATTAGCTGTATAAGCTTTGCAAAACAATGTGTGGAGAGTAAACGTACGGATTCATCTGGATCGCTCATACAACCCAATAATGGCACAACCAGAAGCACAATATAGGGTACAATACGCAATTGCAACTTAAAAACTACACGTTCAATAGCTTCTATGGCACCTTGACGCTGTACCAAATTCTCGATTTTAACGAGCATAACGAGCAATATATCGAGCCCAAAATACATAGTGCGCACCAGATCGGTCGTGGCTAGCGCGGCAATACAACGAGCAACCATGTGACGAACCGCTTTCAGTGGATGTGCCATAAGAACCCCAAAATGTGGCAATAATTCAAATAAACGATTGATGACAACTTCCTTAGGCGTTGAATCATTTGCGACGTGTAAAAAATTAGGCGCTGCAATTTCAATTAACTGCAATGATGTTAATAAATCACTTGTCTGTGTCAAATCGATCGTTTTATAGAATAAAAATTCCACATTTGGATTAACGCTTGTGAATTGCCATTAGCAAATAAAATTTGTGCAGAGCTTAAAGAAGTAGTTTTATAGCAATTCATATTTAAGGGTAAAAAAGCCAATTAGAATGAAAAATAACGAGTATTCCACATTAAATGCTTCCGGCCTACAGTTGGTATTTGATGAACATACACACAAACTAAACTTACAGACTCTGCTTTTTTATTACAATAATAAAAAATCAAACATATAGTTAAAAAAAAGGACGCTAGGATAAGTAAGCTTTTTAGTTTTGAATTATATACAATTATTTATTCGAAAATTTGATGAAATAATGAAAGCGCATGCAAGACCCTTTTGAGTATCTATTATTGTACTATGTACTGATATTTTCTGGATTTTATTACTGTTCAAGTTTATTGTTTTTTTTTCTTAGAATTTGTAAGCACTTTGCATTGCAGCCACGTTCTTGGCACCTTAAAATGTTTGTCAATTTTATTTTTTATTATAATTTTTAAGACAATCCCTTCCAATGCAAATTTTCGGGCTTAATGACCTGCTGTAAAGCATAAAAAATGCTAAGAATCATGATGCAACAAGTTTGGCTAGGCCATGTAGTAGTACAAGGCCTATTGGTAATAACAGCCAGTATTGCTGAACTCGTTTTTATTGACTCTTTGGATTGTTTACTACCCCTTTGTTTTACATTCTGAATATTCGTTTGCGAAGATGACTACATATAAGCGTATCTTTAAATTGTATTAGAGTTTCAGCGCAATTTGTTTTAAAATAAACAATAAATTAACAATTAGTTTGAGTCAGTAGTAAAGCGTTATTAAATATGCTGAAGTTTTAAATAATTTTAGAACTTTGACAAAATATTTCCAAGGTAAATTTCGAATTCGGAATATTGTTTCGTAGCGGTTGAAAATAAATTAAACGCATTTTGGTAATTGTTGGGTGTTGATACCGGGTTTCGGTATCAGCCTTTGGCACACCGATTAACTTCTAATGCCCTAGTAGCGCCCTGTTAGCCAAGCAACAATCAACTCTTAAGGGACCTTTGAAGCTTATAGGAAAACACTCCCTCTGACTCTTTGAGTTCGTGTAAATGTATTTATGAATGCTGGGGATACATAAAGGGAAGAAACAGAACGCACCAAGTTGTGTTTTCTGCTCTTTGGAAGGGGTTGGTGTCTCAAAGAGCCTCTCATATCTGTCTTGAATGGACATGACTATCGTGCACTTGCGTGTTTTGACTGCATGGACGTTAACTTGTTAGTCACAGGAGTCAACAGTGATGAGTGTACGTTCGGGTAATTGTAATGCTAAATGCGAAATTGCGAATCTTGATGGTTTCTTAGGGGGTGTAATGGTATTCGGTGGCAGATAATGGATCTGCGGTAGGGGTCTGGTGTCCTCGCTCGGGGTGAGCTAGTGAATTGGGGTTTGATTTTGAAAATTAAAAATAAGTGTTTGGTGGCAGATGGAGATCTGCATTAGGTTGGTTGATTGGCCTTGTTTCGGTGAACGAGCGCTGGGTTTTGAAATTTTGAAAATTTAAAAAGATTATGGGCCGAGTGCCTTTGTTTTCTGTGGCAGACCGAGGGTCTGCGTAAAGGCTTTTCTGGTATACTCGTTATGGAATAACGAGTGAGTGGGATGGTTTGGGATATTTCGAAAGTAGGGAGGAACGGAGGGATTGTTAGGAAGGTTTTGAATTCCGATCGTAGAGATCTGGAAGCTCCGACAAAGTTCGTACCATTGTCGGAGTAGATGTTTTTCGGACATCCTCTTCTAGCGATAAAACGCGAAAAGGCTGCGAGGAAGCATGGGGTGCTCAGGTCACTAATGGCTTCTAGGTGGATGGCCTTAGTGGAGAAACAGACAAAGAGGCATACGTAGGCTTTGGACAGTCGACATCCCCTACCGCGGTAGCTTTTGATGTCGAAAAGCCCTGCGAAATCTACCCCGGTATTCGTGAACGCGCGGGTAAAAGTAGTTCGTTCGCAGGGAAGGGTACCCATAAGTTGGGACTGCGCCTGCTTCCTGTGAATAATGCAGGTTTTGCAATTGTGGATGATGGCTCTGATCATTGTCTTGACATTCGGAATCCAATACTGGGTTCGAATAAGGCGGAGCATGAGCTGGTTCTCGCCATGAAGGGAATCATGATGAATGATCATGACTGCAAGGCGAGACAGCCTGCAATTGTAAGGCAAGATGATTGGATGCCGCTCGTTGTATGACATGTCTTTTGAAGCCCCTAGACGCCCTCCTGTTCTGATAATATCATCTTTGTCGATGTATGGGTTGAGTGACAGGATTTCACTCTTCCGATCAATAGGTTCCCTATTTTTTAATTTTAAATATTCTGTACCGTAAACTTGTTTCTGGCAGACTCGTATTAATGCTTGAGTCGTTGCCTTAATCTCATCTGCTGAGATTATGCACGACTTTTCTTGGAACACTGCTTTAGTTTTAGGATGCGTTCTTTTATAGAATCTCCTAACATATGATAGAACCTTCAAAGCCCTGGGGAAATTTGAAAAACGGTCGAGAATATCTACATGATCGACCCTTGTCGTGGCATATGTTTGTGCCCTCTTCTCCTCAACGGACCTTTGGTATTCGGTCTCTTGTGCAGGCCAGT
Organism: Eurosta solidaginis; assembly: GCF_040869045.1. Taxonomy (NCBI): domain Eukaryota; kingdom Metazoa; phylum Arthropoda; class Insecta; order Diptera; family Tephritidae; genus Eurosta; species Eurosta solidaginis. The sequence goes on along the minus strand of NC_090320.1, from coordinate 65,386,892 downwards.
GGAAATTGTCTTCTTGCAGCCAAGACGGTCCCTGCCACCACAACGAATTGTTGGCCAACTCTGATGCAAGTAGTCCTCTGCTTTCTAGATCCGCTGGATTAGATTCCGAGTCCACGTGAAGCCAGTCCTTGCTACCGACCATATCGATGATCTTAGTAATTCGGTGTGCGACGAAGGTTAACCAGGAACAGGGCGGCTTTCTTATCCATGCGAGTACGATGGTTGAATCCGTCCAGAGGTGAACTTTTGCTGGTCCCAAATGAATGTTTCGGAATATTGATTCCATGATTTCTGCAAGCAGCACGGCGCCGCAGAATTCTAAACGTGGTAGCGAGATGGTTTTCACTGGAGCTACTCTGGTTTTTGTAAAAGTAAGTGTATGAATCGTCTGATCGTCTCTTTTCACGCTCATGTATATAGCTGCCGCATATGCTTTCTCGGAAGCGTCACAGAAGCCGTGGATTTCTAAGTCATCTTCTGGTGAAATATTTACCCACCGCGGTATCCTAATGTTATCTATTTTGCTATAGTGTTGGCTGAAATTTTCCCACCGTTCTAAGGTAGTTGGGGAGACAGGCTCGTCCCACCCGGTGTTCTCTAACCAGATATTCTGCATTAGTATTTTTGCCACTATGACCATTGGTGCAAGCCAGCCTAAAGGGTCGAAAAGTTTGGCTATAGCGGATAGGATTGCGCGTTTGGTGATGTTCTCGCCATTCACTAAAGCTCCTGCGGTGAAGTAAAACATGTCTGAGTGCGCGTTCCATCGTATTGCGAGTGCCTTCACCGAGATAGCCTCTTCAAACGCTAGGAAGTCCTCGCTGAGCATATCCGTTTTGGGGATGTCCTGAAGAATTTCCTCACAATTTGATGTCCACTTGCGCAATGGAAAGCCAGCTGAGTGTAATGCTTCGCGAATCTCGTTTCTTGCTCTGATGGTTGACGCTATTGTATGTCCTCCAGATAAAACGTCGTCGAAATACGTACTTTCTCGTAATATACCCGATGCTATTGGGTGGGTATTTTCTACATCATCAGCCAATTGTAGAAGTGACCGTATCGCGAGGTAGGGGGCGCAGTTCACACCAAATGTGACAGTCTTTAGTTCGTAAAGACTGATGGGTTCGTTGAGGGATGTTCGATGTACAATTCTTTGAAATTTGGCGTGATTATCGGTCACCCAAATTTGCCTATACATCTTTTCTATGTCACTATTAAAGACAAAGCGGTACAGTCTCCAACGTAGAATTAAAATAGGCAAGTCTGCTTGGAGTACTGGACCTGGGCGGAGCATGTCGTTCAGACTAATGCCATTTGCTGTCGGACTTGACGCGTTGAAGACGACGCGCACCTTGGTAGTGGTACTTTCCGCCTTTACAACGGCGTGGTGGGGCAGGAAATAATTATCTGAATCGTCAGATAGAATATTGTTTTTGATTTTTCTCATATGTCGAAGCGTTTCGTATTCGGATAACACCTGAACATACTCTTTCCCTAACTCTTGGTTTTTCAGTAATCGCCCCTCATTTCTGAAGAATTGTGAACATGCGCGGACCGTCCATACCTAATGCAATCTTCTCAGGGTAATCCTGCCTGAATGGCAGCGAAACTGTATATCTCCCATTTTCATCACGTTTTGTCGCTTCCTTAAATAACTGTTCACAATACCTTTCTTCTTCATTAAGCATTTTATTTTTGGGAAAATTTTCTATCTCCCAGAAAGCTTTTAATTGGTTGTCCAATGCAACCTCGTTGTAAAATGACACGATGCTCTTCGTTGGACTCGGTGCTTCAATTCGACCGGTGTATTAAGTACATTCTTTTTCAGACCGCTCATTATAATTTGGGGATATATGTCTCCACCAAGTATGAGGTCTACATCTTAGTTGACGTAGAACCTCTTGTCTGCCAGAACCAAGTCTGGGAATGCCTGCATAGTCATTGTGTTGATATGGCAGGATGGCAGATTCCCAGTAAGTTTGGCTAGAATCAGAACTGGAGTAGTCAAGCTGAAGCATGAATCCACTGGTGAACGTAATTCGATGGTGGATGCCTCTCTAACTTAAGCAGATACTGCATTGGTGATGCCCGACACTTGGGCATGTATTTTCCTCGCCGGCAAATTGATTCTGCGTTTCAGTCTTTCTGTCATGAAAGAACATTCAGACCCTGAGTCAATTAATGCCCGCGCGGAGAAGTCGGTACCATTATGGTGAATGTGTACGCGAGCAGTTCCTAATAGCACGCCTGTGCTAGAATTGGCATGACAGGATTTTACATTCTGGTTTGCAGATTGTCGCGCCTGTGCTGATGTTGTTGGGATATTATCCGCATCTTTGAAAGGATTGCGTACAGCCGTGTGCTGAGATGTATCCGCATGCAGGAGCGTGTGGTGACGAGAGTGGCATTTGGAACAGTTGTAGGAACTGGTGCACTTCGTCACGGTATGTCCTGGGGATAAGCAATTCAGGCAGCCACTTGTGGATTTTATAAATTTAATCCTTTCTACTGGGTTTAACTCGCAAAAGCGTGAACAGTTTCGTAATCTGTGCTCCGGGGATTTCACATTTTACAAATTGATTTTATTGTTTGCTTGGATAATTTTGTTTGAAAAGCACCAAGTCTTTTCGTAGGGGTTTCTGTCGATTGTCGTGACACGTTTTGTTTTTACACTTTCGAAGTGGCATTCCCTGTAAAACCAGACACTGTTTCAAATGTCTGAAACCGATTAGACAGGAATTTGTCCATATCCTCCCATTTGGATATGTCCATTTTATGGTCTATACTTTGCTCCCAAAGAGCCAACGTGCTCTCTGGTAACTTGGTTGAGCAGAGATAAGTCAGGATTGCATCCCAGTTGGAAGTGTCAATTTTGTGGCATTTGAAGGACGAAATCAATAATTTATATCATTTTGCAGCTTTTTTATTGAACTACCACACTCACTTTCTACATTTTTTAAATTAAATAGAATTTGTAGTTGTGTGTTAACTAAGATACGTTTGTTCTCGTATCTTTCACACAAATTTTTCCAGGCCATCTCGAAACCTTCATTTGTGAGAGGGCATTTTTTCACGATGTCTTTTGCTTCGCCCTGCGTTTTGTTGTTGAGATGGAATAACTTTTCCACCTCTTTCAAGCTAGAGTTGTTTATATAAATTTCCGTGAACAGGTCACGAAAAGTTGGCCAAGACAGATAATCCCCTTTAAAGACTTCCGTGTCGCAAGCAGGGAGGCAAATTTTATGCCCATGAGGTTCTTGCTCAGGGTTGACGTTCTTTTCACCCTTCTTGTATTTTTCTGCCTCAGCAGATATAGACGCTGAACATCGCACGTAGATTGCGTATGCTGCCTTTTGCTTCTTTCTGACCGCCATAACGTCATCCGCTGACACCTCATCAGATCCCAATAGCGAATCAAACGCAGACTTTACCTTCTTCCACAAGGACCGCAACTCTTCCTGCTGTATTGCAAGGGTGTGTTTGCTATGGTCGCTTTCCGGAATAAGACTGTAATCTTTATCAAACTCTGCGATTGATTCTGCTAAACGGATGTAGGTTTCCATTGTTTTATTCACGTTTATTAACGAGAAAATTTCCGATTAGAAAAATAGAACTCTTCAGAGTTAAAATGCCTGCCCAGCCCTAAATAAAAACTACTGAACTTCGAAGTTTACTATTTATTTTGTTTATTGCAGACTTTTTGTCTTGGTAGCGACAACAACAGAGGTTTATTTTTCAACTTTTTGTCACAACAGCGACAACAAAAAGGGTTTATTTTTGGACTTTTCTGTCTCAGTAGCAACAACCAAAGGGGGGACCACTCGCCACGTCCACAGTTAAATGATTGTATTGTGAACAAATAAAAAGTGCGTGCGATATTGCTAAGGAAAATCGAAAATAACCGGAAAAAAGTGAAGAAAGAAATATATGTTTTACAAGAAGTGAGCGCCTGATTAATTTAATTGAAATTAATGTGTTTGTGATGTGCAAAAAAACAACAACAACAAACTTACCCGGTATCGTGCGGAAAGTGAGGTTAGGTTACCCTCTTCCTTGTGTTGTGTCTGGAAAACCTTACCACTGCAAAGTGTTTCGTGTAGAACAAGCTAGCTGGACAAAAACAAAGTTCTTATTCCAAGAAAAGTGGAATGAGAAATGAAAGAAAACAAACAAAATTACGGGATTTTTGCTTTTTTTGATATTTTTGCTCATATATATTGAGTAATTGAAGTAAAAAGGCAGGAGTGGCCGTAAAATGCATTGATTAATTTGCATAATTCTTGTTGAATATTAATCTTCATATTTCTTTTAAGTGAACACCATTATATAATTTTTTTGATGGATTCTAAGCTCGAAGGTAAGTAAAATTTTTTAATAGTAATTCTTTCGCAATTAAAGTATTTTCAATATATTTAACATTCCGTTATTAAGAAGAAAAGGTATTTTTTCTCTATATTTTTAACTTTAGCGACAATAAAGATACATACATCCGCGGACATCCGGGCTAAATTTTACATATGTTATAGTCGCAATTATTCTCTAATAGTCGAAAGAAAAAACCATTGAGAATGCTTTGCACATCTATTTTTAATTTTTTTTTTGTAGATTTAGTTATCTCTGCATATAAAATAGGATGTATGTACGTACCAGCTCCGACGAGATATTTGAACCTTTAAAGCTGATCTACAAACGGCAAAACCAATTCCCAGGTATAGGGAGCAAACACGTAGCCATAAAACACACAAAAATAAACGCGCAAGGTCAACAAGAGCACACCAAAAGCAAAAAGGCGAAGATCACTGACTTCAACCTGCCACAACCTACCGCACCAGTCATCAAGGCATAAAAACAGGTACATACAAAGCAATCCTAATGCAGGTATAACCACACAGGAACGCTACATAAAACAACCCCATTTGGTAGCATCTACGCCAATACCTGAATGTAATATAATACTGCAGATGGCAGCACAACAATCACCAACTATTCACCCTGTCGGAAAATCAATGACACAAAGTAGTTTAGTTATAACCGTACCAAGAACGGAGTTTTTTGACATTTGGGTTCAACATTCGAAGGAAACCAGATATAAAGAATTATTGAGTTTTGTTGTACTTAAGTACGATTTAAGCGAAGCAGCCGAGTATTCGATAAAAAGTTTAAGCTTACAAATATGGGCATATTCGTCGAAGCTGGATCAAAAGTGGAACACTTCTGGAAGACATAAGGAGCGATTTTTGAATAAAAACTCGGAGTGGCTTTCGGCTCCAGACTTCACATTTACAATAACGGTGGATTCAAAGTTGCCATCAGACCAACCAACCACTTCTTCAGGTAACCCCGGCCCCGGAAGGCGAAAGAAGGACTTTCTTAGCTGCAGTGAAAAAACCAAACGGCGACGAGTGGATGACTTCTTGCAATCTAGAAGTCCTGGTGAGTTACTTTATGCGGCAGAAGTATCAACGCGTATGTCCGGCAACAGAAATGTTGCTAACATTATAAAAAAATCACAGGAAACCACTCAAATATCCGGAAAAAGATAACATGTGAGCCAGATGCAAGATGCTTGAGCAATATAGAAGCTTTAGCATATTACGTAGATAGCAAGTCGACGTCTCATGAGAACAAAACGACTCGGAAGTGGAGCATCAAGGTAGGTCATAAGGTTTATCCATCATTTTATAGTCTAAGAAAAGCTAGGGCAGAATGATATCCAAATGAAATTTATGTGGGTGAAACACGTGCGGAAATTAAAGTCCAGTCCGTATTAGATAAAAATGTTGAGCGTTTAGTTTTAGCAAATCAAGAAGTTTTTGTTAGTTTATTGCCTACAAACTTGACGTATACTTTAATCAGCAAGTGGGGTTGCGATGGAAGCTCTGACCATAGCACATATAAGCAAAAGTTTACATTCAGTTCTGACACTGATGAGTTTTTGTTTATATTTTCTTTCGTTCGTCTTCAATTACAGGATGAAAAAGGTAACATTGTTTGGAAGAATCTCGACCTTCTTCTACCATGTATTGTCGTCCAATTAAATTTATTTTTTCTAAAGAAACAAAAGATTTTATTGTTTTTGAAACGAACAAAGTTTTAGAGGAGATAAATGCGTTGTTGCCAACAAAGTAGATGCTCGAAGAATACGAAGTTTCCGTAAATCACAATATGCTTCTAACAATGATTGACGGAAAAGTTTGCAATGCTTTGACTGAAACTTCTTCCGCACAAAAATGTTATATTTGTGGTGCCACTCCAAAAGATATGAATAATAAGTTACGGGACTTTACGCCTAACCGAGATAATCTTGGTTTTGGTTTGTCTACTCTCCATGTATGGATAAGATGTTTTGAATACTTGCTTCACGTAAGTTATCGCCTCGAAATATAGACATGGCAGCTTAGGAATGAGGCAGATAAAGAGAGTGTAAAGCTACGTTCCAACGAAATCCAGAATAAATTTAAAAGCGTACTTGGATTGATAGTAGATAAACCAAAACCAGGTTTCGGCAATACCAATGACGGCAACACTGCTCGTAGGTTTTTCGAAAATTCTGAGGCTAGTGCTGAGATTACGGGATTGGATGTAACGATCATCAAAAGATTCGATACTCTCCTTCGCGCATTAGTATCTGGGTACAATATAAATATCCAAAGAATTGAAAAATTTGCGATCGAGACTAAAAAACTATACATAGATCTCTATCCATGGTTTAATATGCCTGTTACAGTTCATAAAATCTTAGTGCATAGTACTGATATTATAAAATCAGCAATTTTACCTATTGGTCAACTTTCTGAGGGAGCACAGGGCGCCCGTAGCAAAGATTTGAGACGATTCAGGGATGATAACACACAAAAGCAGTCGCGTGAAGCCACGAATAGAGATCTTATGAATATGTTCCTTATAACACCGGATTCTTTAGTTAACAGTTTCAGGGAGATACCTAAGATGAAATTTAAAAGTCTGACTTCAGAAGTCTTAAATTTACTGTCCCCCGATAATGTTGAGGAGTCAATAAATACCCCAGTTGTTTCAAGCTTTCACAGTAGTGTTGCTGATGCTAATGATTATTCCACAAGTGACTCATCGAATGAAAATGATGATAGCGCATAATAACATAATTATAAAAGATAACAATACCCTATAACTTTTTGTTGGATCAGGTTTTATTTAATATAAATCTATTGTCTTTTCTACTTCGTATGATACTTTATTTTAAGTTTTTGTAATAAGTAATTTTCACATAATTAATTTAATTATTTACATTGTTATTATTATTATTGTAATTCACTTTTACATTCCTGACTGGTACTATAAAATAATTTTGTAAAAGTTGTAGTGACAGAATAAATACTCAAATAAATACAAAATATGTATGTACATATGTATAGTCACTCACATAAATAAGTAGACACCCCTTTTTGGACAATTCTTACAATTTTCGCTTTCGCAAATTTATTTTAACTAATTTCCCATAAGAAAATTTGTCACGATCTATAACAAAAACTAAATTTTAAAAAATGTTTGAAAAATTCGACGAATTTTCATATTTTAACTAATTTCCCATAAGAAAATTTGTCACGATCTATAACAAAAACTAAATTATATTTAAACAAGTTGGTAACACTTCGATGACAAACCGACACATTTGCGGTTGAAAATCGATACCCTTTTAATAAGAAATCTATAAAAAGTTGATTACATTCCGAAAGCTTGTATTACCGCCAGCAAATCGATAATTTGTCTATATCCCGTCGGTAACACATTTTTAACAAGTAAGTTCGGGTGTAACCGAACATTATATACTCAGTTGAGAGCTGTGGAGACAAAGTAAGGGAAATCACCATGTTGTAAAAGGAACCTAGGGTAACCCTGGAATGTGTTTGTATGACATGTGTATCAAATGGAAGGTATTAAAGAGTATTTTAAGAGGAAGTGGGCCATAGATCTATAGATGGACGCCATTTAGGGATATCGCCATAAAGGTGGACCAGGCCTGACTCGAGAATTTGTTTGTACGATATTGGTATCAAATGAAATGTGTTAATGATAATTTTAAAAGGGAGTGAGCCTAAGTTCTATAGGTGGACGACTTTTCGAGATATCGCCATAAAGATGGACCAGGGGTGACTCTAGAATTTATTTTGTACGATATGGGTATCAAATAAAAGGTATTAATGAGTATTTTAAAAGGGTGTGGGCCTTAGTTCTATAGGTGGATGCCTTTTCGAGATATCGCCATAAAGGTGGGCCAGGGGTGACTCTAGAACTTTTGTGTACGATATGGTTATCAAATGAAAGGTGTTAATGAGTATTTTAAAAGGGTGTGGGCCTTAGTTCTATAGGTGGACGCCTTTTCGAGATATCGCCATAAAGGTGGACCAGGGGTGACTCTACAATTTGTTTGTACGATATGGGTATCAAATGAAAGGTGTTAATGAGTATTTTAAAACGGCGTGGGCCTTAGGTCTATAGGTGGATGCCTTTTCGAGATATCGCCATAAAGATGGACCAGGAGTGACTCTAGAATTTGTTTGTACGATATGAGTATCAAATGAAAGGTGTTAATGAGTATTTTAAGAGGGCGTGGGCCCTAGTTCTATATGTGGACGCCTTTTCGTGATATCGCCATAAACGTGGACCAGGGGTGACTCTAGAATTTGTTTGTACTATATGGGTATCAAATGAAAGGTGTTAAGAGTATTTTAAAAGGGAGTGAGCCTTAGTTCTATAGGTGGACGCCTTTTGGGAATATCGTTATAAAAGTGGACCTGGGTTGACTCTAGAATGCGTTTGTACAATATGGGTATCAAATGAAAGGTGCTAATGAGTATTTTAAAAGGGTGTGGGCCTTAGTTCTATAGGTGGATGCCTTTTCGAGATATCGCCATAAAGGTGGGCCAGGGGTGACTCTAGAACTTTTGTGTTCGATATGGTTATCAAATGAAAGGTGTTAATGAGTATTTTAAAAGGGTGTGGGCCTTAGTTCTATAGGTGGACGCCTTTTCGAGATATCGCCATAAAGGTGGACCAGGGGTGACTCTACAATTTGTTTGTACGATATGGGTATCAAATGAAAGGTGTTAATGAGTATTTTAAAAGGGCGTGGGCCTTAGGTCTATAGGTGGATGCCTTTTCGAGATATCGACATAAAGGTGGACCAGGGGTGACTATAGAATTTGTTTATACGATATGGGTATCAAATGAAAGGTGTTAATGAATATTTTAAAAGGGAGTGGGCCTTAGTTCTATAGGTGGATGCCTTTTCGAGATATCGCCATAAAGGTGGGCCAGGGGTGACTCTAGAATTTTTTTGTACGATATGGGTATCAAATGAAAGGTGTTAATGAGTATTTTAAAAAGGAGTGGGCCTTAGTTCTATATGTGAACGCCTTTGCGAGGTATCGCCATAAACGTGGACCGGGGGTGACTCTAGTATGTGTTTGTACGATATGGGTATCAAATTAAAGGTATTAATGATTGTTTTAAAAGGGAGTGGCCCTTAGTTGTATATGTGAAGGCGTTTTCGAGATATCTACCAAAATGTGGACCAGGGTGATCCAGAACATCATCTGTCGGGTACCGCTAGTTTATTTATATATATAATACCACGTACAGTATTCCTTCCAAGATTCCAAGGGCTTTTGATTTCGCCCTGCAAAACTTTTTCATTTTCTAATTTTTTGTTTTTAGGCTATTTGACCTATTGTGGGTTCCAGTAAGAAATAAAAAGATGGTAATTATTCCACTGTTGCGGCCCTACGTTTCGCTAGCCATCCTAGCTTCTTCAGGGGAGAAGTCTATTTATTTTCAACAATAAAACATAAGAAATAATTACATTAGTTTTTTTGTCACAATTTTTGAAATTATTCACATCAACAACAATAAAGTGTCACAAAACAACAATTTTAACTAAGCTAATACTAATTAAGGTACAAAAAGGACGCACATACATATATACACGTAAACAAAAATTAACATCACTCACACTTTCTTACTGGAACCCACAATAGGTCAAATAGCCTAAAAACAAAATATTAAAATTTATTAAAATTGACCGGAATAACCCTAATACTTTTTCATTTTCTTCTACTTAATATGGTAGGTGTCACACCCATTTTTCCAAGTTTTTTTCTAAAGTTATATTTTGCGTCAATAGACCAATACAATTACCATGTTTCATCCATTTTTTCGTATTTGGTATATAATTATGGCATTTTTTTCATTTTTCGTAATTTTCGATATCGAAAAAGTGGACGTGGTCATAGTCGGATTTCGGCAATTTTTTATACCAATACAAAGTGAGTTCAGATTTTCTGTGCAAAAGGGCGAAATCGGTTGATGCCACGCCCAGTTTTTATACACAGTCGTCCGTCTGCCCTTCCGCATGGCCGTTAACACGATAAATTGAGCCAAAATCGACATATCTTTAATGAACTTAGTTAACGTGCTTACTTGAACTCACTTTATCTTGGTATGAAAAATGAACGAAATCCGACTATGACCACGTCCACTTTTTCGTTATCGAAAATTACGAAAAATGAAAAAATGCCATAATTCGAAATATACGAATATATATATATAATACGAAAAAAGGGATGAAACATGGTAAGGTAATTGGATTGTTTTATTGAAGCGAAATATAACTTTAGAAAAAACTTTATAAAATGGTTGTGACACCTACCATATTAAGTAGAAGAAAATGAAAAAGTTCTGCAGGGCGAAATAAAAAACCCTTAAAATCTTGGCAGGTATTACATATATAAATAAATTAGCGGTATCCAACAGATGATGTTCTGGGTCACCCTGGTCCACATTTTGGTCGATATCTGGAAAACGCCTTCACATATACAACTACAACCACTCCCTTTTAAAACTCTCATTAATACCTTTAATTTGATACCCATATCGTACAAACTCATTCTAGAGTCACCCCTGGTCCACCTTTATGGCGATATCTCGAAAAGGCGTCCACCTATGGAACTAAGGCCCACTCCCGTTTAAAATACTCATTAACTCCTTTCGTTTGATACCCATATTGCACAAACGAATTCCAGAGTCAGCCCTGGCCCACCTTTATGGCGATATCTCGAAACGGCGTCCACCTATGGAACTAAGGATTACTCCCTTTTAAACTACTCATTAACACCTTTCTTTTGATACCCATATTGTACTAACAAATTCTAGAGTCACCCCTGGTCCACCTGTATGGCGATATTTCGAAAATGCGACAACCTAAACAACAACCACCACTCCCTTTTAAAACCCTCATTAGTACCTTTAATTTGATACCCATATCGTACAAACACATTCTAGAGTCACCCCTGGTCCTGGTCCACCTTTATGGGGATATTTCGAAACGGCGTCCACCTATAGAACTAAGGCCCACTCCCTTTAAAATACTCATTAACACCTTTCATTTGATACCCATATCGTACAAACATATTCTAAAGTCACCCCTGGTCCACCTTTATTGCGATATCTCGAAAAGGCGAATACCTATAGAACGAAGGCCCACCCCCTTTTAAAAATAGTTATTAACACCTTTCATTTGATACCCATATCGTACTAACAAAGTCTAGAGTCACCCCTGGTCCACCTTTATTGCGATACCTCGAAAAGGCGTCCACCTATAGAACTAAGGCCCACTCCCTTTTAAAATACTCATTAACTCCTTTCGTTTTATACCCATATTGCACAAACGAATTCTAGAGTCACCCCTAGCCCACCTTTATGGCGATATCTCGAAACGGCGTCCACCTATGGAATTAAGCATTACTCCCTTTTAAAATACTCATTAACACCTTTCTTTTGATACCCATATTGTACAAACAAATTCTAGAGTCACCCCTGATCCACCTTTATGGCGATATTTCGAAACGACGTCCACCTATAGAACTAAGGCCCACTCCCTTTTAAAATACTCATTAACACCTTTCATTTGATACCCATATCGTACAAACATATTCTAAAGTCACCCCTGGTCCATCTTTATGGCGATATCTCGAAAAGGCGAACACCTATAGAACGAAGGCCCACTTCCTTTTAAAATACTCATTAACACCTTTCATTTGATACCCATATCGTACAAACATATTCTAAAGTCACCCCTGGTCCACCTTTATTGCGATACCTCGAAAAGGCGTCCACCTATGGAACTAAGGCCCACTCCCTTTTAAAATACTCATTAACTCCTTTGATACCCATATTGCACAAACGAATTCTAGAGTCATCCCTGGCCCACCTTTATGGCGATATCTCGAAACGGCGTCCACCTATGGAACTAAGGATTACTCCCTTTTAAAATACTCATTAACACCTTTCATTTGATACCCAAATCGTACAAACGCATTCTAGAGTCAACCCTGATCCACCTTTATGGCTATGTCCCTATATAGCGTCCACCTATAGAACTATGGCTCACTCCCTCATAAAATACTCTTTAATGCCTTTCATTTGATACACATGTCATACAAACACATTCCAGGGTTTCCCTCGGTTCATTTTCGTACATGGTTTTTTTCCCTTATGTTGTCACCATAGCTCTCAACTGAGTATGTAATGTTCGGTTACAACCGAACTTAACCTTCCTTACTTGTTTTTATTTATTTTGCAAAAAAACGACACTCAAAAAAGTGGCAAGAAATATAACACTTACTTCTTATTATTTGTTGTGCTGTGGATCTGGTGGTTCTGCTCAGATGTGCTGTAGCAATCCTTTGACAAAAAATTTCTAGGCAGATGTGCTGTGGCTCTGGTCACTTGTGTATAATATAATCCCACTTTTCTCGTTGTTATGTTTGGCTGCTGCGGCAAATCCTTTGACAAAAAGCAGATGTGCTGTGGCTAATAAATTTTTATTTGTGGCGAAATCCTTCGGCAAATTGTGTAGCGTTGTGGACTGTAATTTTAGGTTTTTAGTTCTTTTTTCGGTGCGTAAGGACCAAAGTTCGGCCTGAGTGCGTCGTAAACCGGCAATGTGCAGGCGCACAAGGGTCGATCTCGGGGTTGGTGTGATGGTTCACTCAGACTAAAATAAAGAACACAAGAGGAATTCCTCGTTATAAAATAATGTTTAATTAGAAAGTAAAAGGAAAATATACAATCGGTATAATGTTACCTTAATGTCGAAATTGACGATGGTGTTCCTGGGCGTTGTGAACTGCTTGGCTGTCGATCATAAAAAAAGGCCGGTTGTCCTGTTGATGATAACCGCTAAGCCGCGAAAAAGTCCTCTGGTATTAAGGAGGGGAAAAAAGCCCCACACACAACCACCCCCACATATACGTGCTTGGGTGCTGACAACCTGCACACACACGTGCATGTGTATGAAACGCATGCATGTGCATGCATGCACACAAATGCGGCGTGAGTGTGGGTGGCTGGAAATATTATTAAAACGTTAGGGAGGGGCGCCGTCAATCAGGTAAAAGTTAGGCATTGCGCCTAAACAGCAAGGTTGAAACAATTTGCACACCCAAGTTAGCTAAATCTGTATTAACGAAAATACTACAAGGATAATTATGGTAGTAACTTTAACATACTTCGTCCACCTATTTAGCGATACTCAATCCATCCAATGTACACCCACGTTCTAATTACATTATAGTAAGCCAACTACAATTATATTGAATTTCTGTTTGTTAATACGTATACCGTCTGGGTTATTTAAACTAATAGGCTATCTGTTTTGAACATGATGATAAAGTGGATTGAATCCAAAGTGTTTCGTTTAAATAGAAAACTTTAGATGCTAGTAATAAAGAAGCAGGGAAATTTTGTTAAAGATTTTCTTATGAATAAAATGAGAAATTGTGAATTGCTAATGATGGAATTCTAGGGTTTTATGGGCCATTGACGAAATGTAGGGATATTGGTGGCTGAGATGAAGTAAATATTAAGAGGGTTAACCGACGAACATACATTTTTTTTGAGACATGGGGAGTTCTTCCAGCTATTCTTCCCCATAAACGACGATTGGTGTAACGTTCCTCGTTCTTCTTTCCTGCCTCGTTCATTTTCCTAGTTGCTTGGTTTTTTTTTGTTTGTTTTGCATTGTCAATTTGCTGGCGCAATTCCGCGTGGAATACCCCTTTCTTACCGTAGGCATATATTTAAATATTTTTTGTGCGACTTCGTTGCGTGAGGCTGAAGCACCACCACCCCCAATTTCCCTGAGCTAAGCTGAAGCATAGCTAGATATGCCACCTCGCTTCAGTCCAATCGCACCTTTCTAAATTTTCCTTATTTGAGCAGCGTCGTGAGGAGAAGTTAGCTACAGTGTATTTCCTAGGTAGCGCATTTGGTGGTGTGGGAATGCTGTTTTTGATCCTCATCAGTCGCACTGGACTTGCTACCGTAACTTCTTCTGTTATATGAGACTTCACGTTTTCTTCGTGTTTTTTATATTTAATAGCCAGTGCTTCTGAAAGATGAGTCGTGTCCATAACTTTTGTGGTATCAGACAGCTTCCTTTTCCTTGTGTAGGTAGAACACTCTTCTATGGGTTTTGTTGGTCTCCCTCTAGTTGGATTGGTTGACGTGCTAGGCCTTTCTTCGTCCAAAAAAGTTTTGCCAGCTAGCCACTTTTCATGCTTACTTAGAAATTTTGAATTGTTACGATAGACGTCCTTCCATTTTCTTTCTATGATAATGTATTGTAAACCATTTTTTTCTTCCAGGCATTCCTTTTCTTTAATGCTTGTTTCACTCGCTAATTCTCTCATAATAGCCTCAACGAAGTCCCGTCTTGACTTTGTAGATTTAAACACCGCAAATAGTTTCGAGTTTTCTAGATACATATCAAAATTGGCTTCGAGTGTATCTGAGTAAAAATTAAACTGTGAACTATATTTAAAAATACTATTCACTTTATTTAAGTAAACAGAATACTTAGTTCCTTAATCTCCAAAAGACGAATGATAATGTGCATTGTATGATTAGCTTTATATACCTACTCAAATTATTAAAATGAATTTCAGGTATACAATTCGTAACTAAAAAATGTATGTTGTTAACAAGTTCCAATAACAAAAACGGCCTTACGGCCGTACTGAATTATATATACCTGCTCAGGCGCGTATTTATGCCCAAGGTTGTTTAACTTTATTTGATGTAAAAAGTGAAGTTGCAGCTGGACGGAGGTAGACTTTATGAATTTAGGTAACTGAATATTTCACAAATAACTACTGTTAATTTGACGGAGCACATATTTTAAATTTTTTTTTTCCATAAAAGTTTTAAAAAGGGCCTAAAAATAGGCATTTCGAAAAACAGGTATATCCGCCAACTTTTAACAAAAAAAAACATTTTTTTTGTTTCAATCCTAAATTAAATTATCTTTAATTGCTATACAAGAAAACGACAACCGGCCACCTTATTTACTCACAAAATCATTTTAAATACAACGAAAAAGAAGAGAAATTTCAAATTTTTCCCAATGTTGAAAATTGGTCAACTTTGAGCGGCTCTACCTGGGAAAAAGCAGTTGTATATTCTTGATCCCTGAAAAATTCTCTATTAGAAACTTGCATTAGATTTAGCGAACGCTTTCATGATTTGTTTGATATTTGCCATGCTTTAACGGCAGAGGCGCCACTGTGCGTCGGCGAATATTATAATAGGCAATATCTTTGTGAAAAACAACATATTTTACTTCTAAAGTGTATTTAAAATAAGAAAATAAATAAATGAAACAAGGTGTGGCTTGGTCCCTATTTTGACCAAGCGTTTGCCCGTTTGCCAAACCTTTCTGGAGCCAGAACTCGAAGTGCCATAGACGTATCCTGATAAAATGTAACACATATTTTCCTTATAACCCCACATATTTCTGACAAAAATGGACCACGTCAGTTAAGGACCATGCCGCTTTTATATCAACGATATTGAAAATTACCCTGGGCGAATATAATAGACAAAATCTTTGCGAAAAAATTTATGTCGATGGTGTTTTAGTTCTAGAGAGTATTTGTAAGAAGAAAACGAATAAATAAACAATATCTTACAATGGGATTGGCACTACCCTTTTTAGAATAATACTTCGTCTACGTTTTCGAAGCTACAACTGGAAAAAAGATTGACATTTATGAATTTGGTACACTTAATAAAAGTAGGCAAGATCCTTTAATGTCGGCAGCAGGGGCAGTGTCTTAGAAAGTCAAGGCTTATCTGTCCGGTCAGTCGATGAAAACCTAGAAATCGTCAACATCTACATCCCTACTGCCACCAGCTGCCCTAGTGAATACCGCCCTAATATCAGCGCCTTACTCACTGGCAATAATCGCATTATCTTAGGCGATTTCAATGCCAATCACGATCTATGGCATTCATACTTGCAGGCAGGCAGTAGGGGTGAGATGTTTGCGGATCAAATAGAAGAAACGATGTTCTGCACAATAAACGGAAAAACACACACAAAAACGCACTTTCATAAACTTAAAAAAAGGAAAGTGGGACGAATACCAATCCTTTACAGACAACCGCTTTGCTGCCCTCCCTATCCCGACTGATGCTCGCCAAGGGGGCCTGCTTTCCGCAAGGTCATTGAATCCGCGTCGGCTCGCTTCATTCCCGCCGGTAGAATTCGCGAAATTCGGCCTCACTTTCCGGCGGAAGCCGCAAATTTAGCGAGAGAACGTGACTTTATAAGACAGCTCGATCCCGGCGACCCCCAAATAAGGGATATAAAGCAACACATCAGATTGCTTATGGATGAACACAAGCGGGCAAATGGGAGGAGCAACTAAGCGGTTGTAACCTCTCTGCCGGTGTAGGTAAATTTTGTTCCACCATAAAGTGCCTATCGAATCCGTCTAAGCACAATGACAAAATTTCCATCACCTTTGGCGACAAAGTGCTGTCGGATGCGAAAAAATGCGCGAGCGCTTTCTGCTGACAATATATAATGCATTCTAGGGTCGACAAAGAGGGCCAACAGACACGCACATAAACATAAATTCAGCGCGTCTCCAATTACCATCATCGCCAAAGAGGTTGAGGACGCCATCGGTCATGCTAAACCATTCAAAGCAGTGGGCCCAGACGGCAAAGCCATGCTGATGCTTAAAAGCTTTTCCCTATGGGGTTCAAATATTTAGCACATGTCTTCAACCTGTCTCTTTCCACCTTTGTCATTCCCGAAAAATGGAAAATGGCCAAGGTGGTCCCGCTACTAAAGCCTGGGAAACCAGCTAACATAGGAGAGTCATATCGCCCGATATCTCTCTTATCACCAGTAGCCAAAACGCTTGAAGCCATTTTCCTCCCCTACTTGAAAGCAAATTTGCAGCTAGCCTGTCATCAGCATGGCTTTAGAAAACACCATGGTACCACCACCGCGCTAAACGCATTAGCACCCAGATAAATTGCGGTTTAAATCAAAACCCCTACATCCGAACAGTACTCCTGGCGCTAGACCTATCAAAAGCTTTTGATACGGTCAACCATGGTACGTTTCTGCAAGACCTGGAAGGGTCTACCCTTCCCCCATGCCTTAAAAGGTGGACCGCAAATTATCTGGGTGGTCGGCAGGCATCGGCGCAATTTAGAAACGAAACATAAAAACCAAGAAGAATTAAACAGGGGTGCCATAGGGTGGTGTCCTCTCCCCACTTTTGTTTAATTTCTACATATCAAAGCTAGCTTACCCACCAAAAGGAGTTACTATCGTTTACTACGCCGAAGACTGCACAATAATGGCCACAGGCCAAGTCCCACAGATCGATGAGTTTGCAACAGGATAAACGGCTACCTAACTGATTTCTCCAGTTTTTTCGCCTCGCGAAACCTGGCATTATCACCGACTGAATCATCCGCGAACTTATTTACAACACGGACGTCCCAAATGGCGACCATTTTCAACATCCACGTCGATGGCACTACGCTACCGACTGTCCTACACCCCAAAATCTTGGGAGTGACGTTTGATCAGGATCTACATTTTGGTGAGCATGCAGCCGCAATTGTACCGAAAAGCCAGAGCTGTAATAAAATCTTCAAATCACTTGCTGGCAGTACTTGGGGAAAAGACAAAGAAAGGCCCATTACCACTTACAAAGCAATTGGCCAGCCGATTGCATGCTACGCGTCCCCTATATGGTCACGGAGCCTAAAAACTACTCACTGGAAGCAGTAACAGGCCTGCCAAAATACTGCTCTCAGAACCGCCACGTGCTGTCTTCTTATGTCACCAGAACACAATCTACATAATGAGGGAGAATACTCTCCATCAGGGAGAGAAATGAGATGCTAACCACACAGCTCCTGTTGAATACCCAGAAACCTGGGCATCCCAACAGACATCTGATTGATGAGCGAACACCGCCCATGGGCTTAAGAAGTCATCTCCGTAAGCATTATGAGGAAATACGGCACCTGAGAACTCAGCCGTGTGAAACAAAAAACACAAGCAGGTCCTCAGCGAACCCCACAAACAGGCGTCGGACCTTTATGCCAGGAATTGCCCGGTGAATCTAGTACTTAAAGAACAGTACCCAAAACTTGAGCAGGGAAACGCGATTCACTCTAGCTTAACTTCGATCTGGATACTGTAACAGGTTAAGCTCTTACCTATCCAGAATCAGCCCCGACATACAAAATGTATGCCCCGCTTGCAATGTGTCCCCACATGCCACCAACCATCTCTTTAATTGTAATGTGGAACCAACACCTCTAACACCCCTCTCATTATGGTCCACCCCTGTTGAAACAGCAAGTTTCCTTGGACTCCCGTTAGAGGATATTGATGGCAATTTGTGATCGGTCGCACCTATTGGATGGGGCGAAGCATTGCTACAACAACAACAATATCCTTTAATAAACATGCCCAGTTTTGATTATACTTAGTATTAAAAGACTAAAACTAATTGGGGGTAGAAGCTGTCAACTGAGTATATAACATATGGTTCTACCCGAACTTAACTTCCTTACTTGTTTTAAATCCCCTATTGTAAAATATGAAATATTGAGTTACGCCCCTAGCTGAATTGAACGACGAAATATTATTAAAATATGTACATAAGTACATACTTTACGGCAAATTCTTTGCGCATGATCTTGTTAGTGATAGTAATTATTGAGATTGGCCAATAAATGTATGTAGATAAGTACGTGCTTACTATAATCACGAATTGATTATGATCACTCTAATAAAGTTTGATTATCAATAAATATATCTAGATCCACCTCTGAAGAACTTTTAACAACGTAATTGCAATTTAATGTGTAATTATTACGGTTCATCCACTATGCGCATCACGACAATAACTATTTTATGTATGTATGTATGTAAAACTACTTAACCAACCGGCCAACTGCGAAATAAGATTAACTAACTTTGCCAGTCCTGACTTTCATAAGCAAGTGTCCGACGTTCAGTAAATACTGACATTATTTTTGGATCACAATAAAATATCTAGAAATTTTAAAATCCACCAATGTGCATGGCAATAGTGTCAATATATATTGATGTGTAGCACCTCCGTAATCCATCAATATGTGATAGTGTTTGGTGAAATAAAAACAAAATATTGCAAATTAAAGGATTTAACGTAGTTTTATGTGAGCAAATTAATCAAAGAAATTTTTGAAAGCGAAAATCTAAGTAGTGTAAGAAAAAAACATAATTTTAAAGAATTGTCAATTTTTTTTTATTGCAAGTAAAACGGATTTATAATACTAATATTTTGTATTAAGGGCATATAATAATGAAATATAGTACCCAGTGCAGGTAGAATCGCAACTTATAACAGAAAAATACAATTCCAAGGTATTGTTCGTTTTTATTTGGTATCGTAAATACTTTCATTATACATTGGGGTATATTCATAGTCAAACCTAGTTAAGAACTATAAGTAAGTGACAGTTATTTGACGTCATTTCCTATGGGCTATCTGTCAAAAAAGCTGCAACTAACTTTAATCACCAACTAAATTCCTTCTATGAATATGCGCCATTGAGTACATAGCACATCTCGCAATTTATCAGTATCCCTCATATGGATAGAGACAAAAGTATTAAAATGTTAATTTTTCGCCCTACAGCTGCTTAGTGCCGAACTATGTAGAACGTGGGGAGATATTAATTTTTTCTGGTCTAAAACAAAACTCCTATTTTTTCAGAGCGTCCAATCCTTTCAACATCTGAAACTAAACCTGAGTAGCTGTGTTAATTTTTTGGTGTTTTGTAGAGCTGCATGGGAATGGACAAGACTGCTACGCAAAGAATATTTACCAAGCATAATTAGTTAATTTTTAGTGAAATGAAACATAACGACTGCATATTGAGAATTTTTAATAGGAAAATACCAATATCAATGAGCCAGAACATTTCCGTGATAATTGAGCGTGATACGGAGTTAGAAAACCGACCGAACGTGGGCTATTTGTATCGAGCTTGGGGCGCCATCAAGCGTGGATGGGCGCCTCCACCTTCTGACAGACGAAGTTTCTTAACGGATTCCAATAGATAGGGTTGTATATTGGAAGTGGCGCCCGCGTGCAAATATTGCGGTCCGAGCTAGTAAGGTTTTTTTTTTATTCTTTAGCGTGGATGACTATTTATTATGAAATTTACTTTCAATATTACGTCGTTCGAATTTGCGCTCCTTGCACGTGGCGCCCGCGTCCTGTGCACGCCCGCTTACGGCAGGTCTGCGTTAAGTAATACGTGTACAATATGACCGTAATTTTTAAAACACATAATATGTCCAAGTGTGGTCACCCCTCGGCAGTGATTTGGCATACACTGCAAGGGTATTGCTACTATGAAAAGTTTTTCAGTGGAAATGGATCTTCCAGCATCCGTTTGGAATCAGCATAAAATATGTAGGTCCCGTCTACCAATTTTTAGGGAAAATCAGAAGGGTGCACGACGCAAATTCGAAGAGAAGTTCGGTCCAAATCTTCTCGGAGATAAATCGCGCTATTAATTCAGTTGTTTTTCTTTTGAATTTTTTATGGTTAATGCGTCAAGCGTTATACAAATTCTAAATCAGTTAAACATCGTTTCTATATTTGTACAGTTGAATTGAGGTATTAAGTTATACGTGTACGTTAAGTAATACGCGTACAATATGGCCGTATTTTTAACCTTTTACCGCATATGGGACACCGGTGTCCCAAAAATATTTCCTTGTATAGCAAGAAGCCTAGCAATATTTTACTAGCTTTTTCGTTATAAGTTACTTAATCTTATATGAATGCATACACCCGAACCGATTTTCATTTAAAGTGTTTATCATAATAACAAAACGAAAGCTCATGGCAATTTATTAAATATCAAGGAAAATTACCAGTGAAATAACATTTCGAAGAGTCCTTCATATTACGAGTTTAAACGACATCGGGACCCGATTTATTATTGGATCTGTAAGATATCTAATTAGAGTTTTAAATTTTTGAAGCTGAAGTATTTCATTTAAGGACTGGTACATAAAGTTCTGCAAATTTAGAACTCCTCATACATTTTTTAGTAATGACATAGTAGGCGTTCAATTACTTATTTCTCTGTTGGTGTTTTATAGCATTTATACCTAGCTGCACTTGTACATAGGGTATTAAAACTTTGATTGTATAATGGTTGGATGTACGGGTATAAAGGGATCAAGATAGATATAGAATTCCATATATCAAAATCATCAGTATCGAAAAAAAAATTTGATCAAGTCATGTCCGTCCGTCCATCAGGCCGTCCGTTAATACGATGATTTGAGCAAATTCGTGATACGGACATATCTTAACCTAATATATATTGGTATTGAAAATGAATGAAATCGGACGATAACCAAGCAAACTGTATCAAGTCTCACTTGGACTGACTTTTGGATCGAACGCTGGATTTTCTTTGTTAGAAACTCAAGAAGAACTAATAATCCACACTCAGGTTGAACGGCAAACTTGGCAGTAAACTTCAGTAAACTTATTGAAGGAAGCAATATGTTTTGCCAATTGTCATCAAAATTGATGCCAACATCACTTGCCTTGACACGGAAAACAAAAAAAAAACCCTCTGTGATTGTAAAACTCAGTAAGCTTTTTACTATAATCACAAAAATTTTGCGCATTTAGTCCCATAATGAGCAGTGTATGTTATTTTATTATACCTTTCATGAACAGGAAATGGTATATTAACTTTGGTCCGATGTTTGTAACATTGAGAAATATAGAAGATAGAGTCACCATTAAGTGTACCGAATTGATCAGGGCGACGAACTGAGTTGATATAGCCATGTCCGTCTGTTCGTCCGTCTGTCTGTTTGAACGCAAACTAGTCCCTCAAATTTTGAGATATCTCAATGATATTTGGCACAAGGACGTATTTTTGTATTCTATTAGACATTTGTCGGATCCGGCAGGATTGGACTACTATAACATATATCTCCCATACAACTGATCGTTCAGATAAGACGATTTTGGTCATTCTTGCCGTAAGTTAGAAAGTATAAAGGTGAAACTCGGTGATATATATTTTAATATATCATAGAAGATTTTCTGAAAAAATCACTTTGATCGGAGCTATATATAGTATATGTCCCATACAACCGATCGTTCAGATAGAAAGCTTTTTGGCAATTTCTCCCTTAATTTCCAATATAAAAACGTTAAACTTAGTGATATTTATTCTAATACTAGCGAACCCTCGCCCGCTTCGCTAGGCGATAAGTTCAATGATTTGCTGAAAAAGAATAAAATTAATACGAAACAAAGCAAATTATTTGATACAATTTCATTCGAACTTTATTGTAACACTTTTTGGTAGACAACGTTTTTGGTTTTTCCATCTTTCGCGTAAATGAATAATGACGATGGTTTACCTACTCGTGAGCAAGCTACATACAATTGTCCATGAGAAAAAATTGGGTATTCTAAATTAATACCGCACATTTGTAGAGAATGTCCTTGCGCCTTATTAATTGTCGTAGCGAAGGCAAGGCGAATAGGGAACTGCAAACGTCTGAAATCGAATGTTAAATCCGTCGGAGTCAGTGGAAATCTGGCTATCAAAACGTCTTCTCCTTTGCACTTCCCTTTCAAAATTGTTTCTTCGATAACGTTACCTATTAGCTTCTTCGCAGTGAGTCTGGTAGCGTTGCAAAGTCGTGACACATTAATGTTGCGCATGTTGTTGTTGTTGTTGTAGCAATGCTCGCCCCACCTAATAGCCGCGACCGATCACAAATTGTCATCAATATCCTCTAACGGGAGTCCAAGGAAACTTGCTGTTTCAACAGGGGTGGACCATATGGAAAGGGGTGTTAGAGGCGTTGGTTCCACATTACAATTAAAGAGATGGTTGGTGTCATGTGGGGACACATTGCAAGAGGGCATACATTTTGTATATCGGGGTTGATTCTGGATAGGTAAGAGTTTAACCTGTTACATTATCCAGAACGAAGTTGAGCAAGAGTGACACGCGTTTCCCTGGGGAGTATGCGTTCCTCTTCCGCGAGTTCTGGATATTTTTCTTCAAGTACTGGATTCACCGGGCAATTCCCGACATAAAGGTCCGACGCCTGTCTATGGAGTTCACCAAGGACCTGCTTGTGTTTTTTCGCTTCATACGGCTGGGTTCGCAGGTGCCGTATTTCCTCAAAATGCTTACGGAGATGACTCCTTAGGCCCCTAGGCGGTGCTGGTTCGTCAATCAGATGTCTGTTGGGATGCCCAGGTTTCTGGTTATTCTACAGAAACTGTTTGGTCAGCATCTCATTTCTCTCCCTGATGGGGAGTATTCTCGCCTCATTATGCAGATGCTATTCTGGGGACATAAGAAGACAGACCGTGGCGATTCTGAGAGCAGTATTTTGGCAGGCCTGTAGTTTCTTCCAGTGGGTAGTTTTTAGGCTTGGCGACCATATGGGTGACGCGTAGCACGTAATCGGCTGGCTAATTGCTTTGTATGTGGTCAAGAGCGTTTCTTTATCTTTTCCCCAGGTACTGTCAGCAAGGGATTTGAGGATTTTATTACGGCTCTGAATTCTCGGAACAATTGCGGTTGCGTGCGCACCAAAATGTAGATCCTGATCAAACGTCACACCCAAGATTTTGGGGTGTAGGACAGTCGGTAGCGTAGTGCCGTCGACGTGGATGTTCAATATGGTCGACATTTGGGGCGTCCATGTTGTAAATAAGGTCGCGGAAGATTTAGTCGGTGACAATGCCAGGTTTCGCGAGGCGAAAAAACTGGAGATGTGAGGGAGATAGCCGTTTATTTTATTGCATAGCTCATCGATCTCTGGGCCTGGGCCTGTGGCCATTATTGTGCAGTCATCGGCGTAGGAAACGATTGTGACTCCTTCCGGTGGTGAAGGTAGCTTGGATATGTAGAAATTAAACAAAAGTGGGGATAGGACACCACCCTGTGGCACCCCTTGTTTAATTCTCCTTGGTTTAGATGTTTCGTTTCGGAATTGCACCGATGCCTGCCGACCACCCAGATAATTTGCGGTCCACCTTTTAAGACATGGGGAAGGGTAGACCCTCCCAGGTCTTGCAGTAACGAGCCACGGTTGACCGTATCAAAGGCTTTTGATAGGTCTAGCGCTACGAGTACTGTTCTATGGTGGGGATATTGATTCAAACCGCAATTTATCTGGGTTCCAATGGCATTTAGCGCGGAGGTAGTGCTATGGTGTTTTCTGAAGCCATGCTGATGAGGTGCTAGCTGCAAATGTGCTTGGAAATAAGGGAGGAAAATGGCTTCAAGCGTCTTTGCCACTGGCGACAGGAGAGATATCGGACGATATGACTCACCTACGTTAGCTGGTCTCCCAGGCTTTAGTAGCGGGACCACCTTGGCCATTTTCCATTTCTCGGGTATGACAAAGGTGGAAAGAGACAGGTTGAAGACATGCGCTAAATATTTGAAACCCTCTTTCCCTAGGTTTTTAAGCATCGGCATGGCTATGCCGCCTGGGCCCACTGTTTGGATGGTTTAGCGCGACCAATGGCGTCCTCAACCTCTCTAGCGGTGATGGTGATTGGTGACGCGCTGAATTTGTGTTTATGTGCGTGTCTATTGGCTCTCCGTCTATCTTTGTCGACCGTAGGATGCATTATATATTGTCGGCAGAAAGCGCTCGCGCATTTTTTTCGCATCCGACAGCACCTTATCGCCAAAGGCGATGGAAACTTTGTCTTTGTGCTTAGTCGGATTCGATAGGGCCTTTAAGGTGGACCAAAGTTTACCCACACCGGTAGAGAGGTTACAATCTCTTAGGTGCTCTTCCCATTTCGCCCGCTTGTGTTCGTCTACAAGCAATCTGATGCGTTGGTTTATATCCTTATTTGGGGTCGCCTGGATCAAGCTGTCTTATAAGGTCGCGTTCCCTCGCTAAGCTCGCGGCCTCCGCCGGGAAGTGGGGCCGGATTTCGGGAATTCTCCCGGCGGGAATGAAATGTGCCGAGGCGGATTCAATGACCTTACGGAAGGCACGCTCCCCTTGGCGGGCATCAGTCGGGATAGGGAGGGCAGCAAAGCTGCTGTCTGTTGCAGATTTATATTCTTCCCACTTTTCTTTTTTGAAGTTTATGAAAGTGCGTTTTTCGGTGACGATGAAGTCGTCGGTACGCTCGAACGAAATAAGTATGGGCAGGTGGTCGGATGCCAATGTTACCATCGGCTGCCAGTTGACGCAGTTTACGAGTTCTGCGCTCACGATTGAGATATCTGGCGAGCTATGACAGCTTCCTACTATACGTGTGGGGGCGTCTCCGTTTATTGTGCAGAACGTCGTTTCTTCTATTTGATCCGCCAACATCACACCCCTACTGTCCGCCCGCAAGTTTGAATGCCATAGGTCGTGATGGGCATTGAAATCGCCTAAGATAATGCGATTGTTGCCAGTGAGTAAGGACTCGATATTAGGGCGGTATCCACTGGGGCAACAGGTGACAGGAGGGATGTAGATGTTGATGATTTCTAGATTTGCATCGCCTGACCGGACAGATAGGCCTTGACGTTCTAAGACATTGTCCCTGCGGTCGATGCCAGGATCAAATATATGATATTGCACAGAGTGGTGTATAATAAACGCGAGGCCGCCTCCATTTCCGCTCTCGCGGTCTTTCCTGTGGACATTATACCCAGAGCAGGTCTGCAATGCAGATCTTGCTGTGAGTTTAGTCTCTTGAATCGCAGCAATGCGGATGTTGTGCCGCTTCATGAAATCGACTATCTCCGTAATCTTCCCAGTTAGTCCATTACAGTTTAACTGCAGAATTCTGAAGTGCATGAGGGGTGACGCCGCCACTCTAGGGGTAAGTGACGGGTGACTAGGCCTAGGTTGTGGAAGGCCAGGACGCAATTGCTGTTGTGGCCTTGGGACTGGGCGCCCTTGGGCAAGCATTGGGGTACCCGGATGATTTGGGTTTGCGACCTGGCAACATGGCGCGATGAAACCCGTCGAGGGGTTGCCGTCGCGGAGACCAGAACATCTAGGAAAGTGGCACCACCCAAGGCAGGAGCTGCATTGAGCGGATGTCGCAAACCTATATATTCTGTGCTGGCAGACGGTGCAAACGGAGGTAGGGACTAAGAGTCTGTTTCCCTGACCAGCATGATTGCTGCCAGAAAAGAGGGGGGGGGGGAGAAGAAGACGGGGGCAGGGGCTGATGCTCAGCATTGCTACCAGCTCTACTACGAAGGTAGTAGGTATGAGTGGTATCAGCTGTTTGAGTTCTTGGCGCCGTGGGGCGCGAGCAGCAGCACGTACTTGTTGTGGCTTGCTGAGCAGCGAGGCTGCTGGAAGGTAGTGGGGGGGGCGCTTAGGCGTAGACTACGGGACGCCCTTGGGCGTGAGCAGCAAGGAGCCACAAAAGATTTATAAAAGTTACGTGGACGTCAGGTTTTGGGATCAAGCCCAGAATAATCGGTGCTCCAATTTTTAATCGTAAATTATGAGGTGGTAGGCCTGGCAAATCGAATGCGTTTAAGAATTCAGTTGGATAATTTACGACATCATCTTGATCAGTAATAGTGTCCATTGACTTATATGCAACTATGTCACCAGGTATTTGATCCAGAATAGCTGCATTTATATCATTGACGTCCTTATTTTTTCCAGCAAAAATTGCTCTTTCGCTGAGCCAATCATAGTTTTTGTAATATTGAACTATGTTTGGAAATACACTCTGTACCAATGCCTCTTTAGACTGTGCAAAAGTGCAGAAATTGTTAGGCAATGTAATCATTCCTGTTGGATCGACACACATTTGGCCATTTCCGATTTTCAGTAATTGCTGTGAAAATTCAGCTGCTGACGGATCGTTTTGTAGTTGAACATGTATGTTTGTAGTAAATGTAAGCGTGTTTACATGTCTCCATAAAAACGATGATTTTAAACATGAATTGATTTCAGATGCAGCCGTGGATTTTGGGATCACAGGTAATGTTTGCCTGAAATCTCCAGCCAATAAAATCATGGCACCTCCAAAGACTGTTTGGCTTCCCCATAGTACACTCGTCCCATACGATGAGCTTACATACTTTAAGAACTTTTGCCATTCCAGATGTTTTCGAAATATTACATCTTGATGTTTCATTTACCTTCATACTGAAAGGCAACTTTAATGCAGAATGTGCTCTGCGACCGCCTTCCATTAATGTAGCCGAAATTCCGGAAGAAGCGAGTGCCGATGCAACGTTATTATCTGATCGAATTGTTACTACAAAGGAGCATCCAAGAAAAACAATCCATCAGTTCCATGGCTAACATTTTTCATGATTGTATCATAAACATGTTGCTTCATTCAATTTCGGTAAATTTGATGTTACAAATGTGTTTAGTTCATTACAATGATAATGATTTTCATGCTCCAGTTTTCGACTGAACATATCATGCATTGGACGATTTGCTGCTGGCATGCCCAATTGTACTAACGATTTGTTTGACATCGACAAACAAATGTCATCAATCCTTATCAATGCCTCATTGTAAATTTCCAATGTGAATTCCAACTTATAATTTGCAGTATTTCGATGCATTTGGTTTAAAATATCCTCTGCCTTATAATCCTTGAAATTATTCCATAATTCCAATGGATTAGATGGGGAGCACATTGCAATTATTATCGAAAATAATGTTCGTATTTGGTGTGGACTGGCTGTTACATTTGAAACGGCAAGCGTATCTTCCCAATGCTTATCATCCTCTAACAAATTTAATTGTTGACATGCTTCACGATATGTAGCGTACAATTCACCATTAATTGTTCTTAAAGCTTGGAATGATGTTGGGCCACGAACATTAATTAACAACAATCGCAAGTAAAAGCACTCAGCATTATTTGGATGAACTGCATAAATGCTTCCTAATGCATCTGTTGAGAACACATTAGGATGACCCTGAACTGGTTTTCCTTGTTTTCGCCTTTGAAATGTTTTCCTGGATTTATCCCATGTGAAATATTGTGGCACTTCTGCATATAGCAATGTTCTTGCAAAATCGTCCGATTGACATAAGCGCTGCATTTTCAGGAGTAAAATAAACACGTTGGCCATTTTGAATGTGCGTTTCTGTATGTGTGCTGAAGCATCTCTCATAAACAGTCTACAAACATCGGTGTTTATGTTTACTCTCCTTCGAAAAAAATTTGCAACTTAGCAGCATGACACAAATCGAAAAGTTCGTATATTTATTCAAAAAATGTTGTACACATGAAATGATCTCGAAACGCTCGTCACGCAGAGAAAAATGACCACCCATCAGCATAGCTTCCTTTTTATACCCATATTGAAGTGCTCATTAACAGCTTCCATTTGATACCCATAATGTAAAAACACATCCTAGGGTTATTCTGATCCACGTTTTGGGCAATATCTCGAGACCCTAGTCACCCAGATTTATGAAAATTACCCTCTGCTAAAGAACTCATCAACAGCCTTCATTTGATATCCATATTATATAAACACATTCTAGGGGTATCTGGGTCCACGTCTTGGGCAATATATCGAGACCCTAGTCACCCAGATGTATGAAAGTTACCCTCTGCTAAAGAACTCATCAACAGCTTTCATTTGATATCCATATGTATAAACACATTCTAGGGGTATATGGGTCCACGTTTTGGCTTATATTTGGAGACCCTAGTCACCCAGGGGTACGAAAATTTATTATGTACTAAAGCACTCATCAACAGCCTTCGTTTGATATCCATATCGTATAAACACATTCTTAGGGTACCCGGGTCCCCAATTTGGTCTATATCTCGACACCCTAGTAACCTAGGGGTACGAAAAGCACCACATATTAATGTACTCATCAGAAGCTTCCATTTGATACCCATATTATACAAACACATTGTCGGGTTATCTGGATTTACGTTTTGACCTATATCTCAAGACCCTAGAAATTAAAAAAAAATTTTTTTGCTAAAAACCTTTCCCTATTTGATCCCTATAATATGAAAAAAGAACGAATAAAATTAGCCTCATATCGGCACCAAAACATGGGCAGGAACGAACATCATTTCATTTTTATATATATAAAAGATATCATAGAAGATTTCATGAAAAAATCATTTCGATCGGAGCTATGTATAATATATATCCCATACAACCGATCGTTCAGATAGAAAGTTTTTGGCCATTTATCCCTTAGTTTCCAATATAAAAACTTGAAACTTGGTAATATTTATTCTAATATATCATAGAAGATTTCCTGTAAAAATCATTTCGATCGGAGCTATATATAACATATATCCCATACAACCGGTCGCTCAGATAAGGGGGTTTTTTCCATTTTTTATACCCAGTTGAGGAGAGCTTACAGAGTATATTAACTTTGATTGGATAACGGTTGGTTGTACAGGTATAAAGGAATCGAGATAGATATAGACTTCCACATATCAAAATCATCAGTATCGAAAAAAAATTTGATTGAACCATGCCCGTCCGTCCGTCCGCCTGTCTGTCCGTCTGTCCGTAAACACGATAACTTGAGTAAATTTTGAGGTATCTTGATGAAACTTGGTATGTAGATACCTAGGCACTGTTCACAGATCGCTATTTAAAATAAACGATATCGGACTATAACCACGTCCACTTTTTCGATATCGAAAATTTCGAAAAACGGAAAAAGTGAGATAATTCATTACCAAATACGGATAAAGCAATGAAACTTGGTAGGTGAGTTCAGCTTATGACCAGGGAACGGATTCTATGGAAATTGCCTATTTTCTGTGGAACCAGGTATTGTGGTTTTGATTAAAAATTACAACGAATTAGCTTTACCTGATCCCGGATATACTCATTTCGATTTGCCTTTCTTTGCCTTTTTGGAAATAAATGCCTTTTTTTGCCTTTTTTCTATTTTCAAATTTTCAAGAGCTCATATTTTAAATTGCATTGTATATAAAACTGGTGTTGAAGAAATTTTTATCTTGCAATGTATTCGCATGAAATACTTCAGCAAATAATAATTTTATACTCCTCATGTCACCCTGTTGCGTATCAAACTTATTGCCAAATCCACGAAGTTTGCTAAAACTCTAACTTGACAGCTGTTTTATTCAAAACGATTTGCCAGATTCTGTACGTGAAAAATTTAAAAGCTGCAACCAAATTAAAAATCAACGGGCTCATTAAAGGGTTTGGTTCGGATACCTTTTATACTGATGGATCCATTTTATTCTGCAGCATCTGTTCAACAAAGGTTAATCATGAAAAAAAGTATTATATTCAGCAGCACATCAAACGTAAAAAACATTTAAAAAGGACACAATTAATAAAAAGCAAGTCCAAATGATAGTGCCTTTTGTGCAGAAGAATGAGTTTTACGAAGATCTCACTAAAATGATGATTTCAACCGACATTCCTTTCTATAAATTAAAGAGTGGAGGATTTAAATCATTTTTTGAAAAATACCTTCACAAAACTCTCCCTGATCCACTGTAAGAAAAAGTTATCTTAAGGATTGTTTCGACTCCGTTTTGCAGAAAATTCGTTTAGAAATAGGGGAAAACCGTATCTTTGTGTCCATCGACGAACCTACGGACAAAGCTGGTCGCAATGTAACCAATGTTATTGTTGGGCCATTGAATGAAAGCGGACGAGGTTATCTATTGACCGTGGTGGTGTTGGAAAAGGTGAACTCGTCAACAATTGCAACACTTTTTGACGATTCTATGCACATCTTAGGCCAGAAGGACTCCAACGCGAAAAGGTTTTGGTATTTGTTACTGATGCGGCACCCTACATGAAGAAGAGTGCGTCGTTGTTAAGACTACTTTACCCCAATATGATTCACATAACTTGCGTCGCGCATGGTGTACACCGGGTCTGAGAATCAATACGCACGAGGTACTCTGATGTTGACGCCTTAGTTTCAAACTTAAAGAAAGTGTTTCTAAAAAGCCCAACCAGGGTGGCAATTTTCAAAGAAATGGAATCAGCTCTACCACGTCCCCCTCGGCCGGTACATCAAAAAAAAATTTATTATTTTTTATTGCTTGTAACTATTATTGTATTATTTTATGCAGGTGATTACTCGATGGGGTACGTGGTTAGTTGCAGTTCTGTATTATGCCGACAACTTTGATTCTATAAAGAGAATATTTGACCACTTATTAGATGACGCGGCATATGTCACTTTCGCAAAACAATTGTTGAACAAAGCATCTATTCTGGAAAATTTAATATACATAATACATAATTTTGGATTTATTTTGGAAGAAAAGGTTTTCGAAAGACTTCAGAAAACAGGTTGTTTAAACATTGTTTGCTAAAAAAAATATTTACTTACATGTAAATTCTTAGGAGCCCCACTGGCGAAGTATTAAATATTTTAGATAATATTGAGAGACTTCCAAAGTGGTTTTGGAAAAATTCCATGCCGTTTTTACAGCCAACGTAGGTTTGTAGACAATTAGGACGATTGATAAAATATTAAATGACGAGGGGAACGCACTAGTCCCTAATAATTTGGAAGCTTGCACGGTTCCATATTTAAATTGGGCACCACTTGTATCAGCTCAGGTCGGGCGTACTTTTAGTACATTCAAGACATTTCTTCGCGATAATCGAATGAAAATGCTACCCGAAAACCTTAAGATGCAACTTGTGGTGCAATGTTACTACAACTTTAAAGAGTAAAGTTTTTATGTTTAAAAGTTCGATCCAAATCAAAGTACAAAACTTCATGTAATGAAACTAAATATTTTTGTTTTTTCGTTTTCGTTATAAATTCTAAGTAAAGTGATTTTTTTCTTTTTAAAACTAAGTGAATATTTTGCTTATTTATAAATTGTTTGTCTTTTAATTGCCCTTTGTTTGTTTTTTAGTGCCTTTTTCGCTACTTTATTTTGCCTTTTTTAGAGATTTTTAGGTCCTTAAAATCCGTTCCCTGCTTATGACGCAAAATAGAAAATTAGTAAAATTTTGACAAATGGGCGTGGCACCACCCACTTTTAAAAGAAGGTAATTTACAAGTTTTGCAAGCTGTAATTTGGCATTCGTTGAAGATATCATGACGAAATTTGGCAGGAACGTTACTCCTATTACTATATATATGTTTAATAAAAATTAGCAAAATCGGAGAACGACCACGCCCACTTAAAAAAAAAATTTTAGCAAAAAATTGAATATCTTTACAGTATATAAGTAAATTATGTCAAAATTTGACTCCAGTAATGATATGGTGCAATAAAATACAAAAATAAGAGAAAATTTCAAAATGGGCGCGGCTCCGCCCTTTTTCATTTAATTTGCCTACGATACTTTTAATGCCATAGGTCGGACAAAAATTTACCAATCCTTGTGAAATTGGTAGGGGCTTAGATTCTAGGACGATAATTGTTTCTGTGAAAAAGGGCGAAATCGGTTGAAGCCACGCCTAGTTTTTATACACAGTCGCCCGTCTGTCCTTCCGCTCGGCCGTTTACACGATAACTTGAGCAAAAACCGATATATCTTTACTAAACTCAGTTCACGTACTTATCTGAACTCACTTTGTATTGGTGTAAAAAATGGCTGAAATCCGACTATGACCACGCCCACTTTTTCATATCGAAAGTTACGAAAAATGAAAAAAATACCATAATTCTATACCAAATATGAAAAAAGGGATGAAACATGGTAATTGGATTGTTTTTTGACGCAAAATATAACTTCAGAAAAAACTTTGCAAAATGGGTGTGACACCTACCATATTAAGTAGAAGAAAATGAAAAAGTTATGCAGGGCGAAATCAAAATCCCTTGAAATCTAGGCAGGAATACTGTTCGTGGATTACATATATAAATAAATTAGCCGTACCCGACAGATGATGTTCTGGGTCCACATTTTGGTCAATGTCTCGAAAACGTCTTCACATATACAACTACCACCAATCCCTTTTAAAATGCTCATTAAAAACTTTCATTTGATACCCATATGTTACAAAGAAGTTCTAGAGTCACCCCTGGTCCACCTTTATGGCGATATCTCGAGAAGGCGTCCACCTATAGAACTAAGGCCCACGCCCTTTTAAAATACTCATTAACACTTTTCATTTGATACCCATATCTTACAAAGAAATTCTAGAGTCACCTCTGGTCCACTTTTATGGCGATATCTCAAAAAGGCGTCCACCTATAGAACTAAGGCCCACGTCCTTCTAAAATACTCATTAACAACTTTCATTTAATACCCATATCGTACAAACAAATTCTAGAGTCACCCCTGGTTCACCTTTATGGCGATATCTCGAAAAGGCGTCCACCTATAGAACTAAGGCCCACGTCCTAAAATACTCATTAACACCTTTCATTTAATACCCATATCGTACAAACAAATTCTAGAGTCACCCCTGGTCCACCTTTATGGCGATATCTCGAAAAGGCGTCCACCTATAGAACTAAGGTCCATGCCCTTTTAAAATACTCATTAACACCTTTCATTTGATACCCATATCGTACAAACAAATTCTAGAGTCACCCCTGGTCCACCTTTATGGCGATATCTCGAAAAGGCGTCCACCTATAGAACTAAGGCCCACGTCCTTCTAAAATACTCATTAACACCTTTCATTTAATACCCATATCGTACAAACAAATTATAGAGTCACTCCTGGTCCACCTTTATGGCGATATCTCGAAAAGGCGTCCACCTATAGAACTAAGGTCCATGCCCTTTTAAAATACTCATTAACACCTTTCATTTGATACCCATATCGTACAAACAAATTCTAGAGTCACCCCTGGTCCACCTTTATGGCGATATCTCGAAAAGGCGTCCACCTATAGAACTAAGGCCCACTTCCTTCTAAAATACTCATTAACACCTTTCATTTGATACCCATATCGTACAAACAAATTCTAGAGTCAGCCTTGGTCCACCTTTATGGCGATATCTCGAAAAGGCGTCCACCTATAGAACTAAGGCCCACGTCCTTCTAAAATACTCATTAACACCTTTCATTTGATACCCATATCGTAGAAACAAATTCTAGAGTCACCCCTGGTCCACCTTTATGGCGATATCTCGAAAAGGCGTCTACCTATAGAACTAAGGCCCACGTCCTTCTAAAATACTCATTAACACCTTTCATTTAATACCCATATCGTACAAACAAATTATAGAGTCACTCCTGGTCCACCTTTATGGCGATATCTCGAAAAGGCGTCCACCTATACAACTAAGGCCCACGCCCTTTTAAAATACTCATTAACACCCTTCATTTAATACCCATGTCGTACAAACAAATTCTAGAGTCAGCCTTGGTCCACCTTTATGGCGATATCCCTAATTGGCGTCCACCCATAGGACTATGGCCTACTCCCTTTTAAAATACTCTTTAATACTTTCACTTTGATGCCCATGTCGTACAAACACATTCCAGTGTTACCCTAGGTGCATTTTCCTACATGGTGATTTTCCCTTATTTTGTCTCCATAGCTCTCAGCTGAGTATGTAATGTTCGGTTACACCCGAACTTAGCCTTCCTTACTTGTTTATTTTATATTTATCTTAAAAATCGCTTAGGTATGTACATCTGTTCACTATATGTATATTTCTTATCTTATGCAGCCGATTATTTGGATATTATGAATGGGATAAGATTATTGTTCAGCCCCATTCATGAAAGGTATGAAGTCTTCGGCACAGCCGAAGACAGTCCCGCCCTTACTTGTTTTTTGTTATATCTGACCCTAATGTTGTTTATAGGTATTTTAGTTGCTACTGTTGTTGTTGGAAATGTTGTTTTATGTCACTGTCAACGTTGGCGATAGCATTTAGTATACATCAAAAACTAGTTACAGCAATAACAACAACAAACATAAAATAAAAGCAATATCAATTGTAATAGCATAACATAACCAAACACCATCATCATCAACAACATCATTGTTGCCTTTCATGTCAACAAGCAACGCTTATGTTGCCTTTTTGTCACTATTTGTTGCTGTTGCTATTTGTTACTTGTAATTTTTTTTCTTGGTAGCTTCTTTATAGGCTCTATTGTTTTTCTTTTTCTTTTATTGTCGTGTTGTAAGTTTTCCAAAACTTTACAAATGATATTTTTCCTGCCTTTGCAACTTCGTACGTAAACATGATCCTCAATAACACCATGAGCTAGAGTCAGTGATGAATTGACAGCACTCGCTTTTGTTATAAAGTGCCAATACGAACACGCATTTGATATAGTCGTTTATTGAACTTAAAATAAGGAGTTGTATTTGTTGTTACGAAAATATATATTTTTATAGCTGTCGCGCCATCAAAAGCAACATAAAGCGTTCGTTGAGTGCTTTGTCTCTTTAAGCTTTATACATACAAAACTATACAAAACAAGTAAGGAAGGCTAAGTTCGGGTGTAACCGAACATTACATACTCAGCTGAGAGCCTTGGAGACAAAATAAGGGAAAATCGCCACGTAGGAAAATGAACCTAGGGTAACCCTGGAATGCGTTTCTATGAAATGGGTATCAAATGGAAAGTATTGAAGTGTATTTTAAAAGGCACTGGGCCATTGTTCTATAGGTGGACGCCATTTCGGGATATCGCCATAAAGGTGGACCAGGGGTGACTCTGGAATGTGCTTGTACGATATGGGTATCAAATGAAAGGTATTAATGAGGGTTTTAAAAGGGGGTGGCCCTTAGTTGTATATGTGAAGGCATTTTCGAGATATCGACCAAAATGTGGACCAGGGTGACCCAGAACATTATCTGTCGGGAGCAGCTAATTTATTTATAAATGTAATACCATGAACAGTATTGCTGCCATGCTTCCAAGGAATTTTGATTTCGCCCTGCAGAACTTTTTCATAGTCTTCTACTTAATATGGTAGGTGTCACACCCAAAGTTTTTTCTAATGTTATATTTTGCGTCAATAAACCAATCCAATTACCATGTTTCATTACTTTCTTCACATTTGGTATAGAATTATAGAATTTTTTTCATTTTTCGTCATTTTCGATATCGAAAAGGTGGGCGAGGTCATAGTCGGATTTCGGCCATCTTTTATACCAATATAAAGTTAGTTCAGATAAGTACGTGAACTAAGTTTAGTAAAGATATATCGATTTTTGCTCAAGTTATCGCGTTAACGGCCGAGCGGAAGGACAGACGGTCGACTGTATATAAAAACTGGGCGTAGCTTCAACCGATTTCGCCCATTTTCACAGAAAATATATATCGTCATAGGATCTATGCCCCTACCAAATTTCAAAAGATTTGGTCAATTTTATGGCATTAAAAGTATTCTAGACAAATTAAATGAAAAAGGTCGGAGCCACGCCCATTTTGAAATTTTTTTTGTTGTGTATTTTGTTGCACCATATCATTACTGGAGTTGAATGTTGACATAATTTAATTATATACTGTAAAGATATTAAATTTTTTGTTAAATTTTTTGTTTGACTAAATAAAGTAAATTGTGAACATTTTTTTTCGATAATATTACAACAAAAACAGACACTAGAGTTTAAGCCTTTATATTCATCAAAGTACGTAGGTCTATCGGCAGTGCATCTGGAGCTTCCTAATTCCGAGAATTACGATAAAATTATGTCCATTTCGATGGCATCGTCCTACAGCGATTCAGGCTTTTTCTATTCACCTAATTCACCATACGTACCTGTTTTCCTTTAGCTGTGCCACAAAAAAATTTTCCATTGGTAGAAACTCTTCAGAGGGGTTATTAATTTCCCTACCCACAAAAAGATTGATTGGCTCCATCGGAGCAGATATTTTGACAGCCTTTGACGGGATATAAATGCAGGACCGGAGTGATTGAGAAGGGCCATTAGTATATCTGCCTATTTGCACGGCATTTGTAATTGAAATTGCTTTGAAAGTTTGAATTATATCTTTCTTGAGAAGATTCGTATTCAAATTCAATTTTTTTTTGCTATCCAAAACGCTATAACTGCCTATAGAGCCTGCGTTAATTGACTGCACTTACAAATTATTGTGTTTAGAAGAATATTTTGTTTTTATAAATTAGAGAAAAATAGTATATTGCTACTGCAATTTGCAAACCCACAAACCAGTATAGATACAGCATTTGACCATATACCGCTAATAGGAATATATGAAGGAACTTGTACCAAAGAGGATAAATAAATAAGATCCACTAATCTGCTACGAGTGGCGAGTAACTTGCTGGAAATCAAAAAAATTGATGTGTAATGTTTTCTGTGAGGGACATTTTTAATTGTCTCGCATTAACCATGACGTGTAGGCAAATGCGATTTTTAGAAAGAGGATTAATTAATTAATTAAATGCAGTCGGAAAAATAAAAACAAACACCCCACGATATGTATAGAAAACAATTATGCACATCTCGCCAAAAAAAAAAAACCTGCGATTGGCAACACTTAACAGTGATGTTGAAATATTTATTTGTCATTTGCTTTTTTATAATTAAACTTTTAGGACAATTTCAACAAAAATACTTTTCCAGTTAACTTCTTTGTGCTTTGTTACCATTTAAATAACGAAAAAACTGGCCATCACGGTCAATAACTAAGTTTTCGTGTTGATATTTTGAAGTGGCTTTAAATACAACCATGTGATATTTCAGCGGGACTAGTGCATGTACGACATTTTTCATAATTGATTGGTACTAGAAAACTATGTGCACACTCAGCAAAGGCTGCATTTATTGGATTGCTTATTCTGTGTTGAACAATTTTTGTGTTTCATTCATTTACTTCATTCTTTCTTCGAATGAGTACAGGAGTGCAGTCTTTTTCCACTACTGAATGAAAAATGGGTTATCTTTTAAGCCACATTTCTTAACAAGGAATGAATGAATGAAGAAACAGCATTCTTAAATCAATGATTTAAAATTTCAAATGATTGCACAGTTGTACAGCTCTGATACCTAATTACATATTATTCATGCTTGATGAAAAAAAAAAAAAAAAACAGTTTTCTACTACAAATTACTTATAATTATGCTCTCGGCAAATATACAATTAGTTCCTCGTGACACTTCCAACAAAGTCAAGTTCCCAACGTTACGCCCGTTTTTTGTTGAATTACTATGCAATGACTTAGTATAAACCAGGCATGCTTAAAGCTGGAGTCATTGGTGCCGTATGTCGTATCGCTGTATCCGTATCCCTAACGTAATCAGCTGTTTATCGTTACGATGGTAAACCAAAACCC
The DNA here is from genome assembly GCF_040869045.1 of Eurosta solidaginis. Taxonomy (NCBI): domain Eukaryota; kingdom Metazoa; phylum Arthropoda; class Insecta; order Diptera; family Tephritidae; genus Eurosta; species Eurosta solidaginis. Next base: position 65,348,298 of record NC_090320.1, on the reverse strand, counting down.
AATTGGTTGGCTACGATACGGTTACGACTTTAGCGGCACCAATAATCGATTGCATTGATTCTCATAAGGTTGGTCGAATCAGCTGTTAAAAGGTTACCGATACGGCTACCGATAAAGCACCAATGTCTCCAGCTTAACCAACGAACCGATATCATTTCGTTACGATAATTAACGTTAATAAACGAAACAAAGTAATTTCGTTTCGTTTATTAACGTTAAGAACGTCAAATTAACGAAATGATTTCGTTTCGTTTTCTGCCATATCAAAACGAAATCAAATCGTTTATGTTGATTATTAATTTCAAACTACGCTGGCAACTTTTCTCATGAATTTTGACAGTACGAACATTTCTCAGAGTATTTTTGACATTAGCACCAACGAATTACACAAACAAATTACATGGAGTTTGTGTGTATGTCCGCTCGTTGTTACCACCTTACGGCTTCACCATGGCTATAACATTGCTAGCACAATTCAAACATAAAGTATCACGTTTTTGTTAAAGTTTTTAACGTTAACGAAAGCTTTTCGTTTCGGTTAAAAACGAGATACAATTTATCTTGATAATTTCTTTATCGATAATCTTTCGAAGTGTTTCAACGGGAACGGTGGAAATTTTTTGATAAACGATTAGCTTAACGTTAAGGGCATTCCTTGTATAAACATATCTACTGGTACTACATTCATTACACATACAATCAGGTATGTGCGTGGCTTTTGACTGCAAGATTTTGTGTGCGATAAATGTAACAAGTTGTGTAGACAAACACGGCGTTGACATGCCATTACTACGTTTATTGCGATTGCTATGATAATGTCACCATTGCGAGAGGGTGATATGATATTGTTGCCCTCTGTTGTATCATAAAACCAGTCTTACCGTTTAGTGAAATTATTTTATTACAATAGAGTTAGTTTATTATTATGGTATACAGTTCTTTTAATGGTACAACTAGCGTACGAACATTATATTCTAATGAATTTTGACTTATTTTTTGTAGACTCCAGCGCCACAAGGATATATAATACTAGATAGGATATGTATGGATGCAATTTTTTTAATTCCTTTATTTTAAGTCACCTCGGGATAGTTTCACTACAAAATTGGGAAATTTTGCAATCGCTTTTTGAGTAATTTCCCGGGGAGTTAGAGTCTGGAAATGTGACCCACACTCCAAATCCGATGATAATGCGAAATGCGAGAAAAGCAGAAATAAAATGGAACCAGAGCTTATTTACTTACTTACTTAATTGCCGCTTAACCGCATGAACGGTTATGGTAGTCCAAAAGCACACCAGTCGCTTCTTCGCTAGGTTAACTGGCGTCAAATGGTTACACAAAGGGAATTTAAATTGTTTTTCATTTGGTCCTTACAGCAGTTTGGGCCGCCCCCTTCCCTTGCTTCCATAGGCGGGATCCGATGAAAAAATGGTTTTTGACCGTCAGCATCATCTTTTATTTGCATAACATGATATAGCCAGGGTAGCCGCTGCCTTTTAATTCGCTGGACCGTGCTGATGTCTGCGTTAAGCTCGTAGAGTTCATGATTAAAATTCCTTCGCTACTCGCCGTCGCCAAAGTGTAGGGGTCCGTAAATCTTTCAAAGAACTTTTATCTCTACCACTACCAGAGCTGCTTCATCTGTGGTTTTCACGGTCTATGCTTCTGTACCATAGAGCAGGAAGGGTATCATAAGAGACGCGCTCGGGTTGATATAATTAAAAAAAATCGTGCGAAATCAGTAGTCCTGTTATCGGATAATCCTCGGATGACTCCCAGCTGAGCTACTGAGCTGGGACTTCAAGATTTGAACATAAATTATAGTCCTATTAAAATGCAATGACAACAAGTAAGAAGATCTAAGTTCCATTGAAACCGAACATTACATACCCAGCTATGCACTTGAAACGCTGTTGTTGTTTGCTTTGTGTGGTTAATAGTGTTGTAAGGCTGCGGAATAATATGGTTCTATTCTGAATTCATTATCGTTAAAAAGAATAAAGAAGCATATAGAACCTACCACTAATGAACTTGAGCGGGTAAAAACGCAGTTTTCCATCAGATATGGTAGGAGTGGCTTTCAGGCGATTTCGCTCATCACAGCACACAGTTCTAGCTATCAAATGCTACGTGTATGCGAAACTTCGTTCGTATTGGGAGATTTTTGTTCCACTTATAGCATTAAAAGTATTTTGAAAAGAGCAGCAATAAAATAATTAAAAAAAAAAACAAGTAAGAACGGGACTTGTCTTCGGCTGTGCCGAAGACTTCATACCTTTCATGAATGGGGCTTAACAATAATCTTATCCCGTTCGTAATCTCCGAATAATCGGATGTATAAGATAAGAAATATATAGTGAACAGATCTACATACCTAAACGATTTTTACGATAAATATAAAATAAAAAACAGGTAGGTACTTTCTGTGAGGATGTAAATTTTTAGGTTTTTTGTGGTCTGCGTGTAAAAACTATGACTACGAATCACGTATTTCAAAAATATATGACGAAAACGCAACTATTTGATGAAATTTGATGAATTTTGAAGATTCTAGCCGTAAAAAAGGGGCAAAAATTACATTTTATACGAAGTATATAATATATATACCACCGATCTCTATGATTTTTTCAGACAACAATATATGCTATATACGTAAGCATTTGGTGAAATTTGAAGCCTCTAGCTCTTAAAATAGGGCAGTAATTACGAAAATTTCTTATCTGAACAATCGGTTGTGGGGGATATATACTATATATACGACCGATCTCATCAATTTTTTCAGGCAACAATATGTGCAATATACAAAATTATATGGTGAAGTTTGAATCTTCAATCTGTTAAATTGAGTAAGATATGACAAAAATCCTCATTTTCTGAAAAATCGGTTGTATGGAGGATATATGCTATAGTGGTCCGATCCGGCCGGTTCCGACAAATGTCTAATCGGACACCCAAATACACCCGCTCACCAAATTTTAAAATTTAAAAATTGAGGGACTATTTTGCATACAAATAGACAGACGGACAGACGGACATGGCTAAATCAACCCAGCTCTTCATCGTGATTATTTCGGTATACTTAATGGCGGGTCTATCTATTTTCCTTTAAGGACTTACAATTTTGGGTTTCGTGACGAAATTAATATACCATTTCATTTTCATGAAAGGTATAAAAATGTTAAGCTAAACGGTTTTATTGAAAACAATACTTACATGAAGTAATAATAATACTGAAAGCAAGAAAATAATTAGGTAGGTCCTAAGTACTAGTCATCAGACTCCTCGTCAAACTAGGGCGTTGATCAGACAATTAAATAAAAGCAATGCACGCATCAAATTTCTATTGATAGTAAGACCAACTGAACTTTAATCGGGTTGTGCTACGCCTCACATTTTTAGAAATTTCACGCGCCCAACGCTTTTATTTAATTTTCTGGTCAACGCCCTAGATTGATGAGCAGTGTGATGACTAGTACCTAGGACCTACCTAATTATTTTCGAGCTTTTATGATTATTATTACTTAAGTATTGTTTTCAATAAAACCGTTTATATTAAATTTTTTTTTTTAATTATTTTATTTTCAAGTTTTTACTCTTTATTTAATTGCCTATTATTTCTCATTCTATTTAGTTCATTTGGTGACTCATTATTACAAGGATACATAATCAATTAATACGTAATCCTTCCAGGACTTTACTCGACTCGGCGCCACATATGCTTGTCCCTCCTCCAACTTCAAAGTATTTGTTTTTATACTCAGCTGAGCAGAGCTCACAGAGTATATTAATTTTGTTCGCATAACGGTACCACGTAACGGCATAAACTAATCGAGATAGATATAGACTTCTATATATCAAAATGATCTGGGCGAAAAAAGAAATCCATTTAGCCATGTCCGCCCGTCTGTCTGTCCTTTAACACGATAACTTGAATAAATTTTAAGGTATCTTGATGAAATTTGGTATGTAGGTTCCTGGGCACTCATCTCAGATCGCTATTTAAAAGAACCAAATCGGACTATAACCACGCCCACTTTTTCGATATCGAAAATTTCGAAAAACCGAAAAAGTGCGATAATTCATTACCAAAGACGGATAGAGCGATGAAACTTGGCAGGTGGTTTGACCTTATGCCATAGAATAGAAAATTAGTAAAATTTTGGACAACGGGCATGTCAACGCCCACTTTTAAAAGAAGGTAATTTAAAAGTTTTGCAAGCTGTAATTTGGCAGTTGTTAAAGATATCATGATGAAATTTGGCAGGAACGTTATCCCTATTTCTATTTGTGTGCCAAATAAAAATTATCAAAATGGGATAAAGAACACTCCGACTTTTAAAAAAAAATTTTTTTTTAAGTCAAATTTTAACAAAAAATTGGATATCTTTACTGTATATAAGTAAATTATGTCAAAATTCAACTCCAGTAATGATATGGTGCAACAATTACAAAAATAAAAGAAAATTTCAAAATGGGCGTGGCTCCGCCCTTTTTGATTTAATTTGTCTAGAATACTTTTAATGCCATAAGTCGAACAAAAATTTACCAATCCATGTGAAATTTGGTAAGTGCATTGCTTCTATGATGGTAACTGTGAAAATGGCCGAAATCGGTTGAAGTCACGCCCAGTTTTTATACACAGGCAACCGTCTGTCCTCCCGCTCGGCCGTTAACACGTTACATGAACAAAAATCGATATATCTTTTCTAAACTGAGTTCACGTACTTATCTGAACTCACTTTATCTTGGTATTAAAAATAGGCGAAATCCGACTATGACCACACCCGCTTTTTCGGTATCGCAAATATTGAAAAATTAAAAAAATGCCATAATTCTATGCCAAATACGAAAGGTGGGATGAAACATGGTGATTGGATTGATTTTTTGACGCAAAGTATACATAACTTTAGAAAAAACTTTATAAAATGGGTGTGACATCTACCATATTAAGTAGAAGAAAATGTTCTGCAGGGCGAGATCAAAAGCCCTTGGAATCATGGCAGGAATACTGCTCGTCGTATTGCATATATAAACAAATAAGCGGTACCCAACAGATGATGTTCTGGGTCACCATGGTCCACATTTTGGTTGATAACGCCTTCACATATACAACTAATGCCCATTCCTCTTTAAAATATTCATTAACACCTTAAATTTGATACCCATATTGTACAAACACATTCTAGAGTCAGCCCTGGTCCACCTTTATATCTATATCTCGAAAAGGCGTCCACCTATGGAACCAAGGCCCACTGCCTTTTAAAATACTAATTAACACCTTTCAGTTGATACCCATATCGTACAAACACATTCTAGAGTCACCCTAGGTTCATTTTCCTACATGACGATTTTCCCTTATTTTGTCTCCAAAGCTCTCGGCTGGGTATGTAATGTTCGGTTACACCCGAATTTAGCCTTCCTTACTTGTTTAATTACAAAATCCGTTCACAACGGCCGCCCAGTCAAGTCAAGCTAAATAAAACCATATAAAAATGGGCTGGTCACGCCCATTTTAAAAGTTTGTTTTGGTTTTGTTCTTAGCTCAACCATACCACTATGGAGGTAGAATATCAGTCAAATGTATTCAAATACCATGGAGTTATTGCAAACTCTGTTAAGGTTTAGACCTTTAACCGATTTTGATTATCTTCACTCAGTTTATATACTTTGGCAAAGATAAATTTTGCCAAATTTCAATGTAATATCTTTAACGGCTTTTGATTTACGGCTTGTAAAACTTTCAAATTTTTGTTTTCATAATGTAGGTGGTGCCATGCCCATAAAACCTATCCACTTTCGTATACTGAATATGGTGAATATATCTGAATATTTGAATTAATAATTTTTTTCGATACTGACGACTTTGATATATGGAAGTCTATATCTATCTCGATTCCTTTATACCTGTACAACCACCGTTTATCCAATCAAAGTTATTTATACTACCCTGTGTAAAAGTACAGCTGGGTATAGAAGGAATCCTCTAGATCTAGAATTCATACGAGATTTGGAATCTTGCCATTGACTTTCCTATAGCCTAGGGCCTATAAACTCTTAACAATGCTTAGAGCACAATTTAAACTTACCATTTGCAGCGGCTGCCGTGGTGCTCCTCCTACCACGCCAAAGGTCCTGTTTTCAAGTTCCGGGCAAGGCAACATCAAATATTTAGCAAAATTTTTTCAATTAGATAGCCTTTTTGTGAGGTTGTTCTCGGCAGGGATTTTGCAAACACGCCGAGTGTATATCTGCCATGAAAAGCTTATCATTGAGAATTTATCTGCCTTGCAGCTTTAATCTTTAGGACAGATAGGACAGCTGTAGGACAGATCCCAATAGCGAGCTGGCAACTACCTAAAGGGAGCTAGTTCTAAGACTCTGGCTTTGTCGAGAGTTCCAAGAGAAGATAACGCTAAAACTCCGGCTGTTCCCGAAAGGCAGAGAGATGTTGCGAAGCAGTCACTGGTTTTTGGCAAGGTTAGCAAGGTGGAGATCTGTTAAAATAGGGCTTACCAATTACCAAATAAGCCCATTCCAACCTTTGATTCGTGCTTTTTACATCACATTGAGTTTTGAACCTTAGTGTATATCAAGGTATGATCTGAGGTAAACCATTGTTCTCCTTAAGAAGCTAGAGAAGGGATAAACCCTTAGAAGTCATAGGCCACCGAAATGGAGCAAACTTCTGGATTATTCAGAAACAAAACTGGGACATTAGACGATTTGCAGGACTCCAATAACATCCTATCAAAGGTGCCTATGACTGCCTATAACAGAGTTTGTCCCTTAAGAACGTTCAAAGGAAAATCAGAGCCGACATTTTGGACCATTTAGCTGAGTCTACTTAAAAGACAGGTAAAAGGGCCGCGTAAAGCGAAGCGTGCAGCTAGGAGTATAGGAATCTGTTCAGGATGAAGGGAGAAGAGGGTCTCATGGAAAAATTTTCATGCCGACATTAAGTGCTGCAGCGCAACAGCGCGGTTGACGAAGGTCCTAACTAAGAGAAATATTGTACAGGGGCAAATAAAGAAATGTACGGGGAATTGTCACGCAGTATTGAAGAGGTGCTTTGATTACTTCCGCAGATGATGAAAAGAGCCTACAGACAGCACTTACACTCCGATTATGAAGCGATAGTGGTGAAGACTTTTTCCATGTTTAAATCGCAGGGCCCAGTTGGTGTATTCCTACCATAGCAGTTCAATCTAACCTAACCTGAGTAATATACATATATTTTATAAAAACATGTTGCTGTAGTAAAGCCTACATAAATTACCAACAATTTTGCTTTCAGTAAATATTTTGTCTTAGTTTCACTTAAGAGTATAAAAAATAACTTAAAGATAATAACACTTTCAAGGCTTGATTCAGCTGCTTGAGCACCTACTTTCATTCAATATACAGCAAAGCTAATAAGTACTTTCGGAAAAAATAATATACATGTACTCAGCGCATAAAGTCAACCAATGTTATAATTTTAATAATAAATTAATATTAAAGTACTGTCTGAAAAAAAATTGTCGGCGCAGCGTTTTACGAGTTGGTGCTCATTTTAGAAATCGCCAGCAGCGCCCAACCATAGTAATAATACAACTATACAACTTGCTACGTGCCACAAACTCTGCCACACATTTACATATTTACTTTTGCGTTTACATATCTTCATACTAAGAGTAAATACATACTTATTGAGGTCTCTTCAATTACTTAGTCACTCTAGTCTGTCGTACACTTTTGATTATCAACTCAAAAAAAAGAAACGTTTCATTGTCAAGCTGTGCGTTTTTATTATCATTATTATTATCTTTTGGCAGGTTCAAGTAATTTTGATGATGTGCCCGGGTCGCATCCATTACCCACGCAATTACTTGGTAATTACGCGAATTTGCTGACTTGATGTTGCAACAACGCTATGAAAGCAAAGCTGAGTGTGCGCGTTGGAATTGACTATAAAAATAAATTAAATAATTATACAAGTAAAATGATAATGAGTTGGCATTCTCTTTGCATTTTTTGGTATTTATAAAATTAGTTACTTAAGTGTGGCAGGAAGTGTTAACGAAATTGTTATGCAAGTCAACATGCGGACACTTTACATGCAACACGCTTATAACTCTTTACTTTGCTTTGCTTCACGGCAACTTTGCTTTGGAGTATCGTAGCACATGATTACCTACCTATCTGTCGCATCGAAAGGGTGTTGAAGTGTGCATGAATGAGTGTATCTTAAAGAATGTGTTATTAAATAATTTAATTTAATGTTTAGCGATTACGTGTCCATTACCAATGATTGATTAAAATTTTGCATGTAAAGAAGACATTATGTATTTTGCTGTTGTCGATACGCGATCTCCTGTAGAATATAAATATATTAACTATAATTTTTAATAAGCTAATAGCAAGCTGTTATAGAAATTGCTATCTACAATGTAAATTTTGAATTGAAACTTTTAAAAACATAATAAACAAGTAAGAAAGTCTAATTTCGGGTGAAACCGAATATTACATACCCAGCTGCGCACTGTTTTTGCTTGCTTTGTGTGATTAGTAGTCTTATAAGGGCGCTAAATAATAATATGTAGAAGAACAAGTAAGGACGGGACTGTCTTCGGCTGTGCCGAAGACTTCATACCTTTCATGAATTGGGCAAATAATCGGCTGTATAAGACAAGTATTTTATAGTGAACAGATGTACATACCTAAGCGATTTTTAAGCTAAATATAAAATAAAAATTGGTAGGTGCTTTATGTGAGGATGCACAATTTCACGTTTTTTGTGGCCTGCAGGTGAAAAATATGACCACGAATCGCTTATTTCAACAATATAAGCGTAAGTATTTGATGAATTTTGAGGAAATTTAATGATTCTAGCCGTAAAAAAGGGGGCAGAAATGACAGTTTAAATGGGGTATACACTATACATATACACCACCTATCTCTATGATTTTTTCAGACAACAATATGTGCAATATACCAAAGCATATGGTGAAGTTTGAAGCTTCAATCTAATAAATTGAGGAAGATATGACAAAAATCCTCTTTTCTGAAAAATCGGTTGTGTGGAGAATATATGCTATAGTGGTCTGGCCCGGCCGGTCTAACCGGACACCTAAATAAACCCGCTCACCAAATGTTATCAAGATATCTCAAAAATTGAGGGACTAGTTGTCATAAAAACCGACAGACGGGCAGACGGCCATGGCTAATCAACTCAGCTCTTCATCCTGATCATTTCGGTATAATTATTGGTGGGTCTATCTATTTTCCTTTAATGATTTAGAATTTTGTGATTCCTGACGAAGTTCATATACCATTTTATTTTCATTTTTAGAATTTTTTTAAGTTTTGATCTTAGCTCCACCATACCGTTACAAAGGTAGAATATCAGTCAAATGTATTTAAATACCAGTAAGTTATTGCAAACTTTCTTAAGGTTACGTTAGGAAAATGGGCGTGGTCTCTAACCGATTTTGATTATCAACACTCAGCCTATATAATGTAGCAAGGATACTGTCTCTGCCGAATTTCTATATAATATCTCTAACAGCTTTTGATTTACGGCTTGTTTACCTCCAAATTTTCTTCTTCTATTATGGGTGGTGCCACGCCCGTATTCCAATTTTTTTTTAAATTTATGATTTGTGTCACAAAAACAGCACACCTACCATATTTTATTAGCTGTGTGGTATTCGTTTTTGAATTATTGCATTTTTTCCATTTTTCTAAGTTTTTGATATCGAAAAAGTGGGCGCAGTTATCGTCCGATTTCGCTCATTTTTAATACCAATCTATCCAGATAAGCCCCTGTACCGAATTTGGTGCAGATATCTCAAAACTTGCTCAAGTTATCATGTTAACGAAATGGGCGATTATGGATGGTCTTAATTACATTAAAGTACATCCTGCCTTAATCAGATGGATCGGCTGCATGTTAAATTGCAGAAAGATTACATCACAATGGGGATTGTACGAGGCCACGAAATCAGTGGACAGGGGCACGCCGCAGGGAGGGGTGCTATCACCTCTGCTGTGGACACTGGTCATCAACCAACTGCTCAGGCAATTCGATGAGGGACCCGTAAAACTTACGGCTTACGCAGATGACGTTGCAATTGTCATAAGTGGAAAATGCCTTCCAACGATTAGTTCTTTGATGGATCGGGCGCTTCGGGATATTCATACCTGGGCATCTAATGTCGGGCTGAAAGTCAATGCGGAGAAGACGGATATGGTCTTGTTTACAAAGAGGTACAAGGTCCCAAATTGGACCAGGCCTAAGTTAGGAGCGGTGACCTTACAGGAGAAACCTTGCACAAAATATCTAGGAATCATCCTAGACAGTAAGCTGTCATGGAAGCTCAACGTGGAGGAGAGGGTCAACAAGGCCTCAACGGCACTCTATGCATGTAAAAGAATGCTGGGGTGTACGTGGGGCCTATCGCCCTCTCTTTCTCATTGGGTTTTTACAGCGATTGTAAGCCCTATTCTATACTATGGAGTTCTTGTTTGGTGGAAAGCCACACAAAAAACAACATACCTCAAAAAATTAGAGGGGGTATGCAGACTATCGATGCTTTGCATTACGGGAGCCCTGAAAACAACCCCGACGGCTGCACTGTATGCCATTCTGCACATTCCACCTGTAGACCTGGTAGCAAAGAACAAAGCGTTATCGACCGCAACCAGGCTCGATGCTTCGGGGCAGCTTGAGCGCCGACCATATGGCCATAGTAGTATAGCGTCCTCAGTCACAAGACGAACAGACTACATGATTCCCTACCTGCACAGGGAGATCTTAAGGCCACAATAGAGGTGGACGGTTGGCGCAAGGGTGCGCAAATGGCGGACGAGGCGATACATGTGTACACCGATGGTTCCAAAATAGTGGAAGGAGTAGGGTTTGCGGTATACTGCGCTGATCCGGAATTAAGCAGATCCTACAGGCTGCCGGATTACTGTAGCGTTTTCCAAGCGGAAATATTAGCCGTAACCAAAGCAGTAGAAACCCTGGAAGAGAATAGCTTAAGCTGCAACCGTGTTAACTTTTATATTGACAGTCAAGCAGCAATTAAGGCAATAATCTCGCATAGCACAGCATCTAAATGCGTGTTAGAGTGTAAGCAGTCTCTGGAGAGAATCGGGACAGGGAGAAGCATACATCTATATTGGGTCCCAGGGCATATGGGAATAGATGGGAATGAAAAAGCGGATGAATTAGCTAAAAAGGGCGCATCCCTTGAAGCTTGCTCCGTAGACGTCCCAATTAGATTGGGCGAGATTAAGCGAAAGCGAGAGGTGCATATGATCGACCAAGCAGAAAAGGCGTGGGTTCAAGTGCGGGGCTGTAAAGTGTCGAAGATTATGTGTAGGTCTTACAACCTTAGACTAACACAGTTGCTTCTATCATTAAAAAGAGAGGACTGTAGACTCATGACGGGTATTCTGACTGGACACTGCCTTCTCGCGTCACATGCCTTTAAATTAGGCTTGGTCAATGATAGCAGGTGTAGGAAGTGCGGGTTGGAGGAGGAAACGATCGAGCACGTTCTGTGCTCGTGCCCTGCACTTGCCAGGCTAAGACTCCAGCTATTAGGAGTGATACAGCTGTCAGATCTAGAAGCAGCAAGTGGCTTAAGTCCTAGGAAGCTTCTAGTATTTGCCAAGAGGACGGAGTTATTTTATAACATAGGTCCTGGTTTTTGATAGGGTTTTTCAGTTTGGTCGTTAAAACAAACTTCTGGTAACACTACGGACTCAATCAGTCTATGTGAGGTCCTCATGGGCCGGCCAGTTCAACCTACCTATCATGTTAACGGACAGACAGACTGACGGACTTACATGGCTTAATGAAATATTTTTTCGATACTGATGATTTTTATATATGGAAGTCTATATCTATCTCGATTCCTTTATACCTATACAACCAACCGTTACCCAATCATAGTGTTCAGTGTGTACAAGAACAGCTGGGTATAATAAAGTGGCGCGATATACTCTGAAGACTTTGGTTGGTTGGTCGTTTTGCTGCCCAGCCGGCGAGACCGGGCTAAATTAAGGTCCTAGGTGCCACTTTTTTGCACTTTCTGCTGAAACCAATTAGTTCTCATGTATACTAAATTACTATCTAAAGTGCGTGTTTTTACTAGAACCATTTTGTTAGTTCAATAAACCCGTTCATGTCATTTATGGATCATTATGATACCTCACTTAGATCGGACAGCACGAAACCGCCCAGAGTTCGGAACCTGATGTTTGCCAGGGCTGGACACTAACAGAGGAAATTAATGATCGTTTCCTTTCAACCTTCTGGGTTGCACCTTAAATGTCGTTGTGGCTGTCATTCGAAATATTTATTTTGTGGACAATTTTGGTAAGCCCTGTGGTTTTTTTTTTTTTTGTAGTCCGGCCAATTCTCTTAAATTAGGTGGGAATGCCTCAGTGATATCTAACGATGCACCGGTCTTTGTCAGTTATTCATTGTCTTATATATTCCTGTGACCTCTTACCCATGTCAGGGTAATGCCAGCTGAGTAAGCTGCATTTCGCAGTACCTTCTTTCAGTTATCGAAGGCCTTAGAGGACGAAAGTGGTAGAACGCTCCTTTTTATATGAAAATATGCATACCTCTCGACTAGTTATAGAGTTCTCCAACGGTAAGCAACAGGTATTCTCTATTCCTAGTAGCTCTGTCTTTCTTCCAGCTGTTCGGAGAAGACCCCTGCACCAGCACCGCAGTCCATTTTAGACCCGTCAGTGAATAGTGAGGTGACACCTTCTTTATATACTATGTCGGCTAACCAATCCGCTCTCGAGGGAATGCTCACCTTAAAGTTCTTGTCAAAGTTCAGTGTAGGCTAAAGATAAGCTGTTACGAAGGAGTTTATGACCGAGCTTCTCTTCCGATCTGTGGAGTGCTTTTTTTAAATTTTTCCAAACGGCATCTGCTAAGGCAGATGAATTTTTCATAGCAGAACCACACTCGAAGGTTTTGCCAATCCACGGCCGTGGGGCGACCTGCTTTAAAAAAAAGTTTGATAGTGGTTGACCACCGAAAGGCGAAAAATGGTCGGTATTCATGTACCTAGATCTTCGTCACAGCGATTAAGAAATCACAGCAAATGGAAGGACAAGATTGGAAAAATCGCCGTGGCTGACTGGAAACATCACAATTTGCGTATCGATCGCACAGAGGAATAAGTAAGAAGGGATTTTCTGAACTGGAAAATACATATGATTTTTCCCCCGATATGACACCAGAATCATGCTTGGTCACATTTGAACCGAACTGGGCAACTCCACGTCCATGATGTAATATTTCCCAAAGAGTTGGGGTGGTTCGACGCGGCTCGAAAAATGTTCATCTGTAGTAAGAAATTCCAGCATAAAGGAGTCCACCAAGCTACATATCTAGCTGCCTTTTCGATCAAAGAATGTTAATCAAATTGCCGATGTAATTTTCGAAGGAAGGCATAGCTGTAAAGTTCTAAATGTATGTACTCTACGAGGTCCAAGAAATCGAATCCAATCGTCATCTTGTACGAGAGAAGATAAGCACACAATTCGGTGCAGTGAAGAATGAGCGTGCTTATGACACATGAAAAGTTTATTTAGGAGATGCTCAGATAACAGACAACTGACGATTTTCCAGGTCAGCTCTCGCATAAGCCCTCTGAGAGAAATATTCAAATATTCTATGTAGTCATGTAGACAAGCAGTGAGAACACTTACACTCAAAAAATTTTATTGGTAAAACTAACCGAAAAACTATGTTAAAATGGCTCCAACCTATAAATATTGGTGAAACCAACCAATAGAAAATAGTTAAAAACCTTTACTGAAGTCGTGGTTAAAAATTGTTAATTTTACCAAAAAGAAACGGTTGATATTTAACCATGTGAAGTTGGTTGACCTAACCATAAAAGTAGGTTCGTATGGCTCCAACCTATAAAAATTGGTGAAATTAACTTACATTAATATTTATTTCCATCTAACCACAAAAGTTGGTAAAAAGTAGTGTAGAAATTGTAATATAACCACAAAATTTGTAGAATTAACTATTTTTACTGTTAAGTTACTATAAAAATTTCTTTATCTTGTGATTTTATTGTTTCCAATTGTTGCAAGTGCGCCGGATCCGTCAACTTTGCATTTAGCAATGGGATAATCTTGAGATTAAAGGTTTTCCATTTATCGACGATAGATGTCGAATGTGGATGCAAATAACTAAAATCGATTTGAATCTAAAAATAGATATTATTGATGCTGTTAATATATATTGTATTATTGTAATTCGTACAAGTATATAGTATTGACATGTTTTAGTATGTGATTTTCATTTTTTGGTTTTGGTTTGAAAAACACTAATTTTTTTTTTTCAAATATTTCAAATCAAAAACCCAAAATTATTTATGGCAGAAGTGGTTAAAGCATTTCAATACCAGGTGCCCTATAATTATGATAAGCACTATACTTACCAGATTATACCCCAATGAATGTGAAAAGAGCTTCCAATTTTGTAAGACGTTAATAGTGCTGCTTTGTGTACCGTTTGTGCTTAAAATTTCTTGTCTTCGTTTTTTGAAACACGTCCGCCAATTTTCCTGCACCTCATTCCACGGCTCCGTAAAAATTTTTAGCCAATCTTGAGCCTTGGCAATTTCTGATGAATAAATCAAAAAAGGTTTATAATTGTACACATAAAACGTAGAAAAATTCGACTTCAATATACCTGTTTCTTCTCCACAGTTTGAAATATCAGCTTTTGGGGATTCACCACCTATATTGTTTCTCTCATAAACAAGTTCACCCGTTCTCTTTAAGCGTTTTGCAGTATTATAATATTTGTCATACAATCTTCCTGAAGGCCACGATCCAATTGAATTAAAGTATATTGCCTATGTAGAAAATATCCAAATAAAAATAAGCAAAACATTAAAAATATAGTTTTAAATAAAAGACAAACCTTGTCGTCATTGAATGTTCCTTCAATTTGAATAGATATGTGCTCAAATTCTTTTCTGCCAATTTTTATTTTATGTTTTAAGTGCCAAGTTATTATAGAATATATTAGAATTTTACGTGCTGCGTCGTTCAGTTTTCCAGTGGCTTTGTAAGTCTGATTGACATAGTATCCATTTGGATGACTTGCCAATACTGATTGAATATTCTAAATTTTGAAAATAAATTAAAATATTTTAACCAAGAGACACAATTTTTAGAACTCAACACACTGTTTCTCATCTACGTTATTTTTTTTACATATAATTGAATGTTTCTCTATTGTGGGTATTATACACTGAAGATATTTACATACTTACAATGGAGCCGCGGTACCCATGAGGATCGTTGATAACTTTTGAAGTAGTGCTTGTTGATTGGCTGCAGTTTAAATATGGTGAATTTTCAAGGTCTTCCAGGAAAGTCGTATCAACAGATATTGTATCGCAGGCTTTAACATCAGCATATCCCTTAAATAAAAAAAGTTTTACTTTGTTTACCAAATAAAATTCTAATTTTATGTTTGTACTTACATTTGCGATTTTCCATTGCTGAAGCTTGAAACGAAACTCCACTTTTTCTCCTAATTTACGTTCCCGGAATAAGTATGTCAAGTCCTGCTCTTCCAAATATCTTAGCCGTTTAAGTGTAATAAATTCATCTACAATTAGTGAAAATATTACACATTTAATAAGTTTTAATTATTTCTTTTACAAACTACAATCGATGCATGTAATTATTTCCACACTTTTTATGTGAGCAATAAAAGCAACAACACAACCAAAGCCAAATAACGGAATGCTTGCATGACGCAGTTTCAACAGCATATTTGTTAATTTACAAAACTAATTATTAATAAACTTACCTTGTAAATTTTGTAAAATGTCGCTGAATCCCCAAGTTTCTAATAAAGATTCTAGTCCGTCCTTTTCAGGAGATTCTAAAATATTTTCCATTTTTGTAATTTTGCACACAATACTCACGCACGACCGGCTTCCTCAAAGTTTTCAACGAACTGATTGCAATGAGCGTCGGCTTCTATTATTGCTGTCGTTTACTTTTTAACTGCTGTATCAATGGTTACTTTAACACAAGGAATAGTAGTTACACAATTTTCCATTGTCCAAATAACCTATTAAAATAGTTAAAAAGCAACAACAATTTCAGGGAGAAATATTTTAACCGATTGGTACTGGTACAATTAACCAAAGTTTGTGGTTGGTTTAACGATTTTTTAAAATGAACAATTTCATAGTAAAATTAACCAAATAAGATCAGTTAAATCACACTAACAAAACAACATTAGAAAAAATACGATTTACGTCGGTTAGTTTTACAGACGAAATAGTAAGCGAAGAAAGCAACAATTTTTGAATTGGTTAATTCTACTATATTTATTGGTAAGAAAAAAACAACAACATATAAAGAAAAATTTAACTTTTTCTAATAGTTAATATAACAACATAAAATTGTTTAAATTACAACAACAAATTATACAGAGTATGCACTAACCGAAAAAAAATTGTTAATTTGACCAACGTTTGCAGTTAGCTGAGCATTTTTGCAACAACAATTTCCATTGTAGTAAAATTAACCACGGAAATTGTTAGATTTAACCAATGTTATTTTTCTGGGTGTATCCCATTCACAATGTACCGCGAATTTTATTGGCTTGCACGGTCAAGCTATATACGACGCATAAACGCGTGGTACATGAGAAGCTCCAGATAAAGGCTTAGAGAACAAATGTTCGAAAACTCCATCAGAAAAATTAGCGGATGACAAAAGGTTTCTAGAATCAGAGAACATTTTGCAAGAACAATAATTGCGACCTTTTCATTACGTGATAGCGTAATCGTGATGAATCCCATATTTCAATACCGGCAACGTAATGTACGTTAAAGCTCCCATCTGCATTGTTGTGATGTGGAAAACATCAGGGCTTAAAATTATTAAAGCTACGGGCAAAAAAGGTTTGAAGATGTGCATGTTTGCAGTTTGGAACTGGAGTGTGGTCTGCTCTTTATCGCATAAAAAGTTCTATTTAGAGTTTTTTGCTTGCAATTGAAACTCAAAGTAATTTAATTAATTAGGTCTTATTCTGTAACAATTTAAAGCTACTTTCGTGGAGAGAATTCGACGAATAAGAAGATCTGTAAGGATTCAGCTTGATATCGCGTATAAGGTCCTTTCTAAGGTAAAGTGCAAAATACTGAAGCCCAAAGTCAGGCGAACTTTTTGAAACTTATCACTGCGGTTTCAGATCTGTTAAATCTACTTTCAACTAGATCTTTACAATATGCCAGATCCTGGAGACGACCCACGTTAGGAGAATCGACACGCGCCATTTTTTTATCGACTTCAAAGCAGCCTTTGAGAGCATGAAAAAGAGTTGCTTGTATGCAGCTCCCTGTGAAGTTAATAAAGCTTTGCCAAATAACATTAAGCAACAACACCAACTCCAAAAGAGTTGGAAGGGACTAGTTCGAGCCATTTATAACCAAACGAGGCTGCGGATAGGGCGAATCCTTTTTCCGCCCTTTCTTGCGACAATGGCACAATCTATTGTAATAGCTGCCGTAAGTTCTGCATTCTATGGATTAGATAAAGAGGCAAAACAATTGTGTCTTGCGTTAAATGAGTACAAGACGAAGTAGTTGCTGTCATCCAATAAAAAATGGGCACATTCGAGCCACGTCAGTGTTGACAGAGTTAAACTCGAGACTGTGAAGGACTTTGTCTAACTAGTCACCACTATTAACAGCGAAAAATAAGTTAGCTTGAAAGTCAGACCCAGAATAATTCTTGCCAACAAGTGCTACTTTAGAGTAAGTAGGCAATCGAAATGTAAAGTTCTGTCAACGAACAAAAACCACACCAAGTCGCTCATTATACTTGTCCTGAAGTGTGGCTCGGAATTATGGATGGTGTAGAGAGAAGGTGGGATAACTCTTGGAGTGTTCGAGGGAAGAGTTTTGTTTTTAGAAAATTTATTATCCTGTGTGTGATTCCGACCACGAGTATCGAAGGAGGTATAATGATGAGCTGAATGAGCTTTACAACGAATGAAAGCTTAAAGGGTTCGCTGACCAGGTTCTGTCATGCGAATAGATGCAGACGTTCTGGCTTAGAGAGTATTTCAATCGGCAATGGGGTCCCTCTGAGAGAAATATTCAAATATTCTATGTAGTCATGTAGACAAGCAGTGAGAACACTTACACTCAAAAAATTTTATTGGTAAAACTAACCGAAAAACTATGTTAAAACGGCTCCAACCTATAAATATTGGTGAAACCAACCAATAGAAAATAGTTAAAAACCTTTACTGAAGTCGTGGTTAAAAATTGTTAATTTTACCAAAAAGAAACGGTTGATATTTAACCATGTGAAGTTGGTTGACCTAACCATAAAAGTAGGTTCGTATGGCTCCAACCTATAAAAATTGGTGAAATTAACTTACATTAATATTTATTTCCATCTAACCACAAAAGTTGGTAAAAAGTAGTGTAGAAATTGTAATATAACCACAAAATTTGTAGAATTAACTATTTTTACTGTTAAGTTACTATAAAAATTTCTTTATCTTGTGATTTTATTGTTTCCAATTGTTGCAAGTGCGCCGGATCCGTCAACTTTGCATTTAGCAATGGGATAATCTTGAGATTAAAGGTTTTCCATTTATCGACGATAGATGTCGAATGTGGATGCAAATAACTAAAATCGATTTGAATCTAAAAATAGATATTATTGATGCTGTTAATATATATTGTATTATTGTAATTCGTACAAGTATATAGTATTGACATGTTTTAGTATGTGATTTTCATTTTTTGGTTTTGGTTTGAAAAACACTAATTTTTTTTTTTCAAATATTTCAAATCAAAAACCCAAAATTATTTATGGCAGAAGTGGTTAAAGCATTTCAATACCAGGTGCCCTATAATTATGATAAGCACTATACTTACCAGATTATACCCCAATGAATGTGAAAAGAGCTTCCAATTTTGTAAGACGTTAATAGTGCTGCTTTGTGTACCGTTTGTGCTTAAAATTTCTTGTCTTCGTTTTTTGAAACACGTCCGCCAATTTTCCTGCACCTCATTCCACGGCTCCGTAAAAATTTTTAGCCAATCTTGAGCCTTGGCAATTTCTGATGAATAAATCAAAAAAGGTTTATAATAGTACACATAAAACGTAGAAAAATTCGACTTCAATATACCTGTTTCTTCTCCACAGTTTGAAATATCAGCTTTTGGGGATTCACCACCTATATTGTTTCTCTCATAAACAAGTTCACCCGTTCTCTTTAAGCGTTTTGCAGTATTATAATATTTGTCATACAATCTTCCTGAAGGCCACGATCCAATTGAATTAAAGTATATTGCCTATGTAGAAAATATCCAAATAAAAATAAGCAAAACATTAAAAATATAGTTTTAAATAAAAGACAAACCTTGTCGTCATTGAATGTTCCTTCAATTTGAATAGATATGTGCTCAAATTCTTTTCTGCCAATTTTTATTTTATGTTTTAAGTGCCAAGTTATTATAGAATATATTAGAATTTTACGTGCTGCGTCGTTCAGTTTTCCAGTGGCTTTGTAAGTCTGATTGACATAGTATCCATTTGGATGACTTGCCAATACTGATTGAATATTCTAAATTTTGAAAATAAATTAAAATATTTTAACCAAGAGACACAATTTTTAGAACTCAACACACTGTTTCTCATCTACGTTATTTTTTTTACATATAATTGAATGTTTCTCTATTGTGGGTATTATACACTGAAGATATTTACATACTTACAATGGAGCCGCGGTACCCATGAGGATCGTTGATAACTTTTGAAGTAGTGCTTGTTGATTGGCTGCAGTTTAAATATGGTGAATTTTCAAGGTCTTCCAGGAAAGTCGTATCAACAGATATTGTATCGCAGGCTTTAACATCAGCATATCCCTTAAATAAAAAAAGTTTTACTTTGTTTACCAAATAAAATTCTAATTTTATGTTTGTACTTACATTTGCGATTTTCCATTGCTGAAGCTTGAAACGAAACTCCACTTTTTCTCCTAATTTACGTTCCCGGAATAAGTATGTCAAGTCCTGCTCTTCCAAATATCTTAGCCGTTTAAGTGTAATAAATTCATCTACAATTAGTGAAAATATTACACATTTAATAAGTTTTAATTATTTCTTTTACAAACTACAATCGATGCATGTAATTATTTCCACACTTTTTATGTGAGCAATAAAAGCAACAACACAACCAAAGCCAAATAACGGAATGCTTGCATGACGCAGTTTCAACAGCATATTTGTTAATTTACAAAACTAATTATTAATAAACTTACCTTGTAAATTTTGTAAAATGTCGCTGAATCCCCAAGTTTCTAATAAAGATTCTAGTCCGTCCTTTTCAGGAGATTCTAAAATATTTTCCATTTTTGTAATTTTGCACACAATACTCACGCACGACCGGCTTCCTCAAAGTTTTCAACGAACTGATTGCAATGAGCGTCGGCTTCTATTATTGCTGTCGTTTACTTTTTAACTGCTGTATCAATGGTTACTTTAACACAAGGAATAGTAGTTACACAATTTTCCATTGTCCAAATAACCTATTAAAATAGTTAAAAAGCAACAACAATTTCAGGGAGAAATATTTTAACCGATTGGTACTGGTACAATTAACCAAAGTTTGTGGTTGGTTTAACGATTTTTTAAAATGAACAATTTCATAGTAAAATTAACCAAATAAGATCAGTTAAATCACACTAACAAAACAACATTAGAAAAAATACGATTTACGTCGGTTAGTTTTACAGACGAAATAGTAAGCGAAGAAAGCAACAATTTTTGAATTGGTTAATTCTACTATATTTATTGGTAAGAAAAAAACAACAACATATAAAGAAAAATTTAACTTTTTCTAATAGTTAATATAACAACATAAAATTGTTTAAATTACAACAACAAATTATACAGAGTATGCACTAACCGAAAAAAAATTGTTAATTTGACCAACGTTTACAGTTAGCTGAGCATTTTTGCAACAACAATTTCCATTGTAGTAAAATTAACCACGGAAATTGTTAGATTTAACCAATGTTATTTTTCTGGGTGTATCCCATTCACAATGTACCGCGAATTTTATTGGCTTGCACGGTCAAGCTATATACGACGCATAAACGCGTGGTACATGAGAAGCTCCAGATAAAGGCTTAGAGAACAAATGTTCGAAAACTCCATCAGAAAAATTAGCGGATGACAAAAGGTTTCTAGAATCAGAGAACATTTTGCAAGAACAATAATTGCGACCTTTTCATTACGTGATAGCGTAATCGTGATGAATCCCATATTTCAATACCGGCAACGTAATGTACGTTAAAGCTCCCATCTGCATTGTTGTGATGTGGAAAACATCAGGGCTTAAAATTATTAAAGCTACGGGCAAAAAAGGTTTGAAGATGTGCATGTTTGCAGTTTGGAACTGGAGTGTGGTCTGCTCTTTATCGCATAAAAAGTTCTATTTAGAGTTTTTTGCTTGCAATTGAAACTCAAAGTAATTTAATTAATTAGGTCTTATTCTGTAACAATTTAAAGCTACTTTCGTGGAGAGAATTCGACGAATAAGAAGATCTGTAAGGATTCAGCTTGATATCGCGTATAAGGTCCTTTCTAAGGTAAAGTGCAAAATACTGAAGCCCAAAGTCAGGCGAACTTTTTGAAACTTATCACTGCGGTTTCAGATCTGTTAAATCTACTTTCAACTAGATCTTTACAATATGCCAGATCCTGGAGACGACCCACGTTAGGAGAATCGACACGCGCCATTTTTTTATCGACTTCAAAGCAGCCTTTGAGAGCATGAAAAAGAGTTGCTTGTATGCAGCTCCCTGTGAAGTTAATAAAGCTTTGCCAAATAACATTAAGCAACAACACCAACTCCAAAAGAGTTGGAAGGGACTAGTTCGAGCCATTTATAACCAAACGAGGCTGCGGATAGGGCGAATCCTTTTTCCGCCCTTTCTTGCGACAATGGCACAATCTATTGTAATAGCTGCCGTAAGTTCTGCATTCTATGGATTAGATAAAGAGGCAAAACAATTGTGTCTTGCGTTAAATGAGTACAAGACGAAGTAGTTGCTGTCATCCAATAAAAAATGGGCACATTCGAGCCACGTCAGTGTTGACAGAGTTAAACTCGAGACTGTGAAGGACTTTGTCTAACTAGTCACCACTATTAACAGCGAAAAATAAGTTAGCTTGAAAGTCAGACCCAGAATAATTCTTGCCAACAAGTGCTACTTTAGAGTAAGTAGGCAATCGAAATGTAAAGTTCTGTCAACGAACAAAAACCACACCAAGTCGCTCATTATACTTGTCCTGAAGTGTGGCTCGGAATTATGGATGGTGTAGAGAGAAGGTGGGATAACTCTTGGAGTGTTCGAGGGAAGAGTTTTGTTTTTAGAAAATTTATTATCCTGTGTGTGATTCCGACCACGAGTATCGAAGGAGGTATAATGATGAGCTGAATGAGCTTTACAACGAATGAAAGCTTAAAGGGTTCGCTGACCAGGTTCTGTCATGCGAATAGATGCAGACGTTCTGGCTTAGAGAGTATTTCAATCGGCAATGGGGTTTGGAAGCATACGAAGAAGATCTCCACAGATTTAGGGGATGCAGGTGGAGGAAGACTTAATCATTCCAATTGAAGTTAGATAACGCGAAACAAGCCAAAATCGCTAAGCCGTTAAGTAAAAACTAAAGATGATGATGAAACTTTAGAGTCGCCCTCTTTAAGATTTGGTTCCAAGTTTGGTCATAAAGTCTTCGTAGGACATACAAGCTTACCCTTATTTTAAAGGACGCTGTGATAGCGCACTGCCCTCGATTGGTCCAATGAAAACAGGCTAATTCTGTTCATGTCGAGTCGTTGTAAGGCAGTCGAAATCTAAACTGCTCGTCTACAGAGGAAACCTCATCAGCTAAGTAAAATAAATGACGTATTAGTAATTAATATATGTACATACATATAATGGATAGGATTAGTAGAAATTGAATTCAATATGTTAGTGAATACACTTAGTTACTTTAAGAGAGGAAAAAACAGATTTTTTAATGCAAAAAAGCGAGCCCAAACATAAAATGTACTAGTGTGGGAGTTGTAATTCTGCGGCAAAACAGCGGAAGGGCTCATTTAATTCACGATTTTTTCTACAATGTTTAACGTAGATATGTTTAAAATGTCTTGAAAGGACGGTAAAGTTTACTTCGCTCAACAGAAATGAGCTAGAGACCGAACCATTTAGTAATTTAATCATAAATACAATTCCAGGCATTTCCCTGCGACTGGCAAGATTGGAAAGATAAATAAGTTTCAGGCGATTAGTATAAGGTGGCAGATTATATGCAGAATCCCAATGGAAATCTCTTAAGGAGAAAAGTAAGAATTGTGTTTGGACTGATTCTATCCGATCAATATGAACCTGGTAGCTGGGGTTCCAAATTATTGCGCCATATTCTAATATCGGCCTGCTAATGTTGTATAAAGAGCTTTAGTAACGTACGGGTCACTAAATTCTTTAGACCATCGCTTTACAAACGCCAGAACACCTCTAGCCTTATTAACAGTTGCAGTAGTATGAAGGTTGAAGTTAAGTTTACTGTCCATACTAACACCAAGGTCTATAAAACTGTATACCTGTTCAAGATTATAAGTAATGAGAGTGTAGGAATCTGGCTGAAGTAATCTACGAGAAAAGCACATAAATTTGCATTTTTAAACGCTTTTATTTAGGTTGACTTGACGGGCTGTTGATGGTCATATACAAGACCAACTGAACCCTAATCACATTTTTAGAAATTTCACGCGTCCAACGCTTTTATTTAATTGTCTGATCAACGCCCTAGATTGATGAGGAGTGCGATGACTAGTACCTAGGACCTACCTAACTATTTTATAGCTTTTAGTATTTTTATTACTTCATGTAAGTATTGTTTTCCATAAAACCGTTTAACTTAAAAAACTTTTTTTTAAATATTTTATTTAAGATTAAGTGGCATATAGTTGATGGTGCACCAATTGTGCAATGCGTCCAGGTCTGATTGTAGAAGACACCTTTCTTCGCTTGACGCATAGGATAAACAATTTTTTACATCACCAGCGTACATCAAAATTTTAGAAAATTTTATTTTTGTAGAAATATCGTTTATAAACAGCACGAACAGAATTGGACCAAGATGACTACCCTGATGAACTCCAGAACTTACATCAATGACATCGGATAAAGCATTTTTAAAGATCACTCTTTGAGTTCTATCATGAAGATAAGACGATATCCATTGCGTCTCTTCTTTTGCGTCTACATATTGCCGAACATCTTTGTACAAGATTGAACTGCACACCTGATACAAAAGCTCAAAACCTCAGAGCCAAGATAGGGACGCTAGTTCCATAACTGAGCTCAAGAAAAGGCCTTAAACAAACTATTTCTTTTATTACAAGTTTAACTGATATATGTAAGCTTTTTTGAAATGAAAAACAAAAGCTCAGCAAATTTGTTGCACTATGCAATGTTCATTAAGATGAATTGAGCTCAGGTGCAAAAAAGTCATTGCATGCTAGAAACACACGTATAATTATATATAGCATGCTTGAATGTTTTATGTTTGTAAGTGATCAAGTATGCGTGCAAGTGCCGCATGCATTTCAATACAACGCGCCGGGGTAATCAATTTTTGAAATTTATGACAAAATTTGCAGCTTTAAATTATACCATTAAGCACGACATGTAACTCATATCGCAAACATGTTAACTTCACCGCCGCCGGTTGCATGCCACCAACTAGCAAATGGCAGGCAATAAAAACATTACAGCCTACGTGTTTGTGTGCTGATTGCCTTGTTGCAACAATCATGATGTTGCTTTTGTTGCTCATGTTGGCCTGTGCGTGTGTCAATATGTATGTATGTATATATGTATGTATGCGTGTAGGTATGTTGGCATGGACATGCAATTGCAATCTGGCAGTGCCTGTCGACGGCTAGTTGCATTTCATACACACACGCATACATACATACTAATGTACTTAAATAAGTAGCATGCAACAAATCAAGTTGGTTCTGCAACGTTGCTTTCAGGCGAGCTTTCTTTTGTTTGCTCGTTTTTAGCCCATTCATTTTATTTTACAACTTTAAAACATTTTTCTCTTTACCTTTTTGGCGACGAGTTTTCCTGTGGCAAGTAGACGTGCAAAATAATTCATTCGTATAGTGAAAATGCGCAAGCGGAACTTATTGCTTACGTTGGACGGACGAATGCATTGTACTTTGCGCACTTGTTAAGTGTAGATAAATAAAAGAGGTTTGAAATATTTGAACTTAACTGCGTGTTTGGAAACAAAAAAGGAAACTTATATTTATTAGTATGGAGGAGGTGAATTTGATTGATTTGCGAGAGCTGCACTATGGATAAAACAGCACTTAAATGTAATAAATTATAGACATTTAATATAATGAGAGATATTAATGCAGTTAATTATATTTGTTTTGTTTAATAATTTGGGAAAAATTTAAACAACGTGACATCAGGACGGACAAGGCGACAGCTGTTTCGATTATACCTTGTAAATCTCTTCAAAGCCTTTTCTCCCGGGAGTGGGAGTCGAACCCGCACTCCTACGATAGTTGAAATGGTTATAAACGCATTCAGCTACGTCCTGCCTTAGTTGTTGTAAAGTTTTCTCAATTGCCTTCTTTTTGCATATTTTAATCTTTTACACATTGCATACTTCGTATGCAATTATGTGTTAAAGCTATGCTTGGTACGGCGGTTTTCAAAGAAACTTTGGTTTTGTTGCTGTTTTTGTTCTATTTATAGAACTACAACGAATTAACCAATTTTGTCTGTTTGTATGATTATTAAATAAATTATAAAAATAAAAAATTGCTTCAAATAAATGTTTTCATACATTTAAAAAAAAGCAATACGGGCAATCCCCGATTATTAAAATCATATATTTGTTTTGTTTTATTAATTTTTCCACAGGGTGGATAATTGATGTATATTGGAACGGTTTTCCGTCAACAATTGTCAAATTTGGTTTGGAGACAAACCGGTTTCGGCTTTGCGCCATCATCAGTGTTATTTTTCGTTCCGATCTGTTGTTGTCATTTGTCTTATATTTATAGTTCGTAGGTGTATGAGCAGGTATTGTCAAATTGAATGTGTGGGTTATGTGTTTATTCAGAAAGTGGATGGTTTTCACTGATCAACTTATGTGGTTAGCTTAGGTAGGTAGAAGTCAGTAATTTTGGTCGTTTGACCTTTGTTGTGCCACTGCGAAACAAACGTACTTGCGAATTCGAACACAGTTACATGGGAAAAACAGGACGAAAAGTAAGAACTAGGTTCAGAGAACATATTAGAGATTACAAAAACAAACACGGAATCCAACCATCATACCAGTGTCCAAATTTGCGAATCACGTGTTCGAAAATACATGCTCTCCAGCAAACATCAATAAAACAGCCTAGGTTCAACAAACACAAAAAAAAAGTCAAACGACTAAAACTACTAACTTCTACCTGCTTTAGCTAACCGCACAAGTTGAACAGTGAAAACGGGGTAATATATTCTTTAACGCTGCAGAGTCCTAAAAGTTTGGTCCTAATAAAATGTGGCACACTAACACTTTAAAATGCTATCATTCCTTTTTCCACAATCCCACACATTTTTCCAACCACATCATCATGTGGCTATATATGTTGAAGCAACATGGTGCTAAAGATTATGATATGACTTCTCGGACAGAAAAATGTCGGAGGTAGCTTTTTTCAGAAATAATATCTCCTGGGACACCGAAGTAGCAACTTGTCCAGATCCATATGGTCCTTTGTATACACTCGCTTTTGATGGGCTGATCAATAAGTTTGTTCAGTGAAAATGATTTGTGAGAAGTCTGATCTCTGAAAAAATACCATGGTTACTCTGTTGAAAGGAAATATTCTAATATTTTTGTACTGCGTAATACTTAAATCCCCATAAAACCGATTGCTCACATAAAAGAGTTTTAATAAATCTTCTACAAGTTGACAATGGACTTCATAACCCATTAGCCATTGATGTTTGTTAACCAAAAATGATTTGTAAGAAATCTGAACGCTGCTACACTAAACCTGAAAATAATTTCAAAATTACCCCAAAATAGGTCTGATAAGATCTTACACCATTTCCAAAACGGCTTCGAAAAAATTCCTATATTATCCCGAAAACAGTGTTGAAGTAAGCATCAAACCAATGCTGAAAAAACCGGAAAATATCCCCAAAAAGGACACAAATGCAACCAAAGACTTAAGCAAAAGCTTAAGTTCTCTCTTCTTCGATTTTTAGTTCCTCATGTAAATTTGGTTGGTATTTCTTACTCCGCAAGTGCATTGAAACTACCAACGTTTTTAAATAATTTTTGTTTATAAACGATTTTTCACTTCTGAGATCTTTCACTAGGATGGCTACATGAAAATTATTTAAGATCCCTTCTCACCGGGACTAGAATAATTGTTTCTGGTAGTATTTAAAAAGTTGTTAAAACAAACGACAAGAGACTGGCTGATATGATAATCACTTCTGGTGGAGTTCGCATCTATTCAGGCTCAGAAATATCTTACAGATTGATATTCGCCTACAGCACAGACACATATAGAAGTTTCTAATGAGTAACTTATGTTATGCGAGACTATGAAATGTTGCGCAAAAGACCAATTTGGCAGTCAAGGAGGCTCAATCGTGTATTTATTTTGGGAATTTATTAATTTCCAGCAGTTTTTCGGCATCGTTTTGCGCTTTATTTAAACACTGCTCCGAAAAGAAAAGGCACACTTTATTTTGCTTGTATGTAATTCGACGGGATTGTACTGTCTTCACTCGATTTTCTACTAACAGAAAGAAGAAGAAAAATTTAATTATTTGATATTTGAAAGAAGAAAGAACAAACTTTATCTCTTAATTTTCTCAAGCCCACTTGCAGAAAGGAAAGTTATCCTTTTAATTCATAAATCTTTTACAAATTTTATAAATTAACTCTGAGTTAAAAAGATAACTTACTGTTCTGCATATGGGTCCCAGAGTTTTGTTTTTAAAAATTTTTGCTTTTCAAATATTGTTTCTTAGCTTGGTGACAACTTAAGCTTACTTCGAATGATCCATTGGTTGCAGTTCTCAGAAGTTTGGTATATTAACCTCCATTTAATAAACTGCTCAAGCTTTTTTTTTTATACAATCCTGCTGTAGACTTGATGATTCGGGTCAAAATAAAGCTGACACCAAGTGCTGCCATAGCAGAATGTTTTTTTGCATAAATAGAATGATCACATCTCAATTAGTCCAAAATACTTAATACAAATAGGCGAACCAAAAAAACTAGCCTATCTAACAGTACTTTACCCATATGTAACCGACACATATACTTAGAGAAACAATTATGCAATTTAAAGTGTGCGCTTTCTTTTCGAAACAGTCCAACGATTTACTATGTCCACATTGAATCTTCTAGGCCATCCCACCACCCACCCCCTAGTTCCATGAATAGCTCGGGGTCGCCAGAGAAGCTATAATTTGCGCTGGCAACCAATTGAATAACTTGGGTACTTTAGTCGCCCCTTACGACAGGCATACCTGCCGCGGGTATATTCTAAGCCCCCTAACCCGCTGTGGCCCCTAAGTTAAATTTTTTCCGATTGTTAACTAGAAGGCCTGAAAACCCTGTAAGCTTTTTGACTGGTATACAAATTAATTATTGTCCGTTACTTCCTACATTTCGTTCAAGTCGTGGTATACATATATAAAAGTATGTCGGAGCGAATTTGTTGTTGTATGCGTGAAACCACGTTACTCATTTTCCGCTGTTTGTCCATCAACCATTCAAATAACCAACAAAAATCAAGCATACTTTGTACAATATGTACAGGCAAGCATATTGTAAACTATGTATCAGTGATAAGGTCGAGTGAATGGTGCGGGGTGTTAAATATTGCAATTTATCACGCAAATGCGTTTTTCAATTTTAACCGGCCGCCAGGCATCATAAAAATGTTACGAACATAACCACCGCTTGACAGCAGCTCAATTTTCGTAATGAATATACAACAAAAACAGCAACAATAAACAAAAGACTAAGAAAAAGTGAACGCCATAAAAAATAAGCAAAATAAAAAGCAACAAATTAAGTCTGTTAAACATTAACTGAAACGGGCACATCAATAACTTTAACAACAAACACTTATTAACATTCCTGTACAAATTCTGACAAGCTGCCAAACATATGGACAGGCATATATAGATCCTACATATGTATTAGGGTGGGCAAAAATAATAAAAATAATATACATTTTCTTGTCACTTCTTTAATTAATATTAGCAGACTCGCCAGAAGTTGTTCTGCCCCAACTTAGGCCACAATCCCAGTCCTAGTTCCAGTACAAATTTCAGTCGCAGTCGCTGTCGTAGTCCCAGTGCCAGTGCCAGTCCCAGTCTCAGTCTCAGTCACAGCCTCAGTCTCAGTCTCAGTCTCAGTCTCAGTCTCAGTCTCAGTCTCCGTCTCAGTCTCAGTCTCAGTCTCAGTCCCAGTCCCAGTCCCGGTCCCGGTCCCAGTCCCAGTACCAGACCTAATCCCAGTCCCAATCCCATTCCCAGTCCCAGTTCCAGACCTAATCCCAGTCCCAATCCCATTCCCAGTTCAAGTCCCAGTCCCATTCCCAGTTCAAGTCCCAGTCCAATTCCCAGTCCCAGTCCCAGTCCCAATCCAGGCCCAGTCCCAGTCCCAGTCCCTGTCCCAGTCCCAGATCAAGTCCCAGTCCCAGTCCCAGTTCAAGTCCCAGTCCCAGACCCAGTCTCAGTTCAATTTCCAGTCCCAGCCGGTCCCTGGTCCGCTACCGGAAAAATGTGTCGTATATAATAGTCCCGGCAAAGGGCTACCTTATATACTAAGTTTCGGGCAAGTCGAACCATGAATAGAATTTGCTCTAAGAGATCGGTCCCTGGTCCACTTCCCGGAAAAAAGTATTGTAAATATTAATTTAGACAATGGGCTACCTATGTACCAAATCGAAACCGTGAATAAGTCGGTCCCTGCTCCACTTCCTGGAAAAACTTCACAAGAGCACTCTCCGAGTGGCTGTAAAGCTATCCTGCAAATTTGAATAAGATCGGCGGAGTTCTTTCGTAGTCCATACAAACACACGTGAACAGGACCGCGGGACTGCAAAATTTCTTAGATCATGTATAAATCCTATGATATTAGACTCATAAAGTGGCTCATATCTCTGAATGGAGAAGATGTTCTGGCGTAACATATTTATAAGGTAGTCCTCGTTAGTAACAGCAGATGCAAGAAGTGCGAGCTGCAGTAAGAAGCTGTTGAGCGCGTTCTGAATTCGTGTCCTGCGATCGCCAGGTCAATGCTGCAGCTATAAGGAGCGGCAGGCAAGACGACGGAGTTATTCAATACATAAGTTATGGCACCAGATTGGGGTTCTTTACTTTGATGGTCAAACAAATTCTGGTAACTCTATGGACACATTCAGTCTATCTCAGGTCTTTATTGGCGGCCAGTTCAACCCAACCTAAACACAAAAACCCCAATTAGATACCTTGACTTATGTAATAAAATAACTCTGTCTTCTTGGCGATTACTAAAAGTTTCCTAGGAGCTAGCCTAATAGCTGACTCGAGATCCTGCAACTATGCCGCCCTTTATAGCTTAAGTCTTGGCATCGCGGGCGCAGGACACGAACACAGAACGTGGTTCGCATTTGCTACATGTTACTGACGAGGCCCAACTTAGAAGCATGTGACGGTAGAAGGAGGTGTCCAGTTAATATGCCAAATAAGAGCCTTAAGTTTTCCCTCTTTAGAGACATAAGCAACTTTGTCAGTCTAACGTCGTAGGATATGGACATGATCTTACAAATTTTGCAGCTTCAAGCTTCTGTTCACGCCTTTTTTTGCTTGTTGGATCATATGCAACTCCTGTCTCCTTTTGATTTCTCCCAAATGGATTGTCACATCTTCCGTCGACTCATCGGCCTTTGCGTTACCTTCTGTCCCTGTATGGCCGGGAACGCAGTATAGATGTTTGGCCCGGCCGGAGCGAAATCTCTGTAATGCTTCTTTGCATTCCAGGACACTTCTTGATGGAGTACTGTTGATTTGCATATTGTAACGAATTTACTTGCAAATCCTCTTATTTGCAATCCTCTGCTAAGTTCGAATCACTAAACTGTTGAATAAATAACTCCTATTTGTAATAATGCAAAATGGCCTTTATTAAAGTACTTCACAATAACACTCAAACTGTGCAACGAATAGCTTGCTTAATAACCACACTGATTGATAGCTCAATGAAACTCTACTATTCAAAATAATACTGCTATTGCTCGCTAGATATCATCTTAATCGAAACTGCTTGACAACTCAAATCAAACTGAATTCCAGCGCCTCTACATCTGCGGCCTTTTATACTCTCTGGTTTCCTCGTTCGCATCTTCGAAAATCTACTAGCATTGTCCATGAGCTCTCAAACTTCTCAGCTATAACTAAAATTGCACGATTTTATAGCTTCTCTCATATCCCATGCTTGTATGTGTGAGCGACACTTCCACAATTATAATTGCCTACATTTAGGAGCATCTCAGATATATGCATGTATTTGTGCATTGACTCTCCGCTGATCGTATACGTACATGGTACATATGTGTAGACGCAGTTATTGTTTCGTTTATGTAGATACATGATGATTGAATTATTGATGTGCATTCACGTCACTGCTTAGCATCGGCTTAGAGCTGGCAGCACTCCTTAGTTTTGCTAATATTCGTAACAATATGTTCTTACAAATTTTGCGGACCAATGCTGCTATTCACGCCTTTTTTGCTTGATAGATTATATGCAACCAAATTAAATATTTTTTTGTCCACCCTAGCATTAGTAAGTTTTCGCATGTATGTACATACTTACAACAAAATACCGTCAATCATGAAAATTACAAGACTTAAAAGAAACATATTGAAAGCTCTTAGCCAGCTGAAAACTTTGTATGCTTGTATGTATGAATGTATGTACTTTTTAAATACAACATTTAAGAAAATTATTAAAACCATGACGAATGAAGAATGTTAAATCTCTATAATTAAATTTAGAAAATATGTTAAATTAAGGTGCAATTGCAAATCATAATTTGCAAAATTTGAGATAATTGGCATTACAAATCATACTGGTTTGCAGCCAAAATACACCAGAGACGCCATTAGGAAATTCCTATGTAAAATCACCTGATTTCGAAAATCAAGGTTATATTTAAGAATAACGGTATTATTATTATATGGATATATTTACTTGAATGCTTATAACTTTTGCATTAGTCCATCGATTTTGTTGAGTGAAAGCTTATTTTTTTTTAATAAAACAGAGCTTAGAGAGAAAAAAACAAAGCTGCAAAAAAATGAAAGGTTTTCGAGATCCTTCCTTGCAAAGTACAATTTTTTTTATATTTTTACAAAAAAAATGGAAGAAATCCGTAATGATTGTTCGTTATCTTTGAATCTGCACAGCATAGCAAAAAGTATTCTTTGCGCAGTTTATAGCAAATTTTATTACCTTTTAAAAGCTTCAAACCGTTTTGGAAATGCTCAATTCATTCTTGAGATATATATGATTAAGTGGACCCAATTTTTTTTTTTTTTGGAAAAACCGTTATTCGTAAATATCTCAAAAATGTCTATAGTAAAATTAACCTTGATTTTCGAAACCAGGGGGTGATTTTACATCGGAATTTAATAATGGCGTCTCTGGTGCAAAAAAAAAATGGAATTTGTGATCCAGTGTCATTAAAGTAGATAAAATTTTCTTCATGGAGTATTGATGCTAATTACGGGATAATTTCTAACAACGCTCTCAAAAAAAGCGTGTGGGAAAAATTGGAGACTTTTGCAGGACGTGGGGTTGAAATGTAATCTAACGGTAAAAACTGAGGAAGGAGACGGAACTAGACTATAGTGAAATCACTATTTGATCAGGCAGCTCACATGTACTTGCTGAAACTTGGTGTTGGTATAAATCACGTGGATAACTGAGCCTTGTTCCTTGTGGTTCAACTTTTAAGCCAGTAGCGCTTAAGTGGAAGCATGAATGTAGGAGAAGTTGCTTCCCCGAAATGCCACGAAATCCTCAATTTCAAAGAAATCCCCAAATACATAATCCACATAGTCAAGAGACAAAGCCACTTAGTACTTTGCCTGCATGTTATCTCGATAGTCTGGCGGAAGTACGCTGAATTAATGAGTTAGAAACTTGAAACGGTACACTTATTTCAGGGCACCGAGACAATCTAACAAAAGGAAAAAAATCCGATAGATGGCACATGAATGGAAATAATAGGAAAATTCATACGATATTTGGGGGTTTGGGATCGAATTTCAAGTACCTTCCTGGTAATATGCACATAGCCTTATTGTAAGTATTGTTTGAAATATAAAATCCTACTAGATGGCACAGGGGGAAATATATTTAGAAAACTCATATCAGATTTGTAATCCAGAGATCGGTTTCTGAGTACCTTCCCGATCAGCTAGAGAGCTGAAATTGAAAATCTTGTTCAGAGGCCAATAAGAGTGCAAGGTATATGACAAAAAGCTTTCAAGAACTCTTTACTGAGTTAATAAAGCGGTGACAATGCAACATAAGGCAAAAATGTTCCGCTCCTTTTGAAGGTATAGAAATCACTAGAAGACTGTTATGAGATCTGGAATCTTGCCATTGACTCTTACGAAGCTAGAGGCTTGAAATTTTCCACGCAACTCACAGTCCAAAGGGAGTGTAATACCTTTTTCAAAAACTTTTTCTAGGTGAAGTTGGGATCGGGATATATTAAAATAAACGTACCAATGAGGGGAATCTTGGAAGCAATATTTTAGAAATTTCTCATTGAGCTACAAGTTTACAACGTCTCATTGTTTGCTAAGTGGTTCAGACGGCAAAGACAAGTTAGGTTGGGTTGAACTGCCTGGTCGGTGATGACCTCGCATATACTGCATGAGCCTCTCAAAAGTATGCTTAGTTGAAAACCCCTATCAGGGACCAGCACCTTAGGTTAAAATACCTCCGTCCTTTTGAAAATACTAGAAGCTTCCTAGGACCTATGCTACTTGATGCTTCTAGATCTTAGAGCTGTTCAACTATTTATAGCTGGAGTCTCAGCCTTGCGAGTGCTGCGTATGAGCTTAAAATGTACTTGATCATTCTCTTCTCCAACCTTCACTTTCTACATCTGCTATCCCTGACAAGGCCTAGTTCAAAAGCTTGTCACGTCATAAGGCAGTATGTAGTCAAAATACCCATCATGAGCCTACAGTCCACTCTTTTCAATGATACGAGTCACTTTGTTAATCTAAAGTTTTAAGACCTGCATGTGATTTTGACACTTTGCTGTGCCGAGCTTGGTTTTACGCCTTTCCTGCTTAGTCGATCATGCGCAGCTCTTGCCTTCTTTTAATCTCGCCCAATCGATTTTCCATTTCCATCTATTCCCATATATCCAGCTACCCTATGTTTCGACCTATCCCTATGTTTCGCCCTATCCCTATGTTTCGCCCTATCGCTATGTTTCGCCCTATCCCGATTCTTCCCAGGGACTGCTAATACTCTAAAACACTTGTAGATGGTGTGCCATGTGAGATTAAAGCCTTTTTTAAAAAATTGTAAGGAACAAGGGAATCTGTCTATACTTTTTATGAGATTTTTCATTGATGTATAAACTTGAAATTTGGTACATGGCTCTGAATGCAATGATCGTCACGAGATAATAAGAACATTGCAAAGAGTTCGATTCGTAAGTAACTTCCGAATGAAATTTACGGTTAACAAGAAAGTGTGCCAGGGAAATATATATCCCGGAAGTGAAGTTTAGCTTTGCTACACTTTTTAAAAAACAAGTATCTACTAGGCCGTTGAAAACACATAATTATTGTGTAACGAATTTTGAGAATTTCGATTATTATGCACTTTCTGCTAACTTTCGAATCGCTGAATTTTCGAATAAATAATTCAAATATTCAGTATGTCAAAATGGTATTTCTTTAGACTACTTTGGGAATAGTACTTCACAAATTTATTACTCGCGTGCTTCACTAAAAGCGTGTTAAAATCAAACTGATTTATTACCGCTTGCGCCGCGCTGCTTTTATACTCTCAGTTAGCCTCGTTCACCTATTTCTCCTAAGGTATAGACTTTTCTCGAACATGCCTTCTTGAACAGTTGTATGTCGTACTTGATTATTTTACTATATACGCGTGTGTATGTGTGAGTAACAACTTCTGCTCTTGGCTGATGATATCGTGATGTGTATGTGAAATAATCTCTTTGCTTCAAGGTGCTGGTTATGTGTATATGTGGTTGTTTGTTTGATGTGTTCATGTACATAAGTGTGACTTCTTGCTTTAATCTGTACATGTACATAAGTGTGGCTACTTGCTTTATTGTTGTTTTGCATTTCTTTAGTAACAGCATAGTGATGTATAAAACTGCTAATTTTCGCCACAATTTTATATCAATTACACTGTACAGCATCTATATCACAACAAAAGAACCAGGGTATTTTTCTAAAATATTCGTAGCACATATATATTTTTCTGACAAGCTCAAGCTCTCGCACGTCTAGTTTGCTTTTAATTTCCATTCAAAAGTTTAACTGGTCACAAGGTGTCCAACTCCACCATTTCCAGGTAGTTGCTACGTATTGACGCAAGATATTGCTAAAGATTTACTCGGCATTTTCATTTCTGGGGTAAAAGAACTATGACAAGACTATTGGTGGAGAGCTGAAAAGTTAGTATGGAATGTGAGGTTTTGTACAGGGAAAATACTTTTTAGGATACCAAGATTGTAACTCTTTCAGATTGGTTGCAACTTGATCAAATGAATGTTGTGACCCCGCAATCTTTAAGTGCAAATAAACAACAAGTAAGAAAGTCTAAGTTCGGGTGAAATCGAACATTATATACCCAGCTGTGCACTTGAAACGTTGTTGTTGTTTGGTTTGTGTGTTTAGTAGTGTTATAATGCTGCGTTATAAGACTTCTAAGAAAAGTGGGTTCATAACCGATTTTGATTATCTTCACTCAGCCCATATAATTTGGCAAGGACAGAGTCTCTGACAAATTTCAATGTAATTTCTTAAACGACTTTTGATTTACGGCTTGTCAAACTTCAAAATTTTCTTCTTCTAAACGTGGGTGGTGCTAAGCCCATACTCCAAAATTTTTTGGAATTTATGTTTTGCGCCATAAAACCAGTCCACTTACCAAATTTCATAAGCTTAGCGGTATTTGTTTTTCAATTATCTCATTATTTCCATTTTTATAAATTTTCGATATTAAAAAAAGTGTGCGTGGTTATCTTCCGATTTCTCTCATTTTCAATATAATTTTATTATGGGTCCAGATAAGCCCGTGTACCGAATTTGGCGAAGATATCTCAATATTTGCTCAAGTTGTTGTGTTAACGGACGGACGGACATGGATTAATAAAATTTTGTTTCGATACTGATGATTTTGATTTATGGAAGTCTATATCTATCTCTATTCCTTTATAACTGTACAACCAACCGTTATCCAATCAAAGTTATAATGACCCGTGTACAAGTACAGCTGGGTATAATAGGAGTGATGGGCTGGCTATAAGTGTGATCCACGAAAATTTTATGTGCGAAAAACATTTGCTTAAAAATACCATGGATATTTATTTAAGCGAAAAATTTTATGGGTAAGCAACAATCTTCCCTGTTAAAAATATGCCACTTGTTAAATATGCTAAGTATTTTGTTATAAATAGACCTATAACTTCCATTGTCGTCATCACGAGTGGGTATAGATATTTTTATACCTTTCATGAAAATGAAATGGTATATTAATTTCGTCACGAAACCGAAAATTGTAAGTCCTTAAAGGAAAATAGATAGACCCACCATTAAGTATACCGAAATAATCAGGTTGGAGAGCTGAGTTGATTTAGCCATGTCCGTCTGTCCGTCTGTCTGTTTGTATGCAAACTAGTCCCTCAATTTTTGAGATATCTTGATAAAATTTGGTGAGCGGGTGTATTTGGGTGTCCGATTAGGCATTTGTCGGAACCGACCGGATCGGACCACTATAGCATATATCCTCCATACAACCGATTTTTCAGAAAAAGAGGATTTTTGTAATATCTTACCCCATTTAACAGATTGAAGCTTCAAACTTCACCATATACTTTCGTATATTGCACGTATTGTTGTTTATAGTATATATCCCCCACAACCGATTGTTCAGATAAGGAACTCGTCGTAATTACTGCCCTATTTTAAGAGCTAGAGGCTTCAAATTTCAACGAATGCTTACGTATATAGCATATATTGTTGTCTGAAAAAATCATGAAGATCGGTGGTATATATAGTATATATATGGTGGTATATATAGTATATATATATAGTATTTTTATATATATATTTTCGCAAATTTTAGCCCCATTTTAACAGCTAGAAGCTTAAAATTTCACCGAATACTTACGGATATAGCATATATTGTTGTCTGAAAAAATCATAGAGATCGGTTGTATATATAGTATATATCTCATACAACCGATTGTCCAGATAAGAAACTTTTCGCAATTTCTACCCCATTTTAACAGCTATAAGCTTCACATTTCACCGATTGCTTCCGCATATAGCATATATTGTTGTCTGAAAAAATCATAGAGATCGGTTGTATATATAGTATATATCTCATACAACCGTTTGTTCAGATAAGAAACTTTTCGCAATTACTACCCCATTTTAACAGCTATAAGCTTCAAATTTCACCGATTGCTTACGTATATAGCATATATTGCTGTCTGAAAAAATCATAGAGATCGGTTGTATATATAGTATATATCTCATACAACCGATTGTTCAGATAAGAAGCTTTTCGCAATTTCTACCCCATTTTAACAGCTAGAAGCTTCAAATTTCACCGAATACTTACGTATATAGCATATATTGTTGTCTGAAAAAATCATAGAGATCGGTTGCATATATAGTATATATCTCATACAACCGATTGTTCAGATAAGAAACTTTTCGCAATTCCTACCCCATTTTAACAGCTATAAGCTTCAAATTTCACCGATTGCTTACGTATATAGCATATATTGTTGTCTGAAAAAATCATAGAGATCGGTTGTATATATAGTATATATCTCATACAACCGTTTGTTCACATAAGAAACTTTTCGCAATTTGTACCCCATTTTAACAGCTATAAGCTTCAAATTTCACGGATTGCTTACGTATATAGCATATATTGCTGTCTGAAAAAATCATAGAGATCGGTGATATATATAATATATATATGATGGTATATATAGTATATATATATAGTATATATATATTTTTTTTGCGATTTCGGCCTCATTTTAACAGCTATAAGCTTCAAATTTCACAAAATGCTTACGTGTATAGCATATATTGTTGTCTGAAAAAATCATAGAGATCGGTGGTATATATATTATATACTTCATATAAACTGTCATTTTTGCCCCTTTTTTACGGCTAGAAGCTTCAAAATTCATCAAATTTCATCAAATAGTTACGTTTACGTAATATATTTTTGAAAGACGTGATTCGTAGTCATAGTTTTTACATGCAGACCACAACAAACGTGAAGCTTTGCATCCTCATACAGATTACCTACCTATTTTTTATTTTATATTTATCTTAAAAATCGTTTAGATATGTTCAAATTTCACCAAATGCTTACGTGTATAGCATATATTGTTGTCTGAGAAAATCATAGATACCGGTGGTATATATAGTATATATCTCATACAACCGATTGTTCAGATAAGAAACTTTTCGCAATTCCTACCCCATTTTAACAGCTATAAGCTTCAAATTTCACCGATTGCTTACGTATATAGCATATATTGTTGTCTGAAAAAATCATAGAGATCGGTTGTATATATAGTATATATCTCATACAACCGATTGTTCAGATAAGAAACTTTTCGCAATTTCTACCCCATTTTAACAGCTATAAGCTTCAAATTTCACCGATTGCTTACGTATATGGTATGTATTGTTGTCTCAAAAAATCATAGAGATCGGTGATATATATAATATATATATGATGGTATATATAGTATATATATATAGTATATATATATTTTTTTTGCGATTTCGGCCTCATTTTAACAGCTATAAGCTTCAAATTTCACAAAATGCTTACGTGTATAGCATATATTGTTGTCTGAAAAAATCATAGAGATCGGTGGTATATATATTATATACTTCATATAAACTGTCATTTTTGCCCCTTTTTTACGGCTAGAAGCTTCAAAATTCATCAAATTTCATCAAATAGTTACGTTTACGTAATATATTTTTGAAAGACGTGATTCGTAGTCATAGTTTTTACATGCAGACCACAACAAACGTGAAGCTTTGCATCCTCATACAGATTACCTACCTATTTTTTATTTTATATTTATCTTAAAAATCGTTTAGATATGTTCAAATTTCACCAAATGCTTACGTGTATAGCATATATTGTTGTCTGAGAAAATCATAGATACCGGTGGTATATACAGTATGTATCTCATACAACCGATTGTTCAGATAAGAAACTTTTCGCAATTCCTACCCCATTTTAACAGCTATAAGCTTCAAATTTCACCGATTGCTTACGTATATAGCATATATTGTTGTCTGAAAAAATCATAGAGATCGGTTGTATATATAGTATATATCTCATACAACCGATTGTTCAGATAAGAAACTTTTCGCAATTTCTACCCCATTTTAACAGCTATAAGCTTCAAATTTCACCGATTGCTTACGTATATGGTATGTATTGTTGTCTCAAAAAATCATAGAGATCGGTGATATATATAATATATATATGATGGTATATATAGTATATATATATAGTATATATATATTTTTTTTGCGATTTCGGCCTCATTTTAACAGCTATAAGCTTCAAATTTCACAAAATGCTTACGTGTATAGCATATATTGTTGTCTGAAAAAATCATAGAGATCGGTGGTATATATATTATATACTTCATATAAACTGTCATTTTTGCCCCTTTTTTACGGCTAGAAGCTTCAAAATTCATCAAATTTCATCAAATAGTTACGTTTACGTAATATATTTTTGAAAGACGTGATTCGTAGTCATAGTTTTTACATGCAGACCACAACAAACGTGAAGCTTTGCATCCTCATACAGATTACCTACCTATTTTTTATTTTATATTTATCTTAAAAATCGTTTAGATATGTTCAAATTTCACCAAATGCTTACGTGTATAGCATATATTGTTGTCTGAGAAAATCATAGATACCGGTGGTATATACAGTATGTATCTCATACAACCGATTGTTCAGATAAGAAACTTTTCGCAATTTCTACCCCATTTTAACAGCTATAAGCTTCAAATTTCACCGATTGCTTACGTATATAGCATATATTGTTGTCTGAAAAAATCATAGAGATCGGTTGTATATATAGTATATATCTCATACAACCGATTGTTCAGATAAGAAACTTTTCGCAATTTCTACCCCATTTTAACAGCTATAAGCTTCAAATTTCACCGATTGCTTACGTATATGGTATGTATTGTTGTCTCAAAAAATCATAGAGATCGGTGATATATATAATATATATATGATGGTATATATAGTATATATATATAGTATATATATATTTTTTTTGCGATTTCGGCCTCATTTTAACAGCTATAAGCTTCAAATTTCACAAAATGCTTACGTGTATAGCATATATTGTTGTCTGAAAAAATCATAGAGATCGGTGGTATATATATTATATACTTCATATAAACTGTCATTTTTGCCCCTTTTTTACGGCTAGAAGCTTCAAAATTCATCAAATTTCATCAAATAGTTACGTTTACGTAATATATTTTTGAAAGACGTGATTCGTAGTCATAGTTTTTACATGCAGACCACAACAAACGTGAAGCTTTGCATCCTCATACAGATTACCTACCTATTTTTTATTTTATATTTATCTTAAAAATCGTTTAGATATGTTCAAATTTCACCAAATGCTTACGTGTATAGCATATATTGTTGTCTGAGAAAATCATAGATACCGGTGGTATATATAGTATATATCTCATACAACCGATTGTTCAGATAAGAAACTTTTCGCAATTCCTACCCCATTTTAACAGCTATAAGCTTCAAATTTCACCGATTGCTTACGTATATAGCATATATTGTTGTCTGAAAAAATCATAGAGATCGGTTGTATATATAGTATATATCTCATACAACCGTTTGTTCACATAAGAAACTTTTCGCAATTTGTACCCCATTTTAACAGCTATAAGCTTCAAATTTCACGGATTGCTTACGTATATAGCATATATTGCTGTCTGAAAAAATCATAGAGATCGTGTGTATATATAGTATATATCTCATACAACCGATTGTTCAGATAAGAAACTTTTCGCAATTTCTACCCCATTTTAACAGCTATAAGCTTCAAATTTCACCGATTGCTTACGTATATAGTATGTATTGTTGTGTCGAAAAATCATAGAGGTCGGTGATATATATAATATATATATGATGGTATATATAGTATATATATATAGTATATATATATTTTTTTTGCGATTTCGGCCTCATTTTAACAGCTATAAGCTTCAAATTTCACCAAATGCTTACGTGTATAGCATATATTGATGTCTGAAAAAATCATTGAGATCGGTGGTATACATAGTATATATCTCATACAACAGATTGTTCAGATAAGAAAATTTGCGCAATTTCTGCCCCGTTTTAACAGCTAGAAGCTTAAAATTTCACAAAATGCTTACGTATATAGCATATATTGATGTCTGAAAAAATTATTGAGATCGTGTGTATATATAGTATATATCTCATACAACCGATTGTTCAGATAAGAAACTTTTCGCAATTTCTACCCCATTTTAACAGCTATAAGCTTCAAATTTCACCGATTGCTTACGTATATAGCATATATTGTTGTCTGAAAAAATCATAGAGATCGGTTGTATATATAGTATATATCTCATACAACCGATTGTTCAGATAAGAAACTTTTCGCAATTTCTACCCCATTTTAACAGCTATAAGCTTCAAATTTCACCGATTGCTTACGTATATGGTATGTATTGTTGTCTCAAAAAATCATAGAGATCGGTGATATATATAATATATATATGATGGTATATATAGTATATATATATAGTATATATATATTTTTTTTGCGATTTCGGCCTCATTTTAACAGCTATAAGCTTCAAATTTCACAAAATGCTTACGTGTATAGCATATATTGTTGTCTGAAAAAATCATAGAGATCGGTGGTATATATATTATATA
Organism: Eurosta solidaginis; assembly: GCF_040869045.1. Lineage (NCBI taxonomy): Eukaryota > Metazoa > Arthropoda > Insecta > Diptera > Tephritidae > Eurosta > Eurosta solidaginis. The sequence goes on along the minus strand of NC_090320.1, from coordinate 65,305,846 downwards.
CTTCATATAAACTGTCATTTTTGCCCCTTTTTTACGGCTAGAAGCTTCAAAATTCATCAAATTTCATCAAATAGTTACGTTTACGTAATATATTTTTGAAAGACGTGATTCGTAGTCATAGTTTTTACATGCAGACCACAACAAACGTGAAGCTTTGCATCCTCACACAGATTACCTACCTATTTTTTATTTTATATTTATCTTAAAAATCGTTTAGATATGTTCAAATTTCACCAAATGCTTACGTGTATAGCATATATTGTTGTCTGAGAAAATCATAGATACCGGTGGTATATACAGTATGTATCTCATACAACCGATTGTTCAGATAAGAAACTTTGTGCAATTTCTTCCCCATTTTAACAGCTAGAAGCTTCAAATTTCACCAAATGCTTACGTGTATAGCATATATTGTTGTCTGAAAAAATCATAGAGATCGGTGGTATATATATTATATACTTCATATAAACTGTCATTTTTGCCCCTTTTTACGGCTAGAAGCTTCAAAATTCATCAAATTTCATCAAATAGTTACGTTTACGTAATATATTTTTGAAAGACGTGATTCGTAGTCATAGTTTTTACATGCAGACCACAACAAACGTGAAGCTTTGCATCCTCATACAGATTACCTACCTATTTTTTATTTTATATTTATCTTAAAAATCGTTAAGGTATGTAGATCTGTTCCCTATATATTTCTTATCTTATACATCCGATTAATCGGAGATTACGAGCGGGATAAAATTATTGTTCAGCCCCATTCATGAAAGGTATGAAGTCTTCGGCACAGCCGAAGACAGTCCCTTTTTTACTTGTTTACTTTGCCAATGGAATACACTCGTAAAATTGAAATTTGCTAATCACCGCAATGTATATGAACAATAAATAAATACCCGCACAGCGATATCAACGCGCATGCGCAACTTAACTCTCGACTGTGACAACAAAGTAATTGATGAAGTTCTCAACCTAAACACGCTACCACCACACACTTTGCCATGTAGCACTACAGTGGTGTGACCGCCAACTGGTAGTGTTCAATGCAACAGACGATAATATACAGTGTATTGAGTGCGCTCAAAAAAAAAAAGGAAGTTAAGAACTTCGAAAAATTGTTACCGCCTAAGCCATGGAACCGAAACAAGTTATACAATTTGCGAACATGAAGAAGTACTTAACTTTCGTCCGATGATGTAACTACCTAAAAAAGAGACACACCCATCAGTAAGTATATCTAAATGATCAAGACGACGATCTGAATCCTGTTACTCATGTAAGTATCTTAGTTTTTAAGATACCTCGATAAAATTTAGCATGGGAATGTATTTTCGTTTCACATTATTCATCTGTACGAACCTATAGGAAAAAAGTAACTTCCTCTCTTGATAAGGACAAGGACACACCGACTGAGAAAGTATTTTTATAGACACTCGAATAAGGCGGGAGAGAGCTCAACTGCGTTAGGCAAAACAGGTGGCTAAGAAAGATCAACACGCCACCCAGCGGGTTTGGAGGTTTAGAATATTTCCGAGGCAGGTATGCCTGTCGTTAGAGGCGACTAAAATGGGAGCGTGTCATTATTCTGTACTACAAAATTGTGGGTGACAAAATTCTGTAAATTGCAAAAAAATTCTGCTTTCTAAAATTCAACTTTTTCAAAATTCTGCATGTTTAATGCGCAAAATTCTGCTTTATTTAAGTTTTGTGATTTTTGTCATACGTAGAAGGGTATCCTACGCAGAAGGACATTACCGTGGCGGTAGCCACGGTTATACCACACACCCGGACTTGGCATGGCGTAGCCCAGGATTATTTTTTATAAGCGCGGCCGAAGGCCGCCTATACAGAAAGGTGTTGTACGCAGAATGACTGTACATGGCGCAGCCGGTGTTGGATCGGCTTTTTCCAGAATATTGACGTCCATAATATTGACTTCCGGTGTTTCTACTTCCGGAATTATGAATGCATGACCTCTTTAACATTGTTAACATTATATTTTAATACAGAATTTTGAAAGCAGAATTTTAAAAAGCAGAATTTTATAAAAGCAGAATTTTGTTTTTAGAATTTTGTACATACAGAATTTCGACACCAACCCGACTAAAATACCAAGTTGAGTCAAGGGATTATGTAGTGAAAGTTTTTCAAGGGGTTGTCAGCGCAATATATAGCTTCTCCAACCCAATTGTAAAGATCACCTACCTGTGGCGATTCCTGTTTCTTTAACAGCCGAGTTTCTGGCTTATGGATCTAGGGAGTGGGAGAGCAATATGGTCCAGAAGGTGTCATGTGGTCATGCATATGAAAGTACATGCATATGAAAGCCTTTCAAAGGGATTGCAGGTTACGACATATAATACCGAAATTAAGGTACTTTTCGCCAAAACTTTTGGTACTAGGCTGACGAAACTTAAAGCGGAACTAATATGAATTTTGCATTTCATCTTTTATCGAGAAAGTACTTACGACCATAAAGAACGAAAATACACATTCACGAGACTGAAACACCACGCCACTTTGAACGGGTATAAGCCGAAACTCGAAAAAGCTAGACAATAGAAAGGTAAAGTCCTCCCACGACGAACAAAGAGCACGATCTCTACGTCTCTCCTCATACCTCCCCATGCATGGTCTGGAATCGTGAACCATGTCGAGAAAGGATGGGACAGATACAAAAATTCTTTCGAAGGTTTTCTTTCCTGCCCGTGATACGGCGTGAATAAAAGAAGGTGCTGTTTGTGTTTTACGAAAAAAACTACGCTGGCTAGGTCTTGTTATACGAATGGATGAAGACATTCTGGACCCGAAAGTATTCCTATCAGCAGCTATATTTGGAAGAGGCAGGTATAGGGAAACCTAATATCCTTTGGTGGTCCCAACCAGCGTCAGCTCCCTAGAAGCAACCAATTTTAGCGATGTCTGAGAACGCTAACCACTTTTGATTGCACCTTATATGTGGACGTTATACTGTGCGACGGTCGATCAAGCGAGCACGCACGCCAAGAAATGAACATTTGTAAGACTGCACGTAATGCCAGTTCGTGCGACGACATGAAACTTTGGTCTTTTGTTAGTTACATTATGGCCCAAAAGTGGCTGTCAGGTGAAACGCGACTGTCATGACAGTTGGTAATGGTTGTTTTGTGTGTTGTCAGTTATATTCATTACGTTTTTGGCGCTTGAATTGCCGCTGCTATTTAAAAAATGCTTTTCATGCAGTTTTGAAGTTACTTTTCGTTGTTGTTGTTGTTGATTGCCGATTGTAATATGTATTCCACGATCGTTGACTGGAGACCACTTACAACTTTTGACTGCAATAATTTTTACTTTATCGAGTAGCCGCGCAATAACAACAACAATTACAACAGGCCAACTGAGCAACATGTTCGCTTATTCGTTCGCATAAAGGTTGATTGTATGTATGTATGTATGTTATAATTGTACAATGCAACAAATAGCGCCTTCAGACAAACGACCATAAAATGTTGACATAAATTGAATTTGATTTATGAGCGCATTTAAAACGCAATCAATGCAACGATAAAAGTCACCCAAAGAATGCACCAATTGAAACACGAAATTTTTTTTCGTTTTCTTAATGATTGCACTCGAATACGGTTTGACGGGGCGGTGTTGGTGCGTAGGCGCATGCATTTCATTGCAAGCGGCAGCGTGTATGCAAGGACAGCTGCACTTTGTGTATATATACTATCACATGACATGACTGACGATGTGACATTTGAATAAGTAAAAATGTTGCATGCCGCTAGAGCGGTCGCTTGATTGGTGGGACGGTATACGGCAGGCTGTGTGCTATGTCCTTTAAATGTCTTGGCATGGACATGCAACTCGTTGTCTTTGGCATCGTGGCCAAAGCTATGTCAGCGATGAAAATGTGGCAGCTGTGCCTCAAGATTACCACTTCAAAACGAAGACAAGTAAGAGCGATTAAATTAGTGTGACTTAATGGGGACATGATATACACAGTAGTTAGCTTTGTAGAAAAAGAGCTGCCACTACTCCGGTTTTGTAAAAAAAGGATTTCTTTCAGATGTCCCGCTTTTTTGCATTCAACTGATTGTCAGAGTTTAAGTTATAGAGAGAAAAATCCTTCTTTATTGGTAGAATACAACCTTGTGTACTTGAATTTGGACATAATCTGCATAACCAAAGACGAGTGATTAAGCCACCTACCAATAAAGCTCGTCCCTCATTTCTACTATGCCTACAACTCACCCGCGATAGATCTTCGGTGCAAAAATTAGATAACATATCGAGGGTTGAGTGGAATACAACTTCTTCTCGGCTGCCAGTTCCAAAGCACAATATCTCCAAATATTTTTCAAATACGTCCCATCCTAGAATGCGGTTGAACAAGGCCCCGTCTCAGATTTTTTTTTTTCATTAACGTCAAAGTGTTGCTCGCGTTTCTAAACAAATACTGAGAAAGGGCATTTTCGAATTGGCACCCTGAATCCAGATTGGTAAGGTTACTTATTGAGTCTGAATATGTTTACTTTCAAAAAGTGCTGGGGTTCCTGGACAAACTCCATATCTGACGACGTTTGCTTTAACGTCAGGTTCAGCTCGCTCGAAGCGTCCTTATTATGATGAAGCGTTTAGGAAGCATTTAACTTTGCACAGGCAAACGATTAAAGTTAGTGCCGTCCTCTACCTCTTTGGTCTCCGTTTTCGTATCGTTTTTCACAATATTCAAGATTGAATTCTGCTGTGTTGTGAGTCCCGTATATCTTGTTCCCCTTTTTGAAGCACAGAGAAACATTACCAGCAGCTCAGCACATCTTCCGCATACCGAACACACATTGTGTCATCCACTTTTTATTTGGTAGTTGTAGCAGAGCTTAGAGGCAGCTCTATATGTGGGCATAGATACGTTGAGTTCTTTCAATGCTTAGTCGGTATATTACGGATGCAGTGGGCGTATTGCAACTTTACTCATATCGGGATGCACAACTTTACTTTTTTCATTGGGGTTTTGCAATGTCATTGCACTTTATAACTTTTATAACACCATAAAGGCGATTTATTCGGTTGGTCCCTCATAAATTTGATAATGATTCTGAATATTTCCCTCTCAACAGAATACCACTTTTAAGCAAACATCAGATGCTGGTTCGTTACTGCGTTCGTCTTAGTAGCTAGTGGGCCGCAGTTCCAGCGATATATCTCTTTTGCCTCTAAGTCTCAAGTTTTTTCACCGTAGGCACTGAGGTTGATCCACATCATGGCCTTTCCGAATAGTTAGCTGGCTGATTGCTGTGAATACTATGTAGCCCTAGAAGTGGACACCTTATCATTGTGATTTTGGCGCGGCAGGATGACTTTTTAAGCTCGGAACTGGCAACACCGAAATTCTCCATGTGTCCATGCTAATGCCACGCTTGCCACAGTCCGATGGAAGACTCATGAATCATCTGGCAAACTTTTCTCTCGGATGCATCTAGGGTCACTTCGTTTACTTGTGATAGCGGCTATAACACCGCACCAAATGTTAGCACTTGCACGGGGCCGCTGAATCACTTCCCGTTGCATCGGATATCAGAAAGAGTTTCGTTGGTTATATGATTTGCCTCATGATTAATGTAAGGTTAACTTTGACAACGTGAAATCGAGATGTCTATCCTGTACGCGTCTGCTATTAAATCAAATTGGTTTGAGCACTATAGTTGGTCTTGCTTCCGCGGGAAGGTCCCCTTCAAACCTTGCGATATTATACCAGATTTTAGACTATGGTGCGATTTCTTTAATGAGTTCCTTTCTCTGGAGCATGCAGTGGCTGGCTCATGCTAATGATGGCCTGGGCTCTATGTGGTTGGGCACCTATCAAAAGAAGAAAAATAAGATGTCTATTTCTTTATTTGACAACAAACCTACACGGTGTTCCCGACGTAGTATTACATTGTGTATCAGCACTGCTAGGTATAAGAATTCTCGCCCTTCTTCATGATCGAGCCAAGTTTAGCAGCAGGCACATACGGTTGCTATAACACGAATGCGGCTTATTTAATGTTTTTTTTTTTTGCATGCGGACGTGCTTTCAACATTTCGTGCCGCACTCAATGAGTTGGACATGAACTCATACTCGTGCAATGTAAGCGCCTACCTCTTCGGCTTGGGTGTGGCGTGCAACTGTAGTAAGTGTGCCTCAACGATAATGTGGTTGTACACCAATATAGCGGACAATGATTTCACTTATTGCAGCCGTTAAGTCAACACGAATTAGCACATTTGCATGGCTTCTGACTTTTTTTTCAATCAAAAGCAAACAAAACAACAACATTGAGAATTGACAAGTTATTTTTTGCTGTCGCCGTAATGTTTTGTGCTGATTGTTGAAATTTGTGCAAATTGCATATTTAAGCTCGTTTAATTCAAGTTTTATTTGCTGGTTTTTTTGTGTTGTTGTTTTGAGAGCGATAAAATTGTCAAATTTGACAGCTATTGTATGCACCCATTTATATATATGTTTCGTTATGCAATGTACATACGAAGGTATAACCTCCAACCGAATGTTGGGTTACGGCTTCTTGATGGGCAAACTTAGAGAAAAACTTAGCACGTTTACCAGATTTAGATGTTCCTTAAAATTGGACTCTGCACCTTCTGTATCGTTCAAATCATTGAACTGTCGAATAAAAGAACTCAAATGTGATGTATGTATATAAAATGTGCTTTATTTACAGCACCACTATCTTCACAATGCCTTCGCGTACTTCACCTATAACGTGTTGTAATCGAGCTGGTTGAATCTTTCCCTGACTGCGCTGCTTAAATACTCGCAGTTGCTTCGTTCGCCTTTTTCTCTTAGGGTCTAGATTTTTTGCGCGAACTGCCTTCTCGATTAATTGCTTATTAGCTTCTCTCATATATCTTCATCTCATATTCACTGTTGTCTTCTATGTATATGACCAGCGGTGGGCACCACTACTGCCACTGTGAAATTGTATAGAAACGTAACCTTCCCAATTACGACTTCACATGTCAATTCTCCCTAGATTAATAATCACTATCGACTGCATGCAATCTTGTCCCATGTAAAAAGGTTTACTCAGCTGTTGACCAAATCATGCGTCGTATCAAGAGTCAGCATCTGCTCCTTTCCATCCAGATATAACGGGACATTCAAAAGGTGGAGCAAGTTCTTGCTCCTTGCATCTGCTTGCTGTAACTCAACCCCTTCAGCTTTGTGTTTAAGTCCACCCCTGCTGCATTGATATGCAATGTGACCCGGCTTCACGCGCTTGAAGTATTGCATTTTTAGTGCTTTCAATATTGTGTCCACGGAGTCTGGCTTTTCGAGTACACCATGGCGTGCTATGAATGCTGACTTACCCAAAAACAAGGCTGTTTACTGGGTCAGTGCATGTGATATAATTTCAGCTTAAATCTCTCAGTTTTTACCCTCTCGGTGTATTTAGAGGGTACGTTCGCATTTGCCATATGTGCCAGTCTTTAGATATCCGACACAAACTCCCGCAGGGTCTCAATAACTTTTCAGAAGCGGTTCTGTAACTCTATTTGGTATAACTGCTTTCTGTGCTTGCTTTCGTAACTTCATCAGACAGCGGCCATCAATGCTTCATAATTGCTCCGTTTTCCGTCTGGAATGGTCTGCCAAGTTTCAGCAACATGCCCGTTCAATGCAACGAATAGAGCGGTAGTTTTATCTTCTCCATTCCAGTTGCTCGCATGGCAGAAATACAATCCAAGCGCTTGCAAAATTACTGTTTCTTGAACCCAGGTTCTTCGGTGTGGTAGTCGGAGCACGCTACCACCACACCGCGGCAGCCGCTAAATATTGAAATTTGAACGATTACGCCTATAGATCCGAAGATTACCGTCCGAAACACGGAGACCCGCCATAAGACTCGAAGTCTCCTAACAAAAACGAGAGGGTTGGCAGCCGGCGGTCCATATCCTCCTAGAATGTGACGCAACCTTAAGACGCAGGGCTAAGTTTATGGGCTCACCATAGCCAGAACATTCCCACATTAAATCCCACAAGCCTAGAGAACTGCTAGGGTTCATCAAGTAATTCGGCTTGGATGAGGTGCTGTGAAGGAGGTGAGGGCACAATAGATCAATGGTCGCAGTGCCTCTATCTAACGGAGAAGGAACGAGCATATTGTTGTCGTTGTGGCGATAAGTTTGCTCCCCGAAGGCTTTGAGGAGTGTTATCGATGTGATGGTCCTTTGCCGGATACAGATCCGGTACGCTCCGGTAAAACAGCACCATTAAGGTGCTAGCCCGACCATCTCGGGAACGATTTATGTGGCCACATCAAACCTTCAGGCCATCCCTCCCTCCCTCTCCACCCCCAAATTCCATGAGGAGCTTGGGGTCGTCAGAGCCTGGTCTGTTGTGAAACAGGATTCGCCGCGGATAGGTGAGGTTGACAATTGGGTTTGGAGAAGCTATATATTGCGCTGGCAACCTGAAGGGTTGCGCTACACAGCCCCTTGATTCTGGTATTTTAGTCGCCTCTTACGACCGCGGGTATATTCTGACCCCTTAACCCGCTGGGGGCAGAACGAGCATGTCGTGCTTGACTGTGTCAAAATAGGCCAAGCTGCACTAGTACCGTCCTATGATGAGTTTTAATGGAGTTCAGAACGGTGGTAGTGATATGCACTTCACGGAAGTCATGCCGATGGCGGGATAACCGAAAAATTTCGTTTAAATGAGGGAATCATACCGGTTTTAAACGTTTTCGTTACTGACTAAAGGGATAAAATCGGTAGATACTGGCTGGGTTTCCGGTCTTTGGTAGCGGGTTTGTCCTTGCCATTCTCCGTTATTCTGGAATCGCAAAGGCTTTTAACGACTAGTAGAGAACATTTGATAGGCTGCTGATGCCTTCATGGACAAGGTGTTTTGGCATCGGCATAGTTTTCCGTCTGGGACTATTGTACTTTTCAATGGTTTCTTTAACCTCTGTTGAGGTAACGGTGAGGTGCGAATCGTCATGCTTGTATTTATGTGCCAGTTGATTTGGACGATATGTAGCATTGTCAACTGAAGTATGCATTGCAAATTGGCTACGAAAGCACTCGCCCATTTCCTCGAGTCCGACAGATGAAATTCTAGTCGAATAAATTATTCAAATATTAAATAGTATGAATAAACCCAAAATTTTAGTCATTGAACTATTCTAAAGCTGACTAGTATGAATAACCCCACAAAATTCTAGTCAATTAACTGGAATGTTTGCTGACTACTTTGGCTTTTGGCTGCAGGGTATAAAATGAACCGAAAAAGTGAAAATGTCTATTGGTGGTGGAGTTTTTCCTCTGTACTTTCTTACATATTTAGTGCTATGCGACGACTTATCCAATAGTTATTTCGGGATTTTCCAAACATTTATAAAAAGTCGAAATTGTTAACGACAGCTTTTGAAAGGGATTCAAAAGGTTGATAACCTCAATAGAAAGCTTCAGAGCTTCAAAACTGCCGCAACCTAATTTTCAACCTCACCTACGCGAGGGAAATTCTGTTACAAATATGAATGTACCATACACATGTTTAGCAAGCGAGGCTCTGCCGACCCCAAGTCCCTCGTGGCAGTAGAGGTTGGGGTGGGGGGGGGGGGGGGGGGGCGTATGGCCTAGAAGGTTTAATGTTGTCATATGAAACGTTCCAGAGATGGTCGGGCTAGTAACTTTATGCTCCTTTCTTACCTTCGCGGAGTTTCTTTATCGTTAATACAACAACAACAACAGCTTCAGAAAACTCTGCAAGGTAAAAATCTTTCTGGACCTTTCGTATGTTTTATGGCATAATACCGCCTTCCTGGAATTTCTTTTGATAATAAGCTACAAGATTTTTCTTTACTGATCAGCGATCACCCAAAATATATTTAAAAGAATTCGAAAGTCTACTAAAAACCAAATACCCCCGCTAAAGCTGGTCATGTTTATCCGTTGAATATCACTTTCCGTTGTTTTTTTTTCTCTAACTCTCTTACGTAGCCATATATACGACGAATGTAGGAAGGCACAAGCTTGTCAATGCATAAATATTTCAAGCTGTATTAGTGGCCGCCTAAGGTGCGCCATTGAAAATGTCAAAACTCATTAGCTGAGCTTAGAAATCGTCGCTTAGTTACCAACATAAATAAATAACTCACTAAATGAGTAAATGACCAGATAAAGTGAGTATTGAAAACATTACAAAATCAAATTCGGCAATCATCAAATAAATATGTAAAAAGAAATCGTAATGACTGCTGACTGCCTACAGGTGACTGAAGCTATTAATTTATGTTAATTGTAACATTTTTACCGCACACAAATACATATAGACAAATCTTATTATGGTAAATAACATGTTTTCTTTTCACAAATAATTGAATTGAAGCTTTAATTATATCTACATTCATACATATTTACACGGCAGCTGAGTGGGCTATAATTAAAATCTCATGATCGCAGTTAACAATCAGTTCAATCTTAACGTTATAATCAAATGAGATTCATAAAAATCAAAGTGTTAATACAAATCAGAAAAACTTTAATAGATGCGCTATTATAAAAAAGTGCTAAACGTAAATATGAATTATTCAAATTAACACCATTTTTAAATATCAGTTCTAAAATGTATGATGCTTCGACGTCAAATACTGACACAACAATACCGTAAAGAGAAATAGATGTAGATATTATTGTAACAAGATTAAGCGAAAGCGAGACTGGCTAAAGAGATACCCAGACGTCAGAACTGCGAGAGCGGGCTAGTTCTGCTAGGCTATGTTAAAAGAACTGGACAAAGCAGTAGCATTCACAGCCCCAAACTTAGGCCACCACTGTTATGCCTTAAGCGGTAGGTAATAATTGGTCAACAAATTTAACTTACTTAATCGCTTAACCGTTTAAACGGTTATGGCCAGGGACGGATTAAAGATTTACGAGGCCCGGGACTAAAATGAATATGGGGCCCACTTAAGGGGGTAAAATATAATCTTTTTATACTCAGCGTACTTTGCGCACAGAGTATATAAACTTTGATGGATAACGGTTGGTTGTACAGGTATAAAGGAATCGAGATAGAAATAGACTTCCATATATCAAAATTATCAGCATCGAAAAAAAAAAATTTATTGAGCCATGTCCGTCCGTCCCTCCGTCCGTCCGTTAGTCCGATAACTTGAGTAAATATTGAGATATCTTCACCAAATTTGGTACACTAGCTTACCTGGACCCAGAATAGATTGGTATTGAAAATGATCGAAATCGGATGATAGCCACGCCCACTTTTTATATATATAAAATTTTGGAAAACACAAAAAACCTGATAATTTAGTAAATAATACACCTAGTATGATCAAATTTGGCATGTGGACTGATATTGAGACTCTTGATAAAAATTTGAAAACATTTTTCAAAATGGGAGTGACCCCGCCCCCTTATCATAAAATTAATCTTAAAAATATTATTAATCATAAATCAAAAATCGTTAAAACTATCGTAACAAAATTCGGCAGAGAGGTTGCCTTTACTATAAGGAATGATTTGAGGAAAAATGAACGAAATCGGTTAAGTACCACGCCCACTTTTATATAAAATATTTTAAAAAGGGTCGTGGACGAATAAAATAAGCTATATCTTTGCAAAAAAGAGCTTTATATCAATGGTATTTCATTTCCCAAGTGGATTTATAACAATAAATAGGAAAAACTGCAAATTTAAAAAAATGGGCGTGGCACCGCCCCTTTTATGACTAAGCAATTTTCTATGTTTCGGGAGCCATAACTCGAAGAATAATTAACGGATCGTAATAAACTTGGGTCCACAAATTTTCCCTATAGCAGGAAATATTTCTAGGGAAAATGAACGAGATCGGATAAAGACCACGCCCACTTTTATATAAAAGATTTTAAAAAGGGTCGTGGACGAATAAAATAAGTTATATCTTTGCAAAAAAGAGCTTTATATCAATGGTATTTCATTTCCGAAGTGGATTTATAATAATAAATAGGAAAAACTGCAAATTTAAAAAAATGGGAGTGGCACCGCCCCTTTTATGACTAAGCAATTTTCTATGTTTCGGGAGCCATAACTCGAAGAAAAATTAACGGATCGTAATAAAATTTCGTACACAAATTTTCCCTATGGTAGGACATATTTCCAGGAAAAATGCACGAGATCGGTTAAAGACCACGCCCACTTTTATATAAAAGATTTTTGAAAGGGTCGTAGACGAAAATAATAATCTATATCTTAGCGAAAAAGAGCTTTGTGTCAATAGAGTTTTACTTTCTAAATTGAATAATAACATTAAATTGGAAAACACTAAAATTTTTGAAAATGGGCGTGGCACCACCCCTTTTATGACTAAGCAATTTTCTATGTTTTGGGAGTCATAACTCGAAGAAAAATTAAAGGATCATAATAAAGTTGGGTACACACATTTTCCTTATAGCGGAAAATATTTCTAGTAAAAATGGACGGGATCGGTAAAAGACCACGGCAACTTAGATATAAAATAAGTTTAAAAGGGTCGTAGACTAGAATAATAAGTTATAACTTAGCAAAAAATTGTTTTGAATCAATGATATTTCACTTATCAAGATTTATTTTAAGAGGAAATGGGGAAACATTTTTTTTAAACGGGTGGTGCCACGTGTTATGTAGAAAAGTAATTTATCTGAAATGAAATGTACAATTGAAGCTCACGCTGAGTATATAATGTTCGGTTACACCGGAACTTAGACACCTTTACTTGTTTTTTTTTTTTGAAATAAATAAAAACTGTTATAATTATTTTTATTATATATTCTCGCAAATATTTTTTCTTTCGTACTTATATATTAAAAACTATAAATTATTATACAATTAAAAATATTTTTTTATTGATTTTGCTCTGGCAAAGTCACTTATCAAATCAGCAAAATCAATCGACCGAAGTAAATCAACTTCAATGCTTTATCTCATCAATGCGGACAATCGTTCATCTAACTTAGTTGATCGTGTACGCAAATACGTAATATAATATAATTTATGCGAGCTCGCGGGTCCCTCCCGATGCTGGGGCCCGGGGCTGTATCCCCTGCTAGCCCCTCCTTTAATCCGCTCCTGGTTATGGCCGTCCAACGAGGCGCGCCAGTCGCTCCTTCTCTCTGCCAACCGGCGTCAATTGTTCACACCAAGGGAGTTTAAATCATTTTCCACCTGGTCCTTCCAACGGAGTGGGGGCCGCCCTCTACCTCTGCTTCCATAGGCAGGTTCCGATAGAAATATTTTCTTGGCCGGAGCGTCATCTTTCATTCGCATAGCATGGCCTAGCTAGCGCAGCCGCTGCGCTTTAATTGGCTGGACTATGTTGATTCTGCCTATAGCTCGTACAGCTCATGGTAAAATCTTCTTCGGCACTCGCCATCGCCAACGCGTAGAGGTCCATAAATTTTTCGAAGAACTTTTCTCTCCGCACTCCCAGAGCTGCTTCATCTGCTGTTGTCATGGTCCATGCTTCTGCACCATATAGCAGGACAGGTACGATAAGTGACTTGTAGAGTATGATTTTCGTTTGCCGATAGAGGACTTTACTTTTCAATTGCCTACCTAGTCCAAAGTTGCATTTGTTGGTAAGAGTGATTCTTTGCTGGATTTCAGAGCTGATGTTGTTGCTAGTGTTGGTGCTGGTTCCCAAATAAACGAAGTCTTTTACTATTTCGAAATTATGGCTGCCAACAGTAGCGTGGTTGCCAAGGCGCATATGCGCAGACTCTTTTCTCGATGACAGCAGGTACTTCGTTTTGTACTCATTCACCATCAAACCCATCTTTACCGCTCCTTTTTCCAGTTTGGAGTAAGCAGAACTGATGACGCGGGTGTTTAGGCCGATGATATCAATCTCATCAGCATACGCCAGTAATTGCACGCTTTTATAGAATATTATTCCAGAGCGGTTAAGTTCTGCAGCTAGTATAATTTTCTCAAATTAAAGAAATTGCACGATAGGGTTCACCCTGTCTGAAACCTCTTTTAGTTTCGAACGGCTCGGAGAGGTCCTTCCAAATTCAGACATAGCGGCATATAGGCAGCTCCTCTTCATGCTGTCGAAGGCGACTTTAAAATCGACGAAGAGGTCATGTCTGTCGATTCTTTCTTCGCAGGTTTTTTCCAAGATTTGCGCGTTGTGAAAATCTGGTCAACAAATTTAACTATCGCCCTTATTTCGAGCTTCAAAACCACACAGCAGTCAAACTCCTCCTACTTCGTGCTGGACAGTGGCACAACAAATTTTGCACGCTTATCTACTCCTCAGTGCATCTGTAGCTGTGGCAGTAAATGTAAGATTCGATGCCCATTCTAGCGGTGTGAACACATTTAAAATAGTGATCAGTGATAACCCTCTCCAAGGACGATATCGCTGACTGACCCTGAAGTCAAGATATTGTGAATGCGGTATAAGAAGGCCAAATCAACCTTGATGACTAGCTTGCAGGAAGCACTGACCAATGCAAATTTCTCGTGCTTACAGTGTTAGTGCTCGCACAGAATTCAAAGGAGGCCATAGGTGTACCCACTAAATCTATTTAGGGAAGGATGTTAGTGGCCGTACCCCTCCTGGATAGTGCATGTGCTCAACAGTTGCCGTCGATATCCCTGTGTGCAGCTTTTATTTTAAGAGCGGTACTGAAGTACTGGCTCATCTCATTGCGAGATCTACCTAATTTAGAGATCGACTTTGTGTTGTCGGCACATAGTTTCAAAGCCTTTAGCGTGACCTGGCTGTCCAGGAAAACAATAACCCTTTTTCCGTCTTTAGGCGCAGGTGATAAATGATTTAAAACACCCCGTGTTACTAACATTTCCGATTGATATACGCTACAATGGTCCGCAAGGCTAAGGAGATCTCTAGTCCCAGGTCCGGTGAAAAATATCATACCCACCTTACCATGCAATAGCACTCTGATGTATGTTGCCGGGAATGCTCACTATGCAGTTTCTAGTGAGTAAGGAGATTAAAGAACATCTGGGCGTAAAAGGTATAGAGTATTAGATTGAGAAATTCTTTATTTTTGATGTTTGACTAGTTTCGCTGTACTCATATTTCTGCTAAAAAATGCATAAGATGATTTCGCTAAAGTATTAAGACACATCAACAATTAGGTGGCTATTTCAAAGAAAATAAATTGTAATAAGTTAAACTACAAAATACTACACTGAAAGAAAAAGACTGGTAAAATCAACCGAAATACGGGTCAATTCAACCGAAATTTCTGTTAATTTTTATCCATCGCAACAAGATGTTGAATCAACTGCGCATAAATCGCTGATTCTTAATTGACCGTTTTAGTAGTCAAATAAACAATAAAGTTGTTGCGACAGCTTTGTACGAAAGTACCTATGTTGCCATATACATAAATAAATAAATAAATGTAAGGCGCGATAACCTCCAAAGAGATCTAAGGCCGAGCTTCTCTTCCAATTTGCGTCGTGCTCCTCTTGATTTTCCCTACAAGGCAAATGAGTTTTCACTGAGAGCTTTTCATGGCAGAAATACACTCGGAGCGCTTGTCAAACACTGCCGAGGGGCGACCCCGCTTAGAAAAAATTTTCTTCTAATTGAAAGATCTTATTTCTAAAATTTTGATGTTGCTTTGCCAGGGGTTCGAACCCAGCGCATACGGTGTGGCATGCGGAGCACGCTACCATCACACCACGGTGGCACTTACTAACCGAACGTCAATTGGGCTTACATCAAATATGCTGGCACACATTAAACATTATACACTTTATTATTTTGTTTTATTAAACACACTTTCACCAAATTTTATAAATTATTATTTATTAAATTTATAGTTTTGAACTTCGCTTTACAAATAGTTGTCACAAAACTGATTCTCAATTGTTTCAGTTGCAGCTCAACTCATTCTCAATTTCTTCTCTCGCATGTAGAGTTGTCACACGTGATTGTTTCGAACAAAACTTGTAGTATAAATGTTTGACATAACATTTTAAATAGAGAACTTTTAAATTATAGAAAAGTAAAGAATCAAATCGCTAGAAGGTAATTCACCACTGGAGTAACTTTACATGTAATTCGGCAAGTTTAATTTTCGTAACATTTTAAGTTGAAACGATTCCAAAACAACTCAAACTTTTATGTTGTCGGAAACATCAACATTAAAAAAGGATGTTTTTTATTATTTTATTAAATTCGATCGCGTGAGTGAAAATTCGTAAAAACTTGAACAAAATGTTACTAACATTGGAAAAATCCTATTCGTTCAAACAAAACTTTTGCAACAACAGGGCGCAATTTCGCATTTCGCTTGGAGGAGAAGTTGCAAAATTGTACCTGATAAATAGGTGTCCCGATATCTCACAATTTTTTGCACAGTAAATTCATAAAAGGGTTTTTTGTTTTGTGTTGATAACTGAAAAACTAGTTTTTTGTTGTTTTCCCATTTTGTGTGTTTTTTCAATTTGGTGGCCTTCTTCTTTTGGTATTTTTTTAAAACAAGTGGCACCATCGTCATAAGTACAAAGTAGAGAGCGCAGTGAGCGTAAAATTCTCTTTGAAATTTGCTCATGTATTGACTGTTGATCGCTGTTGAAATGACTAGTGAGATCAGTTGTGTTAACAGAAAAATCAGTTAGATTGACCAGGAATCTGTAAGTTTTACAGAATTTTGTTAACTTAAGAGCGACAATTTCTCTTCTGTTGAAATGAGAAAATAATTTGTTCGTTTGGCAAAGAACTCGGTCGAATTAACCATAACTCGATCAATTTTACCAAATCTCCGTTAAGTCAAGAACAACAGAACCGATTTGTTGATTTTACTAGCACCATTTCTTTCAATGTACACCGAATTAGCAGGTCTCATTCTTATCGAGTCAATAATATCGGCTTAAGTTGATTCTGAGTCGTAATTCTATTTAAAAAAAATGTGTCCCAGTTTTATTTATGGCTAGTTGCATATATTAATAAGCTAATATTTATTTTTATAAATCACAGAATACATTTTAAAAACTCAATTTACTATTTGATTGCCTAAGTTTTGCGATTATTTTATGAGCAGTGCTACACACACATTTAACGCATACAACACATATATCTATGCACATAAAATCATTACCAATAGAGCCCAGCAGGGAACATAATAACCATGAACAGATTTATTTTGGTTTGTAACTTAGAAGTTGAAAAGCCAATGTTATTAAAGCTCCAAATTTCAAGGAAGAAATAGTCAAAAACCTGCCAGAAAAAGATGATTTCCAAGTTTTTGAGGAAACTAACGAAAAACACAAAACAATTTTCGCAATTTCTGAATCGATTGATCAGGAATTAAAGATATTTCAAAAAACTACAAAAAGTGAAATGTGGCAAAGTGAATTTTTACATGAAGTCCATCTGCATCTCTAATATATAACTGAAAGCACAAAGCTGGTTATATAATATTCGGTTTCACCCTAACTTAGACTTCCATAGGTGTTAGCAACAGCTACTTGTCTGGTGGAGGGCGCTAGATAAAAAAAGCAATCAACAAAGGCTTGGGAATATCAGCCGCAGTGAGCAGCGCATCTCAGGAAAGGTTAAACGTAGTTTCCCACTTGCGCTCTTTACAAATGTTCGTGGAGGAATTGATCGCGAAACGGGCTCTACGGTATCTGAAATACAACCAAAGTCAATATTAGGATGTTTAAACGGATTCAAATGTGAACATCACACAACGACCATATCACGGCGCTTTTTGATTTCCAAGTGCTGAACATAAGATAATAGATAGTGGTAGGGTCATTAAAAAGTACATAAACAACTCGAAAATAGAAAAAGGAACTGCAGCTAAAATGTGTTCAAAACATCTGCAGGCAAATGAATCTAACCGACTTCCTGATTCATGCGTATCTTCTAGGCGGATGTCTTTGCTATAGAATGAGTAGCCAGACTGCTCCAGGATAGTCCGATCCCAGACACTAATGTAACGAACTTAATCGACAACCAGGCCACATTAAATTCATTAGAATTCAATATATTAAAGTCGGATATCTTGCGGAGGTGTCGGTCCTCGCTGTCGTCCATAAGCCATCTCAATGCCTCCATTTTCTAGGTACCTGTCCACAACAATATTGAAGGTAATGAATTTGCTGATCAGAAGGCCAGGAAGTGGGCTTACGCGAGGCAAACAGCTCCGTACGACCGCCAGTGGGTTATCTCCTGAGAAAAATTAAGGAATTTGAGATCAACGGCGCACTTGCTGTGGACCAGCCGGGTTTATTGCGAGATATCAAGGTTCTTAGGTCCTTTCCTTTCTAAGCAAAATAAATCTGCAGTGATATGACTCATATTTTTCAGCGATAGGTTGAATTTGGGATGAGTCGCAAAGAAGTATGCGACTAATGCCAGATTTGATCTCTTTGTATGCGTTGAGCTGTTCGCTTTTGTTTGAGCATGTCCTATGAAATACTAGTTGCACCCTGAAAGGGAACGATAGGACCAATGGACATTTTAAAAGCAATATTAAAACTTGCAAAGGCTTGTTAAATACATCTAAGTAAAACAAGTAAGAAAGGCTAAGTTCGGGTGTAACCGAACATTACATGCTCAACTGAGCGCTTTAGAGAAATAAGGGAAAATCACCATGTAGGAAAATGAACCTAGGGTAACCTTGGAATGTGTTTGTATAATATGGCTATCAAATGGAAGGTATTGAAGAGTATTTTAAAAGGGAGTGGGCCCTAGTTCTATAAGTGGACGCCTTTTCGAGATATCGCCATAAAGGTGGACCAGGGGTGACTCTAGAATGTGTTTGTACGATATGAGTATCAATGAAAGGTGTTAATGAGTATTTTAAAAGGGATTGGGCCTTGGTTCTATAGGTGGACGCCTTTTCGAGATAACACCACAAAGGCGGACCAGGGGTGACTCTAGAATGTGTTTGTACGATATGGGTATCAATGAAAGGTGTTAATGAGTATTTTAAAAGGGATTGGGCCTTAGTTCTTGGGTGGACGCCTTTTCGAGATATCGCCATAAAGGTGGACAAGGGGTGACTCTAGAATGTGTTTGTACGAAATGGGTATCAAATTAAAGGTATTAATGAGGGTTTTTAAATGGAGTGGCCCTTAGTTGTATATGTGAAGGCGTTTACGAGATATCGACCAAAATGTGGACCAGGGTGACCCAGATCATCATTTGTCGGGTACCGCTAATTTATTTATATATGGAATATCACGAACAGTATTCCTGCCGTGACTCCAAGGGCTTTTGATTTCGCCCAGCAGAAATTTGTTCTTCTAAGTAATATGGTAGGTGTGACACCCAATTTACAAAGTGTTTCTTAAACTTATATTTTGCGTCCAAAAACCTATCAAATCACCATGTTTCATCCGTTTTTCGTATTGGGTATGTAATTATGGCATTTTTTTCATCTTTCGAAAATTTCGATATCGAAAAAGTGGGCGTGTCATGGATTTCGGCCATTCTTTATACCAAGATAAAGTGAGTTCAGATAAGTACGTGAACTAAGTTTAGTAAAGATATGTCGATTTTTGCTCAAGTTATCGTGTTACCGGCCGAGCGGAAGGACAGACGGCCGACTGTGTATAAAAACTGGACGTGGCTGCAAACCGATTTCGCCCATTTTCACAGAAAACAGTTATCGTCATAGAAGCTATGCCCTTGCCAAATTTCACAAGGATTGGTAAATTTTTGTTCGACTTATGGCATTAAAAGTATTCTAGGCGAATTAAATGAAAAAGGGCGGAGCCACGCCCATTTTAAAATTTTCTTTTATTTTTGTATTTTGTTGCACCATATCATTACTGGAGTTGCATGTTGACATAATTTATTTATATACTGTAAAATTATTCAATTTTTTGATAAAATTTTACTTTTAGAATTTATTTTTTAAAAGTGGGCCTGTCCGTCATCCGATTTTGTAGTTTTTATTTAGAACACATATATTAATACGAGTAACGTTCTTGCCAACTTTCATCATGATACCTTCAACGGTTGCCAAATTACAGCTTGTAAAACTTTTAAATTACCTTATTTTAAAAGTGAGCGGTGCCACACCCGTTGTTCAATATTTACTAATTTTCTACCCACCTACCAAGTTTCATCGTTTTAGCCGTCTTTGGTAATGAATTATAGCACTTTTTCCTTTTTTTCGAAATTTTCGAGATCGAAAAAGTGGGCGTGGTTTTAGTCCGATTTCGTTCATTTTAAATAGAGATCTGAGATGAGTGCCCAGGAACTTACGTACCAAATTTCATTAAGATACCTCAAAATTTACTCAAGTTATCGTGTTTACGGACAGACGGACGGACGGACATGGCTAAATGAATTTCTTTTTTCGTCCAGATCATTTTGATATATAGAAGTCTATATCTATCTCGATTAGTTTATGCAGTTACGGGATATTGTTATGCGAACAAAATTAATATACTCTGTGAGCTCTGCTCAGCTGAGTATAAATATGATTAAGTCGTTAACTCATTCCAAGATATATGGGTCGACGATAATGGAACATATGATCCAAGTCTTTTAAATTCTATATAGTGCTCCGCAGGGAAGCAACTGTTCTAGAAGGCTGTTCGTGCAAAGTCTATACCAGTGGTCGGCAAAAATTTACATGTAAGTGGATTTGTGAGAACGAGACCATGAGGATCCTAGCAGAAAATTTAAGCTTATGTTGCAACATGCAGAATATTAATTTTTTGGTACAGAAAGAATATAGGGGCTTGGGAATTATTTCCAAGTCCCTATATTCATCATTGCAAATATATTGGTGAATACTCGCTTAAAAAATCAGAGCAGAAGTTAAGTTTTTTTTTTTGTGTATAAGAAAAAAAGAGAGTCCAGAATGGAATTTCTCCAACTCACATTGATTTGTTAAGTTATTACCTATTACACATCCTAGTAGTTAAAATATCAAACTTATAAATGTTTGGACGATGAGTAAATTATGGAAAGACCGTCTTACCAGTTGCGTTTTTCCAATTGTAATATTTTTCACAGGAAATCTTAACATTTATGCGACAGCCGTGCGCAGTGTTTATTCGTTGTTGTCTCGCCAACGACTCAACGGTGGAGAGTAAAAATATGTGTGAAGCAAGTCTGGCACAATTGGGTTATGGCGCGCCGATCCTACGAGAAATATGCGAACTAGGCAACATAGAGAATAAGGGTAGCGCAACATGAGGAATAATAAATCAGTTTGATTTTAACACGCTATTAGTGAAGTACGTGAGTATTGTAACAGTGAAGTACTACTGCCACAGTAGAGTTATAAATAAAGAACATTTTGCCAAACTGAATATTTCAGTTATCTAATCGACAGTTCAGCGATTCGCACGTTAACAATGGCTCTGTTAGTCATAAAGCGAAACTATTAGTAAACAAAAAGGCCTATTTGCTTTGGTTAAACCTTTTATAATTTGTTCATATAAATTTACATAATATCCGTTGATTCCGAAATGCACTACAGAAAAGCTCGCAACTTCAGAACCAGAAACTTTACGTACATGGAATATAGTATACTCAAATATATACAAAAAATATACTAAGTCTCAATTTTGTAAAATTTATACATTTGCAATTATAGTAAAATCGTTGATATACGACATTAATTGCCTTTATTTCATGCCTTAACACGATTAGCCTTAATCATTGCATTATTCGTATTTAAACACATCAAGCTATTTATTGACGGTGTAGCAGAAACGCCATAAACGGTTATAAAATTAAGTAAACAGCGGTAAAAACCCTTTACTGCGACTAATAATACCTTGAATGACTTAACATATGAACGGCTGGCAGTAAAATGGAGATTTATATTAAAAGGGAATAAAAGTTAAACTTATTAACATATTAGGGGAGTTCAGGATTATGTGCAAATGGTTTAGCATTATTGTATTTGCAAACTGGTGTAGTATTTTTACACAAAGCACTAACAAATTATACGGCATTACATTTGCTACGTCATGCCAAATACGCAACATCAAAAACCATAGTTCATATTTTCAACATTGAACACCAAATCAGCAACTGTGAATAAAAAACAAATGTGAAAAAGAAGAATTTGAAAATGAAAAAAGTTGTTAACAATCCGTAGCTGACATATATTTTCCTTTACAACGTTTTCAATATCAAATGCACAAAATTATGAAATACATTATTGTAAAAAGGTTATAGACTACAGGGTAAATAATGAAAATAAATTGTTTGTATGCTTATATAGTTTTCGTTTTATGAACTTGAAATTCTTGCTCGGCTTTTGAAATAAATGTTTTAAATACATATGAGGATAATTCTTACATTACCAAACCGGCCCATTTTCTCAAAGAGAGAAAGTAGTCTCGAATAGGCTTGCCAAAATAAAAACCTCTAACGAACATTTTGAAATCAAGCACGAAACAAAAGAATCTTAAATCAAGTAGAATTTTTAATATCCGTTTGTCTTTATTTAAGTAGTTAGCTTTCAAATTGAGAACTCTCTTCTCTACTTTAATATTATCTATCTCATGCCATTTTGTTAGATCTGAGCGTTCATCGAGAGAAATGAAGCTAGTGAAATCAACAACTGCTGTTCCTAAATTAACAGAAATTCAGTAAAATTGATGGAATTATGGTTTCATTGGTATTTTTAGAGTCAAATTTATAGCTGTCAGTTAACACACCTCCACCGTGGTATAATGGTAGCATGCTACGAGTACCACACGCGGTAATCTTGGGACCAAAGGCCTGGAAAAAGCAACATCAAAATATTTAGAAAAAAAATGTTTATTTGTATTCTTTAAACAGAGCTGTGGTTTACATTTTATTATTAACTTTTTTTTGTTGATTTGGCTATTAAAACGTGTAATTCAGAATCAACAATTTGTGCAAAGTTGATTCAACAACTACTTGCGATGGATAAAAATTGACAGAAATATTTGTTGAATTGACTTGTAATTCGGTTGTTTTTTCCAGCTTTTTTCTTTCAGATTATGCAACTGAATAAAAGCTGACACAAGCAGAAAAGATTTGGCTTCTACCATTTGGGATTATATCACGTCACCCTCTTAATATAACGCAATATTCACAATTATTTCAGGCATTGCATTCCTAGCAGCAGCAGCTTTATTTTGACGCCAGAAATGGTAAGTTTCAGCTTTTGAAAATATTTGAAACCACATTTTTAGTGAATTCTCCAAGACAAGTTTGTTTTCGTTAGCTTTTTTTATCATATTCATCGCCAAAATCTAAGAAAATGTAAAATTTTTTAGAATTGTAACATATTTGGCGAATATAAGCAGTTTCGATACGTCAAAAGGACGACATATACATACACGTTGAAGATAGAAGGCAACAGAGAAAATTACACACACATGTACACAGCAACAAAGAGAGAGAAATGAGAAATAAATAAGAAACTATAAGATACATAAACGAGAAATATATAAGCAATTTTTTCGAGTTGGTTGTTCGCGAAAATTATAGACCCTGGGAGGAGCAGGTGAGCGAGGCGAACTTAGAGTATAAAAGCAGCGCAGCTCAAGTGATGGTCAATCAGTTTCATGTGAAAAAGTTGTAAGTGAAGTACGCGAGCAGTTTAATTGTGAAGTATTACTACCATGGTAGTGTTTTAAATAAAGAAAAGTTTGTTATAATGAATGTTTGAGTTATTTAATCGACAGTTTAGCAATTCGAACGATAACACAAGGTGAAGAATAATCAAGAGTTTCTTAAAATTCGCTACAATATTGTAGCCTTATCCACATCAAAATTATTGTACAATCCTATTTGGTATGTTTTTGAGGACTAACCTTGTTTTTGAATCTCAATGTTTCACTTAGTGTGCACATCAAATTAAATTAAAGGTGCTGCTTTTCTACTCGTTCCGATAAAAAATATAATTGCGTGTGTGAAGAGCGGGCGTAGTTCGTTTTTTGGCATATTGATTGAAATGCATTTTTCAGACAATTTTTCAAATTAAAAACAAAAAATATTACTTCTTATTTGAAAAATGAACTAAAATAACGATTAGTCTCAAATGAAAAACAAAGCCGAACATTAAATTGAGAATGTTCATGTTCCACAACCTTTAAGACTTTTCGTTACGTAGTTTATTGGAATGAGTTACCTCCTCTTTTTTAAAACTTGATTGTGGTATAAAATCCGTTGACTAACAAAACCAACTACATTTACACTTACATCGTCAGAAACATCGATGACAGCAATGGCGAACTACCATTTAAATTGTTGATATTTATATTTTATTGTTTTCCTTGTTGTTGTCATTAATATTGACATTTTATTGCATACCGAAGTGCTGGTTGTGGCATTTGAGTGACATAATTTGGTATTATCATAAAATACTCTTTTCATTATAGTACGTATCATTAATGATTTTAAGTTTTTATAAGCTTTTAAAAATAAAAATAAAAAACAAAACATGAAAATTAGTTGATGTGGTCATTTCGACCTTACCTATGTTTTATAAATTTACCATTTTAATTGGACTCCGTTCTCCAACTGCTTAAGTTACTTTAAAATAATATTGAATCCCTTACGATTTCATTTTTGTTAAGTTTTCGAACCACTTTTTGAGATAATTAAAATGTTAATTTTAGTTGAGACTTTAATTTAGTACTTTTTTATTATTATAACGTGCGCATTTTATTGGTATTAAATATTTAATGGATTTCTCCTATTGTTGATATTTTTATGTTTGCTATAAGAAGTTGTGTAAGAAACTTTTTAGTTTTATTTACATTTATAAAAAAATTATAAAAAAAATTGTGGCTTTGCATTTATATTTTGTCCAAACAACTGGAATCCACATTTTAGTTATATGATTTTTAATGAATTTTCCTTTACGTGCGCTACTCAAATACATAGCGTATCTAGATCAATAGTGAGTTAAGTCAAAAATCTGAAAGCTATGCACAGTTACTATCGGATGCCCTAATTCAATACCTACCTATCTGTATACTCCATTTAATGTTGGTTCTTCTACTTACCCAGAGAGGGCTTATTAGTAAATCAGTGTTTTGACTTTCCAGAACTTTGTGAATTTTTGAGTTGATCGCTGCACTATGGTCTGGCGAGCACTGTTTGCTGGCCAAAACTCGAGCAGTCATCCGATTGTTTTGAAAATTGTTATACATGGGGTTTCGAGGTTTCTAATTTCGAATCTGATGTCAGAATTTTAAAATTCCAAATGGGGGATCCAATATGACGACCAATTTTATTAATATATCCATTTTATTCAAAATTTTGTATAAAGCCAGGTTTTTCGAAATCTCTGATCACGAATATGATGTCAGATTTCCATCTTTCACCAACTACATTAGGGTAATTCGAAATTTTTTTTTTTAATTTACAAGTTATTTTCAAAGAACACAGAACGATAAAAGAAACCAACTTGATGTTTCTAGTAACAATAATAACACTGTTTTATACAGTTTTGAAAAGTTCAAATACTCAGTTTTGAGATCATACTACCTTTATTGAAAAAGATTGCGAAAATTATGAAAAAATTAAATATTATCAGATGTGCTTCAAATAAAACTTGTTTGGTTAAACATAAATTTCGAGATTATTTGTGTTTGGATTGTATTTGCAAAATATTGTTTTAATTTATTCAAAACTACAAATATATTTCAATAGAAAAATAGTAGTTATAGTAAAATAATGCTTTAACATTTTAAATGAGTTTCTATATCTCATTTTCTAACTCTAAGCTATATAAAAGTACATCGAACGTTGGATCGATATCGAAATTCTCTAGATCACGCCCTCTTCGCCTTGCTCGTGTTCATTACTTGGTAAATATCAATCCGCACTGCTCAGCAAGGATCGTACTACTGCTGGAAGTTGCATACGTGCCTTTTTTTTCTCCGTCTGGAAAGACTTACGCTCGAAATCAGTGAGTCTGACGTATCCAAGGCTCTGCAAAATACGTCCCCAAGGTTATTAACTCTGCTGTTTTTGCGAGCATGGTGCAGCTTGTCGAATTTATAAAGTTTGTGTCTACTCTCTGATGCATCTTCCCCAAAATATCCAACTGGAAATATCATGCTCTTAATAATTTCTTTCGAGTGAATAAGAACTTTGTGTACGGTAGCTGTCATCGGGCACCAATAATATTTTTGATACTTGATTTCTGCTGTTCGGAAACAGAAAAGCTCAAAATTGTTTAAGTCTAGCGGAAGTTGGCATTACAAGCATGTCAGTATTATGTGTAAATTATATATAAGCCCTTTGTCAACACCAGTGATTTCTGCAAATATTTCATTATTCAAAAGAGCGCGTCGACATATGTTCCCGTCGATTGTATTTCCAAACTCTCCAACTCTTGTTTTATCAACATGCAGACCAAGTTTTTCCCAAAACAAGTTTTGAATTTTCTTTTTGTTTTCTTAACGTGACGTTGACGTGTTTGGACGTGTTTTGTTAGCTCCGTATAAATATTTATATTGATGCACAAAAAGTTTTTCCTATTGGTTTTAATTTAACAAAGTAATCTTGTGTTAAAAAACCACATCAAACAAAACAAAATAAAAGGAAAGATAGTGACTTTTTTAACTTTTTTACAAGTGGCGGGAGGGAAGGCAAAATGCCGCCCTCTGAGTGTAAAGAATGCATGGTGAAAATGTTACAAATAGACGATTCCATTCCATGTTCAGGAGGCTGTGGCAGCTTTTTCTGCATTAAATGTAGTAATATGAAAAGACAGGAAATCAAATTGCTGAGTGAAAACGCAAATATTAAGTGATTTTGTAATCAGTGCACATTATGTGATACAAATACGAAATTTATTGAAATCAAACATTTGATACAAAATTGCGATCACAACAAAATCGGAAAGAGAGAAATGAAAGACATAATTGAAGAAGCCTTGTTTAATAAGATTCAACAGCTGAAAACTAGTCTGATTGCAGATTTCAACTCACTGCTTGAGCATAATGTGGAAATTAAAATTTGCCAAATGAAGAAAGATATATTAACAGAGCTATCGAAAACATTAGAAAATAATAATGAAAAAATAAACATATAATATTATGTGCTGAGACATGTACCACTAATGGAATTTTAAATTCAGAGTTAAATATACATACATACTTACAAACTAGTGCGATGCGATTCACATAGTAGACATACTGGCGGTGTGCTGATTTACGTACATAATTCAATTGAATATAACATTAAATGCAACAAAGCAATAGATAAAAATCTTTGGTGTATTTTTATTAAATTGAAGCACTTCAATCCAAAATGGCAAATTGGAGTTATTTATCACTCTCCTAGTACAAGTGATGCCGATTTTATTAACTATTTGCGCAACGTCCTAGGTAGTACTTGCGAACTGTCGGATAGCAATATTCTTGTAGGTGATTTTAATATCAATCTGAATAATAGCTCAACTTATAGCATTCAACTAATCGATCTATTTAAATCATTTTCAATGAATCAAAAAGTTGATTTTGATACCCGTATAACTGCGACATCAAAAACTAAAATTGATTTACTCTTTTCGAATACTGACGATATAGTATGTGAAAAGTTAGATGAACACCAAATATCAGATCATGAAACCATCCAATTTAAAATTAAAAGCAGTCCTAAGTCAAAAATGAGAAGCCTTAAAAAAATTACTTCTTGGGAGTATTATAATACGGAAGCACTGATTAATCAATTGCGCTTGTGCGATTTTAGTAACTTTAATAGAATTGATTTCGAGTCCAAAGTAGGGTTGATTAATAGCAATGCTTTAAATGCCATGCGGAACTTAACGTATGAAAAGGTAGCACACTTAAAGTTAATTAATAAATGGTATGACAAAGAGTTAGCCAACATGAATAAATATAAATTAGAACTTTATAAACTAGCTCAAATATCCGGAGAATGGGATGAGTATAGAAACATCAAAAAAGCTTCTTATAGCTGGTAAAAATTAAAAAATTAAGCATATGGAGCATAACATACAGATGAATAGTAAAGATAGTAAAGCGATGTGGAAATATTTGAAATTCGCAATA
The DNA here is from genome assembly GCF_040869045.1 of Eurosta solidaginis. NCBI lineage: Eukaryota > Metazoa > Arthropoda > Insecta > Diptera > Tephritidae > Eurosta > Eurosta solidaginis. The sequence goes on along the minus strand of NC_090320.1, from coordinate 65,277,847 downwards.
AGTAGGGTTAATGAAGACTCTTCTTTCAAGAAAATTTTGATAAACGGTACAGCATATACGGATGAATCTGAAATTGCTAACAATCTAAATAAATATTTTGTTGATATCAAAATTGTCATGACGTTTAAATCTAAGCGAGGTGGTAAAAAGCTGTTATCAGATGGTGTTCTTAAAGACATGATATCATATCTGGGATACTTCTATGCCCAAATCATAAATGAAAGTTTAAGTAGTGGCATAGTTCCGAGGATTTGGAAAACTTCTACCATTGTGCCAATCGAAAAAGTTAATAACACAATAAAAGCAGAGGAGTTACGTCCGATAAATACATTGGTCAGTGATGAAAAGATTTTAGAACTTGAGGTAAAAAACCAGTTGGTTCAATACTTGGAAGAAAAAAATATACTCATACCTCAACAATCAGGATTTAGAAAAAAACATTCCTGTGAAACAGCTTTGAATATGGTTTTAGCTGAATGGAAAGAAGAACTTAATAATAACAAGTAAGGAAGGCTAAGTTCGGGTGTAACCGAACATTACATACTCAGTGGAGAGCTGTGAAGACAAAGTAAGGGAAAATCACCATGTTGTAAAAAGAACCTAGGGTAACCCTGGAATGTGTTTGTATGACATGTGTATCAAATGGAAGGTATTAAAGAGTATTTTAAGAGGAAGTGGGCCATAGTTCTATAGATGGACGCCATTTAGGAATATCGCCATAAAGGTGGACCAGGGGTGACTCTAGAATTTATTTTGTACGATATGGGTATCTAATGGAAGGTATTAAAGAGTATTTTAAGAGGAAGTGGGCCATAGTTCTATAGATGGACGCCATTTAGGGATATCGCCATAAAGGTGGACCAAGGGTGGCTCTAGAACTTGTTTGTTCGATATGAGTATCAAATGAAAGGTGTTAATGAGTATTTTAAGAAGGCGTGGGCCTTAGTTCTATATGTGGACGCCTTTTCGAGATATCGCCATAAAGGTGGACCAGGGGTGACTCTAGAATTTGTTTGTACTATATGGGTATCAAATGAAAGGTGTTAATGAGTATTTTAAAAGGGAGTGGGCCTTAGTTCTATAGGTGGACGCCTTTTCGGAATATCGTTATAAAAGTGGACCAGGGTTGACTCTAGAATGCGTTTGTACAATATGGGTATCAAACGAAAGGTGTTAATAAGTGTTTTAAAAGGGAGTGGGCCTTAGTTCTATGGGTGGACGCCTTTTCGGGATATCGCCATAAACGTGGACCACGGGTGACTCTAGAATGCGTTTGTACAATATGGGTATCAAATGAAAGGTGTTAATGAGTATTTTAAAAGGGCGTGGGCCTTAGTTCTATAGGTGGACGCCTTTTGGAGATATCACCATAAACGTGGACCAGGGGTGACTCTAGAATGTGTTTGTACGATATGGGTATCAAATTAAAGGTATTAATGAGGGTTTTAAAAGGGAGTTAGTTGTATATGTGAAGGCGTTTTCGAGATATCGACCAAAATGTGGACCAGGGTGATCCAGAACATCATCTGTCGGGTACCGCTAATTTATTTATATATGTAATACCACGAACAGTATTCCTTCCAAGATTCCAAGGCTTTTGATTTCGCCCTGCAAAACTTTTTCATTTTCTTCTACTTAATATGGTAGGTGTCACGCCCATTTTACCAAGTTTTTTTCTAAAGTTATATTTTGCGTCAATAGACCAATACGATTTCCATGTTTCATTCCTTTTTTCGTATTTGGTATATAATTATGGCATTTTTTTCATTTTGCGTAATTTTCGATATCGAAAAAGTGGGCGTGGTCATAGTCGGATTTCGGCCATTTTTTACACCAATACAAAGTGAGTTCAGGTAAGTACGTGAACTGAGTTTAGTAAAGATATATCGATTTTTGCTCAAGTTATCGTGTTAAAGGCCGAGTGGAAGGACAGACGGTCGACTGTGTATAAAAACTGGGCGTGGCTTCAACCGATTTCGCCCTTTTTCACAGAAAACAGTTATCGTCCTAGAATCTAAGCCTCTACCAAATTTCACAAGGATTGGTAAATTTTTGTTCGACTTATGGCATTAAAAGTATCCTAGACAAATTAAATGAAAAAGGGCGGAGCCACGCCCATTTTGAAATTTTCTTTTATTTTTGTATTTTGTTGCAACATATCATTACTGGAGTTGAATGTTGACATAATTTACTTATATACTGTAAAGATATCAACTTTTCTTTTAAAATTTGAATTTAAAAAAAATTTTTTAAAAAGTGGGCGTGGTCGTTCTCCGATTTTGCTAATTTTTATTAAGCAGATATATAGTAATAAGAGTAACGTTCCTGCCAAATTTCATCATGATATCTTCAACGACTGCCAAATTACAGCTTGCAAAACTTCTAAATTACCTTCTTTTAAAAGTGGGCGGTGCCACGCCCGTTGTCCAAGATTTTACTAGTTTTCTATTCTGCGTCATAAGTTTAACTCACCTACCAAGTTTCATCGCTTAATCCGTATTTGGTAATGAATTATCGCACTTTTTCGATTTTTCGAAATTTTCGATATCGAAAAAGTGGGCGTGGTTACCAGGAACCTACATACCAAATTTCATCAAGATACTTCAAAATTTACTGAAGTTATCGTGTTAACGGACAGACGGGCGGACGGACATGGCTCAATCGAATTTTTTTTCGATACTGATGATTTTGATATATGGTAGTCTATATCTCTCTCGATTCCTTTATACCTGTACAACCAACCGTTATCCAATCAAAGTTAATATACTCTGTGAGCTCTGCTCAACTGAGTATAAAAAGGCGATAATAGCAGTTTTCATTGATCTTAAAAGAGCCTTCGAAACTATAGATAAAAAAATATTATTAGGAAAATTGGAAGGAATTGGTATTAGAGATGTTGAACTGGATTGGTTTAAAGATTTCTTAACAAATCGCAAACAAAGAACAGTAATAGGTTCGATAATATCAGACGAAGTGGATGTTAAGATTGGCCTACCCCAAGGCTCAGTTCTTGCACCAATTTTATTCAACATTTATATTAATGATATAAATTCTGTTTTGAAATTCAGCTCCATAAAACTTTTCGCTGATGATGCGCTAATTTCTATAAATGGCAAAAATGAAAATGATATAAGAATCAAGTTACAAATTGACTTAAACGAACTTTATATCTGGCTGTGTACAAACAAACTTAAAATTAATATAGAAAAAACTAAATACATGCTTATTTCAAGAAAAAACATTGCTAATTTTGAAACTATTACAATAAATAATATGGAAATAGGAAAAGTAAATACGATTAAATATTTGGGTGTTCAGATTGATTGCAAATTAAAATTTAATGCCATGTTGACTATTCAGTAAGTAAAATAGCAAAAAAATTATGGTTTATTCAAAGAACTTGTAAAAACTTAAGTAATTATTACAAAGTAAAGGTTTATAGATCCATAGTTGAGCCTTACTTTATTTATTGCTCAACAATGTTTTTTATTATGAAAGATTCGTAAATTGATAAGTTGCAAAAAATGCAAAATAAAGCAATGGGCTTTATTTTAAGCAAACGTTATGATACTCCTATAAAAGACATGCTTCTAAGTTTAAATTGGATGAGCGTTAAACAACAAATATTCTTCAACACAATGAAATTTATTTATAATATAAAGCACGGAATTTTGCCAGAGTATCTCAGAACAGGTATTACATTTAATTACGAGGTCCATGATATAAATTCAAGGCAAAGAAATAATTTTAAACTGCCAAATTATAAAACAGAATCGGAACAAAATAGTCTTTTTTACAAAGGGTTGAAATACTTCAACGAACTACCTGAATATATAAAAAATTGTGATAGAAACTTATTTAGCAGACGGTTGTATGACTACACCAAATCTAGGCCGATTAAATGATATTCGTTGAGATTTAAATGCATTAGTGATACATGTGTCATAATTAAATTTTTTTTTTAATTTAAAAATATAGATTAAGTACACATTGTTAATTAATGCAATCATATTTTTAAGTTTTGAACTAAGCTCTTAGAGTCGTAAGAAATAAATAAATATAAATATAAAATATATATATATATATATATATATATATATATATATATATATATATATAACTATGCGCTTATCTGTTTCATTGCGAATTTGCCACTTTTTTACATCTTTTTTATAACTAAGATGAACAACGAATTCAAAATTAGTCTTGATTTTTCCTTCAGGTATCTGTCATATTCTTCAGTTGTACTTTCTTTAATTATGTGTTTTAACAAAAAGTTGAAAACAGCGGTTTTTTTTTCTTATGATTTTTCACTACTTCTTTCCAAACATCGAAAAACACGGAAACACGCACGTAGAAGTTTTCTAAGAGAAAGGGCTTTTATTCAAAAAACGCAAAAAAGCGCAACGTAATAGTCAGCCCTCAAACTCAAAACTGAATGCATTTTATGCTCAAAGAAGACAACCTCAGACTTTTTTTATAGCTCTCCTTAACTAGCTTATCTTGTTTTGTTGATTTTCCGACAGGGTTGATAAATGATGTATATTGGAACGATTTTCCGTCATCCCTTGTCAAATTTGGTTTTGAGACAAACCGGTTTCTCCGAACGAAAATCGACACTGATGATGGCACAACGCCGAAACCGGTTTGTCTCAAAACCAAATTTGACAAGAGATGATGGAAAATCGTTCCAATATACATCATCTCCTTATCTAGGATTATTATCATCAAAATTAGAGCCCTTCTTGAAATGGATTTTATTTTTTATCTAGCAATCAATAGTAATTGTTTTTTCCTTTAATAGCAAATACTTACCTCCCTTATTGACCTCCATACACTTTTTTATATACATATATGCACTACCCGAAGAATTATTAAACTTTTAATTACGAGGAAGCTGAAAAGGAACTTAAAAAAAATTTTTTTTTTTCGAAATGCGAAATTTGACAGCTGAAATCTTTACTGCCAAATATTAAAAGAAAAAACTAAGTATGCACTTTCTTAGTCTGAAGTATTATTTTTGTGAGGGTATAAAAAAAATTGACATCACTTAATGGAGCTACTCTAAGGATATTTGGCAGCAAGTGATGAGCCGCTTGAATCGCCTGCAAAAAAATCCCCATGACTTTTCTCACTTGCGTGGAGTTCTGCACTTGGTCACTGCCTTCTTATTCCAAAGCCCACTTCAGTTTGTGTTTGTTAAAAAGCGTCGCTGAAAACAAGCGTCCGTATCACAGAAAACGTCCATATACTTATGAAAGTGTTAAAATTTTTATGGAAGGGTGGTTTAGCAGTAAGATGTATATCATGGGAGCAGTTAAGTAGATACTGTACTTACTTGCGCTGAAAATATGTGCACAAATAATGGATTTGAACAGACTGATTCAATTATATTCAATATTGCAAGTGAAACATGAGTCTCAATTTGCGCTTTACGTGGGCAATGTAAATTCCACTTTTGTAATAAATTAGCACTCACATTCCATTTCTATAGATTGATGTAAGCTTAACTTCATAAACAATGTAAGCATTTAAATTGACGATCAATCAAAAGTTTAGCGTGATTAGTAGAAATAAGCAATACTGTCGAAGCAAAAAACAACAGCAGCAAAGCATAAAAGGAGTGCTCTGATTTGTGAGTGCCATGTCGTATACGTGACGTATGATTTGCCTTGGCTTGGTAGTTTATGCGGTGCAATGCGCTCATTAAAACTAAAATGTTAGTTTTTGCAAACAAATTTACTTACACTACATACATTTATACATACTTGTATAGTTATGAATATTTATCTTTATTTAAACGTGTTTATATATATAATTTTTTGCGCTTTCAACGTATATCTATGATTTGAGAGGTTTTGCGTGCGTGCGCTTACTTGTTAGGTTGAAGTTGGGTTTGCTGCTGTTGTTCAACGTTTTTGCATGCCATAAATAATGAATGTGACAAAATATAGAAAATTATAATTTTTACAAGGTTTTAGCACTTAATCATAATCAACTGTCAGTTAACTTCCTCCACAAACCATGTTGAAATGTTGTCGTTACCGGTTTTAGTGGCAAAGTTTGTGGTGTTACTATTAGCCGGCAGCCGCTTGCTGTCGTTATGGCGTTGGTTGTGGTTCGACGATTGCTGTCATTATTCAGCGCTGTCACAAAAAAAATGCTTTGTTGATATACATACACAATACGAACGCTTGCAAAAATTATTGTTGTTGTACATTTTATTTTTCGTTTTTTTATACTCAGTTGAGCAGAGCTCACAGAGTATATTAAGTTTGATTGGATAACGGTTGGTTGTACATATATAAAGGAATCGAGATAGATATAGACTTCCATATATCAAAATAATCAGGATCCAAAAAAAATTTGATTGAGCCATGTCCGTCCGTCCGTCCGTCCGTCCGTCCGTCCGTTAACACGATAACTTGAGTAAATTTTGAGGTATCTTGATGAAATTTGGTATGTAGGTTCCTGAGCACTCATCTCAGATCGCTATTTAAAATGAACGATATCGGACTATAACCACGCCCACTTTTTCGATATCGAAAATTTCGAAAAACCGAAAAAATGCGATAATTCATTGCCAAAGGCGGTTAAAGCGATGAAACTTGGTAGATGGGTTGATGTTATGACGCAGAATAGAAAATTAGTAAGATTTTGGACAATGGGCGTGGCACCGCCCACTTTTACAAGAAGGTAATTTAAAAGTTTTGCAAGCTGTAATTTGGCAGTCGTTGAAGATATCATGATGAAATTGGCGGGAACGTTACTACTATTACTATATATGTGCTGAATAAAAATTAGCAAAATTGGATGAAGAACACGCCCACTTTTTAAAAAAATTTTTTTTTAAATTCAAATTTTAACAAAAAATTTAATATCTTTACTGTATATAAGTAAATTAAGTCAAAATTCAACTCCAGTAATGATATGATGCAACAAAATACAAAAATAAAAGAAAATTTCAAAATAGGCGTGGCTCCGCCCATTTTCATTTAGTGTGTCTATAATACTTTTAATGCCATAAGTCGAACAAAAATTTACCAATCCTTTTGAAATTTGGTAGGAGCATAGATTCTATGACGTTAACTGTTCTCTGTGAAAATGGGCGAAATCGGTGGAAGCCGCGCCCAGTTTTTATACACAGTCCACCGTCTGTCCTTCCGCTCGGCCGTTAACACAATAACTTGAGCAAAAACCGATATATCTTTACTAAACTTAGCCCACGTACTTATCTGAACTCACTTTATCTTGGTATAAAAAATGGCCGAAATCCGACTATAACCACGCCCAGTTTTTCGATATCGAAAATTACGAAAAATTAAAAAAATGCCATAACTCTATACCAAATACGACAAAAGGGATGAAACATTGTAACTGGATTGGTTTATTGACGAAAAATATAACTTTGGAAAAAACTTTGTAAAATGGGTGTGACACCTACCATATTAAGTAGAAGAAAATGAAAAAGTTCTACAAGGCGAAATCAACAGCCCTTGGAATCTTGGCAGGAATACTGTTAATGTTATTGAATATATAAATAAATTAGAAGTACCCGACAGATGATTTTCTGGATCACCTGATCCACATTTGGTCGATATCGCGAGAACGCCTTCACATAAACATCTAAAGGCCACTCGCTTTTAAAACCCTCATTAATACCTTTAATTTGATATCCATATCGTACAAACACATTCTAGAGTCAACCCTGGCCCACCCTAATGGCGATATCTCGAAAAGGCGTCCACCTATAGACCTAATGCCCACTCCCTCTTAAAATGCTCAGTAACACCTTTCGTTTGATACCCATATCGTAGAAACATTCTACAGTCAGCCCTGGCCCACCCTAATGGCGATATCTCGAAAAGGCGTCCACCTATAGACCTAATGTCCACTCCCTCTTAAAATGCTCAGTAACACCTTTCCTTTGATACCCATATCGTACAAACATTCTAGAGTCACCCCTGGCCCACCATAATGGCGATATCTCGAAAAGGCGTCCACCTATAGACCTAGTGCCCACTCCCTCTTAAAATGCTCAGTAACACCTTTCGTTTGATACCCATATCGTACAAACATTCTAGAGTCACCCTTGGTCAACCTTTATGGCGATATCTCGAAAAGGCGTCCACCTATAGAACTGAGGATTACTCCCTTTTAAAATACTCATTACCACCTTTCATTTGATACCCATATCGTACAAACGCATTCTAGAGTCACCCTGGCCCACCCTAATGGCGATATCTCGAAAAGGCGCCCACCTATAGACCTAATGCCCACTTTCTCTTAAAATGCTCAGTAACACCTTTCGTTTGATACCCATATCGTACAAACATTCTAGAGTCACCCCTGGCCCACCCTAATGGCGATATCTCGAAAAGGCGTCCACCTATAGACCTAGTGCCCACTCCCTCTTAAAATGCTCAGTAACACCTTTCGTTTGATACCCATATCGTACAAACATTCTAGAGTCACCCTTGGTCCACCCTTATGGCGATATCTCGAAAAGGCGTCCACCTATAGAACTAAGGATTGCTCCCTTTTAAAATACTCATTACCACCTTTCATTTGATACCCATATCGTACAAACACATTCCAGAGTCACCCCTGGCCCACCCTAATGGCGATATCTCGAAAAGGCGTCCACCTATGGACCTAATGCCCACTCCCTCTTAAAATGCTCAGTAAAACCTTTCGTTTGATACCCATATCGTACAAACACATTCTAGAGTCACCCCTGGCCCACCCTAATGGCGACATTTCGAAAAGGCGTCCACCTATAGACCTAATGCCCACTCCCTCTTAAAACGCTCAGTAACACCTTTCATTTGATTCCCATATCGTACAACTAGAGACACCCCTGGTCCACCTTTATGGCGATATCTCGAAACGGCGTCCACCTAGGGAACTAAGGATCACTCCTTTTCAAAATACTCATTAACAGCTTTCATTTGATACCCATATCGTACAAACATATTCTAGAGTCACCCCTGGTCCACCTTTATGGGGATTTCTCGAAAAGGCGTTCACCTATAGAACTAAAGCCCATGCCCTTTTAAAATACTCATTATCACCTTTCATTTGATACCCATATCGTACAAACACATTCTAGAGTCAGCCCTGGTCCACCTTTATGGCGATATCCCTAAATGGCGTCCATCCATAGAACTATGGCCTACTCTCTCTTAAAATACTCTTTAATACCTTCCATTTGATACACATGTCATACAACCACATTCCAGGGTTACCCTAGGTTCATTTTCCTACATGGTGATTTTCCTTATTTTGTCTCCATAGCTCTCAACTGAGTATGTAATGTTCGGTTACACCCGAACTTAGCCTTCCTTACTTGTTTTTTTTTGTGTAAGAAATAAATCAAACATTTTGACGACATAATTATGGGGCTGCATCGTTTTGCAAGCAATTCATTTTTTTCTACCTAAATACTTACAAAAATTGTTTCATCAATAAATATTTTTACACACACACATTTTTTTGATAAATATTTATGTAATTTGTTTTTGTTTTTGTGTCTTTAGTTTTTTCTTTGCATCGTTTGTGTGTTTAGTTGTTATTTGCTGTTTTCGAACTTAGTAAATTTATGCCATTTGTGCAAATAGCATTTGGGGTGAAAAAATAGTATCAATAGGTGTTGTTTGTATGACAGGCGTTTTTTATTTGATTCGTAATATCATGTTGTAAGATTTATTGGTTTTGCCCCCAAATGTGAGACATGGTCACATGGTAGTTGAGTAATTAACAGTCATAGTTGATATTCATGAGAATGGAAAATATTATACGAGTATCGTGCATATATGTATATAGATACAGCTGTTTCTTTATGCAATCATGCAGATATTTGTCTAAGCTTACCGACATATACATACCATATATGTGTGTACATATGTTTTAAAAGTTATGCCGTTGTTTACTCTCATGAATATGTATATACGAAAAAAGTGAGAAATTGAAATGCATTGACCTTTGATCCCGTTTTGCTACCAAGTGTTAAGTATAAATCCAAGATTGCATTTAACGGTAACAGAACAGTAGCAGAACAAGTTAGAAAGTCTAAGTTCGGGTGAAACCGAATATTACGTACCCATCTGTGCACTTGAAATGTTGTTGTTGTTTGCTTTACGTGGTTAATAGTATTATAAGGCTGCGCAATATTACATATATAGTTCTATTCTGATCTCATCAAGAAGCAAAAAGGTTACATAGGCTACCACTAAGGAACTTGAGCGCGTAAAGATGCAGTTTAACAGTTGTAGCTATCAAATAAATGAATTTTGGATAAGAAAAAGTATTTTGGAAAGAGTAATAAAAAATGGGCGGGTCTTGCCCATTTCCAAAATTTGTTTAAGTTTTGTTCTTAGCTCAACCACTACTGATGTAGAATATCAGACAAATGTAGCTAAACCATAGAGTTATTGCAAACTTTGTTTAGGTTACACCTTTAGGAAAAGTGGCCGTGTTCCTTAAACGATTTTGATTATCTTTACTCATTCTATATATTTTCAGTCTCCAAAGTCAGCCAAATTTCAATGCAAAATCTTTAATGGCTAAACTTCCACATTTTCTTCTTCTAAATGTGGTTGTTTTCACGCCCATATTCCAAAATTTTTTAGAATTTATATTTTGCGTCATAAAACCTCTCCGCTTTCCAAATTTCATTAGCTTAGCGATAGTCGTTTGTGAAATATCCCATTCTATCCATTTTTCTAAATTTTCGATATGGAAAAAGTGGGCGTGATTATCGTTCGATTTCGCTCATTTTCAATACCAATCTATTCTCGGTCAAGAATTTGGTGAAGATATCTTAATATTTGCTCAAGGTATCATGTAAACGAACGGACCGACGGACCAACGGGCATGGCTTAATCAATTTTTTTTTTTTCGATAATGGTGATTTTGATATATGTGGCATAGTGGATGAATACATTGGAGCCCTAAATGATCTGTGAGCCAAAAACTAGGTTTTGTTGGGATGGGTTCTCCGATATCAAAGACATGATGGCAATAAACAGACAAACTAGCTTACCAAATAGGGTGATATAACAGCATTCTATGGCTTAGAACACTTCTTTGGACTCATAAAGGCATATACCAGGGAAACCATAACTAACTGGAAAACGAAGTAGTTCACATAGCACTTGGTTGAATGCCCAGGGCAAGAACAGCCCAGATTGTACACATGCACATCACCACCGCAGGGGGGACCTACAACTTCTACTGAGTACCATACAAGGCGCTGTAGTCTACGATATCACCTAAGTAAGTTAAATCTATGAGATAAACTACTTTATCGCTTTTGTGAGCTGGAGGATGGAACGCTGGTTAATATTCTTTCCAAATGTGTCGCTCTGACAACGGCGAGACTCTCCCATCAAGTTTAAATACACGTACATCAAAAGCCTCCGCATACAGAAATAGGATGAAAGGCAATGCATAATAGGTCTAAATAAAGATCACAGTAATAACAATAGTAATAATAACAATAGTAATAGTAACAATATTAAGCTAATTCCTTAAGTATCGGATCAATATCCAGCAAAATGTCATTGTTATCGATGATACTCCCCAAAACATTCGGAGAGTTTCTTTATCACTACAAGTGGAAAAGGAAAGTTTTTTTTTTGTTGATATATGACCATAGATATTTGTGTTCGTTTCTGGGAAGTTTTCATTTATATCTCGCCCGAGTTTTGCATTTTTTTTTTTTCGGATACGCCAGAATTGTAAATTTTTGCCATTTTATTAAATGGTAATAACTCAACGGCGGCCACCGTGGTGTGATGGTAGCGTGCTCCGCCTATCACACCGTAGGCCCTGGGTTCAACTCCCGGGCAAAGCAACATCAAAATTTTAGAAATAAGATTTTTCAGTTAGAAGAAATTTTTCTAAGCGGGGTCGCACCTCGGCAGTGTCTGGCAAGCGCTCCAAGCGTTCGGAGTCAGCATAAAACATGTAGGTCCCGTCCGGCCAATTTGTAGGGAAAAATCAAGAGGAGCACGACGCAAATTGGAAGAGAAGCTCGGCCGTAGATCTCTTCGGAGGTTATCGCGCCTTACATTTATTTATTTATTTATTTAATAACTCAATGCACCAAAGAAATCTGTGTCACATTTTTGCCCCAGCTACAAAGTAACTGACTAAGTGGCATCGTAAATCTTAGTTCAAAATTACCGCATAACGGATGGAGCTTGGGTGTGTTGAAAAACAAGTGCACGCTGGCATAAATATGCCAAAGTGTCTGTGGACAAATAAAAACACCTTACAGGAAAGTTATTTTGCAAATGTATGACGAAATGAGCTCTATAACAAAAAAAAATTAGTGGTGTAAAAATCTTTGCTTACGGTATGGGGGAATGGTGACCACCGTCGTGTGGTTGTAGCATGCTTGCCTACCAGGGTGCTGGATTGTTTCCGAAATATCGTTCCCGAGATGGTCGGGTTTTTTGTATCTATATGGTGCTTGCTACCGGAACATACCGGATTTATTTTCGACAAAGAACCACCAATATCGATAACATTCCCCAAAACCTTCGAGCGTTTTTTTTATAGCTACGACAATAGCAATGGTGCTGAGTTCAAGTCCCGAGAAAAGCAACAGAAAAATACTTTGCATTTTTGCCTTGACAAGCTTCGCAGCGAAAATTTATTTACCTTGAAGATGCCGTTCGGAGTAGGTATAAAACATGTAGAGCCACATCCAACCAATTTTAGTCTCCTAGCAGGTACATGTATCCCGCCATACATTTTTTTAAATTTTTTTTTAAGGGGGGAATCCAGAATGTTAGTGTTAGTGCAATTTCGGAATGTTGAACGTGATTGAGTTGCTATAAGCGCAATAACACACCAAATCAGTTAATGGACGTAACCGAAATCACAAAATCGAGATCAAGAAAGAAATAGAGAAGAAAAGGATGAGAGAAGGAGGGAAGGAGAAGCGAGAAGTAGATGCTAAAATGATAAAATAGAAGCAGAGGAAGGAAACAAGGCAATATAATATTAAAGATGAAAATAAATATTAAATCGCAAACGCATTGAGATCAGAACCTGAACCGAAACTGTGAAACCATAACGAAAACGGGACCGAAGTCGAAGCCGACATCGAAACTGGAATCGGAATCTTGACTGGAACTAGAGGTAGAATCGGTTAAAAAAGAGGGACCAAACTAAAACATACACGTAACCAAGATCTAAACTGAACGGATCTCATAACGAAAACCTAAAGCGAAATTTCAAACAAAAGTGTAAGCAAAAGAAAGGAAAGCTGAAGCCCAAACCAAAATCGGAGCTAAAACAAAAAATTAAACCTGAATCGAAACAAGGCTCCAAACGTGAACAGATACCGAACACCAACCGGAAGTGAAACCGTAACTTAAAAGGACCAAATCTAACCGAAACCTGGGCCCAAGCGATATTAAAAAAGGGATCTAAATCGAACCAATATGAGAACCGCAACCAGAATCGAAACAAGAACCGAAACCCTATCCACAATCACCATTGAAACGGACATTGAAACCCAAACCACCTTGAAACCAAATATATTCTTACCTTGTGATACAATTTAAAATTAAAGGAAATATGTCAAGTACCAGTCCCGATCGCAAGAAGGTGGTGAGCTCTATACTTCAGTACTTTCCAATAAGAAAGAAGAAAGTTACTCCATATTTTTAGAGCAATCGGCAAGTGTGTTTCATATCGACTGTTTGAAAATTTCCCACAGGGATTGTATTCGTGTTTGTACTTTATATACATAAAAATGCTTGTGTAAGTTTGATTTGTTAAATAATTAATCAATATGCGCTGTAAATCAATCAAGTCGCAGTGCAACGTCGCCACCACAATTACCATAATCGCAGTTTTGATCGACAACAACAACAGCAACAATAATTACCACAAATTGCTAAAGTCACAAGTGTGACAAACACACAGCATCAGCTTAACGCTTGTTGGCTAAATAGCGACAATTTCAATGAAGCATATACTTATTTGCAAAGAAATTGATTTCTTGATTTAATGTCTATGAGAATATAAAATGGTCACAACGAATAAGAGAGTCTTAAATAGATTGTAACTGAACGTTGTATGCTCAGCTGTGCGTTTCTATCGTTCAATGATTTGGTTACAGTTTTTTTACACTAAGTGTTATCAAAATGGTGGAAAAAATTTCCCACTTTTATTAGAAACAAGTGTACCCGGCAGACTTTGTTCTGCTCGAAAATTGGTTTACCTTCTATTCAAAAAGTGGGCTTCGCTTCCCTTCTTCTGTCTTTATACCATTCGTCTACTTTATCCCCTATTTTTCTTGCTATTCTTCTCTATCCTTTATTGAAAATATCTCCCTCTCACTCACACTATCACTCCGAGTCACACTCAAACTCTCACTACCACTCCCACTCCTGCTCTCACCACTACACTCACTTTCACTCCCACTTCTACACCAACTCTCACTCCCGCTCTCACTCACATTCCCACTCCAACCAAAATATATATGTGAAACGCATTTTAACAGATAGGTCGTTTCTTCGCTTATTAATATCTTCCGATTTTTGTTATCATATACTTTTCGCAAAAACATATCTAATTACTTACGCCTTCGATCCTATTAACTATTATTAGAAATAAGTATCACTTATACGATTTCGCCTATTTACCTCAATCACGTCCCGCATGGCAAGGACAAGATTTCTTCCAAGTTTTTTCATGACAATTTAAACAGTTTTATGACAACTATTTGAAAAAGTGAAACCAAATACCGATAATTTCAATACTTATCTCAAAACTTAAACAAGTTATTGTGTTCTCAAACAGACGAATAGACGTCTACATAAGATTTACCCCATACCTGAGAATGAGAATTTTTATACATAACAAGTAAAGGTGTCTAAGTTCGGATGTAACCGAACATTATATACTCAGCGTGAGCTTCAATTGTACATTTCATTTAAGATAAATTACTTTTCTACATAACACGTGGCACCGCCCGTTTAAAAAAAATGTCTCCCCATTTCCTCTTAAAATAAAACTTGATAAGTGAAATATCATTGATCCAAAACTATTTTTTACTAAGATATAACTTATTATTCTAGTCTACGACCCTTTTAAACTTGTTTTATATCTAAGTTGCTGTGGTCTTTAACCGATCCCGTCCATTTTTACTAGATATATTTTCCGCTACAAGGAAAATTTGTGTACCCAATTTTATTATGATCCGTTAATATTTCTTCGAGTTATGACTACCGAAACATAGAAAATTGCTTAGTCATAAAAGAGGCGGCGCCACGCCCATTTTTCCAAAATTGAAGTTTTTCCTATTTATTGTTATAAATCCACTTGTAAATGAAATACCATTGATATAAAGCTCTTTTTTTGCAAAGATATAGCTTATTTTATTCGTCAACGACCCTTTTAAAAAACTTTTATATAAAAGTGGGCGTGGTGCTTAAACGATTTCGTTATTTTCGTTTTCTTCAAAGCATTCCTTGTAGTAAAGGCAACCTCTATGCCGAATTTTGTTACGATAGGTTTAACGATTTTTGATTTCGTTTGATAACGATCGTAAAATTGATTTTATCACAAGTGGGCGGTCCCACGCTTTTTTAAACATATATTTTTTATTTTTATCAAGAGTCTCAAAATTGGTCCACATGTCAAATTTCAACATTCCAGGTGTATTATTTACAAAATAATCAGGTTTTTTGTGTTTTCCAAAATGTTATATATATAAAAATGGGCGTGGTTATCATCCGATTTCGCTCATTTTAATACCAATCTATTATGGGTCCATATGGTCGTGTACCAAATTTGGTGGAGATATCTCAATATTTATTGTGTTAACGGACGGACGGACGGACGGACATGGCTCAATCAAATTTTTTTTCGATACTGATGTTTTTGATATATGGAAGTCTATATCTATCTCGATTCCTTTATACCTGTACAACCAACCGTTATCCACCAAAGTTAATATACTCTGTGTGCAAAGCACGCTGAGTATAAAAATCTATATTTATCTAAAATTGTTCAACTCATTATAATGTACCGTTATGTGCATACATCTGAGTATAACAACAACATTGACTTCAATTCTGAAGCTTATTGGGGCCGAGATAGTGGCAACGACGCGTCACTCCAACATATCACTCAATAAAATTTGACGTTTGGGTGCAAATTAATCGTGCGACAGCAGCGTCCACGACAAGTTTCTTTATATCCATAACAATTACGTTTTTTATGATGTCGACATGCAGTTTTGGTCGAGCGTACGTATATATTACGTTTATATCAGGCGGCTTTAGCATATTGGACTGACAGGCGCAACTGCCATATTGATTTATACGTTGGGTTGAGCAACAAGTTGACAGCAGCACCGATAGCAATAACACATCACAACTGCCAATGGATTAACACATGAATGCAACGAGCTGATTATTTACTAACAAAAGTATTGGAGAAAAATTCGCATATATTTGCAAATTGCAGCAACCTTAAAAACCACTTTTGATATAATACAACAGTGTACAATAGTTCGCGTTGCTGCAAAGACAAGTTGTAAATGAGATAAAGTCACTTGAAAATATTTTCATATTAAAGTAAAGCTTTCGCATTTTCAATTGACTAGGTATTCTCATTTACAAGATACTGACTAACTTACCTCATTGGCGCTTAACCGTTACAACGGTGATGGCCAACCAACAAGGCACGCCAAACGTTTCTCGGTTGCGCTAACTGGTACCAATTGGGAATTTAAATCGTCTTCCACCTGGTCCTTCCAGCGCTACACTCCCCCTTTCTTTTTCTGCTTCCGTACGCGGGTTCCGATAAAAAATACTTTTTTAGCCGGATCATCACTTTTCATCCGCATAACATGGCCAGCGTAGCCGCTGTGTCTTAACTCGCTGGACTATGTTGATGTCTGACATATATGTTTTGCGGGAAACAAAAATAGACATATGGCAATTAAGGCAGCTCTTTCAAAGAGGTGACGGTGCCAATTCTTTTTTCGCCGCACTGATAATGTGCAATCCGCCAATTCGCGGTGGGCTTCAATCTTTCGCACGATACGTTTTACAGGACCTTATACGCTATGTTAAGAGGGCTAATTCCGCAATAGTTGGCGCAGTTTGCAGGATACCCTTCTTGTGGACTGGGCAAAGAAAACTTAGACTCCAATCTTCAGGCATGCACTCGTACGACCATATTTTGCAAAGAAGCTCATGCATGCGCATTATTAACTCCGTGGAATTTGAATAGTTCCTTAGGCAGCGAATGGGGGATATAAGTACTCTCTAGGTATCGGTTACAAAGTCGCCGTTTTCGTTCTTACAGAGTTGGCCCCGGACTTAATACCTTCCATCTGTCATCGAGTTTGGTGGTCAAATTTGCAGGCGTTATTCCTGGTGGCTCAAGCTCCTCGTATCACGATTTTTTTAATTCGCGATTCGCACACCCTTCTGGTTGCGTTCGGTTTTAACATAGCCCAATAGGCGGCGCCTATTGCGATCGGAGGACAGCCATGTAGCTTGATGTATATTGTTATGTAGGCACCCCGTGCACTTTCATTATGTATGCTGAACTTTCCGACTGTGGGATCATGGTGCTCGCCTATGCGTTCTAAGCGTTCATAGAAATCATCTTTCACTGTCGCATTGGTTGAAGTTGTTATATCAAAAGTATTTTTGTCGCAAACACAATTTGAGGGCTATATAATTATATGGTCGTGCTGTATCCAAAATATGACTTAAATTTTTAGAGTTTTAATTATAACAGCGCAATTAAATATTTCCTCCTGTCATATTATAACTGACAGCTGTCAAAGCTTTTAATGCTCTTTTGAGGCCACCCAATAACTTAGTTCATTAACGAATAAAATTAAGTCTCATGCAGAGAGGGGCACTATATATTCAAATAACTTTTACAAATAAAAATAAATGCAAAGCGCGATAACCTCCGAAGAGATTTTAGGCCGAGCTTCTCTTCCACTTCGTGACGAATTCTTTTTAAATTTTCCCAACAAATTGGCGGGACGGGACCTAGATGTTTTATACCGACTCCGAACTGCATTTGCAGGGAGACGAACTTTCACTGAGAAGCTTTTCATGGCAGAAATATACTCAGAGTGCTTGCCAAACACTGCCGAGGGGCGACGTCGATTACGAAAATTTTTTTCTAATTGAAAAAAACTTTTTTCTATATTTTGTTGTTACTTTGCCCGGGAGTCGAACCCAGAACTTTCGGTGTGGTAGCTGGAGCACGTTACCACCACACCATTGCACTAAAGTTATTACGCTATTACGGCTAAAATTGAATTATTAAGTGTGGCTCGAGAGGAATGATTTAAAAAAAAAATATATCAAAAAATTCAGCAGCGGCTTTTACTTTTTCCGGTAAGGAAAAAATATTTTAAATATAACAACAAAACGCACTAGTCAGTGTTGGTAAATTTGGTATTATTTGTTTGCAAAACAAATGAATTTTTCCCAACTCTGCTCTCACAGTGGTTATGTAAAGTTTTTTGTTCAGTTCAAAATGTCATGACATTGTTTGCAAGCGTCACAGCGTATTTATTCGTGAGTCGTGTTGGCAATGCCATTTCAACTGTCATAAATCTGTCAACAAGCATTGCCATTAGTGAGCTTAACGTTTTTTAGCCGTCAACTTATTTAATTTTATTATGCTTTTATCGTGCTTCTATTCCGTTGGTTGGCGTGTTGGCCATAATTAGTTTTGTGTATGCATACAAGTAAATAGGAAGAATGAAGAAAACAAAAAAAAAATAATAAAAATAAAAATGCTTAAAAAATTGAAAAATGTCTCAATTATAACAACAAAAATTTATATATTAATATCTTGCAATTTGCCTTGATGGAACATTTTCACATGCCATGCCCAAAGTATATTAATTTTCCTGGTTGGTATTGTTGTTATTAATAAATTAAAAATTTTGTATGAGTATTTGGAACAATGTGACTAATTTTTCCTTAATTTATATACTCATGTTAGTGCCGTATTGGCATGTGAATCGAGTATATGACTTGTACCCATTGCAAATTTCGATGAAAACAAGTAAAAAAGGCTAAGTTCGGGTGTAACCGAACATTACATACTCAGCTGAGAGTTTTGGAGACAAAATAAGGGAAAATCACCATTAAGGAAAATAAACCTAGGGTGACACTGGAATGTGTTTGTATGACATGGGTATCAAATGGAAGGTATTAAAGAGTATTTTAAAAGGGAGTGGGCCATAGTTCTACAGGTGGACGCCATTTCGGGATATCGCTATAAAAGTGTACCAGGGGTGACTCTAGAATGTGTTGGTAGAATATGGGTATCAAATGAAACGTGGTAATGAGTATTTTAAAAGGGAGTGATCCTTAGTTCTTTAGGTGGACGCCTTTTCGAGATATCGCCGTAAAGGTGAGCCAGGGTTCACTCTGGAATCTCTTTGTACGATATGGGTATCAAATGAAAGGTGTTAATGAGTATTTTAAAAGGGAGTGATCGTTAGTTCTATAGGTGGACGCCTTTTCGAGATATCGTCAAAAAGGTGGATCAGGGGTGACTCTAGAATGTGTTTGTACGGTATGGCTATCAAATGAAAGGTATTAATGAGGCTTTTAAAAGGGAGTGGCCCTTAGTTTTATATGTGAAGGCGTTTTCGAGATATCGACCAAAATCTGGACCAGGGTGACCCAGAACATAATCTGTGGGGTACCGCTAATTTATTTATATATGTGATACCACGAACAGTATTCCTGCCAAATTCTAAGGGCTTCTGATTTCGCCCTGCATAACTTTTTCATTTTCTTCTACTTAATATGGTAGGTGTCACACCCATTTTACAAAGTTTTTTCTAAAGTTATATTTTGCGTCAATAAACCTATCCAATTACCATGTTTCATCCCTTTTTTCATAGTTGATATGGAATTATGGCATTTTTTAATTTTTCGTTATTTTCGATATCGAAAAAGTGGGCGTGGTCATAGTCTGATTTCGGCCATTTTTTATACGAAGATAAAGTGAGTTCAGATAAGTACGTGAGCTAAGTTTAGTAAAGATACATGCCCCTACCAAATTTTACAAGGATTGGTATATTTTTGTTCGACTTATGGCATTAAAAGTATTCTAGACAAATTAAATGAAAAATGGCGGAGCCACGCCCATTTTGAAATTTTCTTTTATTTTTGTATTTTGTTGCATCATATCATTACTGGAGTGGAATGTTGGCATAATTTACTTATATACTGTAAAGATATCAAATTTTTTGTTAAAATTCGACTTAAAAAATTTTTTTGTTTAAAAGTGGGCGTGTTCGTTATCCGATTTTGCTAATTTAGCACACAAATAGTAACAGTAGTAACGCTTCTGCCAAATTTCATCATAATATCTTCAATGACTGCCAAATTACAGCTTGCAAAACTTTTAAATTACATTATTTTAAAAGTGGGCGGTGCCAGGCCCTTTGTCCAAAATTTTACTCATTTTCTATTCTGCATCATGAGTTCAACCCACCTACCAAGTTTCATCGCTTTATTCGTCTCTATTAATGAATTATCGCACTTTTTCTGTTTTACGAAATTTTCGATATCGAAAAAGTGGGCGTGGTTGTAGTCCGATTACGTTCATTTTAAATAGCGATCTGAGATGAGCGTCCAGGAACCCACATACCAAATTTCATCAAGATACCTCAAAATTTACTCAAGTTATCGTGTTTACGGACGGACGGACGGACGGACGCACGGATGGACATGGCTAAATGAATTTCTTTTTTTACCCAGATCATTTTGATATATACAAGTCTATATCTATCTCGATTAGTTTATGCCGTTACGGATTGCCGTTATGCGAACAAAGTTAATATACTCTGTGAGCTCTCTCAGCTGAGTATAAAAATTGAATCCATCTAAACAACACGTACACGTAGAACAAACAGAAGCAATCGCTCCATTTTTTTTGGTTTCCCTTATTTAAAGAATAATAAACACAAACGCAACAAAAAGAGATCACGGTAGTTACTTTATATTGACATTTTTTGTATTCTTCGGTTACGTCTCGTAGACGCCTCTCATTGTAAGCTCCACATGGTCAAAAACGCGGGACACGAAAGCAGAGAAAACATTTTTTTTATTAAAACTTCGCGGTATCTTAACTTTTTAAGGTTATGTATCTGTCATGGTATCGAACAATATAAATGTTCCTTTTGAGAACTCGAATTCATTGCATTGCTACTTTTGAATTTATACCAATGGACAAAAATACAACGCTTGATAAATAATATAATACAGTTAAAAAAAAAAATAAAAAAAAAACACGCAAATATGGTGCCGTATATTTGATGTTGATAGCACCATATTACAGAGGTTATTGTCTCCGCTATTAAGCACAACTCTTTTTGTAGCAAGTTATCTAACCACTGCCTTCTTCAATAATTGCCGCTAGATGGGTATCTTTGCACGCCTAGCCTAGACAGTTACAAACATACATACAAGTGAAGCTAATATAAAAAAAAATAAAAATAAACGTAAGGCGCGATAACCTCCTAAGAGATCTAAGGCCGAGCTTCTCTTCCAAATTGCCTCGTGCTCCTCTTGATTTTCCCTACAAATTGGCCGGACGGGACCTACATGTTTTATGCCGACTCCGAACGGCATCTGCAAGGCAGATGACTTTTCACTGAGAGCTTTTCATGGCAGAAATACACCCGGAGCATTTGCCAAACACTGCCGAGGGGCGACCCCGCTTAGAAAAATTTTCCTCTAATTGAAAAAACTTATTTCTAAAATTTTGATGTTGCTTTGCCCGGGGTGCGAACCCAGGGCATACATTGTGGCAGGCGGAGCACGCTACCATCACACCACGGTGGCCGCGTAAGCGCAGTTGATGTTATGGCTTTTATCCGAAGTGGATTTGCGAATTGGTTATGGCTGGAAACAGAGATTTTAAAATTCAATCCATTGTAGAGGTTCTTCTGGCCAGGTGGTCACGCCAAGCATTCAGCTCGAATTCTAAGTTTAACAAAGAGAGTTTATTCGGCGCACTTATAATTTTCTAGAATCCCAGCTATGTTAGATCTACGGGAGATGACGAGGTAAAATCATACTAAGCCCATTAATGTCCCGATCCTTACACTACAAAGGATACACTTTGGCTGCCTTCTTGGACATAGATGGAGCGTCTAACAATAATGAAATCAGCGCGGTTATCAACGCTCTGGAAGGAATTAATGCTGAATAATAGGGTGATATAAGCCAACATGGTTTTAGTTACAACTATCCGCCTTGCAGGCAGAGAACCTCCCTACGAAGAAATTCTCTCAGCGCTTCTATGGGTGGTCGCGCTGAACGATATTCTTCTGAAGAACAATACAAATGGAGAAATGGTAGTCGCATATGTGGACGACGGCGTAATCGCTGTAACAGGTCGACTTCAAGTTGAATTTTAGAAGGGGCGCTTGGGATGCTTTACATCTGGGTAGCTAAAATCGGTCTTAAAGTAAACCCTAGAAAAACGGAGCTTATAATGTTTACTTACTAGAATAGAATACCACAGTTCCGGACATCTCTAATGATACTCTCCTCATCTGTTTGCGATTGTCAAGTATCTGAGCGTCGAAATAGAAAGCACGATTAGTTGAAAATCTAATATTGAACGTAGGATCGAAGAGATTTACAGAGCCTTCTGCTCGTATAAAAGAATCGATAGCAGAAACTGGGGTCTTAAACCCAAACTTGTAATGTGTCTAAATACGGCCGTTGTAAGACCCATACTAACATATGAAACTCTATCATGGTGACTGGACAAGAACAAAGAGCACAACATTAAAACATATTATTAGTCTACAGAGTTTGGAAGATTAACACATGCACTAAGGACTAATGTAATTTGCAACCGATGCCCTAAATGTGCTCTCAAACCATCTACCTATGGACCTTCACATATGTGAAACTACAACTTGTTCGGGAGTAAGACTTCGTGAGTCTGACTGGTGCAACTCGAGGCAGTGTGACCACAGAAGTATCCTCAGAAGGTTCCGCGGTGTGGCTCCGTCATCAGATTATCACAAGCCGTCAGTTCCCCGCAGGATTGATTTGAGGAAGGGGCGAGGGGGATTAACATTTGCAAGAGACCGCTTCTAGTTGCAGTTAACTTCGCACACATACCTCCGACCAGGTACATTGATCGCAACGAGGAAGTAAACGAACTTGCAAAGGCAGGGGCCCTGCTGAGTGATTCGGAAGCGGTCGAGATGCATCACCCCCTTACATCAATCAAAAGTAAAATACATGGCAGATTGAAGGATGTAGCCGTATCAAACTGGGACTCCTCGAGCACCTGCAATATAACCATGGAATTCTGGCCAAATTACGATAGTGGGAGAACAAAGAACCTGCTAAGTGGGTCAAGGAAAGAAATCTTTAGAATGACTACCGCGGACACTGGACACTGGCTGCTCGGCCTTGAGAGAATGGGGCTCCCTTTCACCAGCATATGCAGGAGCTGAGGCGGAGAAGGCAGGAAAAAAAAAACAGTCGCACACTACCTGTATGAATGCCCAACTCTATTCCACACTAGGTTTCTAACTTTGACCAGTTATATACTGCCGGCACTTAAGGAAGTAGCTAACTGCTCTTTAAAATATATCAAGGGGCTGCGACCACAATATATAGCTTCTCCAACCCAATTGTCAACCTCACCTACCCGTGGCGAATCCTGTTTCTTTTACAGTTCCTTATATACCTATGGGGTTGGAGGGCGGTATGGCCTAGAAGGTTTCATGTGGTCATACCAAATCGTTCCCGAGATGTTTGGGCTAGTACTTTAATGGTACTTGTTACCCGAACGTACCGGATCTGTATCCTGCCAAGGACCATCAACATCGATAACGCTCCCCAAGGCCTTCGGGGAGTGTCCTTATCGCTACAACAACAACGGAACACCGACTAGCCATACTAAAACAGCAGCAATTGGTTCCAGGAAAATGTGCATCAAAACGGCGTCCCGTGCGCTACTTCGGCTTGGGTTTTTGATATCCGGGCAGCACAGTAACCAAAAAACCCGATTTGGGAAGCGTCAGCTGCAAGGTTGTTTTATATTATTAAATAAGTTTTTTTCTTCGTATGCTCGGTTGATATTTTGTTCGCTACTAATATCATTTTTCATGCTAAGCAAGAACTTCATCAGAGATGATTTTAAAAATTATAGTAAACTCGAAGCGCTCATAACTTTCAGCTGCGCTACAAATTATATCTAAGTACTCGATACCCATGAGCTATGTATATTACACGCATCGCAACATCACCAGACGTAATTTTAGTTCATAGAGTGTGAGCGTGTTTTAATGCGGTTACTGTTGTGTCGTTGGCGTGTGCGTAAATAACTAATAATTCATATTCATAATAATTTTGTTTGTTTTATTTTGTTGTTGTATTATTCATTGTTGCAACTTTGTTAACACTTCACACGCAACTGACGAGGAATTCTTGAACGGCAACAAATCTGTTGTGGCATGATTTGTGTTGCGGCAGCGGTGGCGGCAGCAGCAAGTCACGATAAGAAAAGCCAACTCAACGTCTGTCAGTTATTCACTTCGCTAGTCAAGCTTATAAATATACACAAACATATTTATTTACATCCGTACAAATTTTGTTAAGTGTAGTTTGGTTGAAAGCCTCTTATTAACTAGCTCAGCTGTCTGACTTTAATATGTATGCATGTTGGTATGTTGTACCAGTAGTAAATGGAACCATGCATGCAACTGGGCTGGTTTACTTATAAGCTCGAATATATTTTTATCCAACCTTCATACCTACCTTTGCATAACAACACTCCCCCCTTCTGTGTATGCATTTGTTGTTGTTTTCTTTAACTACTTTTTGTGTTAGCTGTGAAATGCATTTGTAATTTATTGCTAAATTTTTCCACCTTCAACTTATTGTGTGCGCAACTGCAATTGCATTATACTTAAAATTTATTATTATTTATTGTCGTTTTTCGTGTTTAGCGCAGGCGGAAAATATATGAGCACTCTTATACTAGCATCTATGCAAGTGTGCAAGGTCGAACATAAGTATCTAGAAAGGTAAATGGTATCCGAATCGACAATATATCCGCTCCATAAAGAGTCGGTTAATTTTCCCGTACGGAGAAAGCCGTAAACAACATCAACCTTAACGGAAGAAGAGCTCTACCCTCATAAGAAAATGCGAATCACTCTGATAACAATCACATTGCTTGGCATGTAAACAAGTTCATCAATCGTATACTCCAGAAAACCTATACTAGCTCGAACGTGATGAAGCTATTTGATGTATTATGCCCGGGTTATGGAAGCTTAGCATTTGCTGTCTATCGGCTTCATATTTACATAATATTCAACGCCAAAGTACGCCATGTACGAATTTATTACTTACTTACTTAATTGGCACTTATCGTTTGAACGGTTATGGCCGTTCAACAAGGCGCACCAGTCGCTTCTTCGCCCTGCCAACTGGCGACAATTGATCACGGGAGCGTGTCATTATTCTGTATTACAAAATTCTGGGTGACAAAATTCTGTAAATTGCAAAAAAATTCTGCTTGAACAAAATTCTGCTTTTTTAAAATTCTGCTTTTTAAAATTCTGCTTTCTAAAATTCTGCATGTTTAATTCTGGAAGTCAAAATTCCGGAATCATGGCATGGCGTAGCCGGTGTTGGATCGGCTAAGGATTATTTTTTTAAATTGCGGCCGAAGGCCGCCTACGCAGACGTGTATACTACGCAGAAGGGCATCACGCCACGGTTATACCACACACCCGGAATAGGCATGGCGTAGCCCAGGATTATTTTTTATAAGCGCGCCCGAAGGCCGCCTATGCAGAAAGGTGTTCTACGCAGAATTACTGTGCATGGCGCACTTTTTCAAAATAATTACATGACCTCTTTAACATTATATTTTAATTCAGAATTTTGTAATACAGAATTTTGAAAGCAGAATTTTAGAAAGCAGAATTTTAAAAAGCAGAATTTTGTTTTTAGAATTCTGTACATACAGAATTTCGACACCAACTACAGCTCATCATTAAATCTTCTTCGGTACTCGCCATCGCCAACGCAATGATGCAAGACCATTTGCTCCTAATCGTGAACTGTAACATTGTATTGATGACTAAAATACTAATAGTTTGTCTGAAATTGGGTATCTCAATTGATTATCTCGACAGGACAGTGTTTTTTTTTTGTCCCATCCGTCCCATTGTGAAAATATACCGAAATTCTACATATTACCTCTTATACAATTTTATCTAGTTTTTGATAGCTCTAAACTACTCCATAACTATCTGCATTGGAAATACCAACTCCCTTTCTAAGCTAGTTCTTATCCAGGTGAAAATACGAAAAATTTAGCTAGTACCTTCCTGCATTGCCAGCCTTCGACCGCTCTTTAAAATAATATCCTAGAACGGCCTAACACCGGCTACGCGTTACGAAGCACTACCGCGTAAAAAGCGTTTCGTATGTGTGTGTACAGGCAACTGGTATTTCGGATTCCCCGAAATCGCGCTCTACGGGTCTCGGGCATGTTTAATAAGAATGGACTCAAATATTGTAAGTTGCCTGTCTTTGTCTACATGTACACTGTTGAATCAATGGCGGAAAAATTTCCTTGGTGGAACCCATTTCCTTCAAACTGGTTTATCTATCGCTATTGAGTTTACGTAAGGGAAAGGCTTTAAAGTGTAGGGAAGAAAAGCGTACTCATAGTCGTAACTCCGTAAAGCTAGTACCTAGGTTTTTTGTACTGTTTGTTTTTTTTTAAATATGATATTTATTAAATATATTGTAACGAATTTTGAGAAACTAATCAGATAGTTTGCACTTTATGCTATCTCCCGAATATGCTATTATGCTGAACTCTCGCATAAGTAATTCAAATATTCAGTATAGCAATAACTCCGATATTTACAGCTCTACTGTAGTAATAGTACCTCACAATTACAATACTCGCGTACTTCACAAATAGAGTGTTAAAATCAAACTCATTGATTCTGCCTCAGTTTGCGCTGCATTTATACCTTTGTTGCTTCGTTCGCATATTTCTCCTAAGTTCTAGACTTTTCGCGAACAGCTGCTTATTTATTTATCCTATATGTATCTGGTATTTACTTTT
Organism: Eurosta solidaginis; assembly: GCF_040869045.1. NCBI lineage: Eukaryota > Metazoa > Arthropoda > Insecta > Diptera > Tephritidae > Eurosta > Eurosta solidaginis. The sequence goes on along the minus strand of NC_090320.1, from coordinate 65,250,688 downwards.
TGTCTTCGATTTATATGCGTGTGTATGTGTGAGCAACAACTTCGCTCATAACTGCTGCCTACATATACGTATGTGAAATGTTCTCTTTGCCGTTAGCTTCGCTGTTTACATGTATGAGTGTGTGGCTATTTGCTTTAGTGTTTACATGTACATATGTGTGGCTGCTTGCTTTACTGTTGTTGTGCATTTATTTAGTAGCAACATAGTGATGAACCGAAATGCCACGTCACAATATGTTAAAAACGAAATAATTTTGAACTACAGAAAATGTAGTTATTATTGAACTAGTACTAATTTGGTTCTTTAGAACTAGTTCTGAACACGAAATTTGTATAACTAGTTGCTGACTTCCCTATATGGAGATATATTAGCAATGTCAAATTAACATAAATTACTGTTGTTTAAACATTTTGAAATATATATCCGCTATTTGAAAGCAAGTCAAGCAGCAATAAAAATTTAAAGATATATTAATAACAAAATATATGATGTTTTTAAAGTTCATAACTCAGCAAATTATTTACGCAAATCCATGAACATTAATTTTGATTATGAATCACACAAAGCCACATCATAAACATACACACATAAATTCTGAAATATTTTAAGAAAAATGTATACAAAATATCTTTAAAAAATATATCACTAATATTATTATTTCTAAAGTGACAAATAGCATAGAAAATTTTAGGCTTTTTAAACAAATGGGCTGTTGTGCACAATATTTTACTGGTCAATAAATCTAAAATAAAAATTTTAATTATACCAAAGTGGTGTTTATTTTAGAGTATTTCGAAATTCTTGTTATTTCAAAATCTTTAAAAATGTATGTAAATATGAATGTGTGTATATATATATATATGGGTGTACATATATTTGCAGCTGGAAGTTATGGCACTAAATTGCTTTATGAAGACATCATTAATTGGTCACATAAAAACTTGTTGTTATAATTCTCAGAAAACAAAAATTAATAAATCAATGAGCATTTTCGTACCAAAACATTTGCCACACATTTTTCACTTCGGACAGATTAATCAGTCGAAATTTATTATGCATAATGAAATATAAATTTTGGGAAATGTTGAAATGCCAGAGGTCGTTATGGTCAGTCATAAATATTTGACAATGCCGTTCTGTGTTGATGGGATTGTGATTTTTGGCGCCAATTCAAAGAAACTATTGTGGGTGTTTCATCACATCATTAGCGACGTCAAGTGTTGTGTAAACATAAAATACCCACGTATTTGAGATTTTTTCATGATACGTGGGTGATAATAAAAGTTCGATATGTTTTTAAATTAATTAAATGGCATTAGTTGCTGTTATTTGACGCTCCTTATTTCAATCCTACACCAACGGCCACAAATCCCAACCGAAAATCGTTGGCGATAATATTTAATGATTGATTTCTATAGATCATATGGAAATGGCTTCGAAGAACGGAAAGATTTTTGTAGAGGAGAAGCCGTAGAAATGTAAAAAAAATCGTCTATAGAGGAGGTAGAGATCAAAAACACTGGGCCAGAGCCATTTTCAAACTGTCATCTGCATAAGGAACTATGGCAACACCTTCTGGTGGTAAATAATGTTTCGATAGTGTTCAATTTACGCAGTTTTTTATTTATGCAGATTCTTGTCGCCGAGCTCCCATAAGTCTTGGAAAATCATTTTGAGAGCGTGTCGAAAGTTATCGATTTGTCAAGTTCAATGGCTTCGGATATTTGTGAAACTTAGGTCCGGTTTTTCAGTACGAATTTAAAATCCAACAGTTTAACCCTGATACTTTGGGCGCTTAAGTTGAGAAGTGCAGCGACATTTTATGTTTTTGAAGTGGCAAGGCTAAACTTTAGTCAACTTAAACTGAAATTTAAACTCGCACCGAAAACCCGGGTCTAACTGAAGTTATTATGTTATGTACGAGCAGATAATAAGGTCTAAAAGATCATTTTAAGTTCAGTGGGGATTACACCAAGCATACAAAGAAAAACGATTAGTCCCCGTAGTATTTATAATGTTCTTTATATTTGTTTTATATTAAATTAGTCTGTTTGACCTGATGATGTTAATAAGTTAATAAAATTCTAGAGTGGGTTTAAGAAAAATATTTAAATATATTAATTTAAATTTTATTATCATGTCTCCCGCAAGATATCTGCGCATCATGAATCAAGTGGCACAGTGCATAAAAACTGGAAAAATCTGTATTAGTGTTTCGGGTAATAGTAAAACCAAGTTTCTAAAGCTAAAAAAAAAGGTGGCGATATGTTATTTATCTCTAATTTTTTACCTGAGACCTGGCCCCGTATCATGTTATATGATCAGCGACTGAAGACCATTTTCACTCAGAAGACAATTATGCAGCTCTCAAACTATTTCTAAATAAAAAGATGATAAAAAAATTTTAAGGACTACCTTTATATAAATGGACCAAACAATAGAAGGCAATTTTTCCTTTAATACAGACAGAGTGTTGTTGAATTTGGCTAAACAACTTTAACAATAGCTCTTGTAAAAGAATTTTGGGATTTAAAGTTATAAAGGTAGAGCGCGTGTCTAAATTTTAAATAATCAATTAGTTAATCCCAAGTAAATGGTTTGCCTTAAATTGAAAGATTGCGATCCACCTTTATAGTTTTAAATCCCAAAGTATTTTATTATTTAAATTCAACAAGGCTATGTCTGTATTAAAGGAAAATTGCCTTCTATTTTTTTGTCCATTTATATAAAGGTAGTGCTTACAATTTTGTTATCATATTTACACTCAGTTGAGCAGAGCTCACAGAGTATATTAACTTTGATTGGATAACGGTTGGTTGTACAGGTATAAAGGAATCGAGATAGATATAGACTTCCATATATCAAAATCATCAGTATCGAAAAAAAATTTGATTGTGCCATGTTCGTCCGTCCGTCTGTCCGTTAACACGATAACTTGAGTAAATTTTGAGGTATCTTGATGAAATTTGGTATGTAGAATCCTGGTAAATCATCTCAGATCGCTATTTAAAATGAACGATATCGGTCTATAACCACGCCCATTTTTTCGATATCGAAAATTTCGAAAAACCGAAAAAATGCGATAATTCATTGCCAAAGGCGGATAAAGCGATGAAACTTGGTAGATAGGTTGACGTTATGACGCAGAATAGAAAATTAGTAAGATTTTGGACAATGGGCGTGGCACCGCCCACTTTTACAAGAAGGTAAGTTAAAAGTTTTGCAAGCTGTAATTCGGCAGTCGTTGAAGATATCATTATGAAATTTGGCAGGAGCATTACTACTATTACTATATATGTGCTAAATAAAAATTAGCAACATTGGATGACGAACACGCCCACTTTTTAAAAAAAAAATTTTTTTAATTCAAATTTTAACAAAAAATTTAATATCTTTACTGTATATAAGTAAATTAAGTCAAACTTCAACTCCAGTAATGATATGATGCAACAAAATACAAAAATAAAAGAAAATTTCAAAATGGGCGTTGCTCCGCCCATTTTCATTTAGTTTGTCTAGAATACTTTTAATGCCATAAGTCGAACAAAAATTTACCAATCCTTCTTAAATTTGGTAGGGGCATAGATTCTATGCCGGTAACTGTTTTCTGTGAAAATTGGCGAAATAGGTGGAATCCACGCCTAGTTTTTATACACAGTCCACCGTCTGGCCTTCCGCTCGGCCGTTAACACAATAACTTGAGCAAAAACCGATATATCTTTACTAAACTTTGTCCACGTACTTATCTGAGCTCACTTTATCTTGGTATAAAAAATGGCCGAAATCCGACCATAACCACGCCCGCTTTATCGATATCGAAAATTACGAAAAATGAAAAAAATGCCATAATTCTATACCAAATACGAAAAAAGGAATGAAACATAGTAATTGGATTGGTTTATTGACGCAAAATATAACTTTGGAAAAAACTTTGTAAAATGGGTGTGACACCTACCATATTAAGTAGAAGAAAATGAAAAAGTTCTACAAGGCGAAATCAACAGCCCTTGGAATCTTGGCAGGAATACTGTTAGTGGTATTGCATATATAAATAAATTAGCAGTATCCGACAGATGATTTTCTGGATCACCTGGTCCACATTTAGGTCGATATCGCGAAAACGCCTTCACATATACATCTGAGGGCCACTCGCTTTTAAAACCCTCATTAATACCTTTAATTTGATATCCATATCGTACAAACACATTCTAGAGTCACCCTGGCCCACCCTAATGGCGATATCTCGAAAAGGCGTCCACCTATAGACCTAATGCCCACTCCCTCTTAAAATGCTCAGTAACACCTTTCGTTTGATACCCATATCGTACAAACATTCTAGAGTCACCCTTGGTCCACCTTTATGGCGATATCTCGAAAAGGCGTCCACCAATAGAACTAAGGATTACTCCCTCTTAAAATGCTCGGTAACGCCTTTCGTTATTTACCCATATCGTACAAACATTCTAGAGTCACCCCTGGCCCGCCCTAATGGCGATATCTCAAAAAGGCGTCTACCTATAGACCTAATGCCCACTCCCTCTTAAAATGCTCAGTAACACCTTTCGTTTGATACCCATATCGTACAAACATTCTAGAGTCACCCCTGGCCCACCCTAATGGCGACATCCCGAAAAGGCGTCCACCTATAGACATAATGCCCACTCCCTCTTAAAATGCTCAGTAACACCTTTCATTTGATACCCATATCGTACAAACAAATTCTAGAGTCAGCCCTGGTCCACCTTTATGGCGATATCCCTAAATGGCGTCTATCCATAGAACTATGGCCTACTCTCTCTTAAAATACTCTTTAATACCTTCCATTTGATACACATGTCATACAACCACATTCCAGGGTTAGCTAGGTTCATTTTCCTACATGGTGATTTTCCTTATTCTCCATAGCTCTCAACTGAGTATGTAATGTTCGGTTACACCCGAACTTAGCCTTCCTTACTTGTTTTATCTTAAATTTTTTAGTACTGCCTACAAAAAGGCAATTGCAACTGATTAGTAATTTAAATAATTCCTAAGTGAAAATTCTTATCTTTATTTATTTGTTCAAAATAGCTACCCGTTCTTTGGCGTTGCTCGGACGTACTACGCCTATATCTATATTCGGCTTAGGGGACTGTAGAAAGATGTAAGTGTGCTACATATAAATCGGTGAATTATTATAGTTGTTCGATGTTCTTGATATTGGTGGAGCGGGTGAGTTGGACAAAGAGGATGCATGTGGTGAATGATTCTTATTGGCGATTATTCTCATAATTTGCGATTATTCTCATAATTGGCGAAGCCGGATAGTGCAACGCAATCGTTGTTGGTGAATATGATCAAAATTGTTGTGGAAGTAAGTTCAACACAATTGATGATGTGGTGAATTTCCAATGCTGGTGAATGTGCATCATAACAAGAGAATTCCACCTCGTTTGTTAGCTACTTAATTTGCACAGCTGAAAGTCGTGGTGAAACTCGCATACGTGAGAAAGTCTAGAAGGATCGTGGTGAAAGTCGCGTACGCCTAAAAGTATGCAAGGGCGTGCATTGAGTTGGGAACTCAAGGAGGTGGAATTCTACAACGCCTGCAACACTCAGGAGGCTAGCCATGAAGGTATGGCCCAATCTTCTAAATAGTTCGACTTGTGCGTTACGTAGCTCAAAATTTTTTGATCAACCATTGCACCGTCACCGCGTTTTAAACTATATTTCAGGTTTCAAGTCTTTAGATATCCAGGATGTTAGTTAAAATCGATTGCAAGATTCCCGATTTAAAACAAGTAAAGAACGCTAAGTTCGGGTGTAACAAAACATTAGGTAATCAGTTGAGAGCTATGGAGACAAAATAACGGAAAATCCCATGTAGGAAAATGAACCTAGGGTAACCCTGGAATGTGTTTGTATGGCATGTATATCAAATGGAAGGTATTAAAGAGTATTTTAAGAGGGAGTGTGCCATAGTTCTATAGGTGGACGCCATTTAGGGATATCGCCATAAAGGTGGACCAGGGCTGACTCTAGAATTTGTTTGTACGATATGGGTATCAAATGAAAAGTGTAATGAGTATTTTAAAAGCGAGTGGGCCTTAGTTCTATAGGTGGACGCCGTTTCGGGATATCGTTATAAAGGTGGAACAGGGTTGACTCTAGAATGCGTTTGTACAATATGGGTATCAAACGAAAGGTGTTAATGAGTATTTTAAAAGGGAGTGGGCCTTAGTTCTATAGGTGGACGCCCATTCGGGATATCGTTATAAAGGTGGAACAGGGTTGACTCTAGAATGCGTTTGTACAATATGGGTATCAAACGAAAGGTGTTAATGAGTATTTTAAAAGGGAGTGGGCCTTAGTTCTATAGGTGGACGCCCTTTCGGGATATCGTTATAAAGGTGGAACAGGGTTGACTCTAGAATGCGTTTGTACAATATGGGTATCAAACGAAAGGTGATAATGAGTATTTTAAAAGGGAGTGTGTCTTAGTTCTATAGGTGGACGCCTTTTCGAGATATCGCCATAAAGGTGGACCAGGGGTGACTCTATAATGTGTTTGTACGATATGGGTATCAAGTTAAAGGTATTAATGAGGGTTTTAAAAGGGAGTGGTGATAGTTGTATATGTGAAGGCGTTTTCGAGATATCGACCAAAATGTGGGCCAGGGTGACCCAGACTATCATCGCTGTGTCGCTCACACATGCAAGCGCATGTGGTATGAGAGAAGCTATAAAAATTATACATCTGTAGTTGTAGCTGAGAAATTTATAACTAACTAGCTTTATCAGGCGTACGTTGTATCGCCCGAGATAGAATGAATGTTGCGTTATTTTTTCTGTTTTGTTTTTTGATATTTTAATTTATTGTTCTGTAAATTGAATTGAATTTTGTACGCATATTTGGTGAAATTTTCGTTTATAACATTTTATTATTGTATCTTATTGTAATGCAAGTGGGTACATAATATTTTTGGTTTTTTCGTTCGGTGCAAAGATAAGCAAATTTTTTTGGTTTTCCAACTCTAGAGCAAGCAACATAAGCTGGTCATGGGAAAAGCAGATACTCTAAATTTAAGCATGCAATAGTAAGCGATTGTCCTTGTGCTTGCAAAAGCAAGGCGTACAGGAAACTGTAAGCGCTTAAAATTGAATGGCAAATCAGTAGAATGATTGGGATCCGTGGTATGATCACATCTTCACCTCTGCTTTTACCGCTGATGATTGTTGCTTCGGTTAAATTCGGTATTAATTTCTAAACGCAAAGTCCATTTGTACAATTTTGATGGGTTTAAATTCCGAAGAAGCATGATTGGTGAGCCAATTTTCAAAGTTGATATATGCGCAGGCATTCCAGGTGGTTCTAAAGAGTTTAGAAATTCAATTGGATAATTCACAATTTTATCTTCATCTGTAACTGTGTCGATCGATTTATATTTCGTCGCTTCACCAGGAAATTGGTTTTGAATGCGATCATTGATTTTTTTAACATGATCATTTTTTGGAGCGAAGATAGTTCGTTCGCATAGCCAAAAAACAAAAACATTTAAATTTAAAATGCTTAATTCTGAAATATGAAAAACTTTCGTCTTGGTCGAAGGAACCTACAGCCAAAATTTGGTGATGATTGATGTATGGGAAACACGTTTTCATAGGGAACACACACACAGAATTTGATTCTTATATATATAGATAGATGTAGATGAACTGAAGCTAACAAATTTTTTTAACGGCGGCAGATTACTAAACGTCCAAAAGGCATAACAGCCAAACTCAACAATGCAGTCAAACTTTAGGTGTTAAAATAATTTAAGTTTGTACGGCAGCCATAGTTCTGAAAAATCCCATTTTTAGGGAAGTTGCCACGCCCTTTTTCCCCATTCCACATTTTACTGGAGGTGTTAGGACTTAACGTCATATAGCTCCTTTCCACTTTTCATTATCCTACCATTACTACATCAAGAGATATGCAGTATGATATATTCCATTTGTATGGGAGGTGTCACGCCCCTTTTATATATCGAAATTATTTTTAGCCTAAAACCTTCCCGTTGATCGAAAGAACCTATAACCAAAATCTGGTGATGATTGAAGTGTGGAAAAAGCGTTTTCATAGCGAACATACACAAACACACAGAATTTGATTTTTATATTCTTATGGCTAAACCGATTTGGGATTTCAAAATCAACTAACCATCATCTCTCCTTCCTGTATCTTTCCTAAAAATTTCATGGCAATCTTTCTATCCGTTCTAGAGTTATGGCGTGACAATCAAAATCTACACTTCTTTTTATATATATAGACTAGTAAGTTCTGGAATTAGAAAAGCCTAGAAATGTGCAACGAAGAAACCAGACAGTATAAAAAGGCGACAACAGTAGAGGCGGGAGTTCAGTTTCATTTGAGCTATCAATCAATTTTGATTAAGCACGCAATCTGTCGGGCAATAGTAGAGCTATTTATTGTGAAGTACTTTAATAATGGCCATTTTTCCATTATTAAATATTGGAGTTATTTATGCAACAGTTTAGTGATTCGAACTTAGCAGAAGGTTGCAAATAAGAGGATTTGCAAGTAAATTCGTTACAATTGGTGTCAGAAGAGGAATTGTTGAATAAATTCCAGAGGACAACAAGGACATGGTAAAGCCTTGAAGATCCAGAAACTGAAGAAGGAGTTGAAGAGCCGTGGATTGAATACAACCGGCATTAAACTCGAACTTCAGGCACGACTACGAGAGGCAATGGAAGCACAAGGAATTAACGTGGAAGTGTATGTCTTTCATGTTGATGTCGACGAGACAACAACAAAAATTGAAGAGAAAAACGAAACATCGCAGACAGTTACGAGCACAGACTTGAACATGATATTGGCTGCAATAACTGCTCAAACATCGACAGTGGCATCTCAACTGGAAGAACAAAAGACAAGTATAGCATCCCAACTAGAATCACAGGAGACACGTATAAAATCAAAGATGGAAACACAACTGAAAGAACAAGAGACACGCATATATTCGCAACTGTCAGAACAGGAAGCAAGGGTATCATCAAAACTGGTAGCGCAGGATGTAAAAATCGCTCAACTTCAGGCAGAAGTCGATGATTTGAAGGGTCGTATGGAGCACTTGCAATTAAATCGTCCAGCTGTTTCAGCAAGCAATCCAAAGGTAAAACACCATCCTTTGACGGTTCTGTTCCTTTCCAGGTCTTCAAGCTACAGTTTGATTAGATCGCAGCAGTGAACAACTGGAATGCGGAAGATTAAGTTGCTGCACTATTCGTGGCATTGAAGGGGCCAGCAGCCGAAATCCTACAGACGATTCCCGAAGGAGCGGAACAACTATGAAGCATTGATGGCTGCTGTAGAACGACGTAATGGAAGCAAGCATAGAAAACAGATATTCCAAATTGGCAAAATCGCTACCAAAAAGCTAATGAGACTTTGCAGGAGCTTGCGTCAGATTTCGAAAGGCTTGCACATTTGGCGAATGCGGACGCACCCGTGGAATACACCGAAAGAGTAAAAATTCAGAGCTTTATAAATGGGATACGGGACGTCGAAACAAAATGAGCCACATACGCAAACCCAAAGCCGACATTCGCAGAAACGGCTTCACAAGCTCTGATTCAGGAAACAGCGTCGCTTCTGTGTAAGCCAGTTTTCAAAACACGCCGTGTGGAAGTAGGAAGGCCAGAGTGGGTAGACGCAATATTGGAGGAGCTGAAAGGATCGCAAAAGCGGAGCGAGAGAGTTATCAAATGCTTCAAACGCGGGAAGCCCGGTCACATTGCACGTCATTGCGATCTTGATCCTAGTGGTTGCAACAGCATGAGTGGTTTTAATAACAAAGATGGAAGGGATGAGCAAGAGCGAGTAAGATGTAGAGATCGAGAGCTAGCCCCAACTATTGAATGTCCTGTGATATCTGTGTCGCAAATTGGTAGAAAATCGAGCAGTCTTGCCGTCAAAGGAAAGCTGGATGGCAAGGAGCGTGTACTGACTGTAGATACGGGCGCATCTCACTCCTAAATCCGATCTGATTTGGTCAGTAGGAAAGGTAAAGACATTACTGGAGCAAGGTTGCGTACGGTCACAGGCGAGTATAACAAAGCCAAAGGAGAACTGGTGTGTGAGGTATTAATTGGAAAGGTCATGGTTCTACACAAATTCATTGTGACGGAGATTGTTAATGAAGTCATATTGGGAGTGGACTTCTTAGTTGACCATGACATCAGGATCGATATGCGGAGAAAGATTATGTGCTATAAGAACCAGGATTTACCACTTAACTTTAGTTTGGAGAAAGGGTTCAGCAGTAATCGGGTACTGGTTGAGAAGACTCGACAAACACCACGAAAGTCAAAGGTAAAGGTTGATGGTACCTGAAGTACCTGCGAGAGAAACACTGGCATTGACAAAACCTAATGGATGCACTAAAACGACTGAAAGAATTTTCCAGAAAGAATGGAAGGGTGGTTTCAAGCCAGCGCGCACTTCTTTTGGGAAACGTCGGAACGATGCTGAGTATGTGAATCCAATCCGTCAAGAGCAAGCTCTACAAAGTAGTTCATTCGCCAAACAACAGAGTGTGAGGGAACGATCAAGCAGTAGTAAGATGAAACGTAGGTACGATGAGAACAATAATTCGGAAGGTTTCTTGGAAGGAGATTTGGTACTGTTATGCAACCCTCACTGGCAGAAAGGTGTTCCATCCATGATTCGGTGCAGTTGGGAAGGCCCGCACAAAGTTGTGAAGAAGATCAGTGATACCATCTACCGCATACACATCACTGGGAAAGCACGGAGTAGAAGAGTGGTACATTTGGAGATGCTAGCGGCGTTTAGATCGGGAGATTTGTCTGATCGGGACGATCAGACTTAGGAGGAGGGCAGTGTGACGAATATGAGTGACACTAAGTGATATTCGCATCCCTAGTCTGATGCTGGGTAAACGAAGTCACAACAACAATAAAGCAGACAGTCACTTGTATCTACATAAACGAATCAATCATTATGTCTACACATATTGTACATACACGCAGCTGAGAAGCAACGCACAAACACATGCAGATATCTTATCTGAAATGCTCCTAAAGGTATGAAATTATAATTGTGGAAGTGTCGCTCACACATACAAACGCATGGGGTATGAGAGAAGCTATAAAAATTATACATCTGTAGTTGTAGCTGAGAAATTTATAACTAACTAGTAAGTTCTGGAATTAGAAAAGCTTAGAAATATGCAACGAGAAAATCAGACAGTATAAAAAGGCGGCAACGTTAGAGGCGAGAGTTCAGTTTCATTTGAGCTATCAATCAGTTTTGATTAAGCATGCAATCTGTCGGGCAATAGTAGAGCTATTTATTGTGAAGTACTTTAATAAAGGCCATTTTTCCATTACTAAATATTGTAGTTATTTATTCAACAGTTTAGTGATCCGAACTTAGCAGAAGGTTGCAAATAAGAGGATTTGCAAGTAAATTCGTTACAATATGTAATACCACGAACAGTATTCCTGCCAAAATTCCAAGGGCTTTTGATTTTGCCCTGCAGAACTTTTTCATTTTCTTCTACTTAATATGGTAGGTGTCACACCCATTTTACAAAGCTTTTATCTAAAGTTATATTTTGCGTCAATAGACCAACCCAATTACCATGTTTCATCCCTTTTTTCGTATTTCGTATAGAATTATGGCATTTTTTTAATTTTTCGTAATTTTCGATATCGAAAAAGTGGGCGTGGTCATAGTCGGATTTCGGCCATTTTTTATACCAATACAAAGTGAGTTGAGATAATTACGTGAACTGAGTTTAATAAAGATATATCGATTTTTGCTCAAGTTATCGCCTTAGCGGCCGATCGAAAGGACAGACGGTCGACTGTGTATAAAAATTGGGCGTGGCTTCAACCGATTTCGCCCTTTTTCACAGAAAACAGTTATTGTCCTGGAATCTAAGCTTCTACTAAATTTCACAAGGAATGGTAAATTTTTGTTCGTCTTATGGCATTAAAAGTATCCTAGACAAATTAAATGAAAAAGGGCGGAGCCACGCCCATTTTGAAATTTTCTTTTATTTTTGAATTTCATTACTGGAGTTGAATGTTGACATAATTTACTTATACACTGAAAAGATATTAACTTTTTTTTTTAAATTTGACTTTAAAATTTTTTTTTTTAAAGTGGGCGTGGTCGTTATCCGATTTTGCTAATTTTTATTAAAGGTACATATAGTAATAGGGGTAACGTTCCTGCCAAATTTCATCATGATATCTTCAACGACTGCCAAATTACAGCTTGCAAAACTTCTAAATTACCTTCTTTTAAAAGTGGGCGGTGCCACGCCTATTGTCGAAAATTTTACTAATTTTCTATTCTGCGTCATAAGTTGAACCCACCTACCAAGTTTCATCGCTTTATCCGTCTTTTGTAATGAATTATCGCACTTTTTCGATTTTTCGAAATTTTCGATATCGAAAAAGTGGGCGTGGTTATAGTCCGATATCGTTCATTTTAAACGGCGATCTGAGATTAGTGCCCAGGAACCTACATACCAAATTTCATCAAGATACCTCAAAATTTACTCAAGTTATCGTGTTAACGGACGGACGGACAAGGCTCAATCAAATTTTTTTTCGATACTGATGATTTTGATATATGGAAGTCTATATCTATCTCGATTTTTTTTTGCCTGTACAACCAACCGTTATCCAATCAAAGTTAATATACCCTGTGAGCTCTGCTCAACTGAGTATAATTAATTTTCTCAGTATCTCGATCCATTCACCACCTAGCGGAATTTTTATGATAAAATATTGCATTGTCACCGGGTTCTGATTACGGCCCAAGTTTCATGTCTCTAGCTCATCGGGAAGTTACTCGATAATCGATAGCAAGATTACCCCCGTTTTTAAACGATTTGTAGTTATCTCACTTAGCGCGCCACCTAGCGGAATTTCGTTTTCTGTAGATTGTATTGTCACCAAGCCTCGAACTGTATGCCTAGTTCCAAGTTTTTAGGTCACCGGGAAGTTAGTTAAAAATGGATTGAAAGATTCCCAAATCAAAATTAATTTTCTTAATATCACGGTCCATGCGCCACCTAGCGAATTTTTTTTGATCAAATATTGCATTGTCACCGGATTCTGACTCACGGCCCAATTTTCAAGTCTCTAGCTTACCGGGAAGTTACTTAAAAATCGATCGCAAGATTCCCTGCGTTTTTTCAGGGATTTTCAGAGATTTTCTTTCATCTCGATTCGTCTGCCACCTGGCGGTATTTTGTTTTCTACGAATTGTAGTGCCATCGACTCGCAAACTATGTGCTAAGTTTCAAGTCTCTGGATCACCGAGAAGTTAGTTAAAAGTCGATCGAAAAATTTCCATTTTCAAATTAATTTTCTGTATATCTCGATCCGTGCGCCACCTAGCGAATTTTTTTTCACTTGCATTGTAATGTCCCCAAGATCTGAAATGTGTTATAAGTATCAAGTGTCTAGCTCGACGAGAAGTTACCGAAAAAGACTTTTCCGTGGGTCAAAAACTCGTATGGAAATGAGGGGACAAACACGAAAGGGACTTAATATAAGGGCAGTAAAAGTTATGGATCTAACTAATACTCGCTGTAGCTAGTTCACATTGATTACTTTATTAATCATGCACCATTTCAGAGCGACTGTGATTTAAAAATTGAGTTTTGATCACGAAAACGCAATACAGGCCCTGATCGTCGCTCCACATTTTCAAATTTCAAATTCAAATCAAAACACCTAACCGTCCAAAAATACCGCTTCGAAATGCTCTTAGCTTTTCTAGCTAAAAATGTCCATGCGCTTTTAATAAATCAGTATTTTCGCTTCCCACAGCCTTAATCTTTCCAGCGCTAACAAGCCGTTGCACATTGTTCCAGTGATCACCTGAATGGCTCGTGCCGAAAAGGTACTAAAGGCGGACTACTAACCCGAAGGTTTTGTGGAGTGTTACTGATGCAGATGGTCCTTTGCCGGATACAGATCTAGTACGTTCTGGTAAAAGTCCTTGTACTTAAAAGTTAAGGATAATTATTTCATTGGCAGTTAGCTTAACTCGCCGTTCAGAGAACTAATTTTCTACTACTCAACTGGCGGAAACATGTTTGCAACGTATTCCCAAAAATATCGTTCGCTGAAAGCACCCACTGTATTCGCATACTTCGCTTGTAACGTATTAAAAGCAAACTGATTCATTCATTCACAGACTGCTATTATACTCTCATATGCCTTATTTGCCTATTTATCCCATTTCTCCCTCTGCGGGTTAGGGGCTGTAGAATTTGCCCCTAACCGGGTATACCGATCGTAAAAGTCGATCATAATACCATGTGCCGATGTCCGTAAACTTATTACTGATGCTTAAAAACGTAGCAAATGGACGAAATCTTATTAGTGACGCTTATAAGCAAGGCCAGCCAATCCTACAGTGGTGCTTACTCAAAAGGGAGCAGTGCGGGCATGGTGTATCAGCAGCGCGACCCGTTTAATGTCGGTATTGAAGTGTCGATTCCTGCCTAGCAAATTCAGTTGTCTTTGATATTTGTCTCCGGGTTTTTCCTTTGACTTTCTCCTTAATGCGATGAAATCACTTTTGGAGAAGTTGACTATAAAGCATACTTAACGAAGCTATGCAGTGTTTTGTTTGCTGCAGTTGGCGATAAAGCATTCTCTTCGGAGTACTGCGTTCACTTCAGCTCTCGAATCAGACAATAAAGAATTGTCTTCGAAGTAATGCGGTCTTCTTCGTTGGAAAGTTGGCATAGAGTTTACTCTTGGTCCGCCCACAAGTGTAAAATGCCTCTTTACTTAATCTAATCTAAACATAAATATTTCAAAGATTCTTCTTCGGAAGGTCAAAGAAAATGTCGATAAAATCCCTAATTGTGACCTTGTTGTTTAGTCCGCTGCAACCCGTTGAGAATTTGAAGATAAAGCAGATGCCTATCGTTTGTGGATAACAATTGATAATTGTAAGAGTGGTTTTGTGCTCGCTCTTCTTTTTGAAATGTTTGAAGCTGCTATAGGCTATGCTGACCGATGGCATCTGATCTGGAGAAAATGTGGTTAGTACCTGTGATTAATGAAGGTATATCTTTTAAAGATGACGTCGAAGTAGTTACTCACAGTGAATGAACATTTCAATCATGATGCGTTGGCGAGGTTGTAATCACATTCCCTTAATTGTGATGCAGGTTATCCTGATGCTCAAAAAAGGTTGTTCACATACCTTAAAACTTGTATTAAAATTGTAGAATTGTATTGTGTTACATTATTCATGTATCTGTTGAGCCCTAGCATTAAAACATGTTATAGCGAAGGATCTATGCATGGAATAAAATGTTAATGGAATTCAAGTTGGAGTTACCTTGCAACCGGATGCCATTATTCTTAAAATGGTTGGAGCGTGGTTAAACTCCTTATCATACCATGATAAGACCTTGTGATCGAAACACCCGATAACAAGCTATGAAATGTTTAGGGTAAAGAACATGGAGAGGTTGGGCCATTGATCATGCAATTATATGCGTGTTTGACACTGTGAGGTAAAGTCATCCAATGACAGGTACTCACCTAGATTTTTCAAGAACAGCCTATTTCTCTGTTATTTCTGCATCTCATATTCGCTGTCGTCTTCTATGTAAGCAATGCCGTATGTGCTTTTTGTTGCTGTGTATATGTGGGTGTATTGTCGTCTATGCTCTTGGCTGACATGTACTTGCGTGCCTCTTTGCTATGGACGGCACTACAGTTCCGTAATAATTTATGAATTGTGGTCAGAATGCTTCGCACAAGTCTGTATTTATAGCTAATGTTGATGGTTATATATTTTAAAAATGTTAGCACTGCAATTATAATAAATTTGAAAGAATACATTAGGCTTTTAAGTGGACCGCAAATAATCGTAAACAAATGTTTATATACATATTTTTGGCTACATATACATATTTATACACATTAGACAGTTTCAGACATTTATAATTTTTATTTTTTCCAAGAAGTTTTTATAGAATTTGTTGGGGGTTTAACAAAAAATATTGTTTATATGAGTCGTTTTTTTATTGATATAAGATATCATTATTGTTAAAATATTATTATCATCTTTTATTTATATATGGAAAATTGCATTTAAGGATGATTGTTACATTTTTCTCTTAATTCTAAATCCTATTTAAATAAGGTAGTTCAAACTAAAGAAAATTCGAAGAATACAATTCACACGATTTCCTACATTTGGCGGTCCATTGAATGATTTGCAGCCAAAGGCTATACCTGGCCGTATTTCATTACAATCCTCCCGATATTTTGTAAAGATAACGAGAAGGAGAATAGAGACCTAAAACCAAAAGAAGACTGAAGTGCTATAGGCTATGCTTCGGACTCGTAAAGCAAGATTAGCGGAAATTGAACGAGCTCCGTGATGGGCATGGCTGAGTTATATGGTTGGCTCATTTCATCACTTATTTTATATTTTTCATTGCACTGATATAGGGCTTTTCAAAAGTCGATGGAGTATGTAAGATGTAAAAAACACATGGACAATTATTTACTGCCGTTGGGTAAATTTTTTATTTTTTAAGTAGTTTCAAATCGTCTTAATTTATTTTGTCTGTAAATGCAACTTAGAGCATTATTTTCCCAAAACACACAAGACTTGCAAAGTTTTATGTTTTCTCTCCATTTTATTTACCTAACACCAACACACAGATTATTTCTCAAATCTGAGCACAAGTGCGTTGTTGCTGTTGAGACGAGCCAACCATATAGTTGAACCATGGTGAGGGAAAGGTAGAGGGAATCCAATACGAAAAGACATTTGGAGAAGGGTATCGATCAGAGAGAATAAGAGAGCTCTTCCACCGTACTATGCAGCAATAAGAATTGTCTAGCGCTTAGGAGCAGTAGTCGACCCCAGCGGATTAGGGGGTTAGAATATACCCGCGGTAGGTATGCCTGCCGTAAGAGGCGACTAAAATATCACATTCAAGGGGTTTTGTAGCGCAACCTTTTTAGGTTGCCAGCGCAACCGTTTCACTATTAGACGAGGCCCTGGCGACCCCAAGCTCCTCATGGAACTTGGGGGTGGGGAGGGAGGGATGGCCTGAAGGTTTAATGTGGCCATATAAATTGTTCCCGAGATAGTCGGGCTAGCACCTTAATGGAGCTGTGTTGCCGGAGCGAACCGGATCTGTATCCGGCAAAGGACCATCACATCGATAACTCTCCCCAAAGCCTTCGGGGAGTAACCTTATCGTTACAATAACAACAACAACAGCTGTTAGGCGATAGAAATACGCCGAAGGCAGTTCAACAGCTTTGCGGCGAGAAAACATCGGTACAGCTACCGGCATGGCGAGGAAGAAACTTCAGACGGCAGACTCAAACAAACAAACATATCTATTGACAAGGTACTAAGTAGATCGATCCATTTCTACCGCTACTAATGTTTCCAACGAGAAACAACCAACTTATCTATTGTCCATATTGGGAACTGTTTCAGTTAGCTCGGGTCTAAGCCAGGCTTTAAGAGGAGAAGTAAAATTTTGGCTTGATAGTCAAAATTGCGAGGTAAATTGCGCTCACCTTTTCCCATAGTGTGAACTCGCATGAAAAAAAACTGGCCTTAAGTTTGCTAAACTAATTAGATTTTTAAATGAAAACGTAAGTTTTATGCACGCCGAAATAAAAGTAATAACGCTCAAGTATTTCTTTTAACATCATCTTAGTTTTACAGGAAGTTCCACGTTTGCTACTTATGTGTTCTTCCGGCAGTCGACGTAAGTTTAACATCGCGTTTACATGGGCTTTAAGTTAACTAGCTCTTAATCCTACCTCTTTGGCCGTTAAACTGAGATGAGCTCTAAAATTTTGTGTGAATAGTCAAAGCACCAAGGCTCTTGCGTTAATACGATAACTGGAGAAAAAACGTATACTATATCTTTACGCAATTGGGTATTCTAGCCAACTTTCCGATAATAAAATTTTTTAAAAATGCTGTAATCCATAAAAGAATAATATTTAAAAGCTTTTACAAGCTGCAACTGTATTGAAAATATGCTAGAAAATGCGGCATATCGGTTATTCTTGATGTTTTTAAATTAAAATCTTTGAGAAATAACAAAATATAGTGGAGACCACGCCCACTTTAAAAAAATGGATGTCAAAATTTCCAAAATAATAAAAAGGCGATAGTTCATTACGAAAGGTCAATTAATAAATACAACTTGATGTGTAGGTTGACTTTATGAAGAGAAATAAAAGTTTGGTAAAATTTTGGAAAATGGAAGGGCACTATCTACATTTTGGAGAAGAAAATTAAAAAGGTTTGCAAACCATAAATCGAAACCTGTTGAAGATATCATGCTGAAATTTGACATGGAAATGGCGCTTGCTATTATATATACACTAATTGAAATGGCGTCCACCGTGGTGTGATGGTAGTTTGCTCCGCCTACCACACCGTATGCCCTGGGTTCACACCCCGGTCAAAGCAACATCAAAAATTTTAGAAATAAGGTTTTACAATTAGAAGAAAATTTTTCTAAGCGGGGTCGCCCCTCGGCAATGTTTGGCAGGCGCTCCGGGTGTATTTCTGCCATGAAAAGCTCTCAGTAAAAACTAATCTGCCTTGCAGATGCCGTTCGGAGTCGGTATAAAATATGTATGTCCCGTCCGGCCAATTTGTAGGGAAACTCAAGGGGAGCGCGACGCAAATTGGAAGAGAAGCTCGGCCTTAGATCTCTTGGGATGTTATAGCGCCTTACATTTATTTTTTATTTTTTATTTAAATCGGTTACATCAAGTTTTTCAATTGGTAACACTTACTATGACAAGTTCCATATTAAAGAAAATCGTCGAACAGTCCAATGTACAAACATGAACGCATATGTAAATGTGTTCTATATGACAATTAAATTTTTATTCAAATTTTTATGGCAGATCCATATTTTTGTGCATTTTATTCCCTGTTATATATATAGTTGCTTATTTTCATTTAAAGTGTATTTATTATAATTTTGTAATTTGTGTGTGGTTTCTTGTTTTTTTTTTTGCTTCGTCATGACTAATTTAATGTAAGATACTTTTAGATTTTTAATTTTAATTTATTAGACGATTGCTTGACTGTCGTGTTTTATATGCCGTTTTGTAGACACTTTTCGCCCATTTTTCATGGGATTCGCTTATGAAATATGCGACACATTCCAATGTGGATGAGCTGAAGAAATATTGGAATTTCATGTTGAACAGCCGCCTTGCTCGTAAATTTATTAGCATCTTAAATGCAAATTAACAGTTACAACTCTTCTTGTCGTACACTTGCAAATATATAAATGTCTGTAGTTTGAGGAAGACGTGCATACGGTGGCTTAAATACTTTTTTATACTCAGTTGAGCAGAGCTTACAGAGTATATTAAGTTTGATTGGATAACGGTTGGTTGTACATATATAAAGGAATCGAGATAGATATAGACTTCCATATATCAAAATAATCAGGATCGAAAAAAAATTTGATTGAGCCATGTCCGTCCGTCCGTCCGTCCGTCCGTCCGTCCGTTAACACGATAACTTGAGTAAATTTTGAGGTATCTTGATGAAATTTGGTATGTAGGTTCCTCAGCACTCATCTCAGATCGCTATTTAAAATGAACGATATCGGACTATAACCACGCCCACTCTTTCGATATCGAAAATTTCGAAAAACCGAAAAAGTGCGATAATTCATTACAAAAGACCGATAAAGCGACGAAACTTGGTAGATGAGTTGAACTTATGACGCAGAATAGAAAATTAGTAAAATTTTGGACAATGGGCGTGGCACCGCCCACTTTTAAAAGAAGGTAATTTAAAACTTTTGCAAGATGTAATTTGGCAGTCGTTGAAGATATCATGATGAAATTTGTCAGGAACGTTACTACTATTACTATATGTACGCTTAATAAAAATTAGCAAAATCGGGGAAGGACCACGCCCACTTTTAAAAAAAAATTTTTTTTAAAGTAAAATTTTTACAAAAAATTTAATATCTTTACAGTATATAAGTAAATTCTGTCAACATTCAACTCCAGTAATGATATGGTGCAACAAAATACAAAAATAAAAGAAAATTTCAAAATGGGTGTGGCTCCGCCCTTTTTCATTTAATTTGTCTAGGATACTTTTAACGCCATAAGTCGAACAAAAATTAACCAATCCTTTTGAAATTTGGTAGGGGGGTAGATTTTACGACGCTAACTGTTTTCTGTGAAAATGGGCGAAATCGGTTGATGCCACGCCCAGTTTTTATACACAGTCGTCCGTCCGTCCGTCCGTCTGTCCGTTAACACGATAACTTGAGTAAATTTTGAGGTATCTTCATGAAATTTGGTATATATGTTCCTGGGCACTCATCTCAGATCGCTATTTAAAATGAACGATATAGGACAATAACCACGCCCAATTTTTCGATATCGAAAATTTCGAAAAATCAAAAAAGTGCGATAATTCATTACCAAATACGCATTAAGCGATGAAACTTGGTAGGTGAGTTGAGCTTATGACACAGAATAGAAAACTAGTAAAATTTTGGCCATAGGGCGTGGCACCGCCCACTTTTAAATGAAGGTAATTTAGAAGTTTTGCAAGCTGTAATTTGGCAGTCGTTAAAGATATCATGATGAAATTTGGCAGGAACATTACCCTTATTACTTTATGTCTGCTTAATAAAAATTAGCAAAATCGGAGAACGACCACGCCCACTTTTTAAAAAAATTTTTTTTTAAATTCAAATTTTAAAAGAAAAGTTAATATCTTTACAGTATATAAGTAAATTATGTCAACATTCAACTCCAGTAATGATATGGTGCAACAAAATACAAAACTAAAAGAAAATTTCAAAATGGGCGTGGCTCCGCCCTTTTTAATTTAATTTGTCTAGGATACTTTTAATGCCATAAGTCGAACAAAAATTTACCAATCCTTGTGAAATTTGGTAGAGGCTTAGATTCTAGGACGATAACTGTTTTCTGTGAAAAAGGGCGAAATCGGTTGAAGCCACGCCCAGTTTTTATACACAGTCCACCGTCTGTCCTTCCGCTCGGCCGTTAACACAATAACTTGAGCAAAAATCGATATATCTTTACTAAACTTAGCACACGTACTTATCTGAACTCACTTTACCTCGATATAAAAAATGGCCGAAATCCGACCATAACCACGCCCACTTTATCGATATCGAAAATTACGAAAAATAAAAAAATGCCATAATTCTATACCAAATACGAAAAAAGGGATGAAACATTGTAACTGGATTGGTTTATTGACGCAAAATATAACTTTGGAAAAAACTTTGTAAAATGGGTGTGACACCTACCATATTAAGTAGAAATGAAAAAGTTCTACAAGGCGAAATCAACAGCCCTTGGAATCTTGGCAGGAATACTGTTAGTGGTATTCCATATATAAATAAATTAGCAGTACCCGACAGATGATTTTCTGGATCACCTGGTCCACATTTTGGTCGATATCCCGAGAACGCCTTCACATATACATCTAAGGGCCACTCGCTTTTAAAGCCCTCATTAATACCTTTAATTTGATATCCATATCGTACAAACACATTCTAGAGTCACCCCTGGCCCACCCTAATGGCGATATCTCGAAAAGGCGTCCACCTATAGACCTAATGCCCACTCCCTATTAAAATGCTCAGTAACACCTTTCGTTTGATACCCATATCGTACAAACATTCTAGAGTCACCCCTGGGCCACCCTAATGGCGATATCTCGAAAAGGCGTCCACCTATAGACCTAATGCCCACTCCCTCTTAAAATGCTCAGTAACACCTTTCGTTTCATACCCATATCGTACAAACATTCTAGAGTCACCCCTGGCCCACCCTAATGGCGATATCTCGAAAAGGCGTCCACCTATAGACCTAATGCCCACTCTCTCTTGAAATGCTCAGTAACACCTTTCGTTTGATACCCATATCGTACAAACATTCTAGAGCCACCCTTGGTCGACCTTTATGGCGATATCTCGAAAAGGCGTCCACCTATTGAACTAAGGATTACTCCCTTTTAAAATACTCATTACCACCTTTCATTTGATACCCATATCGTACAAACACATTCTAGAGTCACCTCTGGCCCACCCTAATGGCGATATCTAGAAAAGGCGTCCACCTATAGACCTAATGCCCACTCCCTCTTAAAATGCTCAGTAACACCTTTCGTTTGATATGGCGATATCTCGAAACGGCGTCGACCTATGGAACTAAGGATCACTCCTTTTCAAAATACTCATTAACAGCTTTCATTCGATACCCATATCGTAAAAACATATTCTAGAGTCACCCCTGGTCCACCTTTATGGCGATTTCTCGAAAAGGCGTTCACCTATAGAACTAAAGCCCATTCCCTTTTAAAATACTCATTACCACCTTTCATTTGATACCCATATCGTACAAACACATTCTAGAGTCACCCCTAGTTCACCTTAATGGCGATATCTCGAAAAGGCGTCCACCGATAGACCTAAGGCCCACTCCCTCTTAAAATGCTCAGTAACACCTTTCATTTGATACCCATATCGTACAAACAAATTCTAGAGTCAGCCCTGGTCCACCTTTATGGCGATATCCCTAAATGGCGTCCATCAATAGAACTATGGCCTACTCTCTCTTAAAATACTCTTTAATACCTTCCATTTGATACACATGTCATACAACCACATTCCAGGGTTACCCTAGGTCCATTTTCCTACATGGTGATTTCCCTTATTTTGTCTCCATAGCTCTCAACTGAGTATGTAATGTTCGGTTACACCCGAACTTAGCCTTCCTTACTTGTTTATACTCAGTTGAGCAGAGCTCACAGAGTATATTAACTTTGATTGGATAACGGTTGGTTGTAAAGGTATAAAGGAATCGAGATAGATATATGCTTCCATATATCAAAATCATCAGTATCGAAAAAAAATTTGATGAAGCCATGTCCGTCCGTCCGTTAACACGATAACTTGAGTAAATATTGAGGTATCTTGATGAAATTTGGTACGTAGGTTCCTGTGCACTCATCTCAGATCGCTATTTAAAATGAACGATATCGGACTATAACCACGCCCACTGTTTCGATATCGAAAATTTCGAAAAATCGAAAAAGTGCCATAATTCATTACCAAAGACGGATAAAGCGATGAAACTTGGTAGGTGAGTTGATCATGTGACGCAGAATAGAAAATTAGTAAAGTTTTGGACAATGGGCGTGGCACCGCCCACTTTTAAAAAAAGATAATTTAGAAGTTTTGAAAGCTGTAATTCGGCAGTCGTTGAAGATATCATGATGAAATTTGGCAGGAACGTTTCTCCAATTATTATATGTATTCTTAATAAAAATTTGCAAAATCGGAGAACGACCACGCCCACTTAAAAAAAAAAAGTTTTTTTTAAAGTCACATTTAAAAAAAAAAAGTTAACATCTTTACAGTATATAAGTAAATTATATCAAAATTCAACTCCAGTAATGATATGGTGCAACCAAATAATTGTCTAGGATACTTTTAATGCCATAATTCGAACAAACATTTACCATTCCTTGTGAAATTTGGTAGGGGCTTAGATTCTAAGATGGTAACTGTTTTCTGTGAAAAAGGGCGAAACCGGTTGAAGCCACGCCCAGTTTTTATACACAATCGACTGCCTGTCCTTCCGCTCGGCCGTTAACACGATAACTTGAGCAAAAATCGATATATCTTTACTAAACTCAGTTCACGTAATTATCTGAACTCACTTCGTATGGGTATAAAAAATGGTCGAAATCCGACTATGACCACACCCACGTTTTCCATATCGAGAATTACGAAAAATGAAAAAAATGCCATAATTCTATACCAAATACGAAATAAGGGATGAAACATGGTAATTGGATTGGTTTATTGACGCAAAATATAACTTTAGAAAAAACTTTGTAAAATGGGTGTGACACTTACCATATTAAGTAGAAGAAAATGAAAAAGTTCTGCAGGGAGAAATCAAAAGCCCTTGGAATCTTGGCAGGATTACTGTTCGTGGTATTGCATATATAAATAAATTAGCGGTACCCGACAGATGATCGTCTGGGTCACCCTGGTCCACATTTTGGTCGTTATCTCGAAAACGCCTTCACATATAAAACTACCACCACTCCCTTTTAAAACCCTCATTAATACCTTTAATTTGATACCCATATCGTACAAACACATTATAGAGTCACCCCTGGTCCACCTTTAGGGCGATATCTCGAAAAGGCGTCCACCTATAAAAATAAGGCCCACTCCCTTTTAAAATACTCATTAACACCTTTCTTTTGATACCCGTATCGTACAAACAAATTCTAGAGTCACCCCTGGTCCACCTTTATAACGATATCCCGAAAAGGCGTCCACCTATAGAACTAAGGCCCACTCCCTTTTAAAATACTCATTAACACCTTTCTTTTGATACCCATATCGTACAAACAAATTCTAGAGCCACCCTTGGTCCACCTTTATAACGATATCCCGAAAAGGCGTCCACCTATAGAACTAAGGCCCACGCCCTTTTAAAATACTCATTAACACCTTTCATTTGATACCCATATCGTACAATCAAATTCTAGAGTCCCCCTGGTCCACCTTTGTGGCGATATCTCAAAAAGGCGTTCACGTATAGAACTAAGGCCCACTCCCTTTCAAAATACTCATTAACACCTTTCTTTTGATACCCATATCGTACACACAAATTCTAGAGTCACCCCTGGTCCACCTTTATGGCTATATCTCGAAAAGTCGTCCACCTATAGAACTAAGGCCCACGCCCTTTTAAAATACTCATTAACACCTTTCATTTGATACCCATATCGTACAAACAAATCCTAGAGTCACCCCTGGTTCACCTTTAAGGCGATATCTCGAAAAGGCGTCCACCTATAGAACTAATGCTCACTCCATTTTAAAATACTCATTAACACCTTTCATTTGATACCCATATCGTACAAACAAATTCTAGAGTCAGCCCTGGTCCACTTTAATGGCGATATCCCTAAATGGCGTCCACCTATAGAACTATGGCCCACTCCCTCATAAAATACTCTTTAATAACTTCCATTTGATACAAATGTCATAAGAACACATTCGAGGGTTACCATAGGTTCATTTTCCTACATGGTGGTTTTCCCTTAGTTGGTCTCCATAGCTCTCAACTGAGTATGTAATGTTCGGTTAACCCGAACTTAGCCTTTCTTACTTGTATATAACAAAATTTTAATTGACAAATATGAAAGCTCTTAAAAACAATGACGGTGTTGCATATCAAAAGCAGTGTTTCATTTTATTTTTCAAAATATTTTTTATTAGTACCTTAGCATACGCGGCAAATTGCATGATCACATACTTCAAGCTGGATGTGCTATTTATTGAATGAATAAATCAACAGGATAGCAAAAGAAAGGGTGCCTTAGATATTTTATTTTCCACACTTGCTTTTATTTTTTTGTTATTATCAATAATTATACAATTCACAAGGTCTCCTATTCGCCGTATTTCCTCGTGATATTCAGTTAATCGAGTGCTAAGTATGTGATACAGAAATAAGGAATATATAAGCAACAAATCGAGAAGGCTGTTCGTGAAAATTCTAAAAGAAATGAAGTAAAATACAAATCAATTGAGCTCTTGAAAAGTTTTGCAAGCCGTAAATCAAAAGCCATTTAAGTTACTTAGAAGTTACTATTATACATATATAAGCTTTGTGAAAAAAAATAAACAAAATAAAATATGTAACGAAATTCTGAAACATGGAAAAAATGCTTCATTACCAAAGGCCCACGTATTGATGAAATTTGAAATGTTGAATATATATCGACAAATAGATACTTGATAAAATTTTGGAGAAGTGGCCAGGAACTAAATATAAAAGTTTTGTAAGCCTTAAATCAAATTTGGAATGGAGGGTGAATTAACAAAATCAGTTCAAAACAAGTAAGGAAGGTTAAGTTCGGGTGTAACTGAACATTACATACTCAGTTGAGAGCTATGGTGACAACATAAGGGAAAATAACCATGTAGGAAACTGAACCGAGGGAAACCCTGGAATGTGTTTGTATGACATGTGTATCAAATGAAAGGCATTAAAGAGTATTTTATGAGGGAGTGCGCCATAGTTCTATAGGTGGACGCCATTTAGGGATATAGCCATAAAGGTGGATCAGGGTTGACTCTAGAATGCGTCTGTACGATATGGGTATCAAATGAAAGGTATTAATGAGTATTTTAAAAGGGCGTGGACCTAAGTTCTATAGATGGACGCCTTTTCGAGATATCGCCGTAAAGATGGACCAGGGGTGACTATAGAATGCGTTTGCACAATATGGGCATCAAACGAAAGGTGTTAATGAGTATTTTAAAAGGGAGTGGGCCTTAGTTCTATAGGTGGACGCCGTTTCGAGATATCGTCATAAAGGTGGACCAGGGGTGACTCTAGAATGCGTTTGTACGATACGGGTATTAAATGAAAGGTGTTAATGAGTATTTTAAAAGGGAGTAATCCTTAGTTCCATAGGTGGACGCCGTTTCGAGATATCGCCATAAAGGTGGACCAGGGGTGACCCTAGAATTTGTTTGTACAATATGGGCATCAAACGAATGGTGTTAATGAGTATTTTAAAAGGGAGTGGGCCTTAGTTCTATAGGTGGATGCCGTTTCGAAATATCGCCATAAAAGTGGACCAGGGGTGACTCTAGAATGTGTTTGTACGATATGGATATCAAATTAAAGGTATTAATGAGGATTTTAAAAGGGAGTGATGGTTGTTGTATAGGTGGTCGCCTTTTCGAAATATCGCCATAAAGGTGGACCAGGGGTGACTCTAGAATGCGTTTGTACGATATGGGTATTAAATGAAAGGTGTTAATGAGGGTTTTAAAAGGGAGTGGTGGTTGTTGTATAGGTGGTCGCATTTTCGAGATATCGCCATAAAGGTGGACCAGGGGTGACCCTAGAATTTGTTTGTACAATATGGGCATCAAAAGAAAGGTGATAATGAGTATTTTAAAAGGGAGTATTCCTTAGTTCCATAGGTGGACGCCGTTTCGAGATATAGCCATAAAGGTGGACCAGGGGTGACCCTAGAATTTGTTTGTACAATATGGGTATCAAAAGAAAGGTGTTAATGAGTATTTTAAAAGGGTGTGGGGCTTAGTTCTATAGGTGGACGCCTTTTCGAGATATCGCCATAAAGGTGGACCAGCGGTGACTCTAGAATGAGTTTGTACGATATGGGTATCAAATTAAAGGTATTAATGAGAGTTTTAAAAGGGAGTGGTGGTAGTTGTATATGTGAAGGCGTTTTCCAGATATCGACCAAAATGTGGACTAGGGTGACCCAGAACATTATCGGTTGGATACCGCTAATTTATTTATATATGTAATACCTGGCAAGATTTTAAGGATGTTTTATTTCGCCCTGCAGAACTTTTTCATTTTCTTCTACTTAATATGGTAGGTGTCACAACCATTTTATAAAGTTTTTTCTAAAGTTATATTTCGCGTCAATAAAACAATCCAATTACCTTACCATGTTTCATCCCTTTTTTCGTATTTGGTATAGAATTATGGCATTTTTTTTATTTTTCGCAATTTTCGATATCGAAAAAGTGGGCGTGGTCATAGTCGGATTTCGTTCATTTTTCATACCAAGATAAAGTGAGTTCAGATAAGTACGTGAACTGAGTTTAGTAAAGATATATCGATTTTTGCTCAAGTTATCGTGTTAACGGCCATGCGGTAGGACAGACGGACGACTGTGTATAAAAACTGGGCGTGGCATCAACCGATTTCGCCCATTTTCACAGAAAACAGTTAACGCCATAAACTCTATGCCCCTACCAAATGCCCCTACCTACCCTATCAAAAGGATTGGTTCATTTTTGTTCGATTTATGGCATTAAAAGTATCCTAGACAAATTAAATGAAAAAGGGCGGAGCCACGCCTATTTTTAAATTTTCTTTTATTTTTGTATTTTGTTGCACCATATCATTACTGGAGTTGAATCTTGACATAATTTACTTATATACTGTAAAGATATTTAATTTTTTGTTAAAATTTTACTTTAAAAAAAAAAAATTTTTTAAAAGTGGGCGTGGTCCTTCTCCGATTTTGCTAATTTTTATTAAGCGTACACACAGTAATAAGGGTAACGTTCCTGCCAAATTTCATCATGATATCTTCAACGACTGCCAAATTACAGCTTGCAAAAGTTTTAAATTACCTTCTTTAAAAAGTGGGCAGTGCCACGCCCATTGTCCAAAATTTTACTAATTTTATATTTTGCGTCATAAGTTCAACTCATCTACCAAGTTTCGTCGCTTTATCTGTCTTTTGTAATGAATTATCGCACTTTTTCGATTTTTCGAAATTTTCGATATCGAAAAAGTGGGCGTGGTTATTGTCCGATATCGTTCATTTTAAATAGCGGTCTGAGATGAGTGCTCAGGAACCTACATACCAAATTTCATCAAGATACCTCAAAATTTACTCAAGTTATCGTGTTAACGGACGGACGGACGGACGGACGGACGGACATGGCTGAATCAAATTTTTTTTCGATCCTGATTATTTTGATATATGGAAGTCTATATCTATCTCGATTCCTTTATATATGTACAACCAACCGTTATCCAATCAAACTTAATATACTCTGTGAGCTCTGCTCAACTGAGTATAAAAAATAAATGTAAGGCGCGATAATCTCCGAAGAGATCTAAGGCCGAGCTTCTCTTCCAATTTGCGTCGTGCTCCTCTTGATTCTTCCCTACAAATTGGCCGGACGGGACCTACATGTTTTATGCCGACTCCGAACGGCATCTGCAAGGCAGATGAGTTTTCACTGAGAGCTTTTCATGGCAGAAATACAATCGGAGCGCTTGCCAGACACTGCCGAGGGGCGACCCCGCTTAGAAAAATTTTCTTCTAATTGAAAAATCTTATTTCTAAAATTTTGATGTTGCTTTGCCCTGGAGTTGAACCCAGGGCATACGGTGTGATAGGCGGAGCATGCTACCATCACACCACGGTGGCCGCCAATCAGTTATCCCGCTTTAAAAAAACATTTCCAAAGTCAAATGAATTCAAAAAATTCGATACCCTTATATAAATAAATAGCACTGACTTTCCTCCATAGCCCAGTTAAATTTTATACCCAGCTGTACTTGAACACAGGGTATTATAACTTTGATGGGATAACGGTTGGTTGTACAGGTATAAAAGAATCGAGATAGACATAGACATCAATACATCAAAATCATCAGTATCGAAAAAAAATTTAATTAAGCCATGTCCCTCCGTCCGTCCGTGTGTCCGTCTGTTAACACGATAAATTAAGCAAGTATCGAAATATCTTCACCAAATTCGGTATACAGGATTATCTGGACCTGGAAGAGATTGGTACTGAAAATGAGCGAAATCGAACAATCGATATCGAAAATTTAGAAAAATGGAAAAAATGAGATAACTCAAGTACGAATACCGCTAAGCTAATAAAATTTGGAAGGTGGATTGGTTTTATAACGTAAAACATAAATTCCAAAAAATTTTCGAATATGGGCGTGAAAACACCCACATTAAGGAGAAGAAAATTTGGAAGCTTAACAAGCCGTAAATCAAAAGTCGTTTTATATATTGCATTGAAATTCGGCAGAGACACTATCTTTGCCAAATTATATAGACTGGGTGAATATAAACAAAATCGGTTAAAGATCAGGCCCATTTTTCCTAAAGGTCTAACCTTAACAAAATTTGCAATAACTCTATGGTATTTAGCTACATTTTACTGATATTCTACCTCAGTAGTTCTATTGTTGAGCTAAGAACAAAACTTAAACAAATTTTGAAAATGGTAATGACCCGCCCCATTTTTTGCTACTCTTTCCAAAATACTTTAAATGCCATACGTTGAATAAAAATCTCCCAATCCGACCGAGATTTGGCAACAAGAGCGTTTCAAGTGTACAGCTGGGTATGTAATGTTCGGTTTCACCCGAACTTAAACTTTCTTACTTTTTCCATACTCATTTTCTACATAAGAAAATGTTTTGACTTGTTATTTTATATCATTTATACATATATAATGGTGAACCCCGTGGTGTAGTAGTAGCGCCTATTACAGCAAAGGTTCTGGGTTCCAGTCCCGGGAAAGTAACATCGAAAATTTAGAAACAAGTTTTCTCAATTAGACCTCACTAAGATAATGTTTCGGAGACCCATCTAGGGGCAATTGTTGAAGACTCGCGGCAGTGGTAAATAACTCTTTGCAAATAGGGTTGTACTGAATAGCGGTGACACGCACCTTTGTTGGTCATAGTGGATAATCTATAGCTGGTTAAGTTGCGACGAATAGTGGACACATCGTTTATAGAAGTGGAAAATAGTGCAGAGATAAAATTTACATTTTAGTTGCAACTGAGTATAATGCATACTGAAATCTAGCAGTACTAATTTGTGCGCAGCAATTTCATAAGTGTAGATAAAGTTACACACTTAGTAGTCCATAGAAAGTTTAAGTGCATATGTGTATACATGAAAAAAAACACACAGCTTATAAGAAACCATGTGCAAGAAAAAGTACACAATTTATATTAAAGAGAAAATATGGAAAAAACAACAGGACTATACAACAACAAAAATTAACTAATAAAAATAATATATATTTATACAATGCAAAAACGGTATTGAGAAACTGGTTAGGTTTGGGATGTTGTTTAACTTTGTGACTCGAAATAAAAACTTAGGAGTTAACGATAACGCCGACTTTTGAATTGGGGGATCAAAAATGTACCAATTCGAATGAAATTTGATATATAATAAGTTACAATCATAGCCTGGCTGTAATTTAATGAAAATGAAAATTCTGGGATCTAGGGTTCAAATTTGTTCTGAAGTATATGAGAATTGTCTTATTGACATATGTACATACGTTTGTGATTTGCATTATTAATATATATGCGTAAGTATACCGCTGGGTATAAAATTTTAACTTTCGCTCGAAATTAAACTTCCTTACTTGCTATTTTATAGTTTGTTGTTCACAATATTCTTCAAGAAATAATAGGGGGACTCATGTAACCGTATAAATGCCTTATAAAGTGTGTAAACGTATAAATTTATCTTGTTTACGCACGAGCTGTCAAATTTTGTATGAAAAATCATTTACACAATTTGTATAAATTTACGCGCACATTTCATTGTGTAAACGCGGTAAACTCAAAGGAATGCAACCTTGCAGACATTACAGGCGGCATTTTCATCAAAAATCTCCAACATCAGCAAGTAAAGGCGTTTTAGTTTTGATTTTTCACTTAGTCTTGGAATTTTTTAATTTGTATAACAATCAAAAAATGTTGTTCGGCAATAATACAGCTGATAAACAACCAAGTTTATCAAGAGTATTACTAGGTGCGTTCATATACCTGCGTGTG
Source organism: Eurosta solidaginis (assembly GCF_040869045.1). NCBI lineage: Eukaryota > Metazoa > Arthropoda > Insecta > Diptera > Tephritidae > Eurosta > Eurosta solidaginis. The sequence goes on along the minus strand of NC_090320.1, from coordinate 65,219,197 downwards.
TAAATGGATATAATTTTACACCTTATAAGTTTATATGCTATCATGAGTCCCCCTAATGTGCATAAGCACATAAATTATGTAATGTAAGTATTTTGTAAAGTACCAAAAACACCTGTTTTGATAAAATTCTATTTCTATAATGCGATTTAATGTATTGTGGATGATTGGCTGTGTCAACAGTTTTTTCGGCGGAAAATTTTAAGTAGCGTTACACAAATTTTTCAAAACTACGCAAATAAATAAACAATTTGCGCTTCCATAGAACGTTTTATTTTAGAAAAATTATACGCCACATTTCTTATGTTTAGTTGTTAATATTTTTATTACGATATGTAAATTTTCCACGGAAAAATTTGAATTTTGCAGTTCAGCGAATTTATTGGCTTGTTTATGATTGTTTGGCCATTAAATTAATGGGTTCTCGGATATTCTAGCAAAAATAAAAGAAAATTTACAAAAATTTGTTTGGATTACTTGTGTTTTGAAAGGGGTGCTACGCTTTGGAAAACCAACATTCGTAAGTTTATGTTTCTGAGTCATTCCTATGATGAGGGGAGATCCTGCACGGGATACTGGGCCATCCTGCGCTACCAACCAATCACACATGGTTAATTAATTTAACAGTACTAGTATTCTACATGAAGTTTCGGTATTCATTGCCTTCTCTGCTCCTCGCTTCTAAAATCTCTTTCTAACAAACTCTAGTTCCACGTAATTGATACTTATAGTGCCAACTCCCTGTTTACTTTTGATTCAAGACTCCGTTGACATGATAATCGTTGTTTTTATATAGTCTCAGTACCTGAAAAGTATTTCCATCACAAAAGCATGTATATGTTACTTCCAGGAACGCCCAAAATCACTATACATGGGGTTCCATGTTGTACTTCAAAAGCTATAAGTGCCCCAAGGAACAGACATTGAATTTTATAGATTTAGAATAATTCAAAAATACAAACGTGTTAAATGAAATAAAATTAAATCAAATAAAATAAAATATAATTAAATAATACAAAATAAAATAAAGTCCAATGAAATAAAATGATAAACATAAAATATGTATGTCTCTCTATCCCTCTCGCCCTCTCTCCTTCTTCTTCTGCTTGCCCATTTTTTTTCGCTCTCCCTCTAACTCTTCCGTTTAATCTCCCTCTCTTCTTCTCTTTGTTTTCCTTTCCCTCTACCTATTTCTCTTCCACTCCCTCAAATAGTCTAGTATATACATTAGGGTAGTCCTTATAAACCAAAAACGACTTTTTAAGTCTCCCCCATTCTGATGGTAATACCGAGTCAAATATATCAAATACAGGTTTTAGTCCGGATAAGAAACGGTTAAGCGGTGTCGCACAGTCATTAAAGTTCACACTGAAAAAAATGGTTTATTTTATTTATTAATACCACCCTTGTACATTTGTACATTCGTTTTTATGTTAGTATATAAATACAACTTTATCTTTACCATGCCACAATTTGCGGTCCACAAATAGATGCACATACTTAGCAAACTATCTGCAGAACTTTAGCAGGTAAATGAAGTATTAAGACTTAACTAACATCATGCTGCATGCTGAGAAGTAAGTCCACGCTTCTTCAGTTTTCAAGCTGCGTTTGTTCCGACAACCACAATTTGGAATAGCTCCCTGCATTAACTGGCTTTTGAATGGCTGCTCAATGTGTCGCTTGCCAAGATTTCTCTTCTTTCCTCTTTATGTGTCTGGTGAGATAGTTAGATGGGCATACTGTTGCTGCTTCGGTGCCTGGGTTATTATAATCACATAAAATAAAGAGCACAGTCATCCGACAATTTAATGGCCAACATAAATTGTAATATTAAATCGAGCTGTCATGTCGAGTCGAGTTGTGAGTCGAAGTGGGTCGCTGGCTCGTTGTTTACCGATACCTCTTAAACTTGTTAAGAAAAATAACTTTAGTTGTATTATAACTACCATGATATTTGTTGTTGCTGTTGTATATGAAGTGGCAGTAAATTTTGTTGAAGACAGAGCGCCAGTGTCGCTGGCAACATCAAAAAGGCGCTGAAGCTTGGCAGCTGTATACGTTCTGCAACCGCACTAACTCCTTGTTGTTGTTATTTGTATATAATTGTGTAGTTGTTGGTTATTCATTGGCTGTGGGTTTGTTTGACGGTTAAGAAGATTTTTCGTTTGAATTTGATGTGGTTAAACACCATTATGTCGCGGCGTGGCTTTTGTTGTCTCACCAACGCCTTTGTCGGCTCATTTAAAAGTGAAATTAATGCAACGTGGAAAGGTTTATTCGGAAGAGATCATATGTATGTGCACATTGTGCATATATATGTATGTATGTAGATGTAACTATAAGTTGTGGGCGAAGATGAAAAATTTGGAGATGGCACATCCCAATAAAAGAGTGTCGACGGGCGCTTAAAATAGGCGATACTGTGTGATAAATTATAAAAGCCACAAAAAATTGGGGAATTATTTTTAAGCCACGATTTCATTAGCGTGAAATATAAGATGCCATCAACTATGAATTATTAGATCTACCTAGACCAGTGGTGCCGCATAGGTAAAGTTTTCAATACAACTTTTTGGCTAAGTGTGTAAGACAAGAATACTAAAAAATCCGAAAGCGACATTAATGGAAATACAAACAGCTCTCCAGAAGAAATACGTTCTGTACCGGATCGTTTTAATTTTTTCATCGTTTGAACCGTGATTAAATCGCTTTCTTTAGTCACATACAACACCACTAGGGAGTTAGAGGGCTTAGAATATACACGCGGCAAGTTTGCTTCTCGTAAGAGGCGACTAAATACCCAAGTGATTCAAGGAGCTGTGTAGCGCATCCATTTCAAAGGGTTGGCAGCGCAATTTATAGCTTCTCAACCCAATTGTCTATCTCACTTAACCGTCGCGAATCCTTAACAGCCGAGACTCTGGCGACCCTAAGTCCCTCAAGGAATTATAGGGTAGGGGGGTAGGGGTGGGATGGCCTAGAAGGTTCAATGTGGTCATATTAAATCGTTCCCGGGATGGTCGGGCTTGTACCTAAACGGAGCTTGTTACCGGAACGTACCGGATCTATATCCGGTAAAAGACGCTCCTCAAAACCCTCGGGGAATGTCTTTATCGCTACAATAACAACAACAACGACACCACTAGGGTAGGAGCCACTTATCAATCAAGAATTGTCCGATAGTTTGACCCCACTATAAATCAAATCCGCAAACCGATCTACTGCCTATTCGTTGAACTCATTCATCCGGCAGAGTCGACAGTGGAAATCGTACACCCTAAGAAATTTTCTTTGAAATTAGTCCGCAAAAGTTGATCACTTCTCATCATCCACGCGTTCACGCCTACATATCAAGGAGCTTATAGCGCATGCATTCTGCAACGTAGAGAGGAGATTATTCTTTTAAAATGCCTACTCAAACCAAATAAGGAAATTTTTGCTCGTGTGATCCCGTCGGATTGCAAAGCTGACATTTTTGATAGCAAAGCTGTTTTTCAAATCGATTAAGCCCCAAATGTTCAAGTCACAAGTTTGCAGGCTAGACCTGCGTGCCATGATGCAAGTGGCAGCAAGTACTTCCACTTGCTTGAAGTTAAAATTTGAAAGTGGCTTAAGTCATTGCTAATGGATCTCGCTAGAAATCTCACGCTTTTATAAAAAACTATCAGACCAGGCAGATGTTGTTCTGCCCTAAATTTGGCTTATCTGCATACATTTTAATAAGCTTTTTCCGTCTAACTCTGCCCTACCCCTCTACACTTTTCCCTAATCTTTTTATTCACTCCACCCTCCGTCTTTTTCGCTTCATCTCCATCTTCGTCTCATTCTATCTCTTTCTCAGTCTCCTTCTCTCTTTTCTCTTCTCTCAAGTTTTTCTCCTTCTTCTTCATCTCTTATTGCCAGTCCCAGAGGGTGGTATGTATTTTGTTCCACTGCCACTCCGAGTCTCAGTCTCAGTCCCAGTCCTAGTCCTAACCCCAGTCCCAGTCCGTCTATGGCATACTTCCCGGAAAAAGCATCGTAAATACTAATGTAGGCAAATTTATATGCGAAATTTAAGGCAAATCGAATAGGACGTATGTAAATATGTATGTGGGTATTATTAATTCTTGCCTTTATTTCGGCTTCGCATGCCTATTTATCAGTTTTGCCAGATTGATGCGACTAAATCGAATATCACAATGAACTTTAGAGCTCTCAGCAACAGCTTTCATTTGATATCCATAATACACACACATTCTAGGGGTATCCGAGTCCATGTTTTGGCCTATATCTCGAGACCGTAGTCACCCAGCGGTGTAAAACTTACTCTGTACTAAAGCATACATCAACAGCTTCAATTTGATACTCATAATGTAAAAACACATTCTAGGTGTATCCGGGTCCACGTTTTATGCTATATCTCGAGACCCTAACCTACCAGTTGTACACACAGAGAAATTTCTTACATTTTTAGTAAACATGAATCATGTTGAATCAACATGAACAGCTCTAGTACGTAAAACAAAAACAATTTCGAAAAATCAACACGAACATTTTAACATGAATCGTGTGGTTAAAATAACATGAACTATTTCTGCATTAGAATTACATTAGTGTGTATCTGTCACCATAAATTCGGTTTGACTTAACATGAACAAGTGTTGTTTTCGAACGCCATATGTCCCCCATCAAAGGTTGTGAACAGAATTTTGTTCTTAAAAGAACAGAAGTTAAGTCGTGGCCAGTGTTGCCAGTATTGGTAAGGTAAAATGGCCACAAGTTCCAAAGTACCAAAGTTCTCTTATCGAAAAAGAGAAAAATTATTGTTTGTCGCATATTGGAGAAACTTTACGAGAGAACATCACGCTTTGGGAAAAATTACTTTCTGGGAATGGTAGAGGGGGTCGTACAGATCACAACTGTGAAGGTAGAACCTAAAGGAAATTAATATTTTAGTGTGTATATAGGTATATATGGATACCTACCGAAAATCTGATAAAATATATCAAATGGTGGACCAAAACACGCGTATTTACGTCTAAATTAGGAATCTGAAAACAGAAATTTAATATCTCAATTCGATCAAAAGTAATGCGCGAAAAACCGTGCAAACCCCAAGAAATACATGTAGTATATAATATTAAAGGTTTAATATGTATGTAATAAATGAAAAATAAATTACACTGAAAAATCGGCGTACAAAAGTTTGAAGTAAAGATTGTTACGTTACAAACAACTTTGGGCTCTGAACAAGGTCTTAACTACAAACTCTACTAATATTATAAATTAGACTTGGAATGATCGAAGAAAATTGATTTTTCTGGTTTGTTCACATGCTAGATTTTGCACAAAAAAAACTGTTTTGAATTTTGGACTGTTACGTTACATGAAAAAATGCGATCGAATTCATTGTGATCAAAAGTACTCAAAACATTTTTCACCTCGAAATCTTTTATCTAATTATTTTCAATTAACCTAAATCTGCCTGAAAAAGTTAACTAGAACGTTAGAAATAATATTCCTGAAATGCATCGTACCTTTTCGTTAGATAATGCAATTTTTAAAAATTTTGTTCATTAAGAAACACCACAGAAACTGTCGTATATTTTCTAAGAAAACAAGAGGTTGCGCGTTGTCTTTAAGCATAGGTTTCTTTGGCATGTGTGTAACCCCAAAACAATCAATAGCACACAAAATTTGAAAAAATCAAATTTTTTCTGTGGTTTCTTTTTTGGCGATTTTGGCTATATATGCAAAAATAGAGTACAAAAAATTTGCTTGATTATTTAGTTTACAATTTGGATAAAAATCCTCTCTGTGGCAACATTGTTCGTTCGTTTTTCTATGCTGCGCTGCATGGCGGATCAAAACTAGGTGGCGTCGGTAAGCATCTGATTGCTAGTTTTTTCATAAGATTTGACGTAACATTCTCTAGTGTAGTACGATTTTGACATTACACCAGAGAATTACAAAAACAAAACACATGGAACGTTTGTATGTATGTCTAGCCGCGGCCACCTTGTATTGTTCCGATTTTAATGTGCAAGCGCATACGTGATGAAAAATTGTGTGAATTTTTAATTATCTAAAACTTTATTTTCTGAAATTGTTCCAACCAAATGTGCGAACAAATAGATTTCCTTATGCCTCATTTCGACCAAGAGTCGGATGTGTTATTTGTTGAGACTCAAGAGGAAATATTAGTTGATTATTCTCCGAATAAAGAAGTGGAAGCTTTACGCGAAATTATTTGCGGTAGGATGCAATTTGGCGAACGAGTTTTACAAAGAGTTTTGGGTAAGTAATTTGTGTAATTTTTCGTGTTACCTCGGTATCAATAATCCGAAGGCACTTCCATGGTATTGATATGCAGAACAGAGTTTGGTATTTGTTTCATTCTGTGAAGAGATATTTTCAATCAAAATTGCAAATTTTCATGTGGTTGTTGTAATCACATTAGGCAAAAAAGTGTTCTGCGTAGAAATACTGGGCATGGCGTCGTTTGATACCTATACCGACATTCTTTGGACGTATTTTAGCAGTTTTACAATTGCTTGGGCAATATAGAAAGTTTTTAATGAAACGATTTTTGTTTAATTTTCAGATTGTGGCTTAGATGCTGAAATCATGTGTCTTCTAAACGATGCTGTCTTGGCAGACATTTTCCAGAGATTGGGCTAAGAATAAAATTCAGGGAGCGGCTTTGACACTGGCGCCTTATATTTTTGTTATGCGAGAGCGCGTACAGCGAGTGCCACTCAAAGTGTCCATATTTGTATAAAAAAACAATCCTTAATTGGAAATGTCATAAATAAATAAAATTAATTTAAAAAACCAAAAACGAGGTTTTTTATTTTTAGCATGTTAATTCAACAATAAAAACCATGTTAAAATAACATGATAAACCGTGTTAATTTAACAATAAAACCCTGTTAAGCTAACATGAGAGATCGTGTTAATTTATCAATAAAACCCTGTTAAGCTAACATGAGAGATCGTGTTAGTTTAACATGACATATCGTGTTATTTCAACATAGTATAGTGTTAGTTTAACATGTCAGATCGTGTTAGGGTAACATGAAATAGTGTTAATTTAACGAGACAAATAATGTTGATTCAAACGTTTGTGATCATGCTAAATTCACACTGTTCCTTAATGTTGATCTGACATGTACGAACAGTGAAAAAGTAGATTCATGTTAAAACAACCTGAGCGATGGTGTTTAAAAATAATAACCTGAAAAAGTGTTAAAAATTGTTGATTCAACATGAACATCTTTCTGCGTGTATGAAAATTGTCCTGTACTATAGCACTCATCAACAGTTTTCATTTGATATCCATATTGTATAAACACATTCTATCGGTACCCGGGTCCACGTTTCATGCTATATCTCGACACCCTAGCCTCCCAGTTGTATGAAAATTGTCCTGTACTATAGCACTCATCAACAGTTTTCATTTGATATCCATATTGTATAAACACATTCTAGGGGTACCCGGGTACACGTTTTGGGCTATATCTCGAGACCCTAACCTCCCAGTTGTATGAAAATTATCCTGTACTATAGCACTCATCAACAGCTTTTATTTGATATCCATATTGTATAAACACATTCTAGGGGTACCCGGATCCACGTTTTGGCCTATATCTCGAGACCCTTTGCACCCAGGGGTATGAAAATTATTCTGTACTATAGCACTCATCAACAGCTTTCATTTGATATCCATATTGTATAAATACATTCTAGGGGTACCCGGGTCCACGTTTTGATCTCAAGACCCAGAAAAATTTTATATAACTACTAGCAGACCCGGCAGACGTTCTTCCGCCCTAAATTTGGCCTATCTGCATATATTTCAATAAGCTTTTTCCGTCTAACTCTGCCCTACCCCTCTACACTTTCTCCTAATCGTTTTATCCACTCCTCCCTCTGTCTTTTTCGCTTCATCACCATCTTCGTCTCATTCTATCTCTTTCTCAGTCTCCTTCTCTCTTTTCTCTTCTCTCAAGTTTTTCACCTTTTTCTTCATCTCTTATTGCCAGTCCCAGAGGGAGGTATGTATTTTGTTACAGTCCCATTCCGAGTCTCAGCCCCAATCCCACTCCGAGTCTCAGTCTAAGTCCCAGTCCTAGTCCTAACCCCAGTCCCAGTCCGTCTATGGCATACTTCCCGGAAAAAGCATCGTAAATACTAATGTAGGCAAATTTATATACGAAATATCAGGCAAATCGAATAGGACGTATGTAAATAGGTATGTGGGTATTATTAATTCTTGTCTTTATTTCGGCTTCGCATGCCTATTTATCAGTTTTGCCAGGTTGGTGCGACTAAATCGAATATCACAATGAACTTTAGAGCTCTCAGCAACAGCTGTCGTTTGATATCCATAATACACGCACATTCTAGGGGTATCCGGGTCCATGTTTTGGCCTATATCTCAAGACCGTAGTCACCCAGCGGTGTAAACTTACTCTGTACTAAATAATACATCGACAGCTTCAATTTGATACCTAAATGTAAAAACACATTCTAGGTGTATCCGGGTCCACGATTTGGGCTATATCTCGAGACCCTAGCCTCCCAGTGGTATAAAAATTATCCTGTACTATAGCACTCATCAACAGCTTTCATTTGATATCCATATTGTATAAACACATTGTAGGGGTACCCGGGTCCACGTTTTGGGCTATATCTCAAGACCCTAACCACCCAGGGGTATGAAAATTATGCTGTACTATAGCACTGATGACCAGCTTTCATTTGATATCCATATTGTATAAACACATTCTAGGGGTACCCGGGCCCACGTTTTGATATCAAGACCCTAGACACGTAGCGAAAAAAAAGGTAGGCGTTGGCCGATTCTCAGACCTACCCAATATGCTCACAAAATTTCATGTGAATCGGTTCAGCCGTTTCGGAGGATTTCAGCCTCTAAAACCGTGACAGAAGAATTTTATATATTAGACTAGCAGACCCGGCAGACGTTGTTCTGCCTTAATTTGGCCTATCTGCATACATTTTAATAAGCTTTTTCCGTATTACTTTGCCCTACCCCTCTACACTTTTTCCTAATCTTTTTATTCACCCTTCCCTCCGTATTTTTCGTTTCATCTCCATCTTCGTCTCATTCTACCTCTTTCTCAGTCTCCTTCTCTCTTTTCTCTTCTCTCATGTTTTTCTCCTTCTTCTTCATCTCTTATTGCCAGTCCCAGAGGGTGGTATGTATTTTGTTCCAGTACCACTTCGAGTCTCAGTCTCAGTCCCAGTCCTAGTCCTAATCCCAGTCCCAGTCCGTCTCTGTTATACTTCCCGGAAAAAAGCATCGTAAATACTAATATAGGCAAATTTATATACGAAATTTCAGGCAAATCGAATAGGACGTATGTAAATAGGTATGTGGGTATTATTAATTCTTGTATTTATTTCGGCTTCACATGGAAATTTATCAGTTTTGCCAGGTTGATGCGACTAAATCGAATATCACAATGAATTTTAGAGCTCACAGCAACAGCTTCCATTTGATATCCATAATACACACACATTCTAGGGGTATCCGAATCCATGTTTTGGCCTATATCTCGAGACCCTAGTCACCCAGCGGTGTAAAACTTACGTACTAAAGCACACATCAACAGCTTCAATTTGATACCCATAATATAAAAACACATTCTAAGTGTATCCGGGACCATGCTTTGGCCTTTATCTCGAGATCGTAGTCACCCAGTGGTGTAAAACTTACTCGTACTAAAGCATACATCAACAGCTTCAATTTGATCACGTTTTGGCCTAAATCTCGAGACCGTAGTCACCCAGCGGCATAAAACTTACTCTGTACTAAAGCAAACATCAAAAGCTTCAATTTGGTACACATAATGTAAAAACACATCCTGATCCACGTTTTGGCCTATATCTCGAGACCCTATTCACCAATATGAAAACTACCCTATACTAAAGCACTCATCAACAGCCTCAATTTGATACCCACAGTGTAAAAACATTGTCTAGGCGTTCACGGGCCCACGTTTGGCCTATATCTCCAGACCCTAGTCACCCAGGGGTATGAAAATTATCCTCTACTAAATCACTCATCAACAGCTTTGTTATTTTTGTTATCCATATTGTATAAACACATTCTAGGGGTACCCGCGTCCACGTTTTGGGCTATATCTTGAGACCCTAGCCTCCCAGTTGTATGAAAATTACCCTGTCCTATAGCATTCATCAACGGCTTCCATTTGACATCCATATTGTAAAAACACATTCTACGGGTATCTGGGTCCACGTTTTGGCCTATATAGCGAAACCCTAGTCACCCAGGGGTATGAAAATTATCCTGTACTATAGCATTCATCAACAGCTTTCATTTGATATCCATATTGTATAAACACATTCTAGGGGTACCCGGGTCCACGTTTTTATCTCAAGACCCAAGACACTTAGCGAAAAAAAAGGTAGACGTTGGCCGATTCTCAGACCTACCTAATATGCTCACAAAATTTCATGAGAATTGGTTCAGCCGTTTCGGAGGAGTTCAGCCTCTAAAACCGTGACAGAAGAATTTTATATATTAGATTTTGAATTTTTTCTAAAAAAAAAAATCATAACTCGAGAATGGCTAAACCGATTTGGGATTTCAAAATCAACTAACCATCATCTCTCCTTCCTGTATCTTTCCAAAAAATTTCATGGCAATCTTTCTATCCGTTCTCGAGTTATGGAGTGACAATCAAAATGTACACTTCTTTTTTTATATATATAGATGGTCGCAGAAATAAAAGTCGTACTGGCTAAAGTCTCGATTGTACACGGAACATGTTATAGCAGTTCTGGTTGTTGTTGTAGAGAGTGCTATTCTTATTCAAAGTCGTTTGCCGAATAGAGATCCGTTGAATTCGGGAACCAACGGCTTAAGTATGCTAGAACGACGCTCTCTCTCTCTTGGACGATAACCACGTGTGAACCTCTCGGTCATACCTGCTACTACTTTAATATATCTTATCCGTATTTGCCGACTGTTTTGCTGTAATATGACTGTAATAACTCACCTGTTATTTATGCTATGCCAAATAAACGTACAATGTGTTATGATTTATAATCTGTATTAAACGCGTTTCAATTCACAGGTATATTCATGTCCTATGCACACAACCGCACTCGTCAACTTTTGTATATCCACTAGCTATCTCTACTCTCGTTCATACATCATCTATCGCTCACCAACACCGACATATGTACATATAGGTCTCTACAGGTCTCTACAATGACTTTTCACACTTAACAGCAGTTGTCTGCAATGTTGATACTTGAATTCAGACTACCCCAGCTCAATGCATTATGCTCTTGCCATCAATGTATATTTAAATTTGCATGCGATATTTCCAGCAAGTGAATAAAGAATTTTATTATTTCAAGTTAGGTTAGGTTGAACTAGCCGCTCCATGAGGACTTCACATAGACTGAATGAGTCCGTCGTGTTACCAGAAGTTAGTTTTAACGACCAAACTGAAAAGCCATATCAAAAACCAGGTTCTATGTTATAAAATAACTCCGTCCTCTTGGCAAATACTAGAAGCTTCCTAGGACTTAAGCCGTTTGCTGCTTCTAGATCTGACAGCTATATCACTCCTAATAGCTGAAGTCTCAGCCTGGCAAGCGCAGGGCACGAGCACAGAACGTGCTCGATCGTTTCCTCCTCCAACCCGCTATTCCTACATCTGCTATCACTGACCAAGCCTAATTTAAAGGCATGTGACGCCAGAAGGCAGTGTCCAGTGAGAATATCCGTCATGAGTATACAGTACTCTCTTTTTAATGATAGAATCAACTTTGTACTCTAAGGTTTATGACCTACACATAATCCTCGATACTTTACAGCTCCGCGCTTGAACTCACGCCTTTCCCGCTTGGTCGACCATGTGCACTTCTCTCCTTCGCTTAATTTCGCCCAGTCTAATTGGGACGTCTACGGAGCAAGCTTCAAGGGAATTGCCCTTTTTAGCTAGTTCATCCGCTTTTTCATTCCCATCTATTTGAAAGAGGTTCTCAGCACCAAAGCAACAGTTTTTTTTTGATAAATGAAAAAAAAAAACTTACAAGAACACTCTTTTTGTGTAACCTATTCGTGTCTTACATTATTCGCGATATACCTCCAAGCGATTTAGATATCGGGATGTTGCTTTTACGTAGACCCTTTTATATGAACGAAAATTGGCAAAGCTAGCGTGCCGTTTAGCGTTGTGTGATTACTTGATCTCCATTTATATTGACATATTAAGAATTTATTGAAAGATCCATAATAAATATTCTCCTAGGACTCATAAAATATGTAAAAACAATAAAAGCTTTGAGGCTACTATGATACACACAAAAGCATTAAAAACCCATCAACCAAAAATCAATCTTAAACCATTTCCGTTCCACATAAACATGATAAAGCACCAGTAAAAACATAAACAATATAAATTTATTACTTTAACGTTTGCGGCACAATAATTCATTTGCGAATTATGACTTACAAATAAAATCACAAACATACTCATATTCGATAAATACTCGAACACAAATCAACTTAACGAAAGGTCAACAGGCAAACTGAAATTTCTCATTTGAGCCAATGCTACTGCTTGCGTACGAGTATAAGTTTTGTAGACAGTCAACCAGATTCATTGCAGCCAACAAACATTTATAATACTCATACTCGTACTCATGTACATATGTACAGCTGTCCATTTGTATACAACATTTAATCCCTTTATGAACTTATCGACATGGCAAATGATTAATGTCAACAAATTTAGCATCGTTAGTCGAAACCAAAGCTGTGGTAGCAGCATAAGAAGGGCCATCGAAGCTATTGAAGTAGAATAAAAAAAAAAAAAAAAATCGGGGAAAAAAAGTTTCACAAAGCAGCGTAAAAAGAACAGAAGTTGAAACAGTAACACCAGAGGCACTCATGGAATACATACTCGTACATATACTAGGGATACCAATTTTTCGATATTTGCGTTCGGGATTTCGTATGGGAATCCGGATGTTCCACAAGACAATTGAATATATTCAAGAAATAATTAATTGAGGAAGTTAAGAAACTGGGTTTTTTTTTTACTTTTAATAATAAGTGAGGATTCGGGCGCAAAAGTGATACATCTCACCTTGTAAAAGGAAACACTTACCTTGAAGTGTAAAAGGACACAATAGAAATAGAAGTCCCTCTTTCACCCCCATCGGGTTAGGGTGCTCAAAAAAATACCCGCGGCAGGGGGTTTCTAGCGCATTCCTTTCAAGGGTCTGCCAGCGCAATTTATAGCTTCTCCAACCCAATTGCCAACCTCACTTACCCGTGGTGAATCCTGTTTCTTTAGCAGCCGAGGCTCTGGCGACTTCAAGTTCCTCATGGATCTAGGGGATGGGAAGACGGGATGGCCTAGAAGGTTCCATGTGGTTATACTAAATCGTCCCCGAGATAATCGGGCTAGTACTCTAATGGTTTTCATATCGTAATACAGTCAAATAAAATTTTAGTGAAAACACAATTTTTAACTTTTTTTTGGGTATCCTTACTTAATTAAAAATAAAATAGATATATGTAAGGCGCGATAATCTCCGAAGAGATTTGAGGCCGATCTCCACTTTTCTTCTAATTTGCGTCTTGGAATTTGCGGAACCTATTTGTTTTATGGCGATTCCGAACAGCATCTGCAAGGCAGATATGTTTTCACTGAGAGCGTTTCATGGCATAAATATGCTTGGAGTGCTTGCCGAGTGGCGACCTCGTCACGAGAAACACTCTCTTCTAATTGAAAAACCTTGTGTCTAAAATTGTGATGTTGCTTTGCGGTAGGCTTGTTGAGCAGAAAGAGCTGGTTCGTAGAAAAAAATATAGCGCAGAAATTTTACAGCAACGATGCTCCAACAAATCAGGGTAAATAGATTTACCTTTGGCTATCAGCACTTTATTTTAAACATATCTGGCTAGCCTGGGAACCGTTTAGACGAACATGAAATAACCCCAGCCGTATAATCAAACCCAACAGACATTGTTCCGACTCTCTCTATCTATCCATCTGCGTATCCTCTGTCCAACAAACTTCCTGTCTTATTTACTTCACCTCTGCATTTTCTAGTTTAACCATAATCGGCTTATTCACTTTCTCTTGACTTTCAATTCTTCGGTAAATTTTCCCGCTGTTCCTCTTACTCTTATCTAAGTCTATTACTCTTAATCCTACTCCTGTTCTTAATCTTCCTTCAACCTCTTTTTCTACTTTTTGTCAAACCATTACCTTTATTCTTACTTTTACTCTCACTCCCCATCTTTCTCTTGTTCCCTTTTTCCGACTTCCCTCAAACTTCCTCTTTTTTTTCTTCCCATTTACTCTGTTTTCTTTTCTCTTTTATTTCACGCCCCCGTTTCCCATGTGGAGATATATCGAGTTTAGCCTTTTTCCGCAGAGTACAGTAGGAAGGTAGTAAAAAATTAGCAAAGAAATACAAAAAATGTTCCCTCCCTACTACTTTAAAATTCATTACCGCATTATAAGAGCCATCAAATTTTTGTTCTTGCACTACTGACTTCACCTGTCTATTTATAAATAAAATATTTAAGAAAAATTGTTAGGAGGAGTTCTTATTAAAGCACCTAATCCAAATCAACAGTTCTTAAAATTTCTGTCTGTACTCGCATCACAAATAAGTACAACTTTCAATGTTGCATCAGCCGAGGTCTAACTAACAGTTTAGGATATATTTTAAACCACTCGGCCCCCAATGAGACCCAATATATGGACCCTTTGGTATATGATTGAACAATATACTACCAAATTAAAGCAGCTTATGAGAGCGGTACCAAAAATGTTATTTTAGATCATCCCGACTCCAAGATAAAAGCCAAAATGTTGATCAGGGGTATTATCTTCTATTATATAAAACAAAGTAGATGAATGTGTTGCTAAACGCAAATCTTGAAAACGGTTGGACCGATTTCGCCAATTCTTTTTTTAGAATATTAGTTAGTCCGAGGATTGTTCTGACTTTAAACAATTGCCCGAAAAAGTCTAAAAACAGCTTTTTTGTGGTCAAAATCGTAAAATTTTTTTTTACACAGCTTTAAATTCAAAACGGATTGGAATATTTCTTCTTTGCAGTAAGACATTTAAATATTTAACTTCATTCTGCATTAAAGCGAAAACTTGATTCCTTTCTTATATGATCAAAATTATATAAACAAAAGCAATATTTTTACCAAGCAGTGCGTGTGTTTGTACGCTGTGAACTCTGCGAGCAAACTTGCTTTGACTGGTACATTATACATTAGATAGTATGTACCTACATGAATACCATTCGCTAGCATTATCTAACTTTGGAAGGGAAGAGAAAGGAAAGGAAAGAAATTGAGAAAGATATTGAATTAAATGGAGATTGAGAGATAGGGTTAAATGGAGCGGCGGGGGAGAAGTAGAGGGAGGCAGAGAGAAAAGGTGGGGGAAAAGACGGAGAGGGAGAAAGACACGCGGAAAGAGGAGAAACCAGAAAGAGGAGAGAATAAAAGGGTATAGAAAACTGGGAGAGGGAAAGTAAGAGGTTAAAACTTCCTAAAAGTTATGCAGATAGACCAAAGTTAGAGCAGAACAAAGTCGGCCGGGTCGGCTTATATTTATAAAAAACATTCCGTATTCATAAGGCTTCATGCAAGTTGCTTGCAGCAAGTCAATTTTTTAAAGTTCTGTAACTTATTAGGATTTCTGTCGTTTCAGTCCCTTCTACAGGTTTAAATATCCTGTAGTTCACATTGTACATTGTGTACATTGCTGCCACTAGGCATGAAATTTGTCATACCCGTAGTAGCAGGGCATCTCCCTTCTGTACACATTTTATGCCCTTTTAACATGGCATGTAATTTGAGGTGGCGTCCTGTCACACAGCAAACTAAGGGCGTGGAGAAATATCACACTCCTGCCTTTAGAGTAAGGGCGTCCTGCAACGCGTTGCAGAATTTAGGGTAAATTTTTTCTCACCATGCCACACACAGCAGAATTTGGGGTATACTTTCTCTTAATATCCACTACATTGAGAACATCATGCCCTGAGAAATATCCACCGAAGAGACTTGGTCATGGGCATGATAATAGGGCAATGAGAAAGGGCTTGATGAGTTGGGTATCTTGACACTGCTAGAATAGCAGGGCAATTTTAAAACATCTTTTACTATGCCTACATTGCAAACTTTCTCAAAAGTCAAACAAATCTAATTTTAAATTAATTTAATTTATTTATTTCTTTAGTTTATTTTATTTTATGAGAAACCATTTTTCTCAGCTGAGTTCATAACAGCAGCTTGGTAAAGCGGCAAACAGACAATGTCATCTTTTATCTGAAGATTAATGTCTGTCCTCATTTCCTATTGTCTTTGTTGGTTATTTATTATGATGGTCACGTTAAGCATAAGTTATGAGTTATGCCATCACATATAGACGAAGACAAACAACTTTGGCCTTTGGTTGTCAACTCTAATGGCTACCATTGCCATCACCTACCGAATTGTACACATATACATATCTACATATGTATGTACATATTCATCTATATACGGACTATATAAAAAATTTATTTAAGAATCAAAAGCGTATAACCTCTTGATTGTAATTGTACTTCTGTTCAATTCTCAAAAGGCAGGAAGAAATGGGAACAAAACGATTAAATAACAAATAAAAAATAAAAAACAATATTTTACGTACTTGTATTACTGGCAAATTTTAAACATAAAATTCAGTCCCAAGCCATAAGTCAGTTTGTGATTTATTTATACCATCAAATTGAAAAATATTGTCCTGTCTAAACTTGGTCTATTGTTCTTTAAGTACGGCTTTCCACTATCTGTTGGCCAATTCGTTCTAGCTAACTTCAACAACCCTACTACTACATATAATAAAACAAATTAATTCTTTAACGGAAATTATGGGATCCTGGATGAATTGGTTTGACTTAATATTAATTTATTATACGATATTAGGCTGGTACAGGTCCATATACCATAATTTTGTTTTTAGAAATTTACGATGCAGGACAAATTAGGTTTTAAAATTTATATATCTTCACTATCTTAAGTAAGTTATGTTGGCTCACAATTCTGCATGGTATTTTTTTTTTTTACTTAAGAGTTAATTTTTAAGATTGTTTTTCTTTATCCAGTAGGAGCAACTAATCACGAATTGTCATAAAAGTACTTTAACGGGAGCCCTTTACAATATCCAGATCGAAGTTTAGCCAATGTGACACGTGTCTGCCTGGAAAGTCTGCTTTTCTCTTTTGTAAGAGTTGTACAAGGTGGTAATTCAAAGTGACGGGTGGGTAATTTTGACTGGAATTTGATTTAATTATTATTGTTAGGCCAGGCAGGGCCGCAAAGAGGCGAGCCGGGACCCTGGGACAGTTTGCGTTTACGGCGCATCCCAAGGCCGTAGTCCCGCTTCCCAAGGCCGTCGGTTCTATGTACCGGAGCGACTCGGGATTTTTCCCGGCCAATGACTGCCGTTTCAGTGTAACCCCATTTAATTTGTTGCCACCCTCCCACAAATTGTCATCCTCCCAGCAGCTCCTTGCAGCGGGACTGCTCCATATACTCTTGCTCCGGGAAGGTATCGAACCCCATCCGGGTGCGTCTCCTGACCCCGGTCCTGAGAAATGGTTTTGCTGCATCTGACGGAAAATTATCTTTTTAGGACGGTCATACTCTTGTCAGTGTGTCTCGTATAAGGGATGGTTGCATCAGAGAGGTTGTTCTGGGCTAGATCCCAAAACCAGACGTCCACGTAACTTAACTTCTATAAATCTTTTGTGGCTCCTTGCTGTTCACGCCTTAAGACGTCCCGTTAGTCAGGGCCACAACAGCAGTCGCGTCCTGGCCTTCCACAACCCAGGCGTAGCCACCCGTCACTTATTCCCAGAGTGACGATGTCTCCCCCTATGCACTTCAGAATTCTGCAGTTAAACTGTAATGAATTAACTGGGAAGATCACGGAGATAGTCGATTTCAAGAAGAGGCACAACATCCGCATTGCTGCGATTCAAGAGACTAAACTCACAGCAAGATCTGCATTGCAGACCTGTTCTGGGTATAATGTCCACAGAAAAGATCGCGAGAGTGGACATGGAGGCGGCCTCGCGTTAATCATACACCACTCTGTGCAATATCATATATTTGATCCCGACATCGACCGCAGGGACAGTGTCTTAGAACGTCAAGGGCTATCTGTCCGGTCAGGCGATGCAAACCTAGAAAGCATCAACATCTCCATCCCTCCTGCCACCTGTTGCCCCAGTGGATACCGCCCTAATATCAGCGCCGTACTCACTGGCAACAATCGCATTATCTTAGGCGATTTCAATGCCCATCACGATCTATGGCATTCAAACTTGCGGATGGACAGTAGGGGTGAGATGTTGGCGGATCAAATAGAAGAAACGACGTTCTGCACAATAAACGGAGACACCCCACACGTATGGTAGGAAGCTGTCACAGTTCGCCGGATATCTCAATCGTGAGCGCAGAACTCGTAAACTGCGTCGACTGGCAGCCGATGGTAACATTGGCATCCGACCACCTGCCTATACTTATTTCGCTCGAGCTTTACGTCGACTTCATCGTCGCAGAAAAACGCACTTTCATTAACTTTAAAACAGGAAAGTGGGACGAATACAAATCCTTTACAGACGACCGCTTTGCTGCGCTCCTTATGCCAACTGATGCCCGCCAAGGGGAGCGTTCTTTCCACAAGGTCATTAAATCCGCTTCGGCTTGCTTCATTCCCGCCGGTAGAATTGCCGAAATTCGACCCACTTCCCGGCGGAGGCCGCAAGTTTAGCGAGAGAACGTGACCTTGTAAGACAGCTCAATCCCGGCGACCCCAAATAAGGGATATAAACTAACGCATCAGATTGCTTGTGGACGAACACTAGCGTGCGAAATGGGAGGAGCACCTAAGCGGTTGTAACCTCTCTGCCGGTGTAGGTTAACTTTGGTCCACCGTAAAATCCCTATCGAGTCTGTCTAGGCACAATGACAAAGTTTCCACCGCCTTTGGCGATAAAGTGCTGTCGGATGCGAAAAAATGCGCGAGCGCTTTTTGCCGACAATATATAATGCATTCTACGGTCGACAAGATAGACGGAGGGCCAACAGACACACACATAAACATAAATTCAGCGCGTCACCAATTACCATCACCGCCAAAGAGGCTGAGGAT
Source organism: Eurosta solidaginis (assembly GCF_040869045.1). Classification (NCBI taxonomy): domain Eukaryota; kingdom Metazoa; phylum Arthropoda; class Insecta; order Diptera; family Tephritidae; genus Eurosta; species Eurosta solidaginis. Next base: position 65,199,968 of record NC_090320.1, on the reverse strand, counting down.
GCCATCGGTCATGCTAAACCATCCAAAGCGGTGGACCCAGACGGCATAGCCATGCCGATGCTTAAAAGCCTAGGGAAAGAGGGTTTCAAATATTTAGCACATGTCATCAACCTGTCTCTTTCCACCTTTGTCATACCCGAAAAATGGAAAATGGCCAAGGTGGTTCCGCTACTAAAGCCTGGGAAATCAGCTAACTTAGGAGAGTCATATCGGCCGTTATCTCTCCTATCGCCAGTAGCCAAGACGCTTGAAGCCATTATGCTCCCCTACTTCAAAGCAAATTTGCAGCTAGCCATCAGCATGGTTTCAGAAAACTCCATAGCACCACCACCGCGCTAAATGCCATCAGCACCCAGATAAATTGCGGTTTAAATCAAAATCCCCACCATAGAACAGCACTCGTAGCGCTAGACCTATAAAAAGCTTTTGATACGGTCAACCATGGCACGTTTCTGCAAGACCTGGAAGGGTCTACCCTTCCCCCATGTCTTAAAAGGTGGACTGCAAATTATCTGGGTGGTCGGCAGGGATCGGTGCAATTTAGAAACGAAACATCAAAACCAAGAAGAAGTAAACAAGGGGTGCCACAGGGTGGTGTGCTATCCCCACTTTTGTTCAATTTCTACATATCTAAGCTACCTTCGCTACCAGAAGGAGTCACAATCGTTTCCTACGCCGATGACTGCACAATAATGGCCACAGGCCCAGGCCCAAAGATCGATGAGCTTTGGAACAGAATAAACGGCTACCTCCCTGATATTCCGGTTTTTTCGCCTCGCGAAACCTGGCATTATCACCTAGTAAATTCTCCGCGACTTTATTTACAACATGGACGTCCCAAATGTCGACCATTTTGAACATCCACGTCGATGGCACTACGCTACCGACTGTCCTACACCACAAAATCTTGGGTTTGACGTTTGATCAGTATCTACATTTTGGTGAGCACGCAGCCGCAATTGTACCGAAAATCCAGAGCCGTAATAAAATCCCCAAATCCCTTGCTGGCAGTACTTGGGGAAAGACAAAGAAACGCTCATTACCACTTACAAAGCAATTGGCCAGCCGATTGCATGCTACGCGTCCTCTATATGGTCTCCAAGCCTAAAAACTACCTATTGGAATAATCTACAGGCATGCCAAAATACTGCGCTCAGAACCGCCACGGGCTGTCTTCTTATGTCCCCAGAACATCATCTACATAATAAGGTGAGAACACTCCCCATCAGGGAGATGCTACCCAAACAGTTCCTGTTGAATACCCAGAAACCTGGGCATCCCAACAGACATCTGACTGATGAGCCAACACCGCCTAGGGACTTAAGTAATCATATCCGTAAGCATTTTGAGGAAATACGGCACCTGAGAACTCAGCCGTATGAAGCAAAAAAACACAAGCAGGTCCTTGGTGAACTCCACAAACAGGCGTCGGACCTTTATGCTAGGAATTGCCCGGTGAATCCAGTACTCAAAAAACAGTACCCAAAACTTGCGGAAGAGGAATGCATACTCCCCAGGGAAACGCGTGTCACTCTGGCTCAACTTCGTTCTGGCTACTGTAACAGGTTAAACTCTTACATATCCAGAATCAGCCCCGACATACAAAATTTATGCCCCGCATGCAATGTGTCCCCACATGACACCATCCATCTCTTTAATTGTAATGTGGAACCAACCCCTCTAACACCCCTTTCATTATGGTCCACCCCTGTTGAAACAGCAAGTATCCTTGGACTCCCGTTAGAGGATATTGATGACAATGATCGGTCGCAGCTATTAGGTGGGGCGAAGCATTGCTACAAAAACAACAACAACAACAACGGGCACCCCTAAAAAGATAAGCTCAATCCAGTAAAAAAATAACATTCCAGATCACATTGTCAGTTTTATTTCATATAAAATAAGATTTACTGGAGCACTTACAAAAATTAAGTGTTAGATTTCATTGTTTGATTTGCTTACATTAACTTTTTCTACATATGTACATTTTAAGAGCTTAAATCAGCTAAGGAAAACCCTACGTGCTTTTCGGTTTGCGAATATGGAAATTACCAATTCAAAACTAATGCTGCGAGCGAGGCTGGACTCCAACGCCAATCTTCCAAGGCTTGTCAAGAGATTTTGGTTCATAGTAGAAGGTAAACAATTTTTCAGCGGACAATAGACTAAAAGAACGCTCCCCTTCATCCACACTGACTGGAAGTGTGCAAAACATTATTTATGCTATGCAGATGTTCGGAAATAATACTTCCATCTTCAAGTCATGAAATTTGTTCAGAAGTTGAAATGGTGGCAGCGAATCACATCCCAAATTTGCAAGTGGATGGCTTTGATATGAATGATTTCATCTATTAGATCCGTAGAAATATCGATACCATAAATCGTGCTGAATGCCGCTGCCTTTTCTCTGAGCTCTTCTTCCGTCAAATCCTGATACTTCCACAAAAAACTAAATTTAGTCGCAATGTCAATTACGGCTTCGAAACGTCTTGTCATGTTACCAATCAAGCAGTTCAAAAGAACGTAAAAAACTTGCTGTTTGAATTGAGTTTCGGAATCAGACTCAGGTAATTCGCCAGGTAATTCATCGAACTGGCGCTTTTTTATCTTGCTTCTTTTCTCTGCGAAGGTATTCACAACTCCTATACTCCCTGCCAGAACTTTACATCCTTGAAGTATGATCGACCATTGATCCCTGAACTTCTTCAACTCATCAATCAGTCTACGTGTATTTTCTGTGTCCACGTCCAGTGTGGCATTTCTAGATTGCAGTACCAGATTTCGATGGTTGATTGCCGTCAACACTTTGAGCCAAATGGAGGCTAAGAGCATACACTCAAATTTCCCATATATGCTTCAATACCTTTCAAGTCCGTTACTGTTTCTGAACGCAGATTCAGAAGCTTGATTTCATCAATAGCCTTCAATATTTGGGGAATGTGAGTTGCGAAAGGTTTCACAGTATCCACACGAGCAGACCATCATGCTTGTGACATGTTGTGCAAGGAGCAATTAGTTTTTTCCTTGAGAACTTCCCATCTCTGAGGGCTTGCGGTAAATATATTATACAATTTCTGCATAATACCGAAAAATATGATAGCTTCTGCACAACATTCAGCAGCTTGCACTCCACATAAATTTAAGCTATGACAAGCACAAGGTGCAAATATTTCCAGGGAGTTATCTCTTAGGATACGACTCTGCGCTCCTTTGTAATGACCGCTCATATTACTGCCATTATCACACGCCTGCCCACAACACTCATCCAGTGGAATACTGTGCTTTTTCAAAGTGCTGCGAATCAGCTCAGCGATAGATTTTCTTGTTTTTGCGTTACAATCGACAAACTCTAAGAAGCGTACTTGGATTTTCCATTTTCCGGAGTCCCTGTCTAATAAAACATAACGCAATAAAGAAACAGTCTGCTCAATATGCGCCGAATCAGGGGTTGCATCCACTATTACTGTGTAATACTTGACGGACTTTCTCTCGCTTTATCTATCTTTCTAATTACTTGACTTGCACAGATTTCTATGAACTCATTTTGTATTCCATCAGACAAATAATGTGCCTGGAGACGATTCTTTTTCGTTTGAGATTCCCCCACCTTCTCCAAATGTTCATGCAATAGGTGTCGTAATTCCTGATCAGTTCCAAAATACCAAGAAAATTTCCATTTTTTGGATTTCCGATCAATGAATTATCCCCTCTAAATGCCATTCCTCTTTCTCCAAGAAATAAAGCAACATCAAGAATTCTGCGAAGTATCTCTCTCCAGCGAGCTGCTTCATTTTAAACGGTTTCCGCTAAGAGAAAATCCACTGAACTTGCATTTTGAATTCTCATTTCATATTGGCACCACTCTATATAGCATGTTTTATGATTTTGACTACTTGCATGTTCAGGAATTTTGTCGTGTAACCTCTTCCAACCTTTTTCTTTAGAAATCTATGAAATCCTATTTAGAGTACTGTTAATACTGCTTTGCCTTGCCGGGCCCCCAAAAACCTTCCGGGCCCCAGGGCAATTGTCCTGGCTGACCCCCTCTCCGCGGCCGGCCCTGAGGCCAGGAAGCACAGTGACCTTTGTGTAAATCTATTGTGCATGTCCTTTCAGCCTAATTATGTATGTGGAGGCTTTTAATGTACTTCTTCAGGCTTTTTACTTAATATCACAAGGAGATTAAGATTCACATCACCTAGATGGGAGTGTCTCAGGCAAAGAAACCTCTTGTTGCTTTGTTTAGGTTAACTAGCATCCAAATGAACATTCCAAGTGAGGGTTCTATCCAGAATTTGTTTTAAACTTTAAGTAATTTGTCTTTAACTAGTAATATAAGAAAATTTTAGACTTTATCACTTGAAACTCTATGAGAGAATACAGTTTATGTAACTTGGCTATTCTGTCTATTGAAAATTCTATAGCCCAATCTTTAAAATTTGACGATGTTATAGACACTTTTGCGGAACAGAAATCTCTAAGAAAAAAGATTTTTTTTAAAAAATATTCTATCGAAATTGTTGTTTTTATTTTATTGTAAATGCATGCATGTTTCCTCATGATGTTGTTTCTTTACCGAAAATCTAGCGAATAGATGATTAATGCATTGAGATATTATGTTCTATGGATTAATGTGAAGTCTCCAATACGCATTGGGCTAGCATGGAGTATAGAGCATTCTCTCTTGCCTACGGTACTAGACTCACAGAGTGGCTCATATCTCTGAAAAGAGAAGACTTGAGGTTCAATATGGGTATGATAACTGAACACTGCCTTCTGGCATCACATGCGTATAAATTAGGCCTCGTCAGTAACATGAGATTTAAGAAGTACGAGCTGCAGGAGCTAAGTCCTAGAAAACGTCTCGTTATTGTATAACATAAGTCCTATCACCTGACTGGGGTTCTTACCTTTGCTCGTCAAACAAATTCTGGTAAAACTATAAACACATTCAGTCTATATGAGGTCTTTATTGATCGCCCTGTTCAACCTAACCTAACTTCTCGATCATCTTTTTTTTTATCCGTTCTTACAACTAGAATTTTGATTTTGGAATATGAAATGAAAATAAGAATCAGTGCAATTCAAGCGGCTGCAGTCCTGATTGATTTTTTATGATATTTGAGCAATACAATTTAATTAGCCTTTTAGTTTTCTAGCACATTTTTAAAACCAGTATGCTAAAATATGTGATTTTAATTCCATGCATACAGAGGTGTGATTGTACATGCTAATTTAATTGAGTGGGTTGAATACTAAATAAAAAAAAAACAAGAATAACAAGTAAGGAAGGTTAAGTTCGGGTGTAACCGAATATTACATACTCAGTTGAGAGCTATGGTGACAACATAAGGGAAAATAACCATGTAGGAAAATGAACCGAGGTAACCCTGGAATGTGTTTTTATGACATGTGTATCAAATGAAAGGTGTTAATGAGTATTTTAAAAGGGCGTGGGCCTTAGTTCTATAGGTGGATGCCGTTTCGAAATATCGCCATAAAGGTGGACCAGGGGTGACTCTAGAATGTGTTTGTACGATATGGGTATCAAATTAAAGGTATGAATGAGGGTTTTAAAAGGGAGTGGTGGTTGTTGTATAGCTGGTCGCCTTTTCGAGATATCGCCATAAAGGTGGACCAGGGGTGACCCTAGAATGTGTTTGTACGATATGGGTATCAAACTAAAGGTATGAATGAGGGTTTTAAAAGGGAGTGGTGGTTGTTGTATAGGTAGTCGCCTTTTCGAGATATCGCCATAAAGGTGGACCAGGGGTGACTCTAGAATGTGTTTGTACGATATGGGTATCAAATTAAAGGTATTAATGAGGGTTTTAAAAGGGAGTGGTGGTTGTTGTATAGGTGGTCGCCCTTTCGAGATATCACCATAAGGGTGGACCAGGGGTGACTCTAGAATGCGTTTGTACGATATGGGTATCAAATTAAAGGTATTAATGAGGGTTTTAAAAGGGAGCGGTGGTTGTTGTATAGGTGGTCTCATTTTCGAGATATCGCCATAAAGGTGGACCAGGGGTGACCCTAGAATTTGTTTGTACAATATGGGTATCAAAAGAAAGGTGTTAATGAGTATTTTAAAAGGGAGTAATCCTTAGATCCATAGGTGGACGCCGTTTCGAGATATCGCCATAAAGGTGGGCCAGGGGTGACTCTAGAATTTGTTTGTGCAATATGGGTATCAAACGAAAGGAGTTAATGAGTATTTTAAAAAGGAGTGGGCCTTAAATCAATAGGTGGACGCCTTTTCGAGGTATCGCAATAAAGGTGGACCAGGGGTGACTCTAGACTCTGTTTGTACGATATGGGTATCAAATGAAAGGTGTTAATGAGTATTTTTAAAAGAGAGTGGGCCTTCGTTCTATAGGTGTTCGCCTTTTCGAGATATCGCCATAAAGGTGGACCAGGGGTGACTTTAGAATATGTTTGTACGATATGGGTATCAAATGAAAGGTGTTAATGAGTATTTTAAAAGGGCGTTCTATAGGTGGACGCCTTTTCGTGATATCGCCATAAAGGTGGACCAGGGGTGACTCTAGAATGAGTTTGTACGATATGGGTATTAAATTAATGAGAGTTTTAAAAGGGAGTGGTGGTAGTTGTATATGAGAAGGCGTTTTCCAGATATCGACCAAAATGTGGACCAGGGTGACCCAGACATTATCTGTTGGATACTGCTAATTTATTTATATATGTGATACCACCCAAGATTTTAAGGGTTTTTTATTTCGCCCTGCAGAACTTTTTCATTTTCTTCTACTTAATATGGTAGGTGTCACAACCATTTTATAAAGTTTTTTCTAAAGTTATTTTTCGCGTCAATAAAACAATCCAAGTACCTTACCATGTTTCATCCCTTTTTTCGTATTTGGTATAGAATTATGGCGATTTTTTCATTTTTCGTAATTTTCGATATCGAAAAAGTGGGCGTGGTCATTGTCGGATTTCAATTTTTGCTCAAGTTATCGTGTTAACGGCCATGCGGAAGGACAGACGGACGAGTGTGTATAAAAACTGGGCATGGCATCAACCGATTTCGCCCATTTTCACAGAAAACAGTTAACGTCATAAAATCTATGCCCCTACCAAATTTCAAAAGGATTGGTTAATTTTTGTTCGACTTATGGCGTTAAAAGTATCCTAGACAAATTAAATGAAAAAGGGCGGAGCCACGCCCATTTTGAAATTTTCTTTTATTTTTGTATTTTGTTGCACCATATCATTACTGGAGTTGAATGTTGACATAATTTACTTATATACTGTAAAGATATTAAATTTTTTGTTAAAATTTCACTTTAAAAAAAATTTTTTTTAAAAGTGGGCGTGGTCCTTCTCCGATTTTGCTAATTTTTATTAAGCGTACATATAGTAATAGGAGTAACGTTCCTGCCAAATTTCATCATGATATCTTCAACGACTGCCAAATTACAGCTTGCAAAATTTTAAATTACCTTCTTTTAAAAGTGGGCGGTGCCACGCCCATTGTCCAAAATTTTACTAATTTTCTATTCTGCGTCATAAGCTCAACTCATCTACCAAGTTTCGTCACTTTATCTATCTTTTGTAATGAATTATCGGACTTTTTCGGTTTTTCGAAATTTTCGCTATCGAAAAAGTGGGCGTGGTTATAGTCCGATATCGTTCATTTTAACTAGCGATCTGAGATGAGTGCTCAGGAACCTACGTACCAAATTTCATCAAGATACCTCAAAATTTACTCAAGTTATCGTGTTAACGGCGGACGGACGGACGGACATGGCTCAATCAAATTTTTTTTCGATCCTGATTATTTTAATATATGGAAGTCTATATCTATATCGATTCCGTTATATATGTACAACCAACCGTTATCCAATCAAACTTAATATACTCTGTGAGCTCTGCTCAATACTTTTAACGTCATAAGTCGAACAAAAATTAACCAATCCTTTTCAAATTTGGTAGGGGAATAGATTTTATGACTTTAACTGTTTTCTGTGAAAATGGGCGAAATCGTTTGATGCCACGCCCAGTTTTTATACACACTTTAATGAACTTAGTTCACATGCTTACTTGAACTCACTTTATCTTGGTATGAAAAATGAACGAAATCCGACTATGACCACGCCCACTTTTTCGATATCGAAAATTACGAAAAATGAAAAAAATGCCATAATTCTATACCAAATACGAAAAAAGGGATGAAACATGGTAAGGTACTTGGATTGTTTTATTGGCGCGAAATATAACTTTAGAAAAAACTTTATAAAATGGTTGTGACACCTACCATATTAAGTAGAAGAAAATGAAAAAGTTCTGCAGGGCGAAATAAAAAACCCTTAAAATCTTGGCAGGTATCACATATATAAATAAATTAGCGGTATCCAACAGATAATGTCTGGGTCACCCTGGTCCACATTTTGGTCGATATCTGGAAAACGCCTTCACATATACAACTACCACCACTCCCTTTTAAAACTCTCATTAATACCTTTAATTTAATACCCATATCCTACAAACTCATTCTAGAGTCACCCCTGGTCCACCTTTATGGCGATATCTTGAAAAGGCGTCCACCTATAGAACTAAGCCCCCCCCGCCCTTTTAAAATACTCATTAACACCTTTCATTTGATACCCATATCGTACAAACATATTCTAAAGTTACCCCTGGTCCACCTTTATGGCGATATCTCGAAAAGGCGAACACCTATAGAACGAAGGCCCACTCCCTTTTAAAAATACTCATTAACACCTTTCATTTGATATCCATATCGTACAAACAAAGTCTAGAGTCACTCCTGGTCCACCTTTATTGCGATACCTCGAAAAGGCGTCCACCTATAGATTTAAGGCCCACTCCCTTTTAAAATACTCATTAATTCCTTTCGTTTGATACCCATATTGCACAAACAAATTCTAGAGTCACCCCTGGCCCACCTTTATGGCGATATCTCGAAACGGCGTCCACCTATGGATCTAAGGATTACTCCCTTTAAAAATACTCATTAACACCTTTCTTTTGATACTCATATTGTACAAACAAATTCTAGGGTCACCCCTGGTCCACCTTTATGGCGATATCTCGAAAATGAGACCACCTATACAACAACCACCACTCCCTTTTAAAACCCTCATTAATACCTTTAATTTGATACCCATATCGTACAAACACATTCTAGAGTCACCCCTGGTCCACCTTTATGGCGATATTTCGAAACGGCATCCACCTATAGAACTAAGGCCCACTCCCTTTTAAAATACTCATTAACACCATTCGTTTGATGCCCATATTGTACAAACAAATTCTAGGGTCACCCCTGGTCCACCTTTATGGCGATATCTCGAAACGGCGTCCACCTATGGAACTAAGGATTACTCCCTTTTAAAATACTCATTAACACCTTACATTTGATATCCATATCGTACAAACGCATTCTAGAGTCAACCCTGATCCACCTTTATGGCTATATCCCTAAATGGCGTCCACCTATAGAACTATGACCCACTCATTCATAAAATACTCTTTAATACCTTTCATTTGATACACATGTCATACAAACACATTCCAGGGTTGCTCGGTTCATTTTCCTACATGGTTATTCTCCCTTATGTTGTCACCATAGCTCTCAACTGAGTATTTAATGTTCGGTTACACCCGAACTTAACCTTCCTTACTTGTTTCAATTGAAATTTCAGTCCCAACATTCTTGTAGCATTTATAAATTTTCTATTTGAGTAAAAGAAATGTAGAAACCGTAGAAAATTTTTCCCAAATGTATTTTTTTGTTTCGTGTTAAAAACTTCTGACAGTAAATTCGAGAAATGTCTGCGTTTTCTTTGGATCCTAGATAGAGAGAATACCGTTTATTTATATTTGAATAGAATATTTATAAATATTGACAAGAATGTTGAAATTGAGGGCCTCATTCTCCATTACGAAACTAACGTTCGTTTCGCTTCAGAGATGAATCGTTCGTGCATTTGCATTACGGTAAACGATCACGTCAGCAGACGAAAACAGCTGATTCTTACGTGACGAAAATTAAAAGAATGTATTTTCTGTATAGCGAAATGCAAGCAAAACAAAAACGGTAGGTAATTTTCAAACGAAAATTGCTTATATATCGTCCGTTTGGAAAAATTGTTGACAGTCTAATACTTTGCCCCAACCATGATGAAATGAATATTGCATTATGGCCCTAACCTGCAACTCCAGAATATCAGTACCCACAAAGCAATTAGCGCAATCAAATAATAAATTTAAGTATCTAAAATATTAAGGTAGATGGAAGTTGACCGTTGAATATACAAACATAAAAAGCGCCTTTAAGCAAGTTGTACTCTTTTGTTTGATCCTTTTGTATGATCAGGAAACATATTTCCTGGGCTTATAATGCGCGGGACTTGGCAATGAGGGCATTGCTTGAAAATATTTGCTCCAATTTCCATATCCGAGTTGTGGCACTGTTATCTTCATAACAGGTAATGATAAGTAAGCTCCCTTGGCTATAGTAGAATCTTCCAAAGGTCATCGAATTTATTTCAGTGTAAATATGCAAATTGTATATTAAACGATAACAAAAAGTTTGGCTTTTCGTATATATCTATATTTATTGTGTTTTGAAATTTATTTAAATGTTAATGTCAACAGAACTACTTGGCGTTCTCAGCTAGATCAAATTTAGCAGAATAGCATCATTAATTCTGAAAAACTTAACTGTCGCTTATAAGTTTTTAAATAAGTTAGATATGGTAATACATGATTTGAAAACTGTTTGAGCTTTCTCTTTGACATAGCGTAAGAAACGTAAAGGCCGAACGAAAATGATAGAGAATACCATCGCTAGACGACATCGTCAAGAGGTGAATCGTTCGACTGAGCTTTCGTTCGAAATACAGAATGATGCCCTGAATTTTTTATTGAAAAAAGCTACAATTTTATGTGCGTGGCAGTTTTGTGAATATTTTTAATGCATTAAATATTAATTTTTTATTTAACTTTCGGCGCCTAATCGAGAATCAAATTGAAAACATGTGATGCGTTCTCTCACTGTTGTGTATTTGGTCAAGTAAACGTGGAATATTTTCTACGCTTACTACGCTTCCTAGACATAGAGAGTTGCCCTAATGTAAAAAAAAATATAAACATATATTCAACTTTTACAAAATATTTTTGCTGCTGAACTGTTCCTTTGTGGTAATTATAACTGTCAGCACTATAAATTATCTATTCTGATATTACCCATTTAATTATTTTACACAACATGCTTGTCGATAATATAAAAATGAATTTATTGTTCACATTTTCTGAATTGTTGTTTGCACAATTAATTTAAAAATTATTTGCTTAAGAAAATAACACGATGAAACAACAATTCTGAAAGAGCGGTTAATTGAATTGTATAATAATTAATTTAGCAGTATTTTTATATTAGGGTTTTTTTTTTTTTATTACGCGAGCTCGAAAAAAACGCTCCAACTAGCTAAACAGTTTCATTATGGCAAAACCATACAGAGGGTTACTTTTTTTTAGCTGTTTTGAGATTTCTACTTCTAGCGCAGTATGTTTTTGACACTCAACCAGAGAATTACAAAAACAAAATACATGAAATGCGTGTGTTTGTTGGTATGTATGTCACCCTGCCGCCACGCTGTTATTTTGTTATTTTTGTTTATCTGCACATTCGTATGTTCATTTCATTCGCTCGTTCACAATAGTGCCCTATTTTTGAATATGCAACACTATACAACACTATCAATCAGTTCGACAATTACCTAAGCGGTTTCAGTTGAAACCGCTTAGCCAACTCAACTCGATTACTTTTTATTGTTGCTTTCCATGCAATTCGGTAAGCTAGCTAGTGTTTTAATTGTAATAGTTTGCTACGAAATACAGTTATTGATATGAATGGAAAGTGCTTATATTTCATATTGTTAGGTGTTGGATACAGTCCTGGAAACGTAGTTATATGGGGTAAACTTTTATTACTAGGCTGAATGGTAAATCAGCACTTCCAAGTTGCATGGTTGCATTGTTTTATAAAGATGTAATGCATTACAATGAACCGCAAAATTAATTTATTTTTAGTTCTAGTGTATACATCTCTGGTTTCAAATTAAAAAACCATATACTTACTATCTTACATTATAAAAAAAAATAATAATTCGTGCAGGTGGCTTAGAAACACGTCTCTTCCAACCTCCCAGGTATTGAGCCCTCCCTGCAGTTGTGTAGATGTATTCTGCTGTTCTGTATCGTGTGCATTCTGACAGCTTTATAAATAATACTAAACACAGGCAACTTGGAAACAAACATTAGCTAATTATGCGGATGGTAATATAACAAGAAAATTTGGGAAGGAATTACAAAAAGTTGGAGAATTCTGCGTATTCATCACATAAGTATGTATGATTGAGTGTTGTTGGGAATCACGTCATCAATCATATTTAGGCTCAAATTTTGAACCGTTACTTACAAACCTATTCGCTAAGAATCAGACTTTTTCTAAAAGTTAACAAATCTATAATTAAGATAAATTATTTATTCATATGTAAGATATTAATAATCCTGCCCTACGAAATTTTCTAACCTCAGCACGTATCTGGAGACAAAAATTTCCCATGATATCTCGTTTTAGAGAAAATGGGATCGGGAACCTCAAAATATGTATTATTCTATAATACTACTCAAATGCCTCATAAAAACAGAGATGAATTCATTGTCGTCAGCTTCTGTTAACATATTTACCACAAATACTTATACAGGCAGCAATAAAAAATAGGGCCTACAACGTACGAAATACTTCCAGGCAGCTACACTGAATTTCGGTGTTGCATACAAAACGATAACATCCCCTTACATTTTTATAATAAAAACAGAAGTCAAACTCACCTATAAGTTTTTAGATTAAGTGAACCCGTTCCACATTTCGGGCTTGTTTTCCATGTCTTTATACAAACTCGCGCACCAACGCTCCATCTGACTAGAACAATGTGTCTAGGAGTTTTTGAGATATTCGATTTGAAAATAAGAAATACTTGTTTCGGGAACGCACTTCAACTTCCCAACCCTTTAAAATTGAATATCCTATAGTAATTAACATCCTTCACTGTAGTCTTATTCACTTATCTCTCTGAGAGAAGTTCTCTCAACAGCTTAACTTAATACATTCATTTTATTTAATATTCAAACCTACAAAGTGCTGAAACTTGAGCGCATAGGAGAAACATGCTGGATATAAATTGGAAATCCATACTTTTCTCAAAATTTCTCTAAAGTTTAAGAATAATTGAAATTATGATGAAGGTCAACTCGAGAGCTACATGTGTTTCTCAAAATTTTCAAAGCTTTGAGAAAAAATGCAGAAAGGTGCTGGATATGAACTTGATAACAAGAAGGTTGGAGAATACTTAGAGAATGGCCTTGGATCTCAACTTGAGATATATGGTTTTCTCAAAGGCTATAGAAATATTATATTAATGTTTAATGGGCACTTAAAATTTGAAACACCGATCAGAACTCGATTAGGCGCGTGATATTTGAGAAAACTATAGATTTTTGGCATTGCTATTATCTGATTCTTTGCACGTCAAAGTATTTTGAGTGCAAAAAAAAAAAACTTATTTTAAATTTAATTGATATTGTTACGAATATTAGCCGATGCTAAGCAGTGACGTGAATTCACATCAATAATTCAATCATTATGTATCTACATGAACGAATCAATAATTGCGTCTACACATATGTACGTATACGATCAGCGGAGAACCAATGCACAAACACATGCATATATCTTATCTGAGTTGTCACAAGAGAGGGCAATAATTTGTGCAAGTATTACTCAAATGAGAAGTTATAAACGTAGTTGTGGCTGGCGATTTTGTAGCTGAAACTAACTAGTAAGTTCTGGAATGGAAAAGCCTGGAAGTATGCAATGAGAAATCAAATAGTATAAAAGGAGCGACAGTAGAGGCGAAGAGAGAGTTTCATTTGAGCTATCAATCAGTTTGGTTGTTAAGCAAGCTAGTTGCAAAGTATAAGTGTTATTGTGAAGTACTTAATAAAGTCCATTTTTTCATTATTCAATATTGGAGTTATTTATTCAACAGTTTAATGATCGAACTTAGCAAAAGGGCTAATAAGAGGATTTGCAAGTAAATTCGTTACAATATGTATAAATGTTAACTCACACTTATGACGTCAATTTAACGAACGTTTGTTAATCCCCTAATGTGTCAATACAAGCAACTATCATGGAAGCCTTGCTCTTGTTGATTCATTAATATATCGGGTACACCTTTCAGATATTTTAACTAATTACTAAATGGTTAACATGAATATATAATTGATACACATGTCTTATTTACAATCGTACATACAATATGAGAGGTTTACGCTCTTAAATGTATATTTAAATACAAATTTGAAGCAAATATGCATTAGCATTTTGCACCTCAATACGTGGCGAGCTTAAAATGAATATATTTATATGTACATATGTATATGTTTATGATTTATTGGTGCTAATATGTTGTTTTCGATTAGCAGATTAATATTAATCGAAATGTTATTTAAATTTTATTTAGCGACCACAAAGTAAACAAATTGGCTGGCAACTACCGAAATTGATCGCAGAAATACACAACTGTCTTCGCAAATATGTATGTTATAGATGGTGTTTGCTAGGCATCTCAGAGTCTCGGTCTTTTTTAAATAAAAAAAATCCAGGGACTATTGAAAGTATAATTCTTATATCGATTTAAAATATTTAAAACTTGTTCGACTTTAATAGCAAAACAAGCATAGCACTGGGGAATAAAAAAATAAAAAAATCGGTGGCAAGCACAGAACACAAATCCAAATAAACTTTTTAACCAGCAAAGGGACTTCGCTTTCTCATGATGAACCCGAATCTTGAATCAAATAAGTCATGACACTTCGAGTTTTTGAGAAATTCAGACCTAAAAGAGCAAAAAACACTTTTCCTGTCCTGTCTAAATGTTTATTTTTAGGTCAGTCTCTGGTTGAAACTACCACTTCTATTTTTTAAAATCTATTTATGGATTTTAGAAAATCTTTTTTTACTTCTGAGAAATCGTCTATTGAATTAACAGAGTTCGATAAGTTGGTCAATGTTCGGATTCATTTTATTTCGACACCTGCTCAAAAGCCAGTAAACTTAATAGACAATTTCTCAGAAGCAAAACAAGATTTTCTAAAAAATGGATATTAAGAGTAGAAGCGGTGCCTCAACGTACAATTTCTATCTTCAAGAAAATTTAGAAGTGACATGATCTCAATTGTACCTAGGTTGGATTATCTCAATTAACTATTAATGAAAAATGTAAAGCCAAATTAAAGAAAATGATTCAATATAATAAATATATATTTAGGCACTGTTTGTTTGTTTTAATGGTGTGTTCAATTTATACTTATAATTAATAATTGATGAGCTTAACACCGGCTTAGAGTAATTGAATATTCAATTATTATGTTTTTCTAAGAAAAACTGAAAAGAAAGAAAGAAACATTTACTGGCATATTGAGATGATACCATTTCGAAGACCGTCACGTAATCATCATCAGGCAATTTCGTAATGTTACCAAAGGCAATGTATTAAAATAATATCTAATTGAAGTTCGACCGTGACCCTTTCCAATTGGAGTAACTCTTTAATTGCCCTAGAAATTGGCCGGAGGACCAAAAAAACAAAACTTAATGTTTCATCAAAGCCCATAATGAAATTGGTACAGACTAAATTTCAAGACGACCCTGAGACCACGGGTTTGAGCTTTCAGGTCCCAAAAATCCCGGGATTCCTAGTGTATAAAACGACAAATAAATGTAAGTCACTACAACTCCCCAAAGAGATTTGAGACCGAGCTTCTCTTCCAATTTGCGTCGTGCTCCTACTAATTTTTCCTACAATTGGCGGGACGGCATCTGCTAGGCAGATGAGTTTTCACTGAGAAACTTTTCATGGCAGAAATACACTCGGAGTGTTTCCAAATCACTGCCGAGGGCGGACCCCGCCTAGAAAACTTTTTTCTATTTCAAAATTTTTTTTATACATTTTCAATGTTGCTTAGCCCGGGCGTCAATCCAGGATCTTGGGTGTGATAGGCTCATACAAAACAAGTAAAGAAGGCTAAGTTCGGGTGTTACCGAACATTATATACTCAGCTGAGAGCTTTGGAGACAAAATAAAGGAAAATGACCATGTAGGAAAATGGACCTAGGGTAACCCTGGAATGTGTTTGTATGACATGGCTATCAAATGCAAGGTATTAAAGTGTATTTTAAAAGGGAGTAGGCCTTAGTTCTATAGGTGGACTCCTTTTCGAGATATCGCCAAAAGGTGGCCAGAGTGACTCTAGAATTTGTTTGTACGACATGGGTATCGAATTAAAGGGGTTTTAAAAGGGAGTGGCCCTTAGTTGTATATGTGAAGGCGTTTTCGAGATATCGACCAAAATGTGGCCCAGGGTGACCCAGAACATCATCTTTTGGGTACCGCTAATTTATTTATATACGTAATACCACGAACAGCATTCCTGCCATGATTCCAAGGGTTTTTGATTTCATCCTGTAGAACTTTTTCAATTTCTTCTACATAATACGGAAGGTGCCACACCCATTTTACAAAGTTTTTTCCCAAGTTATATTTTGCATCAAAAAACCAATCCAATCACCATGGTGATTGGTATAGAATTATGGAATTTTTTTCATTTTTCGAAATTTTCGATATCGAAAAAGTGGGCGTGGTCATAGTCGGATTTTGCCCATTTTTAATACCAAGATAAAGTGAGTGCAGATAAGTACGTGAACTAAGCTTAGTAAAGATATATCGATTTTTGCTCAAGTTATCGTGTTAACGGCCAAGAGGAAGGACAGACGGTCGCCTGTGTATAAAAAATGGGCGTGGCTTCAACCGAGTTTGCCCATTTTCACAGAAAACATTTACCGGCATAGGAGCTATGCCCTTACCAAATTTCACAAGGATCGGTTTTTGTTCGATATTAAAAGTATTCTAGACAAATTAAGTGAAAAAGGGCTGAGCCACGCCCATTTTGAAGATTTCTTTTATTTTAAAATTTTTTTTTTAAAGTCGGCATGTTCGTCATCCGATTTTGGAAATTTTTATTTAGTACACATATAGTAATAGGAGTAACGTTCCTGCCAAATTTCATCATGATATCTTCAACGACTGCCAATTTACAGCTTGTAAAATTTTAAATTACCTTCTTTTAAAAGTGGGCGGTGCCAACATTTTACTAATTTTCTATTCTGCGTCATAAGGTCAATCCACCTACCAAGTTTCATTGGTTTATCCGTCTTTTGTAATGAATTATCGCACTTTTTCGGTTTTTCGAAATTTTCGATATCGAAAAAGTGGGCGTGGTTATAGCCCGATTTCGTTCATTTTAAAAAGCTATCTGAGATGACTGCTCAGGAACTTACATGCCAATTTCATTAATATACCTCAAAATTTACTCGAGTTATCGTGTTTACGGACGGACGGACGGACGTACATGGCTAAATGAATTTATTTTTTCGCCCAGATCATTATGATGTAAAGAAGTCTATATCTATCTCGAATAGTTTATGCCGTTACGGATTACCGTTATGCGAACAAAGTTAATATACTCTGTGAGCTCTGCTCAGCGGAGTATAAAAATATATTTCTTCTTCGTTGAGTTTTTGATCGATTAGATTTTGAAATGTTGTATCAAGAAAGGTGTCCCCGAGTAAAATTTTGCAAACTTTCCGATTCGGGTGAGAAAAATATAAGTAAGCATACAAAACTTTCGGGAACAATAAGTAATTAAAATAAGTAAAATTGGTAAGAAAGATTTTATAGATGTCAAAAAAATTTATCTCATATTTTTGTCCGCTTGGCCCCAGGAACACGTGGGCAAAGTATTTAAATGCCATTTTGGAGCACTCTGTACATAGCACATTGGATTAAATTTAAATCCACCTAATACGAATATATATTTGAGTGACAAGAAACTAAACATGTCCCGGGGAGTGGCAATTTTAATAGTCTATAACAAACTACCAATACCTTTTGCTTCAGAGATAGTTAACGCTATTTTCGGCGATATCGATAATTTCGGGAGTCGTGTTAGGGGAATAAATTAAGGACCATTTAATACCAGACATGTGGGGCGTTATTTATGATTTTTATTGCGATATTATTGCAAACAATTTTAAAACTATTTCCAAAAATTTCAGTTCTGCATATGACTAAATCTTTCTAGAAGTAGTCCTCACCTATCTACTGATAGTTGTTGTTGTTGTAACAGTGCTTCGCCACAAGGTGAGACCACTCACAAATTGTCACCAATATCCCCTGACAGGAGTCTAAGGAAACTTGCAGTTTCAACAGGGGTGGACCAGAGTGAGAGGTGTGTTAGAGCCGTTGCTTCCACATATCAATTAAAGAGATGGTTGGTGTCATGTGGGGACACACTGCAAGCAGGACATATATTATGATACTGATAGTCCTGACCTACAGTGTTTTGTAAGAGAGAATAAATTTGCAACCTTATACATCTTGTGATCAAAGAAGCGCTAAATGCTGTAAGTGGGAAGAAATAAATAATTTAGCAACTGCTTCACTAAATAGTTATAAAATTGAAAAACTTTCATGAGTCCGCCCTGTGGTTCATGTTATTAGTAACACTCATACCGCACCATCAACAACAAAAAGTGATGTTAATTCGTCTTAATTTAAATAAGCTGCTCGTAACTCGCTCTTTAAATTACATAAAATTTCAGTTCGATATGAGAACCTACCTATGAAGACTTCGATGTGATTTCGTGATGATATTAGGAATTATGACGTCATTTATTGATCATGACCGATAGTCATTGTAGAAATAGACAGGGAAGACCCCGAAATAAACGAAAGGATCAATGATTCTGGAAGTACTGTGAAAAAGTCACACGGATCATCAGGAAATAATCTCAAAATTACCACGAAAAAGCTCCGTAACAGTCTCCGAAGCAATCCCGATATTACCACAAAGTGATCCCTAAATGACAATCAAAGAATCTTGAAAAAATTCCCCGGAATAGTCCCGAATGATCACAACAGTCTCTACAATAATCCTGATATGAGCGCGAATTGCTCCTAAAACCTACTGTGAGTGACCGAAATGATCCCGAGATGACCAGGAAACGCAAAGCTGTACCTGCTCCAACGCTCTGCTACAAAAAATCATATCGTTCGTAGTTAGTATTTTGCTTTTTGCTGCTCTCTTAAACACGACGTAGCTCAGAGCACCGACAGAGCATCACTATCACTTTTTATATAATGATTCTACCTTATAGTTTATTCAAAGAAGTAACAGAGCATACTTTTCGTAGCTTCTTCTGCTCTGGAGTAGCAAATACAAACATTGGTTTGAAATATTGAGTTTTTATGCCTAAAGTTTACTTCTTTTTATACTCAGCTGATCAGAGCTCACAGAGTATATTAACTTTGTTCGCATTCTCAAAAAACGGTATGACACACCTATCAGAGACATGCTATGCTCTCCTAATTGGCTTACGGTCCGGAAACACGATAGCTTGAGTAAATTTTGAGGTATCTTGATAAAATTTGGTATGTAGGTTCCTGGGCATCCATCTCAGATCGTTATTTAAAATGAACGAAATCGAACTATAACCACGCCCACTTTTTCGATATCGAAAATTTCGAAAAACGGGAAAAGTGCGATAATTCATTACCAAAGACGTCTAAAGCGATGAAATTTGGTAGGTGGGTTGATCTTATGACACAGAATAGGAAATTAGTAAAATTTTGGACAATGGGTGCGGCACCGCCCACTTTTAAAAGAAGGTAATTTCAAAGTTTTGCAAGCTGTAATTTGGCAGTCGTTGAAGATATCATGATGAAATTTGGCAGGAACGTTACTCGTATTACTATATGTGTGCTAAAGAAAAATCGGATTACCAACACGCCCACTTTTAAAAAATATTTTTTTTTAAGTCAAATTTTAACAAAAAAATGTCATATCTTTACAGTATATAAGTAAATTATGTCAACATTCAACTCCAGTAATGATATAGTGCAACAAAATACAAAAATAATAGAAAATTTCAAAATGGGCGTGGCTCCGCCCTTTTTTATTTAATTCGTCTAGAATACTTTTAATGCCATAAATCGAACAAAAATTGACCAATCCTTTTGAAATTTGTTAGGGGCATAGATTTCATGACGTTAACTGTTTTCTGTGAAAATGGGTGAAATCGGTTGAAGCCACGCCTAATTTTTATACACAGTCGACTGTCTGTCCTTCCTCTCGGCCGTTAAAATGATAACTTGAGCAAAAGTCGACATATCTTTACTAAACTTAGTTCACGTACTTATCTGAACTCACTTTATCTTGGCATAAAAAATGGCCGAAATCCGACTATGACCACGCCCAATTTTTCGATATCGAAAATTACGAAAAATTAAAAAAATGCCGTAATTCTATACCGAATATGAAAAAAGAGATGAAAGATGGTAATTGGATTGGTTTATTGACGCAAAATATAACTTTAGAAAAAACTTTGTAAAATGGGTGTGGCACCTACCATATTAAGTAGAAGAAAATGACAAAAGTTCTACTGGGCGAAATCACACGCCCTTGGAATCTTGGCAGGAATACTGTTCCTGGTATTACATATATAAGTAAATTAGCGGTACCCGACAGATGATGTTCTGGGTCACCCTGGTGCACCTTTTTGCCGATATCTCGAAAACGCCTTCACATATACAACTAAGGGTCACTTCCTTTTACAAACACATTCTAGAGTCACCCCTGGTCCACCCTTATGGCGATGTCCCAAAAAGGCGTCCACTCATAGAACTAATGCCCACTACGTTTTAAATAATCATTAACACCTTTCATTTGATACCCATATCGTACAAACAAATTCTAGAGTTACCCCTGGTCCACCTTTATGGCGATATCTCGAAAAAGCGTCCACCTATAGAAATAAGGCCCATTCCCTTTTAAAATACTCATTAACACCTTTCATTTGATACCCATATCGTACAACACTTATTCTAGAGTCCCCCCTGGTCCACCTTTATGGCGATATTCTGAAATGGCGTCCACCTATAGAACTATGGCGCACTCCCTTTCAAAGTACTCTTTAATACCTGCCATTTGAAACCCATGTCATACAAACACATTCCAGGGTTGTTACCCTAGGTTAATTTTGCTAAATGGTGATTTTCCCTTATTTTGTCTCCAAAGGTTACACCCGAACTTAGCCTTCCTTAATTGTTATTTCAACAGTCAAATAATCGCTGCTGAACGATCGAGCAAGGTGCAATTATACGATGTACGATTATTCGATTTTAACTAATTGAATTTGGAAAATCATATATTTGAGCAGTTGAGTTATTCGAATATTTGATTAATCGAATATCGCGAGCTTAATATATTGCCATTAATGAGTTGGGACGCTGCAGGTTCATTATTTTCTGTATATAATAAAATAATTAAAAAAAAATTGTTTTAAGTGAAACGGTTTTATTTAAAACAATTCGTACATGAAGTAATAATAATACTAAAAGCTAGAAAATAATTAAGTAGGTCCTAGGTACTTGTCATCACACTCCTCATCAATCTAGGGCGTTAATCAGACAATTATTACGGTTCAGTTGGTCTTATAGAATAGAATACAATAGAAATTTGACGCGTCCAACGCTTTTATTTAATTGTCTGATCCACGCCCTAGATTGATGAGGAGTGTGATGACAAGTACCTAGGACCTACTTAATTATTTTTAGCTTTTAGTATTATTATTACTTCATGTAGATATTGTTTTCAATAAAACCGTTTAACTAAAATTTTTTTTAAAGTTATTTTATTTTCAAGTTTTTAGTCTTTATTTAAGTGCCTATTATTTCTCATTCTATTTAGTTCATTTAGTGACTCATTATTACAAGGACTCTTTTCTGACAATTTGTTACAATCTAAATCCTCAATACATAATTCTTCCAAAGACTTTACTCGACTCTGCACCACGTATGCTTCTCCCTCCTCGAACTACAAAACATTTTGATGTCACTTCTACCGGACTGTATGTAATATTTACTCCAAATATGAGCCAAATCGGACATCATGGTCGCTTTCTATTCATGTATGTATTATGTGTTCCAAATATGGACCAAATCGGACCACAAATACGACTTTTTTGAATATCTCGATCCTTGCGCCACCTAGCAGGAATTTTTTTCACAGGTCGCTTTCTATTCATGTATGTATGTATTATGTGTTCAAAATATGAGCCAAATCGGATCACAAACACGATTTATTTAATATCTCAATCCTTGCGCCATCTAGCGGCGATTTTCTTTCATAGGTCTCTTTCTATTCTTGTATGTATTATGTGTTCCAAATATGAGCCAAATCGGAGCACAACTACGATTTTTTTGAATACCTCGATTCTTGCGCCACCTAGCAGCGATAAATACGATTTTTAGAAATATTTCCATCCATGCGCCACCTATCGGAGTTTTTATTTCTTATTTTCATCGGGTTCTGAAATATATGCCCAGTTTCAAGCTTGAAGCTTATCGGGAAGTAATTTAAATTTCAATTACAAAATTAGTTCACAACGTCCGTGCAGCCGGCGTGTCAAGTCGAGCTTAATAAAACCGTTTAAACAGGCCAGCATATGGTTAATTCATGAACGTGAATGGGTTAATAAATGGTCGTAAAGATAGGAGTGAAATCCACCCTATCTCGGCTCTGGTTTCGAAAACGCCCTATCTCAGATTTTGTTTCAGCAAATACCCCATCTGAGCTCAATTTCAATATATTTTAACATTATCTGGGGTGTTTACGAACAAAATTTCGAGATAGGAAGCTCTTAAACTGAATTTGGGATGGGGCGTTTTTGAATCAAATTTCGGAATATGGCTTTATTCAAGCGTTTTCTGAGACAGAGCGTTTTCGAAACCGCACCCGAGATAGGGCAATATTCCACTCAGAAATCGGTATTAAATATCTTAGTAGAGGTGGGGCGATTCTGATTCAAATAATTAAAAAATTAAAAAAAAAGAGTTGCAAAGGGTTAATACATGAACGTTAATGGGCTAATAGGGCTTATTTTAAGTGAAATATAGGATTTATTCCAGTTCTCCCCTCCAAATGGAATAACCCCGAAGTTAAAGTTGTGATACTTCACCCTGATGATTATTTATAGCTAGTTATATAATATATTTAGTTTTATTTTGTAAAAAAATTATAGCTGCGGTATAAATGAAAGAAATATTGATTATTAAAAAATACTAATAAAATAATAAAACGTATATGATTACGAGTGTGTAATAAGAACTTTAGCTATAATGATAGTGATTCACTTCGTTTATGTGTTGTATTCGTTATTCGCTTACAAATTTTTGCTTTACATTTTATATAATTTTATTTCATTTTCTGTATTTTTTGCTTATTTGGCTTAAAGTACGTTGGGCTCAGTTGTTAATGTGCATATTTATTTACCTAATTTATGATCTGCTGTGAATTTTTATTCGAATTTAATAATCTTTATATACTCAAATATACCTGTTTGTTTGTAAATGCGAATTCACTCATAAAATCATATATTAATTTGCATAATAATTTATTTTGAATAAAATTTATGATTATAGCATCTCCACATTGTTACTCATTCATTTGTCAAGAGTTGTAGTGAAGCACTGCAATTCACATCAAATTATAATTTAATCGAACACACCCATCATTTGTTAAGGAATTAACGTTGAATATGTATTGATACAAATAATGGCGTTTTCTTTTCTGCAAATAGTGTCGCCCTGTTGGTTTTTCCCAGCACTCTTGTGAGTTTGTTTGTTCTTTTACAAACTATTTTCCACCGAAAAAGAAAAAGGGTCGCATTAACTACGAAGAAGAGACATTTTGCATCGCGGCTGGTGACTAGATCAAAAGTTAGAATTTAAGAGTGCAATATTTTTTACAGAAAAGAAAACGCTATAAGTATATGTATAATATTAATTTGTATGTCTTTAACTTAGCGTTAGCGAAATTCAAGTTAAAGTCAGACAATTTGGACCTTTCGGAGTTCAAACCTTTTTTGTCAGCTCTGAGAATTGAATTACTGACTAAATATGCAGTTCTGAAGCTACCTTAAATTGTGATATGATATCCACATCACCAAATTGCGACCTGAAGTGATTCACAACGTAATTCGCGAAGTACAATCGCCAGTGGCATAGTGAGGTTTTCTTGCGCCCAGGGAAGAATATATTTTTTTATTTATTATATATATATTTATTTATCATTTAAAATTTTTCTTTTTCCACACATAATAATTTTAGGTCACTCAGGCGACCTTCCCACATCGTTGATCGTAAATATTTTAAAATCAGTTTTAATTTGCTGAATGAACTTTCGCAGCTAGCAGTTGATACTGAGATAATCAAGAATATTTGAAGTGCCACTTGCCACTCGCAAGTTTGGAAAAACATCTTCTCGATACGAGATTATAACAGTAATTCTAACGAAGTTTTGGGTTCAATTTCTTTTCCATCGAAACCTGTATTATAAAATTCACCCAAGTTCTTACAATTTCTTTCTGAGCCGTTATTATTCTTGTTTAACAAATTTCTAACTTCTCAGAGAAATCCAAATTTAAAATTAAGGTCATTCAGTCGTATAAATCTTGTACGTATTTCTTGTTGAAGACGATCGAGAACACTTTTCATAACAAGAACAAGTAAGGAAGGTTAAGTTCGGGTGTAACCGAATATTACATACTCAGTTGAGAGCTATGGAGACAAAATAAGGAAAATCACCATGTAGGAAAATGAACCTAGGGTAACCCTGGAATGTGGTTGTATGACATGTGTATCAAATGGAAGGTATTAAAGAGTATTTTAAGAGAGAGTAGGCCATAGTTCTATGGATGGACGCCATTTAGGGATATCGCCATAAACGTGGATCAGGGGTGCCTCTAGAATGTTTGTACGATATGGGAATCAAATGAAAGGTGTTACTGAGCATTTTAAGAGGGAGTGGGCATTAGGTCTATAGGTGGACGCCTTTTCGAGATATCGCCATTAGGATGGGCCAGGGGTGACTCTAGAATATGTTTGTACGATATGGGTATCAAATGAAAGGTGTTAATGAGTATTTTAAAAGGAGTGATCCTTGGTTCCATAGGTGGAAGCCGTTTCGAGATATCGCCATTAGGGTGGGCCAGGGGTGCCTCTAGAATGTTTGTACGATATGGGTATCAAATGAAAGGTGTTAATGAGTATTTTAAAAGGGAGTGATCCTTAGTTCCATAGGTGGAAGCCGTTTCGAGATATCGCCATTAGGGTGGGCCAGGGGTGCCTCTAGAATGTTTGTACGATATGGGTATCAAATGAAAGGTGTTACTGAGCATTTTAAGATGGAGTGGGCATTGGGTCTATAGGTGGACGCCTTTTCGAAATATCGCCATTAGGGTGGGCCAGGGGTGACTCTAGAATGTGTTTGTTCGATATGGGTATCAAATGAAAGGTGTTACTGAGCATTTTAAAAGGGAGTGGGCATTAGGTCTATAGGTGGACGCCTTTTCGAGATATCGCTATTAGGGTGGGCCAAGGGTGACTCTAGAATGTGTTTGTTCGATATGGGTATCAAAAAGGTGGTAATGAGTATTTTAAAAGGGAGTAATCCTTAGTACTATAGGTGGACGCCTTTTCGAGATATCGCCATAAAGGTGGACCAAGGGTGACTCTAGAATGTTTGTACAATATGGGTATCAAACGAAAGGTGTTACTGAGCATTTTAAGGAGGAGTGGGCATTAGGTCTATAGGTGGACGCCTTTTCGAGATATCACCATTAGGGTGGGCTAGGGGTGACTCTAGAATGTTTGTACGATATGGGTATCAAACTAAAGGTGTTACTGAGCATTTTAAAAGGGAGTGGGCATTAGGTCTATAGGTGGGCGCCTTTTCGAGATATCGCTATTAGGGTGGGCCAAGGGTGACTCTAGAATGTGTTTGTTCGATATGGGTATCAAATGAAAGGTGGTAATGAGTATTTTAAAAGGGAGTAATCCTTAGTTCTATAGTTGGACGCCTTTTCGAGATATCGCCATAAAGGTGGACCAAGGGTGACTCTAGAATGTTTGTACGATATGGGTATCAAACGAAAGGTGTTACTGAGCATTTTAAGGAGGAGTGGGCATTAGGTCTATAGGTGGACGCCTTTTCGAGATATCGCCATTAGGGTGGGCTAGGGGTGACTCTAGAATGTTTGTACGATATGGGTATCAAACGAAAGGTGTTTCTGAGCATTTTAAAAGGGAGTGGGCATTAGGTCTATAGGTGGGCGCCTTTTCGAGATATCGCTATTAGGGTGGGCCAAGGGTGACTCTAGAATGTGTTTGTTCGATATGGGTATCTAATGAAAGGTGGTAATGAGTATTTTAAAAGGGAGTAATCCTTAGTTCTATAGGTGGACGCCTTTTCGAGATATCGCCATAAAGGTGGACCAAGGGTGACTCTAGAATGTTTGTACGATATGGGTATCAAACGAAAGGTGTTATTGAGCATTTTAAGGAGGAGTGAGCATTAGGTCTATAGGTCGACGCCTTTTCGAGATATCGCTATTAGGGTGCAGCAAGGGTGACTCTAGAATGTTTGTACGATATGGGTATCAAACGAAAGGTGTTACTGAGCATTTTAAGAGGGAGTGGACATTAGGTCTATAGGTGGACGCCTTTTCGCGATATCGACCAAAATGTGGACCAGGGTGATCCAGAAAATCATCTGTCGGGTACTGCTAATTTATTTATATATGCAATACCACGAACAGTATTTCATTTTCTTTTACTTAATATGGTAAGTGTCACACCCATTTTACAAAGTTTTTTTAAAGTTATATTTTGCGTCAATAAACAAATCCAATACCATGTTTCATCCCTTCTTTCATATTTGGTATAGAATTATGGCTTTTTTATCATTTTTCGTAATTTTCGATATCGATAAAGTGGGCGTGGTTATAGTCGGATTTCGGCCATTTTTTATACCAAGAGAAAGTGAGTTCAGATAAGTACGTGGACTAATTTTAGTAAAGATATATCGGTTTCTGCTCAAGTTATCGTGTTAACGGCTGAGCGGAAAGACAGACGGTGGACTGTGTATAAAAATTGGGCGTGGCTTCCACCGATTTCGCCCATTTTCACAGAAAACAATTACTGTCATAGAATCTATGCCCCTACCAAATTTAAGAAGGATTGGTAAATTTTTGTTCGACTTATGGCATTAAAAGTATTCTAGACAAAATAAATGAAAATGGGCGGAGCCACGCCCATTTTGAAATTTTCTTTTATTTTTGTATTTTGTTGCATTATATCATTAGAGGAATTGAATTTGGACTTAATTTACTTATATACAGTAAAGATATTAAATTTTTTGTTAAAATTTGACTTTTAAAAAATTTTTTTCATCCGATTTTGCTAATTTTTATTTAGCGCATATATAGTAATAGTAGTAACGTTCCTGCCAAATTTTGTCATGATATCTTCAACGACTGCCAAATTACAGCTTGCAAAACTTTTAAATTTCCTTCTTGTAAAAGTGAGCGGTGCCACGCCCATTGTCCAAACTCTTACTAATTTTCTATTCTGCGTCATAACGTCAACCCACCTACCAAGTTCCATCGCTTTATCCGCCTTTGGCAATGAATTATCGCATTTTTTCGGTTTTTCGAAATTTTCGATATCGAAAAAGTGGGCGTGGTTATAGTCCAATATCGTTCATTTTAAATAGCGATCTGAGATGAGTGCCGAGGACTCTACGTACCAAATTTCATCAAGATACCTCAAAATTTACTCAAGTTATCGTGTTAACGGACAGACGGACGGACGGACGGACGGACGGACATGGTTCAATCAAATTTTTTTTCGACACTGATGATTTTGATATATGGAAGTCTATATCTATCTCGATTCCTTTATACCTGTACAACCAACCGTTATCCAATCAAAGTTAATATACTCTGTGAGCTCTGCTCAACTGAGTATAAAAATTTCATATTCTGCGGAAAGACCAATATCTTCAGCCCATTCTCCGGGCATTTCTTTTTCTTACACGTTTTACTATATCAATATTCCATTTTTCACACAGAGACTTCACATTTTACTTCCTTTATATTAGGCCGGTTGAATATTTGTCCTCTTTTCATACAAATCTTGCAATCGATTTTTAAGTAACTTTTCATTGAACTACAAACGTGAAACTTTACACATAGGTTAGAACACCGTGACAATGCAACAAAAGGAAAAAAATCCGTTAGGTGGCGCACGGATCGAAATAATTAGATAAGAATTTGAATATTTTCCAACCAGCTCTTAAGTAACTTCTCGATGAGATAGAGACTTGAAATTTCAAATTTAGTTCAGAGGCTATTGACACGATACAAAAATATTCGCTAGCGGGCGCACGGGATGAGATATTTAGAAAAATCATGCGAAACGGAGGGAATTTTGGGGTTGATATTGATGTAAGTTCTCAGTGAGCTACAACTGTAAAACTTCACAGATAGGATAAGACGCCGAGAAGATTTAAGAAAAGAAGACAAAAATTCCGTTAGGTGGCGCACGGATCGAAATATTTAGATAAGAATTTGGTGTTTTGAGATCGATTTTAAAGTAACTTCTCATTGAGCTACAAACATGATACCTCAGAGACAGGTTACCACACCGTGACAAAGGAACAAAAGGAGAAAAAAAATCCGTTAGGTGGTGCACGGATCGAAAAAATTATATAATGATTTGGAAATTTGAAACCGGGGGTTAAGTAACTTCTTGATGAGCTAGAGGCTAGATATTTAGAGCTTAATTCAGAGGTCGATGACAGCCTATGACACAATAAAAAAAGTTTCGCTAGGGGGCGAACGGACTGAGATATTTCGAAAAATCAAACGAAACGGAGGGAATTTTGGGATTGATTTTTATGTAAGTTCTCATTGAGCTATACGAGTAAAACTTAACAGATAGGTTAAGACACCTAGAAAATGTAAGAAAAGGAGAAAATAAATATATAATAAAAAAATTTTAAGCACTTCCTTTATATATATGGACAAAAATCAGCGAAAAATGTCTCCTTATATAAAGACATATTCTTGCTAAACTTTGATTTTTTAATTTTGACATAGAACTTGCAAAAATATTTATGAGAAATAAAAATATAAAGGTGGAGCGTAACTGGTTGACTAATAATATCTCCTTCCTACCAACATTCCAATCCAAGTAATGTGCGCTCCACTTTTATATTTTTATTTCTCATAAATATTTTTGCAAGTTCTATGTCAAAATTAAAAAATCAAAGTTTAGCAAGAATATGTCTTTATATAAGGCGATATTTTTCGCTGATTTTTGTCCATTTATATTAAGGAAGTGATTAGAATATTTAATTTTTTTTTATTTCAGCAGTAAACTAGTATTTATGTATATGTACGTTTCTTCCACATTATCATTTTCTTAATTGGCTCTCCGCTTCAATATTATTTCTTTGTTTATTTCCTTGTGTGTTGAATTTTGATAAACGCTCAAAAAAGTTTAAGAAGGATTACAGCGTAACTCATTACATAATTTAGGAATTTGACTCACGAATTACGGATGAGAGGTGCTGTACCGACAACATTTAACGGCTTATAAGGTTAGCTATAATATGGCCCCTAAAGCTGTGTTCAGAAGTCCTAATCTTCAATTTAGAGGAGCTTGAATATTTGTCATCTTCTTCTTTTAATTTTTACTTCCTCTACCATAAGTTTCCTCTATGTTTATTTGCAATTTACGGTAAAATATTTGGAAATCTGGCAATTGATTTTTAAGTAAATGATTCTGGAGTTTGGCAATTTGGATAATACTTTAAAACCCGATGACAATGGAACATGATTTATAAAACATGGTTAGACCCCATAAAAGGAAAAAAAATTATATGAGGCAGGGATCGACATATAAAGATCCCAAGAAACTGTAAACAGAGCAGGTATAATCTTTTGATCGATTTTTAAGTAACTTTTCATTGAGCTAGAAACCTCAAACCTAACACTTAGTCAGGGCTTCAAGAGAATGCATCAAAAAGAGGAAAAAATGTCGTAAGTTGGCGCGCGGGCCAAAGCTAGAACTCATACGAGTTGCAGTGTAATGCGTGTGACAAAAACTTTCGTTAGATATAATAATAATACATTTTTAGAACACATCTCATATTGAGCTACAAAACATGGTATAGGTTCACCGCCATCCAACAAATGAATGAAAAGTGCCACTGAGGGCGCACGGGACGAAATCATTAGAAAAGTCATACGAGATTCGGAATCTGTCGGTAAATTTCTGACCAACGTATTTCATAGGCCAATGGGAGTGCAATATCTACCACAAAAATTTCCGTCTCATTCGATGGAAATGAAATTCCTTAAAAAATATCTTTTTTATTTCCTCTTTCCATCAGCCACTCTAAACCTTATGATCTATATTTGTTTTAGTCTACCCTTAGTCAACTCACATGGGCGGAATGGAATGAGAAGAGATCGCGTGAGCTTCTTACCCTCCGTAAGAGGGATCTTTCCTTAGTTGTGGGGCTTCTCACTGGTCACGTTTGTATTGGAACGCGTGCGGAAATTATTGACTATTTTGTAGTGTATATTGGGACGTGCAGTGCTTAAGGGCACAAATTTCGATATGATACTTTGTGAACCTATCCTTAGAGTAATATATATTTCACACATCCAATGATATATTCAAATCTTGATTTCAGTATCGATACTTTGAGTATCGACTATTTTTGATTCGATACAGTCGAGTACACGATACTTGATATGGATAGCGTATCGCTACTTTGAATTCGATGTCTTTTCCCTAGCCGGTACTTGTAGCTTTGTTAAAACAAAAATCCTTCATTTTGGGTCATTGTATTGTTTTTCAATTTTTACATAAAACAAGCTCTTAGGTTTTGTTCTTAATTTTCTTTTTAATTTGGCAATATAATTAGCAAAATATTTCACCTGCATATTTCTGTGTTATACTAAAGCCCATATTTTATACAAACTCCTGCAATTTCTAAACTGTTTAGATATTTTAAGAAAAATTAAATACACTTAAAATATTCATTTTCAGAGCTTTCATTAATTAAAACCTATCCAATATTAAAACATTGAATATGCCTACAAACAGATAAATGTGCCTAACTATCCGTCTGTTCCTTATTACAGAACTCTACCCCATATTCTACCATATTTCTCGACTGAGTTTCCGTACTCAACAATACTACATGCTTATAACATGACCAAATCTACAAACATATATATGAGCATATTTTATTATGCAGCCATGATATTGAATATCTTGACTTACTGACTGTTTGCTTTTGTGGGACAGCCTCCTTTGAGCTCACACTCTACCTAATCTACTTCGTCTTTGCTACTGTATGTACCGTACTTATGTATGTATGTATGTATGTCGTCATTCTCCATTTTCGTCCAACTAACACTGCCACACTGCAATGGCTTTCAAATCACTCATTGCACCTCTGGCCCAACTCTTGACACCTTCCCCCATTTTTCGACCAGCTTTGATAAACTCACTGACTGAGTGACTGCTTCATCTGTCAGTACTGCCACTTATCCTAAATATTGTTGTAACCAAATTTATGCCGTTATATATACTCGTATTCACCCTTCGTATGCTGAGTACATCCCAAACTAACTCAGGAATCAAACGAATTGAGTTCACGGCCGCCTCCCAAAAGGAGCAATTAGTGTATATCAAAGGTAGTGTCTGCGTATGAAAGGTGGGCAAACGAAGCCTTTAGTAATCTAAGCTGATATATATATGTACATATGTGTATTTCTGCCATGAACAGCTCTCAGTGAAAACTTGCCTGTAGGTCCCGTCCCGCCAATTTGTAGGAAAAATTAAATACGAGCACGATGCAAATTGGAAGAGAAGCTCGGCCTAAAATCTCTTCGGAGGTTATCGCACCTTACATTTATTGATTTATTTATATATAACAAAATTTTTTCGCAAATAAATCACAAAGCATACTATATATATATTAAGCTGTATATTAAGCTGGGTCGATTTATTAACCTATATCACGCCATCGATTTTTCGATAGGATTTGGGCTCAGGAAAAAAAAGTTCCACTAAGCATACCCAAAAAAATAATTTTCGTGCCAGCAAAATTTGACCTTTTCACTTTTTTTCTTTGATTTTTAAGGTTTTTTTCATGACCAACTTAAAAAATTTTCATGTATACCCTGTCCGACTCAAAATCGTCCGCCAAAAACCTTGGCGATACAGGTTTTTTGAAAAAAAAAAAAATATTTTTTGAGTCAAATTTTGCAGGCACGAAAATTATTTTTTTGGGTATGCTTAGTGTAACTTTTTTTTCCTGAGCCCAAATCCTATCGAAAAATCGATGGCGTGATATAGGTTAATAAATCGACCCAGCTTAATATACAGCTTAATATATATATAGTATGCTTTGTGATTTATTTGCGAAAAAATTTTGTTATATATAAATAAATCAATAAATGTAAGGTGCGATAACCTCCGAAGAGATTTTAGGCCGAGCTTCTCTTCCAATTTGCATCGTGCTCGTATTTAATTTTTCCTACAAATTGGCGGGGCGGGACCTACAGGCGAGTTTGTAGATTTGGTCATGTTATAAGCATGTAGTATTGTTGAGTACGGAAACTCAGTCGAGAAATATGGTAGAATATGGGGTAGAGTTCTGTAATAAGGAACAGACGGATAGTTAGGCACATTTATCTGTTTGTAGGCATATTCAATGTTTTAATATTGGATAGGTTTTAATTAATGAAAGCTCTGAAAATGAAAATGAATATTTTAAGTGTATTTGTTTTTTCTTAAAATATCTAAACAGTTTAGAAATTGCAGGAGTTTGTATAAAATATGGGCTTTAGTATAACACAGAAATATGCAGGTGAAATATTTTGCTAATTATATTGCCAAATTAAAAAGAAAATTAAGAACAAAACCTAAGAGCTTGTTTTATGTAAAAATTGAAAAACAATACAATGACCCAAAATGAAGGATTTTTGTTTTAACAAAGCTACAAGTACCGGCTAGGGAAAAGACATCGAATTCAAAGTAGCGATACGCTATCCATATCAAGTATTGTGTACTCGACTGTATCGAATCAAAAATAGTCGATACTCAAAGTATCGATACTGAAATCAAGATTTGAATATATCATTGGATGTGTGAAATATATATTACTCTAAGGATAGGTTCACAAAGTATCATATCGAAATTTGTGCCCTTAAGCACTGCACGTCCCAATATACACTACAAAATAGTCAATAATTTCCGCACGCGTTCCAATACAAACGTGACCAGTGAGAAGCCCCACAACTAAGGAAAGATCCCTCTTACGGAGGGTAAGAAGCTCACGCGATCTCTTCTCATTCCATTCCGCCCATGTGAGTTGACTAAGGGTAGACTAAAACAAATATAGATCATAAGGTTTAGAGTGGCTGATGGAAAGAGGAAATAAAAAAGATATTTTTTAAGGAATTTCATTTCCATCGAATGAGACGGAAATTTTTGTGGTAGATATTGCACTCCCATTGGCCTATGAAATACGTTGGTCAGAAATTTACCGACAGATTCCGAATCTCGTATGACTTTTCTAATGATTTCGTCCCGTGCGCCCTCAGTGGCACTTTTCATTCATTTGTTGGATGGCGGTGAACCTATACCATGTTTTGTAGCTCAATATGAGATGTGTTCTAAAAATGTATTATTATTATATCTAACGAAAGTTTTTGTCACACGCATTACACTGCAACTCGTATGAGTTCTAGCTTTGGCCCGCGCGCCAACTTACGACATTTTTTCCTCTTTTTGATGCATTCTCTTGAAGCCCTGACTAAGTGTTAGGTTTGAGGTTTCTAGCTCAATGAAAAGTTACTTAAAAATCGATCAAAAGATTATACCTGCTCTGTTTACAGTTTCTTGGGATCTTTATATATGTCGATCCCTGCCTCATATAATTTTTTTTCCTTTTATGGGGTCTAACCATGTTTTATAAATCATGTTCCATTGTCATCGGGTTTTAAAGTATTATCCAAATTGCCAAACTCCAGAATCATTTACTTAAAAATCAATTGCCAGATTTCCAAATATTTTACCGTAAATTGCAAATAAACATAGAGGAAACTTATGGTAGAGGAAGTACAAATTAAAAGAAGAAGATGACAAATATTCAAGCTCCTCTAAATTGAAGATTAGGACTTCTGCACACAGCTTTAGGGGCCATATTATAGCTAACCTTATAAGCCGTTAAATGTTGTCGGTACAGCACCTCTCATCTGTAATTTGTGAGTCAAATTCCTAAATTATGTAATGAGTTACGCTGTAATCCTTCTTAAACTTTTTTGAGCGTTTATCAAAATTCAACACACAAGGAAATAAACAAAGAAATAATATTGAAGCGGAGAGCCAATTAAGAAAATGATAATGTGGAAGAAACGTACATATACATAAATACTAGTTTACTGCTGAAATAAAAAAAAATTAAATATTCTAATCACTTCCTTAATATAAATGGACAAAAATCAGCGAAAAATATCGCCTTATATAAAGACATATTCTTGCTAAACTTTGATTTTTTAATTTTGACATAGAAATTGCAAAAATATTTATGAGAAGTAAAAATATAAAAGTGGAGCGCACATTACTTGGATTGGAATGTTGGTAGGAAGGAGATATTATTAGTAAACCAGTTACGCTCCACCTTTATATTTTTATTTCTCATAAATATTTTTGCAAGTTCTATGTCAAAATTAAAAAATCAAAGTTTAGCAAGAATATGTCTTTATATAAGGAGACATTTTTCGCTGATTTTTGTCCATATATATAAAGGAAGTGCTTAAAATTTTGTTATTATATATTTATTTTCTCCTTTTCTTACATTTTCTAGGAGTCTTAACCTATCTGTTAAGTTTTACTCGTATAGCTCAATGAGAACTTACATAAAAATCAATCCCAAAATTCCCTCCGTTTCGTTTGATTTTTCGAAATATCTCAGTCCGTGCGCCCCCTAGCGAAACTTTTTTTATTGTGTCATAGGCTGTCATCGACCTCTGAATTAAGCTCTAAATATCTAGCCTCTAGCTCATCAAGAAGTTACTTAACCCCCGGTTTCAAATTTCCAAATCATTATATAATTTTTTCGATCCGTGCACCACCTAACGGATTTTTTTTCTCCTTTTGTTCCTTTGTCACGGTGTGGTAACCTGTCTCTGAGGTTTCATGTTTGTAGCTCAATGAGAAGTTACTTTAAAATCGATCTCAAAACACCAAATTCTTATCTAAATATTTCGATCCGTGCGCCACCTAACGGAATTTTTGTCTTCTTTTCTTAAATCTTCTCGGCGTCTTATCCTATCTGTGAAGTTTTACAGTTGTAGCTCACTGAGAACTTACATCAATATCAACCCCAAAATTCCCTCCGTTTCGCATGATTTTTCTAAATATCTCATCCCGTGCGCCCGCTAGCGAATATTTTTGTATCGTGTCAATAGCCTCTGAACTAAATTTGAAATTTCAAGTCTCTATCTCATCGAGAAGTTACTTAAGAGCTGGTTGGAAAATATTCAAATTCTTATCTAATTATTTCGATCCGTGCGCCACCTAACGGATTTTTTTCCTTTTGTTGCATTGTCACGGTGTTCTAACCTATGTGTAAAGTTTCACGTTTGTAGTTCAATGAAAAGTTACTTAAAAATCGATTGCAAGATTTGTATGAAAAGAGGACAAATATTCAACCGGCCTAATATAAAGGAAGTAAAATGTGAAGTCTCTGTGTGAAAAATGGAATATTGATATAGTAAAACGTGTAAGAAAAAGAAATGCCCGGAGAATCGGCTGAAGATATTGGTCTTTCCGCAGAATATGAAATTTTTATACTCAGTTGAGCAGAGCTCACAGAGTATATTAACTTTGATTGGATAACGGTTGGTTGTACAGGTATAAAGGAATCGAGATAGATATAGACTTCCATATATCAAAATCATCAGTATCGAAAAAAAATTTGATTGAACCATGTCCGTCCGTCCGTGCGTCCGTCCGTCTGTCCGTTAACACGATAACTTGAGTAAATTTTGAGGTATCTTGATGAAATTTGGTACGTAGAGTCCTCGGCACTCATCTCAGATCGCTATTTAAAATGAACGATATTGGACTATAACCACGCCCACTTTTTCGATATCGAAAATTTCGAAAAACCGAAAAAATGCGATAATTCATTGCCAAAGGCGGATAAAGCGATGGAACTTGGTAGGTGGGTTGACGTTATGACGCAGAATAGAAAATTAGTAAGAGTTTGGACAATGGGCGTGGCACCGCTCACTTTTACAAGAAGGAAATTTAAAAGTTTTGCAAGCTGTAATTTGGCAGTCGTTGAAGATATCATGACAAAATTTGGCAGGAACGTTACTACTATTACTATATATGTGCTAAATAAAAATTAGCAAAATCGGATGAAAAAAATTTTTTAAAAGTCAAATTTTAACAAAAAATTTAATATCTTTACTGTATATAAGTAAATTAAGTCAAAATTCAATTCCTGTAATGATATGATGCAACAAAATACAAAAATAAAAGAAAATTTCAAAATGGGCGTGGCTCCGCCCATTTTCATTTATTTTGTCTAGAATACTTTTAATGCCATAAGTCGAACAAAAATTTACCAATCCTTCTTAAATTTGGTAGGGGCATAGATTCTATGACAGTAATTGTTTTCTGTGAAAATTGGCGAAATCGGTGGAAGCCACGCCCAATTTTTATACACAGTCCACCGTCTGTCCTTCCGCTCGGCCGTTAACACGATAACTTGAGCAGAAACCGATATATCTTTACTAAAATTAGTCCACGTACTTATCTGAACTCACTTTCTCTTGGTATAAAAAATGGCCGAAATCCAACTATAACCACGCCCACTTTATCGATATCGAAAATTACGAAAAATGATAAAAAAGCCATAATTCTATACCAAATATGAAAGAAGGGATGAAACATGGTATTGGATTTGTTTATTGACGCAAAATATAACTTTAAAAAACCTTTGTAAAATGGGTGTGACACTTACCATATTAAGTAAAAGAAAATGAAAAAGTTCTACAAGGCGAAATCAACAGCCCTTGGAATTC
The DNA here is from genome assembly GCF_040869045.1 of Eurosta solidaginis. Taxonomy (NCBI): domain Eukaryota; kingdom Metazoa; phylum Arthropoda; class Insecta; order Diptera; family Tephritidae; genus Eurosta; species Eurosta solidaginis. The sequence continues at coordinate 65,162,767 of NC_090320.1, read as the reverse complement.
TGGCAGAAATACTGTTCGTGGTATTGCATATATAAATAAATTAGCAGTACCCGACAGATGATTTTCTGGATCACCAAAAACCTTGGCGATACAGGTTTTTTGAAAAAAAAAAATATTTTTTGGGTTTTGAGGAGTGTTTTGGTGAAAAAATTTATTTTTTCGCCATTTGTTTTCAAGGGTTTCTTCAGAAACGTGCAAAAGTGTTGCCGATGAAAACGAATTTGTCTCATAGTTCCTATCCCACTTAAAATTATGCGATAAAAACGTTGGCATTAACAGTTTAAAAAAAAAATTTTTTTTGGTTTTTGGGACTTGTTTTGGTCGAGATCGATTTTTTTTCATTTTCAAGGCTCCAAATCATTTTTTTTTTTTTTTCAAAAAACTGTTATCGCCAAAGTTTTTAGAGGACAATTTTGATCCTGACAAGGTATACATGAAAATTTTAAAATCAAACGAAAATTTTTAAGTAGGTCATGAAAAAAACCTTAAAAATCAAAGAGAAAAAGTCAAAAAATTCAAATTTTGCAGGCTCGAAAATTATTTTTTTGGGAATGCTTAGTGGAACTTTTTTTCCTGAGCCCAAAACCTATCGAAAAATCGATGGCGCGATATGGGTTAACTTTCGTCAATGCAAATCAACCCAGCTTAATGTATGTACATATATGCAATTGCAGTGGAGCTGCGTATTTATGTACGAAACTCGAAGGATGTTGAGATGTTGCATTTTGGCAATCGAAGTGCATTCATCTGAGTAAGGCCATAAAATATGTGCATTAGGTTGCATCAGTCGAGTAATCGCTCGATTATTGCATGATACCCATTGTTTTCAACTTGATCTAGATATAATTTGGGGGAGGCGCGGCAACGCTGTCGTACCAATCAAACATATCATCATTATTACTTCGTGCTTAACCGTCTAAGTGGTTTTGGCCATTTCATAACAAGAGGCTTTGGAGCACCAAAGCAGTATAAGTCTTCCTCCACCTGCCTGTCCCAACTAAGTAAAGGTCTCTCCCTTCCTCTGCTTTGCTGCACTATCGTCATATCTGCGTAAAGCTCATAAAGCTCATTACTATAACTCCTTCGATACTCATCGTCAGCATCACGCGGAGGACCATAAAGCTTCCGGAGAACTTTTCCCTCGAACACTCCAAGAGCATCTCATCTTATTCCGAGGAAAAAAGTGCGGAGCTGCAAATTTTCAATGATAATGGACAAAGTTAATCTTTTCACCGAAGTTTGAGGACTGTTAGCTCATTACGGACTTTCTTAAAGGACACTGCGATTTGGCAATATATGCATATAAAAAAGGTTCGGTGAGAACTGCGCTGTATTAACCTCCTACAATTGAGTAATTCCTCTTGGTTTCTAATCAACTTCACACCTTGTTTTAAATCGTTTTCATGTCGATTTTATGCAATTGTTGAGAATATATAACCTGCTTTATTCCTTCCAGTACACGATTGGATGGAACGAGGTTAAGAGAATGATAACTTGAATAAAAGAAATAGTCGCATTAAAGATTATTAGACAAATCATTCAACATCCGAGGCCTCCAATCTACGTTTTGTGGTGATGGCATTGAAAGCGAATCCCGAGCTATACACAATTTTTCCCCTCTCGGGGATGGAGGGTTGATGATAGTGATAATGATGCGTGTGCTGACCAGTGATTGGGGGCAATATCACTTGACAATACCATGCCGGGGCTATTTAAAAACGTCTAGTTGAATTGTTAGCTGAAGCGATTCTTACTTATTTACTTACTTACTTAATTGGTGCTAAACAGTTTAAATGGTAATGGCGGTCCAACAAGGCGCGCCAGTCACTTCATCGCTCTTCTCCAATTGGTCACACCAAGGGAGCTTAAATCGTTTTTCACCTGGTCCTTCCAGCGGAGTGGTGGCCGCGCCATTTTTCTGCTTCAATTGAGGTTTTAGCTTTAATAAATCACACACTTTATAACTGTAGTTGAGCCAATTTGTAAATGTATGGTTTGCTGGGTTGAGCATTCATGGCCATAAATGAAAACAAAGTTTGTTGTTGGTTTTCCCGACGTGTTTCGCCCTTTATTTTACGTCTTCATTTGGGGATACGATCACATACAGTTTTTGTAGACCATCGCCGTGGGAAACAACCATCACAGAGAGGAAGATTTGGATTGATTGGATTGGATGTGTACTTAGTGGTAGCCTATGTTAATCACCTGTTCGGAATTGTGAGAGTGCAGTACATCAGCATCCAAATCACCCAGCCTTCATTGATACAATATCGCTTGAAGAGATAAGGCAGAACCGCGACGTTATCCTGAAAAGCGTCTTAAAATAGATAGCAGTTACGTTGATTGCCTGATCCTAAATGTACGTATCGATTGGGACTGTACGGCCTCAGTAGGTTGTAAGGTAGGATATAAGGTTGGCGCCAGGCTGTGGTAATAAGTGTATAGTCTAAATTCCTAAAGTTCAAGCTCTTTGCACTCACGTCTTTCTGCCTTTGCGGTTTTTTTCCTGTAAAGACGTCTCGATTCCCTTTCCAATTCGCGGTAGTGTTTACACGCTCTTTTTTTTGTGTGCGCTTTTAACGTAGCCCTGTAAGCAGCGTCTGTTCCTTAGGTTGCAACGCGATAATCTTCATCGGACCAGCTGTTTTTCCGTGGTCTGCAGTAACCAATTTTTTTCTCGGCGGCGTTACGAAATGCTTTAGAGATATGCTCTCACTGCTCCTGCATTCCGTCGGGTTGACTTTTGATCTCAGGGAGCAGGAGTGTGAGTCGAGTTGCGAAATTACTAGCAGTTTGATTGCAGTCTTTCGACGTCTAGCTTTCCTTGTGTTTTTTGGTTCTTGCGTTTAGCCGTGCTGAGACGAGCGCGTATTAAAGCTGTGGGATGATAGTAATACGAGTCCATCTATCACAACGTGGTAAATCTGATTGCAAGTATTTCTATCAAGTGACAACCATGTACCTTTATGCATGTAACCTGTGCTGGGTATGACCATGTTCAGAGCATTGGCGAAGGCGCTAAACCTCAAAGGACAAATTAGGCATCGGAGTATCCATGTCTAAAGGGGGAGAACAACATTCCTGAAATGAACTCTACCTTACTTTTTTCGCTAATTCCACTACTTCATCTATAGAACGAACGAACCGATTTCCACGTCTTTGCTTTCGTTGGAAAATTCTCGGGCTCCGTGAGGTTTATAGCAAAGAAAATTCAGGATCGACGCACAGGGTCTCGAGATATAGGCCAAAATGTGGACCCGGGTACCCCTAGAATGGGTTTATAAAATATGGACAACAAATGAAAGCTGTTGATGAGTGCTTTAGTAGAGGGTAATTTTCATGCCCCTGGGTGACTAGTGTCTCGAGATATAGGCCAAAACGTGGACCCGGGTACCCCTAGAATGTGTGTGTATTATGGATATCAAATGAAAGCTCTTGCTGAGAGCTTTAAAGTAATTCGATTTAGCGCATCAACCTGGCAAAACTGACAAATATGCATACGAAGCCGAAATAAAGACATGAATTAATAATACCCACATACCTATTTACATACGTCCTATTCGATTTGCCTGAAATTTTATATATAAATTTGCTTATATTGGTATTTACGATGCTTTTTTCCGGGAAGTAGACCAGAGACGGACCGGGACTGGGACTAGGACTGGGACTGAGACTAAGACTCGGAGTGGGACTGGGACTGAGACTCGGAATGGGACTGGAACAAAATACATACCACCCTCTGGGGCTGGCAATAAGAGATGAAGAAGAATGAGAAAAAATTGAGAGAAGAGAAAAGAGGGAGACTGAGAAAGACATAGAATGAGACGAAGATAGAGGTAGATGAAGCGAAAAATACGGAGAGAGGAGTGAATACAAAGATTAGGAAAGAGTGTAGAGGGGCGAGGGCAGAATTAGACGGAAAAAGCTTATTAAAATGTATGCAGATAGACCAAATTTAGGGCAGAACAACGCGTGCCGGGTTTGCTAGTATATATATATATTTTATATGTATGTATATATTTTTGTTTTTTAGTTTATATTATTTCAGAATGTTCTAAATCATGTTTGTATATTAGTATAGTATTGTTTCGAAACCATAAGTAAACTTGGAGCTGCAATCCATCAACCACGAGGCCAATGTTTACGCAACTATTTTGCTGTCCCTAACGATTTTCCTATATGTGTAGGAACGAACTTTCTGAGGGCTATGTAGTATTGATACTAGTTAGGATGAGTGGAAACTAAAACGACCAGATTATATTACCAATGCATGTGCTGTAACGTAGAGGATAAAATGGGTTGAGTGTGGGAGTAGATGGGGGTGGCTCATTGAAATTGCATACAGTTTGTTTGCATTTTGACAATAAATCAAAAACAGTGAATATAAATTGGGAAATGTATACGAGCTAGTAGTAAAACCAACATACGCAATAATAACAACAGCAATCGAAAGCTGTAATATCAACAATGGTTGGCAGCAACAATGGTTGCAGCAGCTTTTGCCGAGTGCATTTATGCATGGATGCATATTTCGTTTAAGCAATATACGTTTGTAATTTGTGTCGAATAAACATATTTATTCTTGACTAAAAGAGGGCTCTAGATGTAGGCAAATATGCCAATATACAAACAACAATTGTAGTGTTAGCAACAGCTATGAAATATGCGTTAGCAGCCTCAACTACCCAACACACGCATATTCCTAGAGAATTTATGGGTTGTCCAAGCCATGGACACAATCCGATGGTGTTGCTTTTGCCTGGGAAATGCCACAGTTGGTGGTATTCTACACATAAACTTACTCACACTAAACGCGTGAAGAGCATACGAACCAATTCACTTATTTACTCACTCAATAACCTATTCAACTGTGTTTGTGTTTGCATCAGGGCAGGTAAGAGTCAGTGATTTTGTCCAAGGCCCGATTGTAGAATTTTTTAGCGGAAAAGTAGTTTTGAAAATTTTCAAAATTGTATGAGTTTCACCCCAACAATTCAACAGTTTATAAATAAATAAATGTAAGGCGCGATAACCTCCGAAGAGATCTAAGGCCGAGCTTCTCTTCCAATTTGCGACGTGCTCCTCTTGATTTTTCCCTACAAATTGGCCGGACGGGACCTACATGTTTTATGCTGACTCCGAACGGCATCTGCAAGGCAGATGAGTTTTCACTGAGAGCTTTTCATGGCAGAAATACAATCGGAGCGCTTGCCAGACACTGCCGAGGGACGACCCCGCTTAGAAAAATCTTCTTCTAATTGAAAAATCTTATTTCCAAAATTTTGATGTTGCTTTGCCCGGGACTTGAACCCAGGGCATACTGTGTGATAGGCGGAGCACGCTACCATCACACCATGGTGGCCGAACTTAATTGGCGCTCAACTTTTTTAAGGGTTTGTCCGTCCAACAAAGCGCGACAGCCGCTTCTTCGCTCTGCTAACTGGCGCCAATTGGTCACACCAAGTGAATTTAAATTGTTTTCCACCTGGTACTTCCAGCGGAGTGGGGTCGCCCTCTTCTTCTGCTTCCATAGGCGGGTTCCGATAAAATACTTTCTTAGCCGGAGCGTCATCTTTCATTCTCATAACATGGCCTAGCCAGCGTAGCCGCTGCGTTTTAATTCGCTGGACTCTGTTGTTGATGTCTGCGTAAAGCTCGTACAGCTCTTCATTAAATCTTCGTCGGTAGTCGCCAACGCCTAGAGGTCCATGAATCTTTTGAAACACTTTTCTCTCGAACACGCCCAGAGCCGCTTGATCTGATGTTTTCATGGTTCATGCTTCTGCATCATACAGTAGGACGCTCACGATAAGCAACCTATAGAGCATGATTTCGTTTGCCGAGTGAGGACTTTACTTTTCAATTGTCTAACTACAATTGTCTAACAAAGTAGCTTTTATTGGCAAGAGTGACTCTTAGCTGGATTTCAGAGCTGATGTAGTTGTTTGTTGAAGTCTTTTACTATTTCCAAATTAAAGCTGCCAACAGTAGCGTGGATGCCAAGGCGCAAATGCGCTGACTCTTTGCTCGTTGACAGCTTTTTATTACTTTAGGCAAATTTAACATTGGAATTTGATCAAAAGTGTTTCATGGGATGTATTGCTCTGAGGCCGAATCGTCACATATGATCACAATCGAATACGATACGAAAGAAAATTACGTGATACGTCAATCTTATAAGTTAAATGGGATAATAACATATGATGGCAAACAAATGTCGATTTGTTTTAAATGAATTGCTCTCTTGAAGATCAAAAGAAAGTTGGAACATATTTCAAAGTCATAACAGATACAAAACGTTTAATAGGTTTAAAGATACCAAAAAATAATGAACTCAGCGATTACGTTCAATTATTCGTTCACGTATATCTTCATGCCGATCACGTATTTTATTATCCGAAAACCATGTTTTCACGTGACGAATTATACGATCACGGATGTTACGATTCCATAGCTGAGTTGCACCAGCTTCGTCTCTTGTTTTTGTCAGCTGCTTAACCCTGCTCTGCATTTACTATATTTAGTCGCTGTTTACGCACAAATATTTTTGTTTCTGAAACTTGTTACTTGAAGAAAAGGGGTTGACGAGGAAAGTGGACAAGCACCGAGTTTCTAGTGCTCGGCGACTTGTTTGTACTGTCTTTCTTCATTTGGTTCTTTTTTTTATGAAGAACTATTTGTTGATTTTATATACAAATATTTATAATTTTAATTGAAACTTCTAATCATTCACAATAATTTTTCAAATTTTTAATAAATAAAACAAATTTTTGGAAATAATTTAAATAAAATGCCAAATTGTTCCTCAAAAAGAGTCGCCGTGTGTAAGTATGATACGCAACTCCAAAAGAGAAGTTGCCGATAATCAGCAAAAAAAATTTCTGTGTGTAAACGGCGACTTTGGGAGACGATATCGAATGCAAAGTATCGATACGGTACACATAACAAGTATCGGATACCCGATAGTATCGAATCAAAAAGACTCCATGCTGAAAGTATCGATACTGAACTCTCAGCGCGAAGCACTGGGCAAAACATTCTCTCGTTTTTTCCGATTGGCGACACAAATTAGAGAGGTAAAAAGAAACAAAACTGTCGATTTGGTCGATTGGCTTGCTTGCATGCATGCCCCGACCTTTTACAAAAAGTTCGGGTATAAGGTATCGGTATGGAAAAAGTATATTCGTCGATATTTATTTATTTATTTATTTATTTAATTATTTAAAGTCAACTAACAAGAGTGGTCGACTAACAAAATACAAAGGAAAGTAACATAAAAAAAAGATAGCGTAAAAATATATAGAAGTATAGAATTAAAAATGGAATAAATTAAAAATTTACAATTTCTTTTAACATTGAACAAGAACTAAAATTAAACTATCATTACAAATTAAACAAATAAACTTTAAGATATCAGTTGAGACTGAAAAGTATACCATTGCGTAAGGCAACAAACGAACATTTGATACTAATGCAATTATACAAGTCGTTATAGTACGAGCACCAAGTAAAGTATATTCGTGTCCCTAGTTATATTAGGTTCGTTACACAGACCTTTTAGAGAACTCACTTTTTATACTCAACTGTACAAAGCCCTTAAAGTATAATTGACTAACGGTAATAGCTAACTGCATAAACTAATTGAAACAAATAATTATCAAGCCATATCTGTTGTAAATAAAATAACTTGTGTAAATGTTGAGCTATTTTAATAAAATTATGTACACGATAAGAAATATATAGAATTTTGAAGCATCTAGCCGTAAAAAGGGGGCAGAAATTACGGAGTATATGGTGTATATACTATATATACCACCGATCTATAAAATTTTTTTAGACAACAATAAATTGCTCTATACGTAGGCATTCGGTGAAATTTGGTATCTTCTAGCTTTTAAAATGGGGCAGAAATTGCGATAAGTTTCTTAACTAAACAATCGGTTATGGGGGATATATGCTATACATACGACCGCTCTCACCCATTTTTGCAGAAAATAATATGTGCAATATACGAAAACATATGGTAAAGTTTGAAGCTTCAATTTGGTAAATTGAGATATGACAAAAATCCTCTTTTCTGAATTGGCGCTTAACCGTTTAAACGCTTATAATCGCCCAACAAGGTGCGCCAACTGGTCACACCAGCGGAGTTTAAATCGTTTTCCACCTGGTCCTTCCAGCGGAGTGGGGGCCGCCCTCTACCTCCGCTTCCATAGGCGGGTTCCGATAGAAACACTTTCTTGGCCGGATCATCATCTTTCATTCGCATAACATAGCCTAGCCAGGGCAGCCGCTGCATTTTAATTCGCTGAACTATGTTGATGTCTGCGTATAATTCGTACAGCTCATCGTTAAATCTTCTTCGGTACTCGTCATCGCCAATGCGTAGAGGTCCATAAATATTTCGAAGAACTTTTCTCTCGAACACTCCCAGAGCCGTTTCATCTGATGTTGTCATGGTCCATGCTTCTGCACCACATAGCAGGACGGGAACGATAAGTGACTTGTAGAGTGATATTTTCGTTTGCCGAGAGAGGACTTTACTTTTCAATTGCCACCTAGACCAAAGTAGAATTTATTGGCAAGATTGATTCTTCCATTTCAGAGCTAGTATTGTTGCTAGTGTTGATGCTGAGTTTTGAGCTGCTATCTTATAAGTTGGGGAAGATATGACAAAAAAACATATTTTCTGAAAAATCAGTTATATGGGGGATATATGCTATAGTGATACGATCGGGTTGGTTCCCACAATTTTCTATTCGGACACCAAATTATACCCGCTCAAGAAATTTTATCAAAATATCTCAAAAATTTATCAGATCGTCATCCTGATCATTTCGATATTTAGTGGTGGTTCTGTCTCGTTTCCTTCAAAAACTTACAATTTTGAGAAGTTATAAAAAGGAAAGCTTTATGGGTGCCAGTATCGGCATCCCGTCTCTTTCTATATGAAATGCTTTTGAAATAAGGTTTATCGGTCACTTGCGCAACTTTTTGTTGGGAACTTGTGCATGTGTACATGCGGGTGCATAAAATTCTACACAACTCCATTCCCTTCAAAGGCTTACATTTATTTATGTATGCAAGTACATAAATAATAATCTTCCATGCACCTAAGTGCACACAAATCAATACAAATGGTAGTAAGAGAATCGTTGTAATGAAATACAGTACTCAGAAATGCATCCTTGATGAGATTTTTGAAATATTTATAATTTTTTTTTTGTAATAACTCGACTAAAAACAAGAGAGGGGGGTTAAATTCGAGTGTAGCCGAATAATCAAGATAGATACAACATATACAGGTGTGAGATTTAACCATACCATAAAAAGCGGAGGTTTAAGGAGCTGCAGTCACCCATACAGATCTGCTGGGTCATGTACAGCCTTATGACGATTTCTTTTATGATAATAAGTCGCTCTTATGATTATTGTCAGATTCCTCTTAAGTATGTGTATTCTTTTCACATAATAAGAAGTACCAATACCAACAAAACTCATAAATTTTTCAGAACTCTAGGTAATCTGGTTCAAAAGTTACAAATTAAGAGTGTAATTTGAGGGTACAATTTTTTTCAGAAAAGACAACGCTATTAGTTTTTAAAAAAATTTAATATTAACACTGCAATCGCCTTAACAAAATTTCCGATGTTTTGCGAAGTTGCCATTGTGCGATAAAAACGGTGAAAATGGGGTTACCTCACATGGAAACGGAATCGAGTCTCAATAATTAATTTATTGGTATCAGAGTTAACACCGGACTAGAGAGTGAAAGACGTATGAAGTGCATTTAGCAGAAACGAACTTTGCTTTGTCCATTAGATCCAAACCAATTTTAATATACAATTAACTTCCATGTAAATAAAATATTTATTTAAGTAGCTGTATTTAGGTTCTTTGCATAGCTAGAAACTTAAAGGAGTAGGCAAAGTAAAAGTAAAGTTCTCTCCTTACGAGCATATAACACTCTGTATAAAACTGCCATCATGTTTGTCCTGATGTGTGGCCCGATATCGAAGATATCCATAGAAGATCGGATCGAAGAGTTGTTAGGATGATTTATGGTTTTTACCGTAACGCCAATCTTATTTGTCATAGTAGGTTTAATGATAAGTTGTATAAGTTCAAGGCAGAAATGAAGATAGTGGAACAAGTAGAGTACAAAGGCTGATTTCGTCACGTTATGCGAATGGATAAAATCTCTTTGGTGGAGAAAGTATTCCATCGACAGAAGAAGGGGTGACCTTGGAAAAATTGTAAGAAACATGTGTGTGCAGGCTTTATTTCACACTTGCCGTCAGGTATCGCGAAGCATGTACGACTGGAATTACTTACTACCTAACCGGGAAGAAAGAAAGCTTTCAAACACGGACGCTTTAAGAGCGAAAACTGCAAACTGGTAACCCATGTCCACAGAATCCTTGAAATAAGAAGTGAAAACTTCCCTCTTAAATGTCATCAGTTTATTCCATTATCCCCTGCACTCAGGGAAAATAAAAAAACCCGATCCCATACCTGAAGACAATGGAATTTTGCCGCTGTCAAAATTACGCTGACAGCAACACGTAAAGCCGGTATCGAAGGACAAACACATTTTCATTAACATGAACATGAGCCTTATTATACTCAGTTGAGCAGAGCTCACAGTTTGATTGGAACGGTACATATATAAAGGAATCGAGATAGATATAGACTTCCATATATCAAAATAATCAGGATCGAAAAAAAATTTGATTGAGCCATGTCCGTCCGTCCGTCCGTCCGTCCGTCCGTTAACACGATAACTTGAGTAAATTTTGAGGTATCTTGATGAAATTTGGTATGTAGGTTCCTGAGCACTCATCTCAGATCGCTATTTAAAATGAACGATATCGGACTATAACCACGCCCACTTTTTCGATATCGAAAATTTCGAAAAACCGAAAAAGTGCGATAATTCATTACAAAAGACAGATAAAGCGACGAAACTTGGTAGATGAGTTGAACTTATGACGCAGAATAGAAAATTAGTAAAATTTTGGACAATGGGCGTGGCACCGCCCACTTTTAAAAGAAGGTAATTTAAGGAACGTTACTCCTATTACTATATGTACGCTTAATAAAAATTAGCAAAATCGGAGAAGGACCACGCCCACTTTAAAAAAAAATTTTTTTTAAGTAAAATTTTAACAAGTAATTTAATATCTTTACAGTATATAAGTAAATTATGTCAACATTCAACTCCAGTAATGATATGGTGCAACAAAATACAAAAATAAAAGAACATTTCAAAATGGGCATGGCTCCGCCCTTTTTCATTTAATTTGTCTAGGATACTTTTAATGCCATAAGTCGAACAAAAATTTACCAATCTTTGTGAAATTTGGTAGAGGCTTAGATTCTAGGACGATAACTGTTTTCTGTGAAAACGGGCGAAATCGGTTGAAGCCACGCCCAGTTTTTATACACAGTCGTCCGTCTGTCCTTCCGCATGGCCGTCAACACGATAATTTGAGCAAAAATTGGCATATCTTTAATGAACTTAGTTCACGTGCTTACTTGAACTCACTTTATCTTGGTATGAAAAATGAACGAAATCCGACTATGACCACGCCCACTTTTTCGATATCGAAAATTACGAAAAATGAAAAAAATGCCATAATTCTATACCAAATACGAAAAAAGGGGTGAAACATGGTAAGGTAATTGGATTGTTTTATTGACGCGAAATATAACTTTAGAAAAAACTTTATAAAATGGTTGTGACACCTACCATATTAAGTAGAAGAAAATGAAAAAGTTCTGCGATTCGAAATAAAAAACCCTTAAAATTTTGGCAGGCATTACATATATAAATAAATTAGCGGTATCCAACGGATGATGTTCTGGGTCACCCTGGTCCACATTTTGGTCGATATCTGGAAAACGCCTTCACATATACAACTACCACCACTCCCTTTTAAAACTCTCATTTATACCTTTAATTTGATACCCATATTATACAAACTCATTCTGGAGTCACCCCTGGTCCACCTTTATGGCGATATCTCCAAAAGGCGTCCACCTATAGAACTAAGCCCCACGCCCTTTTAAAATACTGATTAACACCTTTCATTCGATACCCATATCGTACAAACATATTCTAAAGTCACCCCTGGTCCACTTTTATGGCGATATCTCGAAAAGGCGAACACCTATAGAACGAAGGCCCACTCCCTTTTAAAAATACTCATTAACACCTTTCATTTGATACCCATATCGTACAAACAAAGTCTAGAGTCACCCCTGGTCCACCTTTATTGCCATACCTCGAAAAGGTGTCCACCTATAGAACTAAGGCCCACTCCCTTTTAAAATACTCATTAACTCCTTTCGTTTGATACCCATATTGTACAAACATATTCTAGGGTCATCCCTGCTCCACCTTAATGGCGATATCTCGAAACGGCATCCACCTATGGAACTAAGGATTACTCCCTTTAAAAAACTCATTAACTCCTTTCTTTTGATACCCATATTGTACAAACAAATTCTAGGGTCACCCCTGGTCCACCTTTATGGCGATATCTCGAAAATGAGACCACCTATACAACAACCACCACTCCCTTTTAAAACCCTCATTAATACCTTTATTTTGATACCCATATCGTACAAACACATTCTAGAGTCACCCCTGGTCCACCTTTATGGCGATATTTCGAAACTGCGTCCACCTATAGAACTAAGGTCCACTCCCTTTTAAAATACTCATTAACACCTTTCGTTTAATGCCCATATTGTACAAACAAATTCTAGGGTCACCCCTGCTCCAACTTTATGGCGATATCTCGAAACGGCGTCCACCTATGGAACTAAGGATTACTCCCTTTTAAAATACTCATTAACACCTTTCATTTAGTACCCATATCGTACACAAAAATTCTAGAGTCACACCTGGCCCACCTTTATGGCGATATCTCGAAAGGGCATCCACCTATAGAACTAAGGCCCACACCCTTTTAAAATACTCATTAACACCTTTCATTTGATACCCATATCGTACACAAAAATTCTAGAGTCACCCCTGGTCCACCTTTATGGCGATATCTCGAAAAGGCGTCCACCTATAGAACTAAGGCCCACGCCCTTTTAAAATACTCATTAACACCTTTCATTTGACACCCATATCGTACACAAAAATTCTAGAGTCACACCTGGCCCACCTTTATGGCGATATCTCGAAAGGGCATCCACCTATAGAACTAAGGCCCACACCCTTTTAAAGTACTCATTAACACCTTTCATTTGATACCCATATCGTGCAAACTAATTCTAGAGTCACCCCTGGTCTACCTTTATGGAGATATCTCGAAAAGGCGTTCACCTATAGAACAAAGACCCACGCCCTTTTAAAATACTCATTAACACCTTTCAGTTGATACCCATATCGTACACAAAAATTCTAGAGTCACCCCTGGCCCACCTTTATGACGATATCTCGAAAGGGCATCCACCTATAGAACTAAGCCCCACTCCCTTTTAAAATAGTCAATAACACCTTTCATTTGATACCCATATTGTACAAACGCATTCTAGAGTCACCCCTGGTCCACCTTTATGGCGATATCTCGAAAAGGCGTCCACCTATAGAACTAAGGCCCACGCCCTTTTAAAATACTCATTAACACCTTTCATTTGATAACCATATCGTGCAAACTAATTCTAGAGTCACCCCTGGTCTACCTTTATGGAGATATCTCGAAAAGGCGTTCACCTATAGAACAAAGACCCACGCCCTTTTAAAATACTCATTAACACCTTTCATTTGATACCCATATCGTACACAAAAATTCTAGAGTCACACCTGGCCCACCTTTATGGCGATATCTCGAAAGGGCATCCACCTATAGAACTAAGGCCCACACCCTTTTAAAATACTCATTAACACCTTTCATTTGATAACCATATCGTGCAAACTAATTCTAGAGTCACCCCTGGTCTACCTTTATGGAGATATCTCGAAAAGGCGTTCACCTATAGAACAAAGACCCACGCCCTTTTAAAATACTCATTAACACCTTTCATTTGATACCCATATCGTACACAAAAATTCTAGAGTCACCCCTGGCCCACCTTTATGACGATATCTCGAAAGGGCATCCACCTATAGAACTAAGCCCCACTCCCTTTTAAAATACTCAATAACACCTTTCATTTGATACCCATATCGTACAAGCGCATTCTAGGGTCAACCCTGATCCACCTTTATGGCTATATCCCTAAATGGCGTCCACCTATGGAACTAAGGATTACTCCCTTTTAAAAAACTCATTAACACCTTTCTTTTGATACCCATATTGTACAAACAAATTCTAGGGTCATCCCTGCTCCACCTTTATGGCGATATCTCGAAACGGCGTCCACCTATGGAACTAAGGATTACTCCCTTTTAAAAAACTCATTAACACCTTTCTTTTGATACCCATATTGTACAAAAAAATTCTAGGGTCACCCCTGGTCCACCTTTATGGCGATATCTCGAAAATGAGACCACCTATACAACAACCACCACTCCCTTTTAAAACCCTCATTAATACCTTTATTTTGATACCCATATCGTACAAACACATTCTAGAGTCACCCCTGGTCCCCCTTTATGGCGATATTTAGAAACGGCGTCCACCTATAGAACTAAGGCCCACTCCCTTTTAAAATACTCATTAACACCTTTCGTTTGATGCCCATATTGTACTAACAAATTCTAGGGTCACCCCTGGTCCACCTTTATGGCGATATCTCAAAGCGGCGTCCGCCTATGGAACTAAGGATTACTCAGTTTTAAAATACTCATTAACACCTTTCTTTTGATACCCATATTGTACAAACAAATTCTAGGGTCACCCCTGGTCTACCTTTATGGAGATATCTCGAAAAGGCGTCCACCTATAGAACTAAGACCCACTCCCTTTTAAAATACTCATTAACACCTTTCAGTTGATACCCATATCGTACACAAAAATTCTAGAGTCACCCCTGGCCCACCTTTATGGCGATATCTCGAAAGGGCATCCACCTATAGAACTAAGGCCCACACCCTTTTAAAATACTCATCAGCACCTTTCATTTGATACCCATATCGTACAAACAAATTCTAGAGTCACCCCTGGTCCACCTTTATGGCGATATCTCGAAAAGGCGTCCACCTATAGAACTAAGGCCCACGCCCTTTTAAAATACTCATTAACACCTTTCACTTGATACCCATATCGTACAAACGCATTCTAGAGTCACCCCTGGTCTACCTTTATGGAGATATCTCGAAAAGGCGTCCACTTATAGAACTAAGACCCACTCCCTTTTAAAATACTCATTAGCAACTTTCATTTGATACCCATATCGTACACAAAAATTCTAGAGTCAATCCTGGTCCACCTTTATGGCGATATCTCGAAAAGGCGTCCACCTATAGAACTAAGGCCCACACCCTTTTAAAATACTCATTAGCAACTTTCATTTGATACCCATATCGTACACAAAAATTCTAGAGTCACACCTGGCCCACCTTTATGGCGATATCTCGAAAGGGCATCCACCTATAGAACTAAGGCCCACACCCTTTTAAAATACTCATTAACACCTTTCATTTGATAACCATATCGTGCAAACTAATTCTAGAGTCACCCCTGGTCTACCTTTATGGAGATATCTCGAAAAGGCGTTCACCTATAGAACAAAGACCCACGCCCTTTTAAAATACTCATTAACACCTTTCATTTGATACCCATATCGTACACAAAAATTCTAGAGTCACCCCTGGTCCACCTTTATGGCGATATCTCAAAGCGGCGTCCACCTATGGAACTAAGGATTACTCAGTTTTAAAATACTCATTAACACCTTTCTTTTGATACCCATATTGTACAAACAAATTCTAGGGTCACCCCTGGTCTACCTTTATGGAGATATCTCGAAAAGGCGTCCACCTATAGAACTAAGGCCCACGCCCTTTTAAAATACTCATTAACACCTTTCATTTGACACCCATATCGTACACAAAAATTCTAGAGTCACACCTGGCCCACCTTTATGGCGATATCTCGAAAGGGCATCCACCTATAGAACTAAGGCCCACACCCTTTTAAAATACTCATTAACACCTTTCATTTGATACCCATATCGTGCAAACTAATTCTAGAGTCACCCCTGGTCTACCTTTATGGAGATATCTCGAAAAGGCGTTCACCTATAGAACAAACCCCACGCCCTTTTAAAATACTCATTAACACCTTTCATTTGATACCCATATCGTACACAAAAATTCTAGAGTCACCCCTGGCCCACCTTTATGACGATATCTCGAAAGGGCATCCACCTATAGAACTAAGCCCCACTCCCTTTTAAAATAGTCAATAACACCTTTCATTTGATACCCATATTGTACAAACGCATTCTAGAGTCACCCCTGGTCCACCTTTATGGCGATATCTCGAAAAGGCGTCCACCTATAGACCTAAGGCCCACGCCCTTTTAAAATACTCATTAACACCTTTCATTTGATACCCATATCGTACACAAAAATTCTAGAGTCACACCTGGCCCACCTTTATGGCGATATCTCGAAAGGGCATCCACCTATAGAACTAAGGCCCACACCCTTTTAAAATACTCATTAACACCTTTCATTTGATAACCATATCGTGCAAACTAATTCTAGAGTCACCCCTGGTCTACCTTTATGGAGATATCTCGAAAAGGCGTTCACCTATAGAACAAAGACCCACGCCCTTTTAAAATACTCATTAACACCTTTCATTTGATACCCATATCGTACACAAAAATTCTACAGTCACCCCTGGCCCACCTTTATGACGATATCTCGAAAGGGCATCCACCTATAGAACTAAGCCCCACTCCCTTTTAAAATACTCAATAACACCTTTCATTTGATACCCATATCGTACAAGCGCATTCTAGGGTCAACCCTGATCCACCTTTATGGCTATATCCCTAAATGGCGTCCACCTATGGAACTAAGGATTACTCCCTTTTAAAAAACTCATTAACACCTTTCTTTTGATACCCATATTGTACAAACAAATTCTAGGGTCATCCCTGCTCCACCTTTATGGCGATATCTCGAAACGGCGTCCACCTATGGAACTAAGGATTACTCCCTTTTAAAAAACTCATTAACACCTTTCTTTTGATACCCATATTGTACAAAAAAATTCTAGGGTCACCCCTGGTCCACCTTTATGGCGATATCTCGAAAATGAGACCACCTATACAACAACCACCACTCCCTTTTAAAACCCTCATTAATACCTTTATTTTGATACCCATATCGTACAAACACATTCTAGAGTCACCCCTGGTCCCCCTTTATGGCGATATTTAGAAACGGCGTCCACCTATAGAACTAAGGCCCACTCCCTTTTAAAATACTCATTAACACCTTTCGTTTGATGCCCATATTGTACAAACAAATTCTAGGGTCACCCCTGGTCCACCTTTATGGCGATATCTCAAAGCGGCGTCCACCTATGGAACTAAGGATTACTCAGTTTTAAAATACTCATTAACACCTTTCTTTTGATACCCATATTGTACAAACAAATTCTAGGGTCACCCCTGGTCTACCTTTATGGAGATATCTCGAAAAGGCGTCCACCTATAGAACTAAGACCCACTCCCTTTTAAAATACTCATTAACACCTTTCAGTTGATACCCATATCGTACACAAAAATTCTAGAGTCACCCCTGGTCCACCTTTATGGCGATATCTCGAAAAGGCGTCCACCTATAGAACTAAGGCCCACACCCTTTTAAAATACTCATTAGCAACTTTCATTTGATACCCGTATCGTACACAAAAATTCTAGAGTCACACCTGGCCCACCTTTATGGCGATATCTCGAAAGGGCATCCACCTATAGAACTAAGGCCCACACCCTTTTAAAATACTCATTAACACCTTTCATTTGATAACCATATCGTGCAAACTAATTCTAGAGTCACCCCTGGTCTACCTTTATGGAGATATCTCGAAAAGGCGTTCACCTATAGAACAAAGACCCACGCCCTTTTAAAATACTCATTAACACCTTTCATTTGATACCCATATCGTACACAAAAATTCTAGAGTCACCCCTGGTCCACCTTTATGGCGATATCTCAAAGCGGCGTCCACCTATGGAACTAAGGATTACTCAGTTTTAAAATACTCATTAACACCTTTCTTTTGATACCCATATTGTACAAACAAATTCTAGGGTCACCCCTGGTCTACCTTTATGGAGATATCTCGAAAAGGCGTCCACCTATAGAACTAAGACCCACTCCCTTTTAAAATACTCATTAACACCTTTCAGTTGATACCCATATCGTACACAAAAATTCTAGAGTCACCCCTGGCCCACCTTTATGGCGATATCTCGAAAGGGCATCCACCTATAGAACTAAGGCCCACACCCTTTTAAAATACTCACTAGCACCTTTCATTTGATACCCATATCGTACAAACAAATTCTAGAGTCACCCCTGGTCCACCTTTATGGCGATATCTGGAAAAGGCGTCCACCTATAGAACTAAGGCCCACGCCCTTTTAAAATACTCATTAACACCTTTCATTTGATACCCATATCGTACACAAAAATTCTAGAGTCACACCTGGCCCACCTTTATGGCGATATCTCGAAAGGGCATCCACCTATAGAACTAAGGCCCACACCCTTTTAAAATACTCATTAACACCTTTCATTTGATAACCATATCGGGCAAACTAATTCTAGAGTCACCCCTGGTCTACCTTTATGGAGATATCTCGAAAAGGCGTTCACCTATAGAACAAAGACCCACGCCCTTTTAAAATACTCATTAACACCTTTCATTTGATACCCATATCGTACACAAAAATTCTAGAGTCACCCCTGGCCCACCTTTATGACGATATCTCGAAAGGGCATCCACCTATAGAACTAAGCCCCACTCCCTTTTAAAATACTCAATAACACCTTTCATTTGATACCTATATTGTACAAACGCATTCTAGAGTCACCCCTGGTCCACGTTTATGGCGATATCCCGAAAAGGCGTCCACCCATAGAACAAAGGCCCACTCCCTTTTAAAACACTTATTGCACTTTTCGTTTGACACCCATATTGTACAAACTCATTCTAGAGTCAACCCAGGTCCACTTTTATAACGATATTCCGAAATGCGTCCATCTATAGAACTTAGGCCCACGCCACCTATAGAACTAAGGCCCACGCCCTTTTAAAATACTCATTAACACCTTTCTTTTGATACCCATATTGTACAAACGCATTCTAGAGTCACCCCTGGTCCACGTTTATGGCGATATCCCGAAAAGGCGTCCACCCATAGAACTAAGGCCCACTCCCTTTTAAAACACTTATTAACACCTTTCGTTTGATACCCATATTGTACAAACGCATTCTAGAGTCAACCTTGGTCCACTTTTATAACGATATTCCGAAAAGGAGTCCACCTATAGAACTAAGGCCCACTCCCTTTTAAAATACTCATTAACACCTTTCATTTGATACCCATATAGTACAAACAAATTCTAGAGTCACCCCTGGTCCATTTTTATGGCGATATCTCGAAAAGGCGTCCACATATAGAACTAAGGCCCACGCCCTCTTAAAATACTCATTAACACCTTTCATTTGATACTCATATCGTATAAACAAGTTCTGGAGTCAGGCCTGGTCCACCTTTATGGCGATATCCCTAAAAGGCGTCCATCTATAGAACTATGGCCCACTTACTCTTGAAATACTCTTTAATACCTTCAATTTGATACACATGTCATACAAACACATTCCAGGGTTACCCTAGGTTCTTTTTACAACATGGTGATTTTCCCTTACTTTGTCTCCACAGCTCTCAACTGAGTATGTAATGTTCGGTTACACCCGAACTTAGCTCCTTACTTGTTAAATATTCTTTTTATTTAGTCTAAGCCAACCGATTCATTCATTAATTTCTTTAAAATCTCAGCTTATCAAGCGCCATGTTCATCCGTTTTGAAATACCATCTTAAAAACGTTTATGTCCCACAATTCTGAAACAAGAAGTTTTAATCTCACTAAAAATAATAAAATTAAATAATTACCCGTCGTGACTAAGGAATTTACATTAAATCAAGCATTGATTTATGCACAGTGATATCCTAAGTTAAATATATGGGGGTAAGTCCTGGATAACGTTTGCTACATTCGAACGCAATTAAACCTTAGCTAAAAGGGAACATAAGCCACCCAGCGGGTTAGGGAGCTGCGAGTATACACGCAGCAGGTATGCGTGTCGTAAGAGGCGACTATATTATAAATTTATTCAAGCGGTTGTGTAGAGCAACTCTTTCAAGGCGTTGCCAGCTCAATTTATAGCTTCTACAACCCAATTGTCAACCTCACCTAACAGTGGCGAATCCTGTTTCTTTAGCATCTGAGGCTCTGCCTACCCCAAGTTCCTCATAGATTTAGGGGGTGGGAGGGCGGTATGGTCTAGAAGGTTTCATGTGGTCATACTAGCGGAACGTACCGCCTTTAGCCGTCAAAGAACCATCAACATCAATAACACTCCCCAAAACTGTCGAGGAGCGTCCTTATAGCTAAAACAATAACAACAAAAACCGGAATTCACGTATGCTATAATATTTGCAAAGCGCTATCAGAATGCTTCATTCCACAAAAACGTTGGGAACCTTATCCATTTAACTACATACATATATAAAGCCATGTATAATGCGGATCAGATGCGACAAAAAGTGACAGTAATTGTTTAAAGCTTGTGAAAGTATGAAAAATTTGGCGATGATGTGATGTACGTGGGATCTGTCGCCCTCTCTCTCATTTACGGTAATTATTAAAGCCATCCTATTCTATGGATTTTTTGTTTGGTGTACGGTCACTTAAAAAGGAACATACCTCAATAATTAGAGGGGGCATGCAGGCTATGAATGCTTGGGATTACGGGGCCACTAAAAACAACCACCGACGGCTGCACTGTATGCCACGACTGTGGCGAGACTCAATGCCGGCCGTAGTAGTACAGCGTAATCAAATATTGTACGAACATACTATCTAGATCCCTACCTGCGCTTCCATGGCTCTCTTAGAAACACAATTGAGATGGATGTTTGGCGCAAGGCCGCTCAAAAGACAGACGAGGCGATAAACGTATACTACCGGTTCCAGAGTAATAAAAGGAGCAGGGTCTACGGTATAATATCTCATAGCGCATCCTCTTAAAGTATATTAGAGTGCAAGCAATCACTGGAAAGTATCGGGATAGGTAGAAATAAACATCTATTTATACTGTGTCTTTCGGCATATGGGAATAGATGGAAATGAAGGATTGGATGAGCTAGCTTGAAGCTTGTACCGTAGACGTTGC
Organism: Eurosta solidaginis; assembly: GCF_040869045.1. Classification (NCBI taxonomy): domain Eukaryota; kingdom Metazoa; phylum Arthropoda; class Insecta; order Diptera; family Tephritidae; genus Eurosta; species Eurosta solidaginis. Next base: position 65,141,383 of record NC_090320.1, on the reverse strand, counting down.
AATCACATTAGGCGATAGCTACACATGATCGACGAAGCAGGAAAGGCGTGGAACTAAGGCGTGGAACATCCAGTTCAACCTTACCTAACCTTCCACTTTGTACATAATAAAATGCTAAAGAAAAAGACAAGGACGTGTTTTTTTCTGTGTTCTGATATGAAATTGTTGAAAACAAAAACCTGGAACAGTATAAAGTTTTACGACCCGTGATAGAAACACGTTTTTTAAATCACAATAGCTCTGAAATGGTGGATCGGATTAATGTTAGAATAGTTTAACAGTTGCATGTTTATTGCTTGAGTGAAAATCATTCGCCGATCATAAAATGTAAACGGGCCCAGACCTGAAGTAATCTTTTAAGTTCATATTTTGTTTGTAAAAACTGTACATTTCTGTAGTTTTTTGATACAGACGCGACACTAGAATTAGAGTATGATCAATTTATTTATTTATTTTTTTATTCACAGCCATATGGCCTATAATCCTTTTGATTTTATATAATTAGTATTATATATATGTTTTACAATAATTGTATAATAGGTTTTTACATTTCTTCAAATTATTGCACGTTTTAATATCTACAGGTAGCTCATTAAACATTTCCAAGCCTTTATAATATAGATCTAGCTTTGCATTTTCTGTCTGGCAACATGGTAATGGATAGGTGTATGTATCACTGCTGTAGCTAAAGTTCTCTCGTCCCAAGTCTCTAAGTCCGTAAGTGCTCCTGTCTTAATGTTGTATATATACTTCATATTTATAAAAACTATATTTTCCAAAGTTCCCTTTTCTCTTTTTGAATGTTAAATAAAAGTCAGGAAAAATTAAATTTGGTCTAATATATTGATCTGGGTTAAAAACGCAACTATTTATTTATTTACTTTATTAAAGTCAACACAGACACAAAACGGTCGACTACTGGAGACAAGATACAATACAAATAACAAGGAAACAAATTTAAGTGTAAAAACAAAATTTAAAATAAAAACTAAAATTATAAACAATCAAATTAATTAAGTTAAATTTCAATCAATACATAAATCAAAATTAATATTGAAATAAAAATTGACATCTTATTTAATACGGACATTTAAAAATCTTTGAAAAATATCATCAGACGTGTGAGTATTTTCTTACGGATATCAGTACCCGAATACTCAAAGCTAATATGGTTTTGTACAGTTCATTATTGATGAGTGCTTTGTTAGTAGTTTTCATACCTATTGTTGATTGGGGTCTCGAGATATAGGCCAAAACGTGGATCAGGGTAACACTAGGATGTGTTTTTACATTACGGGTATGAAATTGAAGCTGTTGATGAGTGATTTAGTACAGAATAATTTTTATACCGCTGGCTGACTAGGGTCTCGAGATATAGGCCAAAACGTGGACCCGGATACCCCTAGAATGTGTGTGTAATGAAGAGGGGGAGGACAGAGTTAGACGGAAAAAGCTTATTAAAATGTATGCAGATAGACCAAATTTAGGGCACAACAACGTCTGGCGGGTCTGCTAGATATACACATATTTCACCTTTAAGGCCAAGTGCTTAAAATAAAGCCCCAGCACTTTTAATTTTCAGTTCGATGTGGACCTTATTTGGGATTCGCCCATGTATTATATACATATAAATACTGGTACACGCATAACAAAAATAATATATCCCTTTAAAGGTACGATCGTTGTTTTAAATACTTTGTACTTATAAATATACATTTAGGTAGTATGTATGTGATAAAGTGTAGGTGTGGTATTTTTCTTACTTTATCGCGGATACTGCACAGCAAAATAATTGCGCTACAATCAGCAACAACGCTGACATGACCCTATAGGTTGCGTCCTGGTTTTCGGAGTTATACAGCTTTTCTTATATTAGTTGGTTTTTTTTTGCAAGCGAGCTTGAAAAGACACTTCAACTGGTTAAACAGTTTCATCATCGGGGAACCATACAGGTGACGGATGGAAATCAGCTAATTGGTACTTTTTTCGCTGCTTTGACATTCCTACTTCTGGCGCAGTACGTTTTTGACATTAATCCATACAATTACAAAAACAAGATACATGGAATGCGTGTGTTTGTATGTATGTATGTTACCCTGCCGCTACGCTCTTATTTTCGTATGTACATTTCATTGCTCGTTCACAACCTTTTTTTTGGTCGATTATTCCTTGGGCGATTTCATCTCAAACCGGTTAGCTATCTTAACTAGCTTACTTCGTGTTGTTGCTTTGTATGAAATTGCTTAACTACCTAGCGTTTTATTTCCACTAACTTGCAAAAAGCGGATTATTTGTGTATCTTGGCTGCCTTAAGGAATTGGTCCGCGTCAATATTTACACTTTGTAAATAAAGTACGCTCATCCAAAACGCGATATAAAATGTGATATCCTGTATTTATATGATACATATTTTAAACCTTTTATAATTAAAATAACTTGGAGTACATAACTTGACAAAGATTGTGATCTAGCAATCATATTCGATCCACTATGCAGACTTGTCACGAATCATCTTACCGCAGTTATTCTGTGTAGCGTTACTATATAAGACAATGAACAATTTAACTATAATAAATGCCTCTTTCAACTCGACTAACCTACATATCTCACCAATAGCGCCGAACGATCATCATTTTTGTGCGCAACAAGCTTGGATGGAGCTGCTGAAGTGGCAATGTTAAACGTAGTAGAGAAGAAACGTATGTCTGTACAAAATTCCAGGTAGATGTTAAATCATGGTCCGAGTATTTAAAAAACGGATGCAAACTGCAAATAAACGAAAAAAAAATAACAACAATGCTAGTACTAGTAGAAGCTATCTCTGTGAATTAGAGAGCACGTACGAAACAAGATCAGTATTCAAAGGCTAAAAACTTGTAGAGATTCATACGAGCACGATTTTAAAAACAAAAGAACAAGAAATGTTAAGCATTTTTGAGATTTTTGCTAAAGTTTTAAAAAGTTGTACATATGTATGTATTTAGTACCATGGATCATGTAAGCACGTACTATTTAGGTAGAAAAGTGTAGTGGGTATGAAGTAAATGAAATACTCTGTAAGACATTGAAGGCAAGATGTTAACGAGTCTCTTAGGCTGGTATGATGCGGAGAAAATATTGGACAGACGTGCAGACTAAAATGCAATTTGAAATTCTTTTTCGTATCCATATTCACCCATTTAGCAATTTAAAATATAAATAATTTGAAATCGAGTATTTTTTTGGAGCTCTTATGCAGGGCCGTAGAGAAAAAGTCCGGGCGCGGGACTAAACAATTTACGGGCCCTCTATAAAAAATCCACTAATACATTTGATTAATTTGAATTAATGGAGTCTCATTCATGAATCATTATTGATGGATTACATCAAAAAAAATTTTAGCAACATCAACTAAATTATTTTTGGACTAAGAGCTGAAAATAAAATTAACACAGAATATTTACTATTTATACTATTCTGCCTTTCCTTTCCAAGGTCGTCGAACGAATTTTGCACTGCCAGATAAATACTTATTTGCAGGATAATAAACTTCTCACAGATTCCCAGTCTGGATTCAGGACAAATCGTAGCTGTAAAACGGCGCTCCTATCGGTGATAGAGGATATTCGAGAAGAAATTGACATAATTTTACTGCTTTCCTAACTCTTCTCGACCATTCAAAAGCGTTTGACTCTGTCGACCACACCGTTCTCTGCAAGAAGCTGGACAACCTATTTAATTTCTCTAACTGTGCAACTGCCCTTATCAGATCGTATTTGGCCGACCGAACTCAGGCAGTAACTGTTGGTAGCAGAAAGTCTGACTCCATCAGTGTGTTAAGAGGCGTCCCGCTAGGCTCAATCCTTGGTCCCCTTTGTTTTGTACATAAACGATTTGCCTGCTGTTCTCAAGTATTGTAATATTCAAATTTATGCTGACGACTTACAATTGTATATGTGCTGTCCTAGTGATCGTACCAGTTCGTGTATTAATAACTTTAATTACGATTTGTGTCAAATTGGTACGTGGGCTTCTATGAACGGCATATGTCTTAACCCTAAGAAGTCGAAATGTAAAGTCATTCACAGGAAGTCACTAGATAAAATTGGAATAGGAAAATGTAATTTTAGACAACACTATTATAGAATACGTTGACACGGCTAAAAATCTAGGTGTAGTTTTTAACAAAACCTTGACATGGAAAGATCACATCTTCCGCACAGTGGGAAAAGTGTATGGGATGCTTCGTACACTCTGGATGACACAATATTTTACTCCGTTACATATTCGTCTACTAATAGCAAAAGCGTACTTAATACCCAAGCTCCTTTATGGTTGTGAGATTTATTCTAATTGTGACTATGTATGCAATAGGAAACTTAATGTTGTTTATAACAACATTGCTAGATACTTCTATGGGTTGAAAAGACTTGACCACGCCTCTCATCATGATGACAGGTTGCTAAACATTTCTTTTGATAACCTTATTAAAATTAAAACGCTCACTACGCTACATAAATTAATATATATGAAGGAACCTGACTATCTGTATCGGAGGCTAAATTTTCTCCAGTCGTCTCCTTACCCACTTCAGACATCGTATGCTAATATCTGATCGGCAGTTCTTCATTACTTCCATACGTCTTTGGAACTCGCTCCCCTAGACTTAGGCTTATAAGCAATGCTCTGCTCTTCAATAAAGAATTAACAAGTTTCTATAACAACCTAGACAATTAAATTACTGATTTCTGACTAAGTAAATGTACTCTATCATTTATTTATTTATTTATTTATTATTTATTGCAACCTTTTCTTAGTCATAGTTATTAGCTTTAAGTTTCAAGTTTAAATTGTTCCTATTTTATGCCTTTTACCGACTAGCACTATAAAATAATTTTTGGCAAATTGTTGTGCTGGGAAGAATTGCCTAATAAATACAAATACAAATACAAATATTGTAACGTATAAATAAAATTCTTTTTTAACAGTCACGTATTGTTTTAAATAATCTTTTCTAGTTATTTGGTAACATTTTAGTACATTTCTGATAAATATGTATAATGATGATTATAAATTTTAATTATCTTAATATATAAAAAACACGTGTCACAACATTTTTGGGCGCGATGGGCTCCTAAACTACTGAACCGATTTTGAAATTGTTTTGCACCCCGTGTGTAGTTTGATCTAGCTTGAGGGTTAGGATAGGTTATATCTCAGTTTATAGTCGCAATATTATTTTATTGCAATTTTTTTTTTAAATGTTTTACGTAATAATAAAATGTTACGTATACGCAGTGGCACTCATATTTTCAGGTGGTGCGGGTATACTTCCGTGTAATTGCTTGGTGTTTAATTAAACAACCTGCTTATCAATAAAAAATATTATAGCTAATGATATCAAGTATAGCACATCACCAGGCCCGCCGAAAGGGGGGGAGGGCGTTCTGAAGAGGCCCGCGATTTAGAGGTACTAAGACATTTTTTTTAATTCAGGAGAGTCTTTAGTTGTGTAGAGGGTAATTTTCATACCCCTGGGTGACTAGAGTCTCGAGATATAGGCCAAAACGTGGGCCAGTGAATGCCTAGACAGTGTTTATACAATATGGATATCAAATGAAAGCTGTTGATGAGGGCTTTTGTACAGAGTAATATATTATCCAGAGACGGACCGAGACTCGGAGTGGGACTGGGACTGGAATAAAATACATACCACCCTCTGGGACAGGCAATAAGGGATGCAGAAGAGTGAGAAGAAATTGAGAGAAGGGAAAAGAGAGAAGGAGATTGAGACAGAGATAGAATGAGGCGAAGATGGAGATAGATGAAGCGAAAAAGACGGAGGGAGTAGTGAATAAAAGGATTAGGAAAAAGTTAAGAGGGGGGGAGGGCAGAGTCAGACGGAAAAAGCTTTTTAAAATGTATGCAGATAGGCCAAATTTACGGCAGGACAACGTGTCCCGGGTCTTCTAGTTCAATATAGAAGGTTCGGGTATCAAAGAGCGTCTATAAAAGTTTTTGATTCTTGCAAGGACGCTGAAAGAACGTTCTGCGCTAGCTACAGTGCAGTAGCAGGGGGGGGGGGGGGGGCGAAGGGATAATCGCCCTCCCCCCAGACTAGATTTTTTTTCCAAAATTTATTCGGAACAAAATTTTTTTCACGAAGTCCCAGAAACCCACTATTTATATGCAGTATTTCTATAAATATAATGATGGATATTTTATTGCTACTTTTCATAATGCAGTTTTGTATGCATATTTTAATTGAGTATCAATTTTCAAATAATATGAGCGCTCAACAGTAAGAATGCTTATGCAAATCAGTTCAATGCTCAGAAATATTTGCGCTGTTGATAACATACTGAATCAAACCTTACTTTGTTAAATAAAGTTTATTCAGAATCCTCACTCTCACCCAACACATTTTTCATCACTTTCTACTGGGCATTTGTCATCTCTGTAGAATCTGCAGTGCACATATTCAATTACAGTAGAATCGCGAGAAAGTTAATCGCAAGTGTTCGGACTTCTACCACTAAAGTGGTAGATCTACCACTATTTTTCCTTTACATGAAGTTCTCCCACTTCTACCACGCAAGCTCGAAAAACTGTGGTAGTTTTTTATAGAAGTTTTTTGAAGAAACCTTTGCTTTTCCACAATTTTTTGAGAAGAGAAACAATATTATTTGTAGAAGAATAGTTTTATAAAACTCAAAATGACACATAGCGATGCTTTGATCACCATTTAATCTCTTTTCCTTTAGGGTTTTAGTACATAACTGCCAATTCCACCTTCCTATGTATATAGGAAAAGAAGTGAGTAATATTCGCTACTTAAAGATATTTCAAATATAACCCAATGCTACCACTTTTTTCATAAATCTACCACTGTTTTCTGAAAAATCTACCATTAAAGTCCGCACATTGTTAATCGCTCGGCTAAGTTGACCGTGCATGAGCGTCCACGTCCCGCTCTAAAAATTTAACTATGCATTGGTTAACTTTTCTGAGCTCATCATTTTTTTCAAATCTAACCGTTTGTTTGGCAATAAAAACAAGTGCGGGTATTCCCCTAATTCCTATGTGAAAAATTATTGCCGGTATCGCGTGACGCAAATGTAGTTACTCATGGGCATTTAAACTTGTGAATTGTGTACTTTTGTTAACTTGTGTTAGAGCTTGTGTTTTGGTTAACTTTTTCGCGATTCTACTGTATTAACCTTAGAAATTTAAAAAAATTAACTTAATTCATTCGATTTACCGACTCGTTCGGCATCGTGAACTATTAAATCTGTTTAATTAATCGACAATTGGAAGTTCGAGTGACAGATAACGAGCAAACTAAAAGACCGAGGGCGGAGGAACTCGAAAATGGTAAGTACGAATTTTCCGTTTAAGTGTTATTCGGGTCTTTCCATCGAGAATACATTGCTTTTTTCATGTAATTGTTAAACATTTAATAAAATGTCATGAATCAGACTGATTTTAACAGTCGAGTATAAATAACAGTAGCGAGCAATATATTTGCACCAGCTTTTTTTCGTGAGATCACTCGGATATAGTATGTTTATGTATATACTGAAGTCGCGGCAAGAAAACAAGTGCATATAGCTTGCTTTTGTACCTTTTTTTTTGTAATATAAAAATAGGAATCTTGTGTCTACGTATTTCTAATTCGCTACATCATCTTGCGTTGATCTAATATCGCTTCCCTCACGTTTTTTGCACAAATTTATAAACAGCGTTTTGAGCCAGCTGCCAAATGAAATATTTATTCTTAAATTTTAAGGAAAAGGACATTTCAAAATGTTTTTCACACTTCACTAAAATATTAAAACGAAGTGCAGATATTCGTTGCTTTTGAAATTCGACTTAAAAATCGCACATGGAACAACTAAAGTCCCCTGAATTAAAAAAATGTCTTAGTACCTCTAAATCGCGGGCCCCCTCAGAAACCCCGGGCCGGGGGAATTCCCCCATTCTCTCCCCCCCCCCCCCCCCCATTTCGACGGGCCTGCTCTTATGTATAATCGGCGAAGATGTGGATTGCAGGTCGTTTGTGACGCAGAGTAAGGTAAGTAGTACTTGTTGTTGTTGTAGATAAAGACACTCCACGCAGATTTTGGGGAGTGTTATCGATGTTGATGGTCCTTTCCCGTATATAGATCTGACACATTAAGGTACAAGCCTACCCAACCATTTTGGGAATGATTTAATATGACCACATTGAACCTTTCAGGCCATCCCTCCCTCCACTCCCTAGTTTCATAGAGCTTAATGTCACAGAGCCTCAACTGCTAAGGAAACAAGATTCGCCACGGATAGGTGAGGTTGACAATTGTTTTGGAGAAGATATAAATTGTGTTCGCCACCCCTTGAAAGGGTTGCGCTATACAAGCCCTTGAATAATTTGGGTTTCTTAGTCGCCTCTTTCGACAGGCCGCTATTTTCAAATCAGGGGCTTAAGTGGGATGGTTTGTCCGAACGAGTGACAAAAACTTATGCGTCACAAATAGTGGTGTATATTAAAATCCTTGAAAAACATATTCTTCCTTTTTATATGGGTGAATTCTAATCGTTACACCAAGAACCCAAACTGTTATTCTTTTTATAATAAATGTCCTTCAGAAAGAATTATTTCCGAACTTTTAATTTTTTAGTCCGAAAGAAATTATTAAATCTGTACTTTCAATTTATAAGGATGGAACAAAAGTTCGTTAGGGCCGGACTTTTATTCGTCCTCAAAAAATAAAAGTCCGTATTAAATTTTTATTTTCGGACTTGTAAAATAAAATTCCTGTTTTAGTTTTATTTATAGACTTATTTAAAAAAAGTCAGAAAAATAAAAAGGATGTACGATTCGCCTGAAAACGCTATATGGATCCCCGGGATCCCATAAACTTTCACCCAAGGCAATTTTTTGTTTCGGACTTTTTCGACTCAAAACAATAAAAAAAAAAACTATTAGAATTGGACCCTATTTTAAACTAAATTGATCAAATATCAATACTCTTATGTTCATTTTTATAAAAAAAAATTCCTAAGAGATTGGAGAATATACCTTCCCTTTTCTTATTCTGTTATTGGTCTTGAGATGCGATAGAAACTCCTTTGCCACATGTGGATACGAAAAGGAGAAGAACTTAAACATTCTTTCAATAATCTGACTTATCTGAGAATAATTTATTTGAGACCAATTGCAAAGCCAGCAGCGGGGCATTCATATGGCCGAGTGGATAAAGATATCTGCCTTTCACTAGTATAAAGTGTGAATGTTGGAGATTTCGAATTCAATACTCAGCCCCGAGAAGTTAGCTGATGAAGAAGTGAAATTCAGAAACATGTCCTAGTAACCATCGCCGTTTGCAAACTGTAATTTTTCTCTAATATCAATAACGAGAAATAACTTATTTTCTCTGGAATCATATTCACACTTTCTTTGCTTCTTATCGGAATTTCGCAACAATTCAAATAATAAGAAAAACATTTTGGCGATTTACCTTCGAGGCCACGAAATCAGTGGACAGGGTGCACACTGGGTTTTATCACCTCTGCTGTGGACGCTGGTTAGCAACCAGGCTGTTCGACTATGGAGCCGTAAAATCTACGGCGTACATAGATGACATTGCAGTTGTAATAGGTGGAAAATGCCTTCCAACAATTAGCTCCTTGATGGATCGGGCGCTTCAGGATAAACATACCTGAATGGCGAGTTAAACGCTAACGCTGAGCCTTCGGTTATGGTTTTGCTCACCAAGAGGTGTAAGGTCCCGAATTATACTAAGCATAAGGTCACCGGCAGGATTAATCTTGTAGAAATAACTCTAGATAGTAAGTTATCAAGGAAGCTCAAGGTGGAGGAGAGTGTGAAGGAGGCCTCAAAGGCACTTAATGTATTTAAAAGAATGCTGGGTTGTGTGGTCTATCGCTCTCTCTATCTCTCATTGGGTATTTACAGCGATTGCTAAGCCTGTATACCCTAAAATCTTTGTTAGATGGACAGCCTTACAAAAATCCTACCCCCCAAAAAAGCTAGATATACCCTATCAGCGGGCTTTCAATACTTAACATATCGGGATCCCTAAAAAGTATCCTTATGGACTGTATGCCATTTCGAACATAGCGTTAACAACTGTAACGAGATTCAATGCTTCGGGGCAGCTTGAACGCAGACCATGTCGTTAAAGCAGTATAGCGTCATCTAATACTGGACGAACAGAATATTTGATTTAGAACCTGTGCTTCTATGGGGTTTTGGAACCGCAATGATGCTGAAATAGAAGGCCAAGGTTACAAATGCACACATATTGTTTCGAAGTAATGGAATCACTGCATTGCTTTTAAGCGGAAGTAGCCACTGACTGTGATCAAAGCTTCCCTCGAAGCTTGTACTGTGGACTTCTCTATTAATTTGAACGAAATTATCGAGCACGTTTTATGCTAGTGCCTTGCTCTCGCCAGGCTAAGACTCCAGCTATAAGGAGCAATCAGATCTAAAAGCTTTAAGTGGCATAGGCCCAAGAAAGCTTTTAGTATTTGCCAAGAGAACGGAGTAATTTTAAAACATAAATCCTTGTTTCCTTGTAAGGTTTTTCAAATTGGTTGTTGAGGAAACTTCTGGTTACACTACGGGCTCATTCGGTGATTCTCACGGATCGGCAAGTTGAACATTACTTGCCCTACGTCCGATCAGATATAAGTCAAGTTTCTCTTCCAATTTTCCAATAAACATCGTGTAGTGATTACAATCGTTAAAAACGAGCAATGATCGGCTTACAACATGTTCGTATAGAAACACGAGTTGGTCCATTGCTGCATTACAGTGGAGTAGAATGGTAAGTACTCCAGTGGACCACATGTTCCAACAATTTTTGCAGGGATGTCTGATATGTGACTTACGTTGCTGTCGGTGATAAAATCCTACTTCGTGCTACTTATGCCACCAGCACGAGTGCGAGGACACATACGGTTAGACAAATGCGACATACGACAAGCTCAACCCGCCTACAAAGCGGCGACTCTAATACATTGAAGACTAATGCGAAATCACTTTAGGCTTTTCGTATGAGTACTCCTTCTTCTTTAAAAGTTTATATAATTTATGTGCGCCGGCTTTGCGCTTGACAGTAAAGTCAAGATAAGATCCGATTTTGTTGTTTAAACGTTGTCGCTTTTATTGTATTTCATGGCTACCAGTAGTTCCGGTGATCATCGCGCCGAGTCGGCTACTTGAGTTGGAACTTGCAATACGTTTGAACATACGTACATACATATTCACATACATATATCGTTAAGTAAATACATATTTTTGGGTGTTTTTGTTTTTCTTCTTTCATATTCGTAAGAATTGTTTAAAATTGTTTGTCAATTTCTGGCGTTTCCTTGAATTTTCGATTTTCATAATTCTATTATCCACAACTAAGCGATATCACTTGACTGTTCACTGATCACGTCAGTTTTTAATTGCATTGAACGAACACGCCTACCTTTCATGTCTTATTTGTCTGATTTGTTTTCTTTAATTTTATTTTATTGCTTGGTAACCTTTACCTTTTTTAGGCATTGACAGCCTTGTTTATCAACTTCTTTTTGGTTTTTTTTCGTTCTACTTCTTTATTTGATTTGATTATCATCACTGCTCTTTTACAGCATCATCTCACATCTTAAGTGGTCACGCGTTGACTGTAAAACATGTTGACACGGTCGCAATGGATGGATGGCGTTAAGTGATAAACTGAAAGTGTTTGCTGTCTGTAGGATTAATGGGTAGGAACACTCAGTGCGGCGTGAATTTTAACTTGAAAATGAAAACATAAAACATTGCATGATACTTATCTTTCTAGATAGCTGGGATTGTATTTTGAGGGAATGCATTTTTTACAACTCTGACAAATTTTGGATGGAATTCTTGTTGTGTCTGGAACTTAAGACGTTAGAAAATTCTACTTCATAGCGCAGAGTTAAAGTTGTGTTTTTATACCCAGCTATACTTGTACATAGCGTATTTAAACTTTGATTGGATAACGGCTGGTTGTACAGGTATAAAGGAATTAAGATAGATATAAAATTCCACATATCAAAATCATCAGTATCGAAAAAAACTTTGATTAAGCCATACCCGGTCGTCCGTCTGTCCGTCCGTTAACACGGTAACTTTGAGAAAATATTGAAATATCTTCACCAAATTCGGTATACAGGTTTATCTGGACCCAGAATAGATTGGTTTTGAAAATGAGCGAATCGAAAATTTAGAAAAATGAGAGAATTCAAAATCGAATACCGCCAAGCTAATGAAATTTCGTAGGTGGATTGGTTTTATGACGCAAAGCATAAGTTCCAAAAAGTTTTGGAATAGGGGGGTGGCACCACCCACATTTAGAAGAAGAAAACTTGGAAGGTTAACAATCAAAAGCCGTTGTAGATATTACAATGAAATTTGGCAGAGACACTATCCTTGCCAAATTATATAGACTGAGCGAATCGGTACAAAACCACGCCGACTTTTCCTAAAGGTCTAACCTTAACAAAGTTTGCAATAACTCTGTGATATTTAACTACATTTGACTGATATTCTACCTTAGTAGTTGTATGGTTGAGCTAATAACAAAACTTAAAAAAAATTTTAAAACTGGCATGCCCCGCTCCTTTTTTGTTAATCTTTCCCAAATACTTTTAATCCCAATCCGAACGAAATTTTGTAACAACAGCCTTTTCAAGTACCCAGCTGGGTATGTAATGTTCGGTTTCATCCGATCTTAGTCTTTCTTTTTTGTTATATTAAGCTAAGTTGAAATTGCCGATCAACGATCTTACATAGATTTAATGAGTACACAGTGCTATCAGAACTTGTTTTATGAACAAACGGGAAACCGATTTCAAAAACTGGTTAGGGTATCTAAGTTCAGATATCCCCGAATATTATATACTTAGCTAGGAGCTTTTATTGTACAGTTCATATATTTTCAGTTTTTACACTTAGTATTATTGACAGTGGCGGGTTTTGTAAACGATTGTCCACGACCACGATTGGCAAACAAATGGTGGCGCCACGCCCAGTCTAAAACCAAATCTGTCTAATTTCTTGTTATAATGGTATTTTGGAAGTAAAATAGCATTTATATTGTAACGAATGTTAGTAGCACTGAGCAATGCTATCGTCTCTAAGCCGATGCTAACCAGCGACGTGAATGCACATCAATAATTCAATCATTATGTATCTACATAAACGAATAAATAATTGCGTCTACACATATGTACGTATACGAACATCGGAGCGGCAATGCACAAATCCATGCATATATCTTATCTGAGTTGTCACAAGAGAGAGCAATAATTTGTGCACGTAGTTGTGGCTGGCGATTTTGTAGCCGAAACTAACTAGTAACTTCTGGAAATAGAAGAGCCTAGATGTATGCAGCGTAAACTATAAAAGTGGCGCAAGCGAGTAAGAAGTAATTCAGTTTGATTTGAATTGTCAAGCAGTTACGAGTAAGACGATATCTAGCGAGCAATAGCACTATTATTTTGAAAGTCAGTTTCCTTTAAGATATCAGTTTGGTTATTAAGCCAGCGAGTAGCAAAGTATAGGTGTTATTGTGAAGTACTTTAATAAAGGCCATTTTTCCATCATTCAATGTTGGCGTTATTTATTCAGCAGTTTAGTGATTCGAACTTAGCAGAGGATTGCAAATAAGAGGATTTGCAAGCAATTTCGTTACAATATTAAGTTGTTTTTCGCCACGACACTGACCAATGATATTCGCCCAAGGTTCATTCCCTATAAGAAAAGTAATCTATTTACCAAGTTTTGTGTTGACAACTTAAAAGGTTTGTGATTTATTTTATAGAATGTTGTCCACTATAAATTGCAATATCCTACAGCACGATCAGCTTTTCCAGCTGCATGGGCGTAGGCTGAGTACTTTCCAAAATATCTCAAATTACTTTGTGTAGTACTCCTCACGTGAAATGCTCATCTGGATGCTAGTTTAAACAAAGTAACGAGAGCATTCTTCGCCTGCACTAGACTCTATGGCAAAACAAGGGGGCTATCTCCCAGAATGGTATACTGGACATTTAATACTATTGTAAATCCAATAATCACCTATGCATACTGGGTTTGGTGTCCGAAGAGGACGCATAGAACAGCAATAGAAAAATTAAGCAAACTGCTTCGGCTAGTTTGTATTGGCATAACGAGTGCGGTGAGAATGTGCACCTGCTGATGCACTTAGTGTCTTAGTAGGATTAACTTCCATTCCTATTCTAATAGAGAAAAAGGCAACACTTGCTGCATTAAGATCTCAAAATATATCAGAGTGAAAGAGCGCAAACATGACAGGGCATATGAAAATAATAAGATATATCATAGGATATCCCACATTACAACTGTTTTTAGTTTTAAGCCATCTTTTCATAGACCGGGTCACATTTTATTTTATTTTATTTTATTTATTTATTTACTGTATTAAAGTCAACACAGACACAAAGCGGTCGACTACTGGATACAAGATACAGTACAAATAATAAGAAAAAACATAAGTGTAAAAACAAAATTATAAACAATAAAATTAATTAAGTTAAATTTTAATTTTAATCAATATCTAAATCAAAATTAATATTGAAATAAAAAACTGACATCTTAATAAAAGTCTTTGAAAAATATCATCCCAGACGTGAAAGTATTTCCTTACGGATAGCAGCAACCAAATATTCAAAACTAATACAGTTATACAGTTCATTATAGCGCGAGCACCTATTGCGAATAGGGCCAAATTTGCAAAATTTCGCCGGAGAATGGGTAAATGAAAAAGAGCACAGAGTCTCGAAGTTCTCGCAAGAATAGAAAAATTTAGTCTGCACAAGGTCAGTCGAGTCTATCTCTCCGATAATCAGTTTATAAGGAACATTATCCCTAGTAATGTCCTTCTATTCTCTAAAGGTGGCAAACTAATGCGAAGGAGTCTATTTCTATAAGGCGGGAGATGAGAATTTGATTCCCAGTTAAGACCACGTAATGCAAAGATTAGAAACTGCTTCTGTTACGATTTAATTCGATCTGTATAATTTGTATATCCCGGAGACCAAATACAGGAGCAATACTCTAGCATTGGGCGTACCAATGATGTGTAAAGGGTCTTCGTTAGATAAGGATCGCCAAATTCTTTAGCCCATATTTTAATAAATCCAAGTACACCCAATGCTTTGTTTATGATAGATGAAATATGCACGCTAAAGCTTATTTTCGCATCAAAAAGAACACCTATGTAAATTTTTTTACAGTGTACTTTTTATAGATCCGTCGCCATTTTTTATTTTTTTATTTTTGGATATCAATTTTGTTTCAAAGTATGTGTGGTCACGCTTCCATATTACGTTTCGGGCGATCACTGTTCTATTGGCCATATGTCTGCAAAATTTCATCCAAATCCGTCCAGCCGTTCTTGCGTGATTGAGTCAAATGTAGACTTCTCTGACTTAAACTAGCACCCATTTTTGTGCACCTTTTTTCACGAAATTTTTAATTAATTATATTAATTTTCTGTTTCCTGTTTATTAAACACAATTCGTATGATAGAACATACTATTTCAACCTTAAATCAGCACTTTATTTTAAAAAGAATAAAAGAAATTGAAAATTATTCAAAGGTTAAATACAATTTTTTGTATACATACTATCCCCAGTTTTATAAGATAAATTTTTCTCGCTCCAAAGTTTACTTTCTCATGGAACCTCCCTTCAGTATTTTATTTCATAACGCCCTATATCAGTTTATATTCAATATATTTTGAGGTGAATTGAAACGTTTAGGAATAAATCTGAAATGGAGCGTTCAGCCGAGATAGAGTAATAATTCACTCAGCACACTCCAGATTGTTTTTATCAATCAAATTTTATATGAAAGCGTAAAAAAGTGGATTATATATTTTTCATACAATCTCGGATTTCCGCGAAACTCACGTGGAACTAGTTTCACCCCATTAAGTTTTCCACTCATGACGCCCGGTGTTCCAACAGTTCCATCATTATTCCCTTGGCACCTTCAACACAATACATATAGGTAATCTCCTTCGGGAAAATTCTTACATTTCTCTGGTGCTACTATTGTTACGTCTTGTTTTACGGAATTCTTTACTGCGTATCCCAAATGAGCAACCTTTTCTCTAATTTCCATCTTCATGCCTACCTCAAGTCCACGATCGCAAAGTGATATTGTTTTCATTCCTTCATCCCTGCTAAAGGCTTGCTCCAGTTTAACTGCAACTATTTCTTGATTGCATTTGAAGAAACCTGCCCCTATAAAAATCAAATACATATATTAAGTATATTCCCCCATGTAAATTTTGGTGGCTCCCGCCAAATACATATTTTTCCCGCCAAAAATACATTTTTCTCGCCCGAAAAATATATGTATATTCCCACCATCATATACACACGTACATAAAAGCGGTGCATTACAAACCGGCAAATCCCACACATACTTGCACAAAGTTAGCCCATTGTCCTTTTATACTTGTGTCCCTTGCGGTATAATTTTAAATACATATCCCCACGTCTATATTGTTGCGATACCCAGCAGTAAACTCTGCCACATTTACATGGTTTGAAATACCCAGCAGTAAATTCTGCCGCGCAGCCCAACTGCTCGCAGACTACTCTGAAGTCAGTACAACTGGTCCTAGCCTACGAAACTCCTGATCAATAGGAAAACTTCTCCCTTTGGTTTTCTCGTATAAATAAACACCCGGCAATCCCCAAAATTCCCAAAATAGCTAAAGTAAAATTAAGCAAGTCCCTATTTAGAATGACTACCGTGGTCGAAAATAAGTTTATATCCGAAACAGATCTCTTTACGGATTACTGCGCTCGGTTCGACACAACCCAGATTCAGGATAATACTGAGGCATGCCTAAAACTGAAAGATAAAAGGGACAAGGTACAGAGCGCATATGACGCCGTCGTAGAGTCAGATGGCAACGACCTTCCTGACGGTTTTAAGTCCTCAGCTTTCAGTAAATACCGAGCCTGTCTTATAGATTGTGAGGACACAAAGGCAAGAATTGGTGGTCAACTCCAGCTCAGGGTATTAAGTAATCCCGTCCCCTATAACCACCACTCCACATGAAAATTCCGGGATGCACCTCAAAGTACCCGCCTGTGACACCGAAGTCTTTTACGGGAGTTATGATCAATGGCCTTCCGTGACATGTGAAAGGAGGGATTTTTATGTCCGTACTTACGTTAGGCGTGGATGGATGACCGTTTTAATAATTCAACACACGTTTAGGTTTAATTCATTTAACAATTTAATCTCCTTTCATTATTTGTTGTTTTGCATTAATGTTGTTTAATAATAATAATTTATAAAAGTATTTAATAAGAACTGAATGTGAATTAATAGTAAAAATATAAAGTATTTAGAACATGACGGATGATTTAGACTGTTCGCGCTACGACGGTTGCAAGAAGGCTCTTACTGAATAACTTCGTGTTTGTTCGCCTCTCTGCCTCTGCCTCTCATGCCGGGTGACTCGTATGCGCTTATCCTTATGTTTTAGATATAGGGTGATTCATTACAATGAGTTGATTAATACTATACGACCAATCATTTACAGTCGACCTTTCCTGATAAACTTGAGCGCCCTCGCTCAACTCGTTGTGATTTACAATATCTTCATCATCATTCTCGTGCTCGGGTAGTAGACACCAGGGTTTCAATTTGTCAATTGAATAAACTGAACTATAATGATTTCGAGTTCGTCGTGATTCGGGAAGATCTTCAACCACATAACGATCGTGGTCAAGAACTTTCGTAACTAAAAAAGGTCCTTTGTATCGTTGCTCAAGCTTTCTCGACGTACCAGTGCTCGGTGATTCGCATTTTGCTAAAACTAGATCACCTGCTTCAAAAGAACTCGGCGTTGCATATCTCGCATCAAAACGAGATCTTGCGGCTGCACGTTTTTTGTTGATTCTCTTTGCTACTATTTCACGAAGATTAACTAAATGTTCGTCGTCTAGAGCCTCGTCGTTCGCTTGTAGGCTTAAAATAATTCTATTTCGTAGAATGTCGCGCGGCTTATATCCATACAAAAGTTCGTGAGGAGTACAACCAGTGGTACTGTTTTTCATCGTATTTATGCACCATTGTACACATCGAATGTTTTCGTCCCATTTATTATCGTTTGAGTTCCTCGGCAATAACATACACAAAATTGTGCGGTTTGTTCGCTCCGCATAACCGTTAGCTCTTGGTGTTCGTACTGCTGTTAGAAAGTTTTCAATACAATACTTTTCGAATTGGCGAGACGTGAATGCTGAACCTCTATCTGTCACGACACGTAGTGGCATACCCACATAGCTGCTTGCTTCATTTAACGCTTCAATTACATATTTCGTTGATGTACTTTTAACTGGATACAGCATCGTAAATTTTGTAAAAGAATCTACAATTACTAACAAATGTTCTTTCTCTTTCGTGCTTTTTGGAAAAGGACCCAAATGATCTATGTGGACAGTTCTAAACGGGATCGGTTCAATATCGTTGTAGTGGTACTGCATCTTAGTTCTACCACCTTTTCGTTTATAACTTTACCACTGGTGCAAGGAATCTCATCTTTCCTTGAACCCCGCCAAATGTTTCCACATAACTTATGCGAAAACAACTAGTACACTACATACGATTTACAGAATTTCAAATTGTGAGCTTCAGTGTGTTAATGCGATTAAAGATCTTGGTATTATTTTTGATAGTAAGTTCTCGTTTAACAATCACGTAAACTATATAACTGCTAAATCATATTCTATGCTTGGTTTCCTTAGGCGTAATACTATAAAATTCTCAGATCCGTATACGATCAAGTTATTATTCACGGCCTTTGTTAGGTCGCGTTTGGAATATGCAGTTTTTATTTGGAGGCCAAGCCAGCAGACAGCTGTAAATAGAATAGAGCGTATACAGAAGATCTTTCTTAAATATGCTCTTCGACCTTCTCTGAACCTATGCCTCCTTATTCTTCTAGTCTCTTGCTATTAAACCTTAAGACCTTGTTGGATCGTAGATCTATTATCTGCTTAAGTTTCGCTTATAACATTATTAATGGGTTTATTGACTGCCCGTACTTGCTGGAGCGGTTTCGATTTAATGTCCCTCAACGTTCTCTCCGAAATTTCTATCCCTTTTATGGTGATAATCTTAGAACTAATTATGCCTGTAATGCTCCTATTGCCCGTGCTATACGTGAGTTTAACTCACTGAGCGTTACGGTTTCATTGGATTTTTCACTACCAAGGTTTAAATTTTTAATTATTTTAAACTCTGCATTTTAAGTTCTCCGGTCCTTATATGTATATAAGTTTCATACTTTTCGCTCTACATTGAATTTAAGAACTATTTAATATATTTAGTCTGTAAGGATTTATTCCATTGACTGCAAATAAATGAAATGAAATAATATGCGCAATCTACACAAGGCGAAATAAAGCTTTTTACAAATTTGCGCATTCTTGGAAACCACACATACTCTTGTATTCGCTGTAAAGTCTTTTCGACACCCATGTGTCCGCTTGTGTATGACAATCTTGCACTACTTTATGTCGCAATGCTCGTGGTACTAGCCAAAGAAATTTGTCGTCAACTTTGCGAAAAAGTCTTCCGTTTTTCAGTACGTAGTCTTTATCTTCAGCTTTGTTATTCGTTTTAATGTTTTCTACAATTTGTCGGCAGCGGTCATCTTGTAGCTGCATACTAAAAAGAAAGTCATCGTTGTCTATAATTGCTTTATCGGTACGTAAATTCCCTACTTCAATAATTTTTGCATCTTCACATGGAGCTCGGCTTAGTGCATCGACATGCTCCATGCGATTATTAGCTCGATGTTCTATTTCAATGTCGTAGTCTTGGATTCGTAACCACCATCTGGCGATTCGCGGTATGAGTTCCCGTTTTTCCATAGTCGTTTTTAGTGCATTACAATCTGTTTTAATCTTAACTCTTTTTCCGTAAATATAATATTTAAACCGTTCAAGGGACTCTACCACAGCTAGAGTCTCTAGCTTATAACTGTGAAACTTTTGTTCGTCAGGGTTTGCTGCTCTACTATAGTACGCTATAGGTTTTAAATCATTATTTTTGCGTTGCACTAACACACCTGCCAAGCCCAGTGAGCTTGCGTCTGTGTGGAGCTCATGCTCTGCATCTATACGATATGCTGCTAAAATTGGTCGTGTGATATTAATTTATTATTTAACTGCTCGAATGCGGCTTCTTGTGCCTTTGTTCATTCAAATTTTTGATTCTTACGTAAGAGTTTGCGAAGTGGCTCAGAAATTATAGCGTATCCAGGAACAAATTTCCTGAAATACCCACTCATTCCCAAAAATCTCCTCACGTCTGTTACATTAAGCGTTATAGGAAAATTTGTTACGGCTTGCGTTTTATTTAAATACCTTCTGGCGTTAACTCGTGACCAAGAAAAGTTATAGTTTCTGTCATAAATTCGCATTTTCTTATATTCAATGTTAAACCAGCTTTGCGTAACGCTACTAAAACTCGCTTTAATTTATCTAGAATGTCTTCAAATATTTGGCTACCTACTAACATATCGTCCATGTAAATCATAAGGTCATCTTCCTGGACTTGCTCTTTAATTTTTGCCATTAAACGTTGAAAAACTATGGGTGCGTTTTTTAAGCCAAAGGGCATACGCTTAAATTCATACAACCCATCCGGAGTTATAAATGCCGTATATTTTCTACTTTCAGGGGCAATAGAAATCTGATAATATCCACTATTCATATCTAATACCGTGAAAAATTTATATCTCTTAGCCTGGTGTAATTGCTCTTCAATATTCGGAACGGGAAAATTCTCTTTTTCAACAATTAAATACAAACGACGGTAGTCTGCACAGAGTCTATCACTACCATCTTTCTTTTTGACTAATATGATAGGACTTGCAAATTCCGATGACAATTTTTCAATTATGTCATTATCTTCTAAGCTTCTAATCATTTTCGTTACTATTACTCGCTTCGGAGCTGGCACTCTATACGGTGCTTGCGCAACAACTTTTTTGAATTTACAACAATTTGCATTTCAACTAAATGTGACTAACCGATACCATTTAATCCATCTGAGAATACATCTTAGTAATCGCGCAGTTTGTCAGCCTTATCCGTTGGTCTTCGTTACTTACGTCACTTGTTAATTTACTATAATGTTCATCATTAGGTAATACATTACCACGGACATATGCTTCTAATTTTGATTGCCCATTCTCAACTTTGAAGAACACATCTTTACTAGATATCATATCTTGACCAAGTAAAAGATCCGTTTCTAACATGTTATCAGCCACAATATAAACCAACTTATCCAATTTCATTTCACCAATAAATGTTTCGAGCACACAATTCTCTTGCACCAAATATCTACCTCCGCTTATGCCATTCAAATACGTACTACACTTTTCAGAGTTTACATTCAACAAATCAGCAGTTGACTTACGCACTAAGCTGCACTCGCTTCCGGTATCAATTAATGCTTGAAGAATTTTTCCATTCACTTTTATTTCCTTAAAAAAACATTTTTCGCGTTGTGACATATCAGCCTTTCGAACACTATGTGTCACCTGTTTACGCCCATAATTAACCGATTCCTCACGTTTATGAACTTTACCGCAATCTGAACATCTAGGACGCTTTTGCTCTTTCGTACATTTACTTGATATGTGGCCTGCTTCACCACAATTATAACAAACAATTTTCTTCACCTCGTTAGTATAATTTTGTTGCTTCGATATATTCTTCATATCAGTCTTATTTTCAAAATTTTGCTTAAAATTTGTGAATTTTACACGGTAAGTATACCATTCTTCTATCACTTCTCGCATTTGCTTGGCACTATCAAATCTTTGCGCTGCTATAGCCATTTTCAAATCACGGTGATTCCAACCTTGTCGTGTGTATTGAATGATAGCAGATTCACTTAACATAAATCGGTTGCCCAAAGCATATACTCTAAAACAATAGTCAGATATACGCTCAATCGTTTTGCGTACAGATTCATGCATAATACGATACACTTGCGCTTCGTCATACGCTACACTAAATTCTTTCTTTAAATCAGCCGAAAACTCACTCCAGCTGGTATGTACATTCGGTAAAGCATCTAACCAAACACGCGCTGCTCCTTTTAGTCGACTAAAAACTGCTAATAAAATACATTTTTCATCTAATTGATAAGCATTCAAGACACTTCCAATACGTCCAATAAACTGCTCAACTGTTAACGCTTGTGTATTAGTCGGATCAAATTCTGTTATCATTTCTGCTATTTCCTTGATCGATAGAAAACTATGTATAGGTTGATAACCCGGCGCTGCTACACTTCCATCAGCATTTTTGTTTATACGTTGGTCATTTGTATTAGATTCGTCTGTACTCATTTCAGGTGTCTGTTGCTTATCTGGCTGCAACATACTCATCATAGTTTCCATCATAGTACGAAGGTCGTTGATTTGTTCTTGTAATCCAGAACCCACTGAAGTTGGTGCATCAACTTCGTCTGTACCAATTTCATTTCTCAACCGCACTTCTAATTCCGCTCTAGTGCCTGACGTAATTAATCCTTTCTCGCGCAGGATTACTTTCAGCTGATCAATTCTCAAATCTGCAATTTTCGGCATCGTTCTGTTTCTAATTTTCGTTTATTCGTACTTACGTTTAATATTACTTAGCATTCGTAACAACACATATGTATGTATGCACTTCGTGTCCTTTAGGACGTTTCGCGTTTTGTTTTGATTTCGTGATCAAACTCGTTGCTTTCGTTTTGTTTTGTTTTTATCTTCAAAACTCATTAATTTCGTTTCGCTACGTTCGTTTTATTTTCTTTGATTTTCGTTGCACTTCATATCTCCGTTCATGGAGTAGCTATTTACATTTCGTTGACGTTTCGTTTTGATTGCATTATCGCTGTTGCGTAGATCAATGTACTGTTGACCGTTTGATGTCGCTGATGAGTTGGAAGATTTCAATAATAAGGGTTGAATATACGTATACTGCCTGTTGCATGATGTTTGCTTCTCGCTTCCACTGTCGTTGAATATATTGTTACGAATATTAGCAAAACTGAGGAGTGCTGCCATCTCCAGGCCGATGCTAAGCAGTGACGTGAATTCACATCCATAATTCAATCATTCACCCCTATTGCGAGTGTCGACTGAGAATAGATAATCGACTATTAAGCGATTATCGATTATCACCCCTATTGGGAATGTCGATCGCTCGCTCATTTATCGACTGTGAATACTCTTTTGATCGATTGTCTTTCTACAGCCATTTTGCAGTCGTTGAAGCGTTTAAGTGATAGAAAAAAGTGAAAAAATTTAAAAATGGAAGAAAAAAGTAAAAAAATTTGAATAAAAGTAAAAAATGTAAACCTAAATAATAAAAAGTGGTTATTTTAATTGCAGGTCAAAAGTTGTAAGCAATAAACGGCAAATCGCAAGACTGGTGCTGCTAATGCAAGAACATCCTGATTTAGGCAAAGGCGTGTGTGGGAAAGCCCAGGGAAAATCAAGATGGGAATTGATAGCGGCTGAGCTCAATAGCTTGGGACCACCGATGCGTTCTTGGGAAAAGTGGTTAAAGGTAAACAAATTTGTATATAGCGTCCATAAAGAAAATACTGAACATTCCTTTGTAGGTGTGGACGGACTTGAGAAGTAAAACGAAGAAAAAATGTTCGCAGAACCGAATGGAGTACCAAGCAACTGGTGGAGGCCCAAATAACGTCCATACGTTTTCGGCGATAGAGGAAGCTATTATTAGTTTTTTAAGTATTGACGCCTATATTGATCCCCTGGCGAAGAAATTGGAATGGGCAATGTGGTGGTCCAATCAAGAGTTGGTGGTAGGTCGACTGAAATTGTTGAAGATGAGCAGGAAAATGAAGTACCTGAAAGAAGCGTATCATGTGAGATCCAGGAAAGAGCTGCACTACAGGCAACTCCAGCAAGAAGGTCGAAAAATATAAGCGAAAAGGAAAAAAGGTTAGCACTGTTGGAGAAGCAGATTGACATTCAAAGTAAACATTTTAAGGCCCTGAAAAGAAATACATTAGGTATTAAGAAAAGTGTTGTAAATATAGAAGGATACATGAGGAGGTTAGTTGCGCTAAATTTTGAGGCTGTAACTTTAAAGCAAGAGAAACTAGAAATTGAAAAAGAAAAGTTTAAACTGCTAAAAGAAGAAATTATTAATAAGAAAAAGCATAGGAGAGATAAATTAAGGTTGAAAGAACAGATTTTGGAGTTGGAGAAGGAGAGAATTACCAAGGCACTAATGTGTTAAATAGTAACTTTGAAATAATTGGATTTTTTATGTAGATAGTAGTTTAAGATACATTTTTTATTCACACATATTTTTTTTACATGAAGTGATATTTTGATTTATGTTAATAAAAAACATGAATTTTTTTTAGTTAGCCTTAGTTAATTTAAAATAAGTGTACTCTGAATTTAAAATGGACTGAATATGAATTTAAATAAAAATTGTTTGTTATCATCGTAAAACTAGAACTGCATATGTTGTAAAATATTATTTCTAACTGCCCTAGCTTCTTCGTTTGCCACTGAACCACCTTCATATGTTGTGCTATCTTGGAAATCGTCATTCGGGCTTTGATAGTCAGATATTTCTTCATCTGATAATTGAACATTATAAGATAAACAAATGTTGTGAAGAGCTGCGCATACGTTTATTATTTGTGTAGCTTTCTTTGGCTCATAGTGGAGCGCACGAGCCCCTAACAAACACATAAATCGATTTTTAAGGACTCCAATAGTACGTTCCACAATATTCCTTCCTTGGGAATGTTTTCTGTTAAACATACATTCTGCTGTTCCATCTTCTGGGTTTCGGTATGGCGTAAGCATATAAGGTTGTAGGGCGTAACCTGCATCGCCTAAATGTTTACATATTTTACAACCATAAAATTATGAAAATAAGTTAAGCATTAAGGACTCCATACACCTCCTTGCTAACGCGAATATATTTCTTTTGTCTAATACATTTTTTGTTACACCGCTTTTTACAACACAAATATCTTTCTAATTGTTATATTCAAAACAATGAATATTCTTATTTTCAAGCTCACACTTAAATTTGTACGTATGCAATGGCATTGCATGTAAAAATCTAATGTTCGTATTAACGCCCCAAATTTCTAGTTGAATCACAGATTTTGTTGAAAATGGAATCTGTTGGCTGCAGTACTTTAACATGCAAAGGGATTTGTTAAATCTATACAACAGCAAATTACTCTGGCTGAGTTTAACACAAAATTTTTTTGTGTGTACAACAAGCACATAAAAATGTTCAACTTCTTTTGCAAATATCTCTTGACAAAAGCAACATTTTTTATTTTATATTTCGGATTCGCAATACTGGGTCCAAAACACATCTTTTGACACCCCTCAAAATATTTTTGGGCGGGTATTAAGAGCGTCATGCTGTCGTATTCATTTGCTAAGAATTCATATGGAATACTGTGCCTATGGGTAGACTTCAGAAATCACCACGGACCATTTTCACGTTCACAAATAGGTGTATGGAGTACTTTACATACCTAATATTATATTTCTTTAACCCCTACGGTAGTCATCTTCCAATCGTGGTTTCAATGTGGACATGTTGAAAACGTTTGCATCGTGCGTTGCCCCCGGATACTTGGCATTGACATAGCGGATTCTCATGGCATTATCGCAAATCTATGAAATAACAAAAATTATCAACTCCACGATATTTTCCTTGTAAAAGACTTACTATCATTGCATTCAAACTATAATATCCTTTGCGATTATAGTACAAATGCTGAATGTCCTTTTTTGGAGCAACAATTTTGACATGCGTCCCGTCTATGCAACCTATCACGCCTGGTATTCCACTTTTTTCTAAAAAATAAAGCTTTGCTTGACGCTTTTCCTCCTCAGTATATTGAATTGTCACCCAATTTCTGCAAACGTATTCCTCCAAAGCTGGGAATACTTCAGATAAAACTAGGGATACTGTAGATTGGCCGAATCCTATATTAAAGTCATTGCCTACAGTCAGCTGGTATGATCCGTGAGCACAGAACCGTAAAGTTGCTGCAAGCTATAAAATTGTTGGGATAGATGTCTTTCTAACACCAGGTTGTAGTTTAGCATCTAGCAGTGCCAGTAAATCCGCAAATGCAGCTTTCGGTAAACGAAAGTTTTTCAAAAATCTGTATAAATGGGAGCTTTAATAAATTTTTAACTTTAAGACAAATTAAATCCAGATAGTTACATGTGATCTTCCATTTCCAAAGGATTCGACGAATCCCTCAGCTTGCGTCTTTCCCTTGCCAGCTCTATTAGCCTTGTATGTGCATCTTCATCTTCCTCACTATCACTTAACCACAGCTCAACACAATCCATTTATAATATTTATTATAAAATATCTAATTAAATGAAATAAAAATGTTTTGTTATTTTGGTTTTATCAAACACAGCAAAAATGTAAACAAATGGTAAACAGCTGATTGCAATTCAGCGAGTTTTCTTCTTTCTCGTCTTCTTGCAGCGAGTTATTCACAATGGTACAAATTTTTTCCATCGAGTTACACAATACGAAAATAAAAGACAATCGACTCGGTCGACAAATTTCTATTCTACTGCTGATCGACACTCGCAATAGGGGTGATTATGTATCTACATAAACGAATCAATAATTGCGTCTACACATATGTACACATTCCGACGAGCAACATTTACATACAAGGCAACGGGAGATGAGATGTCACACACAGATGAATTTACTTATACGCTTATGTGTGTGCGGGAGACTGTAAACTACAAACTCACATATGTACATCTGAGAAGCGCTAAAAAGTAGACAATTGTAAACAAGTAGAAACTATATGAGAACTATACACACACGAATATAGTTGGTAAGTTCTGGAAATGGAAGAGCCTAGAAGTATGCAGCGTAAACTATAAAAGCGGGGCAGGCGAGTAAGAAGTAATTCAGTTTGAGTTGAGCTATCAATCAGTTTGATTAAGCACGCGATCTGGCGGCCAATAGTAGAGTTTCATTTGAGTTATCAATCAGTTTGGTTATTAAGCCAGCGAGTAGCAAAGTATAAGTGTTATTGTGAAGTACTTTAATAAAGGCAATTTTTCCATTATTCAATATTGGAGTTATTTATTCAACAGTTTAGTGATTCGAACTTAGCAGAGGATTGCAAATAAGAGGATTTGCAAGTAAATTCGTACAATTTGTGTCAGAAGAGGAATTGTTGAATAAATTCCAGAGGACAACAAGGACATGGCAAAGTTCAGTGAATTGAAGATCCAGCAACTAAAGAAGGAGTTGGAGAGCCGTGGATTGAATACAAGCGGCGTTAAACTTGAACTTCAGGCACGGCTACGAGAGGCAATGGAAGCAGAAGGAATTGATGTGGAAGAGTATGACTAAAACTTATTTTTTTCACATACACACATTTTTTCAATCATGAAGTTCAGAAAAAATATGTATATACAATTTTTATTATTAAGACATTCTTCAAGACAATTTAATGCAAATGCTGCTCATGCCCGAAGATTTCGCCAACCATTTCTCCACCTTCCCAGATAATACATAATAGTTGGACAATACAAAAGTTGTGAGCTATTTGACCAGGTAAGTGAAACTCTCTTGACATATGTACCTGGATATGTCTTCAACATCCCGTACCGTATCGTAATTTAAGATAATGACGATCATAGCTGATGTTGGATGTTGTAGTCGCAGGTGAATATCGGTCAAGTTTGTTTGCGAGTGACCTGTGGTTCAAATAGCTCACATCCGCATGCTTTCTTCCCCTGATGAAATAAGATTATTATGTAGTATCTTATTTTGAATGAGATATGAAGAATAAATGCATCATAATCGCATTCAAAAATTAGTCAAAAATCTAAACCAAAACGATTGAAATATATTCACGAATATGATCAGAAAATGACTGTGAAAAGCAGTCAAATATTACTCTAAAACAATTAAAGCTCAATTTTATAATGATATCAAATATGAATAAAAAGCGTTTCGAAATATGAATCATAAATGATTATTCAAGAATAATCACATTTATGGTACATTTTTCTCCCGACGATACGCTAATATTCGAACAGAAAATGCTTTTAAATTTGAACGTTTTTAATCATCTTAGGGTATGATATTTGAATATTTTTTGATCAAAATTTTCAAAAAATACTGGCTGGGTTATGTTTTAGATATAGGGTGATTAATTACAATGAGTTTATTCATACTATACTACCAATCATTTTACACATGTTCACTGCGGTCTATATCAACCACCCAAAACTCTTGAGCGCCCAAAAACTGTACCACCTCAGATACAAGACCCAAGGAAAAGCCGGCCAGATAATAAAACAATTCTCACTTAATGATGACAACTTTGCTCTGGCGTGGGAAGCTCTGAAATCCCGGTATGAAAACAAGAGTCTTGGTCGATAACCAAATAAAGGTCCTCATGAACCTCAAGGCCATTCAGACTGAAAACAGCGAAGATATTCAGCGATTGCAATCTTCTGTCAACAACTTCCTCCAGATTCTAGCCACCCTACAAGTCTCGGCAGAGAGTTGGGATCCCATATTAATATATCTGGCAACCTCTGTCGCGTAAAACCACCAAACGAATTCACCGCAGTGTGCGGTGGGGCGATCCGAAAACACCGCCAACTGTCAGAGCGGCCATTATACATTTTTCATTATTGTCATTGACATAATTTTGCTTTCGTGAAAAACAACATCGTTTGCTTTTTGATCAAAGTTTTCTGATTAAATACTATTGTCATTGCTCATATAGTTTTGTGATAAAAGTCATTTTTTATAATAATAATTGTTCGATGATATAAGGCGTGGACTGTATCTTGAAATTAAATGAAAATAATTGGTCAGATTTTTTGCAAGACAACTCGTTTCTTTATTATAAAATATAATAATGTTCTGCGCACTAGTGCAGTCTAATTGCGAATGCTCCTCAAAACATGAAAACATATTTCCATCAGTGATCTATATTTTTGGGTACCAAGTGGCGTGATAATTTCTATATGCCCATACATAACGTCACCTGATTCTCTGAGAAACAATAGACCCAGTTTTTGTCTTTTATTACATACATACATAGCCTACTATGCGCATTCAAATGTTTGTTATTGGAATTATACTGCGTTAGATACATAAGACCGTACATATTTAGATGCAGACAGATGTTCTGTTGGTTTTTCAATACAATACCTGCCCTGAATGGGTAAAGGGTGTGTCGTGTAGTTACTGTACATCCTCCCCTCCGCTGGAGGACTCCGATCCTACTGAAATTGGCAGCAAAGCTAATTTGGTTATGGGTCTCATGTATTCACCTTTCGAAGTTTGTATCGTTACTACTGACTTTTGCGTCCTCGCTGGGATGTAGTTTAATGACTTTTGCGAGTACCCAATGTGACTTTGGTGCATTTGGTTCCCGAAGAATGACAATATCACCAAGCTTAATATTCGGCTCATCTTTTCGCCATTTTTGTCTTTGTTGTAAACTAGTGAGGTATTCAGAGTGCTACCTCTTCCAAAATTCCTGCGCCATATGTTTCACTTTGTCCCACTGCTTCAATGAGCTTATATTTATTTTAGGGTCAACATATCCTTCAGTCCTAGCCGTAAATGGTTGACCAATTAAAAAATGACCTGGGGTCAGTGCATCGATCTCACCATCATTACTGGGGCATAATGGCCTGGAGTTAAGGAGGGCCTCAATTCTAGTCATAAGTTAAAGCGGTTTCACCAATAACGCGCTTTAAATGTGTTTTGACTGATTTGACTCCACTTTCCCAGAGCCCACCGAAATGGGGAGATGAAGGTGGTATGAAGCGCCAGACAATGTTATTATGTGCAAAGAAATCAGCTGTCTCAGAGCTGTCGTGTTGCTTTCTTGCTATGTTTTGCATTTCGTTGAGAATCCGCTTAGTCCCCACAAAGTTAGTCGCGTTGTCTGACCATACCTCTACTGGTTTACCACGGCGCGATATGAACCGATCTAACGCGCCGATATATGATTGGGTCGTCAAATCGCCCACCAACTCCAAATGAATTGCCTTCGTAATGAAGCATACGAACAGCGAAATATAGCCCTTCACCTTTCGTGGGACTCTGCCAACCTCTACTTGTAATAGAAAGGGACCTGCATAATCACAGCCCACCTTACTGAATGCGCGCTGAAATCGCACTCTTTCGATAGGTAAATCGGCCATCATTTGTTGTTGTGTCTATACAAGGAGGAGATGGGATGTGTGACAGCCTACGCCACGTAAACACATCTGGAAAAATTACATCCCTCACTTCGTGCCATACTAGGGGATAACCTTCTAAACTACCTACAACCTCCATACGCTCTCTTTTAATATTAATCTTCCAGCGTTCATTATCTGTGATCATTATTTGCATAGTGACTAATGAGCCAGCGCAAAAATAACACTTATCATAAAATACTGATACCACATACTCGCCAGTTTGCGAATTTATATGGGTTAAAAGACCGCTGAGTACGACAACCAGTATCGCGAAGTAATTGTAGAAATTCATTTTAGTTTCTGATTCTTTTCGATGCTTGCTAAGTAACTAAAGTAACTAAAGCAAGAAATGTTTTGTGGGCGCTATTTATATACAGTGGTGAAGCTGATGAAATTTTTTTCATCGGTTTAAATACTTTTTGAAACATTTTGCTACTAAATTGGAAACCTTAAATTTAATATTTTATTTCTTATTTTATTCAATTTCAATTTAAACTGGTTAAACCATAAGTTTAAAATATTAAAATTGTTTTAAAACAAAGCCAAACAAGTAAAGGTGTCCAAGTTCTGGTGTAACCGAACATTATATACTCGGCGTGAGCTTCAATTGCACATTTCATTTCAGATAAATTACTTTTCTACATAACACGTTGCACCGCCCGTTTAAAAAAAGTTTCTCCCCATTTCCTCTTACAATAAAATTTGATAAGTGAAATATCATTGATTCAAAATTATTTTTTGCTAAGTTATAGCTTATTATTCTAGTCTATGACCCTTTTAAACTTGTTTTATATCTAAGTTGCCATGGTCTTTAACCGATCCCGTCCATTGTAACAAGAAATATTTTCTGCTATAAGGAAAATATGTGTACACAATTTCATTACGATATGTTAATTTTTCTTCGAGTTATGGTTGCCGAAACATAGATAATTTCTTAGTCATAAAAGGGGCGGTGTCACACCCATTTTCAAAAATTTTAGTGTTTTCCAATTTAATATTATAATTCAATTTAAAAAGTAAAATTCTATTGATACATAGCTCTTTTTCGCTAAGATATAGCTTATTATTTTCGTCTAAATATTTCCTTTACTTACTTACTTACTTAATTGGCGCTTAACCGTCTAAACGGTTATGGCCGTCCAACAAGGCGCGCCAGTCGCTCCTTCGCTCCACCAACCGGCGCCAATTGGTCACACCAAGGGAGTTTAAATCGTTTTCCACCTGGTCCTTCCAACGCAGTGGGGGCCGCCCTCTGCTTCCATAGGCGGGTTCCGAAAGAAACACTTTCTTGGCCGGAGAAATATTTCCCGCTATAGGGAAACCTGTGTACCCAATTTTATTACGATCCGTTAATTTTTCTTGGAGTTATGGCTCCCGAAACATAAAAATTGCTTAGTCATAAAAGGGGCGGTGCCACGCCCATTTTTTTAAATTTCAAGTTATAAAGCTCTTTTTTACAAATATATACATAGCTTATTTTATTCGTCCACGACCCTTTTAAAAATCCTTTATATAAAAGTGAGCGTGGTCCTTAACCGATTTCGTTAATTTTTCTTCAAAGCATTCCCTATAGTAAAGACAACCGCTCTGCCTAATTTTGTTACAATCGGTTTAACGATTTTTGATTTATTATTAATAATATTTGTAAAATTTATTTTGACACACCGTGGTGTGATGGTAGCGTGCTCCGCCTATCACACCGTATGCCCTGGGTTCAACTCCCGGGCAGAGCAACATCAAAGTTTTAGAAATAAGATTTTTCAATTAGAAGAAAATTTTTCTAAGCGGAGTCGCCCCTCGGCAGTGTTTGGCAAGCACTCCGGGTGTATTTCTGCCATGAAAAGCTCTCAGTGAAAACTCATCTGCTTTGCAGATGCCGTTCGGAGTCGGCATAAAACATGTAGGTCCCGTCCGGCCAATTTGTAGGGAAATCAAGAGGAGCACGACGCAAATTGGAAGAGAAGCTCGGCCTTAGATCTCTTCGGAGGTTATCGCGCCTTACATTTATTTTATTTTTTTTTTTATTTTGACACAAGTGGGCGGCGCCACGCCCATTTAAAATTTTTTTTCAAATTTTTATCAAGAGTCCAATATCAGTCCACACGTCAAATTTCAACATTCTAGGTGTATTATTTACTAAATAATCAGGTTTTTTGTGTTTTCCAAAATGATATATATATAAAAAGTGAGCGTGGTTATCATCCGATTTCGATCATTTTCAATACCAATCTATTCTGGGTCCAGATAAGCTGGTGTTAACGGGCGGACGGACGGACATGGCTCAATCAAATTTTTTTTCGACATTGATGATTTTGGTATATGGAAGTCTATATCCATCTCAATTCCTTTATACCTGTAAAACCAAAAATTTATTTAATCAAAGTTAATTTACTCTGTGTGCAAAGCACGCTGAGTATAAAAAGTTTCAAAAAATCTCAAAATACAAACTTGTAGTCACTTCTAGGTCGCAACAAAAGCAAAAGGTTTCAAAAATATAAAAATAGAAACTGTAATAGAAACGTCTGATTTTAAAGCTTATCCTAAGACGTTTTGCTCGACCAAATTTGTGTTTGCATTAATGGTTCTGATTCACAAGGCTCCCTATATCTCCTTGCATCATACGTGCCACCAGGCAGTTCATTTGAACTATACAAGGCACACGCTGACAACATAGTTTCGCTAGTTATTAATAACCTAAGTGATAATCATCTCAGCGTGCTTGGTGACTTCAACTTATGCAATATTGACTGGTCAACTAATGTTTGTAATTTTGGTCTTACACCTAATAATCTCTCTGCAAATCACGAATTATATTTCATTGACAATTTACTTAGTCTTAATTTATTGCAAATCAACAAATGTGTTAATACTTTAAATAGATTACTCGATCTCATATTTATTAGTGATAATATTAATTGTGAAATCAGTGAATGTACAAATCCCATCACTCACAAGGACAGGCATCACCTACCCATGGTTATTAATTTTAGTTTTTATAGTTTTGCACAGGATACTTCTGAAAGCAGATTTACTTTTAACTTTAATTCGTTTGATTTTCCCAGTTTTAATAGTTTTTTATCTGAAATAGACTGGGAAGTGGTACTTGAAGGACTGGATACTTCTAATAGTTTCCTAACTTTCAAATCTATTCTTTTAAATCACTGCCTGCATAAAATTCCTATGAGACGAATGAGGCCTTACAAACTTCCGTGGTATACGAAAGAGTTGAAAAAATTGAGGAATAAATATATGCGTAAGTTTAAACATACGAAGAACCATTTGTTCTTCATTAAATATAAGCAATACTTGAAGAAATTTAATAATTTGGATAAGCTTCTGTACACCAACTATATTCATACAATCGAGTCTAACATTAAGTTGAATCCGAAAACATTTTGGAGCTATATCAAGTCCAAAAAAGGTTGCTCCAGTATACCGTCTGGAGTGTTCCTTGGTGGCCACTCAGCGCGAACACCGGGTGATACAGCCAACTTATTTGCGGAGTTTTTTAAATCAAATTTTTCTGCCGGCGATAGTTATCAATCGTTTGATGCCTCCTCGAATCTTGACACTGCTCTAAACTTTGGTGCCCTCTGTCTCTCTTCTGATGATATTAGTAATGCTATTCTCAAACTTAAATCTTCGTCTCAAACAGACGTTGATGGGTTCTCTTCAGTCCTGTTAAAAAACTGCCCGACTCTAGTTCTTCCTTTAAGAATAATCTTTAATAAATCTCTTTCGTGCGGTACGTTCACTGACGAGTGGAAGCTCACCTCCATTACCCCCGTCTTTAAAAGTGGTAACAAAAATGATGTGCGTAATTACAGATCTATTTCAAAGCTTTCTACCATTTCCAAAATTTTCGAGCACGCTGTTAATGCCAAGTTGAGTTTTGCGGTTAAGTCTTTAATATCTCCCTTCCAGCATGGTTTTGTCGCTGGTAGATCAACAGTTTCAAATCTTGCTGTTTTTAGTGAATATTGTATTGAATCTTTTTCTGCAGGTTATCAGGTTGATTGCATTTATACGGACTTTTCAAAAGATTTTGACAAAATCCATAATAGTGTTTTAATTAAAAAATTAGGTTGCCTTGGTTTCCACTCTTCGTTTCTTTTATGGGTAAAGTCTTATTTAAGTAACAGACAGTGTGTTGTTTCCATTGATGGACAATCGTCTAGTCCGTTTGTAGCCACTTCTGGGGTTCCCCAAGGGAGTATATTAGGTCCACTTTTATTTATCTTATTTATTAATGACGTAAGTAGTTGTTTTTCATTCGCGAAGTGTTTGCTATACGCCGATGACTTAAAGCTATTTTCTGCCATTAAGACGCCAGATGATGCCTTAATGTTGCAGAATGATATTAATAAATTGCACCAATGGTGCCTGAATTCCGGTATCTCTTTGAATCCGTCCAAATGCTTTCAAATGACCTACTCGAAGTCAATTAATCTTCTAACTACAAATTATAGTATCTCTAATTGTGAGCTTCAATGTGTTAATGAGATGAAGGACCTTGGTGTTGTCTTTGACAATAAGTTTTCTTTTAGTAAGCACATAAATTTCATAACCTCTAAATCATATTCTATGCTTGGCTTTGTAAGGCGCAATGCTACCATATTCTCTGATCCCTACACGTTTAAGCTACTTTACACGTCTTTTACTAGATCTAATCTGGAATATGGCGTATTTATTTGGAGACCAAGTAGTCAAACTGCTATTACCAGAATTGAAAGAATACAAAAAATTTTTCTCAAATATGCCCTTCGTCCATTAAACTTCTCTGATCCTATACCCGCCTACTCTGCGCGACTTATGCTTTTAAGCCTTAAGTCTTTAGATAATCGCAGATCAATACTCTGCTTGTCATTTACGTATGATATTATTAATGGGTTCGTTGACTGTCCATATTTATTGGATAGGATTCGATTTAATATTCCTCGGAGGTGTCTTCGCAGTTTTTATACATTTTATTGTGACAATTTTAAAACCCCTATTCCAGTAATGCTCCAATTGCTCGTGCTCTCCGTGAGTTTAACTCTATCAGTACTGTTGTAAATCTAGACTTTTCTGCTCCAAAAGCGAAACTGCTAAATATGTTAAAATCTGCTTTCTAAGTACTATGTATTATTTTTCAAATAACTATCTCTTAACTTTAGTTTGTATCATAGTCTGTAAGGATTTAAGTCCATTGACTAAGTGAAATAAAGAAATAAAGAAATTTTGTACTGAAAATTCAAAAATAACAATTTTTATTTGTGAAAACTGCTTTAAGTTATCGAACCTTTTTCAATAAATTTTGTTAAACATATACGGCATTATGAAATGATCTCTTACACAGTAGGTAAGTAGAGCAACGCTGTAGGAAAAATCTCTAGTTCAAAACTGGTGCATTTCTAGTACATTCGGAAACTTTAAATGCTGATTCTAGTACGATATTAGAGTATTTATCTATACCTCCGAGCCAGGGGCGGATTAAAGATTTACGAGGCCCGGGACTAAAATGAATATGGGGCCCACTTAAGGGGAGCAAAATTATTTTAAGCGAAAGAAGAATGCGCTTAGAAAATGAAAAGGCTAAAATGCTTATCTTCTTAAAGGCCAATCATAGAATGTAAAATTAAACATAATGCAAATTTGACATTATTTTCCATGTGGAAAACACATTATTATAATGTAATATCTACATTTTTTTTCATGTCAAAAACACATTTCAAAAATGTAAAATTCAAATTATTTGATAAATGAAAAAATAGTATGTTTTTCACATTTTAAAAGTTAAAAAACACATTAGTGTTTTTTCCGTGTAGATATGACTTTTCTAAATAAAATTTTTTTCTATTCGATCAGTTTCTTTCTTTTGAATTTTATATATGTATACGTTAGATCTCATGCATAGGCTTAAAAAGCATGAATTCTACTTACTCCTGAAGTAGGTACTTCGGTTTTTTTTTATCAATTTATCTATGATTAATCTTACAGGAATGCGATTCTGTGGCTTTTCCTAATGTTCACATGTTGTTGAAAATCTTGTGCACGCTTCCAGTAACAACGGCAACGAACGAGAGATCTTTTTCAACTCATAGGCTGATTAAAAACTATTTCACAAACACGATGAGTGAAAATCGATTGAATCGCTGTGCATCACTAAGCATCCACAGTGATGAAATTGTTACCGCTGATGAAGTTTTAGATGAAATTGCAAAGAAAAGCCGCCGCATGCGCTTGAGTGTTTAATGTAACCTTTTTCATATCATATTCTAAATACACGTACTTTAATGTTAAAGCTAAACACAACTTTTTTTTTATTTATTTAACAAAAAAATAAATAAAGTTGTTTTTCTTTTTAATTTTTTATGGTTAATGCGTCGAGCGTTATACAAATTCTAAATCTGTTGAACAACCATCTTTTGTTCTACCAAAATAACAAATACAAGGTTGTTATGTTTATTCCAGCGAAATGAAATGAGCGCGTGTTCTTTTTCAAAGGAAAATTTAACTGTACTTAATTGCTCGTTTCTATATTTTTTACAGTTGAATTGTGGTATTAAGTTATACGCGTAGGTTAAGTAATACGTGTACAATATGACCGTATTTTTAACCCTTTCACACATATCGGACAACAAAAATATTTCCTTGTATAGCAAGAAGCCTAGCAATATTTTACTAGTTTTTTCGTTACAAGTTACTTAATCTTATCTGAATGCAGACACCGGAACCGATTTTCATTTAAAGTGTTTATTATAATGACAAAAGGAAATACCATTTCAAAGAGTCCTTTATATTACGAGTTTAAACTATATAGAGCCCCGATTTCTTGTTGGATGTGTAAACTATCTAATTCAAGTTTTCAATTTTTAAAGCTGAAGTATTTCATTCTAGGACTGGTACAGAAAGTTCTGCAAATTTAGAACTCCCTATAAATTTTTTAGTAACGACATAGTAGGATTTGAATTAATTATTTCTCAATTGGTGTTTTATAGAATTTTTATACCCAGCTGCACTTGTACACAGGGTATTATAACTTTGGATAATGGTTGGTTGTACAGGTATAAAGGAATCAAAATAGATATAGAATTCCATATATCAAAATCATCAGTATCGAAAAAAATTTAATTAAGCCATGTTCGTCCGTCCGTCTGTCCGTTAACACGATGATTTTAGCAAATTCGGTATACGGGTATGTTTTGACCCAGTATATATTGGTATTGAAAATGAGTGAACTCGGACTATAACCAAGCAAACTTTTTACACCTTTAATGAAAATGAAAAAATTGTAAGTCCTTAAAGGAAAATAGATAGACCCACCAATAAGTATACCGAAATGATCAGGATGATCAGGATGAGGAGCTGAGTTGATTTAGACATGTCGGTCTGTCTATTTGTATGCAAACTTGTCCCTCAATTTTTGAGATAACTTGATAAAATTTGGTGAGCGGGTGTATTTAGGTGTCCGATTAGACATTGGCGAAACCGGGCAGATCGGGCCACTATAGCATATATCCTCCATACAAACGATTTGTCATATCTTCCTCAATTTGTTAGCTTCAAACTTCACCTTATGCTTTCGTATATGCACATATTGTTGTCTGAAAAAATGGATGAGATCGGTCGTATATATAGCATATATCCCCCACAACCGATTGTTCATATAAGAAACTTTTCGTAATTTCTGCCCCATTTTAACAGCTAGAAGCTTCAAATTTCACAAAATGCTTATGTATAGAGCATATACTGTTGCCTAAAAAAAAATCATAGATATCGGTCGTATATATGGTATGTATCTCATACAACCGATTGTTCAGATAAGAAACTTTTCGTAATTTCTGCCCCATTTTAACACCTAGAACCTTCAAATTTCACCAAATGCTTACGTATATAGCATATATTGTTGTGTTAAAAACTCATAGAGATATCCATATACTGACTATGACTCAGAGCTCTGGTGAACTGACAGAATAAAATTATATGACGGAAAAACTGGACATCTATAGGCCGTTCTTTAAGAAATCGGTGCCAAAGGAATGCTACCCCACTGTTTTTTAGGCAGAAATTCATGCCGGCAGAGAAGGTCTACGAAGTGGCTTACTGTCGGGCAGTATCCTTATTATATCAAACTGCCAGGTAGCCAAGCTTTCTTTGTAGTCTTACACAATTACTTCGTAGCAATCGGGAAGGCATAAACAATGTTTTGTTAGAATGGCTGCACGAGTATCAGGGACATAAAGGTAAAGAACATGCAGACTGCGTAGCCAAGCACTGCGTAATACATATTGGTGCAAAGTCACACTAGGGAAACCATGAGTTACTGGGAAACAAAGCAGTTCAGATTACACTGAATTGAATACCCAAGGCAAAGACAGACGAAATAGTTGTTAATCCCAAAAACGAGAGCACATACGCATTAAGATAAGCAGAAAGAATCTACGAACTCTCACTGGGTATTATACATACGTGACACTATAGTATACGATATCACCTTAGTAAGTTAAATCTATACGACGTACAAATCTGCCGCATTTGTGAGCTAGATGATGAAACTGCACCATCCATTATCAGAGTGCTTTTTATTTGTTATCAAATAGTTGGATATCAATATATTCGTTATGGTAGTGTTACCAATTTGTTGTCGACGCGTTATCGAAAAGTTATAGATTTTGTTATCAAAAATTTATAGATTTCTTATATTAGTTACCAATTAAATAATAAAATATAATTAAATGAAACACAATCCAATTAAATTCCAATTTTTTATCGGCATGTTATCGATAAGTTACCGATCTTGCAAAAAAGTTCGATTAATTATCGAAAAGTTATCGATTTATTTTCGTAGCGTTACTAATTTGTTATCGGCATGTTATCGATTAGTTAACGACGACTTATCGGTATGCTTTGAAACAGATACCTATTAACCTTCAACATTAAATCCATAACACATTTGTAACCCTTCGAAAACGAAGTCGATAATAACCTGATAACAAATCGGAAAATCTCGGATACAAATTCGCTATCAACTACAAATCGAAAATAAAACAATAACTCGTCGCTTGACGAAATTAACTTTAAAATACATTTAAAAAAATAAAGCTATAACTATCAATAAATAAAATCAGAGGCAAATCCAGATGAATGAAATTTATGTTTGTGCATTAATATAGGCTTATTTTAAATAATGTATTAATAATAATATCTATCACCCATGAAGGTAGCCTGCTCAAACATACAAATTGACTCCGCACTATCGTTCTAATCGAACTTATTTCGCTGCCGCTTTGCAAGTAATACCCATAATACTCATTTAACTACCTAGGCTAATAAATAAAATCAAATTTAATTTACATATTAATGCTTATATAAAATACCAGTTAGCATAAATTTGTATGGAAAACTGATTACTGGTAAGCCCACCTGACTTCCTTCATATTTGTTTTGCACTACTAAAAACCCAATGTTCGTTTTGGTTGGTAAGCATGTCCGGTCGTAATAAAATAATCATGTTTTACTATTGAAATTATCATAAATTTACTATTAATTTTAAAATATATATCTGCATGTTTCTGTAAATGTATGTAATTGCAATCTATTAAAAGCACTCGAGCGCTTGAATACACTAATAATTGTAGACGAATTTTATGATGAGTTAATTAACTATGTATATTGTGCAATAACAAATGCTGCACAATTCCATTTTTGTGCAATTCAATGTAATCCAATCGCTTACTAATTACACGCAAATATTGTAATGAGAAATGTTCATAATAAATAAATACTCAACAAATATGAAAAGTTTAGCAGAAAAGAAAGAGTAAACCAAAAAACATAATTGCTGTTGTTGTAAACACGCATACTTATTTATAATAATTTTTCAGCAACGGATCTAAGAAATTTTTTTGGTGGGGATCATAATTTAATTTGCAAGATGTACACTCTGCACGG
Source organism: Eurosta solidaginis (assembly GCF_040869045.1). Lineage (NCBI taxonomy): Eukaryota > Metazoa > Arthropoda > Insecta > Diptera > Tephritidae > Eurosta > Eurosta solidaginis. The sequence continues at coordinate 65,101,102 of NC_090320.1, read as the reverse complement.
AATCAAGGCCAGCGAAACGCGCAAAAACTGGGTGAGTAGTATGGATCGGCGATAAAGGTGGTAGGTATCAGGGATTATATCATTCTACAAATTAGGTATGATCAGTAATCAATCGACAAGTAATAATGTAATGAAGTTGTTATTGTAATTTTTATCACCTATTTCTAATTCCAGTGTGGGTAGTCCTACCAACAATACCCACGCCTACCGATGGCGCTGGCACTGATGAATATCGAAGCATTATGAGATGTTTATTTATATTTTCTTGGCAGAAATTAAATAGATTATGATAAGAACTGAGACCATATTCGACGGTGCCGAGAGTAGCATAACCTTCATGAGTAATCTGGGTGACATTTTAAATATAAGATAGAAATAGTTATTTCAGATATGCTACACCGAAAAAATTAATCTAGTAAAATCAACAGCTCCTTAAAAAACAAAAGCAAAATTTCCAAACGATTTTTTGAATTTTCACGATCTCTGCACAACCTAGCGAAGATTTTTTGTCTCATTATTATCGGGTTATGTAGTGTGCCCTTTTTATTTTGTAAGTGGACTTTCTAAATAACTCCAAATATCTCGATCCCTGTCCCATCTAGAAAACTCTTATTCTAAATATAATAACCCAATTGAGCCCAAATCTTCGTTCAAATGTGCAGATCTCTAAGTTATCGGGAAATAGAAAAACTTTTTTTTCACATGAAACAGTTATTTTAGATATCCTCTTGGGTAATCCTACCAAAAGAAAAAATTAATGAAGTAAAATCAACAAAGCAAGCTTGTTTTCCTGAATAAACAATTATTAAATAAAATTTATCGGTTGATTCAGCGGAATTTTTTGTTTAGAAGAAAAACTTGTAAAGTCATTTCAACAGAAGAAAAACTGTTGGCCTCAAATTAAACCATTGATTTCATTGTTCATTTCAACAGCAAATGTAAATGCATCAGCTAATTTTTAAAAGGAACTTACGCTCACGACGCTCATTACTTTGTTCTTAAGAGCATTGCGCGACAGAAATCTTTGTAATATCAACAGCCACTGTTATATATTGTTACGAATATAAGCAACACTAAGGGGTACTGCCATCTCTAAGCCGATGCTAAGCAGTGACTGTATGCACATCAATAATTCAATCATTATGTCTACACATATGTACGTACACGCAGCGGAGAAGCAACACACAAACACATACAGATATCTTATCTGAGATATGCAATTATAATTGGGGAAGTGTCGCTCACAAATACACGCGCATATGAGAGCTATACACGTATATCTGTAGTTATAAATATAGCAGATAACCAACTAGTAGATTCTATAACAGAACCGCCTAGAAATTTCAAAGAGGAAACCAAACACTATAAAAGGCAGCAACAGTAGAGGCGCGAGAATCAGTGGATTTAAGACGCTATCTAGCGAGCAATAGCAGTATTATCAGTTTCATTTAAGCAAGCTCTTAGTTGCGAGTTATAAGTGTTATTGTGAAGTACTTTAATAAAGGCCATTTTGCGTTATTAAATATTGGAGTTATTTATTCAACAGTTTAGCAATACGAACGTTAGTAGAAGGTTGCGAATAAGAGGATTTGCAGTAGACTCGTTACAATGGAAGAAAAGAACGAAATACCGCAGACAGTGACGTGCACAATATCTGCACAAATATCGACAATGGCTTCTTAGCTGGAGTCACAGGAGGCACGCATTTCAGAAATGCGTCGCAAATGTCATCTCAATTGGAAGAACAGAAAACATATAGGTCATCTCAACTGGAAGCGCAAGAGGCACGTATATCTGGAATGTCCACAAAAATTTCGGAACGGTATCATCGCAGCCCTTTGCGAAATTGGAAGAGCAGGATGCAACAATTTTACAACTCGAGGACAAAATTGATGCCGAGATAGAAGCGCTGAAAGGTCTTATGCAACAGTTACAACTAAATCACCCAGCTGTTCCAGCGAGCAATCCGAAGGTAAAAACTCCATGTTTTAACGGCTCTGTTCCTTTCGAAGTATTCAAGCTTCAATTTGAGAAGACATCAGCAGTGAACAACTGGAATGCTGAAGATAAAGTTGCTGCACTGTTCGTGGCATTGAAAGGGCCTGCAGCTGAAATCTTACGGACTATTTCAGAGTATGAAAGGAACAGTTATGAAGCATTAATGGCCGCTTTCGAGCGACGTTACGGAAACGAGCATAGGACACAGGTATATCAAATTGAGTTACAAAATCGCTACCAAAAAGTGAATGGGACTTTGCAGGTGTTTGCGTCGGATGTCGAAAGACTGGCCCATCTAGCAAATGCGGACGCACCCGTGGAATACACCGAGAGGGTAAAAATCCAGAACTTCATAAATGGAATACGGGATTTGGAAACGAAACGCGCTACATATGCGAATCCAAAGCAACCCATTTGCTGGAACGGTATCACATGCACTGAATCAAGAAACAGCCTCACTTTTGAGTAAGTCAGAGTAAAAAGCTCATCGCGTGGAAGTGGAAAGGCCAGACTGGGTGGACACAATTTTGGAAGCACTGAAGGGTTACAACAGAAAAATGCCGGAGTTAGGAAATTTTTCAAGTGCGGTAACCCACTTGCACGTCATTGCAGCACCGGTCCTGGTAGTTCCAACTTGGGTGGCCGTAAACGCAAAGCGGGAGGAGATGAGCAACAGCGTGCCAGATGTAAGAGAGCTAACTCCAGCTGTTGAATGTCCTGTGATATCTGTATCGCAAATTGGAAGAAAATCGAGTAGTCTTAACGTCAGAGGAAATGTGGATTGCAAAGAACGTGTACTGACTGTCGATACGGGCGCATCTCATTCCTTGATCCGATCTGATTTGGTCAACAGGAGAGTAAAGCCCTTACCCGGAGCAAGATTGTGTACGGTTACTGGTGAGTGTGACCAAGTCCAGGGAGTAGTGGTATGTGAAGACTTAATTGGGGAGGCCATGGTTCTACACAAATCCGTTGTAGCGGAGATTATTGATGAAGTCATATTGGGAGTGTACTTCTTAGTTGACCATGACATCAGGATCGACATGCAGAGAAGGATTATGCATTATAAGAACCAGGTGATACCATCTAACTTCAGTTTGGCGAAAGGGTTCAATAGTAATCGAGTACTGGTGGAGAAGAGTCGACAAAGACCACGAGAGTTAAAGGGAAGGGGAGTTGGTGGAATGAATGGGCCAAACAAAGCAAATTCAAAGATACCTGCGAGAGAAACAATGGCATTGACAAACCCTATTGGACGCACTAAAACGACTGAAAGATTTTTCGAGAAAGGTGAAACGTCAAGACGATACTGATGATGCAAAGTCAATCCGTCAAGATCAAGCTCTGCGAAGTAGTTCTTCATTGATCAAACAACAGAGTGCGAGGGAACGATCCAGGATAATGAGTAGTAAGATGAAACGCAGGTACGATGAGAAAAATAATTCGGAAGGTTTCCGGGAGGTTGATTTGGTACTGCTATACAACCCTCACCGGCGGAAAGGTGTTCCATCCGAATTTTGGTGCAGTTGGGAAGGCCCGTACAGAGTTGTGAAGAAGAACAGTGATACCATCTTCCACATACAAACTATTGGTAAACCGCGAAGTAGAAGAGTGGTACATTTGGAGATGCTAGCGGCGGTTAGATCGAGAGATTTGTCTGATCGGTACGATCAGATTTAGGTGGAGGGCAGTGTTACGAATATTACCAACACTAAGGGGTACTGCCATCTCTAAGCCGATACTAAGCAGTGACTGTATGCACATCAATAATTCAATCATTATGTCTACACATATGTACGTACACGCAGCGGAGAAGCAACGCACAAACACATACAGATATCTTATCTGAGATATGCAATTATAATTGTGGAAGTGTCGCTCACAAATACACGCGCATATGAGAGCTATACACGTACATCTGTAGTTATAATTATAGCAGATAACCAACTAGTAGATTCTAGAACAGAACCGCCTAGAAATGTCAACTTGGAAACCAAACACTAAAAAGGCAACAACAGTAGAGGCGCGAGAGTCAGTTGGATTTAAAACGCTATCTAGCGAGCAGTAGCAGTATTATCAGTTTCATTTAAGCAAGCTCTTAGTTGCGAGTTATAAGTGTTATTGTGAAGTACCTTAATAAAGGCTATTTTGCGTTATTAAATATTGGAGTTATTTATTCAACAGTTTAGCGATACGAATGTTAGTAGAAGGTTGCGAATAAGAGGATTTGCAGTAGACTCGTTACAATGGAAGAAAAGAACGAAATACCGCAGACAGTGACGTGCACAATATCTGCACAAATATCGACAATGGCATCTTAGCTGGAGTCACAGGAGGCACGCATTTCAGAAATGCGTCGCAAATGTCATCTCAATTGGAAGAACAGAAAACATATAGGTCATCTCAACTGGAAGCGCAAGAGGCACGTATATCTGGAATGTCCACAAAAATTTCGGAACGGTATCATCGCAGCCCTTTGCGAAATTGGAAGAGCAGGATGCAACAATTTTACAACTCGAGGACAAAATTGATGCCGAGATAGAAGCGCTGAAAGGTCTTATGCAACAGTTACAACTAAATCACCCAGCTGTTCCAGCGAGCAATCCGAAGGTAAAAACTCCATGTTTTAACGGCTCTGTTCCTTTCGAAGTATCCAAGCTTCAATTTGAGAAGACATCAGCAGTGAACAACTGGAATGCTGAAGATAAAGTTGCTGCACTGTTCGTGGCATTGAAAGGGCCTGCAGCTGAAATCTTACGGACTATTCCAGAGTATGAAAGGAACAGTTATGAAGCATTAATGGCTGCTTTCGAGCGACGTTACGGAAACGAGCATAGGAAACAGGTATATCAAATTGAGTTACAAAATCGCTACCAAAAAGTGAATGAGACTTTGCAGGAGTTTGTGTCGGATGTCGAAAGACTGGCCCATCTAGCAAATGCGGACGCACCCGTGGAATACACCGAGAGGGTAAAAATCCAGAACTTCATAAATGGCATACGGGATGTGGAAACGAAACGAGCTACATATGCGAATCCAAAGCAACCCATTTGCTGGAACGGTATCACATGCACTGAATCAAGAAACAGCCTCACTTTTGAGTAAGTCAGAGTAAAAAGCTCATCGCGTGGATGGAAAGGCCAGACTGGGTAGACACAATTTTGGAAGCACTGAAGGGTTACAACAGAAAAATGCCGGAGTTAGGAAATTTTTCAAGTGCGGTAACCAACTTGCACGTCATTGCAGCACCGGTCCTGGTAGTTCCCACTTGGGTGGCCGTAAACGCAAAGCGGAAGGAGATGAGCAACAGCGTGCCAGATGTAAGAGAGCTAACTCCAGCTGTTGAATGTCCTGTGATATCTGTCTCGCAAATTGGAAGAAAATCGAGTAGTCTTAACGTCAGAGGAAATGTGGATTGCAAAGAACGTGTACTGACTGTCGATACGGGCGCATCTCATTCCTTGATCCGATCTGATTTGGTCAACAGGAGAGTAAAGCCCTTACCCGGAGCAAGATTGTGTATGGTTACTGGTGAGTGTGACCAAGTCCAGGGAGTAGAGGTATGTGAAGACTTAATTGGGGAGGCCATGGTTCTACACAAATCCGTTGTAGCGGAGATTATTGATGAAGTCATATTGGGAGTGTACTTCTTAGTTGACCATGACATCAGGATCGACATGCAGAGAAGGATTATGCATTATAAGAACCAGGTGATACCATCTAACTTCAGTTTGGCGAAAGGGTTCAATAGTAATCGAGTACTGGTGGAGAAGACTCGACAAAGACCACGAGAGTCAAAGGGAAGGGGAGTTGGTGGAATGAATGGGCCAAACAAAGCAAATTCAAAGATACCTGCGAGAGAAACAATGGCATTGACAAACCCTATTGGACGCACTAAAACGACTGAAAGAATTTTTGAGAAAGGTGAAACGTCAAGACGATACTGATGATGCAAAGTCAATCCGCCAAGATCAAGCTCTGCGAAGTAGTTCTTCATTGATCAAACAACAGAGTGCGAGGGAACGATCCAGGATAATGAGTAGTAAGATGAAACGCAGGTACGATGAGAAAAATAATTCGGAAGGTTTCCTGGAGGTTGCTTTGGTACTGCTATACAACCCTCACCGGCGGAAAGGTGTTCCATCCGAATTTTGGTGCATTTGGGAAGGCCCGTACAGAGTTGTGAAGAAGAACAGTGATACCGTCTTCCACATACAAACTATTGGTAAACCGCGAAGTAGAAGAGTGGTACATTTGGACATGCTTGCGGCGGTTAGATCGAGAGATTTGTCTGATCGGGACGATCAGATTTAGGTGGAGGGCAGTGTTACGAATATTAGCAACACTAAGGGGTACTGCCATCTCTAAGCCGATACTAAGCAGTGACTGTATGCACATAAATAATTCAATCATTATGTCTACACATATGTAAGTACACGCAGCGGAGAAGCAACGCACAAACACATACAGATATTTTATCTGAGATATGCAATTATAATTGTGGAAGTGTCGCTCAGAAGTACACGCGCATATGAGAGCTATACACGTACATCTGTAGTTATAATTATAGCAGATAACCAACTAGTAGATTCTAGAACAGAACCGCCTAGAAATGTCAACTTGGAAACCAAACACTAAAAAGGCAACAACAGTAGAGGCGCGAGAGTCAGTTGGATTTAAAACGCTATCTAGCGAGCAATAGCAGTATTATCAGTTTCATTTAAGCAAGCTCTTTGTTGCGAGTTATAAGTGTTATTGTGAAGTACTTTAATAAAGGCTATTTTGCGTTATTAAATATTGGAGTTATTTATTCAACAGTTTAGCGATACGAATGTTAGTATAAGGTTGCGAATAAGAGGATTTTCACTAGATTCGTTACAATATTAACAGTTCTCATAGGTGTTTTAAGAGTGACATTAATAGTTGTTAGTTGACACTCCAAATATCACCCCCATTCCCACTCAAACTCTCACTCACTTCCACTCCACTCCAACTCCCACTGCACCTCCACTCATATATGGAATCTCTGTAATACATTTTGAATGCTTACTTTAAATAATTGTGGAGATAAACCGAATTTGAATGTTTCCAAATAGGGAGCGTGTAACCGCCTCCTCTAAAAAAAAAAAAAAATTCTCGTTTAAACGCCAAAACTACTCGACCGATTTTGATATTTTTTGTTTTTTTTTTTTTTGTTCCGTTAGTTATGGTTTAAGGATGGTTTGGAAATATTTTGTTTTTTTGATAGGAGGCTTTGACCGCTCCCTATTTGGAAAAATTAAAATTCGGTTTATCTCCACAATTATATATTATATATATATAGACTCTGGGGGGGGGGGGGGGGGGGGTACGAAGCTTGCCGGGTCAGCTAGTTCCCAACATTTTTATCATATTTACTCACCTTTAAACCTTACCTGGATTTCCAAAATTATTCAAACCCGAAATCGGCCAAATCGGTCCAACCATTCTAGAATTTAGCGAGACTGATTTTTTATTCATAGACAAACAAGTAGCTTGTTGGTTTTTCAAAAAAATATGATGTAACAAATTAGCAAATATCCCATGAAATTTGAATTCTTCTCCTACCAAGAAAAGGGAGAATTTGTGAAGTTCATCGTATATCAACAATCTTACTTACTTACTTAATTGGCGCTTAACCGTCTAAACGGTTATGGCCGTCCAACAAGGCGCGCCAGTCGCTCCATCGCTCCGCCAACCGGCGCCAATTGGTCACACCAAGGGAGTTTAAATCGTTTTCCACCTGGTCCTTCCAACGGAGTGGGGGCCGCCCTCTACCTCTGCTTCCATAGGCGGGTTCCGATAGAAACACTTTCTTGGCCGGAGCATCATCTTTCATTCGCATAACATGGCCTAGCCAGCGCAGCCGCTGCGTTTTAATTCGCTGGACTATGTTGATGTCTGCGTATAGCTCGTACAGCTCATCATTAAATCTTCTTCGGTACTCGCCATCGCCAACGCGTAGAGGTCCATAAATCTTTCGAAGAACTTTTCTCTCGAAAACTCCCAAAGCCGCTTCATCTGCTGTTGTCATGGTCCATGCTTCTGCCCCATATAGCAGGACGGGTACGATAAGTGACTTGTAGAGTATGATTTTCGTTCGCCGAGAGAGGACTTTACTTTTCAATTGCCTACCTAGTCCAAAGTAGCATTTATTGGCAAGATTGATTCTTCGCTGGATTTCAGTGCTGATGTTGTTGCTAATGTTGATGCTGGTTCCCAAATAAACGAAGTCTTTTACTATTTCGAAATTATGGCTGCCAACAGTAGCGTGGTTGCCAAGGCGCATATGCACTGACTCTTTGCTCGATGACAGCAGGTACTTCGTTTTGTCCTCATTCACCATCAAACCCATCTTTACCGCTTCTTTTTCCAGCTTGGAGTAAGCAGAACTAACAGCGCGGGTGTTTAGGCCGATGATATCAATGTCATCAGCATATGCCAGTAATTGCACGCTTTTATAGTATATTGTTCCAGTGCGGTTAAGTTCTGCAGCTAGTATAATTTTCTCCAGCATCAAATTAAAGAAATCGCACGATAGGGGGTCACCCTGTCTGAAACCTCGTTTAGTTTCGAACGGCTCGGAGAGGTCCTTCCCAATTCTGACTGAGCTGATGGTGTTGCTTAACGTCATTTTGCACAGCCGTATAAGTTTTGCGGGGAAACCAAATTCAGACATAGCGGCATATAGGCAGCTCCTTTTCGTGCTGTCGAAGGCGGCTTTAAAGTCGACGAAGAGGTGATGTGTGTCGATTCTCTTTTCACGGGTTTTTTCCAAGATTTGGCGCATTGTGAAAATCTGGTCGATGGTAGATTTACCAGGTCTGAAGCCGCACTGATAAGGTCCAATCAGCCGGTTCACGGTGGGCTTCAATCTTTCGCACAATACACTTGAAAGGACCTTATATGCGATATTAAGAAGGCTGATTCCACGATAGTTGGTGCATTTTGCAGTATCCCCCTTCTTGTGGACTGGGCAAAGAACACTTAGATTCCAACCGTCGGGCATGCTTTCGTCCGCCCATATTTTGCTAAGAAGCTGCTGCATGCGCCTTACCAACTCCTCGCCGCCGAACTTGAATAGCTCCGCAGGCAATCCATCAGCGCCCACGGCCTTGTTGTTTTTCAATCTGGTTATTGCTATTCTAACTTCGTCATAATCGGGCGGGGGGACATATATTCCATCATCATCGATTGCGGGATCGGGTTCTTCATCTCTGCGCGGTGAATTGCTGCCTCCATTTAGGAGAGCAGAGAAGTGTTCCCTCCATAATCTAAGCACTCTCTGGACATCAGTTACAAGGTCGCCGTTTTCATTCCTACAGGAGTTTGCCCCGGTCTTAAAACCTTCCGTCTGTCGCCGTATTTTTTGGTAGAATTTTCGGGCGTTATTCCTGGTGGCTAGCAGCTCAAGCTCTTCGCACTCACGCCTTTCTGCTTCTGCTTTTTTCTTCCTGAAAAGGCGTCTCGCTTCCCTTTTCAACTCACGATAGCGTTCACACACTCCTCTTGTCGCGCTCGCTTTTAACGTAGCCCTGTAGGCAGCGTCTTTTCTTTCGGTTGCAACGCGGCATTCTTCATCATACCAGTTGTTTTTTCGTGGCCGCCGGTAACCAATTTTTTCCTCGGCGGCAGTATGAAGTGCTTTGGAGATATGCTCCCACTGCTCCTGTATTCCTTCAGGATGAGTTGTGCCCTCAGAGAGCAGGTGTGAGAGTCGAGTTGCGAAATCATTGGCAGTCTGTTGTGATTGAAGCTTTTCGACGTCTAGCTTTCCTTGTGTATTAAAAATATATTTCATATCCTGATCCTATCAGTACACAATTGCAGCCACAGCTCAATAGCTGAGAGGTTAATTAGAGTTCAAGCAAACACACAAGAAATGGCTAAATCAACAGAGCTTAACATACTCATGATTTCACTTTACTGATAAATCGATTTCTTCCTATCGTGATTTCAATACAAATATATTCCGGCTTAATATAAATCTGATTATCAAATTTGGTCAAGTTTTTTAGTCAGTTTTTTCCGCTGGTATTTGCAACATGGATGGGGATACGGACCCCACCTATGCATCCGTCTCCAATATAAGTAGCTATATTTTATGAATTTGTTATATATAAATATGTAAATATTTACATAGTTTGCGGTTTAATACCTCTGCTTTAATTGTGAATAATACAATAACACATAAAATGTATAATTATTTGTTTATTTTGCTGCCATGTTTGTGAGTTTTCAATAAATTGCAATGACACTGCAATTGCTACCATAATTTGTGGTGCTGAGTGGTTTGTTAGAAGATATATTAATATACAATTTTGTTTGAACATACATACCACATACGATTATGTAAAACAATTGTCATACAACTAATGTCATGACACTCAATTAATTTTAAATGAGTGGGTGTGTGGACATGATTTATTATTTTTAATTGAAAATCTAATATTTAGCTGTTCCAAAGATTGACTGTTAGCAAACAATCGCTTAATATGATGAAAACTTTGTGGGGTCTGGTCAGTCTATATTTTGAAAAGACAACTGCTTTTATCCATACAATTTCAATCTCATGCCATAATTTCTCAATTTTTAAAATACTCGAAAATTGGAAGAATAAGTTACACTTACGTTTGAATATTTTATCGTTTTTACCGTTGATCACAATCAAAATGAAATATACGTGATCCCAAAGGCTTTTGTGCTATTCGCTTAAAAATTCAAATTTACATACAAACAAGTGAGGAAAAAACTACAATACCACACCGTATGACCTCTCATACTACATGGATCAAATATGAAGAAGCCAGCATACTGCCTAATAAAGGTTAAAAACATCATTAGTGGGACACGCTTTACAAACAATGCACGGAATGTACGGATTCCAAAAAATTATATTCAATCCGTGCAATTTCTAGTATGTTCAAAAATGTATTTATTTTGGGTGACGTGCAATAGTCTCAATGGAACTAACGCCAATTGACATTAATGCGCTTTTGAAGGAGAATTAATGTCAATGAACTTAATTCCAAATCCAAAAGAGAACTAATGTCAATTGACTTAAGTACGCTTTGGGACTTTTAAACGCGGCCCACGTAAAAAGGAGCTGGGAGTAATAAGACTATGGACCGATTTCTCCAACTCGTCTTAACTTAGTTAAGTCATATTTTTTAATTTTTCTGTTTCACCACCAATGCTTAGCTGAGTCGCAAATTAGCCTACCTGTCAGCTGACTTATTCTCGACTTTCAACAGTGTTGCTGTAGTACAAGTTTTGAGCCGAATTAAATGGCAGTATTGATTTTGTTTCATTATGCAAACATAGAAACCCCGCTATTGTGTGAATTCACTGGGTGGTGTGGGCCAAAAATACTATTATGTATAAAACAGCTGATAGGGTTTTTGTATGTCAAATGGGTTTAGTAGCTAAGTTGCTGAAACCGAAAAAAACTTAGCCTCAAACCTGGGCTAACTCAAGTTGCAACTAAGTTTTAGCCTAAGTCGGGGTGGTGAAATCGGCCCTATGACTTTTGTTGCGTTTGTTAGTCCAACTCTGGCGTTGAGTGATTCTTTATTCCAAATTTTCTGATCATATTAGTAAAACAGCGCCGCAGGTGAAAATTTTCTATTCATATTTTTCATTCTTTCACGTGCGGCGATTTTTTTTAATTTTTAAATTTATTCGAGGATATTTTCATATATACATACATAGATCGCATTCGGAATTAAAAATCGATCCACGCGATTTTCGCATGTACGCTTTTTTTCATAATTAATGTAAAAAAAAATTCAAATCTTATTGAAATAGACAACAAATATTTGGAATTAATTTGTGTGACTTTTATTCTAAAGATCGGTAGTGGTGTCCATTAGAAGTTTTGACATTAATTCGCTTTTGCAAAAAGAGTTAATGTCAAATCGGAGAAAAAGTGTATCTGACATTAATTCTCTTTTGAAAACGGAACAATGACGTTGATTCCAGCATGATTCTGACTTTAATTCTTTTTTAGATTTGGAATTAATGTCATTGACCTTAATTCTCTTTCAAGATCGTATTAATGTCAATTGACGCTAGTTCCATTGACACTATTGCACGTCACTTTATTTTCTTGCATCTTATGATATAAAGATCAACCCTGTTTCAACGGTATTCCTTTCAGTCCTCTTACTGCGCTCACGAAACAATTTTTTTACGCTTCGTACTGATGTATGATATAACTTCGCAATGTTGCGCTCTCGTTGTCTCTTGTCGTAGGACATAAACAGTCCAGTTTTGGTAATGAATTATCGCACTTTTTCGGTATCGAAAAAGTGGACGTGGTTATAGTCCGATTACGTTCATTTTAATAGCGGTCTGAGATGAGTGCCCAGGAACTTACATACCAAATTTCATTAAGATACCTCAAAATTGACTTAAGTTATCGTGTTTGCGGACAGATGGACGGACGGGCATAGCTAAATGAATTTCTTTTTTCGCCCAGATTAATTTGATATATAGAGGTCTATATCTATCTCGATTAGTTTATGCCGTTACGGGGTACCGTTTTGGGAACAAATTTAATATACTCTGTTGGCTCTGCTCAGCTGAGTATAAAAAGGAAATAGCTGCTGTTCACAAAGCTGTACTGCAACCAGTATCCTGGAACTGGTATGAGTGCTTCTTACACTGGGACAGGAAGCGGAACCGTTCATATTTGTGCTCAGTTCCAGCACGCAGCAATAAACAGCTGCTACTTGATATCCAGCGATACCATACCGAAATTTCAAAAGAAAGTTTGTAGACTTTACTGACAGCGATCACTAATATATCTTCCTTCTAGTAGGGCCACAACAAGCACGTAGGGCAGACGAAACATATCGAAACTAAGCACTGGAGAGCTTATTGCAGCATTCGACACATTCACGTTTCGAAAATTCGCCTCACAAAGTGTTGAAGAGCGTGTTTAAGCTAAAATGCTGGGTGTTAACAGCAGAAAACCCTTGCCAATGCTTCGGAAAAACGATAGTAAAAAGTCCGATTACTGGTGGAGAGAAGAAACGACAAATATTAAGTGAAACTGCCTAAGCTCAAAACAAGTTTATATAAGGTCAATTCGTTTGAAACGGCCATTTTCGAAGTCCAGTTATATAAAAAAGTTGAAAAATAATTAAAGGCGCTATTATAAAAACTTAAAAGCAGAAAATGTAGGAGGTTTAAGAATACCCTAAGAGCTTGAAAAAAAAAACTTAAAAATATTTGTGTATTTTTAAGCTCGTTCGATCTAAATGGGTTAAGTGCAACTAAAACGAGTTATTTCACCTTACGGCCCAACGATTCGCAAACTTTCCTTGGCATCTTCAGGGGCGGATCTATATTTTTAACAATAAAACATACCAAACAACAACAGTTAATGATTTAAAATAATCCCTAGAAGAACATAGTTTCATACACCAATAAATTGAAAACATTCACTTACATTGGTATTTAAACATTGAAGCTAAAATACGAATTTAGACATTGATTGTTGTCATTAAACTAAAAAACTGATTTTTACAATTAAAAACGATACCATCTAATGTGGTACACTAGTCATCTAAAACTAACTAAATAATATTAAAGCTCATAAGCATAATAGGTAGCTAGCCGCGATACCGTCTGTGTCCTCTTTCTTGTTCATCGTTTTATCTCTGTTTTGCAAAATCCGTAAGCTCTTTAATGTGTATCGTGTTTTTTCTTTGGCTTCCTTGTCGATAATTTTCGCGTTTGCAAAATCAATCATATGCTTGTGTGTTGTTGCGTGTTGCGAGAGAGCTGTGTTTTGTTTTTGCTTCCTAATATCAGCTTCATGTTCGGCTATTGGCGTGCCCAATGCGCGCTTAGTTGTGCCTATGTAAATTTTATAGCAATTTTCATCGTTGCTTCCTTTGCATTCTATTTTATAAACAACGTTGTTTTGTTGTTCTATGTTGAGTGGGGTTTTTGTTTTTGTGAAGCATCTCGATAACGAGTAGTTAGATCGGTAGGCTATTGTGATATTTTGCTGTTTTGTGCTAGATTTTCTGTTAGCCTGGGAATGTGAGTGACACTATGGTATTGCTTTGTTTCTTTATTGGTTTGGTGATTGATTTGAGGTCTGTTGCATTTCATGTAATTTGTATTGTATTAGGTCCGATATGAGGTGGTTTGGGTAATTATTTCTTTTCAGCGTCATTCTTATTTTCTGTATATTAGCGTCATGAAATTGGCTATGGCTTATTGGCAAAACTTTGTTTATAAAATTTTTGGCAGTATTAATTTTGTATTTTCGTGGTTGCGCTGATAGGAAATTGATTAGGCGCCCAGAAGCTGATGGTTTGGAGTACCAATCAAATATGAGGCCTTTATTAACTTTATGTATACGTGCATCTAGAAAAGGAATGCTGTCGTTTTATTCCATTTCCATAGTGAATTGAAGTCTGCCGTGGTATTGGTTTAGTGTGTTTAGTATTGAAGTTGCGTCGTTTCTTTTGATAATGGCAAGTATATCGTCCACATACTTCACCAAGAATTTAATGCTCTTTTGATGTTTGCTGAGCTCCGAGTATGTATTATTTAGAAGATCGTCCATTATAATGTCTGCGATCGTGGGGGAAAAGAGGTTACCCCCTTCTTTTATCAAAAGAAACGACGCAACTTCAATACTAAACACACTAAACCAATACCACGGCAGACTTCAATTCACTATGGAAATGGAAGAAAACAACAGCATTCCTTTCCTAGATGCACGCATACATAAAGTTAATAAAGGCCTCATATTTGATTGGTACTCCAAACCATCAGCTTCTGGGCGCCTAATCAATTTCCTATCAGCGCAACCACGAAAATACAAAATTAATACTGCCAAAAATTTTATAAACAAAGTTTTGACAATACGCCATAGCCAATTTCATGACGCTAATATACAGAAAATAAGAATGACGCTGAAAAGAAATAATTACCCAAACCACCTCATATCGGACCTAATACAATACAAATTACATGAAATGCAACAGACCTCAAATCAATCACCAAACCAATAAAGAAACAAAGCAATACCATAGTGTCACTCACATTCCCAGGCTAACAGAAAATCTAGCACAAAACATAATTAAACAGCAAAATATCACAATAGCCTACCGATCTAACTACTCGTTATCGAGATGCTTCACAAAAACAAAAACCCCACTCAACATAGAACAACAAAACAACGTGGTTTATAAAATAGAATGCAAAGGAAGCAACGATGAAAATTGCAATAAAATTTACATAGGCACAACTAAGCGCGCATTGGGCACGCGAATAGCCGAACATGAAGCTGATATTAGGAAGCAAAAACAAAACACAGCTCTTTCGCAACACGCAACAACACACAAGCATATGATTGATTTTGCAAACACGAAAATTATCGTCAAGGAAGCCAAAGAAAAAACACGATACACATTAAAGAGCTTACGGATTTTGCAAAACAGAGATAAAACGATGAACAAGAAAGAGGACACAGACGGTATCGCGGCTAGCTACCTATTATGCTTATGAGCTTTAATATTATTTAGTTAGTTTTAGATGACAAGTGTACCACATTAGATGGTATCGTTTTTAATTGTAAAAATCAGTTTTTTAGTTTAATGACAACAATCAATATCTAAATTCGTATTTTAGCTTCAATGTTTAAATACCAATGTAAGTGAATGTTTTCAATTTATTGGTGTATGAAACTATGTTCTTCTAGGGATTATTTTAAATCATTAACTGTTGTTGTTTGGTATGTTTTATTGTTAAAAATATAGATCCGCCCCTGAAGATGCCAAGGAAAGTTGGCGAAACGTTGGGCCGTAAGGTGAAATAACTCGTTTTATTTGCACTCAACCCATTTAGATCGAACGACCTTAAAAATACACGAAAAAGTTTACAAATCGATCGGAACCCAATATAAAATAAAAAATATTTTGTTCAGAATGCTAGAAACAATGATTTCCACCCACAATACTTTATTAGAGTATCGCATTCTTATATGCCAAACCTAAGAAAACCAGCATACTTTACAACTTACATGCAGGTCTAATTTAGGTTAAGTTGAACTGGCCGAAGACCTCACATAGGCTGAATGTGTCCACTGTGTTTTCAGAACTTTTATGACGACTAGACTGAATAACTCCAATTTGGTACCACGACTTACGTTATAGCATAACTCTCTCCTCTTGCAAAATACTACACGTTTTATATGGCCTAGCTTAATTGTTGCCTCGAGATATGTCGCCCCAAATAGCTGGAGCCTTGACGACACAGAACGTGCTCAATCATTTTTTTCCTGCTGCCGGCACCTCCTATATCTATTGTTCTGACGAAACCTTACTTATAAGCATTATAACAAACTAGTGGCCAGTTAGTATACGCATCGTGAGCCTTGAATCTGTGTAGGACCGCGCTTTTCTTCACACCTTTTCTGCTTGATAGATCATATGCCACTCCTGTCTACTTTTGATTTCTCCCAAACGATTTCATCGAGTGCTGCGCCCTCCTTTGCCAACTAGTTGGCCATTTTTTTATCTTCGAAATTTTTGCAGTGGTTCTTTGCTGTCCAGGACAATTTTTGAGGAAGTATTGTGTGGGGCCTTGATTGTCGCCTGACTGTCAATATATATATATATATACACTAGCAGACCCGGCAGACGTTGTTTTGCCCTAAATTTGGCCTATATGCATATATTTTAATAAGGTTTTTCCGTCTAACTCTGCCCTCGCCCCTCTACACTTTTTCCTAATCTTTGTATTCACTCCTCCCTCCGTATTTTTCGCTTTACCTATCTCCATCTTTGTCTCATCCTATTTCTTTCTAAGAGTTCCTCTTCTCTCATGTTTTTCTCATTCTTCTTCATATATTATTGCCAGTCCAAGAGGGCGGTATGTATTTTGTTCCAGTCCCTTTCCGAGCCTCAGTCCCAGTCCCACTCCGAGTCTCAGTCTTAGTCCCAGTCCTAGTCATAATCACAGTCCCAGTCCGTCTCTGGTCTACTTCCCCGAAAAAAGCGTCGTAAATATTAATATAGGCAAATTTATATACGAAATTTCAGGCAAATCGAATAGGATGTATGTAAATAGGTATGTGGGTATTATTTCGGTTCTTTATTTCGGCTTCGCATGCATATTTATCAGTTTTGCCAGGTTGATGCGACTAAATCGAATATCACAATGATCTTTAGAGCTCTCAGCAACAGCTTTCATTTGATATCCATAATACACAAACATCCTAGGGGTATCCGGGTCCACGTTTGGCCTATATCTCCGGACCCTAGTCAGCCAGGGGTATGGAAATTATCCTCTACTAAATCACTCATCAACGGCTTTCATTTGTTATCCATATTGTGTAAACATATTCTAAGAGTACCCGGGTCCACGTTTTGGCTTATACTTCGAGACTGTATTCACCCAGGGGTATGAAAATTATCCTGTACTATAGCACTCATCAACAGTTTTCATTTGATATCCATATTGTATAAACACATTCTAGGGGTACCCGGGTCCACGTTTTGGGCTATATCTCGAGACCCTAGCCTCCCAGGGGTATGGAAATTATCATGTACTATAGAACTCATCAACGCCTTTGGTTTCATATCCATATTATATAAACACATTCTAGGGGTACCCGGGTCGACGTTTTGATCTCAAGACCCTAGACACGTACCGAAAAAAGGTATACGTTGGCCGATTCTCAGACCTACCCAATATGCTCACAAAATTTCATGAGAAGTGGTTCAGCCGTTTCGGAGGAGTTAATCCTCTAAAACCGTGACAGAAGAATTTTATATATTAGATATATACTAGCCTTTACCCGTGGCCCCGCTCGCAAGGAGAAAATAAAATATATGGGCTATTCACGTTCGCCTGCTTATCAAGTTATCTGTTTAATAATTTGTTTGTCTAATGTATTTTATTTTTGTAATAGAGTAAAAAAAAGTACTAAATGAGCTGATAAACTGAAAGGTACGCTTACGTGAATTGTACAATACAGTTTTTTCGAATTAAAAAAATACATTTTGTTTTCAAGTTAAATTAATTGATATGGCAGGGGTGAAGGAATTACTATTAATCGAACAAAGGAGTGAAGCTACCATCACCTAATACCAAAGGATCCCGAAAGCCATCCAGAAATGATACCGTAAGGATCCCTAAATCCCGGAATAGTCCCAAAATGTTCCGATATGACCATGACGGGATCCCATAAGGATGCTGAAATGATCCCAGAATGGACCCCAAATGTTTCCGAAATAGTCCCGAAAAAGTTCCGAAATGAACCTGACGGGATACCGGACGAATCTCGAAAACCATCCAGAAGTGATCCCGGAAGGATCCCGAAATTATCCTGAAATAATCACTTACGGATACCAGAAACCATCCAGATATGTATGATCCCCAAAGGATCTCGAAATAACGCTTACGGGAACCCAGATGGATCCTGAAAATCATCCAGAAGTGATACCGGAAGTCTCCCCAAATGAAACTGAAATAATCCTGAAAAAGTCACGAAATGAACTCGACGGGATTCCGTAAACCGTCCAGAAAGGTACCTGAAGGGTTCCCAAATGATCCCGAAATAGTCCCGAAACGACCATAACGGGATCCCGAAAACCATCCAGAAATGATCCCTGAAGGGTACCCAAATTCCAAAACTGTCCCGAAAAGTTTCCTAATGAACCTGACGGGCTCACGGACGGTACCCAAACACAATGCATAAAATAACACGGAAGGGTCCCTAAATTACCCCGTCATAGTCCCGAAATGACAACAACGGGATCCCGCACGGAGAAATGATCTCGGAAGAGTCCCTAAAAGAATCCTAGAATAGTCCAGAAAAAGTCACGAAATGACCACGACGGGATCCGGAGGGGCCCCAAATAATCCCGAAAAAGTCCCTAAAACCTTGACGGGATCCCGGACGGAACTCGGAAACCATCTAGAAATTATGCCGGCAGGTTCCTCAAATAATCCCGTAATAGTTCCGAAATGGCCCCGACGGGATCCCGGAAGGATCCCGAAAACTATACATTATTGATATACAGTATTGACTTTTGAAGGGTCGCCAAATGATCCCGTGATAGTCCCGAAATTACCGTTCCGGCATTATTTCTGGATAATTGTCCGGATCCGTCCTGGATTCCGTTAGGGTAATTTCGGGATCGTTTGGGGACCCTTCCGGAATCATTTCTGAATGGTTTACGGGATCCCGTGAGGGTAATTTCGAGACCTTTTCGGGGCTATTACGAAAAATTTCCGAAATTGCCCAGACGGGACCCCGGACGGATCCCGAAAAATATCTAAAAATGATTCCGGAAGGGCCCCCAAATGATTCTAAAATTTTCCCGAAAAAGTTCCGAAATTACCTTGACGTGATCCCGAAAAAGTCCCGTCGGGCTCCCGGAAGGATCCCGAAAACTATGTAGAATGGATCTCTGAAGGGTCCCCAAATGATTTCGTAATTGAAAAATTCGTGAAATTACCCTGACGGAATCCCGGACGACTCTCCGGAACCATCCAGAAATGATGCCGGAAGGGACCCCCATGATCCCGAAATTACCCTGACAGGAGCCCGGAAGGATCCCGAGAACCATTCATAAATGATGCCGGAAGGGTGCCCAAATGATCCCGTAATAGTCCCCAAATGACCCGGACGGATTCCGAAAACCATCCAGAAATGATTCCGGAAGGGTCCGCAAACGATCCCGAAAAAGTCCCGAATTAACCAGACGGAGTCCCGGACAGATCCCATAATAAAACTATCCAGAAATGATGACCGAAGGGTCCCCAAATGATCCCTCAATAGGCCCGAGAAAGTTCAGAAATTACCCCGACGGGATCCCTGAAAGATTCCGAAAACTATGCAGAATTGATCTCGTAAGGGTCCCAAATGATTCCGTAATAATCCCAAATCACTCGCGAAATTACCCGAACGGATCCCGAGAACCATTCAGAAATGATGCCGGAAGAGTCCCCAAACGATTCCGTAATATGCCCGAAAAAGTCCCGACATTACCCTGACGAGATCCCGAAAAAGTCCTCAAATTACCCCGACGGGATCCCTCAAGATCTCGAAAATTATATAGCATTGATCTCTGAATGGTCCCCAAATGATTCCGTAATACTCCCGAAAAAGTCGCGAAATTACCCGGATGGATCCGGAAAACCATCCATAAATTATCCCGGATGGTTCCCCAAATGATCAAGTGATAGTCCCGAAATTACCCTGACGGGATCCCTGACGGATCCGAAAAACCATCCAGAATTGATGCCGGAAGGGTCCCTAAATGATCCGGAAATAGTCCCGAAAAAGTGCCGAAATTACCCTGAGGAGTCCCGAAATTACCCTGACGGTATCCCGGACGGATCACGAAAACCATTCAGAAATGATTCCGGAAGGTCCCTAAAATGATCTAGCGATAGTCCCGAAGGGTCCGTAAACGATCCCGAAAAAGTCCCGAATTAACCAGACGGAGTCCCGGACAGATCCCGTAATAAAACTATTCAGAAATGATGCCCGAAGGGTCCCCAAATGAACTCGCAAAAGGCCCGAGAAAGTCCAGAAATTACCCCGACGGGTTCCCTCAAGGATCCCGAAATTTATACAGAACTGATCTCTGAATGGTCCCCAAATGATTCCGTAATAGTCCCGAAAAAGTCGCGAAATTACCCGGACGGAATCCCGGACGGATCCGGAAAACCATCCAGAAATTATGCCGGAAGGGTCCCCAAATGATCCCGTAATAGTCCCGAAATTACCCTTACGGAATCCCGGACGGATCCGAAAACCATCCATAAATGATGCCGGAAGGTTCCCAAAATGATCTAGTGATAGTCCCTAAATTACCTTGACGGTATTCCGTACGGATCCGGAAAAACATCCAAATGATCCGAAAATTACCCTGACGGGATCCCGTACGGATCCCGAAAACCATCCAGAAATGATTCCGGAAGGGTTCCCAAATGATCACGAAATTTCTCTGACGTGATCCCGTGGACCATGCAGAAATTATGCCGGAAGGGTCCCCAAATGATCCCGTAATAGTCCCGAAATTACCCTTACGGAATCCCGGACGGATCCGAAAACCATCCATAAATGATGCCGGAAGGTTCCCAAAATGATCTAGTGATAGTCCCTAAATTACCTTGACGGTATTCCGTACGGATCCGGAAAAACATCCAAATGATCCGAAAATTACCCTGACGGGATCCCGTACGGATCCCGAAAACCATCCAGAAATGATTCCGGAAGGGTTCCCAAATGATCCCGAAATTTCTTTGACGTGATCCCGTGGACCATGCAGAAATGATGCCGGAAGGGTCACCTAATGATCCCGTAATAGTCCCGAAATGACCCTGACGGGATCCCAGACGGATCCCAAGAACCATCCAGAAATGATTCCGGAAAGTTCCCGAAATGATCCCGAAAAGGTCCCGAAATGAACGTGACGGGATCTGGGACAAATCCCGAAAATCATCCCGCAATGACTCCGACGGGATTACAAATAAGGTGAAGCTAATTATAAAAGTATGTTAATAAAGCAGGCACGTTGAAGCGAATGAAGAGTTACAAAAAAAAAATTATTTCTAGTAATAACAATTTATACATCATCTACACACATCCATACAAGGCAACGGAGAGATACTCATAAACACATGTAATCATCAGCCGAAGTCGTACTCGCATATACACACGCATATGCCAATGCGACTATAAACTACAAAAACACACGCATATGCCTAACCGAGAGGCTATAAACTACAAATGCACAGTCACCTAGGCCCTTTGCTCTTTGCCCTTTTCATTAATGACTTGCCACAGACAATATTATATTCCCATACTATAATGTATGCGGATGATGTAAAACTTTGCTACACTTACTATCCTACCGATTTGAATTCCTTGGATCTTCTTCAGACCGACTTGGACTCGTTTCAATGTTGGTGCACAACAAATTTACTAGCTTTAAATTGCTCTAAATGTAAGCATATGACATTTCGCGGAGTGAAGCCAGCATTGAAATCTTATGTAATAGATGGTACGCCTTTGGAGCGTATATCTATTGCAAATGATCTAGGTGTCCTTTTTGATCCGAAATTGAATTTTAACATGCATATTTCATCTATAGCCAACAAAGCGTTGGGTTTACTTGGATTTGTTAAAAGATGGGCTAAAGAGTTCGATGATCCGTACCTCACCAAGGTTCTTTACACATCGCTGGTTCGTCCAATACTCGAGTATTGCTCATGCGTTTGGTCCCCTGTTACTCAAAAGCATATAAAGCGTATTGAGTCAGTTCAAAAGCAATTTTTGATATTTGGATTGCGCGGCCTTAATTGGGACTCAAGCCTCCACCTTCCTCCATACAGAAGTAGACTTCTTCTTATTAACTTACCCACTCTGGAAAATCGGAGAATATTACTGGGGGTATTGTTCATCCATAAGCTCATTATTGGAGAAATTGATTCTGCGGACCTCCTCAGCCGCTTGTTTTTTGCGGTTCCCCCTAGAGTATCCAGACTCTACGTTCCTTTCTATTTACCCCTTTGTCGACGAAACTTTGCTAAAAATAATCCTCTTCTTATCTGGTGCGAGCACTACAATGACTTGTATAGCTGTATCAGTCTTGAATGTACTTTTGCCACTATACGTAATGCAATACTTGCCTATCTAATTTAAGAGATACAAGATAGTTTAATTTGCCGACATTTTATTCCTTCCATAAAAGACAGGAACTATCTCGCTTAAGGATGGAGGAACATTTATCAACATGTATCATTAAGAAGGAACAAGACAGTACTGTGTTGATTGGAATCTGGTGCATTCCAACAACGTAAAAAACATGCTTTTTCATGAGTCACTGACCGGAATCGTATACATTCCGGCAGTATAATCTTATGGGTCAGGCATCGAGCTGATTGGAATCCGGTGCATTCCAACAACACAGGTCATGTTACTTTTTTATGCCTTGTGATGGCGTATCCTCATTACACTACTCTTAGCACTGCCGGATTCCCATGACATGCTGATTGGAATCTTGTTGCATTCCAACAGGAAGATTGGAATCCACTGCATTCCGAAATCATGCTGAGCGGAATCTGATGCATTCCGCCAGTATAAGATTTCGGCATAAGTTCTTATTTCTGCTCATATTTCTTATTATTATTATATTCTGAAATTAAAGAGTAATGTCCTTTAATATTTCTTTGTTTGTAATATAACATTGTTGAAATCTCGATATATCTTAAATTTTATCTTTTGAGTTGTATATTTATATATCTTTTTTATTATGCAGTCGACCATAATTTGTCGTCGACTTTAAATAATAAATAAATAAATAAATAAATAAATAAATAAATAAATAAATATAGCTGGTAACCAAGTAGAAGGTTCTAGAGGAACAAACATCTAGGCATTTGTAGAAATATGCGGACAAAGCAACAGAGAGTATAAAAGCAGAGCAAGCTGAGTAATGAGAATCAGTTTGATTTAACACGCAATTAGTTGTGAAGTATAATTGTACTACTCCCTACGTAGTCTAACAAAGACCATTTTGCAATACTGAATATTGGAGTGATCTATTCAACAGTTTAGCGATTCGAACATTAGAAGAAGGTTTGGAATAAGGGGAATTTCACTAAATTCGTTACGATATTAATAAGATTAAGATTGAGATTAAGATTTATATGTAACCGATTACTGGGATATTACGAATAGAATAAGATTATTGCTCGGCTACATTCATGAAAGGTATGAAGTCTTCCGAACAGCCGAAGACAGTCCCGGCCATTCTTCTGTTTTTTTTTGTGAAAACCTAGACTTCTCTGCCATAAAATAGAAACCCAGTTCTGCGCACCATTTTTCACTAAAATATGTGCAATCTAAATTTTAAACCAAATTTTCTTTGGTCGTATATGCAGTAGAAAATAGTTAAAGATTTAGGCTCAAATTTTTAACCGTGTATTTAAATTAGGTTCATTAAATACAAATGCATCAGTTATTTTTCTGTTTCGTGTTTATTAAAACACAAATCGTATGATAGAACATACTATTTCAACCTTACTGAAAAGGTTAAATCAGCACTTTATTTTTAAAAGAATAAAAGAAATTGAAAATTGTTTAAAGGTTAAATACAATTTTTTGTATACATACTATCCCCAGTTTTATAAGACAAATTTTTCTCGCACCAAAGTTCACTTTCTCATGGAACCTCTTGAGTATTTTATTTCAAAATAATTAGTTCAGTTTATATTCAATATATTTTGACGTGAGCTGAAACGTTTATGAAATAAATCTGAAATGGAGCGTTCAGCCAAGATAGAGTAATAATTCACTCAGCACACTCCAGATTGTTTTTATCAATCACATTTTTTATGAAAGCGTAAACATGTGGATTATTTACTTTTACATACAATTTCGGATGTTCGCGAAACACACGCATAAATATTCCCACCGCACAAAGTTGTCCATTCATGACGCCCGGTATTCCAACAGTTCCCTCAGTACTACTCCCTTTGCCTCCTTCAACACAATACATATAATTTCCCTTGGGAAAATTCTTACATTTCTTTGGTGCTACTATAATTACGTCTTGTTTTACGAAATGCTTTAATTGGTCTCCCATATAAGCAACCTTCTCTCTAATTTGCATTGTGTCTCCCACCTCAAGTTCTTTATCGCAAAGTGGTATTGTCGTCATTCCTTCATCCCTGCTAAGGGTTTTCTGCAGTTTCACTGCAACTATTTCTTGATTGCATTCGTCATCTGGAAAAATTACATCCTTCACTTTGCGCCATACTTGGGGATAACGTTCTGCACTACCTACCACCTCCATACGCTCCCTTTCAATATTAGTCTTCCAGCGTTCATTAGCTGTGATCACTATTTGCTTAGTGACTAGTGAACCAGCGGAAACATAAACGGTATTATAAAATATCGTTACCATATACTCGCCAAATTGCGAATTTATTTGTGTTAAAAGACCGCTGAGTACGACCACAAGGATCGCGAAATAATTGTAGAAATTCATTTTAGTTTCTGATTCTTTTCGATGCTTGCTAAGTAACTAAAGTAACTAAAACAAGAAAAGTTTTGTTGTCGCTATTTATATACAGTGGTGAAGCTGTTGAAATTTTTGTGTGCAAGTGCACGGTTAGAAATCTGAGCCTAAATTTCTAACTATTTATCGATTTGAACACTTTTTGAAACATTTTGCTACTAAATTGGAAACCTCTTAATTTATTATTGTATTTTTTAGTTGTATTCAATTCAGGTTCGATTCGAGCTCAAGGCCAGAACAATAATTTTTTTCCAATGATAATTATTGTTATTTTTTAATTTTTCTAAATTTGAAAAATTGTATTTTGTTTTTGGAATAGTAAGTAGAAAATTTTTCAGACAACCTGCCATAGCTGCGCAGATAGATCCATTTCGAAGGGTGCTAAGCCTTCATCATCAGTACGCTTTAGGCATGCTGCGCTAACCATTTAGCTATACAGCAGCGGTGGTAAAAACAAAAAACAATTGTTGTATTCAATTTCTATTTAAACTTGTTTAAACAATAAGTTTAAAATATTACAATTTAAAAAAAAAAAAAACAAAAAATTTTCAAAAAATCTCAAAATACAATCTTGTAGTCACTTATAGGTTTGAAACAAAAGCAAAAGGTTTCAAAAATCTAAAAAATAGAAACTGGAATAGAAACATCTGATTTTTAAATTATCCTAACAGTTTAATTTTTGTTCTGAAAATTCAAAAATAACAAATTTTATTTGGGAATACTGTTTTAAGTTATTGAATTTTTTCAAAAAATTTTGTTATACATACTGTGATGAATATTAGCAACACTAAGAGATACAATCATCTCTTAGCCGATACTAAGCAGTGACTTGAATGCACATAAACAAATCAATCATTATGCCTACTCATATGTACATACAAGCAGCGGAGAGAAACGCACAAACACATGCATATAACTGAGATGCTCGCAAAAGTAGGCAATCATCGGTTGAAGTATCACTCACATATACACGCGCATATGGCTATGCGAGAAGCTATAATCGTCCATCTGTAGTTTATAGCTGATAAGTTTATAGCTGGTAAACAAGTAGTAAATTCTAGAAGAAGAAACGCCTAGAGGTATGCGAACGAGGCAGCAGAGACTATAAAAGGAGCGAAAGCTGAGTAAATAGTTTCAGTTTGATTTAAGCAAGCTATTGGTTGTGAAGTATCAGTGTTATTGTGAAGTACTTTAATAAAGGCCATTTTGCATTATTGAATATTAGAGTTATTTATTCAACAGTTTAGCGATACAAACATTAGTAGAAGGTGTAAAATAAGCGTAGTTCCAATAAATTCGTCACAATACATATGTATACGGCATTATGAAAAGATTTCTTACACAGTAGGCAGAGCAACGCTGTAGGAAAAATCTCTAGTTCAAAACGAGTGCGTTTCTAGTACATTCGGAAACTTTAAATGCTGCTTCTAGTACAATATTAGAGCATTTATCGATACCTCCGAGCCAGTGGGAAAGTTTGGGAAAAGAAATCATACTCATAGTCGAAGTTACTTTAAGCTGGTAGCAGTTTTTTTGTAGATAACATATTTTTCAAATTAAATATGAAAAATAAGAATCAAGCTGTCCATTTTATAGCTGAATAAAATCTTGTTAGTACCGAACTTGTACTTATTTCGCAATTTAGGTCTAGTTTCGAACCAGAAATGTGTATCACTAGTTACTGACTGAAAGGATTTCAGGGAAGCCCCATTATTATTTTTTTTTTTTATAATTTTCAGGAAGACCGTTATACTCTATATTTTAACAAAATTTGGTTTGATCACATATCTCAAACTTTTTCCCGTGTACCTGCAATACTCTCAAACCACTTATTAATAAAAAGTGGCCGCCATGTTGTGATGGGAGCATGCTTCGCATACCACACCGAAGGTAATGAGTTCAAGTGCCGGCCAAAGCAACATCAAACATTCGGAACAAGTTTTTAAATTGAAACAAGTAAGGAAAGCTAAGTTCGGGTGTAACCGAACATTACATACTCAGTTGAGAGCTATGGAGACAAAATAAGGGAAAATCATCATGTAGGAAAATGAACCTAGGGTAACCCTGGAATGTGGTTGTAAGACATGTGTATCAAATGGAAGGTATTAAAGAGTATTTTAAGAGAGAGTGGGCCATAGTTCTAGAGATGGACGCCATTTAGGGATATAGCCATAAAGTTGAACCAGGGCTGACTCCAGAATTTGTTTGTGCGATATAGGTATCAAATGAAAGGCGTTAATGAGTATTTTAAAAGGGAGTGTGCCTAAGTTGTATATGTGAAGGCGTTTTCGAGATATCGCCATAAAGGTGGGCCAGGGGTGACTATAGAATGTGCTTGTACGATATCGGTATCAAACGAAAGGTGTTAATGAGTATTTTAAAAGGGAACGGGCCATAGTTCTATAGGTGAACGCCTTTTCGAGATATCGCCATAAAGGTGGAACAGGGGTGATTCTAGAATATGTTTGTACGATATGGGTATCAAATGAAAGGTGTTAATGAGTATTTTAAAAGGGAGTGATCCTTAGTTCCATGTGTGGACGCCTTTTCGAGATATCGCCATAAAGGTGGACCAGGATGACTCTAGACTTTGTTTATACGATATGGGTATCAAATAAAAGGTGTTAATGAGTATTTTAAAAGGAAGTGGGCTTTAGTTTTATAGGTGGACGCCTTTTCGAGATATCGCCATAAAGGTGGACCAGGATGACTCTAGACTTTGTTTATACGATATGGATATCAAATAAAAGGTATTAATGAGTATTTTAAAAGGAAGTGGGCTTTAGTTTTATAGGTGGACGCCTTTTCGAGATATCGCCATAAAGGAGGGCCAGGGGTGACTATAGAATGTGCTTGTACGATATCGGTATCAAACGAAAGGTGTTAATGAGTATTTTAAAAGGGAACGGGCCATAGTTCTATAGGTGAACGCCTTTTCGAGATATCGCCATAAAGGTGGACCAGGATGACTCTAGTCTTTGTTTATACGATATGGGTATCAAATAAAAGGTGTTAATGAGTATTTTAAAAGGAAGTGGGCTTTAGTTTTATAGGTGGACGCCTTTTCGAGATATCGCCATAAAGGAGGGCCAGGGGTGACTATAGAATGTGCTTGTACGATATCGGTATCAAACGAAAGGTGTTAATGAGTATTTTAAAAGGAAGTGGGCTTTAGTTTTATAGGTGGACGCCGTTTCCAGATATCGCCATAAAGGTAGACCAGGGGCGACTCTAGAGTTTGTTTGTACGATATGGGTATAAAATGAAAGGTGTTAATGAGTATTTTAAAAGGGCGTATCGGTATCAAATGAAAGGTGTTAATGAGTATTTTAAAAGTGAGTGGGCCTTAGTTCTATAGGTGTACGCCTTTTCGAGATATCGCCAAAAAGTGGACCAGGGATGACTCTAGAATTTGTTTGTACGATATGGGTGTCAAACGAAAGGTGTTACTGAGCATTTTAAGAGGGAGTGGGCCTTAGGTCTATAGGTGGACGCATTTTCGAGATATTGACCAAAATGTGGACGAGGGTGACCCAGAACATCATCTGTCGGGTACCGCTAATTTATTTATATATGTAATACCACGAAAAATATTCCTGCCACGATTCCAAGGGCTTTTGATTTCGCCCTGCAAAACTTTTTCATTTTCTTCTACTTAATATGGTAGGTGTCACACCCATTTTAAAAATTGTTTCCAAAGTTATGTTATGCGTCAAAAAACCAATCCATTTACCATGTTTCATCCCTTTTTTGTATTTGGTATAGAGTTATGGCATTTATTCATTTTTCGTAACTTTCGATATCGAAAAAGTGGGCGTGGTCATAGTCGGATTTCGGGAATTTTTTACACCAATACAAAGTGAGTTCAGATAAGTACGTGAGGTGAGTTTAGTAAAGATATATCGATTTTTGCTCAAGTTATCGTGTTAACGGCCAAGCGGGAGGACAGACGGTCGACTGTGTATAAAAACTGGGGGTGGCTCCAACCGACTTCACCTTTTTTCACAGAAAACAGTTATCGTCCTATAAGCTAAAAAAATAAATAAATGTAAGGCGCGCTAATTTCCAAAGAGATCTAAGGCCGAGCTTCTCTTCCAATTTGCGTCGTGCTCCTCTTGATTTTCCCTACAAATTGGCCGGACGGGACCTACATGTTTTATGCCGACTCCGAACGGCATCTGCAATGCAGATGAGTTTTAACTGAGAGCTTTTCATGGCAGAAATACACCCGGAGCGCTTGCCAAACACTGCCGAGGGGCGACCCCGCTTAGAAAAATTTTCTTCTAATTGAAAAACCTTATATCTAAAATTTTGATGTTGCTTTGCCCGGGGTGTGAACCCAGGGCATACGGTGTGGTAGGCGGAGCACGCTACCATCACACCACGGTGGCCGCCAAAAAAGCTAAGCCCCTACAAAATTTCACAAGGATTGGTAAATTTTTGTTCGGCTTATGGCATTAAATGTATCCTACCCAATCAAAAGAAAAAGGGCGGAGCCACGCCCATTTTGAAATTTTCTTTTATTTTTGTATTTTGTTGCACCATATCATTACTGGAGTTGGATGCTGACATAATTTACTTATATACTGTAAAGATATTCAATTTTTTGTAAAAATTTCACTTTAAAAAAGTTTTTTTTTTAAAGTGGGCGTGGTCGTTCTCCGA
The DNA here is from genome assembly GCF_040869045.1 of Eurosta solidaginis. Classification (NCBI taxonomy): domain Eukaryota; kingdom Metazoa; phylum Arthropoda; class Insecta; order Diptera; family Tephritidae; genus Eurosta; species Eurosta solidaginis. The sequence continues at coordinate 65,071,352 of NC_090320.1, read as the reverse complement.
TATTGTTAATTTTTATTAAGCATACATATAGTTATAGGAGTAACGTTCCTGCCAAATTTCATCATGATATCTTCAACGACTGCCAAATTACAGCTTGCAAAACTTCTAAATTACCTTCTTTTAAAGTGGGCGTTGCCACGCCCATTGTCCAAAATTTTACTAATTTTCTATTCTGCGTCATAAGTTCAACTCACGCACCAAGTTTCATCGCTTTATCCGTCTTTGGTGAGGAATTATCGCACTTTTTCGATTTTTCGAAATTTTCGATATCGAAAAAGTGGGCGTGGTTATAGTCCGATCGTTCATTTTAAATAGCGATCTGAGATGAGTGCCCAGGAACCTACGTACCAAATTTCGTCAAGATACCTCAAAATTTACTGAAGTTATCATGTTAACGGGCGGACGGACGGACGGACATGGCCCAATCAAATTTTTTTTCGATACTGATGATTTTGATATATGGAAGTATATATCTATCTCGATTCCTTTATACCTGTACAACCAACCGTTATCCAATCAAAGTTGTGTGAGCTCTGCTCAACTGAGTATAAAAATATACGCACGACCCTTGTACAAAAATGTTGTTGACCAGTGTAATTATACAAATTTTAAAGTTAAATTAATAAAATTTTATCAATTTTCGAAACTTTTTATTAACAGTTTTTAGAAAATTTCTGAATGTGCAGTCTTGAAGCCCATTCAATTGTAGTGTAATAGTGTACAAGTTTCAAGTAGATCAGAATTTCGGTAAATTTTTAAAAATTTTTTCCCCGAGGGTGTTGCCCATATCTTCCATATGAAAACAAATTTTGTTTATGCGGTGTATGGAAAAAAATGCGAACACCCTCTTGAAACTTGCACATTATTACACTACAGTTAGATGAGCTACAAAACTGCACACTCAGAAATTTTTTTAAAGTTTTTAATAAGTTTGGAAAACTGATGAAAATTTGATTAATTGTTGGGAGCTTTGTGTAAGCTTTGAAATGTATATATATATAATTTGTGTTATAGTTAGAACGATATTTTAAATTGGAATTATTAAAAGCGAATAAATAAACGTAATTTGGGAAAAATACCGTTTTAAAGGGAGACCATATCGCTCATTTGCTGCAACGTCGCCATAACTTAAAAAACATGCTTTTGAGTTAATAACACATAAACGTACCCAATATCATGATGTATGTTGTATAAAAAAATATTCGTGATCAATTAAAAATTTAGCACGTGGTATAAAACTGAAAATATGCCTTTAGATGCGCAATATATGGCAGTTAAAATCTTTGAATGGCTCCTGGAAAATTGTGTTTTTTGAGTTATGACGACGTTGCAGCAAATGAGCGATATTATTTCTCACATAACAGTATATCAATATTTATAAGCTTAATGCCTAAGAAAAGCAAGGAAGAGATTTACATTTTCATGAATATCTTTTAGTTTGTGTAGTAATCTCGCATATAAAATTTAGTAGGTATGTTTTATATGTATATTGAAAGCAGCTAATTGAATAGTTTTTCTTCTCTTAAAAATACGACTACTTTCTTATGTGCAGAATATATGCCCTGCAAATACTCGCTATAGGTATGGTAGTCATGCATTCTATCATTTTCGTTCCTTACATTTTTTAATAATCAACAAACTGTTTTGATAAGTTTAATAAATACACAGGTACATAGATTTGATCTCAATAACTGTATTTTATTTGTATGCTTAGTAGGTACATATCGATGGTTGGTTGCACACAGCTCCCAAGTGACGAATTTCAAATTTTGTATACTATCAAAACTTAGTATTAAACGTTTGAACCACTTGAACCGAACCGGTTCGTCGGTTCAGAGATATCCACGAACCGGTTCACGAACCATTCAAGTTTTGCCTGAGTGGTTCGAACCACTGAACCGAACCGCTTCGATTTTCGAGGCGGATTGCAGCCCTGGCTAAATCAACTCAGCTCTTCATCTTGATTATTTCGGTATACTTAATGGTGGGGCTATCTATTTTCTTTTAAGGACTTACAATTTTGGGATTCGTGACGAAGTTAATATGCCATTTCGTTTTCATGAAAGGTATAAAAATCAATACAGCCTACCAAGAAGAAAAATTACAAGTAACAAATAGCAATAGCAAAAAATAGTGACAGCAAAAGCAACATAAGCGTTGCTTGTTGACAGCTAACAGTGACATGAAAGACAACAATGATGTTGTTGATGATGATGGTGCTTGGCTATGTTATGCTATTACAATTGATACTGCTTTTATTTAACGTTTGTTGTTGTTATTGTTGTAACTAGTGTTTGATGTATACTAAATCGTTAGCTTAATGTGAAAATGTGCTGTAACTTTTTTTGAAAAATTTTATTTTAATGCAGTTTTAAAACTGAATTCAAAATACATCGATCACAAAAAAAAAATATTTTAATTTTTAATTTTTACGTGCTGTGGGCAATGATGTGTAAATGTGCTAAATCAACCTGTCCATAATATCAATCTGAATTACTAGTCATTTCTTTGCGCGCGCATTTTATTTATTTATTTAATTCATTCAGTCTAAAAATACATGCCTTGTTGTTATCGTATTAACGATATAGACACTCCCCGAAGGTTTTGGGGAGTGTTACCGATGTTGATGGCCCTTTGCCGGATATAGATCCGGTACGTTCCTGTAACAAAGCACTATTAAGGTACTACAAGCCCGACCATCTCGGGAACGATTTATATGACTACATTAAACCTTCTAGGCCATCCCGCCATCCCCACCCCTAGTTCCATTAGGAACTTGGGGTCGCCAGAGCCTCTGCTGTCAGTGAAACAGGATTCGCCACGGTTAGGTGGTTGACAATTGGGTTGGAGAAGCTATATATTGCAACCCCTTTAGAGGGTTGGGAACACATCCCCTTGAAACTGGATTCACCCAATTGAGATATGCCTTTGGTGTTTGGAAGCTTAAATTTATATAAGCTGTTATTAAAATTAAAAACACTACTGAATCGATTTGCTAGATGTATAGTCTTAGTTATAGGTTCATTCATAGCATAATTTGTTTTATGAGTTATTTTGATAAATAATCTATTATGCCGAAGATCATGCATTGGAATGTATGGAATGAACAAAGTAGATAAATCAGAGCAATTCTTGCTAAAGTTTATTACTTTATGGGCAAGCATGAGTGAGATAAAAGTTCTTCTGGCATGCAAAGCCTGAAGACCAAGCAATTCTGCTTCCCAAGGCAGTCGGTTCTATGTACCGGAGCGACTCGGGATTTTTCCCGACCAAGGACTGTCATTTCAGTGTGACCCCATCTAATTTGCTTCGTCCCTCCCACAAATTGTCATCCCAGCAGCTCCTTGCAGCAGGACTGCTCCATATTCTCTTACTCCGGGAAGACATCGAATCCAATCCGGGCCCGTCTCCTGACCCCGGTCCCGAGAAATGGGTTTGCTGCATCTGCCGGAAAAGAATCTTTTTAGGACGGTCATACTCTGTTCAGTGTGTCTCGTGCAAGGGATGGTTGCATCGGACAGGTTGTTCTGGGTTTGATCCCAAAACCCGACGTCCACGTAACCTTTATAAATCTTTTGTGGCTCCTTGCTGTTCACGCCTAAGGGCGTCCCGTAGTCTACGCGTAAGCGCCCCCCCCCCCCCCCCCCCACTACCTTCCAGCAGCCCTGCTGCTCAGCAAGCCACAACAAGTACCCGCTGCTGCTCGCGCCCCACGGCCCCAACAACTCAAACAGCTGCTACCACTCATAACTACAATCTTCGTAGTAGAGTCGGAAGCAATGCTGAGCAACAGCCCCTGCCCCCGTTTTCTCTCCCCCCACACCCCCCCTCTTTTCCGGTAGCAATCGTGTAGGTCAGGGAAACAGACTCTTAGTCCCTACCTCCGTTTGCACCGTCTGTCAGCACAGAATATATAGGTTTGCGACATCCGCCCAATGCAGCTCCCTGCCTTGGGTGGTGCCACTTTCCTAGATGTTCTGGTCTCCGTGACGGCAACCCCCCGACGGGTTTCATCGCGCCATGTTGCCAGGTCGCAAACCCAAAATCATCCGGGTACCCCAATGCTTGCCCAGGAACACTCAGTCCCAGGGCCACAACAGCAATTGCGTCCTGGCCTTCCACAACCCAGGCGTAGTCACCCCTCACTTACCCCCAGAGTGGCGGCGTCTCCCCTTATGCACTTCAGTATTCTGCAGTTAAACTGTAATGGACTAACTGGGAAGATTACGGAGATAGTCGATTTCATGAAGCGGCATAACATCCGCATTGCTGCGATTCAAGAGACTAAACTCACAGCTAGATCTGCATTGCAGACTTGCTCTGGGTATAATGTCCACAGGAAAGACCGCGAGAGCGGAAATTGAGGCGGTCTCGCGTTTATCATAAACCACTCTGTGCAATATTATATATTTGATCCTGGCATCGACCGCAGGGACAATACCTTAGAACGTCAAGGCCTATCTGTCCGGTCAGGCGATGCAAACCTAGAAATCATCAACATCTACATCCCTCCTGCCACCTGTTGCCCCAGTGGATACCGCCCTAATATCAGGGCCTTACTCACTGGCAACAATCGCATTATCTTAGGCGATTTCAATGCCCATCATGATCTATATTCAAACTTGCGGGCGGACAGTAGGGGTGAGATGTTGGCGGATCAAATAGAAGAAGAAGAAACGACGTTCTGCACAATAAACGGAGACGCCCCACACGTATGGTAGGAAGCTGTCACAGCTCGCCAGATATCTCAATCGTGAGCGCAGAACTCGTAAGCTGCGACAACTGGCAGCCGATGGTAACATTGGCATCCGACCACCTGCCCATACTTATTTCGCTTGAGCGTACCGCCCCGACTTCATCGTCACTGAAAAACGCACTTTCATAAACTGCAAAAAAAGGAAAGTGGGAAGAATATAAATCCTTTACAGACAACCGCTTTGCTGTCCTCCCTATCCCGACTGATGCCCGCCAAGGGGAGCATGCCTTCCGTAAGGTCATTAAATCCGCCTCGGCACATTTCATTCCCGCCGGGAGAATTCCCGAAATCCGGCCCCACTTCCCGGCGGAGGCCGCAAACTTAGCGAGAGAACGTGACCTTATAAGACAGCTTGATCCAGGCGACCCCCAAATAAGGGATATAAAGCAACGCATCAGATTGCTTGTGGATGAACACAAGCGGGCGAAATGGGAGGAGCACCTAAGAGGTTGTAACCTCTCTACCGGTGTGGGTAAACTTTGGTCCACCGTAAAGTCCCTATCGAATCCGACTAAGCACAAAGTCAAAGTTTCCATCGCCTTTGGCGACAAAGTGCTGTCGGACGCGAAAAAATGCGCGAGCGCTTTCTGCCGACAATATATAAAGCATCCTACGGTCGACAAAGATAGACGGAGAGCCAATAGACACGCACATAAACACAAATTCAGCGCGTCACCAATCACCATCACCGCTAAAGAGGTTGAGGACGCCATTGGTCGTGCTAAACCATCCAAAGCAGTGGGCCCAGACGGCATAGCCATGCCGATGCTTAAAAGCCTAGGGAAATGGGATTTCAAATATTTACCGCATGTCTTCAACCTGTCTCTTTCCACCTTTGTCATACCTGAGAAATGGAAAATGGCCAAGGTGGTCCCGCTACTAAAGCCTGGGAAACCAGCTAACATAGGTGAGTCGTATCGTCCAATATCTCTCCTATCGCCAGTGGTAAAGACGCTTGAAGCCATTTTGCTCCCTTATTTCCAAGCAAATTTGCAGTTAGCCCCTCATCAGCATGGCTTCAGAAAACTCCATAGCACTACCAGCGCGCTAAATGCCATTAGCACCCAGATAAATTGCGGTTTAAATCAATACCCCCACCATAGAACAGTACTCGTAGCGCTAGACCTATCAAAAGCTTTCGATACGGTCAATCATGGCTCGTTACTGCAAGACCTGGAAGGGTCAACCCTTCCCCCATGTCTTAAAAGGTGGACCGCAAATTATCTGGGTGGTCGGCAGGCATCGGTGCAATTTAGAAACGAAACATCAAAACCAAGGAGAATTAAACAAGGGGTGCCACAGGGTGGTGTCCTATCCCCACTTTTGTTTAATTTCTACATATCTAAGCTACCTTCACCACCGGAAGGAGTTACAATCGTTTCCTACGCCGATGACTGCACAATAATGGCCACAGGCCCAGGCCCAAAGATCGATGCGCTATGCGATAAAATAAACGGCTCCCTCCCTGATCTCTCCAGTTTTTTCGCCTCGCAAAACCTGGCATTATCACCGACTAAATCTTCCGCGCCCTTATTTACAACATGGACGTCCTAAATGTCGACCATTTTGAACATCCACGTCGATGGCACTACGCTACCGACTGTCCTACACCCCAAAATCTTGGGTGTGACGTTTGATCAGGATCTACATTTTGGTGAGCACGCAGCCGCAATTGTTCCGAGAATTCAGAGCCGTAACAAAATCCTCAAATCCCTCGCTGGTAGTACTTGGAGAAAAGATAAAGAAACGCTCATGACTACATACAAAGCAATTAGCCAGCCGATTACGTGCTACGCGTCACCCATATGGTCGCCAAGCCTAAAAATCACCCACTGGAAGAAACTACAGGCCTGCCAAAATACTGTTCTCAGAATCGCCACGGGCTGTCTTCTTATGTCCCCAGAACACCATCCGCATAATGAGGCGAGAATACTCCCCATCAGGGAGAGAAATGAGATGCTGACCAAACAGTTCCTGTTGAATACCCAGAAACCTGTCGGACCTTTATGCCGGGAATTGCCCGATGAATCCAGTACTTAACGAAAATTATCCAAAACTCGCGGAAGAGGAACGCATACTCCCTGCACAATAATGGCCACAGGCCCAGGCCCAAAAATCGATGCGCTATGCGATTAAATAAACGGCTTCCTCCCTGATCTCTCCAGTTTTTTCGCCTCGCGAAACCTAGCATTATCACCGACTAAATCTTCCGCGCCCTTATTTACAACATGGACGTCCTAAATGTCGACCATTTTGAACATCCACGTCGATGGCACTACGCTACCGACTGTCCTACACCCCAAAATCTTGGGTGTGACGTTTGATCAGGATCTACATTTTGGTGAGCACGCAGCCGCAATTGTTCCGAGAATTCAGAGCCGTAACAAAATCCTCAAATCCCTCGCTGGTAGTACTTGGGGAAAAGATAAATAAACGCTCATGACTACATACAAAGCAATTAGCCAGCCGATTACGTGCTACGCGTCACCCATATGGTCGCCAAGCCTAAAAATCACCCACTGGAAGAAACTACAGGCCTGCCAAAATACTGTTCTCAGAATCGCCACGGGATGTCTTCTTATGTCCCCAGAACACCATCCGCATAATGAGGCGAGAATACTCCCCATCAGGGAGAGAAATGAGATGCTGACCAAACAGTTCCTGTTGAATACCCAGAAACCTGTCGGACCTTTATGCCGGGAATTGCCCGATGAATCCAGTACTTAACAAAAATTATCCAAAACTCGCGGAAGAGGAACGCATACTCCCCAGGGAAATGCGTGTCACTCTTGCTCAACTTCGTTCTGGATACTGTAACAGGTTAAACTCTTACCTATCCAGAATCAACCCCGATATACAAAATGTATGCCCTCTTGCATTGTATCCCCACATGACACCAACCATCTCTTCAATTGTAATGTGGAACCAACGCCTCTAACACCCCTTTCCTTATGGTCAACCCCTGTTGAAACGGCAAGTTTCCTTGGACTCCCGTTAGAGGATATTAATGAAAATTTGTGATCGTTGGCGGCTATTAGGTGGGGAGAGCATTGCTACAACAACAACCAAGCAATTTGTGCCTGCTGATGTATGATGGGAGGCCGTCTGGCCAGTGAAGCATACGTAAAGCAATTTTTGTAAACATTTTTTGAACTTTCTCAATTTTATAGGAGTTAGATTCATAGAAAGGATTCCATATTATTGAGCAATATTCAATACCACTTCTGACCAAGGATCATAGGGTCCTTAAAGTCATTGGTGTTACGTATACTGAACCCAACCATTGCAACCAATTTTGGAACAACGAAGTCAATGTGACTAGAAAAAGAGAGTTTGGGGTCAAAAATTACACCTAAGTCTTTACTCTCTTGATAACGATTAAGAGATTTAGCATTTAGTTTGTAGATAAAGTATGTGGCAGTTGTCTTTATGGAATAAGACACAACACAACATTTGTTTGAATTTAAAAATAAGTTATTGTCTGCGCATCATCCGGCAAAGGAGTCCAGATCAGAACCGTTAGAAATAGTTTGACAATAAATAGTATTTTTGTGAAATATATATTTTTAGTGTTATATTTCAATCATTAAAGGGGAGGGGTGATGGGGAATAATATTGAGTAAAAAGTGCTAAGTCAGGAGAAAAAATTTTTTTTGAGTGAGGAAATTGTGATAAGTCATAAAATAGCTGCTGGGTTAGCATACATAATTTGTATTTATCTTTTTCAAAGCTTCTTTGAAAAATTATTCAGTTTTTTTTGTCTCCTGTAAAATTCGTATAAAGTGACTTAGCACATTTTCACATTAAGCTAAAGAAATGTTATGACATAAAACACCATTAACAACAACACCAGCAACTAAAATACCTATACACAACATTAGGGTCAGATATAGCAAGAAATAAAATAAAATACACTGCGCATTATGGGATTAATGCCAAATCATTCGCAAAAATTGTGATTATAGTAAAAAGCTTACTGAGTTCTACAATCACAGAAGGTTTTTTTGTGTACAAGTGCAGCTGGGTATAAAAATTAAACACCAATTGAGAAATAATTAATTCAAAGCCTATGTCGTTACTAAAAAATGTATAGGGAGTTTTAAATTTGCAGAACTTTCTGTACCAGTCCTTGAATGAAACACTGCATCTTAAAAAGTTTAAAACTCTCATTAGATATCTTACGGATGCAATAAGAAGTCGAGTCCCTAGGTAGTTTAAACTCGTAATATAAAGGACTATTCGAAATGGTATTTCACTGGTAATTTTCCTTGACATTCAATAGATTGCCATGAGCTTTCGTTTTGTTATTATAATAAACATTTTGAATGAAAATCAATTCTAGTGTCTGCATTCAGATAAAATTAAGTAACTTGTAACGAAAAAACTAGTAAAATATTGCTGGGCTTCTTGCTATACAAGGAAATATTTTTGGTTCACCGGTGCCCATATGTGTGAAAGGTTTAAAAATACGGTCATATTGTACACGTATCACTTAACCTATGTCAACTTAATACCACAATTCAGCTGTACAAATATAGAAACGAGCAATTAAGTACAGCTAAATTTTCCATCGAAAAAGAATACACGCTATTTTCATTTCAATGGAATAAATATAACAACCTTGAATTTGTTATCTTGGTAGAACAAAAGCTGTTTGTTTAACTGATTCAGAATTTGTATAACGCTTGACGCATTTGCCAAAAAAAATTAAAAAGAAAAACAAATTAATTAAAGCTTGGCGCGATTTATCTCCGAGAAGATTTGGGCCGAACTTCTCTTCGAATTTGCGTCTTGCTCCCTTCTGATTTTCCTAAAAATTGGCAGACGTGACCTACATGCCGATTCCAAACGGAAGCTGATGCAAGGAAGATCTAGTTCCACTGAAAAGCTTTTCATAGTGGCAATATGCTTGGAGTGTATGCCAAATCACTGCCGAGGGGCGACCGCGCTTGGACATGTTATTATTTTTTATACCTTTCATGAAAATGATATGGTATATTAATTTCGTCACGAATCCCAAAATTGTAAGCCCTTAAAGGAAAATAGATACCCCCCACCATTAAGTATACCGAAATAATCAGGATGAAGAGCTGACTTGATTTAGCCATGTCCGTCTGTCCGTCTGTACATCTGTCTGTTTGTATGCAAACTAGTCCCTCAATTTTTGAGATATCTTGATAAAATTTGGTGAGCGGGTATATTTAGGTGTCCGATTAGACATTTGCAGGAACCGGCCTGATCGGACCACTATAGCATATATACCCCATATATCCGATTTTTCAGAAAAGAGGATATCTTCCTCAATTTATCACATTGAAGCTTCTAACTTCAACATATGCTTTCTTATATTGCGCATATTTTTGTCTGAAAAAAAGGATAAGATCGATCGTATATATAATATATATCCCCCACAACCGATTGTTCAGATAAGAAACTTTTCGCAAATTTCTGCTTCATTTTAACAGCTAAAAGCTTCAAAATTCATCGATTGCTTAATTATATAGGTTATATTGTTGTCTGAAAAAATCATAGAGATCGGTGGTATATAGTTTAACGAATTTTAGCAAACTCCACTTTACACCTTATACTAACGTTCGTATCGCTAAAATGTTGAATAAATAACTCCAATATTCCATAATGCAAGATGGTATTTTTTAAATTACTTTAAAAGTACTTCACAATAAAAGTTATACTTCGCAACCAATAGCGTGCTTAAATCAAACTTCTTGCTGCTTACTCAGGTTTCGCTCCTTTTATATTCTCTGCTGTCTCGTTCGCATACTTCTAGGCGTTTCTTCTTCTAGAATTTACTACTTATTTACCAGCTATAAACTTACCAGCTATGAACTACAGATGCACGTTTATAGCCTCTCGCATAGCCATATGCGCATTTATATGTGAGTAATACTTCCACCGATGATTGCATACTTTGGTGAGTATCTCAGATATATGCATGTGTTTGTGCGTATCTCTCCGCTGCTTGTATGTATATATGTCTAGACATAATTATTGATTTGTTTATGTGCATACAAGTGACTGCTTAGTATCGACCAGGCATGCTTAACGAACGAAACGATATCATTTCGTTACGATAATCAACGCTAATAAACGAAACGAAGTCACTTCGTTTCGTTTATTAACGTTAAGAACGTCAAATTAACGTTAATTTGACGATCTTAACGTTAATAAACGAAACGGAGTGACTTCGTTTCGTTTATTAGCGTTGATTATCGTAACGAAATCATATCGTTTCGTTTGTTAAGCATGCCTGGTATCGACTTAGAGATGATAGTATCCTTTAATGTTGCTAATATTCGTCAAACTGCCCTCCAACTAAGTCTGATGGTACGGATCAGACAAATCTCTTGATCTAACCGCTGCTAGCCTCTCCAAATGAGCCACCCTTCTATTTCGTGGTTTCCCAATGGTTTGTATGCTGTAGATGGTATCACTGATCCTCTTCACAACTTTGTATGAGCCTTCCCAACTGTACCGAAATTTGGATGGAACACCTTTCCGCCGGTGAGGGTTGTATAACAGTACCAAATCTCCCTCCAAGAAACCTTCCGAATTTTTGTTCTCGTCGTACCTGTGTTTCATCTTGCTACTCATTACCCTGATTCGTTCCCTCACACTCTGTTTTTTGGCCAATGAGCTACTTCGTAGAGCTTGCGCTTGACGGATTGGCTGTGCATAATCAGTATCGTTTCGACGTTTCACAACAGTAGTGTGCACTAGCTTGAAGCCACCCTTGCATTCTTTCTGCGAAATTCTTTCCTTCGTTTTAGTGCGTCCATTTGTGTTTGTCAATGCCAGTGTTTCTTTCGCAGGTATCTTTGATTTTGCTTTGTTTGGCCCATTCGTTCCATCAAACTTTACCTTTGACTTTTGTAGTCTTTGTCGAGTCTCCTCCACCAGCACTCGCTTACTGCTGAATCTGTTCTCAAAACTGAAGTTGGGTGATACACCCTGGTTCTTATAACGCATAACCCTTCTCTGCATATCATTCCTGATGTCATGGTCAACTAAGAAGTCCACTCCCAATATGACTTCATCAACAATCTCCGCCACAACGATTTTGTGTAGATCCGTGATCTTACCAATTAGGATCTCACATATCACTTCTCCTTGGACTTAGTTATACTCGCCAGTGACCGTATGCAATTTTGCTCCAGGTAATGGATTTACTCTCCTATTGACCAAATCAGATCGGATTAGGGAATGAGATGCGGCCGTATCTACAGTTGAACTACCAGCCAAGTTGAACTACCAAGACCGGTGCTACAATGACGAGCAATGTGACCTGGTTTACTCAGGGCCTCAGAGAGCCGAGGCGGGCCCCTTGGACAGTTCGCGTTTACGGGCCCCCCTAATACATAAACTCGATCCAGTAAAAAAAATAATATAACCTACATAAATTTTTCAATTCACATTGTCAATTTTATTCATATAAAATAAGATTTACTGGAGCACTTACATAAATGAAATGATAGATTTCATTGTTTGATTTGCTTACATTACCTTTTTCTAAATATGTACATTTTAAGAGCTTGAATCAGCCAAGGAAAAAACTTCCGTGCTTTTTGGTCTGCGAATATGGAAATTACCGATTTAAAACTAATGCTGCGAGCAACGTAAACAATTTTTCACGCGGGTCAATAGACTAAAAGAACGCTCCCCTTCAGCCACACTAACTTACGCTAAAATTAAACTTATAAGGCGTTTGTTGTCCCTTTTTTCTTCGGTTTCTTTTCGCTTTTTCTCAGCTCGTTTCGCTGCTTCCGATAAATGTTTATAATCCATTAGATATAGTTTATACAAAACAAGTGTTTGGTTAAATAAAACTTGTATATTACTGAAAAAAACGCACAGAATATTGTATGATTATGTATTTCACATGCGAAGCTTGGTATTGTGTTTTCACGTGAAACATGTTGCAAATTGCATAGAAACTATTTAAAATCACACTTTCAATATTTAGAATGAAAATTGTATTCCTGGCATCGTTTCCCATCGTATTGAGTTCTTTTTACGCCTTTTTTCAAAACGTAGTGTCCTTGGCAACATTTTTCGCCAACAAAACTTACACATGCACAAATATATCGCCCATTTACTTCAACAGTAACACTTTCCAAAACACACAAGTTTTCAAGAGAGCCATTTTAAGATTTCAACAGACACATTATTTCGAGACATTAAAGTTTAAAGTTGAGTACTTATTGTAATTTCTGGGTAGTAGGATTATGGCCCGGCCATAAACGAACTCTGTGTCCATAAACAAAACTATACAAATATGATTATAACTAAAAATTAGAAAAAAAATTTCACTTTGAGCCTTTTGCTTCTAAATCCCTCATATATTGGACGCGTAAAGCTAGAAATAAATTTTTATCTCAAGCCCCCAATTTTCCACGAATCATTAAGAATTTTTTACACAATATAGATCATGATGATTTTTTTTTTTTTGTGTATTTAACTGTAAAATCGTGATATTTGGAGTTGTGACACTCTTGAAATAAATGAGTGATGCATTAATTTTTTCATTTCATTTATTTAATAGATTCTTACCTTTAAATTTTATAAACCAGTGCTTAGTGTATGTCTTTAGAAGGCCCGTGAAGAATTACAAGCGAAATTACATTCACAAATTAAAAATTTACCAAATAATTGCACTACTGGCAAAAGAAATACGAAGCTTACAACAATTAACGCGAAACTGACCTATGTAAGCTCTTCCGCGGCATACACATATGTTTGTACAAATTTGCGCAAAACAAGTCAAGTGTACTAATTTTTTCAAATTAACGCTATAGTTTATTATCAGCCTATATTTACAAATGTCGATGGCTTTTACAAAAAGCAATACGACCAAACCGGTAGGGGCATATTTATAGTCGAAATAAAGTGTGATTTTAAGTTAGTTAAAGCATTTTTGACAGACAGATAGTGCTTTTAAAATTGTGCCAACAACGTTTATTTAACTTAAAATCACATTTTATTTCGACTATGACTATGCCCTGTAATATTTGATTGGATGCTTATGATTTTAGTTTAGTGATTTTCAATTATAAACCATTTTTTGTAGCAACAGAATATGTATGTATCTATGAAATCCTAGTTAGAGTCCTGTCAATACTGATTTGCCTTGCCGGGCCCCCAAAAATCTTCCGGGCCCCAGGGCAATTGCCCTGGCTGCCCCCTCTCTTCGCGGCCCTGGGTTTACCGCACTTGAAACACTTCATAACTCCGTCATTTTTCTGTTGTAATCCCTTCAGCGCCTCCAATATTGTGCTCACCCAGTCTATCCTTTCCACTTCCGCACGGCGTGCTTTGAAAACTGGCTTACACAGAAGCGACGCTGTTTCCTGAATCAGAGCATGTGATACCGTTTCTGCGAATGCAGGTTTTGGGTTTGCGTATGTCGCTCGCTTCGTTTCGACATCCCGTATTCCATTAATAAAACTCTGAATCTTTACCCTTTTCGTGTATTCCACGGGTGCGTCTGCATTTGCGAGATGAGCCAATCTTTCAACATCCGACGCAAATTCCTGCAAAGTCTCATTCGCCTTTTGGGAACGGTTTTGCAACTCAATCAGCTGCAGGTCCTTTCAATGCCACGAACAGTGCAGCAACTTTATCTTCCGCATTCCAGTTGTTCACTTCTGACGTCTACTCAAACTGTAGCTTAAAGACCTGGAAAGGAACAGAACCGTCAAAGGATGGTGTCGTTACTTTGGATTACTCGCTGAAACTGCTAGGCGATTTATTTGCAACTCCTGTATACGACCTCTCAAAGCTTCTACCTCGGCCTCGATTTTTTCCTGTCGGCCACTGAAACCTTCATGAAACTGGGTTAGTTTCTCTTCCATGCGCGCTTCCAGCTTAGATGATATACGGACTTCCTGTACTTCAAGTTGTGTAAAGGTCTGAGATGATATATGCGCTGAAATTTGTGCCGACATTTCGGATATACGTGCCTACTGTGATTCCAGTCAAGATGTTATTAGCGACGATATTTCTGAAATATGCGTTTCTTGTGCTTCAATCTTCGATGTTATGCGTGTCTCCTGCGATTCCATATATGTCTTCTGTTCTGCCAGTTGAGATGTTATATTTGTCTTTTGTTCTTCCAGTTGAGATGAAACTGTCTATGTTTGAGCAGATATTGTAGCCAAAATCATGTTCAAGTCTGTGCTCGTAACTGTCTGCGATGTTTCGTTTTTCTTTTCAGTTTTTGTTGTTGTCTCGTCCCCATCAGGATGAGAGACATCATCGCCCACATTAATTCCTTTTTCGAAACGTTTTCTAAGTGGATAGAAGCCAAAATACTAAAATCTACAAGTGCACAAATTATTATAGAAAATTTACGAACATTTTTTTTTCAAATTTTGGCTTACCTAAGTAACTAGTGAGCGACAATGGTCCCCCCTTCGGGTTTAAAATTTTTATTGACTTCTGCAAAAGTAATTGTATAGAATGCTTAAGGTCTCCACCATGTCACCCCCTATCAAACGGGAGTGCAGAGCGCGGCGTACAAACGATTAAAAGTGCACAAAAGAAGTTCTTTTTAGATCCAAAGACAAAAACGAAGTCATGGAATATCAAAATAAATAAGTTTTTGTTAAAATATCGATCCACACCAACTACAACAACTAATTATATCCCAGCTGAGGTCGTTTTCAAATATAAACCGAAAACTCTATTAGATCTCCTAAATCCAAAGATTGCAAACAATCGTAATTTTAGAGAAGGAAAAGAGAAGGAAGAGATAACAAGTTTACATAAAAGAAACAAAACCTTTAAAGAAAAATTTTGTAGGTGGCTCTCTAATGAAAAGGTAAGGAAAGATGCTGAAAAATTAAAAGAATTCAAACCAAATAAAACTATTATCGGAATAGTTGTTAAGAAATTGAGTAGAGTAAGATATCTTATAAAAATAAATAAAATAACTAGAGTTGCTCATCGGGATCAACTAAAAAAATTTCAAGGCAAAGCAGTTAGATTTAATCCCATTCTTATTACGTACAAACAAGTACGTGGTCGAAACAGACGTCATAGCGAACACTCAAGTGCTGAGTCAGTATTCAAACGATCTGAACGTTTATGGAGAAAGTTAGATAATTCTTAATTCGAATTTAAGCTGAGTTATTACATTGAATTTTAGTTCATTTAGTTAATCGGTCGAGGGATGATATGAATGTAAATACATATATATATACATACATATAAAACACTCATAGCTGTAAGTTACTACCGTTAAGAAGTTTATTGTGTAAGTGATGCGTTTTAATAAAGGTATGTTTTTAGTCAAACGCCAACCTTCGCCGTGTTTCTTTCTTGACCGAGTATCCGCATACATATTAATAAGTTTAAGATGTATGCACGGTTCAAGGTTTATATAGATGTTAGTCTAAAAGATTGTGTCTTCTGGTTACTTACAGGACAATTTCGGAGATTATATCAAGACAGTTTGGGATATTTTTTAGGATGAAATCGGAACTATTTGGGCCAGCTCGAAACCGTGTATAGAATCTTTTCGTGACTACTTTTAGAATATCTCAGGATTATTTCGGGATTATGCTTGAAATAGTTTCAGAGTGTGTATGGATTAGATACTTTAAGACTATTAAAGATCCGTTTCGGGATTATTTGAGGAACATTTTCATGACCATTTCAAATTTTTCTAATAGTATTTCGGTACCGTTTAGACACTATGTTCGAGATCTTCTTGGGGCTGTTTTGGATCCATTTCTGGATTGTTTTCGTAATAATATCTTTGACAGCTTTTGGGAACTAACTCCATATACATAGTTTCAAGATTGTTTTCAAAAGTATTTCACTATTGTTTAGGGAATCGTATCGGAAGAACTGCTACCGAATATTTTTTAAGTATCGCCGGAGCTGTTCGTTGTTTTGGGAACTATCTCAAATCATTAAAAAAAAGTATTTCAGGGGAGTATTGGATCCTCCTTTTTTAAGAACTCCACTATATCCTTCCTTCTGTTTATCACCGTGTGCTTATCTCCGCGACTGCGAGTATTTTGCGATTTGTTGGGACTTTTTAAAGACTATTTTCTGGCCGATATCGTTATTTTTTTCAAGATCATACCTTGGCATATCGTGCGGACTGGGACACAGTTTTAGGCTAGTTTTACGAATACGTGAAAGATGAACAGACGTTTAAAACCACAACAAATTAACGCCTTATTAACACTTAACGAAAAATATTGATTACGTCAGCCCATTTCAGTTCGAGCAGTGTTGTTCCCCAGAATTTCGAGCACTTCTCCCAACTCTGGTTTTTGGCAGTGTACAATAGAAACTATTAGCAGTTTGGAAAAAACTAAAAATAAAACTAATTAAGTGAACCCTTCGTACTTTTCTTTATTTATTCACTACTAGCACAATTGAACTGTGCAAATATGCATTTATATAAACAAACAATTACTAGGAAATTTTCTTTTGAAAAATTATAGCAAAATGTTTTGTCAAAGCCACGTTCATTTCATTTCGCTGGTACATGCGTAAATTAATTCCGTTTGTTTAGCTTATTAAAAATTTCCATTATAGTTGTTAATTAAATAGGCTTATTAGGCTCATATATCACCCAAAAATTTCCACAAGCTATAATTGATCGAGGCGGCCGCCGCGGTGTTACGGTAGCATGCTCTGCCTACCACCCTGAGGGTCCTGGGCTCAACTCCCGTGCAGAGTAATATCAAAAATTAAGAAAACTGTTTTTTAATTAGAAAACAGTTTTTCTAATCGGCGTTGTCTCTCGGAAGTATTTAGCATACACTCCGAATGTAGTTCTGCCATCAAAAGCTCCTCAGTGAAAACTCATATGCCTTACAGATACCGCTCGGAGTCGGCGTAAAAATATATACGGGTCGTCCCGCAAATTTGTAGGAAAAATTACGAGAAGCAAGACGCGAATTGGAAGATAAGCTCGGCCGAAAATCTCTTCGGAGGTTATAGCGCCTTGCATTTATTTATTCATTTTATTTATAATGGACCGAGTGAAAAGAAACAAGATTTTCTGTTGTGTAGCCTTGACTTTAATTAAGATGTATTGTTGTTATTTAAATTACTGAAATTTTGACTGAAAGGTTATGACCTCGATGGGATCCCAGAATTGATCTCTGAAGGGTACGAAAATGTTCTCGAAATAGTCCAGAAAAATTCCCGAAATTAACCCGACGGGATGCCGAACGGATCCCGAAACCCATCCAGAAAAGATGCCGGAAAGGTCCCTAAATGATCCAGAAATAGTCCCGAATTACCAAGACGGGATCCCGAAAGTCATCAAGAAATAATACCGGAAGGATTCCCAAATAATCCCGGAATAGTCCCGAAATAATTTCGACGGGATCCCGGAAGTATCCCGAAAACCATTCAGAATTTATCCCGGAAGGTTCCCAAAGTGATCCGGAAATAGCCCGAAAAGGTCCCGAAATGAACCCGGCGGGATGCCGGGAGGATCCTGAATACCACCCAGAAATGATCCCGGAATAACCCTGACATAGTGCAGAAAAAGTCCCGAAATTATACCGATGGGATGCCGGGAGGATCCCGAAAACTACCTACAAATGATCCCGGAAGGGTCCCAAAATGATACCGAAATAGTCCCGAAAGAGTCCTGATATGACCCCGACAGGATCCCGGACGGATACCCAAAACCATCCAGAATTGATCTCTGAAGGGTACGCAAATGTTCCCGAAATAGTCCAGAAAAATTCTCCAAATTACCCCGACGAGATGGCGGACGGGTCCCGAAACCCATCCATAAATGATGCCGGAAGAGACTCCAAATTATCCCGAAATAGTCCCGAAAAAGTTCCAAAATAACCCCGACGGGATCCCGGACGGATGCCGAAAGCTATAGAGAAATTATGACGGTGTTCGAGATCCGTCCTGGAGCCCGTCAGGGTCATTTCAGAAATTTTTCGTAACCTTTTTCGGATCATTTAGGTACACTTCAGGTGCTTACAAAGTGAGCAGTGACACCCTCCGTCACCCTGATTTTCAGGATACGTCCGGGATCCCGTCCGAGTTAGTTCGGTACTTTTCGGGAGTATTTCGGGATCATTTGAGAAACCCTCAGGGATAATTTCTGGATGGTTTTCGGGATTTGTCCGGAAACCCGTCGGGATTATATCGGGACTTTTTTGGGACTATTTTGGTATCACTTTGAGTCCCTTCCGGGATCAATTAAGGACCCTTCGAATCCGGTAGTTCAGCACATGTCCCTTTTTAAATTATGAGCTTTTGTGGCCATGTATTTGCTGAAAAGTATTCGTAATTTAAATTTGGTATGTTTTATCTTCAATATCTAACACAGCTTTTTCGTTTTATTTTTAGTTTTTTAAATGAATCCTGTAACGAACTGTTTTAAATATAATTACACTTTTTTTAACATTTTAACCAACTAAATACCCGAAAAAGGAACACTATTTTCATCTTAAAAATTCTCTTTGGTCTTAGCTAATTGTAGTTTCACTCCTTTGTTCTATGGATAGTAATTCCTTCGCCCCTGTCATATCAATTAATTTAACTTAAAAACCAAATGTATTTTTTTAGTTCGAAAAAACTGTATTGTAAAATTCACGTAAGCGTGCCTTTCAGGTTGTCAGCTCATTTAGTACTTTTTTTACTCTATTAAAAAACAAGTAAGGAAGGTTAAGTTCGGGTGTAACCGAACATTACATACTCAGTTGAGAGCTATGGTGACAAAATAAGGAAAATCACCATGTAGGAAAATGAACCTAGGGTAACCCTGTAATGTGGTTGTATGACATGTGTATCAAATGGAAGGTATTAAAGAGTATTTTAAGAGAGAGTAGGCCATAGTTCTATGGATGGACGCCATTTAGGGATATCGCCATAAAGGTGGACCAGGGCTGACTCTAGAATTTGTTTGTACGATATGGGTATCAAATGAAAGGTGTTAATGAGTATTTTAAAAGGGAGTAATCCTTAGTTCCATAGGTGGGCGCCGTTTCGAGATATCGCCACAAAGGTGGACCAGGGGTGACCCTAGAATTTGTTTGTACAATATGGGTATCAAATTAAAGGTATTAATGAGGGTTTTAAAAGGGAGTGGTGGTTGTTGTATAGGTGGTCGCCTTTTCGAGATATCGCCATAAAGGTGGACCAGGGGTGACTTTAGAATATGTTTGTACGATATGGGTATCAAATGAAAGGTGTTAATGAGTATTTTAAAAGGGCGTGGGGCTTAGTTCTATAGGTGGATGCCTTTTCGAGATATCGCCATAAGGGTGGACCAGGGGTGACTCTAGAATGAGTTTATACGATATGGGTATCAAAAGGTATTAATGAGAGTTTTAAAAGCGAGTGGTGGTAGTTGTATATGTGAAGGCGTTTTCCAGATATCGACCAAAATGTGGACCAGAGTGACCCCGAACATCATCTGTTGGATACCGCTAATTTATTTATATATGTAATACCTGCCAAGATTTTAAGGGATTTTTATTTCGCCCTGCAGAACTTTTTCATTTTCTTCTACTTAATATGGTAGGTGTCACAACCATTTTATAAAGTTTTTTCTAAAGTTATATTTCGCGTCAATAAAACAATCCACCTTACCATGTTTCATCCCTTTTTTCGTATTTGGTATAGAATTATGGCATTCTTTTCATTTTTCGTAATTTTCGATATCGAAAAAGTGGGCGTGGTCATAGTCGCATTTCGTTCATTTTTCATGCCAAGATAAAGTGAGTTCAAGTAAGCACGTGAACTAAGTTCATTAAAGATATGTCGATTTTTGCTCAAGTTATCGTGTTAACGGCCATGCGGAAGGACAGACGGACGACTGTGTATAAAAGCTGGGCGTGGCATCAACCGATTTCGCCCATTTTCACAGAAAACAGTTAACGTCACAAAGTCTATGCCCCTACCAAATTTCAAAAGGATTGGTTAATTTTTGTTCGACTTATGGCGTTAAAAGTATCCTAAACAAATTAAATGAAAGAGGGCGGAGCCACGCCCATTTTGAAATTTTCTTTTATTTTTGTATTTTGTTGCACCATATCATTACTGGAGTTGAATGTTGACATAATTTGCTTATATACTGTAAAGACATTAAATTTTTTGTTAAAATTTTACTTTAAAAAATTTTTTTGTTAAAAGTGGGCGTGGTCCTTCTCCGATTTTGCTAATTTTTATTAAGCGTACATATAGTAATAGGAGTAACGTTTCTGCCAAATTTCATCATGATATCTTCAACGACTGCCAAATTACAGCTTGCAAAATTTTAAATTACCTTCTTTTCTTGTCCAAAATTTTACTAGTTGTCTATTCTGCGTCATAAATTCAACTCATCTACCAAATTTCGTCGCTTTATCTGTCTTTTGTAATGAATTATCGCACTTTTTCTGTTTTTCGAAATTTTCGATATCGAAAAAGTGGGCGTGGTTATAGTGCGATATCGTTCATTTTAAATAGCGATCTGAGATGAGTGCTCAGGAACCTACATACCAAATTTCATCAAGATACCTCTAAATTTACTCAAGTTATCGTGTTAACGGACGGACGGACGGACGGACATGGCTCAATCAAATTTTTTTTCGATCCTGATTATTTTGATATATGGAAGTCTATATCTATCTCGATTCCTTTATATATGTACAACCAACCGTTGTCCAATCAAACTTAATATACTCTGTGAGCTCTGCTCAACTGAGTATAATAAAATACATTAGACAAAAATAATTTTTAAACAGATAACTTGATAAGCAGGCTAATGTGAATAGCCCATATATTTTATTTTCTGGTTGCGGACGGGGCCGCGGGTAAAGGCTAGTATTTATATATATTGACTGCGACTAAGCGCGCTTTATCAAGAATTTCTGCTGCTTTCTTCACGGCTGCAGTTTCTACCCTAAAGACTCTGTAGTGATCTAGTAGCCTGTAGGATATACTTTTTGCTGGATCGACACAGCAAACAGCAAACCGGACTCCTTCCGCTAATTTGAAATTAAGGTACACTTGTGTATAGTATGTTCTGCCATTTCGACATACTTGCGAACCCTCCGGCTCTATTGTATGCCTAAGATATCTTTCTATGCTAGGTACGACATCATGTATTCTTTTATTTATTTATTTATTTATTTATTTATTTATTTATTTAGTCTAGTAACAAATGTTTATTACAGACACTTATGACTAAATTACAGAGACCAACTTATATTAAGCTATGGAGAACACTAGCAAAAATGATTTATATTATTACATATTAAGTAATTTTTTAGTTTAAGTTGAAAAGCGTATTTTGAGTCGGAGAAATCAATATCCAAAACACTTGAGAAGCAATTAATTTCTGATAGGGCTTTGTTAATAGGCGCTTTTGAGTTATAAACAGTTCTACTCAGCCCTATGAAAAAGATTTCAAAGTGGCGGAGGTTTCTACAGGGAGTATTTAAGCATAGTCTTTCAAGAAGCAGCGCGCAGTCAATTTTGCCCGTGAAAAGATCGAAAATGAACAACGAGGCCAAAAGAATTCTGCGACTGTTTAGGGATAGGAAGGATATTAGTTGGCATCGAGACTCATAAGACGGGATCGGTTCAGAGAAACGTAATGAAATAAGCGCGAAGCGCATAAAGATTTTTTGAACCCGCTCTAAGCGGTTGATGTGAACTGCGTGGTAGGGCCGCCAAATGAAAGACGCATACTCAAGTTTGGACCGCACAAAGGACGTATATAAAACTTTGAGTGTGTAGGGGTCAGAGAAGTTTGCGGAGTGGCGTCTGACAAAAGCAAGTATTGAAAGCGCCTTAGAAATTGTGAAGCTGTCGTGAGTGTTAAAATTAAACTTTGAATCGAAGTATACCCCCAAGTCTTTAACTTCAAGAGTCGTACGAAGAAAGGTTTCTGCAATATGATAGGAGGTATGAAATGGCCTCAGCAGTTTACCATACGTCACAGTGTGGCATTTACTTATATTAAGGAAAAGACGGTTCTTAACACACCAGATATAAAGCTTATTAATCTCAGATTGAAGAACAACGACATCATTATAACAACTGATCTCAGAATAGATCTTGAGATCATCAGCAGAAAGCAGAAATTTGGTAGATGAGAAGCAAGAGCTAATGTCATTAATGAACAAGATAAATAGTAAAGGGCCCAGAATACTGCCCTGGGGCACTCCAGATGTGGCCCAAAATGGTTTCGAATAAACACCGTCAATATTTACAACATTACTTCTGTTGTGCAGGTAAGATTTAATCCACTGTAGGAACGTAGAGTGGAACCCATAACAAGCTAATTTCGCAATTAAAATTTTATGAGAAATTTTATCGAATGCCTTGGAGAAGTCTAGGTATATTGTATCAACCTGAAAACCCCGCCTAAATGCCGCGTAGCAATCCTCAGAAAAGACAGCGAGGTTCGTTAGTGTGGATCTGGCCGGGACAAAACCATGTTGATTGGCGCAAATCAGGTGTTTAATACTAAAGTAAAGCTTGTCATTGACAACACATTCGAAAAGCTTCGAAGTTGTAGACAATTTGGAAATAGGCCTGTAATAAGAACAGTTACTTTTGTTGCCAGACTTAAAAATGGGAGTGACGGATGCTTGTTTCCAGTCATCAATAAAAATGCCCGATGCCAATGATTTATTGAATATAATCATTAACGGTCGTACTAGCGAAGGACAATTTTTCAATAGAATAACTGAAAGATTGTCAACATCAGTTCTTCGAAAATTGAACGAGGTTTTCATATTTGATGTAGGAATACAGAAATACTCAAAGAACTGAATTTCAAGCTTTAAGGGCAGGTGATGCAAGTTTGGTGGCGAAATTGAAGACGCAGGTTCCGAGATAACAAAACTAATATTATTAGTTACAAAAATTAAATCAAGAATGCGATGTAAAGAATTATGGAAACTATTAATTTGAGATAAACCAACCCCTCCAAAATTATCAATAAGATACGATTCATAAGAGCTGTTAATATTAGTAGGAGTTAAATAGAGATTGTTTTCAAGAGAGATCCAGCTAACATTAAAAAAAAAAAAAAAAACAAACAGCTAACATTACTTAAATTAAAATCCCCCAGTACACATAGCTGCGTTTCTCCTAAACTTCGCTTAATATTTAAGATATTATTTACATGAGCCTTATAAATACTTTTTGGGCTGGACGGCGGAATGTATGAAGCACAAATGAGCAGTTGACCCAGAGAGCCATGAATCCGCACACAAATTTGATCAAGAAGCGTGTCACTAACAGTTAAAGAAATAAGCGAGGCCTGGAGACCGACCCGGGCGGCAATCAGCACGCCACCTCCTCTATTTAGGCCAGTCTTTGTTGCATCTCTATCCTTACGGAAAACATGATAAAGCTTAGGATCAAAAAATTCAGCATCTAAGAAATTACTATTCAGCCAAGTCTCAATGATGACAAATACATCATACTCCAATAAAGAACTAAATAGGCGCACATTTTCGGTCTTGCTTCTAAGGCCAGAAACATTTTGAAAAAAGATATTGATATATTTGCATGGCATGTGATTGACACTATGAACTAAGTCCGCTGTTGTAGTTTTGCGTCCTTTTGAAAAAAACGGAAGTGGCTGATCGTCACATTGACTGGCCACAACTCAGGCTTCATAACTTTATCAAAGTGCAATTCATCTACACCAAGTTTAAAATTTACATATTTACGGTTAATCGACTCCGACTCCTTAGCAAGCTTGAAACACTGCAGTTGATGCTTATTTAGATTAGTATGTTTAATCACATACTCAATAATATCCTCAGGTTTGACCGAGGGTAAAAAAGAAGAAAGATGAAACCATCTGAAACGAGCAGCTACCCCAAGTTCAGTAGACACACAAGAGCCAATCACGCGCCTCCGTGAACGCCTATGATTGTGGTCCCTATATTGATCTTTTTGCCCTATATTGGATGGCGCTATTCTACTATGGCTTTACGGGCTTCACTTAAGCTGTCCCGAGGCCTTAAGCCTTATTGCTGTTATTAAAGGTGCATGCGAAACAGTACAGGGATGACTTTTGTCCTGGCCAGTACAGCTCAGCTACGATGAAGTTTCCAGTCTCCAAACATCGGATGATTCATAGTTTGTCGTCTAGACGGACCATAAACAAAAATCATGATATGCACAACCGAAAGGCTGAATTGCGCGAGTACCATATGGCCACTGAGACAGCTTATTTGATTCTTCTAACAAAAAAGTACAAACCGCTATAAGTTCGGCTGATGGATTGATGGTGAATGATCACAAAGCGAAGTACCTGCTGTCATCATAAAATAAGTAGGCCTTTTGGGTATTTGCAACCACAAAACTGTTGGCAGCCGTAATTTCGAAATAGTAAAAGACTTCGTTTATTTTAGAACCAGCAATATCATAAACAACAACGTCAACATTGTGGTTCATCGAAGCATAACTCTTACCAACGGATGCCACTTTATATCACGGCAAATAAAAACACGCTCAACAGCTGGCTTCTCGTACCTGTCCTACTGTATGGTGCAGAAGCATCGACAACATCCGATGAGGCGGGTATGGGCTTATTTGAGCGAAAAGTTTTTTGAAAGATATACGGACCATTTGGAAAACCATTTAAATTCTATTGGTTTCCAGGGATCTACAGATGCGACTAGTTGGACTTCCAAAACCATTTAACTCCTATGAAGTGATTTATATTCTATTGAAAGATATCGATGAAAGTGCTGCACCAGTTTTGGATTTACTTAGTATGGTTCAATCGTGATATTTTCACAGGCTGGTTGACACTAAAGATGAATCTTCACAGAACTTGGTTGTTAGTGATGTAATGAGTTTGTGCAAGAGTCCTTGTAGAAGACCACCCGTTATTTCATTTAACTGGTAGAATTACTTTACCCCACTAAGAAGCATGCTAATCGCTCCATACATCCCCAGTCTTTTTAGCAGGGAATCAATATGTCTGCAGGGTACAAAAACGTCTGTTTATTTTTGGGTATCAGAAATTGCTCGAGTATAACTTTTGCATAATATCCTGCGTTGGTAGCAAGTTTTTAGTACAAATAATTTGAAGGTTATGTATGTATGCCATTGTTATCCCGAGGGGCTTATTCATCGAAAAATATTCAATGTAACGGCATCACGCTTCAACGCTATCTTAACGGCTACTGAATATCACGACTCATCTGCCTGTCAGTGCCACCGAAATCGTTGTCAACGCTACCGTTAGACCATGTAGCATGTGGCAAATATTCAAGGCGATATTATTTTAGGTTTTTATTTTTGCCGCTTGAAGCCACAATAAGCAATAAAATTTTGTCAACTACGAACACAATCGAATAAACGAGAATTTTGCTTTTCACGCTTCTTATTAATTCAGCGCTATGTTTCATGTTTTATTTATTGGTATTGTTATTGCTTTTCGTTTTTTTTTTTACTTTTTTGCTATAATTGCTTTATGCACGTTATGCCAAAATCTTATTTATTCGAGTTTGAGTAAATTTGGCATTTTGCATGTTGTCAACAATCTGCAGTTAAATTGCTTTCCAGGCATACATGTACCTGTACAAATGTAGGTATGTATGTATATATGTATAATGGCGGCCTTGTTGGTAGGCCACCGTTTAGTTGTTTAGTTGATTGGTTATTTCGTCGCTACCACCACATTTCGTGTTGCGAATTAATAAATGCCACGAATTTGCGTGCTTCCAGCCACGTTTCCACAAAACATAAACATATAAGTTTATATGATTTTAAACATATATATAAACATACAAACATATACAAAACTATAGATTCAATGTGCTCATATGATCACTTGCTTGTTTAAAATTTTGTGGTTGTCTCTTTGTTCAGAAAGACAGATGTTGTTGATACTAATCTCCGTGGCATTTGCTGTACGGCGTTCCTACGCATCGGACAATGTGGCCAACAGCGCGACTTTTGCGGCGGTGACCAGTTAACATTATCGCACAAAGCCATCTCAACAGAATGCAAACACCATTATTTTCATACCTGCAGAGGAACAGTTGTGGACGGATAATTTTTACCAGCACTATTTTTTTGAGAATCGACTAGAAATTATATTACAACAACAATATACAAACAACAAACCTAAAACTTCACTTATTATTGCAACTAGTAATAAAAGCCGTGATCATTTCCTTCCATTTTTTTTAAATATGCAGAAAACCTCAAAACTAACATCTGTACACCATAGCGTATGAGTGCTATTTTTTTATTCTTTATAATATTGTCGGGAGATTTATGAATTCTCGAAAAATTCTTCTTCTGCTATTGTTCCAATCACTGAACTGTCTAACAAATAAATTCAAATTTTCAATTTATTGAAATGTTCTTATTTATTTACTGCACTACTGTGGTGGTAGAACTCTAAAATTGAAATTATGCGCGTACTTCACTTACAACGGTTTAAAATCAAACTGAATGAATCTTAAATAAATTTACATAAATAGTAATAGTCATATTTTCTTTCAATTCTTTAGAGCACAGGAGTTTAAAGTTGCTGTTACCATAATAAATGCAACTGTTATTGCTTTCATTTTGAAAAATTAGATGTTTTCTCGGACCAAGTTTGATTGCGACCTCGAGATCTGGCAACACTACCGCCCAAGTAGCTGGAGACAGACTCTCGAGAGCGCAGGATACGAACACAGAACGATGCTCTACCGTTTCTTTTTGAAGCTCGCACCTTCTACATCTGCTGTTACAGACGAGGCCTAACTTATAAGTTTATAATGCCAGAGTGCAGTCCCCAGTTAGTATGCTCATCGTGAGTCTTAAGGCTTGTCTCTTTAGAGATATGAACAACTTTGTGAGCTTAACGTCGTACGATTGGCACATAATCTTAGAAATCGTATGACCCTGGCTTCTGTGCACGCCTTTCTTACTTGATGGACCATATGTAACTCCTTTCTCTTTTTGATTTCTTCCAAACGGATTGCGACGTCCACCGTCGATTCATCGAGTGCTGCACCCTCCTTTGGCAACTCAGCTGCAGGTTTGTTACCTTCTTTCGCTTTTTCATTGGGAACCAAGAGGTATAGTCCAACAGCTTGTAGGATCTACTTATTTCTGGATCGACACAGTAAATAGGAGACCCGACTCCTTTTGTTAATTCGGAACCATCGGTATACACGTGTTTAGCTTATTCAGTCATACGGCCTGTACTCATGCTGCCTCGAGACATTAAGCCTTGCTGCAGCTGCTAGCGCTATATTTTTTGTCATTAGGTCTGCAGTTGGGATGTGCACGTTATTTTGGTGTGATTGTCCACCAAACTTACACCCCAAAGTAAAGTATGGAATTGACAATTACTGTAAATATTTCATGTGAGAGTTTTGGTGATAGGTCCCACGTGCAACCCCCACGCAACATCTTAATCCTCTTGCATGCATACTCTTGCATCTCTTTCACATGGAGATTCCATTCTATCAAGTATATTTCTTAGATATTATATGCTGTACTTTTCTTGTAGAGTTACCCCTCCAAGCTTAGGACTTATTCATTTAGGAACCTTATATTTCCTAGTAAATAATAGCAGATCGGTTTTTTCGCGTCATTGGTTAACTCGATTTCAAATGCCCATGCATTTTCATCCCCAAGCGCTTGATCAAGCAGAGAGCTGGTTGTTGAAAGACATATGCCGCTTATGATGAATCAAACTTCATCTGCATATGTCCTGAGTTCGACTGGTCCTCTGGGAGCGTGTTTGCAAAATCCTGCAAAAGCCTTCGCTATTCGTAGTGTTAACGCTTTAATAAATACGCTCTAATTATTTTAAAAACTCTTTTAAATTTAAAAGCCACATGAGAACTCTCGCCAAAATTTATTTGGCCATTACTGTTTTATATACACCTAAACAGATATACTCACATTATCAACGTTGACTCTGCTTCATAAGAGTCCACATATAATGCGATTTATGCCACAACATGAGGCATAGTGACGGTCCGCATATTAATTGTACTACTAAAAATGTGTATGTGTTGAAATTAAGGTGTGACTTAAATAATGTTCCTTATTAGCATTCTTATTAATATTTATATTAAATTAAATATGTTTTTTGTGTGTGTTTAATTCATATTATTTTACACTTTTCACCTGAATACGTGTAATATGAACGTGTTGCTGATTAGATCTTGTCAAGTTCATATTGGTGGTTTACATGCCAATTTTCAACTCTTGTACTGGGCTATGTTGTGGTCATCTTCGAATTTTAAGGTATTGTTACCTATATATAGTTTTGAGACTCCCAAATAAATGTTTATCAAACTATAAAATATCAGGTCAAATTAGAAAGTATCAGGCTATTTACTTATACATTTATACAGGTCATTGTAGTGCGCACACCAAATTCGCAGAGGTTCACTTTTTGCGAAGTTTAGGCGACATAGCGGTAAAAGGAAAGGCACGTAGTGTTTCGAAGTCCTAGCGGGAAAAGCGAAATTAAGCCGAGCTAGCAATTCAGAAGAGTCAATCTCAACGATGATCAACTTATGGATGAACAACACCCTAAGTAGAATTCTACGGTTTTCAAGAGTAGGCAGATTGATGAGAAGAAGCCTACTTCTGTAAGGTGGAAGATGAATGCTAGAATCCCAATTAAGACCGGGAAGTTCAAATATTAAAAATTGTTTCTACATAGACTCAATCCGCGTTATATGATTTTTATGTACAGGACATCAGACACACGAGCAATATTCAAGTACCCGGGCGGACCAAGGAAGTGTATAGGATCTATGAACATGTGAAAGCCGAAAAAATTTATTTGCCCCGTCAATTACTGTCCCTACTTTAAATGTGTAATAATTTTCCTTAAGTTGGCACTGTTGTTATTGCTTTTGTATACAAAATTTCACGCAAGTCAATAGACTCGATCACTCTAGAATTGTTGTCAAAATTATCCAATGAAATCAATAGTTCCAAGAGGGTTGTATCATAAGGAAGATGCGGTTAAAAGTGTTGGCTTTAAATAAAAGTAAGACATGCAGAACATACGTCGCATAAGCCATGGGATATTCTGTAACGGTTTAACCTGTTTCAGAGTCCAGATCGAAGTTGAACCAGAGTATGCGTTCTTTCTCTGCGATGTCTGGAAAGCGGAGTTAAAAGAAAGCCACCGAATCTGTGTAGACGCCTTTGTGCGACATTTCCTTTGGATCTAAATGCTATTTCCTATATGTTTAGATCTCATCGAAGTGTGCAGGTATGAGGTGAAAAACTGGAGAGACAAGAGGAATAACTGTTTATATTAGGGCACATATCATCTAGGGAAGAGCCCAGCCGCTGACACGTTGCTATTATTGTGCAATCATCTGTCCAACAAACTGTGAGCGCTGCTTCTTGTGCAGAAGGGAGTTCGGATATTTTTATACTCAGTTGAGCAGAGCTCACAGAGTATATTAAGTTTGATTGGATAACGGTTGGTTGTAGATATATAAAGGAATCGAGATAGATATAGACTTCCATATATCAAAATAGTCAGGATCGAAAAAAAATTTGATTGAGCCATGTCCGTCCGTCCGTCCGTTAACACGATAACTTGAGTAAATTTTGAGGTATCTTGATGAAATTTGGTATGTAGGTTCCTGAGCACTCATCTCAGATCGCTATTTAAAATGAACGATATCGGACTATAACCACGACCACTTTTTCGATATCGAACATTTCGAAAAACCGAAAAAGTGCGATAATTCATTACAAAAGACAGATAAAGCGACGAAACTTGGTAGATGAGTTGAACTTATGACGCAAAATAGAAAATTAGTAAAATTTTGAACAACGGGCGTGACACCGCCCACTTTTAAAAGAAGGTAATTTAAAATTTTGCAAGCTGTAATTTGGCAGTCGTTGAAGATATCATGATGAAATTTGGCAGGAACATTACTCCTATTACTATATGTACGCTTAATAAAAATTAGCAAAATCGGAGAAGGACCACGCCCACTTTTAAAAAAAAAATTTTTTAAAGTAAAATTTTAACAAAAAATTTAACATCTTTACAGTATATAAGTAAATTATGCCAACATTCAAATCCAGTAATGATGTAGTGCAACAAAATACAAAAATAAAAGAAAATTTCAAAATGGGTGTGGCTCCGCCCTTTTTCATTTAATTTGTCTAGGATACTTTTAACGCCATAAGTCGAACAACAATAAACCAATCTTTTTGAAATTTGGTAGGATCATAGATTTTATGACGTTAACTGTTTTCTGTGAAAATGGACGGAATCGGTTGATGCCACGCCCAGTTTTTATACACAGTCGTCCGTCTGTCCTTCCGCATGGCCGTTAACACGATAACTTGAGCAAAAATCGACATATCTTTAATGAACTTAGTTCACGTGCTTACTTGAACTCACTTTATCTTGGTATAAAAAATGAATGAAATCCGACTATGACCACGCCCACTTTTTCGATAACGAAAATTACGAAAAATGAAAAATATACCATAATTCTATACCAAATACGAAAAAAGGGATGAAACATGGTAAGGTAATTGGATTGTTTTATTGACGCGAAATATAACTTTAGAAAAAACTTTATAAAATGGTTGTGACACCTACCATATTAAGTAGAAGAAAATGAATAAGTTCTGCAGGGCGAAATAAAAAACCCTTAAAATCTTGGCAGGTATTACATATATAAATAAATTAGCGGTATCCAACAGATAATGTTCTGGGTCACCCTGGTCCACATTTTGGTCGATATCTGGAAAACGCCTTCACATATACAACTACCACCACTCCCTTTTAAAACTCTCATTAATACCTTTAATTTGATACCCATATCGTACAAACTCATTCTAGAGTCACCCCTGGTCCACCTTTATGGCGATATCTCGAAAAGGCGTCCACCTATAGAACTGAGCCCCACGCCCTTTTAAAATATTCATTAACACCTTTCTTTTGATACCCATATTATACAAACAAATTCTAGGGTCACCCCTGCTCCACCTTTATGGCGATATCTCGAAACGGCGTCCACCTATGGAACTAAGGATTACTCCCTTTTAAAATAATCATTAACACCTTTCTTTTGATACCCATATTATACAAACAAATTCTAGGGTCACCCCTGGCCCACCTTTATGGCGATATATCGAAAATGCGACCACCTATACAACAACCACCACTCCCTTTTAAAACCCTCATTAATACCTTTAATTTGATACCCATATCGTACAAACACATTCTAGAGTCCCCCTGGTCCACCTTTGTGGCGATATTTCGAAACGGCGTCCACCTATAGAACTAAGGCCCACTCCCTTTTAAAATACTCATTAACACCTTTCGTTTGATGCCCATATTGTACAAACAAATTTTAGGGTCACCCCTGGTCCACCTTTATGGCGATATCTCGAAACGGCGTCCACTTATGGAACTAAGGATTACTCCCTTTTAAAATACTCATTAACACCTTTCTTTTGATACCCATATTGTACAAACAAATTCTAGGGTCACCCCTGGTCCACCTTTATGGCGATATCTCGAAACGGCGTCCACCTATGGAACTAAGGATTACTCCCTTTAAAATACTCATTAACACCTTTCATTTGATACCCATATCGTACAAACGCATTCTAGAGTCACCCCTGGTCCACCTTTATGGCGATATCTCGAAAAGGCGACCACCTTAACAACAACCACCACTCCCTTTTAAAACCCTCATTAATAACTTTAATTTTATACCCATATCGTACAAACACATTCTAGAGTCACCCCTGGTCCACTTTTATGGCGATATCTCGAAAAGGCGTCCACCTATAGAACTAAGGCCCACTCCCTTTTAAAATACTGATTAAAACCATTCGTTTGATGCTCATATTGTACAAACAAATTCTAGGGTCACCCCTGGTCCACCATTATGGCGATATCTGGAAACGGCGCCCACCTATGGAACTAAGGATTACTCCCTTTTAAAATACTCATTAACACCTTTCATTTGATACCCATATATGTACAAACGCATTCTAGAGTCACCCCTGGTCCACCTTTATGGCGATATCTCGAAAAGGCGACCACCTTAACAACAACCACCACTCCCTTTTAAAACCCTCATTAATACCTTTAATTTGATACCCATATCGTACAAACACATTCTAGAGTCACCCCTGGTCCACTTTTATGGCGATATTTCGAAACGGCATCCACCTATAGAACTAAGGCTCACTCCCTTTTAAAATACTCATTAACACCATTCGTTTGATGCTCATATTGTACAAACAAATTCTAGGGTCACCCCTGGTCCACCTTTATGGCGATATCTCGAAACGGCGTCCACCTATGGAACTAAGGATTACTCCCTTTTAAAATACTCATTAACACCTTTCATTTGATACCCATATCGTACAAACGCATTCTAGAGTCACCCCTGGTCCACCTTTATGGCGATATCTCGAAAAGGCGACCACCTGTACAACAACCACCACTTCCTTTTAAAACCCTCATTAATACCTTTAATTTTACACGCATATCGTACAAACACATTCTAGAGTCACCCCTGGTCCACTTTTATGGCGATATTTCCAAACGGCATCCACCTATAGAACTAAGGCTCACTTCCTTTTAAAATACTCATTAACACCATTCGTTCGATGGCCATAATGTACAAACAAATTCTAGGGTCACCCCTGGTCCACCTTTATGGCGATATCTCGAAACGGCGTCCACCTATGGAACTAAGGATTACTCCCTTTTAAAATACTCACTAACACCTTTCATTTGATACCCATATCGTACAAACGCATTCTAGAGTCACCCCTGGTCCACCTTTATGGCGATATCTCGAAAATGCGACCACCTATACAACAACCACCACTCCCTTTTAAAACCCTCATTAATACCTTTAATTTGATACCCATATCGTACAAACACATTCTAGAGTCACCCCTGGTCCACCTATGTGGCGATATTTCGAAACGGCGTCCACCTATAGAACTAAGGCCCACTCCCTTTAAAATACTCATTAACACCTTTCTTTTGATACCCATATTATACAAACAAATTCTAGGGTCACCTCTGGTCCACCTTTATGGCGATATCTCGAAACGGCGTCCACCTATGGAACTAAGGCCCACTCCCTTTTAAAATACTCATTAACACCTTTCGTTTGATGCCCATATCGTACAAACGCATTCTAGAGTCACCCCTGGTCCACCTTTATGGCGATATCTCGAAAATGCGACCACCTATACAACAACCACCACTCCCTTTTAAACCCTCATTAATACCTTTAATTTGATACCCATATCGTACAAACACATTCTAGAGTCACCCCTGGTCCACCTATGTGGCGATATTTCGAAACGGCGTCCACCTATAGAACTAAGGCCCACTCCCTTTTAAAATACTCATTAACACCTTCCTTTTGATACCCATATTGTACAAACAAATTCTAGGGTCACCTCTGGTCCACCTTTATGGCGATATCTCGAAACGGCGTCCACCTATGGAACTAAGGCCCACTCCCTTTTAAAATACTCATTAACACCTTTCGTTTGATGCCCATATTGTACAAACAAATTTTAGGGTCACCCCTGGTCCACCTTTATGGCGATATCTCGAAACGGCGTCCACTTATGGAACTAAGGATTACTCCCTTTTAAAATACTCATTAACACCTTTCTTTTGATACCCATATTGTACAAACAAATTCTAGGGTCACCCCTGGTCCACCTTTATGGCGATATCTCGAAACGGCGTCCACCTATGGAACTAAGGATTACTCCCTTTTAAAATACTCATTAACACCTTTCATTTGATACCCATATCGTACAAACGCATTCTAGAGTCATCCCTGGTCCACCTTTATGGCGATATCTCGAAAAGGCGACCACCTTAACAACAACCACCACTCCCTTTTAAAACCCTCATTAATACCTTTAATTTTATACCCATATCGTACAAACACATTCTAGAGTCACCCCTGGTCCACTTTTATGGCGATATCTCGAAAAGGCGTCCACCTATAGAACTAAGGCCCACTCCCTTTTAAAATACTGATTAACACCATTCGTTTGATGCTCATATTGTACAAACAAATTCTAGGGTCACCCCTGGTCCACCTTTATGGCGATATCTCGAAACGGCGCCCACCTATGGAACTAAGGATTACTCCCTTTTAAAATACTCATTAACACCTTTCATTTGATACCCATATCGTACAAACGCATTCTAGAGTCACCCCTGGTCCACCTTTATGGCGATATCTCGAAAATGCGACCACCTATACAACAACCACCACTCCCTTTTAAAACCCTCATTAATACCTTTAATTTTACACGCATATCGTACAAACACATTCTAGAGTCACCCCTGGTCCACTTTTATGGCGATATTTCGAAACGGCATCCACCTATAGAACTAAGGCTCACTCCCTTTTAAAATACTCATTAACACCATTCGTTTGATGCTCATATTGTACAAACAAATTCTAGGGTCACCCCTGGTCCACCTTTATGGCGATATCTCGAAAAGGCGACCACCTGTACAACAACCACCACTCCCTTTTAAAACCCTCATTAATACCTTTAATTTTACACGCATATCGTACAAACACATTCTAGAGTCACCCCTGGTCCACTTTTATGGCGATATTTCCAAACGGCATCCACCTATAGAACTAAGGCTCACTCCCTTTTAAAATACTCATTAACACAATTCGTTCGATGCCCATAATGTACAAACAAATTCTAGGGTCACCCCTGGTCCACCTTTATGGCGATATCTCGAAACGGCGTCCACCTATGGAACTAAGGATTACTCCCTTTTAAAATACTCACTAACACCTTTCATTTGATACCCATATCGTACAAACGCATTCTAGAGTCACCCCTGGTCCACCTTTATGGCGATATCTCGAAAATGCGACCACCTATACAACAACCACCACTCCCTTTTAAAACCCTCATTAATACCTTTAATTTGATACCCATATCGTACAAACACATTCTAGAGTCACCCCTGGTCCACCTATGTGGCGATATTTCGAAACGGCGTCCACCTATAGAACTAAGGCCCACTCCCTTTTAAAATACTCATTAACACCTTTCTTTTGATGCCCATATCGTACAAACGCATTCTAGAGTCACCCCTGGTCCACCTTTATGGCGATATCTCGAAAATGCGACCACCTATACAACAACCACCACTCCCTTTTAAACCCTCATTAATACCTTTAATTTGATACCCATATCGTACAAACACATTCTAGAGTCACCCCTGGTCCACCTATGTGGCGATATTTCGAAACGGCGTCCACCTATAGAACTAAGGCCCACTCCCTTTTAAAATACTCATTAACACCTTTCTTTTGATACCCATATTGTACAAACAAATTCTAGGGTCACCTCTGGTCCACCTTTATGGCGATATCTCGAAACGGCGTCCACCTATGGAACTAAGGCCCACTCCCTTTTAAAATACTCATTAACACCTTTCATTTGATACCCATATCGTACAAACGCATTCTAGAGTCACCCCTGGTCCACCTTTATGGCGATATCTCGAAAATGCGACCACCTATACAACAACCACCACTCCCTTTTAAAACCCTCATTAATACCTTTAATTTGATACCCATATCGTACAAACACATTCTAGAGTCATCCCTGGTCCACCTATGTGGCGATATTTCGAAAGGGCGTCCACCTATAGAACTAAGGCCCGCTCCCTTTTAAAATACTCATTAACACCTTTCTTTTGATACCCATATTGTACAAACAAATTCTAGGGTCACCCCTTGTCCACCTTTATGGCGATATCTCGAAACGGCGTCCACCTATAGAACTAAGGCCCACTCCCTTTTAAAATACTCATTAATACCTTTCGTTTGATGCCCATATTGTACAAACAAATTCTAGGGTCACCCCTGGTCCACCTTTATGGCGATATCTCGAAACGGCGTCCACCTATGGAACTAAGGATTACTCCCTTTTAAAATACTCATTAACACCTTTCTTTTGATACCCATATTGTACAAACAAATTCTAGGGTCACCCCTGGTCCACCTTTATGGCGATATCTCGAAACGGCGTCCACCTATGGAACTAAGGATTACTCCCTTTTAAAATACTCATTAACACCTTTCATTTGATACCCACATCGTACAAACGCATTCTAGAGTCACCCCTGGTCCACCTTTATGGCGACATCTCGAAAAGGCGACCACCTATACAACAACCACCACTCCCTTTTAAAACCCTCATTAATACCTTTAATTTGATACCCATATCGTACAAACACATTCTAGAGTCACCCCTGGTCCACTTTTATGGCGATATCTCGAAACGGCATCCACCTATAGAACTAAGGCCCACTCCCTTTTAAAATACTCATTAACACCATTCGTTTGATGCCCATATTGTACAAACAAATTCTAGGGTCACCCCTAGTCCACCTTTATGGCGATATCTCGAAACGGCGTCCACCTATGGAACTAAGGATTACTCCCTTTTAAAATACTCATTAACACCTTTCATTTGATACCCATATCGTACAAACGCATTCTAGAGTCACCCCTGGTCCACCTTTATGGCGATATCTCGAAACGGCGTCCACCTATGGAACTAAGGATTACTCCCTTTTAAAATACTCATTAACACCTTTCATTTGATACCCATATCGTACAAACGCATTCTAGA
This sequence comes from Eurosta solidaginis, assembly GCF_040869045.1. Classification (NCBI taxonomy): domain Eukaryota; kingdom Metazoa; phylum Arthropoda; class Insecta; order Diptera; family Tephritidae; genus Eurosta; species Eurosta solidaginis. The sequence goes on along the minus strand of NC_090320.1, from coordinate 65,033,941 downwards.
GTCACCCCTGGTCCACCTTTATGGCGACATCTCGAAAAGGCGACCACCTATACAACAACCACCACTCCCTTTTAAAACCCTCATTAATACCTTTAATTTGATACCCATATCGTACAAACACATTCTAGAGTCACCCCTGGTCCACTTTTATGGCGATATCTCGAAACGGCATCCACCTATAGAACTAAGGCCCACTCCCTTTTAAAATACTCATTAACACCTTTCGTTTGATGCCCATATTGTACAAACAAATTCTAGGGTCACCCCTGGTCCACCTTTATGGCGATATCTCGAAACGGCGTCCACCTATGGAACTAAGGATTACTCCCTTTTAAAATACTCATTAACACCTTTCATTTGATACCCATATCGTACAAACGCTTTCTAGAGTCAACCCTGATCCACCTTTATGGCGATATCCCTAAATGGCGTCCACCTATAGAACTATGGCCCACTCCCTCATAAAATACTCTTTAATGCCTTTCATTTGATACGCATGGCATACACATTCCAGGGTTTCCCTCGGTTCATTTTCTTACATGGTTGTTTTCCCTTATGTTGGCACCATAGCTCTCAACTGAGTATGTAATGTTCGGTTACACCCGAACTTAACCTTCCTTACTTGTTATTTATTTTTTTATTTATTTAAAATTATAGTCGACTCAAAAACAGAGCGGTCGACTGCTAAAAATTTAAAGTATAATATATATAAGTATATATAAGATTAATATAAGTGTCCCCAGTGGCGGGTCATCGTGAGGAGCTCAGAAGGGAGCTTACGCGAGGTGCTCAGAAAGGAGCTTGGAGCCGATAAGGGGGCTGACGCGACGTGCTCATAAAGGAGCCCGATGCCCAGTAGGGGGAACGCGCGAACCGGTTGAAGTACCGATGTATCCAATCCATCCTTATACGATCGTGCCTCTTTTCTATGGAAGAAATAATAATTCCACCTTTTTTAAATAATAAATTAGCTTGTATCTCTTAGTTTAGATAGGCGCGTATTGCATTACGTATAGTGGCAAAAGTACATTCAAGACTGATACAGCTATACAAGTCATTGTAGTGCGAGCACCAGATAAGCAGAGGATTATTTTTAGCAAAGTTTCGACGACAAAGGGTAAATAAAAAGGAACGTAGTGTCTGGAAACCCTTGGAGGAACTGCAAAAAACAGTCGGCTGAGAAGGTCAGCAGAATCATTTTCTCCAATAATGAGCTTATGGATGAACAATAGCCCAGTCATATTCTCCGGTTTTCCAGAATGGGTAAGCTAATAACAAGAAGTCTATTTCTGTATGATGGAAGGTGGAGACTTGAGTCCCAGATAAGGCCACGTAATGCGAATATCAAAAATTGCTTTTGAACTGACTCAAGACGCTTTATATTATTTTGAGAAACAGGGCACTAAACGCATGAGCAATACTCGAGTATTGGACGGACCAACGAGGTGTAAAGAATCTTAGTGAGATACAGATCATCGAACTCTTTAGCCAATCTTTTAACGAACCCAAGTACTCTCAATGCTTTGTTGGCAATAGATGAAATGTGCATGATGAAACTCAGTTTCGGATCAAAAAGAACACCTAGATCATTTACACAAGATATACGCTCCAAAGGGGTACCATCTATTACATACGGTTTCAAAACTGGTTTCACTAGGTGAAATGTCATATGCTTAAATTTAGAGCAATTTAAAGCTAGTAAATTTGTTGTACACCAAAAATGGAACGAGTCTAAGTCGGCCTGAAGATGATCCAAGGAACTCAAATCGGTAGGACAGTAAGAGTAGCAAAGTTTTACATCATCCGCATACATTATAATATGGGAATGTAATACTATCTGCGGCAAGTCGTTTATGAATAGGGTAAAGAGCAAAGGGCCTAGATGATTTCCCTGAGGTACCCCGGAGGAAACTCCAAACGATTCCGAGAGATTGCACTTGTAAAAAACTGTTTGGGTCCGGTTAGAAAGATAGCTTTTCAGCCACATTAATAGGTCAAACGGAAAGCCCAGTAAATCAAGCTTATTAATAAGAAACTCATGGTTGACGGTATCGAATGCTTTGCTGAAATCAGTATATATGACATCCATTTGCTGGTTCGCTAAAAATCCGTCCATAACTAAAGAGGTAATACTAGCAAGTTTGTAGTGGTTGACCTTTGACGAATGAAGCCGTGTTGGCAAGGAGATAAAAGGGAAGAGCGCTGATATTGAAGTTGACTGGTAACAATCTGTTCAAAAACTTTAGGAATAGCCGAAAGTTTAGAAAAACCCCTGTAGTTCTCAACTTTTGACCTACTACCTTTTTTATATAGGAGTATAATAAAAGACTGTTTCCTAAGTGACGGGAATGACGCAGACCCCAGAGATAGCTCAAATAATTTTAAAATAGGCTCATATATGTTTTCAGCACAGTACTTAAGCGCACAACTAGGAACACCATCTGGTCGCGGAGAAAAGTTGGACTTCAAAGATTGAAGACTCTGAAAAACAATATTACCATCATTAGCAGGATTCCTAATGGAATTCGAGCTTTCTAAGCGATAGGGGTATTGACCGAAATGAAAATCACTGGATGAATACGTGGACTTAAAGAACTCAGAAAATAGTTCAGCAACGTCGTCATCAGTGCAAGCTTTTTTACAACCAAAGGTTAACGAGGAAGGATACCCAGAAGTTTTCGGTTTTGAATTTCCGAAACTGTAAAACTTTTTTAGATGCTCAAAAAATTTAGCTTTACAACAACTTAAGTAATCTTGAGTTGTCTTGAAAACCAAGGCGGCCTATTCGAACACAGGGTATAGCGAGTAGGAATACAGGTATCAAAGAAGCCGTCAAGTGTACTGTAAAATATGGAGATTGCCGAATCGACATCAGTGCATGCATAGAGATCCGACCAATCATGGGAAGCCAAAAGATCGTTAAGCATAATGAAATTCGCTTTGTAGAAACATCTAGAACGGGGTCGATCCTGTACTTGAATCCTGCGGGGTAGACTAATATCAAGTGATATCTCAAGCGTAGGATGCAGAGGGTCTTCTGGAAGGGATAAAGGTGGAACTTGAGTAAGGGCAGTACCCACCGAGCCATCCACAAATACTAAATCCAGCATTTTGTTCCTACTATTTGGAACGTTGTTAATCTGAAGAAGAGATTAGTCTAACAGGCAATTGAGAGAATCATGTTGAGCAGTGGGAATTAAAAAGTTTGAATCACTCATATTAACCCAACTAACTACTGGCAAGTTAAAATCACCAACAACAACAAGTCGATCATTATCACCTAACTGCGAATGCAAATCGCAGATGGCCGAGCTATGACTAGCATAAACATCCATATCCGAACAAGTTGGAATGTATGAACAGCAAACAATTACGCTAGAGGTACCGAATGAAAGCCTAACTGCTATAAATTCGATATGAGAGATATTGTCCAGCAAAATCAACTCAGATGAGAGGTTAGAATCAACAGCAGTAAGGACCCCTCCCGCTCTAGAAATGCGGTCACGCCGATAAACAGCATATTTATTTGAAAATACCTCACAATTGAAATTATCAGGCTTTAGTCAGGTCTCCGTAAAGGCGACTACTTGTGCCGTAAAAGTAAAGCTATTAAGGAAAAAAGGGGCGAGTTTTGATCGTAGGCCACGAACATTCTGGTAATTAATAATGAGATGGAACGAATCAATAATTACCTTTGTGTTGTTGTTTCTGTGTTCGACATTACATTTTTTGGATTTGTATTAACCGCTATGACAGGTCCACCCCTCGACTTCATGATAAATAAGTGTACCACCGTATGTACAGGCCAAAAAGAAGGATCAAGCACCTTGTTGAAGAATGCATCAGAAGCAGATATTTTAAACGAGGAAATGTCTCTCTCATACTTAAATTTAAATTTATAAACATTGATGTTACTGGTGGGCGACACACCGAGCTTAGAGCAGACATAATTAGCAACGTCATGTTCCGTTAGAGATGCACGTGCAGTGACACAAATATGGCCCTACGAGGTGGCACAGCAGTCACCTGCGTAGTAGTAGCAGATAGCACACCAGAAGATGGAGCTACTGTAAGAGAAGGGGCAGTTAACGCGCTGGTTTGCCTAGCGTTGTTGTTCGAATCAGTGAGTAACGTTTGGTTGCTGGAAGCCACAATTGTTGCCAAACTGTCAGTACCTGTGGTTGTACGAGGTAGAGAAATAGGTGGAAGAGAAGGTAAACCTGGGGAGGTTAATGAAATTAACAGTGGTGTCGTGGGGGCAGTCGCTACAGAGGTACCACTGGTAGTTGGAACGGTGTTAACATGGTTAGAAATCACCGTAGCATCGGTATAGATCTCGGCAGACCGTTTAGGGGATTTCTGAGTCACATTAGCTTGATCTGTCTGTGAAGTTGGAGGTACAGACGTATTGGGACAACCTTGTCCCAGACCCGAAACCAAGTTGGTGTTATTATTGGGCATGCATTTTTTGCATTTTGGTGACTCGGAAATTACTTTCAATTTTTTGAAATGAATCTCCATCATTTTAAATCTTTCGTGCAGGTCACGAAAGCCATTGAAAATATTATTAAACTCTTTCTGAGTTTCTCTCATGAAAGCGCCCATGTCATTTTCTACTGTGCGGCAATCATGACAGGTCCAGTTTAGCCCAATTTTGCTGGATATCAAGTCAACAACTAGACCACCTATGTGCGAGAATCCTGAACACGAAACGTGAGCCATGTTTTCACATAGCCAACAGCAAACATAAGTGTCACCTTGGGATATTTTCCCCTGGGAGGTACACTTCTTTGAACAACAATCCAGCATTATTGTTAGTTAAATCTTATACTATGTTCAAACAGAAAAATAAATTGAGGAAATTTCGACTTGAATTGAGTGCTGTTCATACAACTCGATTTAGCTTACACAATAGTAATTTGATAGCTGGTTGGCTCATCTCTACAGCAAGAACATACCTTTGTTCAGACTGTCAAAATGAACACGCACATTATTAGGCGAATGAAATGGAATGAAAACATAAAACTTTGAAATTTTTGTGTGTTGTAAGAAAATGTGTTCAATGTTTTGGTTTCATTTTGAGTTTGCCATCTTCTTTTGACAATTCCTACTCCAGTGAAATGAAAGACATAAAATCAGCTGATGAGATGCGCCAACCATATAGTTCAGCCATGCGTAACTGACGTTTAAATATACTCAATAAACACACTTTACAATGTTGCATTTGCAGTTTGAAACAATTTATTACGCAATTTTTTTTAAATTGGCAATTTATTATTACAATTTATTATATGACAAATTGCGTAATAAATTGCCCAAATAGTATAAATTGCCAATTTGGTGTGTGTTTGAACCTAGTATTAAGCAAAAAAAAAAGAACACAATAACTCTTCTTAAAACAAACAGATGTGGGATTCGATAACACTCTCTGATTAATTCTAACTGGATTACGATGGTTTGTTTTCTAATTTATATGAACGTCTGTGTGTCAAATGGTTTGCGGTCCACTTCCTTAGGCAAACATTGAGAGATTACTTACCTCAGAGAAAACGCCGTTCTAAAATCCAGCACCACCGGACTCAATCCAAGCTTTTCATGTTCATACTTTTTTTTTCTTGAAAAACGAACGATCTGTTGTCAAAACAACAACTTTGTTCTTGAACTGACAACAATTTTCTTGAAAAGAGAACGGCTGGTCACAAAATATGAACAAACATTCTATTAATGAGAACAATGTTCTTAAATTAAGAACAATATTCTTAAATTAAGTTCAAGAAAAAGTAAGGAGGGTTAAGTTCGGGTGTAACCGAACATTACATACTCAGTTGAGAGCTATGGTGACAACATAAGGGAAAATAACCATGTAGGAAAATGAACCGAGGGAAACCCTGGAATGTGTTTGTATGACATGTCTATCAAATGAAAAGCTCTAAAGAGTATTTTATCAGGGAGTGGGCCATAGTTCTATAGGTGGACGCCATTTAGGGATATCGCCATAAAGGTGGATCAGGGTTGACTCTATAATTTGTTTGCACGATATGGGTATCAAATGAAAGGTGTTAATGAGTATTTTAAAAGGGAGTAATCCTTAGTTCCAAAGGTGGACGCCGTTTCGAGATATCGCCATAAAGGTGGACCAGGGGTGACCCTAGAATTTGTTTGTACAATATGGGTATCAAATTAAAGGTATTAATGAGTATTTTAAAAGGGAGTAATCCTTAGTTCCAAAGGTGGACGCCGTTTCGAGATATCGCCATAAAGGTGGACCAGGGGTGACCCTATAATTTGTTTGTACAATATGGCTATCAAAAGAAAGGTGTTGATGAGTATTTTAAAGGGAGTGATCCTTAGTTCCATAGGTGGACGCCGGTTCGAGATATCGCTATAAAGGTGGACCAGGGGTGACCCCAGAATTTTTTTGTACGATATGGGTATCAAATTAAAGGTATTAATGAGGGTTTTAAAAGGGAGTGGTTGTAGTTGTATAGGTGGTCGCCTTTTCAGAGATATCGCCATAAGGGTGGACCAGGGGTGACTCTAGAATGCGTTTGTACAATATGGGTATCAAACGAAAGGTGTTAATGGATATTTTAAAAGGGAGTGGGCCTTAGTTCTATAGGTGGACGGTGCCTTTTCGAGGTATCCCAACTTAGACTTTGTTTGTACGATATGAGTATCAAATGAAAGGTGTTAATGAGTATTTTGAAAAGGGAGTTGGCCTTAGTTCCAAAGGTGGACGCCGTTTCGATATATCGCCATAAAGGTGGACCAGGGGTGACCCTAGAATTTGTTTGTACAATATGGGTATCAAATTAAAGGTATTAATGAGGGTTTTAAAAGGGAGTGGTGGTAGTTGTATAGGTGGTCACCTTTTCAGAGATATCGCCATAAAGGTGGACCAGGGGTTACTCTAGAATGCGTTTGTACAATATGGGTATCAAACGAAAGGTGTTAATGAGTATTTTAAAAGGGAGTGGGCCTTAGTTCTATAAGTGGAAGCCTTTTCGAGGTATCGCAACTTAGACTTTGTTTGTACGATATGGGTATCAAATGAAAGGTCTTAATGAGTATTTTTAAAACGGAGTGTGCCTTAGTTCCAAAGGTGGACGCCGTTTCGAGATATCGCTATAAAGGTGGACCAGGGGTGACCCTAGAATTTGTTTGTACAATATGGGTATCAAATTAAAGGTATTAATGAGTATTTTAAAAGGGAGTAATCCTTAGTTCCAAAGGTGGACGCCGTTTCGAGATATCGCCATAAAGGTGGACCAGGGGTGACCCTAGAATTTGTTTGTACAATATGGGTATCAAAAGAAAGGTGTTAATGAGTATTTTAAAGGGAGTGATCCTTAGTTCCTTAGGTGGACGCCGTTTCGAGATATCGCCATAAGGGTGGACCAGGGGTGACCCCAGAATTTGTTTGTACGATATGGGTATCAAATTAAAGGTATTAATGAGGGCTTTAAAAGGGAGTGGTTGTAGTTGTATAGGTGGTCGCCTTTTCAGAGATATCGCCATAAAGGTGGACCAGGGGTGACCCTAGAATTTGTTTGTACAATACGGGTATCAAAAGAAAGGTATTAATGAGTATTTTAAAGGGAGTGATCCTTAGTTCCTTAGGTGGACGCCGTTTCGAGATATCGCCATAAGGGTGACCAGGGGTGACCCCAGAATTTGTTTGTACGATATGGGTATCAAATTAAAGGTATTAATGAGGGCTTTAAAAGGGAGTGGTTGTAGTTGTATAGGTGGTCGCCTTTTCAGAGATATCGCCATAAAGGTGGACCAGGGGTGACTCTAGAATGCGTTTGTACAATATGGGTATCAAACGAAAGGTGTTAATGGATATTTTAAAAGGGAGTGGGCCTTAGTTCTATAGGTGGACGCCTTTTCGAGGTATCCCAACTTAGACTTTGTTTGTACGATATGAGTATCAAATGAAAGGTGTTAATGAGTATTTTGAAAAGGGAGTTGGCCTTAGTTCCAAAGGTGGACGCCGTTTCGATATATCGCCATAAAGGTGGACCAGGGGTGACCCTAGAATTTGTTTGTACAATATGGTTATCAAATTAAAGGTATTAATGAGGGTTTTAAAAGGGAGTGGTGGTAGTTGTATAGGTGGTCACCTTTTCAGAGATATCGCCATAAAGGTGGACCAGGGGTTACTCTAGAATGCGTTTGTACAATATGGGTATCAAACGAAAGGTGTTAATGAGTATTTTAAAAGGGAGTGGGCCTTAGTTCTATAAGTGGAAGCCTTTTCGAGGTATCGCAACTTAGACTTTGTTTGTACGATATGGGTATCAAATGAAAGGTGTTAATGAGTATTTTAAAAAGGCGTGGGGCTTAGTTCTATATGTTGACGCCTTTTCGAGATATCGCCATAAAGGTGGACCAGGGGTGACTCTAGAATGTGTTTATACGATATTGGTATCAAATTAAAGGTATTAATGAGAGTTTTAAAAGGAAGTGTTGGTAGTTGACCAAAATGTGGACCAGGGTGACCCAGAACATCATCTGTTGGATACCGCTAATTTATTTATATATGTAATACCTGCCAAGATTTCAAGGGTTTTTTATTTCGCACTGCAGAACTTTTTCATTTTCTTCTACTTAATATGGTAGGTGTCACAACCATTTTACAAAGTTTTTTCTAAAGTAATATTTTGCGTCAATAAACCAATCCAATTACCATGTTTCATCCCTTTTTTCGTATTTGGTATAGAATTATGGAATTTTTTTAATTTTTCGTAATTTTCGGTATCGAAAAAGTGGGCGTGGTCATAGTCGGATTTCGTTCATTTTTTATACAAAGATAAAGTGAGTTCAGATAAATACGTGAACTAAGTTCAGTAAAGATATGCCGATTTTTGCTCAAGTTATCGTGTTAAGGGCCATGCGGAAGGACAGACGGACGACTGTGTATAAAAACTGGCTTCAACCGATTTCGCCAATTTTCACAGAAAACAGTTAACGTCTTAAAATCTATGCACCTACCAAAAGGATTGGTGAATTTTTGTTCGACTTATGGCATTAAAAGTATCCTAGACAAATTAAATGAAAAAGGGGGAGCCACGCCCATTTTGAGATTTTCTTTTATTTTTGTATTTTGTTGCACCATATCATTACTAGAGTTGAATGTTGACATACATTTTTTGTTAAAATTTTACTTTAAAAAATTTTTTTTTAAAAGTGGGCGTGGTCCTTCTCCGATTTTGCAAATTTTTATTAAGCGTATATATAATAATAGGAGTAACGTTTCTGCCAAATTACATCATGATATCTTCAACGACTGCCAAATTACAGCTTGTAAAAGTTTTAAATTACCTTCTTTTAAAAGTGGGCGGTGCCACGCCCATTGTCCAAAATTTTACTCATTTTCTATTCTGCGTCAATAAGTTCAACCCACCTACCAAGTTTCATCACTTTATCTGTCTTTGGTAATGAATTATCGCACTTTTTCGGTTTTTCGAAATTTTCGATATCGAAAAAGTGGGCGTGGTTATAGTCCGATATCGTTCATTTTAAATAGCGATCTGAGATGAGTGCTCAGGAACTTACACACCAAATGTCATCAAGATACCTCAAAATTTACTCAAGTTATCGTGTTAACGGGCGGACGGACGGACATGGCTCAATCAAATTTTTTTTCGATCCTGATGACTTTGATATATGGAAGTCTATATCTATCTCGTTTCCTTTATACCTGTACAACCAACCGTTATCCAGTCAAACTTAATATACTCTGTGAGGTCTGCTCAACTGAGTATAAAAAAAAAACGGAATAATTCGTGTGTACTACAATGTTAAATACAACATTTGGCATAAGCTATCAAGCAGTTGTAGTGGCTCAGCGGCTATGATGTTGCGGTTGCGATCGTGTGGCGCGATTTCGATCACCGTCAAACTCTGAAGTTTTTTAAAACAATTTTTTTATATTCTATTTTTTTAACTCTTATTTTTCGTTGAGCTCCATTCGTATATGCATATGTAATTCTCAATCTTGTTATGTAATGTTTTAAATATATATTCAGATTACTTACTTACATAATTGGCGCTTAACCGTCTAAACGGTTATGGCCGTCCAACAAGGCGCGCCAGTGGCTCCTTCGCTCCGCCAACCGGCGCCAATTGGTCACACCACGGTAGTTAAAATCGTTTTCCACCTGGTCCTTTCAACGGAGTGGGGGCGCCCTCTACCTCTGCTTCCATAGGCGGGTTCCGATAAAAAGACTTTCTTAGCCGAAGCCTCATCGTTCATTCGCATATAGCCTAGCCAGCGTAGCCGCTACGTTTTAGTTCGTTGGCCTACGTTGATGTCTGCTTAAAGCTCGTACAGCCCATCATTAAAAATTATTCGCTACTCGCCATCGCCAACGCGTAGAGGTCCATAAATCGTTCGAAGAACTTTTCTCTTGAACACTCCCAAAGCCGCTTCATCTGCTGTTGTCATGGTCCATGCTTCTGTCCGATATAGCAGGACGGGTACAATAAGTGACTTTTAGAGTATGATTTCGTACGCCGAGATAGGAATTTGCTTTTCAATTGCCTACCTTGTCCAAAGTAGCATTTATTGGCAAGATTGATTCTTCGCTGGATTTTGGTGCTGCTGTTGTTGCCAATGTTGATGCTGGTTCCCAATTAAATGAAGTCTTTTACTATTTCGAAATTATGGCTGCCAACAGTAGCGCGGTTGCCAAGGCGCGTATGCGCTGACTCTTTGCGCGATGACAGCAGGTACTTCGTTTTGTCCTCATTCACTAACAGCGCGGGTGTTTAGGCCGATGATATCAATGTCATCAGCATATGCCAGTAATTGCACGCTTTTATAGAATATTGTTCCAGTGCGGTTAAGTTCTGCAGCTAGCATAATTTTCTCCACCATCAAATTAAAGAAATCGCACGATAGGGGGTTACTCTGTCTGAAACCTCGTTTAGCTTCGAACGGCTCGGAGAGGTCCTTCCAAATTCTGACTGAGCTGATGGTGTTGATTAACGTCATTTTGCCGTATAAGTTTTGCGGGGAAACCAAATTCAGACATAGCGGCATATAGGCAGCTCCTTTTCGTGCTGTCGAAGGCGGCTTTAAAATCGACGAAGAGGTGATGTGTGTCGAATCTCTTTTCACGGGTTTTTCCATGACTTGGCGCATTGTGAAAATCTGGTCGATGGTAGATTTACCAGGTCTGAAGCCGCACTGATAATGTCCAATCAGCCGGTTCACGGTGGGCGTCAATCTCTCGCATAATACACTTGAGAGGGCCTTATATGCGATATTAAGAAGGCTGATTCCCCGATAGTTGGTGCATTTTGCATTATCCCCCTTCTTGTGGACTGGGCAAAGAACACTTAGGTTCCAATCGTCGGGCATGCACTCGTCCGCCCATATTTCGCGAGGAAGCTGCTGCATGCGCTTTACCAACTCCTCGCCGCCGTACTTGAATAGCTGCGCAGGCAATCCAGGCTTTTAACGTAGCCCTGTAGGCAGCGTCTTTTGTTTCGGTTGCAACGCGGCATTCTTCTTCGTACCAATTGATTTTTCGTGGCCGCCGGTAACCAATTTTTTCCTCGGCGGCAGTACGAAGTGCTTTGGAGATATGCTCCCACTGCTCCTGTATTCCTTCAGGCTGAGATGTGCTCTCAGAGAGCAGGTGTGAGAGTCGAGTTGCGAAATAATTAGCAGTCTGTTGTGATTGAAGTTTATCGACGTCTAGTTTTACTTGTGTTTTTTGTTCCTTGGTTTTATATTCAGGTTGCATCATCAAATAAGAAGAATTTCTCAATAAGAGGAATATATTAAAAATGCATATTATGCGTTTTTTTTAATCTTTTGGAGTTTTAATTTTAATAATAATTATTTTTGTTATTAATAACAAAAAAATTATTAATAAAAAAAATAAATAAATGGAAACTACTTGAAAAAACTACCTTCCCCGCTCCGCCCAAAGATCAAGCACAAACCATTCTTGAATTGAGACCGAAAAAGGTTAAATCGACCACAAATCGTTCTCGAAGCGTGAGAACGAAAAATCTTAAATCAAGCCCAAATAGTGCTTGAAATGAGCACAGAAGGTTCGCACATCAATACCAAAGTGGTCATAAAATACGAACGGTGTGCTTGGAAAAACTGTTCTTAAAACAATCCCATCGGTCACGAGTTAAGAAAAAACGTACTTAACATACTTTTGTTCGTTCATTTTAGAACGATTTTTTCTCTGAGTGTAGTTAGTGTGTTACAGGATTTTGGTGTGGTGTGGTTTGATATTAATACCTGACACTTTGCGCTGATAAAGTTATGCATTCTACAGAACCCATGATTGGCCATTGTAAGAGTTTCGCTACCGGCGAAAGAGGGATAAGTCGTCGCGACGCCTAGTTTGAGCAGCGTCGGTTCGACCTTAGAAGTGGCTTAAGGAGGGCGGCAGTCTGGTTAAACCCGTTCACTAAATGAAGATGTCACCTTTCTCAATCTCACAACCTGGGTGAGTTCCCTAGGCCAAATGTCCGCTACGTAAAGACCCCTTCATATTGAAATAAAAAACTGCAAAGCCTTCAATAATAACTTTCTTTTTTAATGGTAACCAGACACGTGCTTGCAGGCAGTCAGGCCGATGTAACATCTGCTGATGAGGGAAACTGGCTGACTTCGCTGTTGAAGATTAAAATGTATATAATTTCATACTCCAATAGGAATATGTTCACCAAACAACCTTGATGGATTATATTTAAAAAACTCGAAGCAAAATCAGTCAATACGCAATCGACGATAGATAAAGCCAAAGCATCATGGACGTACGTACCCTGGTTGGTCAGCGATTAACAGAAAGATTCAAGACCGAAGTCTGACAGCCTGACAACCGGTGTTCAAAGCGCACTTTATTTCAAAAGCACTTAAGCTAATTACTAAAATTGCTATGTCTGAATTTGACTTACCTGCAAAATTTGTTCGGCTTTGCGAAAATGGTCCAAAGCAACGCTAGCAGCAGCAAGCTTAGTAAGGACCTTTCCGAGCCTTTCATTTCATTGGCCTTGCAAAAACTGAATGGATTTCTGCCCCCTATGGAAGAAGAGGTTTGCCAAGGGTAGGTTGGGTAGCTGGATGTGAACGTTAACGATGCGAAAAGCTTAATGTCGTCAACGACAATGGGCACATTTAAACTTGGCTGTCACTTTACAGTTGATGGATACAACCCCGAAAGTCTGAAAGACTTCATCAATTTGGCAGCCGACATTAACATGGGTCAGCCTAGAAGTCCAAAGGAAAATCGCTTTTGCCAAAAAGAAAGGTGCTACCTGAGAGTGAATCGACAATTTCGAAATAAGGTTCTCTTCAGACTTACAAAGATTTTACTCAATAGGTCCCTCATCATACCTGTCCTGCTAAAAGATTAGAAGTCGCGAATTCTTTCAAAAGCAGTTGAGATTAGAAGAGTTATTCAAAATATATATAATATTTTTTGTTAGTCAACTGCTACTATCGACAGGCATTAAATCAATAGCAACAACAGCCTTACGCTGATAGGAACATGTATGTGATTTAATCGATTCACCTTTAGGAATACGCTTCCAATTTGCAAGTGACAGTTCCAAACTGACGTTAAATACAAAAATTCATTTAACGAGTGTTGGGTCATTATTTATAGTCGTGTAATGGAAAAATATGCGTAATTCAGCAGGAAACGCAGACAGGCGACAAAGGCATACATACATCACTGATTGTCGCGGTGCAGACACAGACACATGCAAGCCAATTCAAAATAATGACAGCGAAGCCACCCACAGTTTGAACTTTTGTAGATATAAAGTCGTAAAGGCCGAAACACAATTCTACCTGACAGCGAATTTTTCGCCAAACTTGTTCGTCTTTCCAATGGAAACTCAAAGGCGAATGAAAAACATAATTTCTAAGATCAAAAAAAAAAAACTGAAGTGTACCATTCGTACAGTTCGATGTGTATATATACAGCTGTACGTCTAGGTAAGGTTGAGCTGGCGGGCCTTGCAGACGTCACATAAACTGATAAGGTACGTAGAAAAATTATAATTTTAAATTAACTGAAGCTTGCCTAGTTGTTGGTGGTAATCGATTCCTTTTGGATAGTAAATCGATAACAAACGGAAAACAAATTGGCAACGCTCCCATAACAAATCTAATATTTTGGAAAAGAAATCAATAACTTTTCGAAAAAACTTCATCAACTTTTCGATAAAAATAAAAACTTATAAATTTTTGATATCAAATTTATAACTTTTCAGTGGTAAACCGATATAAAACCCATAAATCATCGAATACCCTTTACGGATAACAATTGCATACCATTTTAACTATAAATCGATAGCTCATCTATACCTCGTTGATAATATACGTATAATTATAACAAATCTTTCCTTTCATTTTCTTTCGTTTCTTTTCTTTCCTTTAGTTTCCTTTCCTGGAGAAAACCCGATACGGGAATTAACTGGAGATGAGACTTGGATATTTGAGAATAACCATGAGACGTTTAAACAAGGTCAACTGTGGGTGGAAAAAGGTAGGGATCGGCCACGAAAGCGATGATGTCAATGTCACGTCTGAAAGCTTTTTTTTCAACACGCGTCATTTATTGTGAATACGTTCCCGCTGGCCAGAGAGTAGATGGGAAATCCTATGTTGCCGTCTTGGATAGACTGCGGGCACGTGTTTTCCATGTGCGACCCGAACTCGCCAAGAATGACTGGATCATCATATTGGCGAACAAGAGCTCGAAGAGATTGTGACCGCGGTGCTAAACGTGCTAACTTTGGAGGACTACTAAGGGTGCTTATAATTATGGGAGAAAGATTGGAAACATTGTGTAGAGTTAAAGGGCGTCCATGGGGAAAGTCGATAGAAAAATTTGTCTTAAAACTTAATTTTCTTGTTTTTTTTTTACACATTCCCGGAACTTAATTGCAACATCTCGTAAGTGCACGGAGTTTCTTCATGATACGTAAATTCCTCATCCATTTAGGGCTACTGAAACTTAGAAGAACGATTGATCAAATAAAGAGCGCTACAACGCCCATTTCCAAGGAAATTAGTATTCATTAAGTTTGTTGTTAAAAATACACTTTAGAAATATCATTGACATATGTACGTTTATTTATCCCAAAGATACAATTCGTCCACGGTCCTGTACTCTATTTTATATGAAAGTGGGCGAGGTCCTTATCCGATTTCGTCCATTTTTGGCAAAAATGTTATAAATTATGATATATGTGCTTTAACGGGTTTTTGAGTTATGGCTGCCGAAACGTGAGAAAATGCTTGTTCAAATAGGGGTGGTGCCACGCCAAGCTCTAAACATTTTTTATTTATTTATTAATTTTCTTGTTACAAATGCAATTTAGAAGTACAAAAGCATTGATATAAAATAGGGCGTGGCCCTTTACCGATTTCGGTAATTTTTTTTGAGACTAATTCCTTATGACAAGGCTAATCAGTTTACTAAGTTTTTTATGACAAATCAAATCGATTTTACAACTATATTTTTCAGAAGTAGGCGGTGTTACGCCCTTTTAAAAAAACTAAAAATAACTTTTGGTTATCCCATGTCTTTTACGCACAGAATAATCATATTTTTGGTGTTTTCCAAAATTGTATATACATTAAAATGGGCGTGGCTATCGATGGCAGATGAGTGCCAAAAAACCCACATACCGAATTTCAACAAGATATCTCAAAATTTACTCAAATTATGATACTAACAGACAGACGAACATGGCCAAGGAAACTTCTGTTTTCACTTTGACCATTTTGATATATAGAATTCTATATCAAAAAAGATAATATACTCCCTGACCTTCGCCCAGCTGAGTTTAAAAATTGTTAATTGTGCTGATTTTACTCTAGAAGGGTTATTATTCAGTTTTTTTTCGCCGACCGCTTATAGCCGGAGCGAAACACGATGCCGGACCTATGTATGTTTCGGCTACTAATGTTAGACATAAAGACATGTCACAAGAGGAATAGTTGGGTAGTATTTACACCCCAAAACGAGATATTGAAAGCAAAAACTCCACTTATTTATTTCATTATAAGAGAAATAAGACATTTTGATTGACATAAACAAATATGTAAATTTATAGCATTTTTTGCTGTTCTGACTGCGTCTTACTGAGTTCAAGTTAAAATATAAATTTTGCTAGTGCAAAATGCATCTAGCATTAAATGCACGCTCAATGAACTTTCTGATTGACACAGACGTGCAATTGACTTTATCCAACAGGCCGCATACACATTTTGCTTATTAAAATGTCATAAACAGTGCGAGGAATTAAGTTAATTATATGTGAGTGTGAGTAAATATGTTGCAGTGTTTGTGCGTGACGACATAAAACTCACCAGCAGACATAGCAAAATGTTTAAAATATGTTTTTGTGATGCGTGCAAAATTTATGCAGAAAAATATTTACGTCGTTGTAGGCAATATTTGAAAAGCGTGCAGCACAGTGAATCTATAAATCTTTTAAATTAAAGTCGCTAAATGTCGTTGTACGTACATCACTTCACACAGAATGCTCCGATATTAAAACGGTTTTTTGCATTTGAAAGCCTAGCTACGTGAGATGAATATTTTCAATATAATTTGAAGTTGCATATTATAGGGGAGCGGAAAATTGGCAAAATTGAAATTTCGCAGGCTCGAAAACTATTTTTTTGAGTATGCGTAGTGGAACTTTTTTTCCTGAGCCCAAATCCTATCGAAAAATCTATAGCGCGATATCGGTTAGTAAATAGACCCAGTCTAACGTACATAAATAGCATTCGCTGCGTTAATTAACTTCGGAAGTACATTTATATGTATGGATGTATGTACATATGTATTTTCATATCATATCAGTTTGAAATATGTATTAATGCAACATAAATAGTAAAGAATGCATACATCTCTTGAAAAATACTCATTCGTTAAAAATATTGAACATTTCCTTAAAATTCTTAAACAAAAGTTTTATTTTTTGGTGTGTTTGCATGTATATGCTAATATTTGTGCACTAAGGAGATTTAGTTCTTCAATAAATTTTGTTGTATGCTGATCGTAAAGACAAACTAAATGAGTATCCATTTTTAATGTTTTTTTTATGGCAGCCCTAAAGGAATTATTTTAGAGAGAACAGTTAGTTCTCACGAATTTTCTTATTAAAATGTGTACGTCAGTTGTTTAAGCTGTGCTAATAATTTATTTTATTTAAAATCAAAATAAAAGTAGGCTTTTTTTATTAATATTTTTTTATCAATATTATTGCAAAGGTAAGTACCATATAGTGCGATTTTTTATATTATTTAGTATAATTTTTCGAAAGGACAAAAAAAAAGAAAAGAAAGGGAAGTATAGCAGAAGAATGGAACGGAAAGGAAAGGAAAGGAAAAAGAGGAAAGGCAAGGAAAGGAAATAAAAGGAGTGGAAATTACAGGGGAGGAAAGGAAGGGAGAAGGCAGAACCGGACAGCGAACGAAACGACAGGAAATGAAAGAAAAGGTAAGGAAACGAAAGAAAATGAAAGGATAGGAGAAAAGAAGACAAGAAAGGAGAAGAAATGAAAGAAGAGGAAAGGAAATGAGAAGAAAGGAAGGAAGGGAAGGGAGGGGAAGGGAAGGGAAGGGAAAGGAAAGGAAAGGAAAGGAAAGGAAAGGAAAGGAAAGGAAAGGAAAGGAAGGAAAGGAAAGGAAAATAAAAAAGGAAAAAAGGGAAAAGAAAGGAAAGCACAGGAAAGGAAATGAAAACAATTAATTGAAATAATTATTCTTAAGCTTTCATCCATGCAGTTTAAAATTTTAATAATAATTTATTGTTACGATTTAAATAAGTTTTTGAGCCGAGCTTTTCATAAAAACAAATAAAATGAGAGGAAATTACAGGGGAGGAAAGGAAGGCACAGGACAGGACCGGACAGCGAACGAAAAGACAGGAAATGAAAGAAAAGGAAAGGAAACGAAGGAAAAGGAAAGGAGAGGAGAAAAGAGGAAATGAAAGGAGAAGCAAGGAAATGAAATGAAACGAAAAGAAGGGAAGAAAGTAAAAGAAGAAAAGAAAAGGAAGGGAAGGGAAAAGAAAGGAAAGCACAGGAAAGGAAAGGAGAGGAAATGAAAACAATTAATTGAAATAATTATTCTTAAACTTTCATCCATGAAGTTCAATATTTTAATAATAATTTATTGTTACGATTTAAATAAGTTTTTGCGCCGAGCTTTTCATAATAAGCAAAAAAAGGAGAGGAAATTACAGGGGACGAGAAGAAGGCAAAAGAAAGGACCGGACAACGAACCAAAGGATTGGGAATGAAATAAAATTAAAGGAAACGAAAGAAAAGGAAAATATAGGAGAAAAGACGACAAGAAAGAAGGAGAAATTAAAGGATAGGGGAGGAAATCTATACAAAGGAAAGAAGGGAAAGAAAAAGAAAGAAGGGGCAAGGAAAGGAAAAGAGAAAGGAAAAGAGAAAGGAAAAAGAAAGGAAAGGATATGAATTATCTTTATTTTTTAATTGAACCATTAATTCAAAATGCAACAAAAAATGGCCATTTTCAAACATTGCAACCTGTGTGAAATAAGGTGCGAGTTGCTAGTCATTACATAAAATGTGCTTAGTACAAAGTGACAAGCAACGAGTGCCTTGGAGTTGCCTGATCGGGGCTGTTCTAAAAATACCTTGAAAACATTTCTAGCGGAATAGACCATTTCTGGATATGCTCATAGTGCATACGGCGATGTTTTATTATGCCTCTTGGGGCCGGGGTTAGATCAAGCAATTGTTTGCAAGGGCACCCAGGTTAGCAAGAACTGTCTGTTTAACATTTCATTATGCTCTTCTATGTTGAGACCCTTTTGCCCGACTGTTTAGATAGTATTCAGGGGCACAAAAAGACGATCCGTTGTATTATTTTGGCAGGCCTGCAGACTTTTCCAGTGTGTGTTTTAGACCAGCCGGGCGGCCCGTAGCACATTAGCGGCAGGCCAATTGCTTTTTAAAATGTTAGAAGCGTTTCTTTACCTTCTTCTCAAGTGTTACCAGCAAGGCAATAGAGGATTTTGGTGCAGCGTAAACGCCCAATACTTGCGTCATCTGTTCCTTCCACGTCCTAAACAAAGTGGGCGCGGATTTGGCCGGTGATATTACTAGGTAGTGCGTGGTGAAGAAATCGGAAAAACTGGGGTGATAACTATCTATTTAAGAAATTAATTTGTCTATTGAAGAGCCAGGTCCTTTTGCACTATCGGGAAAAGGAAAAGATAGTAACTCCTTTTAGAGGGGAAGGCAGCTTGGATATGTAGAAATTAAACAGAAGAGGATATATGAGGGGGTATCGTTCCTAAATTGGGCCGTTGTTTACCGATCATTCAGATAATTTCCGTGCCATCTTTTTAGAAAAGGAAGGTGCGAATCTTCTATGCAGGTCAAGTGCCACAAGTACTCTCCCATTAAGGGGTTTTTGCCGGGTTAGGCCGTAATTTATGTGGGTATTTATGGCATTAAGCGCGGTGGTAGAGCTATGCATTTTTCGAAAGCCATATTGATGGGTGGCTAGGCGCAGATTCGTAGTAAAATGAGGAAGGAGAACGGTTTGCAATGTCTTCGCTACTGGCTAAAGGGGTGATATTGGTCGATATGATTCTCTTTCGTTGGCTAGTTTTACAGGCATTAATAGTGAAATTATCTTTGCCGTTTTCCATTGTTCTGTAATGACGGAGCACTTCTACGGCAAGTTGAAAGCGTCCCTCATCGGCTAGGTCTTTCAGCATTGACATGGCTTTACCGTCTGAGCCTATTTCCTTTTTAAAGGCTTCCTATAACTCTGCCGAAGTGATGGTAATGGACCATACGTCACCTTTGTGTTTATGTGCACGTCTGCTCACATGGAGTCTACCTTTTATTCTTTAGATGCTCTTCCTATTTGGCATGTTTGTATACATGAACAGCCGCATAATATCCATGTTGATATTTCTAATGTGGGCGTCTATAGGGTCGAGCTGTCTCGCGGAAGTGGACATCGTTCGAAATGGGGAGACCTGCGAAAGATTGAATTGTCAAAGTTTATATATCTTCCCAATTCGCCTTTTTAAAATCAATAAAAGTCCGGCCTTCAGAGGTGATGAAATTTGCTGATCGCTGTATTGAGAGAAGCAGCGCAGTTTATAAGTCCTGCTCTGATGATTGAAATGTCTGGCGAGCTGTGACTGTTTTCTGCGATTCGAGTGGGGCGTCGCCATTTGTCGTGCTGAAGTCGCTCGCTCCCTGCCTCTTGTGTCGGCTGGCAAGCTGGAACGCCAGAGGCATACTCATTATTGTAAATAGCCTGATAAGCAGTTTACGCTATGTTTCAATTTAAGTTCCTTTCAAAGTTAAAAAGTATTTATCGACGCTCGTAAGAACTGTGAAGCACCGCTCCTAGCTATTCGAGACCAGACGAAGCTTCGGAAAAGGGATCTCCATTCGTGCGATTTCTTTAAACTAATGCTGGGGAAGCGCCAGCTGCCCATTATGTCATATTATTAATTTTGTTGCGTTCACATTTTTCACCATTCTTGTCCCATTGTTAAAATTCGTGACGTTTTATATATGAAACTTATGCGTATATTAATTTTTCTTTTGCAAAGACCTCACAAATCGTTTGTCGCTAACTGCAATTCACACTTGGTAATGCACTAATAATACTCAAACACCATCCCAACCATGCTTGCATTCCCGCAACTGACACATACATACCCATAATAAATTCTAGCAGAGTCGTCCTCCGCCACCATACCAACGGTACCGTCACATGACTTTTTCATAATTAGTCAAGCGTATTGTATGCATTTGCTGCACGGTTGCATTAATGTGATTTGCGATGGTGCGATTGTCACGCCCCGCATATGCTGTTGATGGTGTTGCTGATGTGGTTTGGTTTGCTACGCATACGCACATTGCTACACTATGAAATATTACTAAGCATTTCACTACAATGCTGTGAATGACTATCAATGTTATTTACTGTTTTTGTTGTATTTATTGCTTTATCTATACAATGCACAGCATGTTGTGTTGAGATTACTACTACTTATTGTTGACTGTGACATGACAATATTTCCTGTAAATACAACATTGGAACCGACTAAAGGTGAGCATTTATGTAAATGGTCTGTTATAGCTATTGCCATTGCATTTATTGTTGCAAGTTGTTTGTTTTTGTTCATGTTGTTGAAATGCTATTGTACTATGTTGTCACTGCAGCGTGACTACTACTCACGCATGCAACGCATTACAACGCAACTGTCAATCACTTTCATTATGCCACAAGCGATTCTTCGGCTCCCAAAGTGTTAAGGTTGTGCTTATATAACATTGCATGACGAGTCATACAAACTGTCAAATGATAAATTTATTATACAAAATTTGCATGTTTCTAGTTAGCGAAAGCATAATTTATAATTCCTCATAGTTCTTTGCATTTTTATCCTCAATATAGTTACAAGAAAGAGAGATCTATGACTAAAGCTCCAATCAATATAAAACGGTAACCTCACACTTTGTGTTATAACTGAATTGTGTAACAAACCTGCCAACCATGTACGCAGCGTGCCTAAGTAGGATTACATGAACACAAACATAGCGCGCCTCCTATTGCATAGAGGTTGAAAAGCAATCAAACTTCCTGGGCCATTTTAAGCAGCAGGCTCAGACGGTATTGCCATGCTCAAAAACCTTTGCAATGAGCGAATCAAATATCTAGCGGATGTCTTCAACCTGGTTTTGTCCACTTTCATCATATACGATAAACCCGCTAACGTAAGGGAATCATTGTCCGATATCTTTGCCATCGCCAGTAGCAAAGACACTCGAAGCCATCTGCTCTCGTATTTCAACGCACACCTGCGACTTGCAAATCATCAGCATGTCTCTCGAAAATTTCAAAGCAACACCCCCGCGCTAAACGTCATAAATACACGGATAAATTGCAGATTTAATCAAAAACCCCACTCAAAAGGTGGACTGCAAACTATCTGTCTGGTAGTCAGGCATGGGTACAATTCTGGAACGCAAAATCTTGACAACGAAGAATTAAACAAGGGGTTGCACAGGGTGGTGTTCTACGCTCGCTTTTGTTTTACTTTTACATATCGAAGCTCCCCTAGTCACCTGCAGGAGTTACCATTGTATCCTATGCCGACGACTGCACAATAATGGCAACAGGTCTCGGCCCAACGCGACACCTGACATTGCCACCGGCCAAATCCTCGGCGACACTATTTACAACGTGGACAAGAGAAATGTATGCATTACGCTATCGACTGTATTACATACAAAAATACTGCGTGTGACGATCGGTCGGGATATACGTTTTGGCGAGCATGCATACATCCGTAACAAAATCTTCAAATTTCTTGTAGCAGCACTTGGGGTAAAGATGAAGGCAATCTCATTACCACTTACGAAGTAATTGGCCTGCCGCTTGCATGCTACGCGCCCCTAATATGGTCGGCGATCCAAAGAAATACACACTGGAAGAAAATACAGGCCTGTCAAAACTTCGCTCTCAGAACTGCTTCCGTTGAAGAAATAAAATGCTGAACAAACAGTTTCTGTTGAATAGCCAGAAACTTGGACATGCTAATAGCCATCTGATTGAAGAGATTCCGCCTACCAGGGACTTAAGAAGTAATCTCCACAAGCATTATACGGCACCTGAGAACTTAGGCGCATGCGGAAGAAAAGCACAAAGAGGCCCTCAGTGATATCCATAAACAGTTGTCAGACCTCTATGCCGGGAATTGTCCCGCGAACCCACTTCATAACAGTAGAGGAAAGCAACTTCTCCAGGGAGACGCGGGTCAATCTAGCTCAACTTTGATCCAGAATCAAAGCCGACAAACATTCCTTATGTTCTGCTTTCAACGTGTACCCACATAACACCAAACTGATTGAAGAGATTCCGCCTCCCAGGGGCTTTTCAATTGTAATGTAGAACCAACGACTCTAACAGCCCTTCCTCTCCGGTCTAGCCCTGATGCTACTGCAAGTTTCCGTTAGAGGATATTGATGACCGTTTGTACAGCAACAACGAGGAGCGAGATGAGACTGTATTCACATGTCATCGAAGGAGCCGTCCCGTAAGAAGTGAAATGGAATTACTAAATAGCAGCTAAAGGTAACGTTTTCACAATACTTTTCGGCTTTTTTCATTGCACTTTGTTTTTATCTGCACTATGCTCACACAGTTCATAATTATACTTTATTCTATTCACGTATATCCCATTTTCAATTGAATATGCAGTACAAAATAGGTTAGGTAGCTCTCTAATGCATTCCTCGACTAGCATTACTTTCGTTACTTCTGATTCCCGAATAGAAGCAGTCTTTTCATTTGAGTCTGATTCTGTCAACAGCTACTTGGCTGCAATACGCCGATTCTTTCTTCAATTACACCACGTTTTTATACCCTTCATGAAAATGAAATGGTATATTAACTTTAGCACAATCTCAAAATTGTAAGTCCTTAAAGGAAAATAGATAGACCCACCATTAAGTATACCGAAATAATCAGGATAAAGAGCTGAGTTGATTTAGCCATGTCCGTCTGTCCGTCTGTCTGTTTGTATGCAAGCTAGTCCCTCAATTTTTGAGATATCTTGTTAAAATTTAGTGTGTATTTAGGTGTCCGATTAGACATTTGTTGAAACTGGCCGGATCGAACCACTATAGCATATATCCTCCATACAACCGATTTTTCAGAAAAAGAGGATTTTTGTCATATCTTCCTCAATTTGTCAGAATGAAGCTTCAAACATCACCATATGCTTACGTATATAGCATATATTGTTGTCTGAAAAAATCATAGGGATGGGTGGTATATATAACATATATATAGTGGTATATATAGTATATATACATATATAGTGTACTAGCAGACCAGGCAGAAGTTGTTCCGCCCTAAATTTGGTCTATCTGCATATATTTTAATAAGCTTTTTCCGTCTAACTCTGCCCTACCCCTCTACACTTTTTCCTAATCTTTTTATTCACTCTTCCCTCCGTCTTTTTCGCTTCATCTATCTCCAACTTCGCCTCTTTCTCAGTCTTCTTCTCTCTTTTCTCTTCTCTCAATTTTTTCTCATTCTTCTTCATCTCTTATTGCCAGTCCCAGAGGGTGGTATGTATTTTGTCCCATTCCTAGTCTCAGTCCTAGTCCCACTCCGAGTTTCAGTCTCAGTCCCAGTCCTAGTCCTAATCCCAGTCCCAGTCCGCCTCTGGTATACTTCCCGGAAAAAAGCATCGTAAAAACTAATATAGGCAAATTTATATACGAAATTTCAGGCAAATCGAATAGGACGTATGTAAATGGTATGTGGGTATTATTAGTTCTTGTCTTTGTTCCAGCTTCGCATGCATATTTATCAGTTTTGCCAGATTGATGCGACTAAATCGAATATCACAATGAACTTTAGAGCTCTCAGCAACAGCTTTCATTTGATATCCATAATACTCACACATTCTAGGGGAATCCGGGTCCATGTTTTCGCCTATATTTCGAGACCTTAGTCACTCAGCGGTGTAAAATTTACTCTGTACTAAAGCATACATCAACAGCTTCAATTTGATACCCATAATGTAAAAACACATCCTAGTGTTACCCTGATCCACGTTTTGGCCTATATCTCCAGACCCTAGTCACCAATAGGTATGAAAGCTACCCTGTACTAAAGCACTCATCAACAGCTTTGATTTTATATCCATATTGTATAAACACATTCTAGGGGTGCCCGGGTCCACGTTTTGATCTCAAGACCCTAGGCACGCAGCGAAAAAAAAGGTAGACGTTGGCCGATTCTTAGACCAACCCAATATGCTCACAAAACTTCATGAGAATCGGTTAAGCCGTTTCGGAGAAGTTAAGCCTCTAAAACCGTGACACAAGAATTTTATATATTAGATATATATATTTTATAGAAGATGTAGATAGACTGAAGCTAAACAATTTTTTTAACAGTGGCAGATTATTAACGTCCAAAAGGCATAACAGCTAAACTCAACAATGCAGTCAAACTTTAGGTGTTAAAATAACTTAAGTTTGTACGGCAGCCATAGTTTTTCCCCATTCCACATTTTACTGGAGGTGTCAGGATTTAACGTCGCATAGCTGCTTACCAATTTTCATTATCATACCATTACGACATTCAGATATATGCAGTATAATATATTCCATTTGTATGGGAGGTGCCACGCCCCTGTTTCCCAATTCCATATTTTCTTGGTGGTGTTAGGGATTGACCTCATATAACTCCTCATTGAATTTCAATGTTCTGGCATGTATACCTTCAAAGGTATGCAGTACTAAAGATTCCATTTGTATGGGAGGTGCCACGCCCCTTTTATATATCGAAATTATTTTTAGCCTAAAACCTTCCCGTTGATCGAAAGAACCCATAACCAAAATTTGGTGATGATTGAAGTGTGGGAAATACGTTTCCAGAGCAAACACACACACACAGAATTTAATTTTTATATATATAGATATATATAGTATATATATATATATTCGCAATTCCAGCCCCTTTTTAACAGCTAGAAACTTCAAATTTCACCAAATGTTTACGTATATAGCATATATTGTTGTCTGAAAAAATCATAGAGATCGGTGGTATATATTATATACCCCATATAAACGGTCATTTTTGCCCCTTTTTTACGGCTAGAAGCTTCAAATTTCATCAAATACTTACGTTTTCGTCATATATTGTTGAAATGCGTGATTCGGAGTCATAGTATTTACATGCAGACCACAAAAAACGTGAAACTTTGCATCCTCACACAAAGTACCTACCTATTTTTTATTATACTCAGTTGAGCAGAGCTCACAGAGTATATTAACTTTGATTGAATAACGGTTGGTTGTACAGGTATAAAGGAATCGAGATAGATATAGACTTCCATATATCAAAATTATCAGTATCGAAAAAAAATTTAATTGATTAATGATTTTCTGGATCACCCTGGTCCACATTTTGGTCGATATCGCGAAAACGTCTTCAAATATACAACTAAAGGCCACCCCTTTTAAAACCCTCATTAATACCTTTAACTTGATACCCATATCGCAAAAACGCAATATAGAATTACGAAAAGGCGTCCACCTATACACCGAAGTCCCACTCGCTTTAAAATACTCATTAACACCTTTCATTTGATTCCCATATCGTACAAACACATTCTAGAGTCACCCCTGGCCCACCTTTATGGCGATATCTCGAAAAGGCGTACACCTATAGAACTAAGGATCACTCCCTTTTAAAATACTCATTAACACCTTTCATTTGATACCCATATCGTACAGACACATTCTAGAGTCACCCTTGGTCCACCTTTATGGCGATATCTCGAAAAGGCATCCACCTATACACTGAAGTCCCACTCGCTTTTAAAATACTCATTAACACCTTTCATTTGATTCCCATATCGTACAAACACATTCTAGAGTCACCCCTGGTCCACCTTTATGGCGATATCTCGAAAAGGCGTCCACCTATTGAACTAAGGATCACTCCCTTTTAAAATACTCATTAACACCTTTCATTTGATACCCATTTCGTACAAACACATTCTAGAGTCACCCTGGCCCACCTTAATGGCGATATCTCGAAAAGGCGTCCACCTATAGACCTAAGGCCCACTCCCTTTTAAAATGCTCAGTAACACCTTTCGTTTGATACCCATATCGTACAAATATTCTAGAGTCACCCTTGGTCCACCTTTATGGCGATATCTCGAAAAGGCGTCCACCTATAGAACAAAGGATCACTCCCTTTTAAAATACTCATTAACACCTTTCATTTGATACCCATATCGTACAAACACATTCTAGAGTCACCCTGGCCCACCTTAATGGCGATATCTCGAAAAGGCGTCCACCTATAGACCTAAGGCCCACTCCCTTTTAAAATGCTCAGTAACACCTTTCGTTTGATACCCATATCGTACAAATATTCTAGAGTCACCCTTGGTCCACCTTTATGGCGATATCTCGAAAAGGCGCCCACCTATACACCGAAGTCCCACTCGCTTTTAAAATACTCATTAACACCTTTCATTTGATTCCCATATCGTACAAACACATTCTAGAGTCACCCCTGGTCCACCTTTATGGCGATATCTCGAAACGGCGTCCACCCTTGGAACAAAGGATCACTCCCTTTTAAAATACTCATTAACACCTTTCATTTGTTACCCATATCGTACAAACATATTCTAGAGTCACCCCTGGTCCACCTTTATGGCGATATCTCGAAAAGACGTTCACCTATAGAACTAAAGCCCATTCCCTTTTAAAATACTCATTAACACCTTTCATTTGATGCCCATATCGTACAAGCACATTCTAGAGTCACCCCTGGCCCACCTTAATGGCGATATCTCGAAAAGGCGTCCACCTATAGACCTAAGGCCTACTCCCTCTAAAAATGCTCAGTAACACCTTTCGTTTGATACCCATATCGTACAAACACATTCTAGAGTCACCCCTGGCCCACCTTTATGGCGATATCTCGAAAAAGCGTCCGCCTATAGAACTAAGGATCACCCCCTTTTAAAATACTCATTACCACCTTTCATTTGATACCCATATCGTACAAACATATTCTAGAGTCACCCCTGGTTCACCTTTATGGCGATATCTCGAAAAGGCGTTCACCTATAGAACTAAAGCCCATTCCCTTTTAAAATACTCATTAACACCTTTCATTTGATGCCCATATCGTACAAGCACATTCTAGAGTCACCCCTGGCCCACCTTAATGGCGATATCTCGAAAAGGCGTCCACCTATAGACCTAAGGCCCACTCCCTCTAAAAATGCTCAGTAACACCTTTCGTTTGATACCCATATCGTACAAACACTTTCTAGAGTCACCCCTGGCCCAGCTTTATGGCGATATCTCGAAAAGGCGTCCACCTATAGAACTAAGGATCACCCCTTTTAAAATACTCATTACCACCTTTCATTTGATACCCATATCGTACAAGCACATTCTAGAGTCACCCCTGGCCCACCTTTGTGGCGATATCTCGAAAAGGCGTCCACCTATAGAACTAAGGATCACTCCCTTTTAAAATACTCATTACCACCTTTCATTTGATACCCATATCGTACAAACAAATTCTAGAGTCAGCCCTGGTCCACCTTTATGGCGATATCCCTAAATGGCGTCCAGCCATAGAAATATGGCCTACTCTCTCTTAAAATACTCTTTAATACCTTCCATTTGAGACACATGTCAGGCAACCACATTCCAGGGTTACCCTAGGTTCATTTTCCTACATGGTGGTTTTCCCTTATTTTGCCTCCATAGTTCTCAACTGAGTATGTAATGTTCGGTTACACCCGAACTTAGCCTTCCTTACTTGTTTTATATTTATCTTAAAAATCGTTTAGGTATGTACATCTGTTCACTATATATCTTATCTTATACAGCCGAGTATTTGGAGATTACGTATGGGATAAGCTTATTGTTCAGCCCCATTCGTGAAAGGTATGAAGTCTTCGGCACAGCCGAAGACAGTCCCGTCCTTACTTGTTGGGTTTGTTCTCCTCCAACACAATACATACTTTCTCACTCTTACCGGGCTCGAATAGATCGAATCGAATCAGCTCAAAATCATTTGTACTACTTTTTGCCTTTGAGATTTTCAATGAGATCCCTTGTATAATCTACCTCCTTATACCAGTTGCCTATAAGCTATTAGTCTTCTCATTTAAAGGGTTTGGTCCATAGCAATTTTCCGATAAGAGCAGTGAACTTCGCTGTTCCATCTCAGTCATAAGACTTATTAAACTTCTTTTCCTGAAACAATGTAGATCAATGAGGCCTTCCACAGTTTGTGTCAAAATTATAACTCTCACTCTAGCACATTTAATAATTTGTTATCTCACAAGTGTTTTACTTAGCTGACAACTTTTTCTCTGTATCTGAGCGGTTTTAGACACTTAACAAACCATTGCCTTTCAACAACTCGACACAAAAACAATTGGTTTGTATACTTTAAATTCGAATAGATGAAAAGGGACCTCTCCTATGCAGGAAGATAGTTTCAAAAAAGCAAAAAGCGTTGCTAACATTATGCTTTAAATCTTGGCAATGCTATGCACGTAAACAAGTTGGCTCGATTTTTTCTGTCTCACATATCAATAAAAAGTAAGGAAGGCTAAGTTCGGGTGTAACCGAATATTACATACTCAGTTGAGAGCTATGGAGGCAAAATAAGGGAAAGTCACCATGTAGAAAAATGCACTTAGGGTATCCCTGGAATGTGGTTGTATGACATGTGTATCAAATGAAAGGTATTAAAGAGTATTTTAAGAGAGAGTAGGCCATAGTTCTATGGATGGACGCCATAAAGGTGGACGAGGGGTGACTCTAGAATGTGTTTGTACGATACGGGTATCAAATGAAAGGTGTTACTGAGCATTTTAAGAGGGAGTGATCCTTAGTTCTATAGGTGAACGCCGTTTCGAGATATCGCCATAAAGGTGGACCAGGGGTAGGTAGGTAGGTTGAACTGGCCGGTCCATGAGGACCTCACATAGACTGATTGAGTCCGTAGTGTTACCAGAAGTTTGTTTTAACGACCAAACTGAAAAACCCTATCAAAAACCAGGACCTATGTTATAAAATAACTCCGTCCTCTTGGCAAATACTAGAAGCTTCCTAGGACTTAAGCCACTTGCTGCTTCTAGATCTGACAGCTGTATCACTCCTAATAGCTGGAGTCTTAGCCTGGCAAGTGCAGGGCACGAGCACAGACCGTGCTCGATCGTTTCCTCCTCCAACCCGCACTTCCTACACCTGCTATCACTGACCAAGCCTAATTTAAAGGCATGTGACGCCAGAAGGCAGTGTCCAGTCAGAATACCTGACATGAGTCTACAGTCCTCTCTTTTTAATGATAGAAGCAACTGTGTTAGTCTAAGGTTGTAAGACCTACACATAATCTTCGACACTTTACAGCCCCGCGCTTGAACCCACGCCTTTTCTGCTTGGTCGATCATGTGCACCTCTCGCCTTCGCTTAATCCCGCCCAATCTAATTGGGACGTCTACGGAGCAAGCTTCAAGGGATGCGCCCTTTTTAGCTAATTCGTCCGCTTTTTCATTCCCATCTATTCCCATATGCCCTGGGACCCAATATAGATGTATGCTTCTCCCTGTCCCGATTCTCTCCAGAGACTGCTTACACTCTAACACGCATTTAGATGCTGTGCTATGCGAGATTATTGCCTTAATTGCTGCTTGACTGTCAATATAAAAGTTAACACGGTTGCAGCTTAAGCTATTCTCTTCCAGTGTTTCTACTGCTTTGGTTACGGCTAATATTTCCGCTTGGAAAACGCTACAGTAATCCGGCAGCCTGTAGGATCTGCTTAATTCCGGATCAGCGCAGTATACCGC
Organism: Eurosta solidaginis; assembly: GCF_040869045.1. Taxonomy (NCBI): domain Eukaryota; kingdom Metazoa; phylum Arthropoda; class Insecta; order Diptera; family Tephritidae; genus Eurosta; species Eurosta solidaginis. The sequence continues at coordinate 65,003,504 of NC_090320.1, read as the reverse complement.
AGACCCTACTCCTTCCACTATTTGGAACCATCGGTCTACACATGTATCGCCTCGTCCGCCATTTGCGCACCCTTGCGCCAACCGTCCACCTCTATTGTGGCCTTAAGATCTCCCTCAAAGTGCAGGTAGGGAATCATGTAGTCTGTTCGTCTTGTGACTGAGGACGCTATACTACTATGGCCATATGGTCGGCGCTCAAGCTGCCCCGAAGCATCGAGCCTGGTTGCGGTCGTTAACGCTTTGTTCTTTGCTACCAGGTCTACAGGTGGAATGTGCAGAATGGCATACAGTGCAGCCGTCGGGGTTGTTTTCAGGGCTCCCGTAATGCAAAGCATCGATAGTCTGCATACCCCCTCTAATTTTTTGAGGTATGTTGTTTTTTGTGTGGCTTTCCACCAAACAAGAACTCCATAGTATAGAATAGGGCTTACAATCGCTGTAAAAACCCAATGAGAAAGAGAGGGCGATAGGCCCCACGTATACCCCAGCATTCTTTTACATGCATAGAGTGCCATTGAGGCCTTCTTGACCCTCTCCTCCACGTTGAGCTTCCATGACAGCTTACTGTCTAGGATGATTCCTAGATATTTTGTGCAAGGTTTCTCCTGTAAGGTCACCGCTCCTAACTTAGGCCTGGTCCAATTTGGGACCTTGTACCTCTTTGTAAACAAGACCATATCCGTCTTCTCCGCATTGACTTTCAGCCCGACATTAGATGCCCAGGTATGAATATCCCGAAGCGCCCGATCCATCAAAGAACTAATCATTGGAAGGCATTTTCCACTTATGACAATTGCAACGTCATCTGCGTAAGCCGTAAGTTTTACGGGTCCCTCATCGAATTGCCTGAGCAGTTGGTTGATGACCAGTGTCCACAGCACAGGTGATAGTACCCCTCCCTGCGGCGTGCCCCTGTCCACTGATTTCGTGGCCTCGTACAATCCCCATTGTGATGTAATCTTTCTGCAATTTAACATGCAGCCGATCCATCTGATTAAGGCAGGATGTACTTTAATGTAATTAAGAACATCCATAATCGCCCATTTTGCAACATTATGAAATGAATGTGTTTGTACGATATGGGCATCAAATGAAAGGTGTTAATGAGTATTTTAAAAGGGAATGGGCTTTAGTTCTATAGGTGAACGCCTTTTCGAGATATCGCCATAAAGGTGGACCAGGGGTGACTCTAGAATATGTTTGTACGATATGGGTATCAAATCAAAGGTGTTAACGAGTATTTTAAAAGGGAGTGATCCTTAGTTCCATAGGTGGACGCCGTTTCCAGATATCGCCATAAAGGTGGACCAGGGGTGACTCTAGAATGTGTTTGTACGATATGGGAATCAAATGAAAGGTGTTGATGAAAATTTTAAAAGCGAGTGGGCCTTCGGTATATAGGTGGACGCCTTTTCGAGATATCGAGGACCAAGGGTAACTCTAGAATGTTTGTACGATATGGCTATCAAACGAAAGGTGTTACTGAGCATTTTAAGAGGGAGTGGGCCTTAGGTCTATAGCTGGACGCCTTTTCTAGATATCGCCATTAAGGTGGGCCAGGGGTGACTCTAGAATGTGTTTGTACTTTTGGGTATCAAATGAAAGGTGGTAATGAGTATTTTAAAAGGGAGTGATCCTTGGTTCTATAGGTGGACGCCTTTTCGAGATATCGCTATAAAGGTGGGCCAGGGATGACTCTAGAATGTGTTTGTACGATATGGGTATGAAAAGAATGGTGTTAATGAGTATTTTAAAAGGGAGTGGGCCTTAGTTCTATATGTGGACGCCGTTTCCAGATATCTCTATAAAGGTGGACCAGGGGTGACTCTTGGATGTGTGTGTACGATATGGGAATCAAATGAAAGGTGTTGATGAAAATTTTAAAAGCGTGTGGGCCTTCGGTATATAGGTGGACGCCTTTTCGAGATATCGCCATAAAGGTGGACCAAGGGTGTCTCTAGAATGTTTGTACGATATGGGTACCAAATGAAAGGTGTTACTGAGAATTTTAAGAGGGAGTGGGCCTTACTTCTACAGGTGGACGCCTTTTCGAGATATCGCCATTAAGGTGGGTCAGGGGTGACTCTAGAATGTGTTTGTACTTATGGGTATCAAATGAAAGGTGGTAATAAGTATTTTAAAATGGAGTGATCCTTGGTTCTATAGGTGGACGCCTTTGCGAGATATCGCCTTAAAGGTGGGCCAGGGGTGACTCTAAAATGTGTTTGTACGATATGGGTATGAAATGAATGGTGTTAATGAGTATTTTAAAAGGGAGTGGGCCTTAGTTCTATATGTGGCGCCTTTTCCATATATCGCCATAAAGGTGGACCAGGGGAGACTCTATAATGTGTTTGTGCGATATGGCTATCAAATTTGAGGTATTAAAGAGGGTTTTAAAAGCGAGTGGCCCTTAGATGTATATGTGAAGGCGTTTTCGCGATATCGACCAAAATGTGGACCAGGGTGATCCAGAAAATCATCTGTCGGGTACTGCTAATTTATTTATATATGCAATACCACGAACAGTATTCCTGCCAAGATTCCAAGGGCTGTTGAATTCGCCCTGCAGAACTTTTTCATTTTCTTCTTCTTAATATGGTAGGTGTCACACCCATTTTACAAAGTTTTTTCTAAAGTTATATTTTGCGTCAATAAACCAATCAAATTACCATGTTTCAACCTTTTTCGTATTTGGTATTGAATTATGGCATTTTTTAATTTTTCGTAATTTTCGATATCGAAAAACTGGGCGTGGTTATAGTCGGATTTCGGCCATTTTTTATACCAAGATAAAGTGAGTTCAGATAAGTACGTGGACTAAGTTCAGTAAACATATATAAGTTTTTGCTCAAGTTATCGTGTTAACGGCCGAGCGGAAGAACAGACTGTGTTTAAAAACTGGGCGTGGCTTGAACTGATTTCGCCCATTTTCACAGAAAACAGTTACCGTCATAGAGTCTATTCCCCTGCCAAATTTCAGAAGGTTGATTGAAGAAAACAGAAGATTGGTGAATTTCTGTTCGACTTATGGCATTAAAAGTATTCTAGACAAACTAAATGAAAATGGGCGGAGCCACGCCCATTTTGAAATTTTCTTTTATTTTTGTGTTTTGTTGCACCATATCATTACTGGAGTTGAATGTTGACATAATTTACTTATATACAGTAAAGATATTAAATTTTTTGTTAAAATTAGACTTTTAAAAAAGTTTTTTTTAAAAAGTGGGCGTGTTCTTCATACAATTTTGCTCATTTTTATTTACCACATATATAGTAATAGTAGTAAAGTTCTTGCCAAATTTCACCATGATATCTTCAACGACTGCCAAACTACAGCTTGCAAAACTTTTAAATTACCTTCTTTTAAAAGTGGGCGGTGCCACGCCCATTGTCCAAAAACTTACTACTTTTCTTTTCTGCGTCATAAGGTAAACCCACCTACCATGTTTCATCGCTTTATCCGACTTTGACAATGAATTATCGCATTTTTTCGGTTTTTCGAAATTTTCGATATCGAAAAAGTGGGCGTGGTTATAGTCCGATATCGTTCATTTTAAACAGCGATCTGAGTTGAGCGCCCAGGAACCTACGTACCAAATTTCTTCAAGATACCTCAAAATTTACTCAAGTTATCGTGTTAACGGACAGACGGACGGACGGACGGACATGGCTCAATCAAATTTTTTTTCGATAATGATGATTTCGATATATGGAAGTCTATATCTATCTCGATTCTTTTATACCTGTACAACCAACCGTTATCCAATCAAAGTTAATATACTCTGTGAGCTCTGCTCAACTGAGTATAAAAATCTGGCTGTCTTCCAAACATTCAAATTTAAATACATATGAATTTATGGAAAAAATTTATGACAAGTGAACTCTTTTTCGTTTACCCATTAATTCCGGTCACTTTCAAACGTTATAACGTATATGGGCACCATATTTCAGCTTACCTATGTGCAAATGTGTATGAGCTGTTCTTTCACAATCTAAAATGCAATTTATCATGTTTCACCTTTGTATGAATGCATGTATGTTTGTTCCAAAAGAGCACTATTTCACTCTTTTGAGGATATGTCACAGACGCTTTTGTTTTTCACAAATTTATTGGCACTTTTTCACAGAAGCATAAAAATATACACATACCTACCTACTCGTATAGCTGACGGCTTTTACTTACATATATGCTCTGAGCTTTTTGTGTGAGTTTTCTATCTTATTGCTAAAAAATGGAGGTATTTATCAGGGAATTAGAAGCCAAACCATCAGTGTTTAGAAGTTTTGTCGTCTAAATGTATGTTTGTAGCTATACAACTCAAACACAACACTACTGCTTGGTATGGAATACAACTGTCACCCATAAACACTGGCCTAACTTGAAGTAAAGGATCCAATTTACAGCTGATAATGCATTTACGGATTTGATTTAGGTGCATGACGAAGCCTCGAACACCCGCATACATCTAGTTTTAAACAAAAAAAGATCTAGATATACATATATGTACATAAGGGTAGAGCTTACGATTTTTTTCTCGAACGCAAGCGAGATTTTCGAGACCCGAGAAATCGAGAACTCGTCTTCTCGCGAGCTTCTCAACATAAACCTAATTGCTGAATGGACAGTTTTTATACACTTGGTTTATTTTACTTGTGAATTTTTTGTTGATTATATTGATTTCCAATGACATTTAACTCAAAACATATTTATTATACATGTGGAGTGGTCAACGAAAGAAGCAGTCGTTGCTTGACCGCCGTGGAGATAGAACGTCAACCGTGGACGCTGTTAATACGCTAACCGTGGACGCTGTTGATACGTGCTTTCATAACATATATTCGCTTTTCATATACTTGTACATTTAATTACTTGCCATATATTACCTAAAATATATATGTACTTCACTCTCTATTTAAATAAAATCCTACATTTGGGGGCTCAACCGGGATTTGCGCAAGCTAAAAACAAAAAAACATTACGCTTGTTATTGTAAAGCGAACGTATGTGGGAGTATATGAAAGCAAAAGCAGACAACAACTACCAACAAGAAGAGTTGTTACTGAGACAATCGGATGATGTTAACGTGTGAAGGTGGAACCGTGAGGAAAATAAAATAACAAGTATCAGGTGACGAAAAAAAAAAAACTCTGCTGATATAACTGCATGGTTGTGACCTGATTTGTATGCCAAATATAATTTGTTATTGGCATAACGGAAGAAATATCGTGCATGGTGGTGGCCTGATTTGTATGACAAATATAATTTGTTGTTGGCATAACTGCAGAAATATCGTGCGTGGTGGACAGTAATTTCACGCAATAGAAAAAATTTACTTTATGATATAGCAGTAAGTTCAGTAATTTCAGTGTGTTCAGGTCGCATAATGACAAAGAATCGGCGTTCGCAACGAAGGGACAGTGCGGTGGAGGTAGATTCTAGTACTGATTATGGTACAGTACGCTTCTCTGTGAACGATGCTGAGAATATTATTAAAAAATATTCTGGCGAAGACACGGTTCTAGTATCTGCATGGATTGACGAATTTGAGTCTTATGCAGACGCATTTGGATGGAATCCTTTACAAAAATTTGTGTTCGCTAGAAGATCACTTACGGGTGCAGCAAAATTATACATTGAATGCGAGGCAAAACCAATTTCATATGAACAACTGAAAACAGCGCTCACTCAAGAATTTCGTTCAAAACTAACAAGCTGTGACGTACATAACAAGTTGAGGGAGTCGAAAAAGAGTAAAAGCGAATCTTGTCGTGAATTTTTGTACCGTATGCTTGATATGGGTAGTCAGGCAAACGTAGATAAATTGTCTGTCTTTCAGTACATAATCAATGGCATTACCGATACAGTAGTAAACAAAACGATTCTGTTCGGAGCAAAAACCGTGGCAGAATTCAAAGAAAAGTTAGAAGCATATGAAAAGATGAAAACAATTGGTGGGGAAGACAAGTTTGTGAAAACTAACTCCGGTGAACGACCTCATAGCGATACAAAGAATGTAAAAAAGGGTAATACGACTAAAACGCGGTATTGATTTAATTGTGGTTCGTCAGAACATGAATGTTTCGCTTGTCCTGAAAAGTCGAAGGGTCCAAAATGTTTCGGATGCAATAACTATGGACATAAACGAGTCGATTGTCCAACAGCAAAGAAGGTATCGGCTAATATTCTACAAAAGCCAAACATGATTCGTCCAGTCACAATAAACGGTGTAGTTTTGTCTGGCTTAATAGACACAGGTAGTGATGTTTGTATTTTAAAAAAGTGCCACTTGCGTACAATTTGCCCTCAGGTGACATTCAAAGGTACAAAGCTGTCGCTAAACGGGGTAGGTGCAAATATCACAGCTAATGAGTCTTGTCGGGTCAATGTTAATTTGGATGGTGTTGCCTTTGATAATATAGAATTTTGGGCAATCGAAAATAGTTTTATTACTGCTGATGTAATAATAGGAATGAGCCTACTCGATAAAGCCATAGTGAGCATCGATCGAGGACAAGTCACTATAAATAAGCATGAGAATAATACAGCAACGAAGAGAGAATCCAAAGCGGAGGTAAGCTGTTTTCTGGCGAAAGTGGACACTGATATATTTAGTGCAAGCGAACATGACATCATGGCCAGTAATTTGCCCACCAAGGCTATCCAAAAAACAGTTTTCGACTTGATTGTCGGCTACACCCCAGCCAAACAAGTGAGTACCCCATTGGCAATGAAGATAATACCGATAGATGATGAGCCAGTTTACCGACCTCCACGACGATTTCCACCTGTAGAACGAGACGCCATTGACAAGCAGGTCACTGAATGGCTTAAAGCCGGAGTTGTTACAGAGAGTGTGTCTGATTATGCGAGCCAAGTAGTGTTGGTCAATAAGAAAGACGGCACACTACGTCTTTGTATCGATTACAGGGCTGTCAACAAGAAGATCCATAAAGATAGGTACCCACTGCCAGTAATTGAAGACCAAATTGATCGATTACAAGATGCACATTATTTTACCACGTTGGACCTTGAGAATGGGTTTTTCCACGTAAACATCGAAGAAAAAAGTCGTAAGTACACATCCTTCGTAACGCAAAGCGGCCAATTCGAGTTTACTAAAGCACCGTTTGGCTTGTGTAATTCTCCAAGCGTTTTTCAAAAGTTTATCAACTACGTATTTCGAGATTTGATACGTGATGGAATAACGATCGTATACGTTGACGACATCGTAGTACCATCCCGAAACATCGAAGATGGCGTCACTAACTTGAAGAAAACTCTAGATGTTGCTGCCGCGAATGGCCTAAATATAAAGTGGAAAAAGTGTCAATTTTTAAAGCCAGAAATCGAGTTTCTTGGTCACCGTATATCTAATGGAACTGTAGCTCCCTCGTCATCAAAAACGAAAGCTGTGCTGAATTTCCCGGTTCCGACTACAGTGAAGCAGCTTCAGAGATTTTTGGGGCTTGCCGGGTATTTCAGAAAGTATATCGCTAACTTCGCTATACGAGCGAAACCACTCACGGAGTTAACTAAAAACGACGGACGTATCAATTTAGGTCAGCTGGAACTAGCTGCACTCGACGATCTGAAGAATGCATTATCGTCTAATCCTGTTTTGCGAATCTTCAAGTATGGTGCTACGACAGAGCTGCATACCGATGCCAGTAGGCAAGGCTATGGTGCAGTGCTTCTCCAAGTTTGCGATGATGACAACGCACTTCATCCCGTATTTTATATGAGCAGGTGTACAACCGATGCTGAAAAAAATTATTCAAGTTATGAGCTGGAGGTTCTGGCAGTTATAAACGCTGTGAAGAAGTTCCGTATATACTTACTTGGCCAGAGGTTTAAAATTGTATCTGATTGCAAGGCGTTCGAGTGTACGTTGAAAAAGAAGGATTTAACTACACGGGTTGCAAGATGGGCCCTTTTGCTAGAAGAGTTCAACTACTGGGTAGAGCACCGAGCCGGGACAAGTATGCGACACGTAGATGCTTTAAGCCGCAACCCAGCTGTAAATGTGCTGCAGGAGGAGAACAGCTTTCTAGCTAAATTGTTAGATGCTCAACGTCGAGATGATAGTCTGAATGCAATTTTCGAGATGTTAAAGAGTGGACCTTACAAGGATTTCACCACCCAAAACGGTATATTATGTAAAGTTGTTAATAATAACATGTTGTTTGTTGTTCCAGAGGCAATGAGAGCTTCGGTTATACGCGGAGCACATGAACGTGGTCATTTTGGTTCCCGAAAAATGAAGGAAGTTTTGGAAAAGGAATTTTACATACCCGATTTAGACCGACGCATCGACAGGTGTGTAGCTAACTGTATCAAATGCATACTTTCCGATCGCAAGCGGGGAAAATCAGAAGGTTTGTTACACCCTATTCCTAAGGGAGAAATTCCTCTTGCGACTGTACATGTTGACCATTTGGGGCTGATGCTATCGGTAAAGGGCTATCGGTACATTTTAGCATTAATCGACGGTTTTACGAAGTCCTGTTGGCTATTTCCAACAAAAACCCTAGGTACTGAAGAAGTTATACAAAAAATGGAGATTATTGCAGAAACGTTTGGCTATCCGCATTTTATCGTATCTGACAGGGGTGGTGCATTCATATCAACCGATTTCAAAAGCTACTGCACAAACCATGGTATTCAACAGCACGTCACAACAACTGGAGTGCCCAGGGGTAACGGGCAGGTGGAACGCCTACACGCAGTCGTTATTTCAGCGCTAACCAAAGCTTCATTGGACAACCCAGATAAATGGTATCAAAATGTAAAATCAATTCAGAGAATTATCAACTCAACTTATCAACGATCCATAAAGACAACGCCATTTCATTTGCTGGTTGGTACAGAAATGCGTTGTAAAAATGATACGAATTTGATAGAATTGATTGAAACTGAAATGCAACAACAGTATGAGAACGCGCTGCCACAACGTCCATTTAAAAAAAAAAAAAAAAAAAAAAAAAAAAAAAAAAAGGCTGGAATTACGCAATGAGGCAAAGCAAGCAATAGCGCAAGTGCAAGCTGAAAATGAGAAACAGTTTAACCGAAGACGTCGACAAGCAAGGAAATACCAAGTAGGGGACCTGGTAGCTATTGAGCGAGTACAATACGGGACTGGTCTTAAAATACGCCCAAAATTCTTTGGCCCCTATCGAGTAACGTCAGTAAAGGGATTTGACCGCTACGAAATGCAAAAAGTAGGCGAGCACGAAGGACCAAAAACCACCAACAGCAGCATAGACAAAATGAAGCCTTGGATTGAAGACCTAGTTTCGGATTACGAAGATGACGATGAAACCTGCAATGAAAATGAAGGCGATAGTCACTCGCCTGAGGCAGGCGAGTAATATGGATGACCGAGTGTGGAGTGGTCAACGAAAGAAGCAGTCGTTGCTTGACCGCCGTGGAGATAGAACGTCAACCGTCGACGCTGTTAATACGCTAACCGTGGACGCTGTTGATACGTGCTTTCATAACATATATTCGCTTTTCATATACTTGTACATTATTTACTTGCCATATATTACCTAAAATATATATGTACTTCACTCTCTATTTAAATAAAATCCTACATACATATAGTTTTGTTCACAATATTATATTTTTTTAATGAGACATCGAGATCAAGGCTTCTCGCGAGATTCTCTAATCTCGAATCTCGAAATACTCGTAATACTCGCGAGCTTCTCGACTTTCAATTCAGTCGCTGCATTGGCAGTATTCAATACATTTCGGTGTTTTTAGTTGTGTTTTTGTCGAAATTTTCGCTTGTGCTCCAAAAGAAATCATAAGCTCTATATAAAACAGCCGATGAATCGATTAAATTGAATGTCGAGAAGGTCGCGAGCCTTAGGAGCCTTACTAGTCATTCGAGATTCGAGAATCTCGCCAGAAGGCGAGACCCGCGAGAAATATCTTCTCGAACAAGTTTGAGAAATCGTAAACTCTAATTTGTATGGACGAGAGTAAACAGATATCGAGCCATCGATTTTTCGATATGATTTGGGCTCAGGAAACAAAAGTTCCACTACGCATATCCAAAAAAATAATTTTCGAGTGTGCGAAATTTAATTTTTTTGACTTTTTTTCGACTTTGATTTTTAAGGTTTTTTTCATGACCTACTAAAAAAATTTTCATAACTAATAAAATTCTCCCAGCAACTGTGGGGTTCGATTATCCTTGAATGGTTAAAAAAAATTTACACCCTCAAAAAACTGTAATACTGCATAACCAACTACACTACACTTTTCGACATTACTCTATTTTGGTGCTAAATTTGGAAGTGCTCCAAAAATATTTGTGAGTGACGGCTCAAAATTCTGCTTGCAAAAACACTTATCTAGATAATCGTATATAAAATAAGGTATAATATACCCAATCATTAAAAAACACTTACAACCGAAATCCATTGTCGAATGTTGGGGGAATTAAAACACGTCAGCGAGGAGTTGGTAAGGCACATGCTTTAGCTTCGTTGCAAAAATATGGTAGGACGAATCTAAGAAGGGGCTTCCTGCAAATTGCACCAACTATCGCGAAATAAGCGCTCTTAATATCGCTTATAAGGTTCTGTAGAGAGTATTGTGCGAAATATTGAAGCTCTTCGTGAATTGAATTGGAGCACCGGATTTGGTTTGCTCGCAAAACTTGCTTATACGGCTGTGCAAAATGATGTTGAGCAACACCATCAGCTTAGTCAGAATTGGGGAGGAGTAAATTATATTAGCTGCAGAACTTAACCACTCTGGAACAATATTCTTTAAAAACTTGCAATTACTGGCGTATGCTGATGAAATTGATATCATTGGCCTGAACACCCGCACCGTAAGTTCTGCTTACTCCAAACTATAAAAAGAAGCTTAAAATATGGGTCTAATAATGACTGAGGTCAAACGAAATACCATAGGTTCGAAATAGTAAAAGACTTCTTTTGTTTGGAAACCAATAGTAATACAAACAACAACATCAGTTTTGAAAACCAGCGAAAAATAACTCTTGCCCATAAATGCTATTTTGGACTAGGTATGCAATTGAAAGTAAATTCCTGTTTCGGCCAACGAAATCATAGTCTACAAGTCATTTATCGTACCCGTCCTGCTATATAGTGCGAAAGCATGGAGCATGACTGCATCAGATGAGGCGGCTCTGGCAGTATTGGAGAAAGATTTACGCACCTCTACGAATTGGCGACGGCGAGTACCCAAGAAGATTTAAAGATATACTGTACGAGCTTTACGCAGACATTAACAGTAAAGCGATGTTATGCGAATAAAAGTAGATGCTCCGGCTAAGAAAGAATTTGTATCAGAACTTGCCTCTGAAAGGAGAGGAAGATTGCGTCTCTCACTCTGCTGAAAGGGCCATGTGGAAAACGATATTAATCCCATCGATGTTGCCAATTGGCGCCAGTTAGCAGGGCCAAGAAGCAACTGGCTCGCCTTGTTGGACAGCCATAACGGTTAAGCGCCAATAAAGAAGAAGAAAGAGAATTTTGTAGTGCGCTACTGCACCTCCGCTACTCCGGTAACAAGTACCATTAAGGTCAAGGCTGACCATCTCGGGAGCGATGTGGAAAACGATATTAATCCCATTGGTGTTACCAATTGGCACCAGTTAGCAGGGCGAAGAAGCAACTGGGCGCCTTGTTGGACAGCCATAACGGTTAAGCGCCAACAAAGAAGAAGAAAAAGAATTTGTTAGTGCGCTACTGCACCTCACACTCCGGTAACAAGTACCATTAAGGTACAAGGCCGATCATCTCGGGAACGATTTAACATGAGCACATTCAACCTTCTAGGCCATCCCACCCCCTCTCCCAACTCGGGGTCGCCAGAGCCTCGCCTGCTAAATATGTGTATGATACATGCATATTTGTAACAGGATTCGTTTCCCGTAGGTGAGGTTGACAATTGGTTGCGAAAGCTATAAATTGCTAGTATCATCCGATTGTTGTACTGTCTCGGTGGTGTAAAGTTTACAGTTTAGCTGATAAATCGTTCATATCATTCTAAATATCTCAGCCCTAGAGCCAACAATCCGATTTTTTTCTACTTTTGTTTCTCACGGTGCCTTGAATCAAGTGTACGTTTTAAAGTTTCTAGCTTTATAGGAAGCTTCCAAAAATTTATAACAATATTCCCCATGCTCTGTACGGATTTTTTAAAGATCTCAAAATATCTGGATCTGGGCGTCATCTTGTAGGGTTTCTTATCCTAAATATTGCATGTTATAAAACTCTAAATATAATCAAAGTATCAAGCCTTGAAACATGAAGTAACGTGCAAGGAAAATAATACCTGCTATCGGTTTTTCTTTTGCAGTCGTTCAATTTCTTAGCGTTAATTCCGGGGCATTATATAACTCAGATTAACGAAGCTCCTTAGAGGGAATAACAACGTTTTGGTTAACGGAAAGGAATAGCCGTATCTTGATATCATTACATTGTCCATTGTCCACAACTAACAAATAGGAAAACAGACCGTTGACGTCAATGAGTTGGCTGACGATTTAAAAAAATATTATGAAGATACCGATGAGTATCTGCTAAAGTACCAATAGGGATTGACCGTATATGGTCCCGAGACCAAACATTTATTTAGACCAAGCGTGAAGAGGTAGGCTTATTGAGCAGCAAGAGGCGAATGATGTAAAGATATAGAGTAAAAGATTCTATATCAACAATGCTTAAAAAAAAAAGAAGTTGTAAGTTTTCCTGATGGCTGTAAAGAAAGCATGTTCTCCTAACATGAAATTTTCACAGCCTTATGATGAAACCCGACAGAGCTTGTTCCGACTTTCTCTATCCATCCAGCTGCCTTTTCCATTTCTCTAAGGCTCAACCTCTTTTTCCTCTAATTTTTTCTCTTATAATTATTTCAAGTTTACCTTAATCGAATCACTTAATTTCTCTATTCCTTTCATTCTAGTACGAATCTTCTCCCTTTTCCTCCTACTCTTGCTTCACCTCCTTTTATTTAAGCTTCGCACTAACTATTACGCATAATCTTTTCGTGATTGTACTTCTGTTAAATATCTTGTTCCTACTTTTACTCATATCATTATCCCTAATCTTAGTTTTATTCTCACTCTCCCGTTTCTTCTTGTTCTCTTCCCTTTAAATTTGGACTGCCCTCCAACAACCTTTACTTTTTCTTTCGACTTTCTCGATTTTTTCTTTTCTCTTTTCTATCTTCTACGACCTCCTATTTCAATATATGGATTTATTGAGTATGGCTTTCTTCCGCACATTTTATTACGAAAGTAATAAAAGGGTAGGAAATTTGTTCCATTAATTTTCCATGTCTACAACCTAAAAATTCATGGCCGGATTATGAAGGCCGTCAAATTGTTCTACATGTACTACTGATTTCACCTGCCCATTTTACTGCATCATGGGGTTAGACTGACGATGAAAAAGAAGTTATAATTTTCATACTTACTTCAAAATTTCCATAAAGTAAAATGAACAAATATTTTATCTTTGACATTGTTTTAGATTTTCTTTAATGGTGAGTTACTTGAATCTTAAAGTACTTTTATTTGTAATTTTATTACAACATAGACGCTGTTCGGGCTTAGACTTCAAAATATACAACGCTGTTTCAATTTACGTTTCGGACATTTGGATTATACATACATACAATTTTATTATTATTATCATAATTTTTTTTCATTAGATAAACATTTTGATTATAATTAATAAAATAAATAATTTTCCATTTATTTGTGATAACATTTGGCAACAGGGCACAAATGATTTTATAATTATTATACGTATACTTAATGACTACTTTGTATTTAGTAATAATCATAATTAATAATTACAAACAGTACAAGGAATTGAATGCATCGTAAATATGTAGATATGTATGTAGTTCCAATGACACACACACACATCTACATGCACAAAGCAAATATCCATTATGTTAAATCACTAGCACTTAACACGCATCACGATTACCGGCTCTCACATTCACAACATTCGTTGCTAAAATTGACTGAAGATTTTAAATGTTCATTATTCCACCAATTAGTCCATCCTACTTCAGGTGCGCTTTGTAAGCATCTCGTGCTCTTAAACCCAACGTATCCTACTACGGATGAGATGAACCCATGCGTGGTGGTCCATACAGAGAGTATGGTGCGAAATATTGCGCTAACGCCGGGTGTGGAGCCATCTGCAAACCACTCAGAGTATTAGCCGCAGAACCGAGTGGTGGCGGTAGCATGGACGGTTTGCCGTAGGGATGATAACGTGCAGCTGATAGTGGGCTCAACGGCGGTGTGGGATAGGTGCGTTGAAAGAGTGGATGTGTAGGTGGGATACCACCCGCAGCAGCAGCGCTCAGCACTGAATCCGGCAACGAGGCGGTATGTGTACGCAAATGTTGAAATAGCTCGTCGGACGTCCCGAAACGTTTGCCACAATACGCCGCATCTGTACTGATCCACGAACAAACATACGGCATTTGTGAGGCAGCGGCCAGCGCGGCTAATTGTGCATGATATGATGAAGCAGCCGCAGCAGCTACCGCAGCAGCAGCTGAAGAACTGCCTGATTTACCCTCACACTGTGGACATCCAGCTGGACATGGTTGACCCGCAGCTTTATTTAGAAAATGTGGTGAAGATGGACAACCGGTACAGTAGGGATCGCGACATATGTTCGGTGGCATCATAGCAGCCGGATCGATGCCCTTCAGACGTGCATAATTCAAATATGGATGTAGCGCTGCAGCCTTAAACATTGGATGATGTTGTGACATTAATGCGCTTGCTGTCATAACATCCATTGGATAAGGTAGAACGCTCGTTGGCGTACTGCCCGGATAGCCAGCGTAATATGAGCTGCTGCTAGACATCGAACCTGAACTCGTTGTGGGCACGCCAGCTGCTGCAGCCGCAGCATGTAACGCCTTTACATAATTTGCCTCTTTGGCAGCAGCAATAGCCGAATCTGTGGCAGATTGCAAACGTGACTGACTAGCAGCTGCAGCCGCTGCAGCAGCGCTGGTACTTATTTGTGTACCACTACTCGCATGATTGAGCGCAGCGGATTCCTTCGATGAGGCGCGTTGTTGCGGACTGCTACTATTGCTCATACGTGATTGCAAATCTATTACAGCACCTGCGGTACCAATTGGTGAGCCCTTATGCATACCATTCATGCCAGTCGCTGGCGAATCGCGCTGTGAGCTGGCACTTTGGTTTGAATCACAACGTTGTTGTTGCAGTTGTGCTGCTTGCTGTTGACCATTCAACAGGAGCATGCCACCACTGCCATTATTCTTTGGTGTACGTACTCGGTCACCACCATTGCCGATGAGGTTGCAATTATTTGCAGATGCGCCCGTACTCAGATTAGTAGCACGTTCTGTTTCACCATCCAGTCTTTCGCGCATATGATTGCTGTTATTGTTGTTGCTTATATTATTATTTGACTCGTACGGTTTAAAGCTGGATTTGATGTGTTCAACGGAACCGGTTGAGACGGACGACGAGTGACTGCTAACCGGTGAAGATTTGTCCCGTCCATCTGAGCCGCCAGACTTTAGCGTTGATTTGGTTGATTTTTCTATGTTTGCTGCCAAAAGTTTTGGATTGGTTGTGTCCGCACCGATTGCGCTGCACGTCTGGGCAAGCAGGGCTAAGGGACTGCTTTTGGTGTCCAGCTGTAAAGAGAAAAAGAAAATGTAAACCATTAGAAAGCTTGTACATATAAGGATTCTATATATTTTTAGAAAATCTTAAATATAAAACTTATGATTCAATTTTGATTTTGCGTCTTTAACGCGCAAAAGGAAAATAACTTGATCAAGTCGAGATTAACTCATAAAATGTATCTACATATATTCTAAGCACCATATTGTTAGGGATACGATATCGAATTCAATAGTGTCGATATGGTAATCATGTGAAGTATCGCTTTACAAGTATAGAGTGCCCGATAGTAGCGAATTAAGAAGAGTGGATATTAAAATTATCGATACTAAATTGACAAGACAAATTCGCGCATCAATAATAAACCCTGTAACAAGACCTCCATATTTCTTTGGCTATGTAAAATACTTGTTGCAATAAGGCCAGATTTAGAAAGAGGGCTCTGCCATGAGCCTCCCCTTTGCCAGAAGAGCCCTCAAGTTTTCGTTGCGATTTACGTTTTAATAAATTTGTGTAGCAATACCGCATCTAAACTATAAAAACTCATCTGTCAAAGTAAAGCACTGAGCAAAGCGTTCTAGTAAATCTGGCACAGGAATAATCAATAGCAACTTTGATTGTGAAGTTAGTTTTCTGCTTTTTCTTAATAAAATAACTGAAAATTGTTCTGTGCAAAATTCGTTCTTATTCGTAGAAAAAGTTAGAAAGAGATTAGCGCTTACCTTGCACGTATGCCGCCACCTCTTACCCATCCTGTACGATACTGTAGTCGAAGTATGCCATGCCAAAAAGCAACGCCATAAAAGTATGTAGAATAAAGTATCGGCATCGAATGTCAAAATTATCGGTATCGTGAAGTATCGTATCGAAATTCGTGTCCCTAAGTACTGTCTTAACCAAAAAACCGCACACGCCACCCATGAGCTATTAACGCGACCTACATTTGATTGATTCTTCACGCTGCTCTCACTAACCACTGTAACCCATTCATAAGTGCATATTTCTCACTCATTTCCTATCGTCGCTTAAGATAAAATCCTACAGGATTCCTAGAAAGAAAGAAACTCCTGCAGGCGCCTAAATGACGATCTTATAAACGTCGTAGAGGTTATTAGAACTTGATTTATCTTTGCCCAGGGCAGCGGCCGTTGTACAGTAGTAGCGTTCTCCACCTACCACATCCATGGTCTTGAGTTCAACTTATAGACCAGCTTGTTTAGTATACTCTTAGTTTGTCTCTATGGTTCTGATCATGTTTTTGCAGTTACAATAACTCGAAGCTGTTTGCGCTGATGATTGATCCTACCGCCAGAATAGGGGACAAGTGCAACAGAACATCAGCGCACTTGTCAGTTAGCAAAAGAACCAGAAATAGTATTCAATCAGTGGCACTAAAGCCGTGAAAGGTCAAGCTCAGAAGACTTGTACACCCCTTATAAGCTTCCAAGAGTATCTCTTTAGCCTAGAATATCAATGGCTGAAAAGTGCTCCTCTATGGGCAGGGCAGGTAATTGTTTAAGATTGTGGCGAAGATTTAATTGAGCTTAGAGCTTAAACTTGTAGCTGCCTCACAAGCACTAAACCAGCTTATCAGGTTGTGCACAAAGTTAGTATTAATCCCACAGGAAAGGGAGAGCGAGAAAAATGGTAAGTTTTGCTTAAAGTAAGTGGCATAAAAAGTAATGACATCAGATATAAAAGAAATAAAAAACGGAAGTAAATGAAGTGCTACACTACACAGACGGTGTTTATAGTGTGAAATCATACATTGGCACATATTAAGTGCTTTTTGTAGTAACCGCTTAAGGCCTAAATTTCAGCTCGCAGCAAACTCAAATTAAATTTTCTAATTCATATCTGAACATAATAAAAGCAAAGCCTAAATTAGCTGATATGAAAGTGGTAGGCAATAAGCAATAAGAAGCTCTAAACTTCCATAGAAGGCTACCGATCGGATACAACTACACAGCACTAGCTCCTACGCACAAAATTGTCTTATGCCGAGTTAAGCGTTTATTACCTGCCACCACAAAAATATACAAACTCAAATATTAATGTACAAAGCCGTCGGTCCACGCCAAACTGAAAAATTTGCTAAAAAGGGGAACGCTTTAATGTGTAATGCATGCGTTTTCGCATCAGATAAGCAAAGAAGCAATAAAGCCGGAAAGTAAATGTCGAAAATTCATGAATATTTAAGATGAGAATGTCGACAACAAGAAACAAGATGGTCGATATTTGTATGAGGTTTGTCTAAATGATCTTCATTATATTACTAAAGTATCTAACATGCTAGGCACATATATGTACTAAACACTATTTAACCCCAATCCTATATACAACAAATAATAACGTATTAAGGAAATTAGGGAAGTTACGGAAACCAAAAAACAAAAGCAATATATAAAAGCACGTTTGAAAGATTCATCGAGTTCTGACAATAATAACATACATACAATAAACATTACATCAGCTTTTCTCAAAGAAGTAAGACCAAGTAACAGGCGACGAATTCTTCTCTGTGATGAAAGCTTAAAGCTCGTTCTTTTAAGGTAAAAAACCTAAATCAGTTTCAATCTGTATAAGTTGATTCAAGCAAAGGGATTTGATCAGTGCTGATACCTTTCCTCTACACAGATGAGTGGCTTTCTCAAATTTTAATTATTGTTAAGTTAAGCGTCGTTTTCTCATGTGAACTTAAGAACTTATCTGCCCTATACACACAAGTTTTGTTCACAAAAAATGTTTTATCGGACAGAGAATAAGTTAACCAGGGCTCTCTAGAGGGGTTGAATTTAAATTTTCGGTAACAACCGATTCCGACAAGCTATTGTTTTATTATCGAATCGAGAGCGAATTATGATCGTCGAGTTTTCCATATGTTATCAACTTGACATCGTCTTATAATTCCTATCCTACAGGCTCGTTATCGAAGGCATACACATGTGTGATCGTGTTTATATTGAAGATTTATAGGTACTTGTGTCATAATAAACTGACGAGTTAACAAATCGATAAGATGCCGATGGCAAATTGGTAACTTTTTGATAATTTATAGAAACATTTTTAACAAAATCGCTAATTTATCGATAACACGCCGATAACAAATTGGAATTAAATTGCATTGTATTTAATTTAATTATATTTTACTTTAGTTTATTTTCATAAATTTTATTTTATTTCATGTTAATTTATTGAATTTTGTTTGTTCAATTTTTATTTTCATCTCATTTCTTTCATTCTTTATTTTATTTTATTTTATTTTATTTTTTTAAATTTTATTTTATCAATTGTTTTTGTTTTTATTTTATTTTAATTCATATTATTTTATTTTACTTTATTTTATTTTCTTTTTTTATTTTATTTCCTTTTTTATTTTATTTTATTTATTTTATATTATATTGTTTTATTATTTATTTCATTGTATTTTATTTCAGTTTAATTCATTTTACTTTATTTTGTTTTATTTTATGTTATTTTAATTCATGTTATTTAATTTTACTTTATTATTATTTTTTGTAATTTCTTCTAACCCTTCTTATTTTATCTCATTTCATTGCGCTTTATGTTATTTTATTTAATTTTTTATTTTATTTTATTATATTTCGTTTTATTTTAGTTTATTTCAATTTTATTTTATTTCATTTTATTTTGATTTGTTTTATTTTATTTTATTAAATTTTTTTTATTATTTTTAATTTAATATTATTTTATTTTAATTATTTTCATTCATTTTTTGCACTTTATTATATTATATAAATCTAGTCAAATAATGTACAAAGACGTCACAAATAACAAACCCCTAAAAAGGAACACATTTCAAATAAAAAAAAATGTTTTTTTTCAAGAAAACCGCAGTGTAGTTATCACTTCCTGCACTTGCATGCAAAAACATTGTGGATATGCTCAGAGCCTTTTATTTGTATGAAGATGACTTGTTTGCCTTGTGTTTCTGTATGATTTCCCTCATATCAAATGTACCGATACCACACACTAGAACTACACTTTACGCCTACACTTACACGTTCTATACAATATTCCAAAACCCCACACTACGCCTACATTTACATTCTTCATAGCACTTATAAAGACTTCGCCTACACTTACACTCAGTGTGCGAAAATGTCTACACAGCATAAAGCAATATTAGACTTTGACCCCTAACCTCCTAACATATTTTGACGGCTATAATCCATCCCGGCAGACATGGTCAAAGCGCACTATTTTTTTTTTTTTGAATTTATTTGACAGATATTTATTTGATAGAGAATTTTCGTTAAATCGCTCTTCGACCAAATATTTGGTTAGGGCGGTATTAAATCAAATTCTGAGTTAGTTGGGTATTTCAAAGCTGCAATATTCACACATTAACTTTGAGTTTGCTTTAATTTTGAATTTTAAGACGCTTCCTTCCCACAAGTTTGGTCTTTTCAAAGGTAAAAATTTTTCCATAAGATTGTTTGAAGATACAGTTTTCAAATGCCTATACCATTTAAAGCTCGACCGCAAAAGAAAGTCTTCTTATTGCTTAATCATATTGCTTTATTGAAACTCTGTACAACTAAAGCCTTCAAATTGTTTAAGTTTATAATCTTAAATTTCTTAAATATTTTATTGTGTTTAGGCTATGACTTCTTCAAGCTAAACAATCTTATAAGCATTAGTGTGCATACTTGTCAGTGGTTCAAAAGTTGGAGTGGTTTGAGTCCATAATTTACTAAAGATTTAAATTTCTTTAACCATTGAGCTTTTTATTCATAGCACCTAGCATATAGCTGCCTTTTTATCTTTAAAACATATTAAAAATTTGGTATTCTCATAGGTAATTAAAGTTGGGAAAACCTTAAAAAATTTAAAAAAAGAAGTCCTTCAGATAAATAAAAGTTTGTCTTTTAACCCTAAGAGCTTTTTCAAACTATAAGCTTTCCTAGAGCTTTGGAAAGCTTTGCTTCTGGCTTTTCCTATTTCGCAAGATCTTTCAATGTAGGGCAGTTTTTAAACCTTGAACAGCAATTTAGTTTCAGTTTAAAAATGTGCATTTTCGTTTGGTTTGCTGGCTTTCCTCATGCGTAAAACATCAAGCCACTTATTTCTCCCCTATAATGGCCAAAATAAGTGTAAGTAGATATGCCAGATATGATATACATATAATGGTACATAAAGCACATAAGTTCCAATTTACGATACAGCATCTTAAGCGACTGAACGTGACTTTGCTAATCGGCATATTTGTATCCTTAAATCGTGCATCACGGAAGAGTATGAAAGTATCTACACGGTTAAAAGTTTGTGTCTAAATTTAAAAACTTTTTCGTACAATATACATATATGACTAAACCAATTTTGGTTTAGATCACAAATTTGTAAAGTATTTATGAAAATAACAGCGTTGAGTTCAGTTTAATTTGAAAACATTTTGGTTTAAAATTTAAACATCACATTTTCTCAATTTTCAACCAGATCGCATTCAAATTTAAACTGTGTTGATCTTAAATATACATTAAATTAGTGATATAAGAATACAACACATATTAAATCCATTTTCATAACAACTAATATGGAGCTAAGTGCCACCTTTGTCCAAACGTAAAGGACATGACGGACTTCATTGAACTTTTGAAGGTGATGGAACTGTTTCTTATATTCATGGGCCATTTTGGCACTTCTTCGGTCCCGTTTCGTGAACATTTCGAAATGACTCCAAAATCATTTTAAATTAATATCATAGCGAATTCGGAACTATTTCACGATCAAAACTTTCAGTTATGTTTCAAATTTTTTGGGTTTAAATTGAAATTTGTTTGAGACCCAAATCAGTTTTTGTTATTTTTTTTTTAAATTTTTTTTTTTTTTCATATTTAAACTTAAAATTATTCGAAAAGCTTGAGCTGTTCAAAATTTCTTGCAAAAATTAAAATTTAGACTCAAATTTCTCACCGTGTGCCAACAAACAAAAGAATATGACTAAGTCGTAAAATAAATAAATGGGATGCCAAAGCGTATATTCTTTGAATTTGAGTCATTTGGCTAAATGATAATTGGAATACAACAAATGGCAAGCAAAAACAAAACAAGGGCTATTAAAAATGGGAAGAGGATTGAGGATGAATAAGGTAAATGTAGCAAAGAAAGTCAAGACAGTAATAAGTCAACGTAATGTTTATGGCTTTAACATTTTTTCATTCCAGTGTTGCCAACTGTTTCGAACGACCAGAGCAAAGCAAAGCGCAATGGACAAGTGCTGCTTCTTTTGAATTGTCTCAATCATTTGCGATCATTTGCTACTTTAAGAAGTATAAAAGCGTATGTCCACCACTTTTATGCATAATAGGCTTTATACATACAGTGAAATCTCCCTTTGGCGGACACTCACCGTAAGTCAACTATTGTTCGCCCAAGAGAGGTGTCCGCTCAACGGAGTGGGTAGTTATTATACTGCTTCATTTGAAACGTTAAAGCCTCAATAGAGTTGGAAGAGCTGGGAAAGGGCGCCGAAATGTCGAAAGATATGACACACGATAAAACACTCCGTAGCACAGAGGTTCGTGACTCCGCTATTAAGCACTATTCGTTTTGTAGCGAGTTATTTACCCACTTGCAGTCTTCAATAATTGCCGCTAGATGGGTCTATCTTTCACGTTCAACGTTACGATGGGAGTTTTTAAAAAATGCTTTAACAAAAACAGTCAAAATTGAATCTGAAAGACGATGGAGCGCCAGAACACAAGCGGGTAGAGAATGTAGTAGAACTCTTAGAACAATAAGCAGAGGACACGTAACAGCCCAAGTGCCACCAGGAGCGAAGCTATATTTCTGTTGCAAAATATACTAAATTTTAGTTTCATTTCTGGTATGAGATCTTAAGAGGATTGATGGCGTGCAGCTCAGACTACAAGATCCGGGATGAATTGTAGAGAAGCGTATCATGGTCTTAAATCAGACATCGGGAAATAGTAGTACAATTGTGCACACTCAATTCACACGTATTCTTATTCTCTTTAGTTTAGTTGTCGCTGAGAATTTGGCGCAGTAACATTGATTGTGTTCGTCGCTCGCTATGTTGACGAATGTTATTAGCAAGCAAATTGGAAAATATTTAATGTTGACCAACCCTTTTGCGCAAATACAATGTATTTATAAATTTCATTTATGTTTGTAGGTATGTCCACATGATGCCACCTTGTATGATTCCGCCATGGTATAAACCTTTGCTGGCCATTTTGCGCATTAAAAATATAAAACAAACGATCTTGTTTTGTTGCTTGCTAATTAGCGAATGAACTACGCAAACCGATGCATCAAGCGATGTGCGCGATTATCGCGCTCTCTCTAACATATCTGCATTGTGATTTTGCCGATGCCTGTCTTAAATGATTAGCGACTGAACTATCCGAAATTCGATACACTCTCTGTGAAGAAGCAATAGAAAAAACAAAGTCTCTTTGTGAAAAATGAGATATTGATATAGTAAAACGTGTAAGAAGGCACCGCAAGATGCTCGGAGAATCGGCTAGAGATGTTGGTCTTTTCGCAGAATGTGAAATTTCTCGCTTTATGAAAGATCGTCTCGAACAAGAAATACGTACAAGTTTTACACGACTAAATTACCTTTATTCTAGGTTTAGATTTCTCTTAGACGTGTAAGAAGGCACTGCAAGATGCTCGGAGAATCGAATAGAGATGTTGGTCTTTTCGCAGAATGTGAAATTTCTCGCTTTATGAAAAATGTTCTCGATCGTCTCCAACAAGAAATACGTACAAGATTTACACGACTAAATGACCTTTATTTTAGATTTAGATTTCTCTTAGACGTTGCAAATTTGTTAAACAAGGATAACATCGATTTAGAAAGAAATTGTAAGAACTTGGGTGAATTTATAGTACAGATTTCGATGGCACAGAACCTTTTATCGAAATATGTGACTGCAAAATATTACTTCGAATTAGAAAAGAAATTGAACCTAAAACTCCGTTAGGATTACTTACTTTTATAATCTCGTATGGAGATGTTTTTCCAAACTTGCGATTGGCACTTCATATACTCTTGACTATCTTAATATCAATTGCTAGCTGCGAACGTTCATTCAGCAAATTAAAACTCATTTTGACATATTCGCGATCAACGAAGAGGCAAGGTCGCCTAAGTGCCCTAACATTATTTAGTATGGAAAAAGAAAAAATTGAAATGGTAAATTTTGATGATATCAGTGACATATTTGCTTCCTCAAGGAAAGGAAAATTTGCACATAGATATTAGTTTTATTAATGTATTATAATCATATTATTATTAAATATGTATTTGAGTCTACTTATAGATGATATCTACAGCTTACGACTTTATTAGTTTATCAATTTTTGAATATATAAAGTTATATTGTTTTCGTGATATAGGGGAGAAAATAAATATTTGTCCCGGACACAAGAAAACCTCACTACGCCACTGGTGTCCGCTCAGTAGAGGTTTTCCATCCCATTTTATATCTAACTGTCCGCGTCCGGCGAAGAGAGTGTTCGGCTAACGGATGGAAATGTGATTTTGAAATTGTGCTTAAATTTGGTGTATGAAAAACTGCGCGGTGAAGTTGTCCACCTCATAGAGGTGTCCTTTAGGAGGGTTCTCACTGTACATACGTATGTGGTTATAGGGAAGAGAGTTGGCATTGTTTTTTGTTGCGCAACTTCTTTTGCGATAAGAATTTATGATTTCGTTAATGTATTTTTATGATTTTCTTTGGCGATTTTGAATAACTTGCCTTTTTTTATTCACATTTGGTATTTATTTATGTTTCTCGTGTTTACTTATATATTTATATTTTTTCTTACACTTTTTAAGTGTAAGCACATTTGTTTGCCCATTTTTGCTCATTTAGGGGTTTGTTCGCATGCAATTTTCACTGTTTGCTGTCGCAAACATAAGATATTTACGAGTTCTTATTGCGTTTCATAAGCCTTTGCGTTGGAAAATCTCATTTGCTGCACATAATTCTTGTTTAATGTGTTTGGGGTTGCAAATTTTTTTATACTCAGTTGAGCAGAGAGAGTATATTAACTTTGATTGGATAACGGTTGGTTGTACAGGTATAAAGGAATCGAGATAGATATAGACTTCCATATATCAAAATCATCAGTATCGAAAAAAAATTTGATTGAGCCATGTCCGTCCGTCCGTTAACACGATAACTTGAGTAAAGGTATCGTGATGAAATTTGGTATGTAAGTTCCTGGGCACTCATCTCAGATCGCTGTTTAAAATGAACGATATCGGACTATAACCACGCCCACTTTTTCGATATCGAAAATTTCGAAAAACCGAAAAAGTGCGATAATTCACTACCAAAGACGGATAAAGCAATGAAACTTGGTAGGTGAGTTGAACTTATGACGCAGAATAGAAAATTAGTAAAATTTTCGACAATGGGCGTGGCACCTCCCACTTTTAAAAGAAGGTAATTTAGAAGTTTTGCAAGCTGTAATTTGACAGTCGTTGAAGATATCATGATGAAATTTGGCAGGAAAAATTAGCAAAATCGGAGAACGACCACGCCCACTTTAAAAAAATTTTTTTTTAAAGTCAAATTAAAAAAAAAAGTTAATATCTTTACAGTATATAAGTAAATTATGTCAACATTCAACTCCAGTGCAACAACCATGGTGCAACAAAATACAAAAATAAAAGAAAATTGCAAAATGGGCGTGGCTCCGCCCTTTTTCATTTAATTTGTCGAGGATACTTTTAATGCCATAAGTCGAACAAAAATTCACCAATCCTTGTGAAATTTGATAGGGGTTTAGATTCTAGGACGATAACTGTTTTCTGTGAAAAAGGGCGAAATCGGTTGAAGCCACGCCCAGTTTTTATACACAGTCTACCGTCTGTTCTTCCGCTCGGCCGTTAACACGATAACTTGAGCAAAAATCGATATATCTTTACTAAACTCAGTTCACGTACTTACCTGAACTCACTTTGTATTGGTGTAAAAAATGGCCGAAATCCGACTATGACCACGCCCACTTTTTCGATATCGAAAATTACGCAAAGTGAAAAAAATGCCATAATTATATACCAAATACGAAAAAAGGAATGAAACATGGTAATTGTATTGGTCTATTGACGCAAAATATAACTTTAGAAAAAAACTTGGTAAAATGGGCGTGACACCTACCATATTAAGTAGAAGAAAATGAAAAAGTTCTGCAGGGCGAAATCAAAAGCCCTTGGAATACAACTACATATACAACTACAACCACTCCCTTTTAAAACCCTCATTAATACCTTTAATTTGATAACCATATCGTACAAACACATTATAGAGTCACCCCTGGTCCACCTTTATGGCGATATCTCGAAAAGGCGTCCACCTATAGAACTATGGCCTACTCAATCTTAAAATACTCTTTAATACCTACCATTTGATACACATGTCATGCAAACACATTCCAGGGTTACCCTAGGTTCATTTTCCTACATGGTGATTTTCCCTTATTTTGTCTCCATAGCTCTCAACTGAGTATGTAATGTTCGGTTACACCCGAACTTAGCCTTCCTTACTTGTTATTTTTATTATCCTCAAATACCACCAGCGAATGATAGAGTTTATGTGTACATATATACGCCACACTTGCTCGTTCGAACCTAATGCTGTCACATTAGCGGCTATACCATAGCCGGCGGGTTGCTTGCTAATTTGGGCGGTGAACAGTAGAATTACTTATTTTGGCTAATTTATGAGGCTATACTTTTTGCGCAGCCTGCAGTTTTATGGGTATTTTGGAAACTGTGGAAGAGTTTGTCGACTTTGTTTATGTAAAAATTTTTTGCCTTGACCCTAAGGGCTCAATCGAAGTTCTTAGAAAAAAGCTAATGATAGACGAACTTTGCAACTATCAACTTGTTGGGTAGTTTTTTTAGATCTTCAAAACTTTTTGCTTAACTTGCCCTGGTATGTTCCATTGTCACGGTTGGGACAATTGTAAGCAATATTTCATCTTTGTTGAAACAATTTGGTAGAACCAGCTGGGGATTTCTAGTTATAAGTGATAGGTTAGAACCATTAATATTAATTTATTACTGTTAGAGAAGCACTATTTATATTGTTGCAAATTCGAATAAGATTAACAATTGTCACGGGAAGGACAAAAACGTGGCCATAACTTGTGTCATATATTAATAAAACTGCGAATATATGGACGTAGCTTCTTTTGCTTAAATACTTTTAGATATATGAACACTTTCGAATTAACTTCTCTTTGAGATTATATTGCTGTAATCTGAAATATTAGTGACACGGGTGGGACAAGTTCGAATTAAAAGCATTTCATGAACTTTTTTCTAGTAAATAAAGTATTGTGGCGAATATTAGCGATTCCGACACTTCACTATGCCGGTAGAAAATAAATAAATGCACAACCACAAACGCAGATGTAAGCAGATGAGACAACAAATGGCTACGCAGACATGTACATATTAACCAAGGGCTTAGACTACATTACTCACTCATATACATAGAAGACAACAGTGAGTATTAGATGCAAAGATTTGAGAGAAGTTAATAAGCAACTTATTGAAAAAGTTGTGGGCGAAAATTCTGGGCCCAAAGAGAAACAGGAGATCGAGGCAATTGAGAGAATATAAGCAGTGCAGTATGGGAAAGAGTTAGGCAGTTTGAGTTTAACACGAAATAAGTGAAGTAGGCGGGTACATTAATTTGCGAAGTTTTACTACCATAGTAGTACTAAAAGTAGTACTAAGAAGCATTTGGCATACAGAACATTCCAGTTTATATATTCGACAGTACAATGATGCGAACGTTAACAGAAGGCAAGGAACAATCGAAAATCCTTGAAACACGTAACAATTGGTGTCAGGAGAAGAATTGTTGAATAAAATCCAAAGTTTCAGAGGACAACAAAAAGTTGGCCAAGTTGAGTAAATAAAAGATACAGCAACCGAAAAAGGAGTTGGACACCCGCGGCTTGAATACTTCAGGTAATAAGACAGAACTACAACCAACACTACGAGATGTCATGGAATCAGAAGGAATCAACATGTAAGTGTATGTTTTTCATCTTGATGGCGATGAGTTAACAATAAAATTGGTACAGAAAAAAGAAACACCGCAGACAATAACAAACACAAATTTTTACATGATATTGGCCTAAATATCTGCACAAACGTCCACAATATTTTCACAGCTGGAATTGAGGGAGACGCGTATTTCATAAATATCATTACAAAAAACATTCAAGATTGAAGCACGGGAAATAAGTATTTCAGCAATGTCGAGATAAATATCACACAAGATAGCAACAGAACTGGGAGAACAGAAGACATTTATGACATTTGAGTTGACCGAGCAGTTGACAGCTCGTATGTACTTAAGAGGACGAATGCATGAGTTGCAACTGAATCGCCACGCTGTTTCAGCGATTAACTCGAAGGTTAAACCCGCATCCTTTGACCGCCCTATTCAAGTTACGGCCTTAGCAAGTTAAGTTTCTAGAAATGCTTCTGATTTTTAAATACTAAAATAGTTTTACAAAAATATTTGAAAACGTATAGTAATATCCAGGGCTGCCCAAAAATGTTTATATTGAAGTGCAAATCGTAATACATACACAAAATAATGTGTACACTGAAACTTTTTTAAATTGAAAAAAAAAGAAAATTTATTTTAAATATTTAAAGAATATTGAGGGTCCCCTTAATAAATGAACTTTGAATTAAAACGTTTCTCAGTGCTACAATATTTTTGAAAAATTGTTTGTTGTCAATTTGCTAGTGTAAATTTGAATATCATAGCAAAGTGCTTTTTCTTTGCACTTTCATATGAAATTCAGGCACTTTCATATGAATCGCATTTAGTATATTTGAGGGCATATTCGAGTGCTATCAAACTTGTTTTATATTTAAAGTGTGAGTTTATATATGTGCTTATTCTTCAGGACAAAACAAAAACAAAAGTGCTATAAGTGTATAGGTGTTGAGCAGCTCTGGCAATATCTAACCTCACAAGAAATTAGCTCAATGATAAGGGCAGGAAGTGATTCCGGTTTCATTAGATTATAAAATGAAAATGAATTTCCATACATTTGAGCAAATTTTTCTATGATTTTGTTTTCATTTTATTACTCCATAGAACTAAAATTGCGTCCCCGCGTGCACATTTCTCATTTCAACGATGGGGGTGCATTCCCCTGGTTTATATTTCCAATAAACATTTCATAAAAATTCGAACGTTATAAAATTATAAAAGTGGCAGCTATTCGCGATACAATAGAAGTTATAAAAAGCTTTGGAAACAATTAGCACACACAGTGTGCATCAAATGCTTTATAGGCAATTTGTGCATATGCTCATAAATAACTCGTCATAATGATTACACTCATAAAAGTATCACTTGAATTCAGTCATAAATTTTATTACGAAATTGAACAAAGTGTAGGCCATAAAATTGGTACTGATATTGCATTTAATTAAGCTAGCAAAGTACAACTAAGCAATGTTTATTGTGGCTCTTTGCCTAGCAAAATATATACATATAATGCATCGAATTTGAATAAATTCTATATAAT
Organism: Eurosta solidaginis; assembly: GCF_040869045.1. Classification (NCBI taxonomy): domain Eukaryota; kingdom Metazoa; phylum Arthropoda; class Insecta; order Diptera; family Tephritidae; genus Eurosta; species Eurosta solidaginis. The sequence continues at coordinate 64,974,246 of NC_090320.1, read as the reverse complement.
TCTGCGCCTTCTGTTATCGTCCGAATCACACAACTGAATTCGAAATACCCCGATAAGCGACAAAAAATCACATAATGCATTAAAACTACTTCACAAGGCAGTTAACATTAAAAACGTTAGCAGAGGTGGGCACACTTCCTGAATGAATATATGTCGAGAGGTTTCACTGCAAATATTCTTCGGCTTATGTAGATGATGCAGGTTAATTTGTAAAAATAGTAAAGAGCATATGAAATCTGGCGGAGATTTATTGTATAGACCACAATAAAACCTAGAAAAGTCGTGTCTGTCTATTAAATATTCCTTTGAGAAAAACTACACTACCTCTTATTTGATCAATGTCGGAGTAACTGCAAAAAAATTTAGGCCAATTAAGTTCTAGTTTCATACGGAGAAAAATTACTTTGAAAAAATTTCTGAATTAAAAAAAATACCGAAAGTAATGCAAAGAGTGTAGTATAGTACATCTGGCCATTATATAAAAGCGCTGGGTGCGTGAAATTTCTAAAAATGTGAGCCGTAGCATAACCTGATTAAAGTTCAGTTGGTCTTACTTATCCTAATATGAAAATATCATTTGTAAAGACATGAGGGGTTGACTATCAACTGAAATTCGACGCGGCCCACTGTTTTATTTATTTGTCTGATTTATGAGGACTGTGACGACTAGTACGTTAGACCTTTCTTTTTTCGGTTCCTTTGCGAAGATTTATTACTAAATCGGTATTTGGTAATGAACTATCCCTTTTTTTCAAATTTCAAATGTGGACAAGGTGGGCATGGTTATCGGCGAATTTTTCCCGATATTAATACCGATTTCTACTGAATTTTTGCGCAAGTTGGACGATACTGATAATTTTAATAAAAAAGAAGTCTATTAGGGGTGAACTTAGGTAAGGTTAGGTTTAACTGGTCGGTCCACGAGGACCTCACATAGACTGAATGAGCCCAAGTGTTGCCAGAAGTTTGTTTCAATGACCAAACTGAAAACCCTATCAAAAACCTTAACCTATATTAAAAAATAACTCCGGCCTGTTGGCAAATACTAGAAGCTTCCTAGGACTTAAGCCACTTGCTGCTTCTAGATCTGACAGCTACATCACTCCTAATAGCTGGAGTCTGACCCTGGCAAGACCCCTGACCCCCAGAACGAGCTCGATCGTTTTCTCCTCCAACCCCCACTTCCTACACCTGCCATCACTGACCAAGCCTAATTTAAAGGCATGTGACGCCAGAAGGCAGTGTCCAGTCAAAATACCCGTCATGAGTCTACAGTCCTCTCTTTTTAATGATAGAAGCAACTTTGTTAATGTAAGGTTGTAAGACCTACACATAATCTTCGACACTTTATAGCCCCGCGCTTGCACCCACGCCTTTCCCGCTTGGTCGAACATGTGCACCTCTCGCCTTCGCTTAATCTCGGGCAGTTTAATTGTGTCAACTACAGATGGCAACCTTGCTACTGCTTAAGAACAAAATCGAACAAGACTAACGAATGAATGCAAAAGGGAGTCGAATCGTGCAACCGTAGCAAGCGGACGTAAAATTGAAGTTTGGTTTTCTTTCTAATAAATTCTATATTAAAATCTCAATTATAATTCTTTAAATCATTTCATTAAATAACTAATATTAAATTCTTAAATATGTGTTTGATTTATTCGGCTATTCGACAGTCAGAGTGGAATAAGAATATCCACAGCTATTAGCATTAAATAGCGACGCCTACAACGTATATATATACATATGTACATCTATCAGAAACGATACAATATAGAGACATTGCATAGACGAAAAATCGTGTGAGGCAAGCTTCACAAAATTCTAGTAGGTCACATTCACCACTTTCCACAGCAGAATTTGTTAAGCTACCACAGTCTGTATTTGTTATTTAATAATTATTTGTACACTTTTTATTCAGCTAATGTGTTCAGAATTTTAACTTTTACTCACTAAAACTCCAATCAGTGTATTTCTGTGCGTAAATTATGTTAAAAATTGTGTTAAAGTTTTTGGTGTGGTGAAAGTGGCCTACTAGAATTTTGTTACGCTCCGCTGTTTTCCACCGAAGTTCGCGCATGCAATATCTTTATATTCAAAAATTTTAGCATCCATATAGGTGTATAAAAATTTACGGCTGCAGAACAGCACAAACAACGAAGTAAACGTACGTAGAGCAGAGAATCTGCGAAGCAACCACGCATTGAGTGGACACACAACATTGCAACGGAGAAGTCGGCAGCGCAAACGCAGGAATTTGCAAACGGCGCAGGGCAGAACTTTTCAACGAAAATTTTGAGCGATCGACGCAGGGCAAAATTCAAAGCAGAAACGACCTTAGGAAAGCAGCAAGGCAAGGCTGTGACAGCGAAGACATTGTTTTTGTGCTTTTTTTTATTTGCAACGACAAACGGCAACAAGCAGAAGTGTTATTTGAGCAGTTCAAATAATAACGACGTTGCAAAGAAAAGCAAAATCAGAATCTAAATTATATGACAACAAGAAGCAACTTACGCTCGTTACGCTATATACGTACATATGTATGTAAGGAGACAAACATTTGGTGGAAGATTCTAGACGTGCAGTACGCTATTGCACAAACGAAATTAAATAAAATATATTTAATAAACAATAATAAAATTTAAAATGTTGAAACTTACATCGTTGAAAGTAACGCAATTAAATGCACTTCTGAGGGCTGATGGAGTGACGATAAGCGGAACAAAAACGCATAAAGTGGCGAAACTTCAAGAGTTGTTACAAGGCGATGAAATCGACCAAGAAGAATTAGAAGAAAGCTCGTGTTCGAACGTGAATGAAGTACAAACGCAAATTGATGGGCTCAAAGATGTTTTGTTAAATTTAACAAAAGCCATCAATACAATGAATGTAAATGGTCAGGTTTCTAATAACAACACAACGATGGAGTCGGTACAGCAAATTAACAACGAGGGTAATGGAAGTGTTAATTCAGGTAATGATCAAATTATAGTGCCCGTGGTAAAACATATGACGATTCAAGATATGGTGGGTGTTATGCCGGATTTTGATCCAATTAAAAGTTCGATAACACCACAACAGTTTATTCACAAGGTAGAGCAGCTAAAACAGTGCCACAAATGGCAAGAAACAATGGTGTTAATTGCGATCCAGCATAAACTTAAGGGTATGGCGAAAATGTGGTTAGACGCGCAACCAGTTTACAGCACATGGGTGGAATTTGTGAATGCATTTTATATTGATTTTCCGACTACAGTAAATGCAGCTGAGGCTCATAAAATGATGGCGAAACGAAAGCGTAAAAACACAGAAGATTTTATTGAATATTACTATACAATGGTAACGTTGGGCCGGCAAGGTGCTATTGACGAAGATTCAATTATTACGCATATTATTGGTGGACTAGGAGATGTTTCACTGTCAAAGACGTTAGCAGCAATCAAATTTAGATCATGCAGTGATTTGTTGGCAGCACTAAGAAGCTTAAAGAGTTCAGGTAATTCAACTGTAACAAGCATGAGCGCACAGTCAATGCAACAATCACCGAAGACGGAGCAGAAAACGAACGTTAAGCCTACAGGTCAAATCAAATGCTATAACTGCAACGATTTTGGGCACATATCGGCTAAATGTACACAGCCGCAACGTAAACCAAAATGTACTTCATGCTTCAAAATAGGTCATAACGCGAAAGATTGTAAGGTGAAACCGACAGTGATGGCTATAGATAATGATAATATCGGAGAGAAACCAGTGACAAAGGCATTTATTGTCGAGGGTAAACAGTTCGAGGCCTTCGTCGATACAGGTAGCGTTTGTTCCTTAATTCGAACAACAGCAGCAAAGGGCATGCACGCACAACATACAGATAAACGTTTTATTGGGTTCGGTGGATGTGAGGTACACGCATCAGAAAAATTAGAGGTACGTGGAGTGATGGGTAATGTTCAACGACTGGTAACGTTATATCTAGTGGGTGATGACATGATACCATACGACATTCTAGTGGGTCGTGATGCTCTGAAGGAGTATGGCTATCACTTAGCAAATGATCACGACATACTACAAATAAATTCAATCGAAAATGAGTTCAACTTATCAAGTGAAATAATGAGCAAGGAGAAAGGTGAGGTTTCAAAACTTTTACTAACGTATCAAGACTGTTTTTCAGAAGATATTCAACAAATTGAGCGGTGCAAAAATACGCAAATGTCGATTGGGGTTACAACGAGTAAACCAATTTTGGGAAAACGATATCAGGTTCCATTTGCGCAAAGGCCAGCACTAACAAATATTTTACGGAAGTTGCAAGATAATGGTATTATACGACCGAATAGTTCTCCTCATGCAGCATCGGTTTTGTTGGTTAAGAAATCGAATGGAGAAGACCGGATGTGCATAGATTTTCGAGCACTTAATGAGGTGACGGTGAAGAAAAATTATTTAATGCCGGTTGTTGAAGAACAACTAGCACGATTGGCAGGCAACGAGTTTTTCAATACCCTGGATATGACATCGGGGTATTACCAGATTCCAATGGCAGAGGAATCCAAACAATACACAGCATTTTTGACACACGAGGGGCTGTTAGAGCACAGTGTTATGCCCTTTGGATTAGTTAACGCGCCCATGGTTTTTCAGGAGGTGATCGTTAAAGTTATTAAAAAAATGAAACATCGAGATAAGGTAATTAACTATGTTGATGAAGTAATTATTGCGACGCAAACTTTTAACGAAGGGTTGGAAGTTTTACGGGAATTCCTTGAGGCTATCCGATGCGAAGGCTTAACATTACGTCCATCTAAAAGCACGATTTTGGCAAAAGAAGTCCAATTTCTTGGACATATTATCGACAAAAATGGTATCAGATCAGGTGAAAATAAAACTAAGGTAATAGAAGAGTTTCCTGTGCCATCGAATTCGACAGCAGTACGTCAGTTTCTGGGTGTTACTGGATATTTTCGGAAATTTGTACCGAATTACGCTATCTTAGCACGACCTTTAACAGCATTGTTGCGTAAAAATAGTAATTTTGTATAGCAGGATTCACAAATCAGGGCTTTTAACGATTTGAAAACGGCTATTACTAAGAAACCAGTTTTGGCTATGTACGATGCAACGAAAACGCACGAAGTACATACCGACGCAAGAGCTTTAGGTTTATCAGGCGTTTTAATGCAAAATGAGAACGACCAATGGAGACCTGTTTTTTATTTTAGCAGGCAGTGTAACGACGCTGAGCGAAATTATGCAAGCTATGAGCTGGAAGTTCTGGCCATAGTGGAAACTTTACAGCGATATCGAACGTATTTAATGGGCCAACATTTTAAGGTGGTTACGGATTGCAACGCAGTTGCATCCACAAAGGCAACGACACCGTTGATTCCACGCATAGCCAGGTGGTGACTGAAATTACAAGAATACGACTTCGAATGCATACATAGGGCAGCAACGAAAAACGCTTTAGCTGATGGACTCAGCCATCATGTGAGGCAACGACAGTCGCTGATTCGGTTTATACAGTGGTTAGCATATCAGATGACTGGGTGGCTGCAATGCAACGGCAGGACGAGAAACTAAAGGATATCATTGAAATCCTCGATGAGAAGTCTGGAAATAATGTGAAACAACTTAAAGATGATTACGTCGTCGAGGGTGCTAGACTTTACCGTAAACTAGGCAACAAGAAATTGTTAGTGGTACTACAAGGGGTGAAATGGCGAGTCAACGGTCTTGTCATGACGAAGCAGGTCATTTCGGAGTAGAGAAGACTATCGAACGGTTGAGCAAATACTTTTGGTTCGCACGTATGCGAGTTTACGTCAAATCGTAGATCGACGCTTGTCCGGAATGTTGTTTAAACAAAGTCAAGGGCGGAAAACGAGATGCGCAACTCCATCTGAAGGAAGTGGTTCCGATTCCTTTCCAGACGGTACACCTTGATCACCTCGGACCATTTGTGAAAAGTAAGCATGGCAATTCGTACGTTTTGGTAATTGTATGTGCGTTTACGAAGTATGTGGTACTGAAAGCTTTACGAAATACGAAGACAGCTCCAGTACTGACAAAATTGCGTGAATACATGACCACTTATGGGCGACCACAGAGTTTAGTAACGGATAGAGGGAAGGCTTTTACCTCTAAAGAGTTTAGCAAATTCATGACAGACTACGGCATCCATCATGCCAAGACAGCAGTGCGCACGCCTCGCTCCAATGGTCAAGCTGAACGCGTAAACAACACAATTTTGGCTTCACTTAAATGCAGTAGTAAGAACGAGAAGGATTGGGACGACGCATTGTACCAGCTTCAGTGGTGCATCAATTCACAAAGCAACGCTACTACCAAACAAAGTCCGAATAGCTTGGTGTTTGGGTATAAACTACGACATGTTACCACCAATAGACCCATACAGGCTATACAAGATGACGATGCTACTGGCGAAGAGCTTTCCAACGAATTCAGATCCAATGAAGTTTGTGAGCGTATACATAACGAGCAAAAGAAATGGAAAGAAAGGTTTGATGGAAAGCATCGAACACCACGGCAATATAACATAAGTGATTTAATAGCCCTTGATAATATACCTTCTCCAACAGGTACGTCACAAAAATTGGAACCGATATACAAGGGTCCGTATCAAGTAACAAAGGTGCTACCTTATGACCGCTATGTGGTTGAAAACCTACCAATGCACAAAAGTCGGGTAGAAATTACACAGGCGTTTTCACCAACGCCAACATGAAACCTTGGTGTACATTAGGTCCTGAGCAAGATGACGAAAGAAATGAATGGTGTCCAGCATACCAATCGTCCCGGAGTGACGATCTATCAGGAAGGGCCGAGTTGTCAACTACAGATGGCAACCTTGCTACTGCTTAAGAACAAAATCGAACAAGACTAACGAATGAATGCAAAAGGAAGTCGAATCGTGCAACCGTAGCAAGCGGACGTAAAATTGAAGTTTGGTTTTCTTTCTAATAAATTCTATATTAAAATCTCATTTATAATTCTTTAAATCATTTCCTTAAATAACTAATATTAAAATCTTAAATCAAACACAGATTTATTCGGCTATTCGACAATTGGGACGTCTACGGAGCAAGCTTCAAGCAATGCGCCCTTTTTAGCAAGTTCATCTGCTTTTTCATTCCCATATATTCCCATATGCCCTGGGACCCAATATAGCGGTATGCTTATCCCTGTCCCGATTCTCTCCAGAGACTGCTTATACTCTAACACTCATTTAGATGCTGTGCTATGCGAGATTATTGCCTTAATTGCTGCTTGACTGTCAATATAAAAGTTAATACGGTTGCAACTTAAGCTATTTTCTTCCAGTGATTCTACTGCTTTATTTACGAATATTATTTCCGCTAGGAAAACGCTACAGTAATCCGACAGCCTGGAGGATGTGTTTATTTCCGGATCAGCACAGTATACCGCAGATCCTACTCCTTCCACTACTTTGGAACCATCTGTGTACACATCCATCGCCTCGTTCGCCATTTGGGCACCTTTGCGCCAACCATCCGCCTCTATTGTCGCCTTAAGATCTCACTAGAAGCGCAGATAGTGAATCAGGTAGTCTGTTCGTCTTGTGATTGATGATGCTATACTACTATGGCCATATGGTCGGCGCTCAAGCTGCTCCGAGACACCGAGCCTTGTTGCAGTTGCTAACGCTATATTCTTTGCCACCAGGTCTACAGGTGGAATGTGCAGAATTGTATACAGTGCAGCCGTCGGGGTTGTTTTCAGGGCATTGATAGTCTGCATAGCCCCTTTTTTTTGAGGAAGGTTGTTTTTTGTGTGGCTTTCCACCAAACACGAACTCCATAGTATAGAATGGGGCTTACAATCGCTGTAAAAACCCAATGAGAAAGAGGGGCGATAAGCCCCACGTACATCCCAGCCATCAGTTACATGGATAAAGTGCCGTTGAGGCCTTCTTCACCCTCTCTTCCACGTTGAGCTTCCATGACAGCTTACTGTCTAGGATGATTCCTAGATATTTTGTGCAAGGTATCTTCTGTAGGGCCACCCTTACTAGCTTAGGCCTGGTCCAATTTGGGACCTTGTACCTCTTTGTAAACAAGACCATATCCGTCTTCTCCCCGTTGGCTTTCAACCCGACTTTAGATGTCCAGGTATGACTATCCAGAAGCGCCCGATCCATCAAAGAGCTGATCGTTAGAAGGCACTTTTCACTTATGACAATTGCAATGTCATCTGCGTAAGCCGTAAGTTTTACGGGTCCCTCATCGAATCGCCTGAGCAGTTGGTTGATGACCAGCGTCCACAGCAGAGGTGATAGCAATCGGACAAACCATCTCAGTGGATGGTAATTCAAGGAATTTGAAACTAAGGGTACATCTCTACCTTAGAATCCTAAGATAGCGAATAATCGGTCTTATTATCTTCTACTTTTTGTCAAATATTAATGCTGTACCCATCATTGTTGATGGTGTAGTAGATATTGGTAATACGATATGAGAGGACTAGCGCTGAAAGACCTCGATTATGCCACAATTCGCTTGAATCGGTAGAAGACCAATTAACTAACGGGGTAACTATACAACAATAACAGCAACAAAATCAAATGTCGCTTTTCTCATCAAACCACATGCATTCTAATTTTTTTTATCAAAGGTATATCATTGCATATATTTCTAAATGATCGATTGCGGTAGAGGGCGCGCAAAATGAAGGAAGCACAGACATTAAAACATCCAATAAGAAAGAAAGCAACCAAAAATTTTCTACCACGTATTAAAGTTATAAATTAAAATCAGGTGAAAATGATTGTGATTCGTTAGCTACGAAGAAGAGATTGCATTTGACAGTTAAGCATAGACAGCAGTTCGGTTTATAACAGTTAAAAACGGCTATCCAAAAATCAAATAGGGCTTTCTTAGTGAGATTAATTTATTTTGATATTTTTTCGGTCTTTCACAGTAATACATTTTTATTTTCAGATATTTTATCAGTATTACTGAGATCGTTTAGTGTGACTTGCTGCCTAAGTTTTTTTTGAAACTGTTATTTTCCGACCGAAATAGGTTTCGGAATAGTACTTAAATCAAATTCTTTGGTATAAGGGAATCCAGAATGTAAGCGAAAGCTTAGATCTAACCTTTGAAAGTGTTTTCTACACTCTAGCACAATTTGGGAACAATGTATATAGATAATAGAGTCGATATGAGCGAAATCAGACAGTTAATCAATTAAGTAAATAAAAAAAAATAAAAGGAAAGGATAGAAAAGAAAAGAAACGTAAGGAAAGGAAAAAATAAAAGAAGGGGATAAGAGAGGACAGATCTGAAGTCAACACTGAAGCAAAAAGGCGAACTGGAATGACGTGTGTCAATTTGTTATGGAAGCGTTAACGGTTTGTTTTCAACTGCACCTTGACGTGAGGGCAAGGCCAGTCAAGGTAGTCATTATCCGTTGTACAGTTCAGCAGTTCGTGTCATTTTAAAAATTTGAAAACAAATCAGCTTAGCTCTGTCATAGTTGAAGAACTAATTTTTCTGAAACTACCATCTCACGCAGATAATGAGTGGACATGGCGGTTTCAAAGAGTATTTATGGAAGCGTAGGATAGAGGAAGATCCTCATTGCCCAATGTGTACCACGGAATTAGAAAACGCAGAACACGTCATGTTCCACTACCCCCGTTTCCACGCAGAAAGACTCACCTTGCATGGAGTCTTTGGGGAGGAACCTACCACGAGAAATTTGGTATCACATACAACATGCAACAGGAAAGAGTGCTGGACTGCAGTGAGCAAAATGGCATTTATAGTAATGACAGCCCTAATGAATGCTGAGAGGGAGCGCAGAGAAATGCGCATGCGAAGCAGTGGCGATTAAATGGACACTCAGAGCAAATAGCGGGAACCTGGACGCAGGGACAACAGTAGCCTCTTAAAAAATGAGAAATATGGAACGCCACCCTGAAGTAATGCGAAAGTGGTGCCGGGGTGGGCGACGGTTCCAGGACGGGGCTGTTTTTTAGTCTACAGACACACGGTTGCTGCGACGGCAGCAATTATGGTGCATTAGGCATTTTTCAGCCTCCCCGCAAAAAAAAAACCCTGGTCCACCTTTATGGCGATATCTCGAAAAGGCATCCACCTATAGAACTAAGGCCCACTCCCTTTTAAAATACTCATTAACACCTTTCATATGATACCCATATCGTACAAACACATTCTAGAGTCACCCTTGGTCCACATTTATGGCGATATTTCGGAAAGGGGTCCACCTATAGAACTAAGGCCCACTCCCTTTTAAACCCCTCATTAATACCTTTAATTTGATACCCATATCGTACAAACACATTATAGAGTCACCCCAGGACGCCATAGTACGAGAATCGCATGCGGAAGACCAGTCGGTTCAAATCACTAAGTTGCTATGTATGGCATGTGATGCTGCCATGCCCAGAAGTCGCGGAAAAGCACAGCGCACTCCGGTATATTGGTGGAATTACGAAATTGCGGAAGAGCGTAGAAAATGTCACAAAGCACGAAGAATAGCGCAGAGGGCACGCTCATCACCACGATATGCGGAGTTACACAGCACCTATGTCGCACAAAGAAAGGCACTTAAAAATGCCATAAAAAAGAGCAAGAAGATATGCTTTAGTGAACTGCTGGATAATGTCGGCGTAGATCCTTGGGGATCAGCCTACAGAACTGTGATGGCCAAAGTTAAAGGACAGATATCACAGCAACCTACGTGCCCGATACTGATGAATATTATTGTTGAAAAACTTTTCCCGGCGCAAGATTGCTGGACTTATCCAAGCGAGGATCTAGAAAGTACGGAAATTCCGCAAATTACAGAGCAAGAGGTGCTGGACGCTGCAAAAAGAGTTAAAATACTCTTTAACACCTTTCATTTGATACCCATGTCATAGAAACACATTCCAGGGTTACCCTAGGTTCATTTTCCTACATGGTTATTTTTCTTGTATGTATCCACGAAAAAGACAATTTTGTCTCCAAAACTCTCAGCTGAGTGTGTAATGTTCGGTTACACCCGAACTTAGCCTTCCTTACTTGTTATTTATTTGAGGCGATGTAAACTCAATTTCCATTTTCCTATAGATGCCGTCTTAAGCTTATTAATTTTTACGAATATGTTAAAGATGAACAGACGATTAAATCGGACGAAATTAATGTCCCATTAACACTTAATACTAGATCTTGATTATGCCAACCCACTTAGCTTCGAGCAGTATTGTTGCTCAAAATTTAGTGCACTGCCCCCAACTATGGTTTTGGAAACAGATAGAGCTAATTAAGTATTTTCTCTATTTGTTCCTTAAAAATACAGTTATTGTACACATATCACATAATCGTTATCAAATTAAGAAATCTATTCACTTGTGCAAATGCTTACTTATGTATGTATATGCAAATAAACAATTTGCTTTAGATAGAGCAAACGCTATTTGTTCAATTATTATTATACCTGAAATTTTATGAGGAAATTTGCCCAATAACTTCTTCAAGCTATAATGGGCGGAGTAAGCAAACTAATTAGCATTTACCTCAATTCATTTAAACTTAGCTAAAAAGTATTCTAATTTCTGAGAACTAGAGGAAAATTTTGTATAAATAGCGCCCAGAAAATTTAACTTGCTTCATTTTAAACATAACAATCGACGGGAGAGTCTTAATATAAAATGAAATTACGCAATTCTATCGCGATCGTGTTTGTGGTCCTTAGCAGCGTACTGACTAATACAAATTCCCAATATCGCATTAAGGGTGGCAGTAATTGGGATATAAAGGATAGCCGTCACTTGGTATCAATAAATGATACCACGAGATATCTTTGCACTGGTGCTTTGATCACTCTGCGAAGGGTGGTTACAGCTGCGCACTGCTTGATAAATTTACTCGTGAATGACATCAGCGTTGGAGCTGGTGTATCGGATTTACGTAATTTTCCCGAAAATGGACAAATTCGCAAGGCAAAGCGTGTACATTTGGCAGATGGATTTGATCCCGAAACATTTGATATGGATATAGCGGTGATTGTAGTGCTTACACGCTTCTCCCGGAGTGATGAAGTAGACAAAATAAAACTTTGTTGTACTGCATTAGACCCGGGCATAGAAATGCAAGTTAGTGGATGGGGTTCGAAAACTCCAGGCAATAGCCCACTTTCGTCTATACTCCAATCTACTATATTTTATGTATCAACAGAGGACACATGTGCGAATCGTTATGCGTTGGAAGGATTACCTTTAGCAGATTCACAGTTTTGTGCTGCAAGTGACGTAGCTCATACGTGTAAGGGAGATTCTGGTGCACCGGGCGTTGTGAATGAACGACTTTGTGCTGTGGCATCATATATGGCAGAGCCTTATGACCCCTATTTTCCGACTGTATATATAAATATAAGTAATCCAAATATTCAAAATTTTCTAAAAAATTTGCCACGAGATTAATTGTACAAATAAATGTTTATAATTGCTATTAAAAAACAAATTGAGTTGTATACAATTAAAGTGTGACGCATGCAAATGCCTTAGGTTGTGAGATCAAACTTTAATCATAGCTTTAAAGTTCCTTCGTTAATGAATATAAGATGAAAAAGAGAAAATTAAGAAATAAGTAAGGGAAAATTGACCGATCCATGACGGTACTGATCCAACCAAACTTATGGAAATCAATGTATTTGTTATTGATATCATAGCATACTGCCTTTGACATAACCTTACAATAGCCAATTAATTCGTTTTTGGTTTTCCGCCACATCGATAAGCTGTAAACTTCGCTAATTTATTCACATTTTGGAGTTATTATTTTTTGTTTTGAAATGTTTTAGCTAAGTAGGTGAGTTTTTGATTGTGTTACTTTTTTGCATTTATTATTTTACTAGCCTTTACCGCGGCCCCGTCGGCAAGGAGAAAATAAAATATATGGGCTATTCACGTTAGCCTGCTTATCAAGTTATTGTTTAAAAATTATTTTTGTCTAATATATTTTATTTTTGTAATAGAGTAAAAAAAAGAACTAAATGAGCTGATAACCTGAAAGGCACGCTTACGTGAATAGTACAATACAGTTTTTTCGAACTGGAAAAATACATTTTGTTTTTAAGTTAAATTAATTGATATGAATGGGGCGAAGGAATTACTATCCATAGAACAAAGGAGTGAAACTACAATTAGCTAAAACCAAAGAGAATTTTTAAGATGAAAATAGTGTTGCTTTTTCGGGTATTTAGTTGGTTAAAATATTACAAAAAGAGTAATTATAATTATAACAGTTCGTTACAGGATTCATTTAAAAAACTCTAAAATAGAACGAAAAAGCTGTGTTAGATATTAAAGATAAAACATACCGAATTTTAATTACGAATAATTTGCAGCAAATCCATGGTCATAAAAGCTCATAATTTAAAAAGGCATGTGTGCTGAACTATCGGTTTCGAAGGGTCCTTAAATGATCCCGGAAGGGTCCCAAAATGGTACCAAAATTTTCCCGGAAAAGTCCCGAAATTATCCCGACGGGATCCCTGACAAATCCCAAAAACCATCCAGAAATGATCCCTGAGGGTTCCCCGAATGATCCCGAAATTACCCTGAAGGGGTCGCGGACGAATCCCGAAAACCATCCAGAAATGATCCCGGAAGGGTCCTCCAATGATCCCGACATAGTCCCGCAAACCATCCAGAAATGATACCGGAAGGGTTCAGAAAAAGTAAACAAATTACCCCGACTGATTCCTGGACGGATCTCAAAAACCATCCAGAAATGATTCCGGAAGGGTCTCCGAATGATCCCGACATAGTCCCGCAAACCATCCAGAAATGATACCGGAAGGGTCCCCAAATTATCCCCAAATGGTTCCGAAATTACCCTGACGGGGTCCCGAAAACCATACAGTAATGATCCCGGAAGGGTCCCAAAAGGATCCCGAAAAAGTTCCGAAGTCACGGGATCCCCGACTGACCCCGAAAACCATCCAGAAATGATGTCGGAATGGGCCCTAAATTATCCCGAAATAGTCTCGAAAAATTCCCGAAATGACTCTGACGGGATCCCGGACTGATCCCAAAAACCATCCAGAAATGATGCCGGAAGAACCCGAAAGGATACCGAATAAGACCCGAAATGACCCTGGCCCTAAAATCATCCACAAATGATGCCGGAATAGTACCGAAAACGTCCCGAAATCACCCTGGCCGGATCCCGAAAGGATCACGAAAACCATCCAGAAATGATGCCAGAAGGATCCCCAAATTATCACGAAATAGCCCCAAAAATGTTCCGAAATTACCCTGACGGGATCCCGGACGGATTCTAAAATGCTCTCAGAAGGGTCCCCAAATGATCTGGAAATAGTTCAGAAAAGGTCACGAAAACCATCTAAAAATAATGCTGGAAAGCTCCCCAAATGAACCCGGAATAATCCAAAAAAAGTCACGAAATTACCCCGACGGGATTCCGTAAACCGTCCAGAAAGGATCCCTGAAGGATGCCCGAATGATCCCGAAATAGTTATAGTACAATCTCCATTGTGATGTAATTTTCATTCAGTTTAACATGCAGCCGATCCATCTGGTTAAGGCTGGATGTACTTTAATGTAATTAATACCATCCATAACAGCTCATTTAGAAACATTGTTGAAAGCCACGACAATGTCTAAGAGGACTCCTAGAGCATATTCCTTATATTCCAGGGCTTTCTCTATGTTTTTTACCACCCTATACAATACCTATTACCAACCGTCCTGTACTAGCCTCTTGCACTCCATCGAACTCCGCAGCATGGGCCATGTAGCAGGATGCCCGGATAAATGCCTGCTTATTATTTTACTCAACGGCCACCACTACGAGGTCCTCAGTAGTGTAATTAGGCACCATATATGAAAGCAGTTGTTTCCTTACCATTACTACAGCTCGCTAAGTCCAGAAACCTTTCCTCCCGATGAGAGCCACGGCTCCTGGCTCAGCGCCACGTCAAACGAACTCTACTCAAGGGTTAGGAGTTCGCTCGGCGCCACTTTACTGTATTGGAGGTTTATCTGTAGGACTCGCAGCACCATTGGGTTCTTTGTCCCCCTCCAGCACCTTTGTCTTGCCGTCGTCGCCCTCCTTTGCCCTTTTGGTTTAGAGTATTCGAGGCCCCCTTCTGCCTCTCGTAAATGCTGTGCTGGGTGTTCCTCTGTACGACTCGCATCACCGTTTGGCTATTGGTCCTCTTCTAACACCTTCGTGGTGACGTCAGCTACCTCCACCTTCCTTTTTATCTTAGGCTTTTGAGGTCCTTGATGGCGGCCACCGTGGTGTGATGGTAGCGTGCTCCGCCTATCACACCGTATGCCCTGGGTTCAACTCCCGGGCAAAGCAACATCAAAATTTTAGAAATAAGATTTTTCAATTAGAAGAAAATTTTTCTAAGCGGGGTCGCCCCTCGGCAGTGTTTGGCAAGCACTCCGGGTGTATTTCTGCCATGAAAAGCTCTCAGTGAAAACTCATCTGCTTTGCAGATGCCGTTCGGAGTCGGCATAAAACATGTAGGTCCCGTCCGGCCAATTTGTAGGGAAAATCAAGAGGAGCACGACGCAAATTGGAAGAGAAGCTCGGCCTTAGATCTCTTCGGAGGTTATCGCGCCTTACATTTATTTTTTTTTTTTGAGGTCCTTTTCGACTTCGCCCACTTCTAGCGTGTTAGAATTTTTATCCTCGGGACTTGTTTTCGCATGTAAATTTTGCCTGTACCAAAGGACATTTTGCCAGCTGCGTGTATAATATATCCTCCGCCTGCTTGCTTATTTGGAAGAGGTAGAACTAACCTTCCTCCGAAGGCCGAAATACAGAAAGTACCTTCCAATCATGTGCCGGCATGTTCGGATTCTGATTCTGCAGAAGTTGCAGTGTATCCTTCGACTTCATCACGCATGGTATCCATACTTTAACTTTTGGTACCGTGGGGATTTGCGCTTTATCCACCACCTCAAACCGCCCGTTCGTGCCTTGCACGCTATCATCTTCACATCATTATACCTTGGACAATCCTTAGTACTGCACGCTACTGCGAGAGAGCTCTTTTACTTCCTCTGCTCCGTACCCTTCTCCACTCCACTACTCCGTTTTCATTTCAATTCTTTTCCAACACAGAGTTCATTTTATCAGCACTACTGTCGCTTCCCGAGTCCCTCTTGTCACTCAGTCCTCCTCTTATCATCGTCCTTATTACAATTTGGTAATGAGTCGTTGATCTTGGTCGTACGACCACCTGCCCGACAAGGCGGGCTAAGCGGTCCAGTATTATATACGAGGAAAGACCCATCCGCCACTGCAGCGCCCCTTACTGTGGTAAGACCATCAATAATTCCCGAGGTGGCCCGGTATCGGGAAGGCTCCGTTCGAATACAGCCGAATTTAGCGCCTGGCTGCAAATCATCCAATAGGCACGGTCCGCATAACACCTTGGATTAGGGGGTTGGCAGTTCTTGGTCACCGACATCCCGCCGCCCTACTATGAGGCGAAACGGCGTGGATGCCAGCCCTAAACAGCACCGCCTCATATTCGGGCACTATGGAGTTCGGCTAAGCCCTCACACCTACTCACTATTCGTATACCTTATTATTCGAATACCTAACCCTACTATTAGAATACCTTTTATTACTATTGGATTAAGTATTTGCAACAAAACCAACTAAGTAGTACCAGTATCATTGGGTGCAGTGAAATAACTCCTAAATGAAATAACTCCCATGAAATAAGTCCCAATAAAAATGAAATAACTCCCAACTTTAATAAATGAAATAACTCCCAAAGAAGGAAATGAAATAACTCCCAATATTTGCCAGTTATTTCATAATGAAACCACAATTCCCAACAAAAAATGAAATAACTACCAAATGAAATAAGTCCCAAAAAAATTAAATAAATCCCAAATAAAAATTTGAATTGGTATCTTTATACTATATAATCAGTTACAATGAGATTGGAAAAATACAGCAAACTATTATGTAGATACATATGTAAAAGTTACAATTACAAGAAAACTTGAATAGTGTCGTCGACCTTTTCACGGCAAATTGGGCAGTTAAAGCTTTCTAGTCCTTCGGAAATACTCTTAGCTTGCAGCATTAGAACACAAGCGTTGCATATTTTTAAATGTTTGCACGGCATCAATAGTACATTGGGATCAACCTCGAAACAAATTACGAATAAAATTTGAGAGCGCGGTATTTCTGATGGCTTTGATGCGGAATCTTGTTCTTCCTCCGCCTCTTCTTCAAGATACGGTTGGTCTCAAAAAAAAATTTTCTTCTGGCTCCATTTTTTGGATACACCATTCGATTAACAAACGCAGTAGCTGTTATGATTCCAGAACGTAGATTTTCGTTGGCTTTAGCAACCAGTTCAGCTTTTTCAATAAATTTCCGTCTTTTTTTAGTTTTTCCCAAAGCTCCACTACCATTAGCCGGCATTTCGAAATTTCGGGACATATTTAACTCCTCTGTTTGTAAAACTTTGATAAATGTATAAAAGTTTCCCTGTTTTGGTATCATTTTTGCCAGCGCTTTATTATATCCCTCGATGGCCGATGTCTTCCGTGTTGTTGTCGCAAAGACTGACATTCCATCTGATCCAATCTTTATTCGATATAAATAAAAAGCAAAAAACAAAACGAACAACGAACTATACGCGAGACTTGTATGAGATTTCGGTAAAAGTCTAGTAGAGGGGTCAACTGCTAATACGTGTCCAAAAATATCGAAAGAGGTGTAAAAAAAAACGCTTATTGTCCTCGACAACAATAATCCGTAGGCGAAAAATACAAATTTTATCTGTGTCCGGAGATATTTGCAGTTGAATTTGGCAATTTTCATGTTGTAATGTTGTTGTGCACTGAAACACATTTGTACGCAGAAGGACATCACCGTGGCGGTAGCCACGGTTATACCAGAAACGATATAATATAGAGACATTGCATAGACGAAAAATAGTGTGAGGCAAGCTTCACAAAATTCTAGTAGGTCACTTTCACCACAGCAAAAAATTATCCACCATAGATTTTTCTGTTAATATTTTAACATAAATTGAGCGAGAGCTTATAAGCCTTTTTTGTATGTTAAGCCTTATTTACTTTGTCAGGTGTTTTTTGTTTTGATAAAGGGTTATATAGTTATAAATACATCAGGTTATTCAAATTTTGCGCCAAAAATGAAAGAATTCAAGAAATCAGCGATCTGATTTTCGATTTCGGTGCGGTAAAGTTTCACGAAGTTTATTTTAAAATTAATATAATTAAAAAGATGCCTAAATTGCGAAAATGCTGTGTTAAGGGTTGTGCCAAAGATAGTGAAATTGTACGAATGTTTTCCTTTCCACAGGACGACGCTGAAGCCGCCAAGTGGAAGGAAAACTTGAAAATTTCACTATCGGAGGAGCTTCCCTACACTCGGTCCTACGTGTGCATCCAGCACTTTGAAAAAGTGCTCTGGGTATCAAATTTTTAAAAAATGGGGCTATCCCAACCCTCAATTTGGGTAAGTTGTGTGTGAAGTGCTAATTAACTTTTAAACAGGTATCTGTTAAAAAAAATATGGTAATGTTATACAAGACGGTACACCCCTTAATTTTTATCGAAAATTATCAAAGGTGGTATCAAAAAACGCGTCTCGACCTCCGTTTTTAGAATCCGAAAGCGAATTTTTATTTCGGTCAAAAGATATAAGCAAAAAATCGGTTGAAATTTTCTTGTGGTTGTTGTTTTTTGGCAGATTTGTTATATACACACACACACTAATGCAAAAAGGTTTTCTGCGCGCATTTAATTTTGATCCCCAAACCGGTGTCGGAGCCACCCAGGGTAATTTTTTATAAGCGCGGCCGAAGGCCGCCAACGCAGAAAGGTGTTCTATACAAAAAAAACTATGGATCGGACCTCATATTTCGGACCCTCTCGGGGTAATTTTTTGGTTTTTTGTGAATAACTTTCGATAGAAATAAAATTTTCGCTTTCGGATTCTTAAAACGGAGATCGAGACGCGTCTTTTGATACCACCTTTGATAATTTTCGATAAAAATTAGGTGATGCACCGTATTGTAAAACGTTACCAAAAATATTTGTATTCACGTCATATCCAACCAAGGATTTTCCTCAGTGCAGCGCTACTGAAGACTTTTGAGGAATGTTTTGTTTCATTCCTGCAACAAAAACACAAAAATTGTTGTGTTATACCCTTCCCTGCAGTCGAACCAAATAGTTGTACCTATACTAGAAGAATACCAGTTTCCCAAATAGTTAAGAGTTCTGTCTCTCTTCCATATTAGCAACACGGCAATGCCATACGAAATATCAATTGCCGTTCTGTATCTCATCGTAGTGCTCACGGAGATGTTTCCTAATTCCTCCTGAAGTAGTACGCGGTGGTTGACTCTGTCAAAAGCTTTTGACAACATGATGGAGTTTTGGTTAGTTCAGTCCGCAATATATCTGGGGTCATGCTGATGGCTGATCGGTAGATACCATTCACCATCGTTAACTGAGTTTCCGGGCATTGGCATTGTGATTATTCTTGCCATTCTTTATTATTCTGCATGTGTTAGGTAGCTGATGCCCTTATACTCAAGCTGTTTAAGCATCGGCATAGCTATTAATGGCTTCTTTAATCTGCAGACGCAACGATGAGGTGTGTGTACGCGTGTTTGTGTTTAGCCTGCGTAGCGCAACCCTTCAGGTTGCCAGCGCAATATATAGTTTCTCCAAACCCAATTGTCAACCTCACCTATCCGCGGCGAATCCTGTTTCACTAACAGATGAAGCCCTGGCGACTTGGGGGTGGGGAGGGAGGGAATGGCCTGAAGGTTTAATGTGGTCACATAAATCGTTCCCGAGATGGTCGGGCTAGCACCTTAATGGTGCTGTGGTACCGGAGGGTACCGGATCTGTATCCGGCAAAGGACCATCACATCGATAACACTCCCCAAAGCCTTCGGGGAGCAACCTTATCGCTACAACAACAACAACATTCTAGTCAATGAACTACAATGTTTGCTGACTACTTTGGCTTTTGACTGCAGGGTTATTTATGTAAAAACTTCCATAAACCAATGGTATACTAAATATACAAAAAATTATAAGTCACTGTTATTGTTATGCCCTAAAAATCAGAGCACTAAGATGGGTGGAATGTTACAGTTGTGGATTGTAATAAAGAATATATGACTCCGTTTTCCTTTGGATCAGCATTTTCTGGTTCTAGGCCAACTGTCGCGGGGCTAGTCTATGCCCTGACATATTTTTGTAAATAATAAGTTTATAACATTAGTGTTACATTATAAATTCAACTGTAAAGATTTTTTGGGGGATCTTCTGATCAAGTTTGTATAATATATCAGAAGGGCATATGTTTTACTTCCGACTCTCAACCGTAAATCATAACAACATAGCTGCAGAGATACAATTAATGCAATTATAATCCTTGTGTATTCCTTTATTTACCATTCCTCAACACATTTTCATGCAGCATAAACCATTTAATTTTGTTGCTGATTATAAGAAAATATTATGTCACTTCAAATATGTGGTATGTTTTGGAACCTTCGAACAGCAACTTTAAGTCATAAAGTGGCTGCGTGCCACTTATGGAAAGTAATTTGTGATTGGATAGATGACTATGAATGCAAATTAAAACTAACTACACGATCAGGGGATGTATTCAGTGAGTGTAACTTTGGAAATGTACATTTTCCTTTCATATAAATTATTGAACAAAAAGTGTATATTTTAAAACACACAGTTACTGAATCTATCCCTTGTACAACATACTTGTTCAAAAAAATTTGTTGGAATAGTTTGAAAACATTTGTTTTTAATTAGGCCACGATGACGTTGTACACACATGGAGTGAGCAAGACCACGAGCGGCGGTGCTGTATTCCTGTGTGTAAAAATAAGGAGCAAAAGCAACAACCACTTTATGCGTTCCCAAGGGACCAGAAGCTCCGCAATTGTTGGCTTTCGGCTTGCAATTTGCAAATTCAAAACACCAATGGACTCTTCATTTGTGCTCGCCACTTCCTTCCCCAATATTTATCTAGATATAAAGTCTTAAAGGGTGGTTTACCTTCCCTTAATCTACAACCCGACAGAAGCCGTTCACCTAGTGTTGCTTCTGATTTCGGTTCTCCTCCCTCAGTGTCAACCCCTAATGTCAAGCCCAAAGAAAATAATACTTCCCAAAACACTGATCAAGATAGTTTCATTTTAATAGAATTTCAAGAATATTTCGAAATGGCAAATCCAGACCAAAATAAGAGCGACAATGAGTCTACTGACATGCGCGAAAAATTTGCAAAAGCTGCTCGTTACTTTATGAAGACTAACGCCAGCCAAGCAAATGAAATAGCACAACTTAAATCCCAATTAAAGGACAGCACCAGACAGGCAAATGAAATTGCGCGATTAAAGTCTGAATTAGACGATTTACGACGACGTGCAATAATTCCTAGCGAACGAGCTAGTGCAGATGCTATCACGTTCCCGAAACTTATCGTGAGATGGGAAACACCATTTTACGAAGAAGAAAAGGAATTAATACTTAATTTAAATTATTTATCCCCAAAAACATATACATTCATGCGAGACGAGCTGAAATTCTATCTCCTTAAAACTGTTTTACCTGGGGTTGATGAAAATGTTGTGACGAACTTGAAAAAAGTGGTCCAAGAAATGTTCGATACAGAAAAAATGTGTGTCCTCTTATTCGACGAAATCTGTATCCGGGCAGGCTTAGCGTACAACAAACCCCGAGATATAATTGATGGCTTTGTGGACAGTGGTGGCGGCGAGAGAAAGCCGGACATTGGAGACAAATGCTGTTTTTTTATGATTAAGGGAATGTGTTCGAAATGGAAGTACGTCCTTTCTTACTACATTTCCAAAGGCAGCGTATGCGGTTCTAATATCAAAAATTTTTTCCTAGAAACCGTATCCACTATAACGAATATTGTGCTTAATATTAAAGGTGTTGTATGCGACGGGGGCTCTTCGAATATCACTTTATATAACATGTTAGGAGTTTCGTCGAGTAGGCCTTATTATGAGCACAATGGCTCCAAAATTTTTTGTATGTACGACTATTGCCACCTCATTAAGAATGTACGCAATATGTTCATAAAGTATAATGGTGATACAGTAGATGGAACTACTAGCTTCAAAGTAATCACGGACATATATGAAATGGACCAAGCGAAACCAAACTTCAAAATTTGTCCCAAAATAACAGAACTACACGTTTATTCCAAATCCTTCGACAAGATGAGTGTTTCACGCGCAACTCTGCTTCTGAGTCATTCGGTTGCTGCTGCCATTGATATGGCCAGGAATCAAAAAATGTTCAAAAATGTGGACGCTTACAAGTATGCCACTGCCACTCAGTTATTCGTTCAACGAATGAACGATTTATTCGACGAGCTTAACGCTAAACGTTTTAATGATTCTAACCCACTAAAATGCCCTTTTAGGCGCGATAGCACAGCCAAAGTAGACCGTTTAAAGACGCATCTTGATTTTTTACGCTCAATAAGTCCACCACAGCAGAACATTAAATGCATTGAAGGTTTCATTTTAACAATCACCTCAATGATTGAATTAAGTCAGGAACTTTTTGAGCGTCATAAAGAAATTTCTTTCCTTTTTCCTGGAAAATTAAATCAGGATGCGTTGGAAAACTACTTTTACCGACTCCGTGCTAGTCAAGCCCTTAATACGCATCCCACAGCGCACGAAATTCAATATATTGTGGCACGCTTATTGACTTTAAATATAATGCGGCGCAGATTTGTAAAAAAAGGCAACAACTGCGAAGACGATGATGACCAAATCCTAGACTGGGCTTTATCTGCCGACGATAATATTTTAAATATCTCTGATAGTAACAATGCTGAATTTGACAACAGTCTCAGTACAACCGAAGAAAGTACAAAGGAATCCGGTGAAACAATTTTACATATTTCTATGGATGATATCAATGTTCCAGATGGAAATTTTCCACAGGAAATTCCGCCCCCTACAAGTGCAACGATATCTGACAGGCTATGGTGTTTACAAAAATATGGCTAATAAATTATGTTGTCAAAAATGTAAGGATGTCTTTACTAAGACTCAAGGCGAGCTAGATTTGTTTCCCGAAGCCCTAATTAAGTCCCGAAGCTACAAAGATGCCAGCGACTTACGGCTTATAAACCCGAGTGATATGGTCTTTGCCGTGTGTCAAAGGCAGATGGACTGGTATGCCCAGCTTTTTTCGAAGTGTGCACATATCCCAAATGTTAAAAGTTGTATGCTATCATTAATTGTTAAATATACTGAAGAAGTTTTCCCAAAATGGTTTTCTGAAGTCCCTGAATGTAAAGATCACCGTATTAAGCTATTGGACTTTTTAATAACGGTGCTTCTTTACAAGAATTCGAAGTGGATAGCACATGAAGAAATGTTGAAAGCGCAAGGTGTCAAGCGTTCTAAGAAATTACAATAATGCGAACGCGCGAAGCAAATTGCAAAGCCGAAGCAATAAATGGAGCAAGGACATTTTATCACGTTGTATCTATTTTTTCAGCATATCGCACGTTTTATTGTAATTATTGTGTAGATGCAAATGACAATTTTCATAATTCCAGATTTTCTGATACCTTAATAAATTAAAATACTTAGTATTTGGATTTATTCTGTTTACAATAAAACGTGCGATATGTTTGTAATTAATTTTTGAGTTGTGTTCTTTATATGTCTTTGTTCAGTTTAAATATATACTTTCTTCCCAGGTAACCTAGGGTTTACATCAGAGCCTAGTTTTAAAAATATTTCCATTAAAAAAATAATAATAGGAGATATTTTTAAAACAGGTGAAAACAATCTGTATACATTTTGGAAAACAACCTACGTACATATATAATAAAAAATTAAATAACAGTAAGACTCCATATCGGTTGTTTCTCAAATGAAACAGGTTTGATTTAATCATTTGATTAAATCGTGAGAGGAAGTACCATTGCACTAAAAGGTATTTTCGAAAATCTTGTTTATGATTGTTTGCCTCGAATAAATTCGCAAATTTGATTATTTGATCATTTGTAACATTTTTCATTAAAGGTACTAATGTGGAATAAATATAAATGATTAAAAACAGAACCTGGAAGCTTCCTCATTTGAAATATATATTGGAAAACCACAATCTCATTCCAAAAAAGAGTCCCAAACATGGTTGTCACACCATGTTTTCATTTGGGATCAAAATTCATCGAATAAAGGGCCAAATCTCAAAGATATGGACAAAATTTTGGTATTCTTTAATTGGCTTACAAATAGTTCGACAATTCACAAATGTGTCGAATTCGTTGTAAAGTCTTTAATTTCAGGTTGTGGTAAAGTACAATGCCACACACACCTTCATTTTAACAATTTATCATAAATTCAGTCCTAAGGGTTAAAAAAAAATGTGTCCAATAGCTGGGTTCCATTTTTTTTTTATTTAATCCTTTACTCTGCCGTTTACCAGTACACCAGAGTCTTCCCACATCCAATCCCTCATCAAGGAAGTCGGCTTGAATGAGGTGCTGTGAAGGAGATGAGGGTACAATAGACCAATGGTCGCAGTGCAATCCTTACTAAAGTATCTTAACCTTAGCGGACCGTTCCGGGCAAAGGATCATCAAAAAACTATGGCACTCCTGAAAAACTTCGGGGAGTGTCTTTATTGCTGCAGCAAGAACCACACGATACCTTCGGCTGCTAAATAAACAGGATTATCCACTGTTAGGTGAGGCTGATAATTGGGTTGGAGGAGCTATAAGTTAGGTTGAGCTGGTTGGTCCGTGAACACCTCACATAGACTGAATGACTGTAGTTTTTGCTAAGTGTATGGCAGAAAGATCGGCCCAACAAATTATAGGGAGATATTTAAATTAGTTTAGCGCAAAATTGGTGCAGAAGCTCGGACTACATATCGCATTTATCTTATTGTAATTAAAAAGCAAATGTTTTTGAAGTTCAGCAATACGAATTATATTGCAAGTCTTTGCAATTATGTTGTTTCCTAAAACGTGAAAATCCTAGTCAGTAAGCAATTATTCAGTTAAAAAAAAAAAATGTAAGGCGCGATAACCTCCGAAGAGATCTAAGGCCGAGCTTCTCTTCCAATTTGCGTCGTGCTCCTCTTGATTTTTCCCTACAAATTGGCCGGACGGGACCTACATGTTTTATGCCGACTCCGAACGGCATCTGCAAGGCAGATGAGTTTTCACTGAGAGCTTTTCATGGCAGAAATACAATCGGAGCGCTTGCCAGACACTGCCGAGGGGCGACCCCGCTTAGAAAAATTTTCTTCTAATTGAAAAATCTTATTTCTAAAATTTTGATGTTGCTTTGCCCGGGAGTTGAACCCAGGGCATACGGTGTGATAGGCGGAGCACGCTACCATCACACCACGGCCCCCTGTTTCGGAGGGACCCGCGGGTCATTTTTCAGGTTTTCGTTAATATCTTTTGAACGGTATAAATTTTTTCTTTTCCGCCTTCGGATTATTGTTGTCGAGGTCATTATGCGTCTTTTGACACCTCTCTCGATGTTTGGTAGCGTATTAGCAGTCGACCCCTCAACTAGACTTTTACCGAGATTTCTTTAATAGAGCTTACCTTCTTTAGCCATTGTTTCTCGAAATATTCCAAAAAGCTTGCAAAGTGCTCGAGGTTTCCAATATCGTCCTTAATTTTTAGAAATGTGGCCACTATATGCTCGGGGGGCAACAGAGGAAGTGACAAAAGCTTGTGGTATTCCAATGACGCCTTACTGTTTTGTCGAATCAATTGAGCAAGTTGTTTATGCTTTGTAGTTATTTGGCATCGTATCGCGTGGCAAAAATGGAACCAACAGCCGTACAATTTTGAATCTAAAAATGAGGCTTTAATAGCCTTCCTTGGGCTCCCTTCATAATCGGCGATGAAGGTCGCATCATTTAAGTTCAAAACATTCAAATTTATGTAGTTGAATAAATGTGTATAGCATTTTGTTGACTTTTTATTTGTCAAAATAAACAAGTAAGGACGGGACTGTCTTCTGCTGTGCCGAAGACTTCATACCTTTCATGAATGGGGCTGAACAATAATCTTATGCCGTTCGTAATCTCCTAATAATCGGATGTATAAGATAAGAAATATATAATGAACAGACCTACATACCTAATCGATCTTTAAGATAAATATAAAATAAACAAGTAAGGAAGGTTAAGTTCGGGTGTAGCCGAACATTACATACTCACTTGAGAGCTATGGTGACAAAATAAGGGAAAATAACCATGTAGGAAAATGAACCGAGGGAAACCCTGGAATGTGTTTGTATGAAATGTGTATCAAATGAAAGGCATTCAAGAGTATTTTATGCGGGAGAGGGCCAAAGTTCTATAGGTGGACGCCATTTAGGGATATCGCCATAAAGGTGGATCAGGGTAGACTCTAGAATTTGTTTGTACGATATGGGTATCAAATGAAAGGTGTTAATGAGTATTTTAAAAGGGAGTGATCCTTAGTTCCATAGGTGGACGCCGTTTCGAGATATCGCAATAAAGGTGGGCCAGGGGTGACCCTGGAATTTGTTTGTACGATACGGGTATCAAATGAAAGGTGGTAATGAGTATTTTAAAAGGGAGTGGGCCTTAGTTCTATAGGTGGACGGCGTTTCGAGATATCGCCATAAAGGTGGACCAGGGGTTACTCTAGAATGCGTTTGTACAATATGGGTATCAAACGAAAGGTGTTAATGAGTATTTTAAAAGGGAGTGGCCCTTAGTTCTATAAGTGGACGCCTTTTCGAGGTATCGCAATAAAGGTGGACCAGGGGTAACTCTAGACTTTGTTTGTACGATATGGGTATCAAATGAAAGGTGTTAATGAGTATTTTTAAAAGGGAGTGGACCTTCGTTCTATAGGTGGACGCCTTTTCGAGATATCGCCATAAAGGTGGACCAGGGGTTACTCTAGAATGCGTTTGTACGATATGGGTATCAAATGAAAGGTGGTAATGAGTATTTTAAAAGGGAGTGGGCCTTAGTTCTATAAGTGGACGCCTTTTCGAGATATCGCCATAAAGGTGGGCCAGGGGTTACTCTAGAATGCGTTTGTACAATATGGGTATCAAACGAAAGGTGTTAATGAGTATTTTAAAAGGGAGTGGGCCTTAGTTCTATAGGTGGACGCCGTTTCGAAATATCGCCAGGGGTGACTCTAGAATGTGTTTGTACGATATGGGTATCAAATGAAAGGTAGTAATGAGTATTTTAAAAGGGAGTGGGCCTTAGTTCTATAGGTGAACGCCTTTTCGAGATATCGCCATAAAGGTGGACCAGGGATTACTCTAGAATGCGTTTGTACAATATGGGTATCAAACGAAAGGTGTTAATGAGTATTTTAAAAGGGAGTGGGCCTTAGTTCTATAGGTGGACGCCGTTTCGAAATATCGCCAGGGGTGACTCTAGAATGTGTTTGTACGATATGGGTATCAAATGAAAGGTAGTAATGAGTATTTTAAAAGGGAGTGGGCCTTAGTTCTATAGGTGAACGCCTTTTCGAGATATCGCCATAAAGGTGGACCAGGGATTACTCTAGAATGCGTTTGTACAATATGGGTATCAAACGAAAGGTGTTAATGAGTATTTTAAAAGGGAGTGGGCCTTAGTTCTATAGGTGGACGCCGTTTCGAAATATCGCCAGGGGTGACTCTAGAATGTGTTTGTACAATATGGGTATCAAATGAAAGGTAGTAATGAGTATTTTAAAAGGGAGTGGGCCTTAGTTCTATAGGTGAACGCCTTTTCGAGATATCGCCATAAAGGTGGACCAGGGATTACTCTAGAATGCGTTTGTACAATATGGGTATCAAACGAAAGGTGTTAATGAGTATTTTAAAAGGGAGTGGCCCTTAGTTCTATAAGTGGACGCCTTTTCGAGGTATCGCAATAAAGGTGGACCAGGGGTAACTCTAGACTTTGTTTGTACGATATGGGTATCAAATGAAAGGTGTTAATGAGTATTTTTAAAAGGGAGTGGGCCTTCGTTCTATAGGTGGACGCCTTTTCGAGATATCGCCATAAAGGTGGACCAGGGGTTACTCTAGAATGCGTTTGTACGATATGGGTATCAAATGAAAGGTGGTAATGAGTATTTTAAAAGGGAGTGGGCCTTAGTTCTATAAGTGGACGCCTTTTCGAGATATCGCCATAAAGGTGGGCCAGGGGTTACTCTAGAATGCGTTTGTACAATATGGGTATCAAACGAAAGGTGTTAATGAGTATTTTAAAAGGGAGTGGGCCTTAGTTCTATAGGTGGACGCCGTTTCGAAATATCGCCAGGGGTGACTCTAGAATGTGTTTGTACGATATGGGTATCAAATGAAAGGTGGTAATGAGTATTTTAAAAGGGAGTGGGCCTTAGTTCTATAGGTGAATGCCTTTTCGAGATATCGCCATAAAGGTGAACCAGGGTGACTCTAGAATGTGTTTGTACGATATTGGTATCATATTAAATGTATTAATGAGAGTTTTAAAAGGGAGTGGTTGTAGTTGTATATGTGAAGGCGTTTTCCAGATATCGACCAAAATGTGGACCAGGGAGACCCAGAGCATCATCTGTTGGATACCGCTAATTTATTTATATATGTAATACCTGCCAAGATTTCAAAGGTTTTTTATTTCGCCCTGCAGAACTTTTCATTTTCTTCTACTTAATATGGTAGGTGTCACAACTATTTTACAAAGTTTTTTCTAAAGTTATATTTCGTGTCAATAAACCAATCCAATTACCATATTTCATCCCTTTTTTCGTATTTGGTATAGAATTATGGCATTTTTTTCATTTTTCGTAATTTTCAATATCGAAAAAGTGGGCGTGGTCATAGTCGGATTTCGTTCATTTTTTATACCAAGATAAAGTGAGTTCAGGTAAGTACGTGAACCAAGTTCAGTAAAGATATGTCGATTTTTGCCCAAGTTATCGTGTTAACGGCCATGCGGAAGGACGACTGTGTATAAAAACTGGGCGTGGCTTCATCCGATTTCGCCCATTTTCACAGAAAACAGTTAACGTCATTAAATCTATGCCCCTACCAAATTTCAAAAGGATTGGTAGATTTTTGTTCGACTTATGGCATTAAAAGTATCCTAGACAAATTAAATGAAAAAGGGCGGAGCCACGCCCATTTTAAAATTTTCTTTTATTTTTTTATTTTGTTGCACCATATCATTACTGGAGTTGAATGTTGACATAATTTACTTATATACTGTAAAGATATTAAATTTTTTGTTAAAATTTTACTTTAAAAAAAATTTTTTTTAAAAGTGGGCGTGGTCCTTATCCGATTTTGCTAATTTTTATTAAGCGTACATATAGTAATAGGGGTAACGTTCCTGCCAAATTTCATCATGATATCTTCACCGACTGCCAAATTACAGCTTGCAAAAATTTCAAATTACCTTCTTTTAAAAGTGGGCGGTGCCACGCCCATTGTCCAAAATTTCCCTAATTTTCTATTCTGCGTCATAAGTTCAACTCACATACCAAGTTTGATCGCTTTATCTGTCTTTGGTAGTGAATTATTGCACTTTTTCGGTTTTTCGAAATTTTCGATATCGAAAAAGTGGGCGTGGTTATAGTCCGATATCGTTCATTTTAAATAGCGATCTGAGATGAGTGTTCAGGAACTCACATACCAAATTTCATCAAGATACCTCAAAATTTACTCAAGTTATCGTGTTAACGGACGGACGGACATGGCTCAATCAAATTTTTTTTCGATCCTGATGATTTTGATATATGGAAGTCTATATCTATCTCGATTCCTTTATACCTGTACAACCAACCGTTATCCAATCAAACTTAATATACTCTGTGAGCTCTGCTCAACTGAATATAAATAGGTAGGTACTTTGTGTGAGGATGCAAAGTTTCAGGTTTTTTGTGGTCTGCGTGTAAAAACTATGACTACGAATCACGTATTTCAACAATATATGACGTAAACGTAACTATTTGATGAAATTTGATGAATTTTGAGGCTTCTAGCCGTAAAAAAGGGGCAAAAATGACAGTTTATATGGGGTATATAATATATATACCACCGATCGCTATGATTTTTTCAGACAACAATATATGCTATATACGTAAGCATTTGGTGAAACTTGAAGCTTCTAGCTGTTAAAATGGGGCAGAAATTGCGCAAAGTTACTTATCTGAACAATCGGTTGTATGAGATATATACTATGTATACAACCGATCTCTATGATTTTTTCAGACAACAATATATGCTATATACGTAAGCATTCGGTGAAATTTGAAGCTTCTAGTTGTAAAAATGGGGCTAAAATTGCAAAAAAAATACATATATACTATGTATATATACTATATATACCATCATATATATATTATATAAAATTCTTCTGTCACGGTTTTAGAGGCTGAACTCCTCCGAAACGGCTGAACCGATTCTCATGAAATTTTGTGAGCATATTGGGCAGGTCTGAGAATCGGCCAACGTCTACCTTTTTTTTCGCTACGTGTCTAGAGTCTTGAGATCAAAACGTGGACCGGGTACCCCTGGAATGTGTTTATACAATATGGATATCAAATGAAAGCTGTTGATGAGTGCTACCCCTGGGTGACTAGGGTCTCGAGATATAGGCCAAAACGTGTACCCGGATACCCCTAGAATGTGTTTATACAATATGGATATCAAATGAAAGCTGTTGATGAGGGCTATAGTACAGGATAATTTTCATACCCCTGGGTGACTAGGGTCTCGAGATATAGGCCAAAACGTGGACCCGGATACCCCTAGAATGTGTTTATACAATATGGATGTCAAATGAAAGCTGTTGATGAATGCTATAGTACAGGATAATTTTCATACAACTGGGAGGCTAGGGTCTCGAGACATAGCCCATAACGTGGACCCGGGTACCCCTAGAATGTGTTTATACCATATGGATATCAAATGAAAGCTGTTGATGAGTGCTATAGTACAGGATAATTTTCATACCCTTGGGTGACTAGGGTCTCGAGACATAGCCCATAACGTGGACCCGGGTACCCCTAGAATGTGTTTATACAAAATGGATATCAAATGAAAGCTGTTGATGAGTGCTATAGTACAGGATAATTTTCATACCCCTGGGCAACTAGGGTCTCGATATATAGGCCAAAACGTGGACCCGGATACCCCTAGAATGTGTTTATACAATATGGATGTCAAATGAAAGCTGTTGATGAGTGCTATAGTACAGGATAATTTTCATACAACTGGGAGGCTAGGGTCTCGAGATATAGCCCAAAACGTGGACCCGGGTACTCCTAGAATGTGTTTATACAATATGGATATCAAATGAAAGCTGTTGACGAGTGCTATAGTACAGGATAATTTTCATACAACTGGGAGGATAGGGTCTCGAGACATAGCCCATAACGTGGACCCGGGTACCCCTAGAATGTGTTTATACAATATGGATATCAAATGAAAGCTGTTGATGAGTGCTATAGTACAGGATAATTTTCATACAACTGGAAGGCTAGGGTCTCGAGATATAGCCCAAAACGTGGACCCGGTTACCCCTAGAATGTGTTTATACAACATGGATATCAAATGAAAGCTGTTGATGAGTGCTATAGTACAGAATAATTTTTATACAACTGGGAGGCTAGGGTCTCGAGATATAGACCAAAACATGGACCCGGATACCCCTAGAATGTGTTTATACAATATGGGTGTCAAATGAAAGCTGTTGATGAATGCTATAGTACAGGATAATTTTCATACAACTGGGAGGCTAGGGTCTCGAGACATAGCCCATAACTAGGACCCGGGTACCCCTAGAATGTGTTTATACAATATGGATACCAAATGAAAGCTGTTGATGAGTGCTATAGTACAGGATAATTTTCATATAACTGGGAGGCTAGGGTCTCGAGACATAGCCCATAACGTGGACCCGGGTACCCCTAGAATGTGTTTATACAATATGGATATCAAATGAAAGCTGTTGATGAGTGCTATAATACAGGATAATTTTCATACCCCTGGGTGACTAGGGTCTCGAGACATAGCCCATAACGTGGACCCGGGTACCCCTAGAATGTGTTTATACAATATGGATATCAAATGAAAGCTGTTGATGAGTGCTATAGTACAGGATAATTTTCATACCCCTGGGTAACTAGGGTCTCGAGATATAGGCCAAAACGTGAACCCGGATACACCTAGAATGTGTTTATACAATATGGATGTCAAATGAAAGCTGTTGATGAATGCTATAGTACAGGATAATTTTCATACAACTGGGAGGCTAGGGTCTCGAGACATAGCCCATAACTAGTACCCGGGTACCCCTAGAATGTGTTTATACAATATGGATACCAAATGAAAGCTGTTGATGAGTGCTATAGTACAGGATAATTTTCATACAACTGGGAGGCTAGGGTCTCGAGACATAGCCCATAACGTGGACCCGGTTACCCCTAGAATGTGTTTATACAACATGGATATCAAATGAAAGCTGTTGATGAGTGCTATAGTACAGAATAATTTTCATACAACTGGGAGGCTAGGGTCTCGAGATATTGCCCAAAACATGGACCCGGGTACCCCTAGAATGTGTTTATACAATATGGATATCAAATTGAAGCTGTTGATGTGTGCTATAATACAGAGTAAATTTTACACCGCTGAGTGACCAGGGTCTCGATATATAGGCCAAAGCATGGACCCGGATACCCCTAGAATGTGCGTGTATTATGGATATCAAATGAAAGCTGTTGCTGAGAGCTCTAAAGTTCATTGTGATATTCGATTTAGTCGCATCAATCTGGCCAAACTGATAAATATGCATGCGAAGCCGAAATAAAGACAAGAATTAATAATACCCACATACCTATTTACATACGTCCTATTCGATTTGCCTGAAATTTCGTATATAAATTTGCCTATATTAGTATTTACGATGCTTTTTTCCGGGAAGTATACCAGAGACGGACTGGGACTGGAATTAGGACTAGGACTGGTACTGAGACTGAGACTCGGAGTGGGACTGGAACAAAATACACACCACCCTCTGGGACTGGCAATAAGAGATGAAGAAGAAGGATAAAAACTTGAGAGAATATAAAAGAAAGAAGGAGACTAAGAAAGAGATAGAATGAGACGGAGATGGAGATGAAGCGAAAAAGATGGAGGGAGGAGTGAATAAAAAGATTAGGAAAAAGTGTAGAGGGGTAAGGCAGAGTTAGACGGAAAAAGCTTATAAAAATGTATGCAGATAGGCCAAATTTAGGGCAGAACAACGTCTGCCGGGTCTGCTAGTATACTATATACGTAAGCAATCGATGAAATTTTAAGCTTATAGGTGTTAGAATGGGTTAGAAATTGCGAAAAGTTTCTTAGCTGAACAATCGCTTGTATGAGATATATACTATATATACAACCGATCTCTATGATTTTTTCAGACAACAATATATGCTATATACGTAAGCATTCGGTGAAATTTGAAGCTTCTAGCTGTTAAAATGGGGCTGAAATTGCGAAAATATATATATATATATACTATATATACCATCATATATATACTATATATACCACCATATATATACTATATATACCACCGATCTTTATGATTTTTTCAGACAACAAGATATGCTACATACGCAAGCATTCGTTGAAATTTGAAGCCTCTAGCTCTTAAAATAGGGCAGTAATAACGAAAAGTTTCTTATCTGAACAATCGGTTGTGGAGGATATATACTATATATACGACCGATCTCATCAATTTTTTCAGGCAACAATATGTGCAATATACGAAAGTATATGGTGAAGTTTGAAGCTTCAATTTGATAAACTGAGGAAGATATGACAAATATCCTCTTTTTCTGAAAAATCGGTTGTATGGAGGATATATGCTATAGTAGTCCTATCCGGCCGGTTCCAATAAATGTCTAATCGGACACCCAAATATATCCGCTCACCAAATATTATTAAGATATCTCAAAAATTGAGGGACTAGTTTGCATACAAACAGACAGACGGACAGACGGACATGGCTACATCAACTCAGCTCTTCATCCTGATTATTTCGGTATACTTAATGGTGGGTCTATCTATTTTCCTTTAAGGACTTACAATTTTGGGTTTCGTTACGAAATTAATATACCATTTCATTTTCATGAAAGGTGTGAAAATACTGGAAAAATCTAGTAAAAGTAACACGAAATTATTTTGGAACCTTATTAATTAATATATAAAAAAGGGTGAGGAAGGGGGTGGGCGGGGCGGCGCCGGCGCCGGCGCGACCGGGCGTAACGCACCCCCCCCCCGCCGTTTCTAACCTTTTCGTAATATTCAATATGAATTAAAATCGACTGCTTAAAACATCCAAGTGGTACAATTAAAGTCTGTTTATTGTTGTTGTTGGGAACGTTTTCACCGATCAGCTTGATTATCTTATCAGATGCAAATACGCAGTACGCAAAATCCTTCGAGTTATGGCAAACTTTATAAAAGGGTGTTTTCTCTTGGCCATCGTGCAAAGTATGTCCAAAGTTATTGAAAATATTTTCTTTTTTAAACATATTAACAGCATCAGTTGGGGTCTTCGGAGATGCTGCAAACACTTTGGCTGTCACATATTTGAGACCACGCTTGATTTTATTAAAATCAACATTTTTCGTCGATTCCTGCTGGCTTTATTAACAAAAGACATTTTTTAACACCCAATGTGAGTTTACACATGCATGTAACACTATTAACTTACCTCATGCATATTTCTTGAAAATTCTCTCGGATTCCGCTGACAGTACTAGATGCACCAAAAGTACTTGTGGAATGTAAACATCTATCCTTTATTTCATTAAGGGCTTTGAGTTCTTCATATATCTCATGTTGATCATTATTATGGCTATGCTCTATGAAGTTTCGGCCTTTCGACACTGTCCGTTTTCCAAAGATACTCGCGATTTACAATTTGTTGCGTAACACGTATATAATATTTTACCATTACTTTCAGATTTTTTAAATAAAATTGTTTTTCATTTTTTATGTACAATAATCTGCTTTTTCTTCTTTTTCCACTCACTATCAAGACTTGCAATTGTTTGCACTCTCACTAAGCACTGATCTATAATAGTAAAATTCTAACAAGAACTGATGGCGTACAGATTGATAATTGAAAAATAACTCATTGTTTTTATACAGATTGCTTTACACCAGTTATAGAAACTGTTAGAAGAACGTCAAAATTTGATAAAATTGTATTTTTAAGAAAATGAAATAACTCCCAATAAAAATGAAATAACTCCCAATCTCAAAAAATTATGAAATAACTCCCAAGGAAATTTTATTGGGGATTATTTCATTTGGGAGTTATTTCATTATGAAATAATTACCAGCAAAAATTATGAAATAAGTCCCAATGAATTGGGAGCTATTTCATTTTTTTGTTGGGAGTTATTTCACTGCACCGAATCATTGCTTACATAGGTAAATATATGTATGTACGTATACACTTGTATGCTCATACGTACAATCGATAGCCCTGGGGTAAATAGGTACATTTTCGCAAAGTTATTATTCTTATAGCGGAAAAGCTAATACAGATATTCCCATAACAAGCTATTCGAATAGAAAGCTTTTATTCGAATGGTAAGCAATTATTAGAATTATTTGAAACGAATAATATTGTTACGAATTTCGGGGAATTCCGATTATTTTCCACCGTCTGCTAATGTTCGTGTCGCTGAACTATTGAATAAATAACTCCGATATTCAGTATTGCAATATGGTCTTTATTTAGTCTACTTTGGCAGTAGTACAATTATACTTCAATATGTACTTCATAACTAATGCGTGTTTAAATCAACCCGATCCCTGATTCCTCAGCTTGCGCTGCTTTTATACTCTAAGTTTTTTCGTTCACCCATTTCTCCTAAGGTCTAGTCATTTCACGAACAGTTCGGGAACAGTTGTATCTCATGCTTGGTTACCAGCTATATACATATATATTTGTATATATGCGTGTTTATGTGTGAGTAACTACTTCGGCTGATGACTACATGTAAGTATGTGGGATATCTCTTCGTTGCCTTGTACATAAGTGTCGCTGCTTACTGTGTTTTGTTGTTGCGATTATTTAGTTACAGCAGAGTGATGTCAATATTCGCCACAATATTATTCGTTTATTCGAATAATGTTAATTCAAATATTATTCCAAAATAATCCCAATCTCTAATCACTATTGTCAATCTCGAATCCTTTTCAGTTAAAATAAACTTTGTAAAATTACCGCTGGTACAAAAATATACGTTGATAGAAAATTTCGCTTTTATAAAATATTTTATTGCTGACCAGCAAGTGATTTTCAAAATCAGAATTTATATCACTTGAACTAAATTTTACACCGACATTAATGTCGTTTAAGAAAGGTAAGTGAACGATAATTTTGTCCTGAAAACCTCATTTTTGCCAAAATTGCTGATGGTGGACATTGAATATTAGCCGACGAATACAAAAATTGAAATCATCGAACCATAGAATGAAAATAAATCATATATCACATGTTCAATTTAAAGTACCTGTTAATTGAACAATTTTGGATTAAAACGAGCTTTATACCAATTTCACACAGAGAGCTAATGAAATAATTAGTGAAGTTTTCTACATTAAAACCCTTATTGAACTCAATCTTCCATGCAAAATACAAATTCCTTATAAACTCATTATTGCTTTATTGAATGCCAAAAAAATGTTCGCTGCAATGCTTATATGGCTTTTTCAAAAATTGGCACACGTGTATTTTGTTAGGTGATATATTCTCATGTATTTTATTTTGATTGCCTTAATAGTTGGTTTTTGTGAAAGCGTACTATTTTTTTTTTTTTTGGGCTGCTGACAGATGTGAATGATTAATGAAGCAAGTAGTCCTGTGTGAAAAAGAAAACTTATTTATTTCATTAGGCAAAATTGTGATTTGATTAACTGCTTTTAGTCTTATTTGACTTTTATTGCCACATCATTGCATAGTCAGTGAGTTGTATGTTCCTCTTCGCCAATTTTCTGTCATATAATTAATCGATAATATTTATGACATAAATTATGTTCATATGCAAAGTGAGCGAATGTTACAGATTTCTAAATCCTGATGCATCAACCAATCAAATGGATATAAAACTGATAGGAGTCTGTACATTAGTAATTGAGCAAATAAATAATTCTTTATAATAAGTGATAGCAGTTTATATGACTTGATGTCATTCGTATAGATACACACCATTAGGGTGTTCAATTTTACTACCATACCGAAGATCCTCATCTCCCAGGCAAGCAATATCAAAAATGTAGAAACAAGTTTTTTCAATCAGAAACAAGTTTTTTAAAGCGGGGGTCACCCCTCGGCAATGCTTTGGCAAACACTCCGCGTGTATTTCTGCCATGAAAAGCTTTTCGGCGAAAACTCATCTGCCTTGTAAATGACGTTAGGAGTCGGCGTAAAACATGTAGGTCCCGTCCCACCAATTTGTAGGGAAAATTAAAAAGGAGTGCAGCGCAAATTGGAGGAAAAGATTTTCTGCATTAACATAGCCAAAAGCAGTTTCAAACATCTCAAAGAGAAAGGTGAGCACATAATCACTTCATTTTCCCCGCACTCTCAATTATCGATTGTTATCAAAAAATCTGACATCGTTTAACAACCAGATTATATATTTACAATTTATGGAGTGGAGTGGAATTTAGAGTAGACGAAGTGACCCCTTTACCCTTTGTGACAAAAACGCCAAGCGAAAACTTAATTGTCAACTTATGGAAAAGAAGATACAACTTTTCGCATATGAGATAACCGCAGCCACCGGAAAACTTCTCGTGCACACAAACTGGAGATGAGATTGTATATAACTATACAATGATACAATATGTGCAGATTACAACTTGACTCGCTTCCTGCGGCGCCAGTTTTTATAGACCATGGTGCATCTCATGGTGAATGAGGACAAAACGAAGTACGTGCTGACAGTGAGCAAAGAGTCAACGCATTAGCGCCTTGGAAACCACTTAACTGTTGGCAGCCATAATTTCGAAATAGTAAAAGACTTCTTTTTTTTGGTAACTTGCATTAACACAAGCAACAACGCCATCTCTAAAATCCAACGAAGGATCCCTCTTGCCAATAAATGCTACTTGGGACTAGGTAGGCAATTGGAAAGTAAAGTCCTCTCTCGGCAAACGAAAATCATGCTCTACAAGTCATTTATCGTAACCGTCCTGCTATATGGTTTTAGAAGTATGAACCATGACAATATCAGAAGAAGCACCTCTGGGAGTGTTCGAGAGAAAAGTTCTTCGAAAAATTTACGCACCACTACGCGTTAGCGAGGACGAGTCGAAAAAGATTTACATATGAGCTGTACGAGCTTTACGCAGACATCAACATAGTGCAGCGAACTAAAACGCAGCGGCTACGCGGGCTAGGCCATGTTATGCGAATGAAAGATGACGCTCAAGCTAAGAAAATATTTCTGTCGGAACCCACCTATAGAAGCAGATGAAGAGAGCGCCCCCTCTCCGCTGAAAGGACCAGATGAAAAACGATTTAAACTCCCTTGGTGTCACCATTTGGCGGACCGAAGAAGAGCGACTGCCCCGTTATAAATTCCGACTGAGGGAAATATATGAGCACTTTATGTCAATTTAATTCTATTTATCCATCAACTGTTTTCATAAATTATTTATTGTCACTCACCAGATGATCGCAATGTCGCAAGTCATTTCGAAGTATAAACAGAGCTTTAAAGGGCCCATACTTAGCATAGACTTGACTTGAATTGAGAACTGTCACTTACAGTTCTGTTAAATGAACATTGCCTGTTACTGATTACTCAAAACTTAGCAACACTTAACTTGACTTAGAAGTCTGTTGAATTTTGATTTTCTATGTAAGTTCTAAGTGACGTTTACATTTTGAGATGCTATTTGTTTGTCTCCATTTCATTTTGACATTTTGTCATACAAATTGACATTTATTGATTATGATGCCAGATTGTATGCGCTAAGTGGAGTATAATCGTGGCTAAGTTGCTAGTTTTACGCCATGTCAAGTCAAGTCTATGCTAAGTATCAGTAATGGG
This sequence comes from Eurosta solidaginis, assembly GCF_040869045.1. Taxonomy (NCBI): domain Eukaryota; kingdom Metazoa; phylum Arthropoda; class Insecta; order Diptera; family Tephritidae; genus Eurosta; species Eurosta solidaginis. Next base: position 64,935,058 of record NC_090320.1, on the reverse strand, counting down.
CCCTTAAGATTTCATTTCAGAGTCAATAATCGGATGGCATCGATTGTTTGTACATACATATATCGACGATTTTCATGAATGTGAGAAACATACTACACGTAATGTAAACAATTCGTTCTAATGTTTGCCGATCTCGTGATTTTTGAGGAGCAACGTGATCTGTGGTTGTGACCTTTCACTAACAGCGGTTTTTATCCGTGACTGTGACTGAATCAGAACATATGCCATGGCAATGGGCGCTTTTAGAGAGCACAATTTTTGTTGATATGTTGCAAACATGTGTCCATCAGTTGTGTGAAAAAAATTTTGTTTTATGAACGTCGAGTTGAGCCAGCGTGAAATGAAATAATTAATCTTAAACATAAATAATAGAACAAAAACAATACTAAGTTTCTTTGAAAACCGCTTTACCAACGCACAACTTTACCATATTATGCCATACGAAGTATGGACCATGAATAAACAAAAATATGCAAAGCAGGCAATTGGGATAAGGTTTACAGCAACTAAGGCATGACGTGGCTGAATGCGTTTGTAACACTTCAACTATCGTAGGAGTGCGGGTTCAAATCCCACTACCAGGAGAAAAGGCTTTGAAGAGATTTACAAGGTATAATCGAAACAGCTGTCGCATTGTCCGTCCTGATGTCACTTTGTTTAAATTTTTCCCGAATTTTTAATTAAATTATAAATTGCTTCAAATAAATGTTTTTATACATTTAAAGCAATAAGGGTAATCCCCGCTTAAAAACTCATTAATCTTAAATTTTTTTTGATTTAGTGAAGTTAATCGACATATGTGAGAGAGTACGTAGTAAGAAATATATTTTAAAAGTAGCAATGAAGGCATGATTGAACGTTGTATATCTATTTTGAACCGATATGGTGTGAAGCTGTGGAAATTAATAGAAAAGAATCGAAATAAATATGAATGTATATGTAATAAACATTGAATGAAAAATATATATAAATATATACTAACTGTTTTAATATTTGGGTTTTCCCCCTAATAAAAATTTCGTTACGACATCCCTGTTAAATATTTGTGAGGTTATTTAAGCTTGGAGCCATTCACGATAACTGTCAACCGTTTCCAATCCAGATATGTGATAATATCTGCCATGTTACTGTCAGTTTTGGGATTTAGATACACAAACAAATTTCAATTTTTTCAGTCTCGATAGAAAGAAATCCTTTATTTAATTTATAAGACACACACTAATGTTTTTGTTTGGCATATCTACCATGGTTCCCCCTTCAACTTCTCTAGCGGAGTACTTATTTCACGCGCCATTTTTTACAAATCGAGACTCTATGTCTAAGTCAACCTCCATTTACGTCTTTTAACAATTTCATTTGCTATTTAGGTTGAATCATAAAACCAGCTGCCGCAATAAAAACCGATTTAGCTGTATGCTGTAAATTATAACGATGTTATATTCCAAATACTGTCATAATTCACGTTAAGTATACAAAAAACGGGATGGAGAAAGTATGTTCATAAATGAACCTACAAAACGAATAGCTAGCAACAGCAAAAGACGGCACAATATTAGACATGGATATACATGAGACATTTTTCAAGTACTTTCATATAAGTAATTATGACGAGTATGATATATGATACATATGAGTAACCAAATAACATGTAGCATTAATAGACGGTATCAGATATCTACTAAACGCCTATGTGCATATGTATGTATTTACATTCTTTCTTACCGTGATAAAGTAGTTGTAAGGCCAAGTTAATAGCCCACGTAGCGCAGTGCAGTGAGGCATACAGTAATCCATTTCGAGTGAGATGTTACAAGTCTTCACAATTTCATACAAAAACATGTACATGTACAGGTGAACTTTATTTTTTTTATGACATAGGTACTTAAAAAAGATATGATCGCCTAATATTTATATTACGATGATCCGGTGATCGGGTTATCGGATTTTTCAATGTTCAATACGACTTCGATCAGTATTTTCAACGCAGATGAATTTTTGCTGAGAAGCTTTTCGTAGAATAATGTATACGCGAAGGGCGTGCCAGACCATTTTAGAAGAGCGACCCCAATTCGGAGAAGTGTTTATGAAGTATTTTGATGTTAGCTATCTCGTATTTGAGTCTGAGACCCTTGATTCCATCTCAAATAAATAACTTTAACTTTGTATATGTATGTCTAATGAGAAGCTCCATATACCCCGACGATACCAAGCCGAACGGGAAAGTTGGAGGTGAAGTTTATTGAAGTGACCTAGACCTCCAAGTCTCCTGCAGACTACCCAATCACTGTAGTATCTTCCAGGCAGAAGTAACAGCCATCATGGAAGAATCAGTTGGTATAGGGGCAGTTGGTATTTCTAGCAAAATCTTCAAGAGATAGCCTAACAGAATCGTGCACACCTCACATGAGTACCTTGGCACAGGGACATCGACGGAAATAGCGTTGCAGACTAACTTGCCAGGCAGGATACGACCAGGCAGATTCTTTCTGACCAAGCACGCATAGGTATGCTGCTTGCAACGTGCAAGCTAATGCTAAAGGAGCACATCCTCCATCAAGCCGACGAACACTGAGGTGTCGGAAATCTAGAGAAACCTGACCAAAATGGGATCCGAAAAGATAGCGTCATGTTTACACCCTAAGTAGCGATAAGATTTCCACACTTGTATGAGAACTAAAAGGGCACTGCCTAATACGTAGGCATGCAGAAAGATTGGGAGATCGTCGTTGCTGCAACAGCTGTAACAAGGATGAACCATGTATGTCTCTCTCTCTAACGCGACCTCTTTCATCCCGTTTCCCTTCCATTTTCATATGCCTTTACCGCTCCCTACATTCTCTCATTCCCTTTATATTAACATTCTGTAAATCCATCTCCTTCTCCCCATATATATGACGCTTATTGGGCGTGCCTGTGGAAATTAACTTTTATTTCATCTATTTTTCCTAAATCAGTCGTAATGTTCTTTTTTATCTGCCGTCGAATACGGTTGTCGACAGGAATACTTTCTTGGACAGAGCGGGTTCATGAATTTAGATAAGTTTGAACTGGCTGATCCGTGTGGATCTCATATTATCTGAATGAGTTCGTATTGTTACCACATATTTGCCCAACGACCAAACTGTAAAAAGATATCAGAAACCAGGACGTGTGTTATAAAATAACTCCGTCCTTTTGTCAAGTACTAGAAGCTTTCTAAGACCAATGGTACTTGCTGATTCTAGATCTGATAGTTGTGTGTAGCTGGTGTCTTAGCCTAGCGTGGGCAGCGCACGAGCACAAATCGTGCTCGATCATTTCCTTCTCCAACCCGCCCTTCCTATATCTACTATCACTGAAAACGCCTTATTTAATAAAGAATACCCATTACAAGCCTAGAGTCCCAACCTTTCAATGATAAGAGTAGCTTTGTTAGTCTAAGGTTTTAAGAACTGCACAGGGTGTTCGAAATTTTACAGTCCCACGCTAAGTTTCAAGCCTTTACTGCTTGGTCGATCATGTGCAGCTCTCGCTTTCTTTAATCTCACCCAAACCTATTGAAACGTCTCGGTACAAGCTTTGAGGTATACGCCGTTTTTTGGTCTGAATCTATTAATATATGCCCAGGGATCCAATATACAGATATGTATATTTCTCCATAACCCGGCTTGCTTTCTCTATAACACACTTTTCGCTGATATGCTTTGGGAGACTATTGTATTAATTTTTATTAAATTTATGCTGCCAGTTTAAGAATCAATAAAAGGCGAAATAGTTAAAATTAAAAAATTAATGGAATTGAAACGAATTATTTAAAACAAGTAAGGACGGGACTGTCTTCGCTTGTGGACTTCATACCTTTCATGAATGGGGCTGAAAAATAACCTTATCCCATTCGTAATATCCAAATAATCGGCTGTATAAGATAAGAAATATACATATAGTGAACAGATGTACATACCTAAGCGATTTTTAAGATAAATATAAAATAAAAGAAGTAAGGAAGGCTAAGTTCGGATGTAACCGAACATTACATACCCAGCTGAGAGCTTTTGAGACAAAATAAGGGAAAATCACCATGTAGGAAAATGAACCTAGGGTAACCCTGGAATGCGTCAAATGAAAAGTGCTAATAAGTATTTTAACAGGGAGTGGGCCTTAGTTCTATAGGTGGACGCCTTTTCGAGATATCGCCACAAAGGTGGACAAGGGGTGACTCTAGAATTTGTTTGTACGATATGGGTATCAAATGAAAGGTGTTAATGATTATTTAAAAGGGAGTAGGCCTTAGTTCTATAGGTGGACGCCTTTTCGAGATATCACCATAAAGGTGGACCAGGGGTGACTCTATAATGTGTTTGTACGATATGGGTATCAAATGAAAGGTGTTAATGATTATTTAAAAGGGAGTAGGCCTTAGTTCTATAGGTGGACGCCTTTTCGAGATATCACCATAAAGGTGGACCAGGGGTGACTCTATAATGTGTTTGTACGATATGGGTATCAAATTACAGGTATTAATGAGGGTTTTAAAAAGGAGTGTCGGGTACAGCTAATTTATTTTTATATGTAATACCACGAACAGTATTCCTGCCAAGATTCCAAGGGCTTTTGATTTCGCCCTGCAGAAGTTTTTCATTTTCTTCTACTTAATATGGTAAGCGTCACACCCATTTTACAAAGTTTTTTTCTAAAGTTATATTTTACGTCAATAAACCAATCCAATTACCATGTTTCATCTCTTTTTTCATATTTGGTACAGAATTATGGCATTTTTTAAATTTTTCGTAATTTTCGATATCGAAAAGTGGGCGTGATCATTGTCGGATTTCGACCATTTTTTATACCAAGATAAAGTGAGTTCAGATAAGTACGAGAGCTAAGTTTATTAAAGATATATCGGTTTTTGCTCAAGTTATCGTGTTAACGGCCGAGAGGAAGGACAGATGGTCGACTGTGTATAAAAACTGGGCGTGGCTTCAACCGATTTCCCCCATTTTCACAGAAAACAGTTTTTATTTATTTATTTATTTATTTGGATTAAAGTCGACACAGATACAATGCGGTCGACTACTAAGTTGTATAAAACATAAAATTAATGTTACAATTAAATATAATTAAATATAACCATACATATGAAAGAAAGTACAAAATATCAGGCCAGACGTGACAGTATTGAATTATGTAACTCGGAAAACGAACATTCAAAACTGATGCAGTTACAAAAGTTGTTGTAGTGAGAACACCAGCTTCGCAGTGGATTATTTTTGGCAAAATTTTGCCGGCAAAGTGGTAAATAAAAAGGCACAAAGTGCCTAGACGTTCTACCAGGAACAGCAAAATTTAGTGGGACTAACAAGATCAGATGAGTCGATCTCGCCCATAATGAGCTTGTGAATGAACATTACCCCGAGTAAAGTTCATCGATTTTCTAAAGTTGGCAGATTTATAAGGAGAAGCCTATTTCTATATGGTGGCAAATGCACACTAGAATCCCAGTTAAGACCACGTAGTGCAAATATAATGAATTTCTTCTGTACTGACCCAATACGCTTTATAAAGTTTTGATACCCTGGGCACCAGACACACGAACAATACTCTAAGGTTGGTCGTACCAACGATGTGTAGAGGGTCTTAGTCAGATACGGATCATTAAACTCCTTAGTCTGTCGCTTCACAAAACCGAGTATACCCGTTGCTTTGCATACTATTGATGAAATATGCGTATTAAAAGTCAGTTTAGGATCAAAAAGAACTCCTAGATCACTTACGACAGATATACGCTCCAAAGGCGTGCTGTTTAACGTATACGATGTCAAACTTGGCTTCACTCGGTGAAATGTCATTAGTTTGCACTTCGAGCAATTCAAAAGTAGTAAATTTGCAGTACACCAGCATTGAAATGAGTCTAAGTCTGCCTGGAGAAACTCCACACCGGAAGACTCCGAAGGCAAGTATGATTAACAAAGTTTAACATCATCCGCATACATAAGAGTTCAAGAATGTATGAGAGTTTGTGGTAAGTCATTTATAAACAAGGTAAAATGTAACGGACCCAAATGACTACCCTGAGGCACACCAGACGTTACATCAAACAACCTAGAAATACTGTTTTTAAACAAAACTTGTTGAGTCCTATTCGCGAGATAGCTTTCGAGCCACGCAAGTAAATGCTTCGGAAATCCAAGTAAATCAAGTCTGTAAACTTAAAGCTCATGAAAAGAAGTAAACTCTAGCAAGTTGGTAGTAGTTGATCTACGCGGCACAAAACCATGATGGCAGGGTGATAATATGGAGCTACACATGTGTTGAAATTGACATGTAATTCTTCTGTCAAATGTTTTGGGAATAGCTGAAAGCTTAGCTATACCTCTATAGTTCTCGATACTAGACCTACTACCTTTTTTGTGCAAGGGCATAATAAATGATTTCTTCCAAATCAATGGAAAAGTGGCAGATTCCACAGATAGTTGGAATAATTTATGTATCGGCTGAGATAAGTTAACTGCACAGTATTTGAGTACACAACTAGGAACACCATCTGGACCCGGAGAAAAAATCGGTTTCAAATCGAGAAGGCTCTGAAGAACAATATTCTTATCAATTACTGGATTAGGAATGTAATTAAAACTTTCCAAGTTGTAGGAGTGTTGACCGGGTTGAAAACGTTTAGATGAGTAGGTCGACTTGAAGAATTCTGCAAATAATTCAGCAATATCATTATCAGAACTTGCATTCTTGCAACCAAAAGAAAAGGTAGCTGGAAAACCAGATGTTTTCCTCTTGGATTAACAAGACTGTAAAATCTTTTCGGATTGTTGAAAAATTAAAATTTACAACTGCTTAAGTACAACTTATAACATTGTTGGTTTCAGGGATGCACCTTAACGTTAAGCTAATCGTTTATCAAAAAATTTCCACCGTTTCTGTTGAAACACTTCGAAATATTATCGATAAAGAAATTATCAAGATAAATTGTATCCCGTTTTTAACCGAAACGAAAAGCTTTCGTTAACGTTAAAAACGTTAACAAAAACGTGATACTTTATGTTTGAATTGTGCTGGCAATGCTATAGCCATGGTGAAGCCGTAAGGTGGTAACAGCGAGCGGACATACACACACAAACTCCGTGTAATTTGTTTGTGTAATTCGTTGGTGGCAATGTCAAAAATACTCGGAGAAATGTTCGTACTACCAAAATTCATGAGAAAAGTTGCAATCAGCTTGGCTAATGCTTTCACCTTTAATGACTCCGCCATCAATCAGCTTTGCCAGCATAGTTTGATATTAATAATCAACATAAACGATTTGATTTCGTTTTGATCATAGTACAGGTCTACAAGTAGGATATGTAGCAGCACGCTCACCTGATAAAATGCTTGTTCTTGTTCGTTTTTTTTGTGGATGCTATTTGGCACTGTTGTACTTCTTAGGTCCAAGAAAAGTGTATTAGCTGCTAACGAAAACTGCGTAAAATTTTTATCGTAAAATTACAAAGAAATGCCCTTATTTACTTTCAAACGAGCACTTAATTACATCCACCTTTAAAATCCATATGTTTTGGAAAATTTTATTTAACAAATTGTGATACTTTATTACCGGGGACGATTGCTAAAACACGATCAAAACCGTCGGGGGAGGTATTAATAGACGCGTTTTTGCCTCGCTTCCAATAATTCAAATACTTTTTCGCCTTTGGACTATAGATAACAGGAAAAAAAGCATCTTTTCATTTCTCTTTCCACATTTTTGGACGGGTTATTGCAGTCAACCTCGGTTTCAAACTGTTTTTCGCGGAGAACTTTTGAACGGGTAGAAAAACTTAGCACCCGTGTTTGTATTCTTAATACTGTAATAACTGCGCGTCCTCAGATATCCCAATTCAAGACTTTTGAATAATTTTCTGTAGGACCCATATAGGTCCACTACATTTTCATACCAAATTCGTTCAAAAAATTTACCATTACAGCAACCCATATCTGATATTCCGCTCTTTTTTTTGTTTCCCTGCGTCGCTTCCAACGACAGCAACCCCGGTAATTTTGACACTTCGTTCAGTATCAAAAGCATGTTCCACGCAGGTTCCACTGAGTTCCACAATAGTTTGACACTGACCGAAGTGTCAAACTGCAATGTGTTAGAAAAGGAAAGGAAATGCTTCCTTATCATACATATCATACTTGTAAACCTGTACTATGCGTTTTGATAGGGCAGAAAGAAACAAAATCATTTCTTTAATTTGACGTTCTTAACGTTAATAAACGAAACGAAATGACTTTGTTTCGGTTATTAACGTTAATTATCGTAACGAAATGATATCGGTTCGTTGGTTAAGCATGCCTGGTTAGTTTAGACAATGAAAGTTGCAACGAGCAACCGAATATTTAGAAAAATCGACAGAATATCCTGATCTCTTGAAACATTTATAAAGCCTAGATTAAACATTATTTAGTCTTATAAGTTGTCTTATGAACCAAGGTGGTTTACATGTTCCAGCACTAACACATCGAAGAGGAACACAGCTTTCAAAGAAGCCATCAGGAATACCGTAAAACAATGAAGTCGCTGAGTCGACGTCATTACTCGAATAAAGATCTGACCAGTCATGAGTAGCAATCAATTCATTGAGTTTTATGAAGTTCGCCTTATAAAAACATCTTGATCGGGATCGAGATTTTAATTTTGTAAAGCACAGCTCCTTAGGAGGCTGAACAATATCAATTGCTATTTCAAGCGTAGGATGTAACGGATCTTCTGGAAAAGATAAAGGAGAAATACGATTGAGAGCAATACCTACTGATTCACAAAAATACCAGGTCAATAATCTTATTTTTACAATTTAAAACATTGCTGATCTGTACGAGAGATGTATCTAAAATATTCTTAACGAAATCATGCTCACAGGTGGGAGTCAACGTGTTTGAGTCGCTCAAGCTAATCCAATTTACGGAGGGTAAGTTGAAATCACCAAGAACGACTAAGCGATCTTTGTCTCGCAACTGAGAGTACAAATTTCGAATAGCTAAATTATGGCAATTGTAAACATACATATCCGACGGGGCGGAATATATGAGCAACAAATATATAAGCTAAAACATCGTAGTGAAATCTTTACTGCTATAAACTCAATATCAAGTACGTTGTCCGACAACAGCAACTCGGATGAAAGGCTTGAGTCCACATCAATAAGAACACCGCCTGCTCTAGATATACGATCACGCCGGTAAACGACGTAGTTACTTGAAAAAAGCTCAGCGTTAAAATTGTCAAGTTTTAACCAGGTCTCGGTGAAAGCAACAACCTGCGCTGTAAAAGCGAAACTGTTAAGAAAAAAGGTATTTAATTTAGATCGTAAACCACGAACATTTTGGTAATGAAAGATTATAGAGAGTGAGTCGGTGACTACTTTTTTGCTGCACCCGAGGTGAAGGTCATAGAGTTTTTTGGCACTATATTGGTATTTTTCTTGTACAAATCTATGCCCCTACCAAATTTCACACGAATTGGTAAATTTTTGTTCGACATATGGCACTGAAAGTATTATAGACAAATTAAATGAAAAAGGGCGGATCCACACCTATTTTGTAATTTTTTTTATTTTTGTATTTTGTTGCACCATATCATTACTGCAATTAAATGTTAACATAATTTACTTATATACTGTAAAAATATTGAGTTTTTTGTTAAAATTTTTATTTTTTATTTTTTTTAAGTGTTGGTGTGCTCGTCATCCGACTTTACTAATTTTTATTTAGCACACATATAGTAATAGGAGTAACGTTCCTGCCAAATTTCATCATAATATCTTCAATGGCTGCCAAATTACAGCTTGCAAAACTTTCAAATTACCTTATTTTAAAAGTGGGCGATGCCACGCCCATTGTCCAAAGTTTTACTAATTTTCTATTTTGCGTCATAAGGTCAACCCGCCTACCAAGTTTCATCGCTTTATCCGTCTTTGGTAATGAATTATCGCACTTTTTCGGTTTTTCGAAATTTTCGATATCGAAAAAGTGGGCGTGGTTATAGTCCGATATTTTTCATCTTAAATAGCGATCTGAGATGAGAGCCCAGGAACTTACATACCAAATTCCATTCAGAGACCTCAAAATTTACTCAAGTTATCGTATTTACGGACAGACGTACGGACGGACGGACATGGTTAACGAATTTCTTTTTTCGCTCAGATAATTTTGATATATAGAAGTCTATATCTATCTTTTGTACGAGGATGCAAAGTTTCACGTTTGTTGTGGTCTGCATGTAAAAACTATGGCCACGAATCACTTATTTCAACAATATTGTTACGAATATTAGAAACACTAAGGGGTACTGTCATCTCTAAGCGGATGCTAAACAGTGATTTGTATGCACATCAGTAATTCAATCATTATGTCTACACATATGTCCATACGAGCAGCGAAGAAGCAACGAACAAACAAATGCATATATCTTATCTGAGGTGCTCACAAGAGGGGGCAATAATTTGTGCAAGTATTACTCACGCGCATATGAGAAGCTATAAACATAGTTGTGGCTGGTGATTTTGTAGCTGATAACTAACTAGTAAGTTCTGGAATGGAAAAGCCTAGAAGTATGCAACGGGAAATAAAAAAATATAAAAGGCCGCGACAGTAGAGGTGCAAAAATCAGTTTCATTTAAGCTATCAATCAGTCTGAGTTAAGCAAGCTATCAGTAAGCGAAATATAAGTGTTAATGTGAAGTACTTTAATAAAGGCCATTTTGCATTATTGAAGAGTGGAGTTATTTATTCAACAGTTTAGTGATTCGAACTTAGCAGAAGGTTGCAAGTAGGCGGAGTTTCAGTAAATTCTTTATAATGTATGACGTAAGGGTAAGTATTTGGTGAAATTTGATGCTTCTAACCGTAAAAAAGGAGGCAGAAATGACAGTTTATATGGGGTATGCTGAAATATATGGGACAGAAATTACGAAAAGTTTCTTATCTGAACAATCGGTTGTATGAGATATATACTATATATACCACCGATCTCATCGATATTTTCAGACAACAATATGTGCAATATACGAAAGCATATGCTGAAGTTTGAAACTTCAATCTGATAAATTGAGGAATATATGAGAAAAATCCTCTTTTTATGAAAAATCGATTGTATAGGGGATATATGCTATAGTGGTCCGGACACCTAAATATACCCGCTCACCAAATTTTATCAAGATATCTTAAAAATTGAGGGACTAGTTTGCATACAAACAAACATACGGACAGACGGACATGGCTAAATCAATCCAGCTCTTCATCCTGATTTTTTCGGTATACTTAATGGTGGGTCTATCTGTTTTCTTTAAGGACTTACAATTTTGATATTCGTGACGAAGTTGATATACCATTTCATTTTCATGAAAGTTATAAAAGGGATCTGTCCGACAGTGCCCGTATGACTATAACTCTCCATACGACATGCTCAAACAAAAGGGATCGCTCCAAGTCATATAAAGAGATCAAAACTCGCTATAGTCGCTTATTCCCTTCTTTTTGAATGTAGCCTACCTACAAACAGTAGGTCACGCAACTGGGTATATAATTTTCCATTTCGCCCGAACTTAAACTTTATTACTTGTATTTAATAATTTTAGAATCTTCGTTACGAAAGCTAGAAGATAACACTGTGACCACCTCCTTCCTAGCACTCCTTCCGATTGAACCCTTGAAATTTGTTAAAAATGTAGCTTTATATCCTTTCATCTCTACAATAACAAATTCAATATAGTAAGCATTTGCATAAAGATGAAATGTGCGAACGAGACGCGCCGTAATAAAATAATGTCGAATAAAGAAAACAACAAGCAAAAAAAAAAAAAAAATGAAAGAGACACAAGGCAAACGTGTACTTATGCAAAAATATTTGGCATAATCAAAATCATAAATGTCATTAAATTTCCATAAACGATTTTGTCTGCGATAGTCAAAGAAAAAAACGTGTTTGGAATGCAGGCAACAAAATACAGTTATGAAAGCGTTCATCTTTCAGCTCTTTGAACCGGATACGCTATAATGCGGCGGATATGTAGTACCTATCCTTATACAAATATATTTTATGACATGTGTGCGTCTTTATTTTTATTTTTATAAGCTAAATTGATGTTTTTTTTTTTTACGATGCGCTGCAACCCCACGTTTAGTGAAGTTAAGACACAACATTTTCGCTTTTGCTGCAGTTCCTCTCTTTTAATGCGATTTTATCGGTTATTTTATAATTCCAACTCGTGTTTATTTATTTTTTCTTAGTGAAGAAGCGAGTGAAGGAAATAAAAAGAAATACACAAAAAAAAAAATCGCTATCCTTGTGCGATAAAAAGGAAGTTTATGTGTGCATCTTCATTGAGTATTTGCTGAAATGGCGCTGACAACGTTATGCAATAAATGTACATGTGTGCATGTTTATATACCCTGCAATAAATGCGATTAGTCTAAGATGAATCCGGAATGAGTTGCAAAGGAATATGGGACTAAAGCACGTTTTGATCTCTTTATATGGGTTGGAGTGATCGCTTTTTTTTTAAGCATGTCCTACGGAGAGACCAATTGCAACTGTTTATGTTTGACAGGGTAGTCTCGGGCGGTTGCTCTTTATCCCTATGCCGGTCGGAGGGATCTTGGGATCTTTTTTCTGCGTTATACCCTCACGGATACTGTTCGACAGGTTCTCTTTGTAACCCTTTGAGTAGTGTCGGAGAGGTTCTCTTTGTATCGCAACAGGTACTTTCGGACATAACTGATTAACCACAACTTTACTCAGAATAGTTTGAGTGCAGGCCGTATGGCCTTAGCAGTATAGCGCCATCTCATATCGGGCAAACGGAAAATTTGGCCCCGTGTCTGAGCTTCGAAAATGTTTTGGGGGCCACAATTGAGACGAACGGTTTGCGCCAGGGCGCAGAAATGACAGCACATATCATTTACGTGTACATCGATGGCTCCAAGTTAACGGAAGAGGTGGGGTCTGCTGTTTACTGTGTCTATCCAGAAAAAAGTTCTACAGGCTGTCAGATTACTGCAGCGTCTTTCAGGCGGAAATTATAACCATGAAGAAAGCAGCAGATATTCTGGGGGAAGCGTCAGACATTACTTCGTTAAAAAATGTTTTGGAAAGCAAATAAGTATTGGAATAACTTAAGTCAGGCCTGTAATAGGTTCCCAGTCATAAAGTGATAATAGGGAACGAAAAGACCGATGTAACGGCAAAGGAGGGTTGAAACCACGATAGACATCACAATCCGTTTGTGAGAAATCAATCAGGCTCCAGCCATTAGGGGCGGCAGAGTTGCCAGATCTCGAGGCAGCAATTAAGCTAGGTCCTATAAAACTTCTAGTATTTGCCAAGAGAACAGAGGTTTTCTATAACATAAGTCCTGGCACCTGATTGGGGTTCTTCTGTTTGCCCGTCAAACAAATTCTGGTAACACTATGATCACAATCAGTCTATGTTAGGTCTAACCTAATCCCAACTTTACCCAAAAAAGGGACTAAAGGGAATAGATTATGCGCCAGTGTATATAGAACAGTCGCAGACCACACTCTTTAGGGATTTATCGCCCGATTTTTTCAAGGGTAAGTTCTACTTCAGCCTGTCTTAAAGGATTCGCGCAAAAAACTTTGTACGTTTGTTGATGCATGTATTTAATTCATGGGATGTAAGAGCGGTTTCACAAAGCTGTACGAGCTTGCTTGCTTCATCTAAGAATGCCATTTGTGTGTATGTGTGTGTACGTGTAAGTAAGAATGCGAGGGTGTGCAAATTGTTTATATCGTTGCAGATATTTAAAGACACAATTTCCGTTTTTATGCTTATCCTGTAATTCATGTTTATAGCAGCTATATTTTTTGCGATAATGTAACGCCCGCTCACCAACCCATTTTTCCACCCCTTCCTTGACAAGATCTATGCACATTTCTTCACAAGCATTTTTGCATTTCTTAAGTTTCATTTCATTCGTTTCTATAGAAATTGTGCACATAACGCAAGAGTTAACCGAGGAAAATATGCGAAATATTTAGGAATATGTAAAACGTTGGCGAAGATAAAATTTTGATTTAGAGAGCTTAACTTAAGTGCACAATGGGATAGCAGACCTAATTTTGTGGTCAAAGCCAGTTATGTATACACTGGGCGTGTCATAAGTATATGGCGAGTTTTGTGAAGGTTAGCGTGTTCGTTAGCGAACGAATACCAAAACCATAATTCTGAAAAATCGCAAAGTGATACTAAGGGCTTCTGGTTTACGGCTATAACAGCCTTCGAATTTCTTATACTAAATGCGGATTGTTTATATTTTGAACCACTAACCAAGTCTTATTAATTTGCCAATAATTTTCCATTGTTCAATTGTTAAATTTTTTTCATTTTACAAAATTTGTGATATCAAAAAAGTAGGCGTGGTTATTATCTGATTTCTTCAACACAAATATATTTAAAATTCAGTTTAGCCCATATAGTAAATTTGGTGAAGAATTCTAAATTTTTGCTCAAGTTATCTTGTTATTTGGGGATCGGTTAAGATATTTTTCAATGCCGAAAATGTTGGTAATTAAGTCTATATCTATTTCGATTCCATAATGCCATTACAAATAGCTGATTACAATGAAAGTTATAATAAATACCCTTATGTACAAGTACACACTGGATGTAAAACAAGACTGATGATTTTGAAAGAGGCTTCTTACTGTAAACTTTTTTACGAATTCGGTCTTCGGGTCGAATTTGACCCCTTTGTAAACAAATTATTATTTTAACTTTTCTGGCAGAAATTTTGTGCTTCACAATCATTTGAGCATTTTTTAGCGGGAGTAACAAAATTGTATGGTAAATAAGTTGTATAACTTTATTTTACTACTGAGGTCAAATTTGACCCGAAAAACTTTCAAGGCGCAAATTTTGAAGAAGGCATGAAGGTTAATACAAACTACACGGTAGGTCCAACGTTACAAAATTACGAAAAGTTTCTTATCTGAACAATCGGTTGTATGAGATATATACTATATATACCACCGATCTCAATGATTTTTTCAGACAACAATATATGCTATACACGTAAGCATTTGGTGAAATTTGAAGCTTCTAGTTGTTAAAATGGGCAAGAAATTGCGCAAAGTTTCTTATCTCAACAATCGGTTGTATGAGATATATACTATATATACCACCGATCTCAATGATTTTTTCAGACATCAATATATGCTATACACGTAAGCATTTGGTGAAATTTGAAGCTTCTAGCTGTTAAAATGGGGCCGAAATCGCAAATATATATATATATAGTACGGCCAATGCAGTGATTAAATTGAATTTCGAGAAGCTGGAGAGCCTTACGAGTATTTCGAGAATCTCTCTAGAGGTAAATCTCTCAATTTCTCGAGTATCAAAATTCTCGCTTGTATCCGAAAAAGTCGTAAGCTCTATTTATAATACTGCCAATGCACCCACTATTGAATGTCGAGAAGCCCGCGAACTTTTCGAGAATTTAGAGAATATCACGAGAACCCAAGTTCTCAATTTCTTATTGCATATGTTCGAGAAGAAATTGTAAGTACAAATTCTTAGTTTCATAAAATGATAGCTGCTTTTTTATGTATATGTAGTTCTTCTATTTTTCGTTAACTACGTATCTACAACTAATAAATTTTCGGGATAAAAGTATACGTGGTAAGTGAAAGAGTTAAACAATGAAAATAATTTTTTTTGACAAACTGACTATCACCTCGTCTTTGTCGACGCCTTATGATTCTTCAGATAAGAAACCAAGTTTCTCAAAAAGTAGTATTTTCATGACTATTCGCCGATGCTCTACACATGGTCATATCCAGCAAAAGTTCTCCACCGATAAAAATACACGGAATCAGATCGACAACGTTATTTTAGACGGACATTATGCCTCCAGTGTTTTAGATGTTCGCACGAACAGATAACCTTATATTCACTCGGATTACTTCTCGCTGCAGTCAAAATAAGCGCCCGCTTCAGCAAAGCTAAACGCAAGAAACAAAAAACCCGTTAGAGCTAGACGTATTTTTGGCTCCACGGTAGGAAAGCTAGACGTCGAAAGACTGCAACCGCAGCAGACTGCCTTCGATTTCGCAACTCGACTTTGACATCTGCGCTCTGAGAGCGCACGTCGTAGGAGCATATCAGTAAAGCACTTCGTACCCCGCCCAGGAAAAATTGGTCACCGGCGACCAAGAAAAAACAACTGGCACGATGAAGATGATGATGGAATTAATGTTGCCACACAAGATTATGAAGAAGTGAGAATAACAATAACCAGAATAAACAAGTAAGGACGAGAATCATACCTTTCATGAATGGGGCTGACAGTAATCTTATCACATTCGTAATATCCAAACCGGCTGTATAAGATAAGAAATATATAGTGAACAGATGTACATACCTACGCGATTTTTAAGATAAATTTAAATAAAAAAATAGGTAGGTACTTTGTGTCAGGATGCAAAGTTTCACGTTTTTTGTGGTCTGCATGTAAAAACTATGACTACGAATCACTCATTTCAACAATATATGACGTACGCGTAAGAATTTGGTGAAATTTGAAGCTTCAATCTGATTGAGGAAGATATGACAAAAATCCTCTTTTCTGAAAAATCGATTGTATGGAGGATATATGCTATAGTGGTCCGATCCAGCAGATTCTGACAAATGTCTAATCGGACACCTAAATATACCCGCTCACCAAATTGTATGAAGATATTTCAAAAATGCTCCGCCTACCACACCGAAGATCATGGGTTCACGCCACGGGCTAAGTAACGTAAAAATTTTAGAAACGAGTTGTTTCAATTAGAATACAATTTTTCTAAGCGGGGTTGCCCCTCGGCAGGGTTTACCAAGCACTCCGAGTGTATTTCTGTGATAAAAACCTTCTCAAGGAATACTCATCTGCCTTGCAGATACCGTTCGTAGTCGGCATAAAACAAGTCCCGCAAATTTGTAGGAAAAATTAAAAGTAGCACGACGCAAATTGGAAGAGGATAGTTTGGCGCTCTTTAGGCTCTTCCGAGGTTATTGCGCCTTACATTTATTTTACTTATATTTCAAAAATGGAGGAACTAGTTTGTTTTCGACAGACGAACAGATAGACAGACGAACATGGTTAAATCAACTCAACTCTTCATTCAGATAATTTCAGTGTATTTATTAGTGGGACTATTCTTCTCTTTTAGGGAGTTACAATTTTTAGATTCGTGACAAATTTGATATACCATTTCATTTTCATGAAGGATATAAAAATCACGTCATAGTAATGAGCTAGTACAAGTTGACGCGAACTGAGTCTCTTTTCATAAAAGTCTTAAAAAAATAAATAAGTAGACATAATCTCGTTAATATAATCCAGATATTTAAAAACATAAACTTCTTTCGGAAATAAACTTAAGAAATAGGCATTTGATAAACGATCTGTGATGTGCATATAAATTAATTAACTTAATTACATATTTGCTAAACGGGCCCGGTCTAGCCGGTCGGCAGCGCAGCAATCAACCAACATATTTGCTTTCTAAATTTTCCGATGAGCTCATTACATTCTGAAGACACACCAAGTCACAGTGATAACTACTAAAACATAGTAACCATCAGGCGATAAGAGCCGCGAGAAATGAAAAGAAGATTATTTTTTACCACAGTGATAGGCTAATTTTCTCACGCCAAATGGGTTCAACAAGTTATGTTAACTCCTTGTAAAATAAGGAGTTAACATCGAGTGCAGCGTAGGAAGTATGTATTTATGTCTGATGAGTGGGATTATGCTTCGGCTAAGAAAGAATTACTATCGGAACCCGCCTATGCAGGCAGAGGAAGAGGGCGGCCCCCACTCCGGTGGAAGGATCAGTTTGAAAACGATTTAAATTGCCTTGTTGTGACGAATTGGCAAAATTTAATCCAACGTAGAAGCGACTGACGCAGAGTGCGATTTATACATTATATTTAGCGACACGTTAGCGAACAAAAAGCATAGCATTGGTATAGTTGTTTCAAATAATTTCTAGCGATACAGAAAGTTACTGAAGGTTTAGGGAGTGTTGTTGATGTTGGTCATATTCCAGACGTAGACCCCGCCCGAGCCGCCACTTCTACATTGAGGTTTATCTGTCTGGGGAACAAATTGGTATGGATTGGGAAGTGGAAGCTATAAGGCTAGACATATCATTGGTATGCTGAAATTAATGCGGTTATCTCTTTCTCGTTAAAACAATATCTGGGCAAAATATGAGATACTGAAAATATCACTGCTAGTTTCATCAAAACATGCTTCTACGGAATCAAGTTAATTCTAAAACTTTATCAGAACGTGAAGCACTCAGAAGGGTCCACTGAGGATAGTTTTTAGACGCAACAATTTAATAAGGTTGTGAAAATCTAATCGTCTGGTTGGTGTCTTATATGCTAGTCATATTATGTCTTGTGACATAAGACTTGAGAAGACAGTCTGGACACCTTAGTGTTCATCCAAATATACTGGGAGTGACGATCGATCAGGATCTACATTTTGTCGAGCATGCACCCGCAATTGTACCCAAAGTCCAGAACCGCAACAAAATTCCCAAGTCTCTTGCCGACAGAAAAAGCAAAGATAATGAAACGTTCATAACTACCCAGCGGTTAGGGGGCTTAGAATATATCCGCCTGTCGTCAGAGGCGACTAAATTCCAAATTGATTCAAGGGGTTGTGTAGCGCAACCCTCTCAAGGTATTGCCATAGCTTCTTCAACCCATTTGTCAACCTCACCTACCCGTTGCGAATCGTGTTTCATTGACAGCCGAGCCTCTGGCGACCCCAAGTTCCTCATGGAACTAGGGAGTGGGTAGGACGGGATGGCCTAGAAGGTTTAGTGTGGTCATATAAATCGTCCCCGAGATGTTCGGGCTAGTACCCTAATGGTATTTTGTAACTGGAACGTACCGGATCTATATCCGGCAAAGGACCATCAACATCTTTATCATTAATACAACAACAACAACCTGTGAAACAATTGGCCGCTCGCTTGCGACCCCAATATGGTCACCGAGCCTAAAAGAAGCACATCGGAGGAACCGCGCCAGATTTGCCAGGAGATGAATTCTTATGTCTCTACACAATAAGGCGAGAATACTACCCATAAAGGAGAGAAATGAAATGCTGAACAAACGGTTTCTACTGAATACTCAGAAATCTAGGCTTCCGATTGAGGAGGTCCCCCTCCCAGGAACTTAAGAAGTCATCTCCGTGAGGACTATACAAAAATCCGGCACTTAAGAACTCAGGCGTTGGAAAAAAGGAGCATGAAGCCCTCAGAAACATCCATGAAGTGGCGTCGAACAACTATACCAGGGATTACCCGGCGAGCGCCGTTGTTGTTGTTGTTGAAGCAGTGCTTCGCCGCATCCAATAGGCGCGACCGATCACAAGTTGTAACGGGAGTCCAAATAAACTTGCACTTTCAACAGGGGTGGACCATAGTGAGAGGGGTGTTAGAGGCATTGGTTCTACATTGCAATTGAAGAGATGGCTGTGTGATGTGGGCACACATTGCAAGCAGGACATACATTATGTATGTCGAGGTTAATTATGGATAGGTAAGAGTTTAACCTGTTTACAGTACCCAGATCGAAGTTGAGCTAAGCTGACGCGTGTCTCCCTGGGGCGAGTGCGTTCCACTTCTGCGAGCGCCGTTCTTAACGACAAATACTCCAAACTCGCAGTTATGGAAATCAACCTCCCCAGAGAGACGCGCGTCACTTTAGCTCAACGTCGATCTGGATACTGTAATAGGTTAAACTCTTACTTATCCAGAATCAACCCCGACATATCCAATGTATGTCTTGATTGTAATTTGTATTCACATGACACCAACCATATTTTCAATTGTAATATGGGACGAACGCATTAACACCGTTATCTTTCTGGCCGAATCTTATTGAAAATTAGTGAGTGCTCGACCTATAATTTTATTTCTACAACTTTTGATTATATTTTTTGTTCCTCCACTGTAAACTATAAGCTTAATAGTAGGAAGACGCTTGTTAAGTTTGCATTAAAAACACTTGTGTCAATAATTACTTTAAAGTAATTACCAAATTGTTATTGTCACTATTTAACAAACCAATTAACACAAAACATTTTATTGCATGAAATATGTTTTAATTTTTTTTTTTTAATAATAGTCATTGGTCGCAAGTGTAAGAATTACAATACAAACATGTACATACCCATTAAGTTACTGCTAATCTACAAGTCAACGAAACAAAAAAAAAAAAAACGACCTAAGTGTTTGTACAATACTGGGAAATTTGTTATGGAATAAAGTTAGTACTTTATTAATGTACATATTCTTACAAAAAACGCTATCTTGATAACTACTACGTAAATATACATATGTACAAATGAACATCGTACGGGTATATGGCAAATATCATTATGAAGCTGATGACTCTATTAAGTGCCACTGTAGTGTGAAACAATTACTCGACTGTAGATACTCGGGAGTTTGAAAAAGCAATTTTTGTTTCTCCTCGAAACGAGGTCTGAAATTTCGGTGTTTAGGAGCCTAAAAACGCTTCTAAAAATATGGGACTATACAAATAAGATTGTTGTCATTTCATTACCCATATGTCAAGGATATTTGATTAAAATTTTTCTGATTTGTATAAGCGTGCAACCACTGAAGCTGTTCCGAGGCATGCAGTATCTTCGCATATGTTGGTGCTATCTTCTAGGCACTAGGTTTGCGGATAGAATATAGAGAATGGTATACAATAATGTTACTGACGGGAAGAATGTGTATGGAATAGGCCATAGCCTAATAAAAATGCACGGTCGGATGCTGTATTATAGCGGAAAGCTTCTTTGAGTTGTACTCCAGATGTTCTAGATGAAGGTTGGGGGAAAACCCCAAAAACTGGACATTTTGAAATTTTGTGCTTATTGAAGAGGATTTGAAGATGCTTTAGATTCACAATTCGGTCCGCCTTTTCTGTTATCTTTTTCGGGAATTTTTCCGGGGTAGATTGATAGCAAAACTAACTTATGGTGCGACCTCTTCCAAAATATCTAATTTATCGGACAATTTGCTTGAAATTCGGTACAGGGGTACCTCTTTGCCAGTCACATTATTACTAGGCAGCCTTTGGAAAAAGAAAATAAGAGATGAATGTGGGAATTCGAGAGGGGGGGGGGGGGGGGGGGGGGGGGGGGAAGAGAAGGTGAGGGAGATCAATAAAAGTGTGAGTAGGATATGGGTATAGAAAAGATGAAAATGCGAGAGAAGTTGTGAGAAAGGGGGAAGATATGGAGGAGATACAGCAATCAAACATGGAGAGGATGAGGGAGAGGCAAGAAGATAAAAAAGTTTATTTTGTCCTATATTTAAAAAAAAGCTAGTTTAAAAATTGTATTAATTTTACTTAGTATTGTAGTATGGTATGCAAGCAAAGATATTGAAATCGGTCGGTCAGCTGAAGCAGGTATTCGATATTTGGTATAGATTCCACACTTCAGAAAATTGAGGTGAGAGGCAATGCGGTGGGATGGGGAGTTGTAACGGACTTGAGTGGAAATGAAAACTTTAGTGGTAATAGGAGTGAGTGTGGGAGTAGGAATGGGAGTGGGAGTAGGAGTGAGAGTGGTAGTGGGCCGCGAGTGTGAGGGGGAGTGGGAGTATGAATTTTGGAGTCGTAGTGGGACTGGAAATGGGTTTGGGTTGTAGAAGGGTGATAAATGGAATAAGGGATGGACAAAAATGGTATGAAAAATGAAAGATATGGTAGAGGAGTGTGAGATAGATAGTGAAGAGAAGCTAGGCTAAATTTTTAAAAGTAGGCAAACAAATTTTCGGTCAGAAGGGTACTCTAGTATTGTTTATTTTAAATATTGTACTTTCTATATATCTGTTCTGTATTCTGCCGCAACTTTTTTTTTCCAAGATGTCTTACTCTATTGCGTTTTGTTGTGAAATTATGAGGCTGGATTTTGTACTGATAAACTTTGAGTAAACCGTTTGCCAAAAGCGTAAACCATTAGTGAAAAAAATTAAAAGGTGTGCTGAAAAATATTCACTCAGTATGATGTCCTTCTGTTTATGTTATTGGCATATGCAACCTTGTGACCTTTTTGTACTCAACTGCTAAATTTTTGCTTTGCAGAGCTCATTCTTATGACAAAAAGGCGAATCAGGTTCACCCTAATGTACTCATTTGAGTATATACATATGTATGTATGTTTGACTTTATTTTATTTGACATTTATCTTAACAATTCGACTCAATGTGAAATGTCGACAAACTGCGTTAATAACTGAACAAACTACTTTCCATAAAAAGCAATGCACCGCAAGAGGCACGATATTTCATAAAGGGAGATATAAGTATATAATTGTTTAAAAATATATAAATACTGGGCACGTTAAATACCTAAGAATGCATGATACAAAACTCAAATATAAAGAAACGCTCAAACATATAAAGTAACTTGACTACCAAGTTATAAGGCTCTTGCTGCTGAAGCTACAAGTTATTTGTTATTTGCGATAATTGCTTGGACGTTTTAAGCGTGAACTTGTGATTTGAGATAAATCCGATCAGTCGCGAAAAGACTAGAGAATATTTGTAAATAAAGGTGTTTTTTCACGCATCCATTGCCAAACATTTCTGCTTAAACCGGCGCGTAGACTCAAAATCGCCAATTGATTATCTACGGCGCGAAAGTATGTTCACTTAGCGGGACTTCTGCACGGACGATTAAATCTTTCGCATTGGAAAGCTCGTAAAGATATATCCTTTTTTACGGAGCTATAGATTTTGTTCCACGCCATTTTCCAAATATATACATAAGTTTTGCAGGGGTACCAAATTCAAACGTTGCAGGAAACGGACAGCCTTTTTCCGTGCTGTCATATGCTGATTTGTTCCTTTACCTTGTGTCCTCTGTATTACTTTCTTACTTCGTCATAGTCGGGATGTGGAACCTAGCTTAAGTAAATAGTGTCGACCTAATTTTTCTCCCTCTCAGTGCTACCGCCGGCGCCCCTATAGCATTCCTCATCGTGCGACTTGCCCTTGCGAGCTGGATGTAGCCTATAGCAGCATTCGAAGTTGTACTGAGTGAATGAGAAACATATATGTACTAGCAGGACGTGTGACAGGTTGTTCTGCCTAAATTTGGCCTATCTGCATTTTATAATAAGCTTTTTCCGTCTAACTCTGCCCTCCCCCTCCCCTATTCACTTTTTCCTGATCCTTTTATTCACTCCTCCTTCCGTCTTTTTCGCTTCATCTATCTCCATATTCGTCTCATTCTATTTCTTTCTCAGTATCCTTCTACTTCTCTCTTTTCTCTTCTCTCACCTTCTTCTCATTCTCTTCATCCCTTATTGCTGTCACAGAGGGTGGTATGTATTTTGTTCCAGTCCCAGTCCCACTCCGGGTCTCAGTAACGGTCCTAGTTCTAATCCCAGTCCCAGTCTGTTTCTGGTTAACTTCCCGAAAAAAAGGATCGTAAATACTAATATAGGCAAATTTATATACCAAACTTTCAAATTTTGATTTTTTTCTAAAAAAAAATCATAACTCAAGATGGCTAAACCGATTTGGGATTTCAAAATCAACTAACCATCATCTCTCCTTCCTGTATCTTCCTAAAAATTTCATGGCAATCTTTCTATCCGGTTCTCGAGTTATGGAGTGACAATCAAAATGTACACTTCTTTTTATATACATAGATACAAATTTTTGCTTATTACTTGCAAATATAGTTTTTTTTTTAATTTTTTTCTACCAAAACGAATTCGAAAAAAGAAAAATACTATGTTCAAACAGAAAAATTAATCGAGGCAATTTCGATTTAAATTGAGTGGTGTTCATACAACTCAATTTAGCTTACACAATGGTAATTCCATAGCTTGTTGGCTCATCTCTACAGCAACAACATACCTTTGTTCAGACTGTCAAAATGTGCGTGTTGGTATTAGGCGAATGGAATGGAATGAAAGCATAAAAATTTGAAATTTTTGTGTGTTGTAAGAAAATGTGTTCAATGTTTTGGTTAAAAGTAAGCCCAATATGATATTTTTCCTATAATTATATCAGAAGCTATGAAGATTTTTTGGCCAAACCCTACAATCAAATGCAAAATATCCATTTTGTAAAAGTGGGGACCTCGAAATCGGACTTAGAGCTATTTTAAAAATTTTACAACTCGAGGACAAAATTGATGCCGAGGTAGAAGCGTTGAAAGTCTTATGCAACAGTTACAACTAAATCGCCCAGCTGTTCCAGCGAGCAATCCCAAGGTAAAAACTCCGTCTTTTGACGGCTCTGTTCCTTTCGAGGTATTCAAGCTTCAATTTGAGAGGACTTCAGCAGTGAACAACTGGAATGCTGAAGATAAAGTTGCTGCACTGTTCGTGGCATTGAAAGGTCCTGCAGCTGAAATCTTACAGCCTATTCCAGAGTACGAACGGAACAGTTATGAAGCATTGATGGCCACTGTCGAGAGACGTTATGGAAGCGAGCATAGAAAACAGGCATACCAAATTGAGTAGCACTGAAGGGATTACAACAAAAAAATGCCGGAGTTATGAAGTGTTTCAAGTGCGGTAACCCAAGTCACATTGCACGTCATTGCAGCACCGGTCATGGTAGTTCCAACTTGGCTGGTCGTAAACGCAAAGCTGGAGGAGATAAGCAAGAGCGAGTGAAATGTAAAAATCGAGATCTTGCCCCAGCTATTGAATGTCGTGTGATACCTATCTCGCAAACTGGAAGGAAATCGAGCAGTGTTACCGTCAAAGGAAATGTGGATGGCAAGGAGCGTGTACTTACTGTAGATACGGGCGCATCTCATTCTTTAATCCGATCCGATTTGGTCAACAGGAGAGTAAGGCCATTACCTGGAGCAAGATTGCGTATGATTACTGGCGAGTATAACCAAGTCCAGGGAGAAGTGGTATGTGAAGTCTTAATTGGGGAGGTCATGGTTTTACACAAATTCGTTGTGGCAGAGATCGTTGATGAAGTCATATTGGTAGTGGATTTCTTAGTTGACTATGACATCAGGATCGATATGCAAAGAAGGATTGTGCAGTATAAGAACAAGGATGTGACACTTAACTTCAGTTCCGAGCAAGGGTTCAGCAGTAAGCGAGTGGTGGTGAAAGATATTCGACAAAAACCACAAATGTCAAAGGCAGCAGATCGGGCAAGGATTGATGGAACGAGTGAGCCAAACAAAGCAAAATCAAAAATACCTGCGAGAGAAACACTGGCATTGACAAATCCTAATGGACGCACTAAAACGACGGAAATAATTTTCCAGAAAGGATGCAAGGGTGGTTTCGAGCCAGCGCGCTCTACTGTTGTGAAACGTCAAGACGATACTGATGATGCAAAGTCAATCCGTCAAGATCAAGCTCTGCGAAGTAATTCTTCATTGGCCAAACAACAGAGTGTGAGGGAATGGTCCATGATAATGAGTAGTAGGATGAAACACAGGTACGACAAGAACAATAATTCGGAAGAGTTCTTGGAGGGAGATTTGGTGCTGATATACAACCCCTACCGGCGAAAAGGTGTTCCATTCAAATTTCGGTGCAGTTGGGAAGGCCCGTACAAAGTTGTGAAGAATATCAGTGATACCATCTACCGCATACAAACCATTTGGAAACCACGAAGTAGAAGAGTGGTACATTTGGAGATGCTAGCGGCGTTTAGATCGAGAGATTTGGCTGATCGGGACGATCAGACTTAGGTGGAGGGCAGTGCAACGAATGTTAGCAGATACTATCATCTCTAAGCCGATGCTAAGCAGTGAATTGTATGCACATCAATAATTCAATCATTATGTCTACACATATGTATGTACACCCAGCGGAGAAGCAACGCACAAACACATGCAGATATCTTATTTGAGATGCTCCCAAAATTATGCAAATATAATTGTGGAAGTGTCGCTCACAAATACACGCGCATATGAGAGCTATACACGTGCATCTGTAGTTATAATTATATAGCAGTAACTAAGTAAATTCTGGAAGAGCCTAGAAGTATGCAAACGAGAAATTATAGAGTATAAAAGGCCGCAACAGTAGAGGCACGAGAATCAGTTTGATGTAAGACGCTATCTGGCGAGCAATAGTAATGTTATTTTGGAAGTACTTTAATAAATGCCATTATGCTTTATTGAATAGTGGAGTTATTTATTCAATAGTTCAGTGATTCGAACGTTAGTAGAAGATTTGGAAGAAGCGGAATTTCAGTAAATTCGTTACAGTATATATTATGTCTGAGAAACTCTACTAGGTGAGCTCTGATACCGAGTTCTTTAGAAAACCATGTTTTTTTTACATGTATATACATATGCACTTCAAATTTATATGGACTCATTAGTGTGTAATTTTGTCTACACTTATGAAATTGTTGCGCAAAAAATTTGAGATGCTAAATTTCAGTTTGCATTATGCTCAGTTGCAGTCGAAGCGTGTCTCTACACTACACTATTCTCCACTTCTATAACCGAAAAGGGTGTGTGTCCGCAATTCATCGTAACCGATTCAGCTATAGGTTATGCAATATGACCAACAAATGTGAGTGTCTCCGCTATTCAGTACAAACGGTTTTATAGCGAGTTATTCCCCACTGAGCGTTTTTTTTTTAGCAAATGTAAAAAACGGCTGTTGTTTGAGCGGTACTGAAGGCGAGTACCGAGTCGATTCCAGATAACATATGCCATATCTAGGTCGCTCCCCAAACATGTGTGAATGTTTTTTATCTCTACAAAAACAACTACAATAGCGGTATCTGATCGATAGTTCTCATTCACTGTCGCGTTATTATATTCCATACCACTGATCGCTCACCTTACTTTCCACTCTGACGCTCCTTTTTTAGTACTGTTGGTCTAAATAATTTTGGAAAAGTTTCAGCTTTTGGGTTAGCTACTGGTAAATTTCGGGAATATTCCGCGACCATTTGTGGACTATTTCAAAGTTATTCGGGGATCATTTCATGACTTTCTTCGGGGTTTTATGGCGTCATTTTGGTATTTCTGGATTACAGCTGGACTATTTTGGATTCATGTTGGTCCATTTCGAGATAGTTTTTGAATTGG
The DNA here is from genome assembly GCF_040869045.1 of Eurosta solidaginis. Taxonomy (NCBI): domain Eukaryota; kingdom Metazoa; phylum Arthropoda; class Insecta; order Diptera; family Tephritidae; genus Eurosta; species Eurosta solidaginis. The sequence continues at coordinate 64,907,946 of NC_090320.1, read as the reverse complement.
TTTTGAAATTGTATCGGATCCATTTCGGAACTAATTTGGGAACTGTGATCGGAATCAATTTGGGACAATGTTTGAAATTTTTTCTATTGGACTATTACGAGATTGTTATAGAGACCTTTTCAAGATTTATTGGGCCTATTTCGGTATCGTTTAGAGATTGTGGAAGAGATTTTTAATTAGTTTTCGTAATAATATTGACGATATTTTGTGACTATTTCCAGATAATCATCGTATAGTTTCAGTGTTGTTTCGACAACTTTTCGGCACTAGTTCCGACTGCTTCGGGAATGTTTTCGGATTCATTTCTGTTTACGCGGTGTAGGCTGTCATCCGTCCCATCTCTCTCCTTTTTTATACGTAGCTCTATGAATGTATATATAACCCGTATCTTGCATTGTATTCGATTATTGAATTATATTTTTATATTGAATTACCCACAAAATCAATGAATTGTATTTACCCTTAAATTCCCTATTGGGTCTCCTCATGGACGTGTGGCAGCCTCCACCGCGAAAATCCACCAAATGGAATTCGCCGCAACTACATAGTAGCGATACGGCAGGATCGCTACCTGTCAAAAAACCACCACCGTTCGGCCATATATATCTTTTTTCGTGCGAAGTACAATTATTAAAAAAAAATCTTCACCATCATCGTTTTCTCTTTGAGCTACCGAAAATTGCACAAATTTATCTAAAAAATTCTTATACCTTTCGCGAAACCTTTGTATGCTCACCCGCGAAGTTTTGATAAGCTTACTCCGCAAAATCATCAAGTGTTTACAAGGGTTGAATAAACCAAATACATCATTGTGAGTTCTCCGCCTACTTGTATGCGGCAAAATCTGTATAATTGCCTTAACATTTTTTGGAGTGTGAAATCTAATTGAAATCGTTCAACTATTTAAACATTAAAACCGAGTTTGGCTGTGCCAATACATTGAAACTATATTATTCGTAATTATTTAAGTGGCAAACACAGTTTGTATTGTTGTACGAAGCCAAATAAAGTGAAGCACTTGAACCATCACCGAGTTGTCCATTATTTGATCTGCAAAGTACAGGAAGTTATAGTACATTACCAGGTGGAGATCCGCAAAGCCAAACCTGACGTCTGCAATAACACCAGGGAATTTCCGTCCCGGAGCAACCAGTATCACCACTAGCCATCTAACCCTATCCAAACCAGGAATTGGTGAGTTCCAGCGTGCCACATTGAACATATACAGCAGGTGAGTTGTATTGCATAAATACCAGTGTAACTAATTTCAAGGCTGTACCTATTGCCGAACTATTTCGAGATGGTTTTTGGAACTATTTCACAACCATTAACCCAGCAAACACAGTTTCTGACATTAGAGAAATATTGTAATTTTACATTAGAATTCTAATGTAGTTCTCTAATGTATTTTGATTCGAAAACTAGGTTATAGAACAAGGTTAGAATTCGACTGTGAAACGATTCGAATAACTCTAGAAATGCGATGTTATGATCATTGTCACAGCTATCGATTATTTGCACGACATAATCTCTCATCCTTAGTGTTATACAAACAAAGTAAAAATAGTGAAAAAATGTGTGGAAATAATATAAGCTGCGAAATAATGTTTTTTATTTATAATAACAAACACTACTGAGTGAAAAAAAAGTTAAAAAAATGCCCAGCAAACACAGTTTCTAACGTTAGAGAAATATTGTAATTTTACATTAGAATTCTAATGTAGTTCTCTAATGCAATTCGAATGAAAAACTAGGTTAAAATTCGACTGTGAAACGATTCGAATAACACTAGGAATGCGATGTTATGATTATTGTCACAGTTATCGATTATTTGCACGACATGATCACTCATTCTTAGTGTTATACAAACAAAATAAAAATAGTGGAAATATTAAAAGTTGCGAAATAAGTTTTTTATTTATAATAATAAATACTAGTAAGTGAAGATGAATCAAAAAAGGTTAAAAAAGGAAAGCGAGCAGATTAAGGGCTACTTGAATGGCATGAAGAAAACGCTTCCTCATCCGTAACTCAAACCAACGCTGAGCTCAATCTTTAAGTACGTTTTTAATTTATTATAATAGAAAAAGCCTTTGAAATATGTTCATTCTTAATACATAAGCTTGTAACCAAATAAAAGTACTTGATATAATGAAACAAAAAAATCCGCTCTTTTTAAATAATTGAACTTAATTGCGCATCACTTCAAAATTCTCATTAGAAACTCATTAGAAATTGACGTTAGAATTCGACTAGAATTCTAACCCTTTTCTCGATATCGAGACGAAGTCCTCTTTTTGTCGAGAATGCTATAATTCGCGACAGTTTCGCAAATCGTCCTCTAACCTTCTACCTCTGAGAAATACTTTAGAATTCGATTCGCCTTCTAATCGTTTTCTAACCTAAATGTTTGTTGGGAAGTGATCAACTCATAAAAAAGTGTGAGGGAGGAGTATTGGGCCCCAACATCCAGCATATCCTTCTTCTATGGATAGGTCCGGCTTTTTTCGGACTAATTTGCGATTGTGTGTGCTATAATTTCGGGACTGCAATAGTTGGAGGCTGTATTTCTTTATGGAGGCCGCCGTGGTGTAGTGGTAGAGTGCTTACCCTACCATACCGAAAGTCCTGTGTTCGGTTCACGGACAAAGCAACATCTAAAATTTAGAAACAAGTTTTTTCAAATAGAAAACAGTGTTTCTAGGAGAGGTCGTCCGTCTGCGGTTATTTGGCAAACACTCCAAATGTATTTCTGGCATGAAAATGTTGCCAGTGTAAATAATCTGCCTTGCAGATACCGTTCGGAGTCGGCGTTAAACATGTAGGACCCATCCCAAAAGTTTGTAGAAAAAAGTAAAAGGAGCACGACGCAAATTGGAAGAGAAGCTCGGCGTAAAATCTCCTTGGACGTTATCGCACCTGTTTTTTTTTTTTTTAATTTTATTTCTTTCAGGCGGGACTGAGCAGCATGTATGGTATCATGGACATTTTTGAAAATTTTATGGTAATCCGAACATTTATTAGCTGTTATGGAGCTATGGGGTATCGATCCTCTGAGTTTCTAAGCTTATTTGCAGTTTGATAAAATATATTCATGTATGAATGAAAGCTGAAAGTTGATGATTGTTTTAACTTAGAGCTTTCATTTAACCATACAACGTACATACAAGGTACACAATCGTACTACAACCCCATTGTCTACATTGTCCACATTTTTTCACTCTGACATTCAATGCGATAAAGCGACGAAAGTTGGTAAATGAGTTGAATTTATGACGCAGAATAGGAAATTAGTAAAATTTTGGACAATGGGCTTGGCACCGCCCACTTTTAAAAGAACGTAATTTAAAACTTTTGCAAGCTTTAATTTGTCAGTCGTTGAAGATATCATGATGAAATTTGGCAGGGACGTTACTTCTATTACTATATGTACGCCTAATAAAAATTATCAAAATCGGAGAAGGACCACGCCCACTTAAAAAAAAATGTTTTAAAGTAAAATTTTAACAAAAAATTTAATATCTTTACAGTATATAAGTAAATTATGTCAACATTCAACTCCAGTAATGATATGGTGCAACAAAATACAAAAATAAAAGAAAATTTCAAAAAGGGCGTGGCTCCGCCCTTTTTCATTTAATTTGTCTAGGATACTTTTAACGCCATAAGTCGAACAAAAATTAACCAATCCTTTTGTAATTTGGTAGGGGCATAGATTTTATGATGTTAACTGTTTTCTGTGAAAACGGGCGAAATCGGTTGATGCCACGTCCAGTTTTTATACACAGTCGTTCGTCTGTCCTTCCGCATGGCCGTTAACACGATAACTTGGGAAAAAATCGACATATCTTTACTGAACTTGGTTCACGTACTTACCTGAACTCACTTTATCTTGGTATAAAAAATGAACGAAATCCGACTATGACCACGCCCACTTTTTCGATATTGAAAATTACGAAAAATGAAAAAACTGCCATAATTCTATACCAAATACGAAAAAAGGGATGAAACATGGTGAGGTAATTGGATTGGTTTATTGACGCGAAATATAACTTTAGAAAAAACTTTATAAAATGGTTGTGGCACCTACCATATTAAGTAGAAGAAAATGAAAAAGTTCTGCAGGGCGAAATAAAAAACCCTTAAAATCTTGACAGGTATTACATATATAAATAAATTAGCGGTATCCAACAGATGAAGTTCTGGGTCAACCTGGTCCACATTTTGGTCGATATCTCGAAAAGGCGTCCACCTATGGAACTAAGCTCCACGCCCTTTTAAAATACTCATTAACACCTTTCATTTGATACCCATATCGTACAAACAAAGTCTAGAGTCACCCCTGGTCCACCCTTATTGCGATACCTCGAAAAGGCGTCCACCTATAGAACTAAGGCCCCCTCCCTTTTAAAATACTCATTAACACCTTTCGTTTGATACCCGTATTGCACAAACGAATTCTAGAGTCACCCCTGGTCCACCTTTATGGCGGTATCTCGAAACGGCGTCCACCTATGGAACTAAGGATTACTCCCTTTTAAAATACTCATTAACACCTTTCTTTTGATACCCATATTGTACAAACAAATTCTAGGGTCATCCCTGCTCCACCTTTATGGCGATATCTCGAAACGGCGTCCACCTATGGAACTAAGGATTACTCCCTTTTAAAATACTCATTAACACCTTTCTGTTGATATCCATATTGTACAAACAAATTCTAGGGTCACCCCTGGTCCACCTTTATAGCGATATCTGGAAAATGCGACCACCTATACAACAACCACCACTCCCTTTTAAAACCCTAATTAATACCTTTAATTTGATACCCATATCATAAAACACATTCTAGAGTCACCCCTGGTCCACCTTTATGGCGATATTTCGAAACGGCGTCCACCTATAGAACTAAGGCCCGCTCCCTTTTAAAATACTCATTAACACCTTTCGTTTGATGCCCATATTGTACAAACAAATTCTAGGGTCACCCCTGGTTCACCTTTATGGTGATGTCTCGAAACGGCGTCCACCTATGGAACTAAGGATTACTCCCTTTTAAAAGACTCATTAACACCTTTCTTTTGATACCCATATTGTACAAACAAATTCTAGGGTCACCCCTGGTCCACCTTTATGCCGATATCTCGAAACGGCGTCCACCTATGGAACTAAGGATTACTCGCTTTTAAAATACTCATTAACACCTTTCATTTGATACCCATATCGCACAAACGCATTCTAGAGTCACCCCTGGTCCACCTTTATGGCGATATCTCGAAAAGGCGACCACCTATACAACAACCACCACTCCCTTTTAAAACCCTCATTAATACCTTTAATTTGATACCCATATCGTACAAACACATTCTAGAGTCACCCCTGGTCCACCTTTATGGCGGTATCTCGAAACGGCGTCCACCTATGGAACTAAGGATTACTCCCTTTTAAAATAATCATTAACACCTTTCTTTTGATACCCATATTGTACAAACAAATTCTAGGGTCACCCCTGCTCCACCTTTAGGGCGATATCTCGAAACGGCGTCCACCTATAGAACTAAGGCACACTCCCTTTTAAAATACTCATTAACATCATTCGTTTGATGCCCATATTGTACAGACAAATTCTAGGGTCACCCCTGGTCCACCTTTGTGGCGATATCTCGAAACGGCGTCCACCTATGGAACTAAGGATTACTCCCTTTTAAAATACTCATTAACACCTTTCATTTGATACACATGTCATACAAACACATTCCAGGGTTTCCCCCGGTTCATTTTCCTACATGGTTATTTTCCCTTATGTTGTCACCATAGCTCTCAACTGAGTATGTAATATTCGGTTACACCCGAACTTAACCTTCCTTACTTGTTTGATATGAGAGCTCCAAGCTAAAATATATTTATGGTTAAATGTATATATGTATGCCTTATTAATATAAACTCAAATGGCTTTCAGCTGGATGTTACAGTCACGCAAATACTGTAGTAATGTGCCTTTTAAATATTTTATAAAATAAATAGGAGTAAGCTAAGCAGGGTTTAGTGGTTCGAACCACTCAGGTAAAACTTGAACCGACGAACCGGTACGGTTCAAGTGGTTCAAACGTTTAATACTAAGTTTTGATAGTATACAAAATTTGAAATTCGTCACTTGGAATCTGTGTGCAACCAACCATCGATTTGTACCTACTAAGCATACAAATAAAATACAGTTATTGAGATCAAATGTATGTATGTATTTATTTATGAAACTTATCAAAACGGTTTGTTGATTATTATAAAATGTAAGGAACGAAAATGATAGAATGCATGACTACCATACCTATAGCGAGTATTTGCAAGGCATATATTCTGCACATAAGAAAGTAGTCGTATTTTTAAGAGAAGAAAAACTATTCAATTAGCTGCTTTCAATATACATATAAAACATACCTACTAAATTTTATAGGCGAGATTACTACACAAACTAAAAGATATTCATGAAAATATAAATGTCTTCTTTGCTTTTCTTAGGTATTAAGCTTATAAATGTTGATATACGGTTATGTGAAAAATAATATGGTCTCCCTTTAAAACGGTATTGTTCACAAATTATGTTTATTTATTAGTTTTTAATAATTATAATTTAAAATATCGTTCTAACTATAACACAAACTAGATATATACATTTCAAAGCTTACAAAAAGCTCCCAACTATTTATCAAATTTTCATCAGTTTTCCAGACTTATTAAAAACTTTCAAAAAATTTCTGAGTGTGCAGTTTACTAGCTCATCTAACTGTAGTGTAATAATGTGCCAGTTTCAAGAGGGTGTTCGCATTTTTTCCATACACCGCATGAACAAAGTTTGTTTTTATATGGAAGATATGGGCAACACCCTCGGGGAAAATTTTTTAAAAAATTAACGGCAACTCCCATCTACTTGAAACTTCCACACTACAATTGGATGAGCTTTAAGACTGCACATTCACAAATTTTGTAAAAACTGTTAATTAAAAGTTTCGAAAATTGATAAAAATTTTACTAATTTAACTTTAAAATTGTTATAATTAAGCAATTTTATCTTAGAGCTTTATTTTCAAGCAAAGTGGTGAATTAAATAAGTTAAGTGATTTTTGTTAAAACATTATTTTGAATCGACCCGAACAATTTTTTGGGTGGTTTTCGGTTCGGTTCAAAGCCCCAAATTAGCGGGTGGTTGGGTTCATAAACCGGTACGATTAGAACCGGTTGGCAGCCCTGAAACTAAGACAAATACAACAAAGAGTAATAATAACAAATGTGCGCAACCATAATAATAAATTAAGGCAAACTAATAAAAGCGACAAATAAGCAAAGCGACAAATAAGTAGAGCACACATTGTGCAAATAGTTAAATATGTGCAAGAACTAAAGCATGGAAACTCGAACCTCTCTTAAAGGAATGGAACGCACAGTAAATAAAACTTTCGAGTATGACAGTGTCGGTGTGAAAACAATGTGGCGCATTGTCATAGTCAAAATAAAATCGGTTTTAAATTTAGTTGCAGCTTTTTTGACAGATAACTCATAGAAATTTATGTCAAAAAGCTGCAACTAAATTTAAAATCTATTTCATCTTGACTATGACTATGGCCAATTTTGGTTGTTGCACTACTGACTTCAAGTCCCGCCACATAAGCAGTTTTTCATATAGATGTATTTTACTCAATCTCATGCATTATGATTAGATTGCACGTATTTTTCATGGTGAACGGTACATTGAGCGACACTGGCGCCATCTGACATGAAAAAGTAGCAAACTCCCAAATTTTGTTGCAAGCAAAGCATAAGAAGAATAATTTGACATTTGCTTTGGCTAAGGGTGGTGGCACACTTTGCAAGTGAAATTATTTTTCCCACTCGTTGGTAACTTTTCTAGCATTTTCCGCAATTCAAAACTGCAATATACCAAACGAATACCATACAAAGTATGTTAGCAAGTACTTTCTTGTATAGGGAGAATTTTTATAAAAGTGCTTAGCCAAATTTTGAATGTGAATGCACAAGGCGAAATAAACTTCAATTGCCAAGTCTGAAGTCACTTAATGCATAAGCTTGTTTTAAAGGCATTTATATGAAAAATTTCACTGTGCTGCGGTCTTTCACCTGTCTGCTTTTATTTTATCATGCACAAAATATCAAAATACCGAAAATCCTAATAATTTGAAAGAAGTCCCAAATGTCGTTTGCTGGATGGCGCATTTTGTATACCGAATGCCGGAACTCTATGCCTAACTAGGGATGTGTGAATGTAACAGTAAATATGGTTAAGTGCCAGCAAATAAATGAAACGAATATAAAAGCTTGGCAGTTGGAAAAGTATGGTATAAAAGGCAAATAAGCGTTTAAATACGCACAAACAAAACTACATATATATTTATTCTTACATAAATATTTACATATGTATGTAGGTATGCACTTGTATTTACTCAACAAATTAAAACTACGACACTAACTGCTTATGTAAATAAAAACGCAGCCAATATGAAAATATAATATACGTATATATATCTATATATTTAAGTAATTCATAAACGCGATGAGACCCCAAAAGCCCAATCAACAACAAATAGCTAGCGGCAGCATACGCTATGAACAAGATTGCCACTTTGGTTTATTTGGATAAAAAATTGTCCTTTTTGTTACCTTTTGTTCGGGCAACTCTTCTTCAAATTATTTGCTGTTATGGTACAAAACCGCCTGCTAAGGCACCCATTGCCTTAGTAGAAATTCATATTGAGCCTATCCGAATAGAGAAAGTAGCCACATTTGGTACACTTAGAGTAACGAATATTTCACACCCAATGTTAGAAAGTATGACGCGGCATCTGTAGGTTGTAAGCAAGCTCATAAATAAGTATTATGCCGCGAATCGCACTAGTTTGGTACTATCTCATTAAGTGATGGTACTAATGCTAATTCTGTACCCTTGCACTGCTTTCAACTGACACTTTTAACATCGTGATGTCCTACAAAAAAGCAGACCTTATGAACACGTTTGTAACTGGTTCAGTCGTAGGTGGTTCAAACATATTCGCTGCCTTTGGCTGATTAAGCACTGTTTTATAAGAATTGCTGTCGACTGTCTGATCCTGCATCCGAGAGCAGCAGTTCGGAGGTAGTCATTAAACCTGTAATGCGAAACTGGTTTATTTCGTGACTATCTTAATTTTCTCTCCAGGTTATATATACATTGCAGTTGAACGAAAAATGGCACCGATGGAGGCGCAACGTCATAATCCGAAAATCGTACAAACCAGTCTTTACATGAGGGTGGATTTGTTGGAAAGCCCAACTAACAAAATGAATATTGCAATGGACTTGTGCAAACAGATATGTGTGCTCAGCATAGACGAAACCTATCTTACCTAGGAAGTGCGACTCTAGCTCTGTTCCTGATATTGAATTTAAGGCCTGGAAGGATTTAACTGTACTAAGTATATGATTTGGGGTCAAAATCAATTTATTTTTATTATGATTTATTTAAGTAAAACCTTTGAGTAATTTTGTTAATCATTAAAAAGAAGCAATAAATAGTCAACCAAAAGTAGATTGTTAATTTTTAGAGGCCACAAGTTAAACAGCTCTAAAATTCTTTTTAACCGACAGCCTACGTCTGTCCAAAGAACTCCTATTTACATTTATTTATTTTTTTATTTTTTTAAAGCTCTATAACTTTTATACTTTCAACTCTCATAGATGCAGTTAGATAAGAGGAGCCAAGTAGTTTACAAATTGTAGGTCGCGTTGTGGATCTCGGAGGAAGCGACCTAAAAATTAACCAATCAATTTTTTTTCGATGAAAAGATTTTCTTTTTTTTAATCTGAAAAAATCTACTTAAAATAATTCATTGCCTTCGTTATTTCTTATGACGAAATATTATACCGTAATTTTGTGCTCATACTTCCTCAATAAATTTTTTCGAAAAACTTTCCAAAGGCTTGAACTGGGGGGTGAAGTTATTCCAGCTTTGAAATCATTTTTGGTTTGAAACTGCAAACGGTTTGAAAACCCCTCTGGTTAAGTATTTACTTTGATGGGAAGAAATAAATTTGTTAGAACTTTGGTCCTTTCTCTATACGATTCCTCCTCTTTCATAATGAATTTTTATTTCGACAAAAAAATGCCATGGCAACCATGGCAGAAACGAAATGACACTTTGTCAGCTTTATTTGGCTTTAAGGCGCGCAATAAGGCATTTTAATTTTTTCTTGACAGTCGATAGCATCCATCAAACAAGCTGACAATGACATATTTTGACAGTGACGGCATGACATGACAAATGCTACTGTGAGAGTTACACAACTTGACTACCCTAAAGCATTTTAAATTAGAAGAAGGAAGGGAGGAGAAATATGTACATAAGTTCATACCTATGCATACATAGTTGGTATGTTTAAACATTACATATTACATTATGTATGTATTTAGCTCCAAAAGCAATTTATCAGTCTGCATGCACGATAGATTGACAGTAGAGACATCATCATTATCATCCTACCACTTTTGGTATGAATTTCGTGTTAACGCCAATATTTGCTTATGTTATGGTTAAGATATTTGATTTAAATGGAAATGCCCTTCAGTGTAAGTCGCTACTTCTGAAAACTAATTAATTCTATTTATTCATTGGTATGGAACTAATTAGATGTGTGTACAATGAGTTACTTGAGTTATCAGACATTTTTTTCGGTTATATAAAGGTGTAAGATTTGTATAAGATTTATCTAAATATTAAAAAAAAAATTGAACTAAATTGGTACTTGGCGCGATTTACATCTGAGGAGATTAAGACCAAGTTTCTCATTCAAATGATTTAAAAAACCACTGCCGAGTGGCGACCACGCTTAGAAAAGCGTTTTCTAATTGAAAAACTTGATTCTAATGTTTTGATGTTGCGGGACTTGAACCCAGTATTGAGCCTACCTTTTTAAAACATTCCTTCCTTCTATGGATCTTTGCATGTTTATCTGGCGATTATGTGCGCAATATCTTCGGGATATTTTCAGGACTATTTCCTAGACTATTACGGATTTGTTTTCGGCATCATATTGGGGCTATATTTAAATTTGTGCGCGCATATTTTAGTAATTTATAAATCTCAGGGATATTTTTGAATAGTTTTCGTAGTAATCCAATTATTTATTAGTTATGATGGAGCTATATGCTATGAGGGACCGATCCTCTCAGTTCTTTCAGTAAACTTATTATAACTCCACCTTTACTGTATGTATCTGACAGTGTATCATCAGTAAGTACTCCTGATCCATTGGTGGATCTCTAAAATCTTTAATCTATCTCTACAGGGAAAATAAGCCTACACTAAGGAGAAGCTCGTGTAGGTAGGTAATGTTATGCGAATGGGCAAAGTCTAAAGCAATGGCTTTAAAGGTCTAAAGTTATGACTATTCCTATTGATTCTTGCATTTCGAAACTAAGATGGGGAGACAGGCACAACCCTTATAGTGATCCTAACGTTGAACCCAGCAAACATTTGGAGGCATAAAAGATTCAGAGAGGAATCCTAAATCGGAGGGTTTACGCTCTTTATGAGCTCATTTAGGAGTCTGCACTGAACGAATTCTGATTTCCCCCCCCCCCCCCCCCCTTTGGGTCGTAGGGGCAAATTTTGAAAAATCCCACTTTGAAATGCCTATGTTTTTTCTTTTTGGAGTTTATTTTTCTCTTTAGAAATTTATTTAGTCAGAACATATGTAAATGAAAAAATGAATTTAACTTAGTAATAGAAAAGAAATTTAAAAAAATTATTAGAAATTAGCGTTTTTACAACCCCCTTTTAAAACCAAGGCATCACTGTGATGCATTTGCATGTCGTAAACATAGTTATGTGGGTTTTTTATTCAACCGTTTTAAAAAATGAAGGTATCACTGTGACACAATTGCAGATCGTGAAATTGCTTGTGTTGTTTTTTTTAAGCCACCACAAGACACAGAAAGTAGAATTGAAATTGCCCCTACCCAAAAGTTCGACCCAAAGGGGGGGACATCAGAATTCGTTTTAGAGGTATGGTTCCTTCGGCAAAGTTTCATATTTTGATCCCTAGAATACGATTTTCATAGAGCAATGAGCGATTTTTAAATCGACCCGCCCTAATGTATATATGTATATAGCTCTTGAAATACATAGCAGTAAACATTGACTCAAAACTAACTTTTAAGGAGCACTTCAGGGCGGCGAGGGAGAAAGTTTCTAAAGTTAGTGGAGCCCAAAAGCGAATAATGCCCAACATCGGCGGTCCAGGCGAAGCTACCCGTCAGCAATTATATCACGTAACCAACTCGATAATATTATATGCAGCACCAGTATGGCACGGATCTAAAATGGTCCACCAAAAAGATATTCCAACAGCCTACCGTATTACTGCTATACGAATTGCATGTGCTTATCGGACGGTGTCCTACGACGCTATCCATGTTTTATCCAGGAAAATCCCAGTAGATCTAGTTGAATTGGTCGATCTGTATGGCATTGGAATCAGCCGACCATCTGAAAAAAAGCGCAAGGTACGAACAATAGTTAAGTGGCAAGAACGGTGGCGGAATGGTACGAGAGAAAACAAGCCTAATTAAATTACCACCATACAGATATTCAACGGGCACGGCAACTTCAGGGAATATCTACATAAGCGTCGGACAGAGGAGCATACTTTCTCTCCACACTGTCCCTCCGAATTGGAAAGCGCAGAACACGTAATGCTTTACTGCCCTCGTTTTCATGGCGAAAGACTCTCTGTACACAGGGTTTTTAGAGTGGAGCCTTCCATAAGGAATTTAGTTGATTCATAAATGATGAAATGAAAATGTTTGAGGGGAAGGTATATGTACATATATACAAATACAAAAGAGTTTTCTCCAAAGTTTGGTTTGTATATACAGCTATCTAAAACAATTTATTTTGCTTTGAAGTGTACATTCATCAAACCAACTATCTACAAAGCATTAGTACTTTTTGTTTGCTAAAAAAAAGCCAACATATCAAATTAAATGACATTTGAGCATGAAACAACAAATATGCAATGAAATGTGTCAAAAACACTAAGCTGGAGGCAACAAATCAAAGTTAAGCCAAGCCAAAGTAAACTCATCGTTAGCAATGACATAAAAATTTTGCGCCTACATATAAACATATATATGTACATACATAAATCGTATATGTAAATTTGTATACAAAAGACAAAAGTACTCACATAACATATCACTACATTCATCAATTACGAATTGCCAATGACTTATGCCTGAACTTTTATTTTTTTTCACAGCAAAATAAGTAAAAATACACCAACAAGAAAGAAGAAACAACAGTAGTCACTACCTCTGACATACCTCAAACTGACAAGTGAAAAGTGCAAAAAACATCACATCAATCAGTCCACAAAATGAAAATGGAAATGGAAACCTTCAAGTGCTAAAACAAATCGGCAAGAAGGCGCAGGTGATAATCGGCCTGTATGTACATATGTAATACATTAGATGGGTGCTTATTTTATATAAGATTTTTAACTGTCGGACATAAATTTGATATGTCTCCGGTGTAACTGAACATTGCTTAGGGTCGTTTTCTTCGTTCTGTTATTCACTTATCTATAAGATAACGAAATTTTCGTTCATTCGCGTGGTGCTAAAAACGAAAATGTCAGATGAAGCTATCTGATACATTGCTATCCTCCAGTTAATATATAACTTAACTGGAGATGTTGAAAACGGCCCTTAAACACTCGACTGAGTTTAGTTCGTTTTGCTTCCGTTTTTTCGAAACTAACTATAATTAAAATTGGGCGTGTTTATTAATCGATTTTCCCTGAATTTATTACAAAACAAGGAAGGAAGGCTAAGTTCGTGTGTAACAGAACATTACATACCCAGCTGAGAGCTTTGGAGACAAAATAAGGGGATATCACCATGTAGGAAAATGACTTAGGGTAACCCTGGAATGTGTTTGTATGACATGTGTATCAAATGGAAGGTATTAAAGAGTATTTCAAATGGGAGTGGGCCATAGTTCTATAGGTGGACGCCTTTTCTAGATATCGCCATAAAGGTGGACCAGGGGTGACTCTAGAATGTGTTTGTACGATATGGGTATCAAATGAAAGGTGCTAAAGAGTATTTTAAATGGAAGTGGGCCTTAGTTCTATAGGTGGACTCCTTTTCGAGATATCGCCATAAAGGTGGACCAGGGGTGACTCTAGAATGTGTTTGTACGATATGGGTATCAAATGAAAGGTGTTAATGAGTATTTTAAATGGAAGTGGGCCTTATTTCTATAGGTGGACGCCTTTTCGAGATATCGCCATAAAGGTGGACCAGGGGTGACTCTAGAATGTGTTTGTACGATATGGGTATCAAATTAAAGGTGCTAAAGAGTATTTTAAATGGAAGTGGGCCTTAGTTCTATAGGTGGACTCCTTTTCGAGATATCGCCATAAAGGTGGACCAGGGGTGACTCTAGAATGTGTTTGTACGATATGGGTATCAAATGAAAGGTGTTAATGAGTATTTTAAATGGAAGTGGGCCTTAGTTCTATAGGTGGACGCCTTTTCGAGATATCGCCATAAAGGTGGACCAGGGGTGACTCTAGAATGTGTTTGTACGATATGGGTATCAAATGAAAGATGTTAATGGGTATTTTAAATGGAAGTGGGCCTTAGTTCTATAGGTGGACGCCTTTTCGAGATATCGCCATAAAGGTGGACCAGGGGTGACTCTAGAATGTGTTTGTACGATATGGGTATCAAATGAAAGGTGTTAATGAGTGTTTTAAATGAAGTGGGCCTTAGTTCTATAGGTGGACGCCCTTTCGAGATATCGCCATAAAGGTGGACCAGGTGTGACTCTGGAATGTGTTTGTACGATATGGTTGTCAAACGAAAGGTGTTAATGAGTATTTTAAAAGGGAGTGGGCATTAGTTCTATAGGTCTACGCCTTTTCGAGAAATCGTCATAAAAGGTGGAACAGGGGTGACTCTGGAATGTGTTTGTACGATATGGGTATCAAATTAAAGCTATTAATGAGGTTTTTAAAGGGGAGTGTCCCTTAGTTGTATATGTGAAGGCGTTTTCGAGATATCGTCCAAAATGTGGACCAGGGAGACCCAGAACATCATCTGTCGGTACCGCTAATTTATTTATATATGTAATACCACGAACAGTATTCCTGCCATGATTCCAAGGGCTTTTGATTTCGCCCTGAATTTTCTTCTACTTAGTATGGTAGGTGTCACACATTTTTTGACATGCATTTTTTTCATTTTTCGAAATTTAAGCTATGCCCTTACCAAATTTCACAAGGATTGGTTAATTTTTGTTCGACTTATGGCATTAAAAGTATTCTAGACAAATTAAATGCTCCATATCATTACTGGAGTTTAATGTAGACATAATTTACTTATATACTGTAAAGATATTAAATTTTTTGTTAAAATTTGACTTTGAAAATGTTTTTTTTTTTTTTTAGTGGGCGTGTTCGTCATCCGATTTTACTAATTTTTACTTAGCACACATATAGTGATAGGAGTAACGTTCCAGGCAATTTTCATCATGATATCTTCAACGAATGCTAAATTACAGCTTGCAAAACTTTTAAATTACCTTCTTTTAAAAGTGGGCGGTGCCACGCCCTTTGTCCAAAATTTTACCAATTTTCTATTCTGCGTCATAAGTTCAACCCACCTACTAAGTTTCATCGCTTTGTCCATCTTTGGTAATGAATTATACCATTTTTTCGGTTTTTCGAAATTTTCGATATCGAAAAAGTGGGCGTGGTTATAGTACGATTTCGTTCATTTTAAATAACGATCTGAGATGAGTGCTCAGGAACTTACATAGTAAATTTCATTAAGATGCCTCAACATTTACTCAAGTTATCGTGTTTACGGGCAGATGGACGGACGGACGGACATGGCTAAATGAATTTATTTTTTCGCCCAGATCATTTTGATATATAGAAGTCTATATCTATCGCGATTAGTTTATGCCGTTACGGATTACCGTTATGCGAACAAAATAAATGTACTCTGTGAGCTCTGCTCAGCTGAGTATAAAAATACTCCTCTTTATAAAGGAAATAAATGTAAAGGAGAATTAAACAGGGGCTATCCCAAGATGGTGTCCTATCCCCAATATTTGTCTTATTTCCATATCTCGAAGCTACCTTCCTCGTCGGAAGGAGCTACTAAAGTTTCGTACGTGGATGTCTGCACGATAGCGGCAACAGGTTCGACCCCATCCATAGATGGAACATGCTTTCAAACTAACAGCTATCTCCTAGTCTATCTAGTTTTGTCGCCTTGCGTAAATTGATACTATCATCGTGACAAATCTCGTTTATTTAGCAGAAAGAGGATTGGAAGACCCAGTAGGTTCAATGTGGTCATATCAAATCGTTTCCCCGATAGCCGGGCGAGTATCTTAATGGTGTTATTTTCCCAAACAAACAGGATCAATATTACGCAAAGGACCATCAGCATCGAAGGAATAGACAAAAAATTTCGAGGAGTTTCCTTATCGCTGCAAGAAGAAGAAAAATACCAAATATCCGCCGACCTTACATACGGCATAGTCGGCAATACTGAAACCTACGTCGATGGCACTACGCTTTCGACTGGCAGGCACACATAATTACTGGGCGCTACATTCCATAGTCACCTACATTTCCATGAGCATTACAGCCTATACTGCTCACAAGGTACAGAGTCCCAACAAAATTCTCAAAGACAAAGAAATGTTTATAGCTACTTATAAAGCAATTGGCCAGCTGCTTGTTGCTTACGAGTCTCCGATATGGTCGCAAAGTATAAAAGAAAAAACTGGAGGAGGCTCAGTCCTGTCGAAACACCGCACTCAGTACCGCCACGGAAAGTAATATTATGTAAGAAGAAAGTCTACACAGCCTAATCTACACTTCTTGGTCAGCAAAGTTTTATATCTATAAATGTCTGTAAAACCCCGTTCTCAGAGTCTGATACCCGAAACTCGCAGTAGAGGAAAGCAGGTCTACCAGGGAAACGCGTCTTACTCGAACACAACTTCGGTCTGATTGCTGTACGTACACACCGCATCAACCATCATGGCATCAATCATGTGTGCAATTGCAATGTAAAACTGCAAGTTTCCTTGTACTCATGTGGCAGACTTTGAAGATAATTTTTGAATGGACCCGCCTTTTGGATGGGGAGAAGATTTTT
This sequence comes from Eurosta solidaginis, assembly GCF_040869045.1. Lineage (NCBI taxonomy): Eukaryota > Metazoa > Arthropoda > Insecta > Diptera > Tephritidae > Eurosta > Eurosta solidaginis. The sequence goes on along the minus strand of NC_090320.1, from coordinate 64,890,716 downwards.
TCACACAACAAAAACAGCTCGTATTATTTGAAAAAGAATAACGCATAAAAAATAGTTTAAAATAAAACAAGTTTTTTTACTTAGTCAAAAGCATATACTATGGGACCGTTTAGTATATGTAAGGTCGTTAATGATCGGTCAGTTCACCCTGGTCAGAAGCATGTTTCCATTATTGCAACTTTTGTTCTTATTTCATGTCCAAGTTTTATACCTTTGAGATCATTAAAGACGGGTTTCCGAGATCTTTTCAGTTTGGATACATAAATCTATAAAGCACCTTTCCGACTTCATTTATGAGTCATAGCAGGATCATTCCGGGCCTTTTTGCAATATGTTATGTTTTTTTTTCATGACGGTGTGAAGTAAAGTTACAAAAAAGTAATCAATGTCAAATTTATCCTTGAAATAATAAAACGATAAAAAAATGCTTTAAGCACCAAGTACTTGTTAATTCGATGTATGAACATAATGTATTGTTTTTAAATTAACCAAAACTCGCTCAGTAGTTGAAGTTAAACCACAGCAGAGGCAAATTTACCAAAAGCACATAATTTCGGGATTTCGTAGAAGAGCTGTGGCGGCTTCTTATCTGTAACAACCGATACCGACAATTTATTGTTGTATTATTATCAGCAAGTTATCGGTTTGTATCGGTCTTTTGTTCTTATCGGCATGTTGTAGTCGTGTAACACACCTGTGGTCGTGTTTATAGTGAAGTTTTATTGTTGTCTGTTTCATATGAAACCGATGAGTCGTTGATAACCAACATATAGCACGCCATTAACAATTTCAAGCGGTCCAAATAATTCTTTCCTTTATCTTCATAATTCCCCAAAGTCCCTAGCAGCAACTCACTTTCTAATACTAGGTATTTAGGTTATTAATGGGTATTGGGTATATTCTATGTGGGCCACTACTCACATCACATTCAGAATTCTTATCAACTTATGTAATTAAAAGATTCGAATAAAAAATATTCCATGTAAAACCACTATTTTATAAGTTAAAATTTTCAAAATTTTTCAAACAGATCAAAACAAATGTGAATATTGTAAAACAAAAAAGAGGAAACAATTTTTAACTATTTCAAATTTCTTGTTACCTTAAAGTTACTACTATTAACTATTTTAGACGTAAGCTGACTTGTAAATTCTTAGCTTAAAATTTTCTACTACAATTAAATTAAATTTTTTTACTAAGCGGGGTAATCCATAGAAACTGAGTATAATTAAAATAAATCTAATCCCCGCAGCATCTGTCTCTGCGCAACCGCGCACACCTATGATGTCTTCAAGATCGATTCTCCAATCATTTCAATCCGCGATGGGTACGGCTGGATAACAAATGGATACTTCAAACTAATTCACATGATCAACCTATCTCGATATGAGGAAATAGCAAGTCGCCTGAAACTCGAAACATTAAAACTAAACGAAACCAACGATTATACAGATGTTCTCTCCTACCACTTGGAGAAAGTTCAAGCTCAGCTCAGTGAACTAAAAGGCCCGAAAGATAAACGGCCTAGACGCTCAATTAATTGGATATGATCGGCTAGGAAATGGATTGCCGGTTCCCCTGACGCTTCGGACTGGGATAAAATCCTACAAGTACAGGATTCATTAATATCCAATAACAATCAACAATACAAGGTAAACTCTGAAATATTTAAAAAATCTCATGAGCTATTGCAGACTGTCAATGGCATCATAACGTGGGCATGATCACATTATGAAGATATCACAGGCAATCATACACAAGGCAAGGATTCTGAGGGACGATGTCAACGAATTGGTCCAAGCCTGTCAGATGGCTAAAGCAGGGGTGGTCAACAGCAACCTGCTAGACAAAGAAGAAATCAACAGAATCATAAGCGAGATAGAGGTCCTCCCTTATAACAATGTTATAGAAGCCATTGAGTACGGAGAACCTTCCATCTACACAAACGGCACAATGCTACTCTACGTTTTGGCCATGCCTAAGGTGGCCGAAACAAGATTCAACCATCTAATCACCAGGTCAATAACAAAGAACGGTCATCGGGTGGAATTGCAATACAGTTCAGTCCTAGTTAACAAGGAGCAAACGTATGGCATCAAGGATAGTTGCACCCACCTTACAAGCGCAATGGTATGTAGGCAAGAATCATTGGACCTATTTCGAGAGGGTGATTGTGTGCCACGCCTGCTTAAAGGTGGAAAAATCAGTTGCCGATATATAAGCTGGAATGACTCAACGATTGAGGCAATCAAGGAGGACACGATCCTCTTGGACAATTTCAATAAAACTATTTGGTCAGACAATACTTCCAATGAATTGAGCGGCTCATATATTCTACAGCTGTACAACGAAACGGTTAGAATCGACGGTAGAAACTACTGGAGCACAAGCAGCTCAGGCATCCAAGTACTACCTCCTGTGCTGTCCACTATTACAAATGGAAGTCTCGCAGTCAACATCAACCTTGTCCATGAGATGACAACAGGAAACATGAAGCTTCTTCGATATCTCAGAGGAAAAACAGACTGGTTTATCACATCGGAAATCGTGGGCTTTGCTATGTTGGTCACAGTCATTTGGTTAATTTGGAAGAGAATTACAGCAACATTAAACATACCTACCTTGAACATTCTGGAATTGAACAAGAGCTTCCGCGGACATAGGCGCGAGGACTCACCCCAAACACCTAATCTACGGGACGCAGATCTTTAAAGGGGGAGGAGTTAACATGCTCAGCCACTGCCAATTCAACCCATTCCCACGTTCGATCCGCAACGTCAGCACATTTTGTGTCCCACCGATCGTTGCATGCGCTACAGCGTAAGCATATTTGTATTTCATCATGAAATGCAATACCAATAATTTAATAAAGCAACGCTTGTGGGAAATCAAGGCCACGGTCATTCTCACCTGTATTGTAACACACTTGCGTAAGGGTTGCGCCGCTGCCGCCGGCTCTGAGGTTTCTTTGGCAAACCGCCAAGAACGTTTGGGCAGTTGCTGTCGGGGATCCGTACAACTAAGTCGACTTGTCAGTTATATACAACCATTTTTGAATAAAGTATGTTTGTTAACTTTAAATTTCAGTGCTTACTAATTTCAACTTCCTAGTTTGTTTGGAGCGAGTTGGCTCCTTAATTTTTTTAAGTGAAAGGATCCGAGATCCTTAAGTTACATATGTACATATGTACTGTTACTTTCATTCAGAAAGATCCTGAATGTGGCATTTCCATTTTACAACTAATATAACTTATTGTTAATTGTAACGAGCACTTTTAAATTATTTTTGAGTGTATATTTAAAAAAAATCCAGTCCAAATATGTTGAAAACGCTATTATGAAAAATTGTGGAACGCTGCGTATGAACAACATTTAAGAAGAAACTTGTGCATGTGTAGGTACATAGCTTTTTAATGCCAATTTCACATAGGGTCTTAATGAAATAATTAGTCAAGTTTTCCACACTAAAGCCCTAATTGAACTCAGTGTAATTGAACTTATCTCATTGTTGCTTTATTGAATGCCTAATCGAGTGAAAAACCCAGTCGGTTTTGCTTGGTGCTTCGAATTTTATTGTCAATGTTACAAATGACAATCAAAAATAAATTATTTTCAATAATTAACGAAAATTTGAAAAAACAGGAAAAAAATTTAAAATTTCATTTTCGCTGCATTTCCTGCAAAAGATAATATGGCTTTTTCGAAAATAGGCACATATTTGGTTAGGTGCAATATCTATGGGTAGTTGCGCATGCATTTTATTTTGATTGTATTTATAGTTAAGAAGGAAACGGCTGTTTTCCATTTTAACTATTTTTTGTAAAAACGAATAATTTTTTGCATGAAAAGGGAATTTTAATTATTTCATTCAAAATAATCGTTTCGATTGAGTTTCTGTGTAAAAACGGTATAAGGGAGCTCCATTCAAAGCTCACACACTTCGAAGTTATGCATGACTTCTGATTTGCGCATTCATGTATACGTCAATAAATTGAGCCTCCCCAAATCCTGAGAAAATCTTTTGTAAAAGCCATATACATATGAAATATGTAAAAGTCTTAAATTGCAATGGCGCATATGTAGAGGGCGGGAATTTTTCGTGTTTCTGAATATTGCATTTTTTTAGTTGATCGCTGATTAGATCTTAGTGCCTGAGCTTCACATACATTACATGTGCATTCAACTCAGTTTGTGGCATATATTTTCTTTTTTAATAATAAGACAAATTTACTACGCTTAAATAAAATTTTTTAGCTTAAGTTAAGGTCACTGTTCAAATTGATGTACTTTTGTGCAAAAACTGCACATCAAAATTTCGAGGTAAGCCAACGTTAATCAACAAAGGTGATTAGAGTAATAACGTATAGAAGAAATATGTTAAGCAGCTTTGCTTGCTACTTGTTTGCATTAACCTCTTATCAAGCTCATCACTCAAGTTGATTTTTTTGCTACTGGGTTTTTGATAATTTTATTTGCATTTTTCCAGCTAACGTTGTAAACCACATGCCTGTAAGCACATACATATGTGCATATATAAAAAAATTTATTTATATTTCAATATTTCTGTAAGCAAAAAGTACATCAAGGTTAGCAGCTGTCAAATAAAATATTTTGCTCACTAGTTGATTGACTGATAAATGGAATTTTTTAGGCTTAGCGAAAATATTTCATACTTATTTTGGCTGTTTTTATAATTCATGTGCCTGTGTTTGTAAGCGAATGAAGACTAATGACATAAAAAAATTAATAATCTATGATCATTTCATCGGTAGATCAGTCAAATAATGACATTGTTTTTACGCCCTTCATTTCGATCAAATAAAAATTAAAAAAAAAAAAAAACAAGTAAGGAAGCTAAGTTCGGGTGTAACCGAACATTACATACTCAGTTGAGAGCTATGGAGACAAAATAAGGAAAATCACCATGTAGGAAAATGAACCCAGGGTAACCCTGGAATGTGATTGTATGACATATGTATCAAATGGAAGGTATTAAAGAGTATTTTAAGAGAGTAGGCCATAGTTCTATGGATGGACACCATTTAGGGATATCGCCATAAAGGTGGACCAGGGCTGACTCTAGAATGTGTTTGTACGATATGGGTATCAAATGAAAGGTGGTAATGAGCATTTTAAGAGGGAGTGGGCATTAGGTCTATAGGTGAACGCCTTTTCGAGATATCGCCATTAGGGTGGGCCAGGGGTGACTCTAGAATGTTTGTACGATATGGGTATCAAACGAAAAGTGTTACTGAGCATTTTAAGAGGGAGTGGGCATTAGGTCTATAGGTGGACGCCTTTTCGAGATATCGCCATTAGGGTGGGCCAGGGGTGACTCTAGAATGTGTTTGTACGATATGGGTGTCAAATGAAAGGTGGTAATGAGTATTTTAAAAGGGAGTAATCCTTAGTTCTATAGGTGGACGCCTTTTCGAGATATCGCCATAAAGGTGGACCAAGGGTGACTCTAGAATGTTTGTACGATATGGGTATCAAACGAAAGGTGTTACTGAGCATTTTAAGAGGGAGTGGGAATTAGGTCTATAGGTGGACGCCTTTTCGAGATATCGCCATTAGGGTGGGCCAGGGGTGACTCTAGAATGTGTTTGTACGATATGGGTGTCAAATGAAAGGTGGTAATGAGTATTTTAAAAGGGAGTAATCCTTAGTTCTATAGGTGGACGCCTTTTCGAGATATCGCCATAAAGGTGGACCAAGGGTGACTCTAGAATGTTTGTACGATATGGGTATCAAACGAAAGGTGTTACTGAGCATTTTAAGAGGGAGTGGGCATTAGGTCTATAGGTGAACGCCTTTTCGAGATATCGCCATTAGGGTGGGCCAGGGGTGACTCTAGAATGTTTGTACGATATGGGTATCAAACGAAAGGTGTTACTAAGCATTTTAAGAGGGAGTCGGCATTAGGTCTATAGGTGGACGCCTTTTCGAGATATCGCCATTAGGGTGGGCCAGGGGTGACTCTAGAATGTTTGTACGATATGGGTATCAAACGAAAGGTGTTACTGAGCATTTTAAGAGGGAGAGGGCATTAGGTCTATAGGTGGACGCCTTTTCGAGATATCGCCATTAGGGTGGGCCAGGGGTGACTCTAGAATGTGTTTGTACGATATGGATATATAATTAAAGGTATTAATGAGGGTTTTAAAAGCGAGTGGCCCTTAGATGTATATGCAAAGGCGTTCTCGCTATATCGACCAAAATGTGGACCAGGTGATCCAAAAATCATCTGTCTGGTACTGCTAATTTATTTATATATGCAATACCACTAACAGTATTCCTGCCAAGATTCCAAGGGCTGTTGATTTCGCCTTGTAGAACTTTTTCATTTTCTTCTACTTAATATGGTAGGTGTCACACCCATTTTACAAAGTTTTTTCCAAAGTTATATTTTGCGTCAATAAACCAATCCAGTTACCATGTTTGATCCCTTTTTTCGTATTTGGTATAGAATTTTGGCATTTTTTCATTTTTCGTAATTTTCGATATCGATAAAGTGGGCGTAGTTATGGTCGGATTTCGGCCATTTTTTATAGCAAGATAAAATGAGTTCAGATAAGTACGTGGGCTAAGTTTAATAAAGATATATCGGTTTTTGCTCAAGTTATTGTGTTAACGGCCGAGCGGAAGGACAGACGGTGGACTGTGTATAAAAACTGGGCGTGGCTTCCACCGACTTCGCCCATTTTCACAGAGAACAGTTACCGTCATAGACTCTATGCCCCTACCAAATTTGAGAAAGATTGGTAAATTTTTGTTCGACTTATGGCATTAAAAGTATTCTAGACAAACTAAATGAAAATGGGCGGAGCCACGCCCATTTTGCAATTTTCTTTTATTTTTGTATTTTGTTGCATCATATCATTACTGGAGTTGAATTTTGACTTAATTTACTTATATACAGTAAAGATATTAAATTTTTTGTTAAAATTTGAATTTAAAAAAATTTTTTTTTTAAAAAGTGGGCGTGTTCTTCATCCAATTTTGCTAATTTTTATTTAGTAATAGTAGTAACGTTCCTGCTAAATTTCATCATGATATCTTCAACGACTGCCAAATTACAGCTTGCAAAACTTTTAAATTACCTTCTTGTAAAAGTGGGCGGTGCCACGCCCATTGTCCAAAATCTTACTAATTTTCTATTCTGCGTCATAACGTCAACCCATTTACCAAGTTTCATCGCTTTAACCGCCTTTGGCAATGAATTATCGCATTTTTTCCGTTTTTCGAAATTTCGATATCGAAAAAGTGGGCGTGGTTATAGTCCGATATCGTTCATTTTAAATAGCGATCTGAGATGAGTGCCCAGGAATCTACATACCAAATTTCATCAAGATACCTCAAAATTTATTCAAGTTATCGTGTTAACGGAGAGACGGACGGACGGACGGACATGGCTCAATCAAATTTTTGTTCGATACTGATGATTTTGATATATGGAAGTCTATATCTATCTCGATTCCTTTATACCTGAACAACCAACCGTTATCCAATCAAAGTTAATATACTCTGTGAGCTCTGCTCAACTGAGTATAAAAAAGTCAGTATTAGTTACTCACAAAGTTCAATGTGTAAACATTAGGGTGTACATCTAGAGAAGTAATGCTTTTAAAACAACTAGAGCAGGCCCAGATAAAACACAACAGAGGTAACTTTACTAGAAACAAACAATGTCAGGTCTTATAAGAAAAGCTTCGTCGGCGCTTATTATCGACAGCTAATTTTTATCGTCGATTAATCGGTTTGTTATCGACGTATTACAGATGTTACATCGATTTTATATTTAAACTCCAGTTATTAGGGGCGGCAGAGTTGCCAGATCTCTCAGCAATTAAGATAGGTCCTAGAAAATTTCTAGTATTTCCCAAGAGGACGGAGTTATTCTATAACATAAGTCCTGGTACCGGATCGGGGTTCTTCCATTCGGTCGTCAAACAAATTCTGGTAACACTATGGACACATTGAGTCTATGTTAGTCTTTATTGACCGGCCAATTCAACCTAACTTTTATCGGTATCTGCTTCACAAGAAACCGATGAGCCATCGTTAACAAATCGATAACACGCCAAGCGATAACTTTACGTTAGGTTATCGCTAATAAATCGATATCCATTCGATAATAAACCAATAAAGAGTCGATAACAATTTGAAATCGTATGTTATCGCTGGAATGTCGATAACTCGTGAAAACCACGCCGTTAACACATTTTCAATAAAACTTTCCTTTCCGGCCAGCGTGATGTGGTGGTAGTGTGCTCCCCCCGGAGCTCCAGAGATCCTGCGTTCAATTCCCGGGAAAAAGCAACAACAACAAAATTTTAGCAATATTTTTCAATTACAAACAATGGTGAGCGAGGTCGCCGCTCAGCAAGGATTCGGCAAGCACTCCGTATGTATTTCTGCCATGAACAGTTTCTTATTAAAAGCTCAAGTGCCTTGCAGATACCGTTCGAAGTCGGCGTAGAACATATAGATACCGTCCCGCCAATTTGTGAGTAAAATTCAAAGAAGCCCCATGCAAATTTAAAGAGAAGGTTGACCTAAAATCTCTACGGAAGTTATTACGCCTTGCATTTATTCATTTTTAATTATGTATTATAGTGGAATCATTGGTTTGTTATCGGCTTGTTATCGACGGATTATAGATGTGTCATTGATTTTTAATTGAAGTTTTTTGGTACCTATATATTTCACAACAAACCGGTGAGTCGTCGTTAAAAAATCAATAACACGCTGTTAACAAGTTGGTAACACTTCGATGACAAACTGATACATTTGCGGTAGGAAATCGATACGCTTTTAATAAGAAATCTATAAAAAGTTAATTACACTCCGAAAGCTTGTGTTACCGCCAGCAAATCGATAGTTTGTCTATATCCCGTCGGTAACACATTTTTAAAAACCATATATGTAATACTCCTATATTGCTAATAGAAAATGCTCGCAATGTGTTTTCAATTCGATATCAAAACAAGAAAGCCTATAAAATTTTTGTGATTGTAGCAACATAAGTGTGACAAGAATATATTAAAATTTAGGTATATTAGATTATTGAATACAAAAACAAAAACGTTTAAACAGCAATATATCGGCACTCTGATGTTGGGGAATGTACCTAGCCTTTTGTAGCAATATAGGAGTATTACATATATGTTAAAAACCTTTCTTTTGCTTTTCTTGCGTTCCTTTTCTTTTCCTTTCTTTTCTTTTCTTTTTTTTTTTCTTGGCCTTGCCTTGATTTGCTGTCTAACTTCGCTCATATCAAGTCTACCAGGTACATTGTTCCCACATTCCGCTACAGTATATTGACCACACTGCCCCTAACATTCTGTACTACCCCATACAGTATACCAATTACACACACCACGCTGAAGCTAACACATTCTGTATAACTCCATACAGTATAACAATACGACATACTACATCTACTCTTACAGTATAGTAATACCACAAACTACGCCTGCATTTACGTTAAACCCTTTAAGCCCGCACGTTGCGTCGGCGCAACGTTTACGGCTTCGCATATATTTCAAAGATTTTCGGAAAATTTAAGAAAAAAACAACTAAAACTTAATAAAAATGAACTTGCTTAAAATACGTTATACCTATATTTGAACGTAGTAAAGATTTATACACATTTATTTTGGTTTGAATCCCCCAATTTTTTGGGTGTCTTTTGTTAAATTATTAAAAAATACTTTCGATTTAAAAGTTAAGAAAATCTCATCGTTATCAGTATTTTGTCTAAACAAATTACCTAAAAATTTATTTCGCAAAATTTTATATTGCAACATATAGCATATATACTCAATTAAAAGTTTACGTTGCGCAAATACAACGTTAGGACTTAACGCTATGCATTTTTCCAACCGGCAGCATTCAGCTCTGTGAGCAGCTGATATTTTTTGTTTGCATTTTCTGTTAAGAAAACGTGTGACGTACTTTCTTTGCAAAATTTTTTCTAAGAGAAGTTTATCTAAAGTGATATAGAAAATATAGTTAAATCGGGCCAAGGGGGATGAAGTCGTAAATAATATAAAAACGCGACTTTCGTTCAAATGATATTGCTGCCTGAGACTGTAAATGCAGTTAGTGATACAGAAGATGTGGACGAAGATGTACAGCTGCTTTCAGATCAAGCCGAGGAAATTCGTTGGGAAGTGGAAATACTTTGCTTGTTCAATGACGACAATGATCGAATTGAAGAAAACCAACTTTGAGAGTCGGCTCCTGAGCAAATGATCATGACAGAAAAAGCTAAGTGGAGTAAGTCCTCCAAATATAAATTTTCATAACAGTCTATTAATTCTTTAACTGAATATTATGGAACCTTGTTTGAAAAACTGGGTAAGAACATATATAATAAAAAATAGTTGTGCAATTTGTATCCGTCTCAATTTTAGTAACACTAAACCCTTACGAGCTCTTTAAACTATTTATTGATGATGACGTGATTGACTTAGTACAAATAACTACAAATAACTTCGCAAATATATTATTATTATATTGTAGTGATACACCATTTTCCAAAGATTTGACAGAAATTCAGACGTTCATTCGAATTTTGTATGTTACTGGATTCAAAACCATGCCATAAGAAGCTACTGGTTGAATTGCCCGTCTTTTGAAAGTGCTTTGAGCAATACCTCAATTAAACATATTTTATTTATTATCATGATTTCCTGTTTTTGAATTTTCGCACAAAGGAAATAAATTTTTGTAAAAATAAAATGAACTGAAAAGTAAAAACTTGTATATCACTAAGACCTAAAGTTGCAACCAACGTGCCCCACCACACCAATGGGTTAGGGCAGCAAATTTGTTTTGGTTTTTTATTCTTAATTGGACCAATTTTTTGACCACAGAAAATTGGTCACCATTGAAATTGACCCAGCCCTTCTATCCTCAGGACTTTAATGGGTTAAATGGATACATATATCATGAATATAGTTAGTATACCACTCACAAAGATTACGCTTATGCTTACGCTTACAACATACACCTTACGCTCACATTTAGGATTCCCCCACGCCGTGAACGAAGATGTTTACACGTCAAAAATGCAGACTGTTCCAGAAGTCTTAATATACGTGACCCGGCCTATGAAAAGGTGGCTTATGACTCAAAAAAGAAATTGCGAGAAACAGCTGTTAAAGATAAAGAAAAACTATCGAAACCAGAAAAAAGTGGAAAAATTTGTTTGAGTCATAAGCCACCTTTTCATAGGCCGGGTCACATATTTTATGAGTGATTGAATCACATTTACTTCACACTCAGTACAACAAGAAAACCACTGCTGCCAGTGATGTACTTTTCCCTTAGAAAAATCCAACGCATACCGATTTTAGTGTTATGTGCAAAAGTGCAAATAGTAAAATTAATTTCAACGTACACATACATACACACATACATACATATTTAAGCACAAACGTCAAATTTCATTTCATGTGTGTCGCACACACATTGTCTCATTGTCAAATCATTTACGTTGATTGAAAATTCAAAAGAATTAGTTGACAAGTTGTACTTTGCATTTGTTCTTTAAACAGCTTTGTATTCTTATTTGTGTATATTTTGTGTTGTGTTTCCTTGCGGGTGGCTTCGCGATTGTTGAATTATACAGGCAAAGTTTGTACATTCAAATATGTGCACCCAATAAACAACAGAAAATATTTGTCAATGGTTTTTGGGGAAATATTTGAAAATTTGAGATTAAATGTTTTATCAAGCACTTGTCAAACATTTATTTCCAGCTTCAACATAATTTGAACAAGTTTTGTGTGTTTGTTCGCTGCGAACCAAATAACCAAAAACTATGTCAGCGATATCAAAGAAAAACAAGGGGAGTATAAAAAGAGAAAGGTAGAGCGAGAGAGAAGAAGAGCGTGCCTACAGAGGAAGAAGTGAAGTGAAAGGAATATCGATGACAATTTTTGAGTGATCGCACATATTGGAAAGGGCGAATCACTGCTACAAGAAGAAGAAGCACAAGGAAGGAAGGAGAACCGCGAAAAAGGAGGAGAAATAAGAGATAAAAACATAAGAGATAAGATAAGAGAGATCAAGGCATGGCGGAACCAGGAACCCTTCGACAAGTCTGCTTACGGCGCAGTATGATTGACAGTAGTCCATCGATTTACAAAAATAAAGTATAAAGTCTAATGCTAAGATTCAGTATGTTCTTCTTCTTCTAGTTTTGTTTTCATTGTTTTTTCGTAATTATTTTCATGATCAATTATGACCCAGAATAAAGAACTTAGGTGTTGACTGTGTTGTGGCGGCCACCGTGGTGTGATGGTAGCGTGCTCCGCCTGCCATACCGTATGCCCGGGGTGCGAACCCAGGCAACATCAAAATTTTAGAAATAAGGTTTTACAATTAGAAGAAAATTTTTCTAAGCGGGGTCGCACCTCGGCAGTGTTTGACAAGCGCTACGAGTATATTTCTGCCATGCAAAGCTCTCAGTGAAAACTCATCTGCCTTGCAGATGCCGTTTGGAGTCGGCATAAAACATGTAGGTCCCATCCGGCCAATTTGTAGGGAAAAACAAGAGGAGCACGACGAAAATTGGAAGAGAAGCTCGGCCTTAGATCTCTTCGGAGGTTATTGCGCCTTACATTTATCTTTTTATTTAGTTTGCTGTATTTGTAACTTTACTAACTAATACAGTCGTGGCTAAATATATGTACTAAGATTGTATTTTATGTGTTTGAAATAAAGTTTATTCTCATTTTCAAAACAGGTTTTCAAATAGAAACTAAGTAGATGGTCATACTGAATACAAAAATAAGATCGAAATCAAAACAACAGAAGTGTGAGTATCATTGTAGTTCTTAAATACCTATAAAATTGAGATATTGAATCAAACAACTGATGTTTTAAAATGCTTGTTGGGTATTAATGTCTTAGCATATGTTAATTCGTTGAGGAATTCAAAAATATTTTGCATCTATTTTTTTTTATATGTAAGAATGTATTATATTTAATTTGATTACAAAGAACACCATTTAATGGTGTTGGCGCCTTTTTGACAGCTCGTAGAAATTTGAAACGCTTTGAAGTTAGGCGTTGACGAGGTGGAGCACACCTCAGCGGAGTAAAGAAAAAATATACAGGTAAGTCGTATATACACTTATGTTCAAAAAACAAGGCAAATAAAATAAATTGCTTTTACTATGCAATAAATAATACTATTTGGGTTTCAAATATACTCTTACACCTTATGCAAAACGCATCGCTAAATAATTCAACCGTGGGTGAGTTGTAATTATTATATATGTAAATACAATTGATCACTTGGAAGGCAGCCTATAAGCGTTTATCCGCTGGTTGCAAATTGGGTTCAGTTTTTAGGGGCATTCCACGGTTGGTAAGGGACAAGATTAACTAAAAACAAACTATAACGTATTCAGTTAAACTATTATTTTCATTTATAATCTCCTATTTGTAGATGAATGCATGAAACATCGATCGATATGAGGCATGAATTCGAGCCATGTTTGCATAACAGTATAAATGCACGTTTTTTTCTTTTTAACATGTGTATTTTCTCTGGGAGCATGCATACCCTATTACTCCATTTGTACTACTTTAGTATGCTTATGGCTGTATTAGTGCGAAAAGAATACAAAATCACTAGAAAAATATGCATGTATACATCCATGTGTATGTTTCTTACGTACGAAAGCACTATCCCTGCATTTATCAATAGGAATTTGTTCTACACGAGCCGGACCCGTGCGCATCTTGCGCAACCAATATAAAAGTCTCTTATCAAATATCAACAGAAATCAGCTGTTTTATCAATCAATCATCTATCAATGAAAACTTACATGCGCTTGTGCTGCCATCTGGCAAATGTTATCAACTGCCTATAAAGCAGTGTCAGTTCTAATCAAATATTCACAATAGTGTCATAGTACAATTAGATTTCTTTGTGTGCTCACAATCGTTTATTTTTAACAAATTATTTTAATAAAATATAGCTTAACAAAAGCACTACGACCAAAATTGCCCAAAGCTCGCTAATACCCCGAATCTCCATATTTACAACCAAAACTTTATTTATAGATTTGGATTCCAAATAAGAGCGAAAAAGGGACCCGTACATAAATACAGCAATTAGAAATAATATATACTAGCATGTAACCCCCGCCCAGTATAAAATGAAAATGTAAATATGTATGTATTTAAGTACATATGATTTTGTGCTAATTAGAATTTGACTCTACAAAAACAATGCAGGGGTAAATAAGCAAACTTTAAACGCTAATATCTCATGAACAAATTAACCAATTTAAATTTTTATAATTTTGTGCAAACATGCTCACGAAAAGCTTTCATTTGATATATATTTCATTTATGTACGTATTGTAGTTTAGCCTAGCCAAGCGCCGTGTTTTAGATTAATACTATAGAAGAAGATGATATGTAATTATAATAATAATAACATTGATTTGATGAGATATTGGGCTACTTGAAGCTATCAAATTGTATTATATGGACCATTAATACACATATAACTCTTACCAGTTTGGTAGAACCCCAACATCCTGAAAAATGTATTCACAAGAGTTCAATGGCGGCATAGCGTCCTTGGCCAAAAGGTCAGCGGTCGTCATAAATCTTCGACATAATCGAAGTTTATTGCTCCAAGTTGCCCAATCTCTCATAAGTTATTCATATCCAAAAGTTCTTTTCGAACAAAGGATTATTTCAAGTACATATGTACATTTCGTAAATATGAGTACAAATAAATTTTTCAACACAATAAAGAATAATCAAAGAGTCCTACTTAATTTACGTTCTGACGAAATTTAAAAAAGTGTATTTTTACAATCAAACGATCATTGATACAGCATGCATATTTCATGCATGCATAAAGATTTTTCCACTCGGGTACCAATATATTGTTCATTCGTTTTCACTAATACAGCACGCATATATAAATTTGGTGGATTTTGGAGTTATCAAGTTTTTCGTGTAGGAACACGTTGAGAGCCGCATATGTGTGTGAAAAATCCAAAATAGGCATGCGTTTGTACGGGACAGCAAAAATCACCGGAATTTGTGGTTACAGTGAGTCAGGTGAAAGTCCAGCAAAACTAATAACAGTTGAAAAACCCCAAACTTGTCTTTGTAGTACCCCAGCAAAAAGTGTGCCCGTAAATTTAAGTAGGTAGTAAAATTGCCCTATCTGTGACGATGAAACACGTGAAATCTTTAGTAAAATTTCTTAAGATCATGGGGAACTTTTTTGACCATTCCATTCCGTTCGTAGCTATTTATGTGATTGCCCATACTGGTAAAACTTATAGGGCAAATGTACACTTATTTTAGGGCTGCACTGTTCGTTTTTGGGGAATAAGATGGGATTCTTTGTTGCTGGCCGACGATTTCCGTCAATGTATTTTTGCTGATTTTTTTCAGTTATTTAATATGCAGGAAAAAAGAACGTTTGCTTAGGAAATAAGGGCCGGTGCTTCTTTGATTTTGTTAATTTGAGTTTTTTTTTCTATACAATTTTTTTTTTCTTTTTTTAAAATTTTTTTCCTAGGCTGATTGGCAGTTCCATGAGGACCTCATATATGTAGACTAAATAAGTTCACAGTTTTTTTTCCTAAGTTGATACTAACTTTAAATTCGTATCTCTAGGTACCTTGAGGTGTGATATATTTAAAAAACAAGTAAGGAAGGCTAAGTTCGGGTGTAACCGAACATTACATACTCAGCTGAGAGCTTTGGAGACAACATAACGGAAAATCACAATGTAGGAAAATGAACCTAGGGTAAACCTGGAATGTGTTTGTGTGACATGTGTATCAAATGGAAGGTATTAAAGAGTATTTTAAAAGGGAGTGGGACATATTTCTATAGGTGGACGCCATTTCGGGATATCGCCATAAAGGTGTACCAGGGGTGACTCTAGAATGCGTTTGTACGATATGGGTATCAAATGAAAGGTGTTAATGATTATTTAAAAGTAAGTGGGCCTTAGTTCTAAAGGTGGATGCCTTTTCGAGATATCACCATAAAGGTTGACCAGGGGTGACTCTAGAATGTGTTTGTACGAAATGAGTATTTTAAAAGGGAGTGTGCCTTAGTTCTATAGGTGGACGCCTTTTCGAGATATCGCCATAAAGGTGTACCAGAGGTGACTCTAGAATGCGTTTGTACGAAATGGATATCAAATGAAAGGTGCTAATGATTATTTAAAAGGGAGTGGGCCTTAGTTCCATAGGTGGACGCCTTTTCGAGATGTCGCAATAAGGGTAGACCAGAGGTAACTCTAGAATGTGTTTTTACCATACGGGTATCAAATTAAAGGTATTAATGAGGGTTTTAAAAGGGATTGGCCCTTAGTTGTATATGTGAAGGAGATATTGACCAAAATGTGGACCAGGGTGACCCAGAACATCATCTGTCGAGTACCGCTAATTTATTTATATAAGTCATACCACGAACAGTATTCCTGCCAAGATCCCAAGGGCGTTTGATTTCGACCTCCAGAACTTTTTCATTTTCTTCTACTTAATATTGTCACGG
Source organism: Eurosta solidaginis (assembly GCF_040869045.1). NCBI lineage: Eukaryota > Metazoa > Arthropoda > Insecta > Diptera > Tephritidae > Eurosta > Eurosta solidaginis. The sequence continues at coordinate 64,874,153 of NC_090320.1, read as the reverse complement.
TTATTGGCATCGCTGAGCTGTACCATCACTAAGGCGATGCTAAGGCCATGCCAAGCAGTATTTATGTCAATAATCAAATCATGTATACACATATATAAGGCAGCCGAAAGAGATGTCACACCCAGATGCATTTACTTATGCGCCTATGTATGCGCGAGAGACTGTAAACTACAAACATTCACATCAATAATTCAATCATTATGTATCTACATAAACGAATAAATAATTGCGTCTACACATATGTACGTATACGAGCAGCGGAGCGACAATGCACAGACACATGCATATATCTTATCTGAGTTGGCACAAGAGAGAGCAATAATTTGTGCACGTAGTTGTGGCTGGCGATTTTGTAGCGAAAATAACTAGTAAGTTCTAAGAAAGCGGGGCAGGCGAGTAAGAAGTAATTCAGTTTGATTTGAGATTTCGATTAAGCGCTATCTAGCGAGCTATAGCAGAATTATTTTGAATAGTAGAGTTTCATTTGAGCTATCAATCAGTTTGTTTATTAAGCTTGCTATTCGTTGCAAAGTATAAGTGTTATTGTGAAGTACTGTAATAAACGCCATTTTTCAATTATTCAATATTGGAGTTATTTATTCAACAGTTTAGCGATACGAACTTAGCAGAGGGTTGCAAATAAAAGGATTTGCAAGTAAAATCGTTACAATATGGTAAGTGTCACACCCACAAAGTTTTTTTCTAAAGTTATATTTTGCGTCAATAAACCAATCCAATTACCATGTTTCATCTCTTTTTTTATGGCATTTTATTAGTTTTTCGTAATTTTCGATATCGAAAAGTGGGCGTGGTCATTGTCGCATTTCGGCCATTTTTTACACCAAGATAAAGTGAGTTCAGATAAGTACGTGAACTAAGTTTTTTTGCTCAAGTTATCGGTGTTAACGGCCGAGAGGAAGGGCAGGCGGTCGACTGTGTATAAAAACTGTGCGTGGCTTCAACCGATTTTGCCCATTTTCACAGAAAACAGTTATCGTCCCAGAATCTAAGACCCTACCAAATTTCACATGGATTGGTAAATTTTTGTTCGACTTATGGCCTTAAAAGTATTCTAGACGAATTAAATGAAAAAGGGCGGAGCCACGCCCATTTTGAAATTTTCTTTTAGTTTTGTATTTTGTTGCACCATATCATAACTGGAGTTGAATGCAGACATAAATTACTTATATGCTGTAAAGATATTAAATTTTTTGTTAAAATTTGACTTAAAAAAAATTTTTTTAAGAAGTGGGCGTGTTCGTCACCCTATTTTGCTAATTTTCATTTAGCACACATATAGTAATAGGAGGAACGGGCCTGCCAAATTTCATCATGATATCTTCAACGACTACGAAATTACAGCTTGTAAAACTTTTAAATTACCTTCTTTTAAAAGTGAGCGGTGCCACGCCCATTGTCCAAAATTTTACTAATTTTCTATTTCTCGTCATAGCGTCAACGCACCTACCAAATTTCATCGCTATATCCGTTTTCGGTAATGAATTATCGCACTTTTTCGGTTTCTCGAAATTTTCGATATCAAAAAAGTTGTAGTCCGATTTCAAATTTCATCAAGATAACTCAAAATTTACTCAAGTTATCGTGTTTACGGACGGACGGACGGACGGACATGGCTAAATGAATTTCTTTTTTCGCCCAGATCATTTTGATATATAGAAGTCTATATCTATCTCGATTAGTTTATGCCGTTACGGATTACCGTTATGCGAACAAAGTTAATATACTCTGTGAGCTCTGCTCAGCTGAGTATAATAAATAATGAGAGCTTTTTGAAAATCGATGCAAATATACGATTTCCCATGGAATGTCCGATAACAAAAACATACATACATATCTATGTAGGGACTATCTGTTAATGTATGTACTCATATGTATAAATGTATGTAATTACTTTTGATTGATATCGACATATTTGGGTGTTACGCCAGCGCAAAGATGTCAAATTAAAGAATTTTGCAATTTTTGTTATGCTTTGTTTTTTGCTGTTACTGAAACTGTCAAAAACACTCGATTCGGCGTAATTACTCGCTAGTTTTTTAAAGTATTTTCTTTGTATATTTTAACAGATGTATTTACTGACTTACATATGTGTGTATCTGTATGTATATATATAAAATTGTAATATAAAATTTAATTTGAGTGCTATGCAAAAAACCTACACAGCAATGAAAGACAAATTGACATGGCATGCCAGCTGTTTGCTGCGTCTGTCACAATGGCAAAAGCGACATAAAAAGTGTCATGCTGTTTCCTTGATTAGATGATTGAGAGTTTATGTCATATACATACATAACTACATATGTAGCTAAGTATATACATTAGACTGGGTCGATTTATTAACCGATATCGCGCCATCGATTTTTGGATAGGATTTGGGCTCAGGAAAAAAAGTTCCACTACGCATACCCAAAAAAATAATTTTTGAGCCTGCGAAATTTCATCGATTTTTATGCAATTTTTTTTCATTTTCAAGGCTCCAAATAATTTTTTATGTATTTTTTTTTTCTTGTCAATTCGTAAACGCAAAATTTGGTAAAAAAATCGACTTTTTTTCGCAGGCTCGAAAATTATTTTTTTGGGTATGCGTAGTGGAACTTTTTTCCTGAGCCCAAATCCTATAGAAAACTCGCACCGCAAGTTTGATAAAAATGTCTCCCCATTTCCTCTTACAATAAAACTTGATAAGTGAAATATCATAGATTCAAAACTATTTTTTGCTAAGTTATAGCTTATTATTCTAGTCTACGACCCTTTTAACTTGTTTTATATCTAAGTTGCCGTGGTCTTTAACCGATCCCGTCCACTTTTACTAGAAATATTTTGTGCTATAAGGAAAATATGTGTACACAATTTCATTACGATCTGTAAATTCTTCTTCGAGTTATGGCTCCCGAAACATAGAAAATAGCTTAGTCATAAAGAGGCGGGGCCAAGCCCATCTTTTTCAATTTGAAGTTTTTCCTATTTATTGTTATAAATCTACTTAGGAAATTAAATACCATTGATATAAAGCTGTTTTTTGCATAGATATAGCTTATTTTATTCGTCCACAACCCTTTTAAAAATAATTTATATAAAAGTGGGCGTGGTCCTTAACCGATTTCGTAAATTTTTCTTCAATGCATTCCTTATAGTAAAGGTAACCTCTCTGCCGAATTTTGTTACGATAGGTTTAACGATTTTTGATTTATGATTAATAATATTTGTAGAATTGATTTTATCACAAGTGGGCGATGCTGCGCCCATTTTAAACAATTTTTACAGATTTTTATCAAGAGTCTCAACATCAGTCCACATGTCAAATTTCAACATTCTAGGTGTAATATTTACTAAATAATCAGGTTTTTGTGTTTTCCAAAATTTTAGATATATAAAAAGTGGACGTGGTTATCATCCGATTTCGCTCATTTTCAACGCCAATTTATTCTGGGTCCAGATAAACTAGCGCACGAAATTTGGTGCAGATATCTCAATATTTACTCAAGTTATCCTGCTAACGGACGGACGGACGGACTGACATGGCTCAATCAAATTTTTTTTTCGATACTGATGATTTTGATATATGGAAGTTTATATCTATCTCGATTCCTTTATACCTGTACAACCAACCGTTTCCAACTAAAGTTAATATACTCTGTGCGCAACGCACGCTGAGTATAAAAAAATTTCAACCACAAGCTTAAAATGTATGACTAAAGATATAAATATGATAAGGATGTGTTAAAACGATATTCCGAAAGACCAAGTATCAGAATAAATTCGCCTTTCAATCTGTTTTTATACTATACTAGTGTTCCAGGCAGACTTTGTCCAGCCAGAAAATTTGTTTGCCTACATTAAAAAAATGAGACTCGCTTCCCCCTTCTCTATCTATACCATTCTCGTCTAATTTATCCTTCTCATTCTTGTCCATCCCTCATTCCATATAACTTTCTCCCACTACAACTCCAATTCACACTGCCGCTCTCACTCCTGCTCCCACTCCAACACTCACTCCCACCCCCACTCCAACCCTCACTACTGATCTCACTCGCATTCCCACTCCCACTTTTACTTGCACTCCAACCCCCGCTCACACTTCCACACCAACACTCGCACCCACTCCCACTTCTACTACCACTCTAATCATCACTCCCATTTTCACTCCAATTTCCATTCCAACTCTTATTTTCACTGATAAAGTGGACCTACTTTTCCATAAATTAATCTTTCTTAACTATTCCTTAACCATAAAAAACAAAGAATGATCGAAATCGGTCAAGCCGTTTTCAGTTTTAGCAAAACTAATGCACAGCAATTCATTTATATATATATAAATTTTGTAACGAATTTTGAGAAATTCCTGATTATTTTGCAGCTTCTGGTTACGTTCGAATCTCTGAACTGTCGTATAAATAACTCAAATGTTCAGTATAGCAGCACGTTCTTTATTTAGACAACTTTGGGCGTAGTGCTTCACAATTACAATTATCGCGTACTTCACTAAAGCGTATTAAAATCAATCGTTCGCCTATTTTCCCTAAGGTTTAGACGTTTCACGAAAATGCCTTCTAGAACAGTTGTATCTCATGCTTGGTTATTTAGCTATATACATGTATATCTGTAGTTTATGCTTTATTGCCGTCTATGTGTGTGAAGTATTCTCTCCATTGTTAGCTGCTGGTTATGTGTGTGTGAAATATTATATTCGCTTCAAGCTGCTGGTCATGTGCGTGAAATATTCTTCGTTGCCTTCTATGTATGTGTGTATATGGCTTACTGTTGTTGCATAGCATTTATTTACTAACCGCACAGTGACGCATCGAAATTGCTTGCATTCGCCACAATATATAGATATCTCCTGAATCATAGGCTTTGGCTTGACAGCTACATAGTTTAGTAATATATAATGAATCTTCGTTATTTTATTTTATATCATAAGAAGAAGAGATACCTAATCATTTAATTAGCAGTGGACACATCGTGCAATTCATTTAAGACGGATGGAAAAGGGACTATGTGCGTGCATATCAACTAATATGGAGCTAAGTACCACCTTTGTCCATGCGTAAACATTTTGAAGGGGATGGAACTGTATATAAATATTCTTGAACCATTTTCGGACGACTTCGGCACCGTTTCATGGACATTTCGGGACGACTTCAAAATCAAATTCGAGACTATATCGAAAACAATTCGGAACAGTTTCAGGATCGTTTCGGTTCAGGTTCTTTTCGAAACCAATTCTCTTTGGCCACACGAACAACAAGCTCATACGCGAAAACATTTTTGCTTAATGACCGGCACTATTTATCTCTAATTGTGGCACTTTATTTATTACCATCAATAAACTTGAAATATCTTTGCAATGCTGGTTACTTACGAGGGCTGTTTGATAATTAAGCAAATTTACAAATTTTTGGCGTAATAAATTTAAAGACAACACTGCGTGCATTAATCGCCAACTATTCATAGGCTGCTGCATTGTCATCGATAGCCTCATAAATTTCTACAAAAATTTAATATATGTAGTGTGCTGATTATTCCTATTTTTTTCTAAAAAAACTATAAACGAAACCAAGAAAGGGCTTGATAAATAATACGGGAAATATGTACTATCAATTTCTATGGAAAGACTTGGTTCCCTTGTGGTTGTACCAGCACAAGTGACCCTGGAAGTTTATATCATCCAAAAAACGTGATCATGCCATTAATAATCGGTAAAATCCATCGAATTATATTCAACAATCGAAGAATGAAATTGCGTAAGGTAAGTTTCTAGAAAAGTGGTCCACAACGCCGGCAGAGCTTCGAAGCCCAATGCACCTTTTTTTGTGTAGTAGTATGTGTTAGAATTAATGAATGAGATGTTAACTGCTTGAAGTACACGATTAAACTGATTGACTGCTCGCTGCGCTCACACGACATGTAGGCGAACGCAGAACAGTTTTCCGAAGTTCTAGAAAAGCTATCATATCCAGCATTTTCTTCAGACTAAGTCCCATCCGCTTATTTTCCTTTAATAAAAATGGCTGGGCGGTTTGCTGCTCGGGTAAAGTAAGAGCTTGGTAAAACTTTATTTATGGAAGAACCCCAAACTTGAGAAAAGATATTACAAAACGTGTCGAGCTTAAATGAGAATATGCGGATACGTAGAACACTGGTTTTCTAAAGAAATAAATGTGTATGTAAAAGTCACCAAAAATCAAAAAAATATCTTATTAAAAATAAATAATATCGGAAATAATGTATACATAAAATTATGTAAAAGCAAATTATCATGGATGTTCTATCAATTGCGTAATTTGTATCTTAGGTGATTAGTTAAGTTTACTTTTTACTTTTGGTTGACAGCTGACTACATCTCAAATAAATAAGCAGTGCAATTAGGCGATCGAAATGATTTTATATACACAAGCATATATACATATATACAGAACGTACTTTTAAAATCCAGTAAATGAATAAACTATTTTACAAAAATGTCCCCCAATAAGTTAATGCTGTTATTAGTTGTTTTTCGTAGCATTGCTTGTCACTGTCTGTTATATCATACTGCTGCCTGTTGTCACCCAGACAAAATGTGGCACATTAATCAATCTCAAAATTTTGACAATTGCAACTTTGCATGTGGCGGCAACAAAATGTCGAACAAATTATGTAAAATTGCCACAAATACTCGTACGCTTGGGTGGTTGTAAGCGGCTGAATAGAAAATTTGTGTGAAACTTAATTAAACGAAAATCAACACAAATTTAATATAAGTAAGGCTTGGTTCTACAGTGCAAGCTTAAACTTCAGGGAGAGTTTAATCATGGTAATGTAGATGCCTAAATTTAGACTAGTAGTTAAAGTTTTCAGCTTTCACTGAGAAGACGGCATATTCTGCTTAGAGCATACCGTGGTAAATAAATGCACAGCAACAGCAAAGCAAGCAGCCATACATATATGTATACAGCAAAGCTAAGAGCGAAGAGAATATTTCACATATATGTAATCAGAAGCTAAGAGCGAAGACGACGGAGAAGGAGAAACAGTCAAACATATATGTAATCAACTAAGATCGAAGATGATACTACTCACGCATACACATGAATATAACTAAAAAACCAATTATATGATACAGAAACGAGGAATATATAAGCAACTATTCGAGAGGGATGTTTTCAAAATTTTAGACCCTAGGAGTAATAGGCAAACGAGGCAGCTGATTGCATAAAGTCAGGGCAAGATGAGAAATAATCAATCAGTTTGATATTAACACGCTATTGTGAAGTACGCGAGTAATTTAATTGTAAATTGCTACTACCATTGTTTTGTAACATTTTGCTTTACTGAATATTCGAGCTATTTATTCAACAGTTCAGCGATTCAAACGATAACGGAAGGTACAGATAGAAACCAAAATCCCCCAATAATTTGTAGAAAAACTTAAAAAAAGGAACACATGCAATATGGAATAGAAAGTCTATCTAGATTTTAAATAGTGCCATTTAAATTTAATTTTTTGAATAAGTTGACTTTAGAACTATATGCGATAAGCTCGTAATTCCTACAGGGCCTCGCACATAGTGATTTTTAGTTTTGTGTGGGCTTTTCTCACTGCAAAGCTTGTCACTTGTCCAGTGTCTTATGCGGTACTTAATCAACATGAAGTTGACGGGTTAATAAATACCATTATTACTGATTTATAGAAGTTATAATTTATGCGGTGACAAATGTTGCAGTAAATAGCTGAAAATTCTGTACAAAGCATGCGCACATTCATATGTTATACATATGAATTGTTTTCAAATTCAAATTACCATATTGTAACTTATTATTAAATGGTTAATATTTGAAATCAGCTGTCACTTAAATGTATGGTATGTAAAATGGGGTGTTCCCTTAAAATAAACGATAATTTTTACAGTCTTACTCAATCAAATGGTAATAATACGATCAAAAATTTTGGCTGAATTTGTAGGTAATGGTAAAATTTTTTTATTCAGTGGGAAGTACTTCGTGAGGGGAACAGAGAGAACTGAGCGTAATCAACAGGGCGACATTATTTTGAGAAAAGAAAACGCCATTATTTCTTTGGCTTTTAATAGGATGTTCTGGACTTCGACCCCTGTGCAACTTACAATTAATCAATTTTGAATATCAGATACAAAAAACATACTTTAATTTTTCCAGTCCCCTTAATTATCTCTTATAGGAACTAAAATTTATTTGTAACATCTTTGACTATGGTGTTACCGGTTGAAGAGGTGGGACTGAAAAAGATTGTTATTTCGAAGTTTAAGGCCCAGTCTAATGTATATGTTAGCTTTTATATGCATTACTTACAAAACGTAACATATTATTAGTAGTTTTTAATGACTGACTACAATTCTAATAAATTGATCAAAACTTATTTTAAATACCTAATAATTACATACCACTTGTTAAAGGCAAAACTGGCAACACTTACCTGCAAAGAAAAAGTATACAAAAATTTAATTAGTTTTTAATATGGATACATTTGAATGTCATGAGAATGTTAATTAAGAGATCTGCCTTAAATAAATTAAATCTCGAATTAAAACACAGCGACTACGCTGAATAGGTCATGCTCGGCGATGTTAAGATGATGCTCCGGCCAAGGAGATGTTCTTATCGACAGGGCCGCCGAGAGTAAATACGGGCCCGGGAGCAAACAAAATACAGGCCCCTAAACTAAAATGAACAAATTCTCAAAATCAAAATGACCGTGTTTTACATATTATATGCTGTCTTTCTCTTGGTGCTTCAATACAGAGCATGCCAAGTCCTGTAAGGTGTTCTGGAGTTGAACACGATCAATGGAAGTTCTTTATCCTTCCAAGAACACTGAAGGAGCGTTCAGCACTAGCTACCGTAACAGGTATCGTGCAAAAAATACGTAGAGCAACACAAATGTTAGGAAAAATTGTAGCTAGATTTAGAGCACAGATAGTATTCGACAATTCAAATGGTGACATATTTTCGTTAAAATTTGCTGAGTAAATGTGCTTCAAGTGGGCCATTTCATCTCCTAAACTCTCGGAAACGTCTAAATTGTATTTGCTGACAAATTGAACGGCATTTTCACGTATTGAAACCTCATCCATGTATACAAATTGCCACAAAAAAGAAAAAGTGTTTTCCAAATTTTTCATGACAGCAAATCGTTCGGTAATACCTGCAATAACCGAATCAAATATCACAAAAAAGGTGTTGTTTGTGGAATCAGTCTCGTGATCGTCGTTGATTGTCTCGTTCTCTTCACATTCATACAAATGTATTTTACTATTCCTTTTTCGAACGTCAGGAAACTTTGGTGAGATTCCCAATCCAGTGGCGTCTGTTATGCATTCGCATAAAATGTTTTCCTATTGATTTCTGATCAGATTTAAATCAGAGATCAAACTTTCTAAGTTTATAATTTCGATACCGATCGTAGTATCCCTAGCTTGCAGAATAATGTTTCCTTCTGTAATAACTGTCAAAATCTTGAGCCAAATGGAGGAAAACAAAATACATTCAAACTTGCTGATGTATTGAATAACGCCATTAACATCACCATATGTTTCCGCTGTCAAATTTAGCCCAAGTAACTCGTTTAGTGCCTGTTTCAATCCTTGGCTACGATTTGCACAAGGCTTAACTGCCTCAACTTATAATTTATTTATTTTCTGTAAACAAAAAGCTTGGATAGCATTTTGAGATTCCCGGGCCCCTCCAAAGCCCGGGCCCGGGGTAAATGACCCCCTCGTCCGCCCCCGCCCCCCTCTCGACGGGCCTGCTTATCGAAACCCGTTTGCGGCAGCAAAGGGAAATGACCGCCCCACACCATTGGAAGGGCCAGGTCGAACACGTTTGAGTTAATTTCTTAGGTCTTACCAATTGGTGCCAGACTGCATAGCGATGAGGCGACTGGTGCGACTTTTTGGACAGTCAAGGCAATTTAAAAGGTTGACCGACGGTTAAGTAAGTAAATACTAAAAACAAAAATTCAATTGGTCAAACCAAAGTATGTTTACGAAAATTTTCCACTACAAATGTCCTGATTTTTTTCAGATCTTGTTTTAATGCACAAGTTCTCAGAAAAGGTGATAGCTCTAGTGTAAACCAAAGTTTATTTTTGAACCAAACAGATCTCGAGTTATGAGAAATTGAATTTTTACCTTGCCTGATTTCTTGGTAACTTTCCTAAAATTTTCATAAATTAAAAACAGATTGATGGCAGACTTTGTTCTGGTTTGAGTAGATGCTACTCTCTGCTACCTCCAACTCTGTACCCATTTTCTGTATTATATTATTCATTTTCTCCCTTTGCCTTTCTCTCTCTGCGTCTCTCTCTCCCTCTCCATCTTTTTAGTAACTTCTTTTCGCTCTTTGACTGGGTGCCAACTATCTCTACCTCTTCTTCTTACTCTTTATATTTCTCAGTCTCTTTCTCTCCTTTTTCTTCTCTCTAGTTCTTCTTACTCTTCTCCATCCATTTTCCCAGTCCCAGTCCAAATTGATCATAAAAGAGGGAAACATTTAGTGATATATATACGATTTTTTACACCCTAACTCATAACAAAATAAAAATAAAAATTTTGCAAAAAACATTTGTTTAACATTAACAAATAAAAAAGGGTTGATTGTCAAAGAAAGATTTGATTATCACAGCAGAATTTTTAAAAAAAGAAAAGAAAAAAAAATAGGGGATGGACTACCCTTTGTATGTTTAGGAGCATAAAAAATAGGTTTTGGCCGATTCTCAGACCTACCCAACTTGCTCACAAAATTTCATAAGAACCGGCCGAGTTATTTCGAAGGAGTTTAACCACAAACACTGACACGAGAATTTTATATGTATTAGATATTCATAAACTAATTGAAGTCTTAGCCTGTCTGCTGGCTCAACACTGGCCAGTAACAACAAAAACGCTCTGGAAAATTTCGTGACGAAAGGTTCGAGACTTTGTTTCTATCTACATATATATTAAAAAGTTTACACTCTGCGGAATCGGATGAGAGACCAAGCCATGTTGCAGAAGGAAAAACTGAGGTTAAAGTGAAATTTGTTCCATTATTTTTACAATACAGTTGACATATTTAAACAAGCTCGTGACCCTGATTATATTAACAACAAAATGTGAACTTAAATCAAAATATCGTATCGTCATTTATCGCTTTTATAAAATCATCACACCTTATTTTCGTCAATAGTCGCTAATCTCACACTATTTTAGTTGCAGCGTCACTAATTTAAATTGTCTATTGAAATTGTCATTTTAAATGCAAACATTAAATATTTATGCATATTGACTTTATAATTAGCTGCTGGCATGATAATTGTGGTCAGCAGTTGAAATATTTTGTGGGAAACGTGCATAAGTACATAAGTATGTATTAACCCACAAGCAGGTAGCCCCATAGGGTATATAGTGCAGATGATAAAAAAGTTATTTCTTTCATTGATTTTCGTCAATGTCGCCATTACTAACTGAACTACTGAAATCTATCCAGCTTTAACCGTAATTTTGTATATTTGTGAAGGTTTCTCAAGCTTGCCCTTTCGGGTTATTATAATGTATAAGAATTTTCGATAAATCTTGCCTTTCATTACGACCGAATCACAGAATTGTCGAAAAAATACACGCAACTGCTGTGGTGGTAGAACTTCACAATGTCTCGTTCGTCTACTTCTCCTCAGATCAAAACTTTACGCAAAAAGCCTTGTCGATTAGTTGCTTATTTACTTCTCTCAAATCTCTGCATCTTTTATTCACTGTTGTTTCTATAAATATCTATGAGTAAGGTTGTCTGCTCTGCGCTTTTTGTTGCTATGTATATGTGTGTAACAGACATCGGCGTTTCATAGATCAATTGATCAGACAAACGGGTTACGCTCTTCACACACACAGGTTGCGCTCTTTGCTTTCCAAATGATTTATTCGTCGCTGAACAAGTGGCGTAGCAGCAACGTGTGTGGCTATCGCATGTTTAAGCAAATGTTAAAAATATACATGAATGTACGTATAATTTTTTTGGTTAGCATAGAAAATTGTTCGCTTTGCATATTGCGCATCAAAAAAATAGAAGTCTTCGTTAGTTGCTGTCTAACAAGTGACTGACATGAAAACGAATTGGTTCGCGCCATCAATGCGCTCTCACTTATCTATACACATGCATTTACAAATCTGCCTACACTTGGTGTATAATGTCGTCTACGCTGTTAACTTCTATGTACGTTGTTTTTTTTTTTTTTTTTTTTTTTTTTACGATGAGGAAGGAAGCATCGAAAGCCTCATAGTCAGTGTGGGACTTAAACCAAACTAAACCTCTTACTGTCTGAGTACCATTTACCCCCCGGTACTACCGTCAAGTATTCCGTCGGGAGGTAGGTTGAGCACTAAGCTCTACGTCTGTCGGGGTCACTTTGCTGTACTTAGATAGTGCCGCGGTATGGTTAACACTGGGACTGACACGCCCTGCTTACTACCTGAATGTGCTTGACGCATACCCCTTCTACGAATATTTCCAAGCATACCTTAAACACTGTGCATATAGTGCTTGTGCGTTCGACTATGTGTGCGTAGCTATTTGTTGTCTCATCTGCTTTCATTGTTGTTGTGGTTGTGCAGCATTTATTTACTACCAGCATAGTGATGTGTTTTTGTTTGTTTTTGCGGGTTGAGATGGAAATGCCGAATGTACCATAACTGCTGCCGTCACAGCAACCATGTGTATGTGGACTAAAAACTAACCCATTTGTTACCGTCGCCCATGCAGGGACCGTAATATCTGTTATAAGTTTCGCTGTCCTTCTGGCCCGTTGTTCAATTTCCCACCGTTCCTACCACAATCTAAACGTTTCTTTCCTGCTCTTTTTCCTAATTACTTTTTTGTTTTCCATAACCGTCTTATGTCCAGCGCTAATAGTTCGATGGAGATTTTTGCGCCAATCACTTGCACGGCTGGTATTGATTCATAGGCTAATGTTCGCTGTACAGCTGTTAGAAGCTTACAGCGATTCTTCTTACGAAGTGTGTTTGCCCAAAGTTCGGAGCCGAACAGTAACGTGGTGATGGGGTGATATGCAGCAGCAGTCTCCCTTTTCCTTTCTGCCGGTCCTCCGATGCCTTCTCAGTCCTGGTTAGATGACTTCTCAGTCGCACGTTAAATTTGCACCCAATACGATATTCGGAAGTCGAACTTACTCCTGGATAGTTGACTACCTTCTTTGATGCTATATTTCCGGAGAAACTTTCAAAGCTAACTTCTAGCGGTATATGTTTCTTGTTAGAAGTATCAATTCTGTGTTTTCTGCTTCCAACTGGAGTCCGCGGGAGTCTAGCCACTCCTTTGCGCTTATCATGACTAGATTGAGCTTTATACGTGCTTCTTATGTGTTTCGGGCTGTCGTAAGCGTATTCAACTAAGAATGAATAATCAGGCTTTTCAAAATTGAAAATTTCATCGTAATTGCTGTGCCACTGGTCAAGACCTAGAATTGATCCCTGTGACTTTATTTGTACACTGACCCTCTGAAATTTGATTTATACGGATGCAATCACTGAGGTAGCTTCTGATGACGTGCTGAAGGTAGCATGGTATTTTTGTCGAAATTGCCAACATTCGCCATAATAATCTCGGTTTATTCTAATAGGCTTAAAGTGAGGACCTCACATATACTGAATGGATCCATAGTGTTTTGACCAAAGAAGAGCTTCCACAGTCGGAATTGCATCTTGTATGAACTTTGTCTGAATTACATGTGAGTTTGGATCGTGCTGAAGTTACTCCGAACTCAATATTTTTGATTATGTCCGAAATGATCATAATATCTATGGTCACAAATCATAACAGCCTTATCCTAAAATCACGCCATCGAAAGGTTGTTAAAATCACTTCGAAACTTTGGTCATACATACATATATTCAAGTTAATTGAAAATCAGTGCTCCAAATATGCATAGTGATGAGTATACTTAAAACCTTTAGATTCGTTTGTGTTTATTTAGCTAACTAAACTTTGGTGGTTCGGAAAGCGAGGAGTAAGTTTTTTACAATTTTAATTAATGTGGTCTTTCAGAAGAACTGGGCGTGCTAAGAACCTGTTATTCCTTGGAATGTATTTAATTGGGGGTAAGCACTTGTGCCTTCGAGGGAAAGCCTGCCTCATTTTGCACCCTATATGAACTAATTGGGGGCGAGAACTTGGGATCTCAGGTATTGCGTGGATGTTGAGCCACCTCATTTTTCTGTAGGAAATCCAGATATGTACTCATTTGAGCGCGAACACCTGGGCTCTGAGGTACAGGCTGCATGTTGAACCTCCCATTTTGCTTTGAAAAACTCATACGTACTCAGTTGGGGGCGAGATTTTGTAGCTCTGAGGGAACAGCTTCCTTGTTTTGCCCCCACCAACGAGCTGAGAATTACATGCGCATCCAAAGAGTAATGAAATAAACACGTGAAAAATATTCAAAGCCAACATCATTCAAACATTGTATGTTGCTGTTGTATATGCAAAAACACATACGAAAGTTTATGGGAGGGTTGCAGATGTTGGCAGTCCTTAAATGAATATAACTCCTCTACGCTCCAGTAATAGCACCATATCGTAATAGTCCGACTGTCGTGTGAACGTTTTCTCTGACCCTTCGCACCTTCGAACTTGTGGATTTCAGTCGTCTATTACGACAGGCATGCATTACCGTGAAATATTCTAGGGCCCTTAATCGGCCAGGCAACTTATTTTGGCTTAGGCGATTATGACTTGTTAATAAATATATTAAAAAACCATATAATTTAGTTTATTTTACTTCAGTGAGTTTACATCCAAATATATATATTTCTTCTGTCCGTGAATTTGTGACTGAACTCTCTTAGACGACTACACCGATCTGGATGGCATTTTGTTGTATGTTCAAGGGGACTTGAGTATAGTTAAGAGTCACAATTTAGTCCGACAAGTGGACCTGTGACCGTCCTATTCCAACAAATCTAATTTATGTGGAGATTCGCTTGATATTCGGAACTGTGGTACGTTTTTGACCAAGATAATATATGAAAAATCAGAAAGTGAACCAGGGGCCGATCATTTCTAAATAAAATTAGGTATAATGCGATTTCCTTGAAAATGGGTAAAGGGGTACTTCCGTGTTTAGCTCATTATTTGAAAATTTTCTTTCCGGGAAGTAGACAGAGAACGACCTATTCCAAAAACCTTAAAATCTGATTGTCCTAGATCGTATCAAGGGACGATTTGCTTGTTATTTGGTAAAGGGGTACCTCCTTTCCTGTCTTAATATTTAAAACACTTTTACTTCCGGGCAGCGGAATAGTAGCCGTGCCTATTCTAAAATATAGTCTTTATTTATGGTGCGATTTTCTTGAAATTTGGTACCGGTATTCCTCTTCAACAAGCTTAATATTTGGGAGCTTTTCTCTGGCAAATAAACCAGAGACCGACCTACGGTGCAAGATACGGAGAAGATAGAGGAATCAAACGTTGAGAAAAGTAGTGAGAGTCAAGAAGATATAACAATTTTTTTTTGCAGAAGTCTCAATATGACAAAAACCTCTATTTTCTGGGAGGGTAGATACATCGCAGGGAAGAATATTGTCATGTAAGAGCACGGCTCAACTATTTATCTATATCTTCTATATAAAAATGATTAGAAGATAAAGGATTGTCCATGCGTTAGTTTCATATAGTTATTTATGTAGACGTTTACAAAAACAGGTATATTTATTCGGTTGGTCAGGTGGAGCGGATATTCAATATTTGGTATAGAGTTTCCATATATGAGGAATTGAAGTGAGAGAGGTAAGGAAATTAGGAGTGGGGGAAGGAATACTAGTGGAACTGGGAGTGCGAGAGGGAGTGATTGTGGATCTTGGAAGGGAAGTGGGAATGGTAATGGGAGTCGAAGTGAGAATGGAAGTGGGAGGGGGATTCAGGTTGGAGCGTGAGTGGGACTGGGAGCGGAAATGGGAATGGGTTTGGAAGAGGGATGGAGTAAAACGGAATAAGGGATGCACACGAATAAGAAGAACAAGTAAGAAAGGCTAAGTTCGGGTGTAACCGAACATTACATACTCAGCTGAGAGCTATGGAGACAAAATAAGGGAAAATCACCATGTAGGAAACTGAACCTAGGGTAAGCCTGGAATATGTTTGTATGACATGTGTATCAAATGGAAGGTATTAAAGAGTATTTAAAAGCGCGTGGACCTTACTTCTATAGGTGGACGCCTTTTCGAGATATCGCCATAGAGGTGGACCAGGGGTGACTCTAGAATTTGTTAGAACGATATGGATATCAAATGAAAGGTTTTAATGCGTATTTTAAAAGGGAGTGGGCCTTAGTTCTATAGGTGGACGCCTTTTCCAGATATCGTCATAAAAGTGGACCAGGGGTGACTCTAGAATTTGGTTGTACGATATGGGTATCAAATGAAAGGTGCTAATGAGTATTTAAAATGGAGTGGGTCTTAGTTCTATAGGTGGACGCCTTTTCCAGATATCGTTATAAAGGTGGACCAGGGTTGACTCTAGAATGCGTTTGTACAATATGGGTATCAAACGAAAGGTGATAATGAGTATTTTAAAAGGGAGTGGGCTTTAGTTTCGAGATATCGCCATAAAGGTGGACGAGGGGTGACTCTATAATGTTTTTGTACGATATGGGTATCAAATTAAAGGTATTAATGAGGGTTTTAAAAGGGTGTGGTGGTAGTTGTATATGTGAAGGGATTTTCGAAATATCACACCCATTTTACAAAGTTTTTTTTTAAGTTAAATTTTCCGTCAATAAACCAATCCAATTACCATGTTTCATCCCTCTTTTCGTATTTGGTATAGAATTATGGCATTTTTTTCATTTTTCGTAATTTTCGATTTCGAAAAAGTGGGCGTGGTCATAGTCGGATTTCGGCCATTTTTTATACCAATACAAAATGAGTTCAGATAATTACGTGAACTGAGTTTAGTAAAGATATATCGATTTTTGTTCAAGTTATCGTGTTAACGGCCGAGCGGAAGGACAGACGGTCGACTGTGTATAAAAACTGGGCGTGGCGTCAACCGATTTCGCCCTTTTTCACAGAAAATAGTTATCGTCCTAAAATATAAGCTCCTACCAAATTTCACAAAGATTGGTTTGTTCGACTTATGGCATTAAAAGTATCCTACACAAATTAAATGAAAAAGGGCGGAGCCACGCCAATTTTGAAATTTTCTTTTATTTTTGTATTCTGTTGCACATGTTGACATAATTTACTTAAATACTGTAAAGATAGTAAATTTTTTGTTAAAATTTGACTTAAACAAATTTTTTGTTAAAATTTGACTTAAACAAATTTTTTGTTTAAGTGGGCGTGATCGTTCTCCGATTTTGCTAATTTTCATTAAGCATACATATAGTAATAGGAGTATCGTTCCTGCCAAATTTCAGCATGATATCTTCAACGACTCCCAAACTGCAGCTTGCAAAACTTTTACATTACCTTAATTTAAAAGTGGGCGGTGCTACGTCCGTTATCCAAAATTTTACTAGTTTTCTATTCTGTGTCATAAGTTCAACTCACCTACCAAGTTTCATCGCTTTATGCGTCTTTGGTAATGAATTATCGCACTTTTTCGGTTTTTTCGAAATTTTCGATATCGAAAAAGTGGGCGTGGTGCGAACGAGAAACGAAGCCGTGTACTCTAGTGAGTGTATATATTTCAGTTAGTCTAGACACGAAAACTCCTGTCAAAGAGACTAGTCCTAATATGAATTAGCACAATGTTTTCGGATAAGCATATATTTGTTAAACACTTATACATATGTACGTATGTAAATATCTATGAAACAACAAATAAGAGCAGTCAACTAGATGACCCTTTAAGCTGTTATAAGTAGGTACCCACTTATTGTTGTTGTTATTAAAGCTGTCACATTGACCTAATACGCGAGAAAGTTTTCAGCCAAATAAATTTTGAGTCGTTGAAACGTTACCAATGTACATACATATATACATATGTGCAATATATGTATGTCTATATGTATATATGTATTTGCATAAATGCGGGGCTCAGATTACCCTGTAAGCCAACTAGTCGCAAACTACATCATCAACCATTGGCACAACTAGTCAATAAAAAACTTTGTGATAGGAATCTTACATGTACAAAATGTACTTAAAAAGTATGTACCCATTGCAATTATGATGTTTTAAAGTTATTTGAAATCCGCCATATCACAATTTATATTAAAATTTTAGGTATATGTAAGTATAAGTATTTAAGAGTTTTCAACGTTTCATTTCTGGCTGCGGAGTCATGGAAATTAGATAACTAATGTCTGTAAAGCTTTCTCCAATTCCGAAAGCTCCAGAAATTTTCAAGAATTTATTCTTGATGTTGGTGAAAGCTTAGATATTTTTCAAACTAATTCAATCTCTTAGAATATATTTGAAAACTGGTCATGTTTCCTAACTAGTTTGCTTTTTGCCTGCGTGGTATGTATTGATATTCCCCAAACAGACCTAATGTGCATGTTAATTTCAATTTAATTTTTTAAATTGATTTGCAAATCACAGCACAAAATCATTGTAAGCAATACACAATGCTTGCGCTTATAAAAACCTGCACATACACAAACAAATTTTAGTTAAATTAATATGTTAATTCTACACATCGCTATATTGGTGCGCTCACGATAAATGAGTTAATACAATTTAGTAAAATGAGTCATATGTTTTGTCATTGACACTCACAAGAAGTCAATTTGTGGTAGCTAACGAACCAGTTTGCATCCAAATTTATGTAGGTCTACATATTATTTGGCACAGGTATATATATTATGGTAACCCTTAAGATTGCGAGTACAAATCCTACAAAAAATGCAACTAGTCTGTGATGAGTCCGTCCGTAATGAGTCGCAAAGGACTGTGCGACCATAGCCAGTTTTGATCTCCTTATATGGGTTGAATTGCTCGCTCTTGTTTGAGTATGTCCTAAAGAGAGACCAATTGTACTTGCTTCTGCCTGAACATTTAGTGGCGGACTGGGCTCTTTATAGCCATACGGGTACGATTGGACACGTCATTTAGACCACAGACTAGAGGGGATCTTTTATACCCTACTATATAAAAAAGAGACCATTCTCAGACTACTCTCTATAAGGATTAATATTATTTAAATATATTTAATTTAATAATTTTTTACAATATAATAAATGTTTCAGACTTGGAAAATTGAAGTCAGTGTTTCTATTATTCAAATTAAAAAAATTTTGACATAACACGTTTTTTATGAACTGACCAACATTTTGTAGCACAATAAGGTTCACCCTAATATGTATACATTTATATCATGATTATGATAATTTGTGCTAGCGTTTGTGCTGGGTTATGTTTGCATGCGTCTAATAGTTGTAATATACAGACATATTAACTATAATAAATTTATCCGTACATATCAACTTATTATCTACGCATTATATCGCATGCAAATTTAAGCGACAATCAATCGCATTAAAGCTGGTAAAGCGTGAACGCTTGAAAGCTGCTCAAAGCACTAAAGTGTTTAAGTACACAAATTAAATTGACTTGTTGCTTTGCTATTGTACTTCTATCTCAGTAAATTGACTTAAATATGTCACGTACGGAAATTTCTTTCGACCAATTATTTCTCTCACTTTCATTCTCAATCGTACTCTTTCTTTCGTTCCGCTCACTCACCCATCTCTTTCTCTGCTCCGATTCCCACTCCTTTTTCTCTTTTTCAGCTTATATTTTTTGTATAACATTCCATTTCCCTATCGTTCTTCCTCTTGATTACACCCCTTTTCAAAACCCTGATTAACACATCGTAATGGTTACCCATATTGTGGAGGCACATTCTGGGATCTCCTGGTCCACATTTTGGTCTATATTTCAGAAAAAGGTCCACATATCGAACTATAACCCAATCAAATCAAATCGCAACATAAACGAGATTTTTTTTGGAACAGGTCGGTATCTGGTCCTCACAAAGGTAAACTTGGTGAAAGGGGTGCACTGTACCGAATTTGAAGCAACCCGAATCATAAATTAGATTTTTCAGAATAGGTCGATCCTTGGCCCACTTTCCAGAAAGAAAAGTTTACAAACAATAACCCAGTAAAGGAGGTAGACCCGTGCCATTTCAAATAAATCGCACCATAAATATGATTATAATAGGACGGCCCCAGCTTCCCAGCATGAATGGTTCTCCTCTATTAACTTGGCCAAAGAGGCACCCCTGTAAAATGCTTAAACGAATTACCTGCAAATATTAAGAATTGTGATAATAACTTATTTAAGAAAAGATTATATGCTCACGCGAAATCAATGAATATAATATAAATATTAGGATTCGAATGAATTTGTGTTAAATGTTTTAAATTCAAATAGTAATTTAAGTTCAATTTCATACACAGTACATATTGTTAATTAATGCAGTAATGTTTCTAAGTGTTGATCTAGGCTCTAAGAGTCGTAATAAATAAATAAATAAATAAAATTTCAAGAATATCGCAAACTAAATACGATTTTTAAGAATAATTCGGCCTCTAGTCCAACTGCCGGCCCCTGGTTCGTTATCAGTAAGATTAGTATGGAAATGTACCCCAATTGTGAATCTTAAGTATTCTTATTGTTCTATATGTGGAAATAAATCAGTTGCTCTCCTTTCCTGAACATTATGACTTTTTTAGTCGATTGCTGTTTTGAACTAGGTATGTGATATATTCTTGTATCAATATCTACGAAGGTACATGAAAAGTTATACAAAAATTTTGTTTGTAATAAAACTATTTACATTTTGAAAATTGTGGTAGTCTTTGAGAGTATATTAGCAAGGTGACATAACCCAAATATTGGAGGGATCATGATTGTCGTTTTCGGAGCAGTCTGTCTAGTAGAAGAAAGTGCTGATGCACCTTCTATCATTACATCAACAACAGCAACCCTTAACCCGTGTCACCGCTCACCATTCAATAGCAACTTAATGCACATTAGCAACTGCGAATATTAGCAACTTCGGTACGTCACTATGACGCTTGTAATAATAGCTGGACAACAGAAACAGCAAGGAAAGCAGATGAAATAGAAAACAGCCACACATAAATGCACACAACAGTAAAGAGCGTATATTACTTGGGCATATACACGCATATACATAGCAGGCAGCAATGAACATGCGATACCGGAATGTACACAGCAATGAAGAGTGCATGTGACCTTATAAAAACTTCGCATATACATGAATATACCTAAATCCAATATGAGATACAGAAACGAGAAATAAATAAGCAACTAATCGAGAATGCTGTTCGTGAAAAGTCTAGACCCTTGAAGAAATAAGCAAACAAGTCAACTGGAAGTATAAAAGCAGCGTAAGCTAAGAAATCTTCAAAAAGTTTGATTTTAAAATATGTAAGTGAAGTACGCGAGTTATTTAATTGTGAAGTAGTACTACCATAGTTCCGTTCTAACAAAGGAACATTTTGCAATACTGAATATTTGAATTATTTATTCGACAGTTCAGCGATTCGGACAATAACATAAGGTGCGAAATAATCAAGAATTTCTTGAGATTCGTTACAATATATTCAACGTTTGTTGGCAAACTAAGAATTTTCCAGATGTTGCCAGTTGCTGGCTTTGCCATGTTGTGTTCCTGGTATTTCAGTCGCCTACAACAGGGTTTATATTAATTTTAAATATTAGAAATGCAAATAATAATTAATGAAAAACAAGCATATAGTTAAAGAAACACTTTTCATTATTTTATTGCTTGTAAAATCAAGGATTATGTACGCTAATATGAGGGTTGGGAGGGAGTGCCAAAACTGCCGGGATGGATACCAAAAGATTTGTCAAATTCTCTGTATCAATAACCTTATACAAATTTGTGACATATGTGAAATGTTTGCAAAAACACAAGCAAATGTTCATATAGTTGTTGGATTGTTCACTATTTTCTTGAACAAACGTATATTCAGCTAAGCAGGCAGGTGTTCCACGTGCGGGCATTTTTTTAAGAGCGCTCGAAGACTGTAAATTCATAAAATTGTTCAACGTAGATATTTTATGAAACCCGCCCCAGACGTTCTTATATTTTGGGTTTTTGTAAATATCTTTTGACAGAGGCTAATTTTTTGGGCGATAGACATTCAGAACCTGGCTGCAGATTCATTTTATGGGCCTTTAACCAGGAGTCTGCATTCCATAGCACAGTTGTGATCTCATTGCATATGCGAAATGGCAATCACTTTCAATATTTGGAGACCCCTGGTTCAGGGTAAGAATGTACACAAATCTGACGACTAATTTCTATAGAACGCTGTTTTCTAATATATCTAAAACAGAGATGCCCTCCGCAGTTTGGAAAAACTATTTGGTATCAATTACATATCGTGTGAGCGCAGCGACAGAAATTCATCAAATCAAGCAGTCAATCAGTTTTCGTTTGTACTTCAAGCAGTAAACCTCTCATGCGTCAATTCCATGCTCAAACGTTCGTCATGTAAACGTATACTACTACAAAAAAGTTGAGGAAGTATTTGAAGCTCGGCTGGCGTTGTGCACATCTGGTCTAAAACATTATTATATAGGTTTACAATTAAGATATGTTTGTTGCCTTCTCTTTCTAACACACTGCCATTTGACACTGACTGAAGTGTTGGGACCGACACAGACATGCAACAATTAGCGAAAAAAGGAGCAAAATTTCAGATATGGTTCGATGTGGTGGTGAAATTTTGAACAACGCATGAAATGTGTAGTGGATTATATGGCACCTATCGGAATTGTAGAATGCGGTATCCAAAGACGCATAGTTATATCTATATTAAGAATCCAAACACGGAGGTAAAGTTGTTCTATGCTTTCAAAAGCTATCTGCGAAAAACAGTACTACAGCTTGTACACACACTACTACCCTATTTTGTACCGAAATAGTGCAACGCTGCCGAATAGGCTACACAAAAAAGGAGATAGAACAAGAATTATGGTCAGGCGAGCGCAGCTGTGAACGAACAGCTGACACATATCTTACTTGTAAACCTTTACAATGGTTTAAAATATGTATACTAATATTTCGCTATGAACTTATCTTGTCCAAGTCCAGCCGCTGTTATGGGAAACCACATTAGTGGTACAAAAACTAAAATGAGTAGTGAAGCGTAATACGACAGCTACAGCACTTAAACATGTTAAAAATAGTTGCTTGAATTTACTGACAGTGACACTTAAAGCTGTCAAAGCAGAGCTGTCATACTCATAAATATCTGAATAAATACCAAACTTTTCTGCTCACAAGCGCACATTAATTTTAAAGTGACAAGTTAAATTGCAACCGACAACTTTCACTCAGCCAAAGGAATGTTGTGGTGTTGCAAATATTTCCCACCAAGCATCCGCGACAATTTAGCATAAACTTTATGTTATTACAACATTACATTTGCAACAACGGAAGTTGCCACTATATCATAAGAGACATAATAAATTAAAAAATGTGATCAGAAAGCCACTCTTATGTGAAGCAAATAAATTGTTGCCTTTCACGCTGAACTTGTTGACATGATTAAAATACTTTTGTGAATTATTTTTTTACTTAGTGTATTGCAAGTATACATATATTGTTGTTGATATTACAAACTCAAGGAAACTAATGAGTGCGTGAACAAATGTGTCGTTATTGCTGTAATTGCACATTTGCATTCACATTTCATTATCGTGAAAAATTTTTTGACAGTTGCATTCACAATCGTGCATCTTATCGTCTCTGTTGTCTTTGTCATCTTTACTTTTTCCTTTACAGCATACGTGGTGGTACTTATTACAATTGTTACTTTTGTTGCTTTTGTTGTTATTGCATGTTTTCGCTGACATGAATTGTCAACGCATGTGTTATGCTTAATTATAAATAAAATGTAATTAACGCCTTGCTTCCCAAATGGGACCAAATACCATTGCTGTAGGCAGTCATAATGACAAAACTCACAACAACAACACTTGCAGTGACATCCACAGTAGCTGCGGAGAAATCACGCATGGTATACTAGGCTAGGTCGAAAACCATTTGATAGCCACTACAATTAAAATCCTTTTAAAGGTATGGAAATGGCGCCAATAGTTTATTTATTGTAAAGCGCGGTATCCACATCATAAGAAAAAGCTCAAGAAAAATGTCGTATATATTTCTTGTGTGAAAATAGTAGCACCCAAAAAATTTTAACATTTCGTTTATCTCCATGTTCTCATTGAAGCGTCGTCAGTTCCCTACACGACATGAAAGTCAGACTCAGCAATGCATCAGAAAAAAATTGTTTAATTTAGAATGTTAGAATTTAAAATGCGTTTAATTTAAAGGCAGTACAATACACTAAACAATAGAATAAGAACATCTGTGCTCAAATAAAACTGATCCAAAAAAATTATTAATATAGTCACTGTTTACCCCTGGTATGTAGCCGATTGTGTTCTTGCAGGGTCTATGCTGAAGAAATAAAGAGAGGCACATATATATCTTGGCGAAACCAGGGGTTGTATTCAGTAAGTGTAAGTTTCATACAAAATATATGAAGGAAAAGTGTACATATTAAAAATCGCAGTTAGTTAATCTACCCCCAGGGCTCTCCGATGCACGTTGGCTAAGAAATCTTTACGAAAAGGTAGCTGAAGCCAATGAGTTTTCTTAAGAGGTGGATGCTAATTGACAAACGATATTTTTCTTGAACAAACGAAAATTTTCGTTTTGTATGGAAGTTTTCATTTCCATCAACTTAGTTTCTCCAGGAAGAATCGCTTGAGCACGTGTTGTGTTCATATCCAGCTATTCAGATAAGTCCTTGAAAACTTTGAGTATTTGCCAAGAGGACGCAGTTATTTTATAACATCTGCAGAGGTGGCCCCTTTAATCTAATCTAACCTACATTCAGAGAAAAAATCGTTCTAAAATGAACGAAATAAGTTCAAAATTAAGAAAATTCGTTGACCAAAGGCTGTAAAGTACGTTTTTTCTTAACTCGTGACCGATGGGCTTATTTTAAGAATAGTTTTTCCAAGCACACCGTTCGTATTTTATGACCACTTTGGTATTGATGTGTGAACCTTCTGTGCTCGTTTCAAGCTCTACTTGGGCTTGATTTAAGATTTTTCGTTCTCACGCTTCGAGAACGATTTGTGGTCGATTTAACGGTTTTCGGTCTCAATTCAAGAACGATTTGTGCTTGATCATTGGTGGGAGTGGGAAGGTAACATTTATTCATTTTTGTATCATTATATAATTTGTTTGTCATTAATAAAAAATATTTATAACAAAAAAACTATTGCTAAAACCCAAAAGATTAGAAAAAACACATAATATACATTTTTTCATATATTTTTCTTATTAATAAATTCTTCTTATTTGATGATTCAATCTGAATATATATTTAAAATATTTCATAAGAAGTTTGAGAATTACCTGTGCATATGTGAATGGAACTGAACGAAAAATAAGAGTTAAACAAATAGAATATAAAAAATTTTTTTTTGAAAAACTTCAGAGTTTGATGGTGATCGAACTCGCGCCACATGATCGCAACCGCCACATCGCGGCTATGATTGATAGTGCCAAATGTCGTTTTTAACATCGTAGTGCACACGAATTATACCGTTTCTTTTTTCTTGAACTCAATTTAAGAATATTGTTCTTAATTTAAGAACATTTTTCTCATTGATAGAATATTTGTTCATATTTTAAGACCAGCCGCTCTCTTTTCAAGAAAATGGTTGTCAGTTCAAGAACAAGGTTGTTGTTTAGAGAACAGGTAGTTTGTTTTCAAGAACAAAAAAGTGAGAACATGAAAAGCTGAATTGAGTCCGGTGGTGCTGGATTTTAGAACGGCGTTTTTCTCTGAGTGTACTTTATAACATAATTCCTGGTAGCTAAATGGGCATTTTCCGATTGGTTGTGAAAAAAATTCTGATAACAATATGGACACATTCAGTCCATATGAGGTCTTTATTGACAGGCTAGTTCAACTTAACCTAAGCTAACTTAGTTATCTCATAACCGGTTTTAAAAATGACAATCCGAAGTTTTATATATTCTTTCGATACACTTTTGAGTTCTGAAGTCGTTTTACATAGTTTGACTAGAGTTGTATACTATCGATAGTGCCACCATAGATAGAATTGATACAATAGAAACAAGTAAGGACGGGACTGTCTTCTATCTGCTGCGCCGAAGACTTCATACCTTTCATGAATGGGGCTGAACAATAATCTTATCCCGTTCGTAATCTCCAAATAATCGGATGTATAAGATAAGAAATATATAGCGAACAGGTGTAGCTCCGATCAAAATGATTTTTTCATGAAATCTTCTGTGATATATTAGAATAAATATCACCAAGTTTAACGTTTTTATATTGGAAATTAAGGGAGAAATTGCCAAAAATCTTTCTATCTCAACGATCGGTTGTATGGGATATAACTATATATAGCTCCGATCAAAGTGATTTTTTTCAAGATATCTTCTATGATATATTAGAATATATATCACCGAGTTTCACGTTTATACTTTCTAAATTGCGGCAGGAATGACCAAAATCGTCTTATCTGAACGATCGGTTGTATGGGAGATATATGTTATAGTGGTCCGATCCTACCGGATCCGACAAATGTCTAATATAATACAAAAGTACATTCTTGTGCCAAATTTCATTGAGATATCTCAAAATTTGAGGCACTAGTTTGCGTTCAAACAGACAGACGGACGGACAGACGGACATGGCTATATCAACTCAGTTCGTCGCCCTGATCAATTCGGTATACTTAATGGTGAGTCTATCTTCTTTATTTCTCTTCTATATTTATATTTACAAACATCGGACCAAAGTCAATATACCATTTCATGTTCATGAAAGTTATAAAGCTGTTGATAGTCTTCGATAGTATCTAAAAAAACAAACCATCGGTAGGACTATCGATAGTAATATGCAGTTAAGTTTTTTTCTAGAATGAATATTTGAACTGCTAAGGAAGTCATATTTACTTTTACATCTGAATTCATAGTCGGATAAACAAATAGGTTAATATTTCTGTTGGACTCATAACAATGGACATTTTTTGAAACTATCAAAAAACCTATGGTCTTCGATAGCCTCAAATTAAATGAACTATCCATACTGCCATAGATAGTTTTGTAAATCTACTGCTAACCGAGCTGTGGCTCATTAAAGTATGATTCTCCTTCAGTTCTGCAGGTCAGCCACTGGACAGGGGAATACTTATGGCCGTTGTAGCAGGGACAACCCCTGCCTTTACACATTATATATAATTTTAATATTGCCATGTCATTGGAGGTGGTGTCCTGCCACACGTAGCAAACTAAATATTTTGAAAAATTTCACACCATTGCCCTTACAACAGCGGGGTTCTGCCACACACTGCAGATCTTTGGGGTATATTTTTTCTCAACATACCCAACATTTAAATGAAGTGCTTTGAGAAATATCCGCCGAACAGGTCCATGATAAAAGGGTAATAAGAAAGTGCATGCCAAGTTGGGTATCTTGCCACTGCTAGAGCAACAGGGACTTGCTTCACTAGCGTAAAAAAAGGGAATTCGTCAAAACGACGGCAGAGCTCAAAAGTTTGTTAGAAGGAAGTGCGTGGATTCTCGAAATCAGTATAATGACAGTTACAAAAATTGGATGTTCAAAATAATCATGTTAAAACAACAGAATTAATGCGTCTGCATGGTGGTTCTCATGAGAGTCATCATGTACGCTTGAGCTTAAGCCGCCAGGTAAAAAAAATCTGCTGTTTTAAGAAATATCACACAGAAATATGTTATTTATAAACCTTCACCTTCACAACCTTATTTATAAACCTTCAAACTTAAACATTTTTTTTTTTTCGGTACCGATCCAATCTAATGCAGACGTTACATTGTGGAGGTAGCTATGTTGACATGTTGCATATGCAGATTATGCATTGCCGATTTGTGTACACTGAGTGAGCGTTGGCTGACAGTAAATGTGAGTGGATTTGTCATGACTTAAGTAAAATTGCACACTACCAATTTATTAAAAAAACAAAACATGCAAACTAATTTTATGAATAGGTATGCGTTTATACATATACATATGTGAGGCAAATAGCAACATTATCACCGCTTCTGTGCATCTGTCATTACAATTTTTTGCGTCGATGGACAAATGTTGCATCTATAGAGCAATGCAAACATTTTTGTCAAACTCCAGTTTGAAGATCGTACTAATAAGCAGTGTCTCAGGAATAGAGATCGTCTTTACACATTAGAAGCAGTTGAAGCGGACGGAGGCCTTCTTTACCATGATGCAAGTGGAGTTAGCAAGCAAATCTCTCTAGTTCCGAGTTAGTTCAGTCGGAGGTGGTACCAAGATAGTCAAAGCCCTTGACTGATTAGCACTGTTAGTACAAGTGTGGCTGCCAACTTTCCCGCCCTGCATTCGATTAGCACTAGTTCGGAGCTAGTCATTCAACTATAGTGTGGAACTGTAGCCCTGAGCTACTGTTTCCTTCTTTCTGCGCGAATTTCGAGTGAATTTTTCCAGACACCTAAAGAGAGTGAATTCATTGTGGCGCTCATCCTGGGATCAGCTTACCTAAGTTCGGCGCTTACAACTGCAAAGTATCTTGTAAATTACTAGCATCTAAAACTCTGCTTAATATTAGATTAAGCTCCGATATTAATGTCCCATTCATCAAGAAAGGCAAATCCTTAAGAATGCCCTTTGAGCAAATCCAATATTCAAGTAAATCTAAACGAATATAAGGTGTACAAATTTTTCATTTAAAATCAAACGCCAGTCATCAGATGCTGCTTTGCCGGGGATTTCACCAATGGTTAGTTGCAGTAAGACCACCGCGCAGAAGGAGTGAAAAGAAGCATGCGTCTGGCTAACGTAGAGGTATTGATTCCTAGCTTACCTAGACTATCGTTTACTATAAAATCATTGCTCACTGCAGCGGGCAGCTTGAGACCAGGTCGTATGGCCATAGTAGAAGATGATGTATTTTCTATTCAAAGCAGCGCCAGACACATTTCTAGGGCGATACGGTCAGCCCTTTGAATTCACACTGGCAACAACTTTTTCAATGGGATTGAAACTATTCAAATATTCCGATAGCAAATCATTTACTATAACACATCCTTTGGTAAGCTCCTAGGCGACAGTACTCTTTTTTAACCCCCCCCCCCCCCCCCCCCCCCCCACTTCTGTCTTGCTCATGCTCTCTCTCTCTCTCTTAGAAAGTCCAGCTTCAAAATTGCATTTGTTTCTGAACTTTTTCTGGATTTCGGTCTTACCTTCTTTAGCTTCTTACGATTATTTGATCAGACAAGTTACAATTCGGTATTTGAGAGCTTCTGCATTTCACTTACAACACTCCAAGTAATAAATAGTTACATGAATATCTCCCTGTCCCTTGGATTTGTATTTAAATGACATGTTTGTGCTGGTAATTAAAATTTTATTTTTTCCATCTTTTTTTACACGTCAAAAGTGCCACTTCCCATAGTTATGCATTTAAGTAATTTTTGAGTGTGCAGATTTGCATAAGAAAAAGCTGTAACCTTGTCAACGAGGAAAATGTAAAAATGTCATGCAATACTTACACATATACACATGCACACATACACTTGAATTTGCATTCACTGCAGTATACAAAAGTCAGCCGTCAATTTAAATGAGTGGCGTGGATGAGTGAATATGCAAAAGGCAGCAAGGCAAGTGACAGCATCTAAGGCAGCTGCACCAACAACAAAACAAAAACATCAACCAATTCAAACGACAGCGTGTACAGAATATTCATTAGCGTTGACAGTTGAAATGCTAATTATTGTCAAATTAATTTAGCCAGCTGTCAGCTTAAATGCATTAAGCGCACAAACTCGTACAAATAAATTGAATACATATCTATATATTTGATACCTACATATACTTATATGCATAAATATACATATACATACATATTTGTAAGAGTGCTTGCTGTTTAAAGGGCAAAATAAAATTCAACAAACTTGTAGTTAACGGAAAAACATAAGAAAATGTATGCAATAAAAGTTGAGAAATAAATAAGTGCTGACAGCCAAGACGCTGAGATAAAGGGATATGAAAATGTAGATAATTATGTATGGAATGTAGAGCGAAATCGCAAAGGTGCTGTTTGTCTTACATAGCCCCGAGTTGAAAAATTTCTCTTACGGTTTCCTTATGATTTATACATGTAACCGACTAAGGAAAATTGCTCTCTCCCCGAGCAAAAGTAACGCTCTGCAAGTCACTCATCATATTTGACCTGATGTATGGGACGGGACTGTGGATGGTGTAGAGAGAAGATGAGATGGCCTTTGTGGTGTTCGAGAAATAAGTTCTCTGAAAGATTTAAGGTCCTGTCCGTAATGCCGCCTAGTATCGAACGAGGTTGTATAGTGGAAAACTGTATAAGCTTTACACCGGCATGAAGATAGTGCAACGAATAAAAGCCAATGGACGAAGACGCTCTGGCCAAGAAAGTATTTTTATGGACTAGCGCATGTGGAAGCAAACTAAGGCGCATATCTCTCCTGAGTTCGGATAGGCAGGCGTTAGTTATTGCGAAACAGGGATAGCTGGCGTGATTTGTTGTGAAACAGCCACAAACGCCTAGGCGGTTATATTGTGAATCGATTCCCGAATACTTAGCTTGATGAAGATTTTTGTTGACTTCTGATCCTCCAATTTCACAGTGATGCCCGATACAGATTGTTACAAACAGGTTTCTCCTTGAGATCATGACACTGGCAAATTTTTTATTATAATATTTTTTGCTTGTTTGAGTAACATGGGGGGAGGAAATAATTTATACACTGACCGGGTGTAGGACTCCCTTACTCCATGAAGGGCTACCCACTAAAATCTAAACTCACATGGCCCGCGCCAATTCCCAAAACCTGGGGCCGCATCCATTTTCTCGTTTGATGAGAAGTAAAGGGCTCACATATGTGCTGACCATATCCAATCTGTCGCTTCGGCAGGTTATGTTATTGAAGACACTGCCCGGGGATAGGTCGCCAAGTATCTCTTCCTTCCTCCTTCGTTGTTCAGCGAAGTGCTCGCATTGTCCACATTATATGTAGGCAGTTCGGGATTACAACTTTGCCCATTATGTGGAGATATTGCAGAAGTAACCGCAACCGGTTAGAAATTGAGTCAGGTAAAAGTCGATCTGTCCATGTCGTTGTCTCAGCCTTCTGTACTGTTCAGGAATTAGTTACCTGCTTCGTACAACAATTTCTCCGAGGGTCTAGACTTTTCGCGAACAGCCGACTCGAATAGTTGCTTACATTTATCTCGTTTTTGCATCTCATATCTGCTTGTTTATATCTTATTCAGGCTTCTATGCACATGCGTGTATATGTGTGAGTAATATCCTCTACGTTTTTAGCTGCTGTTTGCATGTATGTGTAATAACGTCTGAGCGCTTGGTAAGCGCAGTGGGTACAGTACTCGTATCTGGTCCAAAACAAATCGGTTCAAAACCTTCCTAAAAATGTTTATTTATTTTTAATGCAAGTTTAGAGTTCTCTGGTTTAAAACTGAAAACCAGTTACACGCACTATTTTCTTTAAAATCCAGTATAATATAAACCAAATAAAATTTTTCCATATCTTTAGTACAAACTGGTCTTAGAATCATACCCAAAATTTTGCCGTGTACATGTAGCGAGATAAATATATTCGAAGGTAAAAAAAATTGCTTTTTTCTCTAAATTGACCGCATTTTTAGTAAGCGCTCGAAAAAACCAATCAAATGCCAGCCACTCCATGCGACAACTTAATGAATTTCGCATTTGACAAGTACTGTTGCCTGCCTGCTGACATGATTACGCTGTTTAGGCTATGCACACCAAGTGGGCGTTAATGCGTTAATGAATGAATAAACGTGAAATGGTAGCTAAATGATGTGTTTATACATATATATCTATATATTAGGGCGGGTCGATTTAAAAATCACTCACTGCTCTGCGAAAATCGTATTCTAGGGATCAAAATAAGAAACTTTGCCGAAGGAACCATACCTCTAAAACGAATTCTGATGTCTCCCCTTTGGGTCGAACTTTTGGGTAGGGGCAATTTCAATTCTACCTGCTGTGTTTTGTGGTGGCTTAAAAAAAACAACACAAGCAATTTTACGATCTGCAATTGTGTCACAGTGACACCTTAATTTTTTAAAACGGTTGAATAAAAAACCCACACAACTATGTTTACGACATGCAAATGCATCACAGTGATGCCTTGGTTTTAAAAGGGGGTTGTAAAAACGCTAATTTCTAATAATTTTTTTTTAATTTCTTTTCTATTACTAAGTTAAATTCATTTTTTCATTTACATATGTTCTGATTAACAATTTTTGTTGTTATATCGGCCTACTGATTTAAATTATAAAGTGAAAGTAAGTATTGTCGAAGCTGGTACCAAAGACATGCCGTTCAGATTGGCAGGCATATAATGCAGGAAGGAGTTGCATATGATCAACCAAGCAGGAAAGGTGTTGACCCAAGCGCGTGGCTGTCGTGGCGTGACTAAAAAAGGCACTCTTATCACTTCAAATAGGCTCGTGAAAAAATTCTTACAGGACACTTCCTTTTTCATATTTACTAAAGGTTACCGACAAAGGGTATATAGAGTCTACGTAATCTAGGTAAACACCTTTGCTGGGTGGCGCTCGGTGAGCCCCGTTATCTCCGTTGTCAATATACATACATACCAGACCTGTAAAGAAAAAGTACCAGTACAAGTACAAGTATCAGTACCTCGAAAATGAGTACAAGTATAAGTATCGAAGTACTTATACTTGAATTGTTGCACTACAAGTAAAGTACTTGTAAGCACTTTCGAAGTACTTTGATAAGTATTGAACGGTTTTGAAACGGATCAAACAGCACGAACACTTAACTTTGACAAAATGGTTGAAGAAAAGTTTTACGGGTATTTTAATGATACATCAACAGATTTCAATATGCTTTAGAGTTATCCTCTTATGAATGACCTATCACTCAAACTGAATACGGCCTTAGCTTCCTCCGACCCAGTAGAGCGTTTATTTTCCTTAGCAGGCATTGTTTATAGTCCCAGAAGGCAATCAATGACGGACTTTTCGTTTGAAAAACTAGTACTAACGAAGGCAAACAAAAAACTGCTTTAATATTATTAGCTGTTTATACTTATTCAATATGTTGCTTTACTTCTTGTTGCTTTCTAATATGAATTTTCCTCATATTTTCATTTTCCATTTATTAATGAAACTGGTATATTTTATCAGGAAAAGAACTTTCGTGTACTTGCAACTATTTCGTCAGTATATCTACTTGTACTTTTGGATTCGTAGTACAGGTACTTATACTTTGTACTTAGATTTGATATACTTGACTACTTATACTTATTTCGTACTAGTACAAGTATGTACTCATCCCTATAGTCCAACAGTAACGAAACTTCTAGTTTTCCTATATTCCCGTTCGAGGCCTTTGATCACAGTTTGTGAATGGTCGCACCTATTGAATGGGGCGAAGCACTGTTAACTCAACAACAACAACTGTTAGCCCCAACTTAGCTAGCTAATCTGATCCGATGTCATTTGTTCTCTCTCCTCCACATTGATCTTTCAGGGGAACTTACTGTCTGGAATAACTGTCAGATGTGTTGTACGTTGGAACTAGTCCTTACCTGTCACCACAGTTTTAGTTCTGAGCCAAAATTTTTGGTTATAAGCTACTCATCACACCGGCAGAGGTATTTACTGATATTAAGTATTAGCAAATATCAATTATGTACTTTTCTTTCCCATTGACATGTTTTAACCCACTAACAACAACTTTGAATTCCCAATAACATGCACATGCATTACAAAAACACGCATACAAACTAGACTAAACAAACGAACAGGCCTGTGAGCAAATACAGGCAGACATTGCCACCCATTAACTGTCAACTCAATTTTAAATGGCACTTGCCACATTGACAAGTGACAGCATCATTTTGCTGTCATACCAAAAAAAAGATAACAACACACATGTATAAAATACAAACACACAAATGTAAGTATAGCTATGACAAAGTCGGCACAGAAAATGATGAATGCGGAGAAAATACGATTATGTGTGTGCTTGGTAAACAAAAATGGCGGGTTGGTGTAACATGTAACAGACAGTGGTGATGTGTTACTGGGGACTTTCGTCTGGATAAATACATAGCTTTTCTATTATTCCAAGCTTATACATACGTACAAAACAGCTATGAGCTAACTTATGTGGGCAATAAAATAGGTACCAAAATAATCGAAAAATGTGTGAAACTAATGGCGTTTTTTTTTCTGAAAACAATGTTGTCCTCTTGGTTTTTCTCTGCCCTCGTGAGTTTCTGCGTCCCTTTCACAAAATATTTTCTACATAATACATAATTCATACATAGTATATTTTCTACATACAAAGAGAACAATTTTGAAAATCGTTAGGCGACGTGCTTCAAAAGTTAGAATTTAAGAGTGCAACATGAGGGTAACATTTTCTTCTGAAAAGAAAACGCCATTAATTTTGGAAAAAGATATAATTAATAAAGAAAAAGTATAGTTGCGAATCTTAAGAAATTTCTGTTATAGTTCGAATCGCTGAACTGTCGAATTAATAACTGAAATATTAGTTATAGCAAAATATTTCTAAATAAAATTACTCGCGTACATCACTTAAAAGTTTTAAAATCAAAGTGATTGCCTCGTTCGTCTTTTTCGTCAAGGGACAAGACTTTTCGCGAAAAGCCTTCTCTCGAATAGTTGTTTATTTGTTTCTCGTTTCTGTATATCTTATTCTCTATTGCCTTCTATGTATGTATATGTGTGCATTTGGCTGAGTAACAGGCACTCCTAATTACTGTTTCATTTGATGTTCACTGTTGCCTTCTATGTATATGTATATGCATGTGTATGCGAACAGCCTTCTCGAATAGTTGGTAATTTATTTCTCGTGTCTGACCTATCGGAACTGTTAATATTCGAAATTTTTCTTGTTCTGCTATACGAATAGCACAACTGTTCCATACTACAAGGCGAATTCAATATAGGTTAGATGGTAACATCCCTTCAGCTGATTGCCAGTGAAACAAAATAAACGATAACTTTCTTTTGATTTGATATTCTGCTGTACGGACTTGCACTGCATTTTGTCTACCATTTAGGTGTACATATTTTAATGACGATAAGTGTAAATATATGCATATAAAATATTTATTCATGTATTTTGCTTGGTACTGTATAATAAGTTCTAGGTTAATTGAGCTTTGCCTAGTGTGATGAATTTGCGGTTGCATTCATTTGAATGTCAAATTGACGTTGATGACTGTAAATATGTATAAGTGCAATATGTATCTGGGCATGTGAGTGAGAGGGCACTGGGTCAGTAACGGGTTAGTACAGGGAATTTTTTGCACAACAGCAGGCTTTCACAAGGAACGTTTGCCACTTTGAATGCGTACTATATTGTACTTGTTTAACAAATGCAAATACTGTATTTACGCATACATTAGATTGCTTCATTCTCTATAGGAAAAAAAGACGTGACTACAAAGTACTCGTCTAGTTTGAGGTGTAAACATAAAAGTGTAGGTACTTCTAGAAAACCAATGTTTTAAGTTCACTAAAGCACGTCCAGGCGTTGAAGTTAAACCAAAACAGAGGTAATTTTACTAGAAGCAAATAATTGCTTGTTGGGAAGAACTTCGTCAGGATCGTGTCGCTAGTAACCGGCTTAGGCCCGGTTTTTCAGTAGTTGGTAAAGCTAAGCTTAAACTAAGTTTGCTTACACTCTAGTCAAATTTCAACTCCAGTTAAAATACTGAGCAGTCACAGTTTAAGGCTTTTTTGTGCGGCAATATTGGTTTTTTATTATCTTTATTTAATTATTCTTAAACTAGATAGTTCTCGAGTTGATATCCAAAATCATTCTCCAAATACTATCCAACCATTGAGAAATTTTTAAAAATTTAGAATTCATCTCCAACGTTATTATTATTATCAAACTATTATCCAAACTTTGAAAGATTTTGAGAAATGTACAGTTCTAAAATGAATATTCAACGCATTTCTGCAGTTGATATCCTACATTGAATATCAAGTTGAGGTGGAGTTGAAAAATATGTAAAAGGTGGTACCACCAAAACCAACAGCTGTTTACTGTGAGAAACAAACACCTAGTTGATAGTAGTAATGAAGCGTAATTAATGAAAAATAAATTATATATATTTTATTTTATTTTCGTGAAAATACTGTAGTATGGAATCTTACATTTGAGTCCAGTTAAAGAATCACAAGTTGGGAATTCATGTTTTCAACTTAAGTAATAGCATTTTTTGCTTAATAAAAAATTCCCTCTTTTGCTGAGTACGCTATGATTCTCGAGTTGAGCCACTGTTTCGAAAAAACTCTTGAGATTTTAGACGTATGCCTAGTTATCAACATGAGCTCTAATAGTACTCAAGCCCAAATGCTTGTTGGGTATATTCGACGCCAATTCGAACGAACGCAAATAACTGATAGGTTAACTAGAATTTAACCCTGGCAGATCGGCCGCTTAAGCTCAGCTTAAACTTCATTTAAAATAGACTGAGAAACTGCAGAATAAGTTTTAGCGTAGTTAAACTGACAAACTGAGATGAACTTGTACCAAAAAACCGGGCCTAGTTATCAATAGCAATTTAAACCGTCGAGCTATTGGTTTCTTAGCGGCTTGTTGTCGATAGGTTACAGATGTGTCATCGATTTTATATTGAAGTTTTATCATTAACCGATGAGTCGCCGGCACCACGCCGATAACAAATTGATAACACTCCAAAAATAAATCGATAACTTTTCGATATTAATCGATAATTTTTTGATAACAAGTCGATAAATTTTCGAATTAAAGTCGACATCTTGTTGATAAAAAATCGATCACACATCACTAAAATATGTTATCTATAGAAAATGTGTAAATCGATAACTAGTCTTTACTTTGATAAAACACTTTTAACGAACCGATAACTCGTCGATTAGATATGGATAACATGCATATAAATCGTCGATAACGAACCGATAAATAACAGATAAAAAACACGTTTTGCGCTGTCAAAAGTTGATTTGAAATTGAAAAAGGTATGGTATGTGTTTCCTTATCATGGTCCTTCCCAGGACCGAAACCCCACAATAAAGACCAAGGAACTCGTTGACTGTTGGCTTAAGAAGAAAAACAACACACGTTTTCCGTAGTTGGCGCGAAAAGCGTTGCCGCTTTTCAACTGGGTATGGGCAAATGACACTTAGATCTGATGGCACAAGCTCCACTGACCATTTTGTGTCGAAGACCTGATGCATTTTTCTTAAGAACTCTTGGCCTCCGTGTCTCACCATTTCGGTGGGAACTCCATAATTACCCAGCTTTATCTTCGGAAAGCTCATGTGTATTTAAATATTTTTAACCATGACTGAATAAAAGTCGTAAAATATAGCAAACTTCATGATTACGGTAAAGGAAAATGGGAGCACCCTCGTATATCATAATCCATAGGCATAAGTGCATACATATGTATATGTGCATTTGATTGCTGCAATTTTATATTAGGTATATTGTGAGAGTGAGAACTTTGAGTTCCTATAACAAATATTGCAACCCAGTGACAATAACAATACTGCCAAGTGCTATCAACAACAATACAAGAAACAATCCATTAAACAATAATACAATCATGAACTTAGGAATACAAAAGTTCCAATGTCAATATGACAGTTGCACCCTTTATCAACAACGTGGCGTATCTTTAACTCCCCACTTTTTTAAAACAATATTCTTGTAAACGCACTTAACTACAGATGGACACTATAATACCCCACCCGCTTTTGTTCGTTTATATAATTGCTGTGCAATTTTATTTTACTTTACCACAACTCAACCGCCTACCAGGCAGTCAACGAACGCCACCACTCATGATATTTACACAGAGAGGCCAACAGCACTTGAGCTGACAGGTACGACTGTCATTTTGTCATTTGTTTGCTTATTTGCGTCAGCTGGGTCTGTGCACTGCACTATTATTATTATTTTCATTGTATTTATATGTGTTGAGTGATATATTAATGCCATTTTCATATTTTAACTGTCGTGTCGCGATCCAGCGCAACCACATACATATTATGAATGCATTTTGATGGTCACCATGACTGTTGCTTTTATACCCAGCTGTACTTGTACACAGGGTATTATAACTTTAATTGGATAACGGTTGATTGTACAGGTATAAAGGAATCGAGATAGATGTAGACTTCCATATATCATCAGTATCGAAAAAAAATTATTAATATATATCTTCACCAAATTCGGTATACGTGCTTATCTGGACCCAGAAAAGATTGGTATTTGAAAATTTAGAAAAATGGAAAAAATTAGATAAAGCAAAAACGAATACCGCTAAGCTAATGAAATTTGGTAAGAGGATTGCTTTTATGGCGCTAAACATAAATTCCAAAAAAAAATTGGCATATGGGCGTGGCTCCTCCCACATATAGAAGATGAAAATTTGGAGGTATATAAACTCAGTGAAGATAATCAAAATTGGGGAGAGATAATGCCCACTTTTCCTAAAGGTCTAACCTTAACAAAGTTTGCAATAACTCTATGGTATTTAACTACATTTGACTGATATTCTACATCAATAGTGGTATGGTTGAGCTAAGAACAAAACATTAACAAATTTTTAAAGTAGGCGTAGCCTGCCCCTTTTTTGTTACCCTTTCAAAAATACTTATAATGCCATATAACTGCAGATATACATGTATATAGCCCAATAACCAAGTATGAGATACAACTGTTACAGAAAGCATGCTCGTGAAAATTCAAGACCTTAGTAGAAATAGGTGAAAAAAACTAACTGAGAGTATAAAAGCAGCGCGGCGCAAGCGATAACGAATCAATTTGATTTAAACAAGCAATTAGTGAAGTACGCGATAAATGTCAAGTACTATCCCAAAGTAGTGTAAATAAAGAACTTTTGCTATACTAAATATTTGAGTTATTTATTCGACAGTTCAGAGAATCGAATGTTAACAGAAGCTGCAAAATAGTCAGGAACTCCCCAAAGTTCGTTACAATATTTATACAGAGAGGCTAACAGCACTTGAGCTGACAGGTACGACTGTTATTTTGTCATTTATTTGCTTATTTCCGTCAGCTGGGTCTATGCACTGCACTATTATTATTATTTTCATTGTATTTATATGCGTGGAGTGACATATTAATATTATTTTCATATTTTCAACCACATACACATTTTGATGGTCACCATGAATGTTGTTTTTTATTGTAGCTGCTGCATTCGCACATATATAATTTTATTTATGATTACACATTTGTGTCAGTCAATTTATGGGTCACACAATTGCATTACTATTTAAGTAGTGTGATTTCACAGCTGTCAAATTAATTGATGTTATAAAAAGAGCAAATAATATAGCTACATTTGAAAGCTAATTAAATTTATAACAGTTCCAGCTAAATTCACGTTCCTTTTTCGAATTAATTTGACCACAAAGCAACAAATAGTTAACAGTGGGCGCTTTCAGAGAAAAAGGTTTTTATTGATAAGTTGCAAACATGTTTCCGTCAGTTGAGTGATAGCAAAATTCTTCTATAAACGGGGGGTTAAGTCATCTGCCAAATGACATACTGTGCTTAAACTTTAAGGAAAAGGGCTTCTTAAACAATTTTTCGCACTTCACCATAATCATAGGAGGAAAAATTTTGTTCATAACCAACAATTTAAAATGTCAAAGAACTGCCAGACAGCCGAGTAAACACGTTGAGCAAATGTAGCGAAGAAAACTTCTGCTCAGTTATTTGACAAATTTTTCGACACCAATAATTATGTTTATTTGAAACACACCTGCCAAAGAAGTACTTTGTACTCAATAAAAGTGTCATATATGAAATACCGAGATTCTATATCCAATGATAATCAAGATATTGCAAATTTCTTTGCATAATTTTTCTAATCTAATTATTCTACAAATGGCTCTGCTCAGTTACAAAATTATCCATAACAATTGCAGTACCACAACTTAATCACCACATCAACTATCTCTTATGAAGTGGTTTTATTTTATCTCAAAACCTTTAAGGAATCTTTCGAAAGCGGTTCAGATATGATTCCTACATGTTAAAAAAAAAAAAAGCGCTGACTATATTCATAAGCCTCTATCTTACTTGTTTAATACATCTGAGAAGTGTGGAATCTTTTCTCGTTCTTCTTCAAAAAGCGGGAGTAGGTCTTTTATTTAAAACTATCGCGGCATTGCTAAGCTCTAGGCTATTCCAAAATTATTTGAAGCTATTGTTACCAGCCAGCTCAAACTTGCGATCTATACACCAATTGCTTGTTGCCAACACGGATTTTGCAAGGGAAAACCTACAAATACGAACTAGCTCGAATTCACAACTCAGGTATCGATAAGTTTTTTATGGCAAATCGATATGTGATGTATATTGGAACGATTTTCCGTCATCCCTTGTCAAATTTGTTTTCGAGACAAACGGGTCTCACGAAAGTCGACACTGATGATGCCACATCGCCGAAACTGTTTTTTTTCGAAATCTAATTTGACAAGGGATGACGGAAAATCGTTCCAATATATGTACATCATTTATTCACCCTGTCGGAAAATCAAAAAAACAAAATAAGTCAGCTAATCGATATCTTTTGGATACATTTTCGATAACTTGTCGAAAACTTTGTGATAATATACAGATAACTTTTTGATAAATCATCGATAGTTTTTCGACAACATGTGGCCAACTTTTCAGTAATACATCGAGAACTTTTTGATGATATAACAATAATTTTTCGATAGATAATTGATAATTTTTCGAAACTAAATCGAACAAACATATAGATCACATAAGCCAAAAATATTTTCATTTGAAATGAAAAAAGTTTCATTTGATTTAAAAAAGTAATTTGACTTGAAAATATATAGAAGCGCTCAACTCGGTTGCATCCGAAACTAGACATGCTCACAGGTTTTATTAAAATTTTCTACAAATTTATATGAGGTTTTAAAGTCATAGCGCATACGACGAGTGTCATTTGATGTTTAAAATTTTTGCCATTTACTACAGAAACTATATCATTACACAAAGCAATCTAAATTCAGAAAAGGACCTAACCCTCAACATGCCTTTCAACTGCCCTTTAAAGTCACTATATTCCAATCCTTTTCCTTTCTATTCATCTTCTCAACTAACAGTAATTTCCTTTTCATATGTCAAATTTGTTAGTTTTAACTGCAAATTGTATTGTACCGCAAGAGGTTTCACCTAAAAAATTGTGAACTTTGCAAAACCCGGCAATCTTTTAAACTCTTATCAGAGTCATCTACACAAAAGCTGTCTGCCTGTCGGTCTGTCTGTCTATTCAACAGAAATGTTGTACACCTAGTTTTATTTGAATTGCACTAAATTTTTTTGCTTACTTACCCTGTAACATGAACAAGATTGCATTTTACATTGCAGGTAAATATATATACGCATACATGTACATATGCATATTTGCATACGAAAGTGTTTGTATTTACATATTTGTAGGTACTTGCACATAATGGAAAAACACAATACAATGGCCCAAGAGAAATAACAAAACTGCCAAAAGATTCTTCACGCCGATAGGTAAACTAAAGCAAGAAATATATCGCTCATGGCAAAAGCGGACAAACAAATATATTAAGAGATAATGTAGCGGGGGTGTTGTTGGAGGTGAGGAATGGTTATTCAAATTACAAGTTTAACCATTTGAAGCAAGCCCGCTCAACTCATAAGAGTTTGGAACAAAGTTGGTGAGAAAAAGCGAAGAGTACACAGTTCAATTTGTAAACGTATATATGTATCAACGAAGGGCAAACGTGGATTTTGAGGCAAGTGTGGGTTTGGGTGTGGGTGAGCAAATCAAGGCAAGGTAACGAAGGGAAAAGTAAGTAAACGAGAGGAAAGGGAAGGAAAGGAAAGGAGAGGAAGGGAAAGGCAAGAGAATCAAAGGAAAGAAATGAAAGGAAGGGAAAGGAAAGACAAGAAAATGAAAGACAGGAAAGGAAAGGAAAAGAAAATAAAATAAAGGAAAGAAAAGAAGAGTAAAGAAAAGAAAAGAAAAGAAAAGAAAAGAAAAGAAAAGAAAGGAGAAGAAAAGAAAAGAAAAGAAAAGAAAAGAAAAGAAAA
This sequence comes from Eurosta solidaginis, assembly GCF_040869045.1. NCBI lineage: Eukaryota > Metazoa > Arthropoda > Insecta > Diptera > Tephritidae > Eurosta > Eurosta solidaginis. Next base: position 64,831,854 of record NC_090320.1, on the reverse strand, counting down.
GAAAAGAAAAGATAGTAAAATAAACAAGTAACGAAGGCTAAGTTCGGGTGTAACCGAACATTACATACTCAGCTGCCAAATTACAGCTCGCAAAACTTTTAAATTACCTTCATTTAAAAGTGGGCTGTGCCACTCCCATTGTCCAACATTTTACTAGTTTTCTATTCTGCGCAAAAGTTAACGTTTTGTTATCAAAAAGTTCTCGATTTCTTATCGAAGGATTATCACTTTGATTTCAGCAAATTATGGATTTGCTATCGACGACACTTCGGTTTGTTATGAAACAGATATCGATAAAACTTCAATATAAAATCAATAGCCGATGACTCTGCGTTAACAAGCCGGTAAGAAACAGATAAAAAGCATACAATTTTGGTTTCCGGTAAAATTACCTCTGTAAAAATTTAATTTTAAGTTTAAGGAACAAATTCTTGGCTTTCTATGCTTGGTGAGAGATCCGTTGATTTTTGCGTAACAACACTTCCCACTATATCTAAATTATATATAAAACGGTCAGTTGTTACCGGTGTGCTTGAAGGAAAAAGATTTTGGAATATATCAATAAAAAGGTTTTACGGTTGAACGTTCTTTAATTTCCCATCAGATTTTATTAAGGTGGCAACACTTTCTTCAGATTTTGTTAAAAGCCTGACCTATTAGCAGTAGTTTATGAAAATAAAAACAGCATAGAATCGATAATAGCGAAGTTCAGACATCCAAAAGTAGCCAGACCATCTCACCCCATATTCGCAGTCACTTAAATCATGAGCCAGTCACCACTGTATAATACAAAGGCAATCAGCTCTGCTGTCACTCCGTGAGGTGAATAAAAGCTCTTATATCATACGAATTCTGGCTCACACGTGAAAATATGACTCGTTCCGTTGAACATAATATGCCCCTTAATGAAGCTTTTTAACCGAACTAGTGTTTACAAGCCCCACGCTTAAAGCCTGTTCTCATTCGTGTTCTTTGGAGTGCTGCTATCGTTCTAAGGCTTACCCATCACTGGTATATCCATATAATGTGAATATGTGTATGTACATACATATATATAAATCTAACTTAAAAGAGGTGAAGCAGCCAAGACAACACCTTGCAAGGTGTTGCTATTCATTGATAATACGCTTTAGATAAGCTTAACATGGAAATGAATGGCGCTGGTGGAATGCAACTTTCAGAAGAAACGCAAAACACACACACACCCACACTGAAGAAAGGGTAAAGAGAAATTTGAATGAGTAAAAGTGCAAAAAAAATGTTGTGTAACCAAAAGGGAAATAAAGAAGATCGTAAGTAAGGAAGGAAAGCGATTGCTTACATTTGCGAATACAAAGTTAAAATTGCAAATGTGAGTTGTACTTTTTCAAAAGTAAAATCATATACAACTGCATGCGACCACGGTAGTGGTAACAACATAGTTTCAAAATATATACACCTGGAAGAATGATTGGTAACACTAGTGAGCTTGAGGTAGCCGCCTACAGGGTATAGCATGTGCATGTGTGTGCAAATGGGGATTCGGTGGCAAATTTGGATTAGTTCCTTCCATCGTTGCGACAAATGAGAGAACAGGACGGCTTTAAGTGACTTGGCTACTATCGACAGGAGGGATATCGGAAAGTATGAATCTCCTTGGTTCTGGTTTCCCAAGCTTTAATAGCGGTATCGCACTCGCCATTATCAATTTTTTAGTGAGTACGAAGATGTACAAGTTGCGGACAAGCGCCTGGTAGCTCAATCCGTCATTTTAAAAGTTTTTTACATCGCCAAGGCAATCCCGTCCGGACCTACTGGTTTTTAAGGCTTAGCATTTTTGATAGCTTCTTCAACTGCTTTGGTGGTGATGGTACTGGAGGACGCTCTGTGTTTATGTTTTTGTGCGCATCTTTTGGCCTGTGGTCTGAATTTGTCTATCGTACAGCAGGTTATAATCAAAGATAAATCAATCTAAAATCATTTGAGAGGGACTTTGCGCATGACCATAGCTTAACCTGCCGAGAAGTTACAGCCTATTTGCCGGCTTGTGTTAAACCATAAATTGTCCGATGCGCAAGTTTATTTCCTGATTTGAAGACCACCAGGTTCTGCTCGTCCTACAGAGCCACGTTCTCTCATCAAAGTCGCAGCATTCAGAAGTGATGAAACCTGCTTATCATTTCAGTCAGAGGAGTATGGGTGGAGGTTGGTCGGATGCTAGGGATAGTATCGGCAGCGGATTAACGCAGTTGATGAGGCTTTCGCTTTCGAAATGACTAGCTAAAACTACGTTCATAATTTGGAACGTCCTCTCGTCTATTTGGTCTGGCAACACTTTCCTTTGCTGTTTGCTTGCAGCCTGAAACTATGCGATTTTTGATAGTGAGTAAAACTCTAAAGCGGTGGTAACCACTGTAGCTGCAGGTAACAGGGAGGATGAAGATTTTTTTTGATTTCAAGATGTGCATCGCTGAAGGGACAGCCGCTTGGCAGCATGGTGCAACAAACGCAGACAGGAACTGCAATGGGCAGATGGAGCAAATATATATGTTCTGTATTGGCAAACGTTGCCATGGGGACAGTGTCTAAGAATATATTTCCCTGTTCTTCTCGTGTACTGGTGCTGAAAACGGCACGGGCTGGTACGCGGTATAAGCATCGTATATAGTAATGATGGGGGCGGCGGTGTGAGCTAGAACACTCCTTCGATTGTAATCACCCTTTGCACGTAACACACTGACGTGAGTGCGACCATCCTAAATTTATTATTTTCCAGCAATAGCAGTCAACCACTTCTCTTCTGGTGCGGTGTTCGCCAAGTGTATGGGTTCTTCTAGATTTCAGCGGCAAAACACCTGCCAGTTTCGCTTCAGTTACATATGTTTTAACTCTTTCATTTCATTACATCATCATATTGTAACGAATTTACTTGCAAATCCTCTTATTTGCCCTTTTGCTAGGTTCGTATCGCTAAACTGTTGAATAAACAACTCCAATATTGAATAATGGAAAAATGGCCTTTATTAAAATACTTCACAATAACACTTATACTTTGCTACTCGCTGACTTAATAACCAAACTGATTGATAACTCAAATGAAACTCTACTATTGGCCGCCAGATCGCGTGCTTAATCAATAACTGATTGATTGCTCAACTCAAACTGAATTACTTCTTACTCGCCTGCCCCGCTTTTATAGTTTACGCTGCATACTTCTAGGCTCTTCGATTTCCAGAACGTACTAGTTAATTTCGGCTACAAAATCGCCAGCCACAACTACGTGCACAAATTATTGCTCTCTCTTGTGACAACTCAGATAAGATATATGCATGTGTTTGTGCATTGCCGCTCCGCTGCTCGTATACGTACTTATGTGTAGACGCAATTATTTATTCGTTTATGTAGATACATAATGATTGAATTATTGATGTGAATGTTTATAGTTTACAGTCTCTCGCGCATACATAGGCGTATAAGTAAATGCATCTGTGTGTGACATCTTTCGGCTGCCTTATATATGTGTATACCTGATTTGATTTTTGACGTAAATACTGCTTATCGTGGCCTTGGCATCGCCTTAGTGATGGTATAACTTAGTGATGTTAATATCCGTGACACTGCCCTCCACCTAAGTCTGATCGTCCCGGTCAGACAAATCTCTCGATCTAAACGCTGCTAATCTCTCCAAATGAACCACTTTCATTTTGGTTCGTGGTTTGGTAGTGGTTTGTATGCGGTACACTACATCGTTGATCCGTTTTACAACTTTGTATGGGCCTTCCCAGTTACACTGCAATTTCGGGGACAAACCTTTTTTCGTTGTGGGTTGTATAGCAGCATCAAATCTCCTTCCTGAAACCCTTCCGAATTAATTGCTTTATCGTACCTCGCTTTCATCTTGTCACTCATAATCTTTGCTCGTTGCCTTACCAGATCGAGTATCTCTCTCAGCTCTTCTTTCAAGACACCAGTGGATTTCTTGACATTCCTCTCCGCATCGGCATCTATCCCATACTTCAAATCAGCTGGCAGTCGAAGGTCATTGCCATAAATTACCTTTGCGGGAGTTTGGCCCGTTGCGTCATGTACTGCCGATCGGTAGGCCATCAAGAATAATGATATGTGTGTATGCCAGTCCTTATGGTACTTGTCTACAAATTTCCTTAAATTCTCCTCCAATGTTCTATTGAAGCGTTCCACCATACCATCGGACTGAGGATGCAATGCAGTTGTCCGTGTTTTTCGAATGCCCAACTTCTTGCACATTTCTTGGAACACAGCTGATTCAAAATTCCTGCCTTGGTCAGAATGTAACTCCATTGGTGCAACCCATTCGTTTTTAACCACTTCTGCTACTGTTTCTGCTTCTTGGTTTGGGTTGGGTATACCTCTGGCCATTTCCTGAAATAATCCATAACCACCAGTACGTATTTGTTTCCGCGGTTTCTAGTAGGAAATGGACCTGCGACATCCATGGCGATCCTTTCAAATGGTGCACCTGAAATATACTGCTTCATCTGGCCATGACTTCGGGTTTTGGGCCCTTTCGCTCTGTTGCATACCTCGCAGTTGGCAATCCACTCGGTGACCGACTGACGGCAACCAACCCAATTGAATCTCTGCTTAATTTTTTCGAGTGTCTTCGTGATTCCAAGATGACCTCCACTTGGACCATTGTGCAGCTCGCTGAGCACGTCAGGAATCCTCTTCCTGGGAACAACTATCAGTTTCTTCTTGCATTGACCATCCTCACTCTCCCATACTCGATGCAAGCAACCGGATATCAATTCTAAACTGTTCCACTGTGCCCAATATGACTTCGCAATGGGAATCTCTGCTGACATCTCCTCTCTACTTGGTCTTTCGTTTCGTTCGAGACCTTGCATAACATGTGACAGATCTGTATCTTCTAGCTGACACTTTCTTAGTTGTTCCTTGTCCCATTCATCCGTGCACGTTATAGTCATTAGCCGGACATCTATAATGTCTTCTTTAGCCTCGGCCTTTGAGCAGTGCTTGCATTCCAGACTACATGGTCTTCGTGACATTGCATCAGCATTTCCATGGGTACTACCTTTTCGATGCTCAATGGAAAAGTCGTAGCTTTGTAGTCGCTCGATCCCAATTGTCCTTCCGGATTACGGAACTGCAGAAGCCATTTCAACGCTGCGTGATCTGTCCTGGCACGGAATCGCTGGCCGTAGAGGTATTTGTGAAAATGTTTAATGCTCTACCAATGCCAACAGCTCTCTCCGCGTAACACAGTAGTTCCTCTCTGGTTTTCCAATCGAACGGCTGTAATATGCAACTACCTTCTCCTGTCCATCGACCAGTTGTGATAAAACGCCTCCTATAGCATATCCACTCGCATCTGTATCTAGAATAAATGTTGCTCCTGGAATCGGATATGCTAACATTGGGGCAGTGCACAAACGCTCCTTCAATGTTTGGAAAGCCACTTCTTGCTCCTTCTTCCATTCAAAATCTTTGTTTTTTCTTGTAAGCTCATGGAGGCTATGGGCTACGCTGGAAAAATTTGGTACAAATCGGCGGTAATATGTGCACAGCCCAAGAAAACTTCTCAATTCATGTAGGTTCTGTGGTCTTGGCCAATCTTTTACAGCCTCTTTTTTTTCGTTCGCAGTGCAGATCCCTCTGTCGTTACCTTGTGACCCAAATAATTGACTTCCTTTTTAAACAACGCACTCTTTTTGGGACTTAACTTCAGACCAGCGCCAGCTATTCTCTGAAAAACTTCCTCCAAGTTCTTAAGATGTTCATCAAAGTTCTTGCTCAATACGATGATGTCGTCCAGGTACACCAAGCATGTTTTCCAATGTAGTCCTTTCAGTACCTGGTCCATGAGTCTCTCAAAAGTAGCTGGTGCATTACAAAGTCCAAAAGGCATCACTGTAAATTACCAAAGACCATCGCCGACACTGAAGGCTGTTTTCTCATTATCTTCCTCCTTCACCTCCACTTGCCAGTAGCCGCTTTTTAAGTCCAGCGTGGAAAACCATTTCGTACCAGATAGCGAGTCCAGAGTGTCGTCAATTCTTGGCAATGGGTAGCTATCCTTTTTCGTTACGTCATTCAACTTCCGGTAGTCCACACAAAACCTCATTTTTCCATCCTTCTTTTTTACAAGTACTACCGGTAAGCTCCATGAACTAGCTGATGTTTCGATGACGCCGCTGTCGCTCATTTCTTGAATGATTTGACTCACAACTTCCCACTTCGCCAGTGGAACACTACGTGGAGCTTGACGGATCGGCCTCGCATCTCCAGTGTCAATTTGATGTTTCACAACATTGGTGCGGCCTGGTTTAGAATCATCCTGGTCAAATATGTTCGCGTACTTTAGGAGCAGTTGTTTTGCCTTACTCTGAGATGCTTCCTCTAGCCCCTGCATCCATGCCGTGATGTCATTTGAAAGATCAGTATTACTAGCTGAAACGTGTTCCTGGAGCTGTTCACAGTTAATAACTACTTCAGCCTCTTGGCATCTTCCCAAAATAGCTCCTTTAGTCAGTTTGAGCGGTGACTTGAACTCATTGAGTATTCTTACCGGAATACGTCCATCTTGCTTTGTCATAGCCAGGGTTTTTCCTACAAGTATGTTTAGTGCTGATTTGTTTGCTGCTTCGACAACCCACAATTTTTTTTGTCCCACAATGTCCATCAACCTTTGCCCAGATGACTGCTTCGGATTTTGGTGGTATTTGCTGACTCTCTTCCACCAGCACTCGTTTACTGCTGTAGCCTCTCTCGTAGCCGAAATTAAGTGGTACATCCATGTTTTTATATCGCATCGTCTTGCTTTGCATGTCGATCTTGATGCCCTGGTCGGTTAAGAAGTCCACTCCAATTATGATTTCATCAACAATTTCTGCCACTATAAAATTGTGTACTACCGTGACGTTCCCAATTGCGACTTCACATTCTACTTCTCCAATTAGCTGGGTGTCCTCTCCCGTGGCTGTACGTAATCTTGCTCCAAGCAATGGTCTTATCTTTTTGTTGACTAAATCCGCTCGAATGATGGAATGAGATGCACCTGTATCTACAGTCAGTAACCGTTCCTTTCCGTCCACATGTCCTCCAACAGTAATATTGCTCGATCTTCTTCCAATCTGCCAGATAGAGATTATGGGGCATTCAATTGCGGGAGCCAGCTGTCGCCCCTTGCGGCTGACTCGATTTAGTTTAACGATTGAGTGGTCTTGGATATTTGCTCATCACCTTCTGCTCTGCGTTTACGACCACCCACATTGTTGGAGCTATTGGGACCGCTGCTGCAATGTCGTGCAATATGACCTGGGTTGCCGCACTTGAAACATTTAATAACTCCGGCATTTTTCTGTTGTGATCCCTTCAGTGCTTCCAAAATTCGATGTTATGCGTGTCTCCTGCGAATCCAGCTGAGATGACATGTTGGTGGATATTTGTGATGACATTTCTGACATTTGTGCCGATATTGCAGCCAATATCATGTTCAGGTCTGTGTTTGCCATTGTCTGCGGTGTTTCTTCCATTTTTGTTATTTCCTCGCCATCAAGATAAAAGTCATACTCTTCCACATCCATTCCTTCTGCTTCCATTGCCTCTCGTAGCCGTGCCTGAAGTTCAAGTTTAGCGCGGCTTGTATTCAGTCCACGGCTCTCCAACTCCTTCTTTAGTTGCTGGATCTTCAATTCACTGAACTTTGCCATGTCCTTGTTGTCCTCTGGAATTTATTCAACAATTCCTCTTCTGACACCAATTGTAACGAATTTACTTGCAAATCCTCTTATTTGCCCTTTTGCTAGGTTCGTATCGCTAAACTGTTGAATAAATAACTCCAATATTGAATAATGGAAAAATGGCCTTTATTAAAATACTTCACAATAACACTTATACTTTGCTACTCGCTGACTTAATAACCAAACTGATTGATAACTCAAATGAAACTCTACTATTGGCCGCCAGATCGCGTGCTTAATCAACAACTGATTGATTGCTCAACTCAAACTGAATTACTTCTTACTCGCCTGCCCCGCTTTTATAGTTTACGCTGCATACTTCTAGGCTCTTCGATTTCCAGAACGTACTAGTTAATTTCGGCTACAAAATCGCCAGCCACAACTACGTGCACAAATTATTGCTCTCTCTTGTGACAACTCAGATAAGATATATGCATGTGTTTGTGCATTGCCGCTCTGCTGCTCGTATACGTACATATGTGTAGACGCAATTATTTATTCGTTTATGTAGATACATAATGATTGAATTATTGATGTGAATGTTTATAGTTTACAGTCTCTCGCGCATACATAGGCGTATAAGTAAATACATCTGTGTGTGACATCTTTCGGTTGCCTTATATATGTGTATACCTGATTTGATTTTTGACGTAAATACTGCTTATTGTGGCCTTGGCATCGCCTTAGTGATGGTATAACTTAGTGATGTTAATATCCGTGACAATATTATTTGCTGTTCTTTGAAACGTGCGCAAGAAAATTTTCAAAACTCCCACTTTTCAGTTTATCCAATATGGCAAGGTTAGTCTTAATGCCTACAAACAATTCGACTTTGAACATTTTCTGTTCCCTTCAAAAATTGTCCAACAAATTTACATTAAAATTCTTATACTAGTTCGAGTTTGTCCCCTCGCATGCTTTCAACTGACACCTTTAGCATCATGATGTCCTTCGAAATGGCAGAATCCCTTGCATACCTTTTGAATGCGTTCTTGATTGGCTCAGTCGTACGTGGTTCTGAAATAGTAGCTGCTTTTGATTAATTAATGTAAGTACATAGTTCAGACTAAGGCGCTATCGGCACAAGTGTGGTTACCAACTATTCCGCTCTGATTCAGATCAGCCTCAGATCGGAGGTAGTAACTAAATCTGTTTTGCTAAACTATCGTGTTGCGTGATTGTGTCTCACATGTTTTGGACTCGTTGTACTACATATCTGCATTTAATAATGCAGAGGCTGCGGAACCTTCCTAAAGAAAAGGATATTCTCTTCTTTGTTGCTTTGGGAACTCTAAGGTATAGCAAAATAGTTGATCACTTCTGCCGTTATTTTGAGAGAGTGAGTTTTCGTTTACATAAGAACACACAAGATTTTTAGTGCCTTAAGGATTAAGGGTGATCGTTTCCGCGTAGGAAACTTATTTAAGAGAACGAAAATCGACACTGATGATGGCACAACGCCGAAACCGGTTTGTCTCAAAACCAAATTTGACAAGGGATGACGGAAAATCGTTCCAATATACATCATTTATCCACCCTGTCGGAAAATCAACCAAACAAGATAAGAAACTTATTTACATAGAACGAAGTTTCACTTTTGAGCCGAAATTTGCATTTCTTATTATAGAATTTTTACAGAAAAAATTTCCTGCTGGGCAAAATCAAATTCCCTAACCACTCTGTACCGCACCACTTACAGCACACCTTTCATCCTTTGTTGTTGTGCGCTTACAAATTGCACTTTTGTTAATGCTACAGAATTGCAACTTCGTTGCTATACAACAATGTTATTATTGTTGCCATACACTGGATGGTGGCACCAACGCCATTGTTGCCGCCATTGTTAACAGTTTGAAGCGTTGCAAATGAAAAGGAAGTTACATTGCAATTTGTTGCTTTTGCTTTTAGATTATTTTCATTTTCGTTGTTTTATTTATTTTGGATTTCCACACATTGTTCAGCATTAACCAGGCCACAGCTTGTTATGCCCTCCCTGCTACTTCATAATTATATATGTATGTACATTCGTGTACATGAGTAGGTGGTTTGTATGTATGTGGGTGTTGCTCTGCAATAATTTATGCCATGTGGCATTGAAGTTGAAGATGGTGTGAAGTGACTTCAAATGTGGTTTTTAACACATAAATAGCGGAAGTTGGGCGCTAAAAGCAACACTTTTATTCCGGCAAACTTCAAGGGGATAAATAAAATGTCTAGTTATTATTATTATTTTTTTTTTTCTGAACACAGTCCAATTTGGCAAACGGCATCCTAAAGAAGTCATTTTCAGCTCGTTTCATTCCGAATTAATTTTTTTAATCGACAGCTTTGTAACAATATTTTCAGGATTCTATATATATATGAATCTTATATCGCAAATAATAACAATTTACCGGTCTTGTGAAGTTGGTTTATTGAGTTTGTTTGCTTGTTTTTTTTTTTGTTTCGACATTTATGGGCAACGCATTCTGCTAAAGTGAAATTAGAACCAGTATGTGAAGTTAGGTTCAACTGGACGATTCGTGAGGACTTTACATAGAGTGAATGAATCCATAGTGTTACCAGAAGTTTTTTCAAAGACCAAACTGAAAAATCCTATGCTATAGTACAATAACTGCATCCTCTTGGCAAATACTTGAAGCTTTCTATGATCTAAGCTATTTGCTGTTTCTAAATCTGACAAAACGAGTATTAATGTGATACACTAAACAAGACTAGAAAGGAATCATAAAAACAGAAATGAATAGAAAGGAAAGGAACGGAAATGAAATTAAAGGAAACGAAACGAGAGGCAAGGAAAAAATAACAAGTAAGGAAGGTTAAGTTCGGGTGTAACTGAACATTACATACTCAGTTGAGAGCTATGGTGAAAACATAAGGGAAAATAACCATGTAGGATAATGAACCGAGGGAAACCCTGGAATGTGTTTGTATGACATGTGTATCAAATGTAAGGCATTAAAGAGTATTTTATGAGGGAATGGGCCATAGTTCTATAGGTGGACGCCATTTAGGGATATCACCATAAAGGTGGATCAGGGTTGACTCTAGAATTTGTTTGTACGATATGGGTATCAGATTAAAGGTATTAATGAGGGTTTTAAAAGGGAGTGGTGGTAGTTGTGTAGGTGGTCGTTTTCCGAGATATCGCCATAAAGGTGGACCAGGGGTGAATCTAGAATGCGTTTGTACAATATGGGTATCAAAAGAAAGGTGTTAATGAGTATTTTAAAAGGGAGTGGGCCTTAGATCCATAGGTGGACGCCGTTTCGAAATATCGCCATAAAGGTGGGCCAAGGGTGATTCTAGAATACGTCTGTACAATATGGGTATCAAAAGAAAGGTGTTAATGAGTATTTTAAAAGGGGTGACTCTAGAATGTGTTTGTACGATATGGGTGTCAAATTAAAGGTATTAATGAGGGTTTTAAAAGGGAGTGGTGGTAGTTGTATAGGTGGTCGCCTTTTCGAAATATCGCCATAAAGGTGGACCAAGGGTGACTCTAGAATACGTCTGTACAATATGGGTATCAAACGAAAGGTGTTAATGAGTATTTCAAAATGGCGTGGGGCTTAGTTCTATAGGTGGACGCCTTTTCGAGATATCGCCATAAAGGTGGACCAGGGTTGACTCTAGAATGTGTTTGTACAATATGGGTATCAAAAGAAAGGTGTTAATGAGTATTTTAAAAGGGAGTGGGCCTTAGTTCTATAGGTGTACGCCTTTTCGAGGTATCGCAATAAAGGTGGACCAAGGGTGATTCTAGAATACGTCTGTACAATATGGGTATCAAACGAAAGGTGTTAATGAGTATTTCAAAATGGCGTGGGGCTTAGTTCTATAGGTGGACGCCTTTTCGAGATATCGCCATAAAGGTGGACCAGGGTTGACTCTAGAATGTGTTTGTACAATATGGGTATCAAAAGAAAGGTGTTAATGAGTATTTTAAAAGGGAGTGGGCCTTAGTTCTATAGGTGTACGCCTTTTCGAGGTATCGCAATAAAGGTGGACCAGGGCTGACTCTAGACTTTGTTTGTACGATATGGGTATCAAATGAAAGGTGTTAATGAGTATTTTTAAAAGGGAGTGGGCCTTCGTTCTATAGGCGATCGCCTTTTCGAGATATCGCCATAAAGATGGACCAGGGGTGACTCTAGAATATGTTTATACAATATGGGTATCAAAAGAAAGGTGTTAATGAGAGTTTTAAAAGGGAGTGGTGGTAGTTGTATATGTGAAGGCGTTTTCCAGATATCGACCAAAATGTGGACCAGGGTGACCCAGAACATCATCTGTTGGATACCCCTAATTTATTTATATATGTAATACCTGCCAAGATTTCAAAGGTTTTTTATTTCGCCCTGCAGAACTTTCATTTTCTTCTACTTAATATGGTAGGTGTCACAACCATTTTACAAAGTTTTTCTAAAGTTATATTTCGCGTCAATAAACCAATGCAATTACCATGTTTCATCCCTTTTTTCGGATTTGGTACAGAATTATGGCATTTTTTTCTTTTTCGTAATTTTCGATATCGAAAAAGTGGGCGTGGTTATAGTCCGATATCGTTCATTTTAAATAGCGATCTGAGATGAGTGCTCGGGAACCTACATACCAAATTTCATCAAGATACCTCAAAATTCACTCAAGTTATCGTGTTAACGGACGGACGGACGGAAGGACGGGCATGGCTCAATCAAATTTTTTTTCGATCCTGATGATTTTGATATATGGAAGTCTATATCTATCTCGATTCCTTTATACCTGTACAACCAACCGTTATCCAATCAAACTTAATATGCTCTGTGAGCTCTGCTCAACTGAGTATAAAAAGGTGGATAGATAGACCAATATGACAAACCAAACCGAAGCCAGACGGCGTATTTCTAATTTTGTTATTGATGGGTTAACGTTTCCTTGTCAATAACAGCCGTTACCGACAATTTATCGGTTTGAAAACTGGTACAAACTCGAATATTTGTTCGATAGATAATCGACAATAAATCGATGATTCGATACCAAAACAATAACTTTTCGATATTTCTTGCCATTACATTTGCGATAAAAAGTCAATATTTTTTCAATAAAAGAACGATAACTTGTCGATGACAGACCAATAAATTGACGATAACACTCCGATAATAATAACAGTGCGATAACTTTTCGTATTCATAAACGAACTTTTCCGAACCCTGCCAAAGGTTAGGTTAGGTTGAACTTGCCGGTCCATAGGGACCTCACATAGACTCATTGAGTCCGTAGTGTTACCAGAAGTTTGTTTTGACGACCAAACTGAAAACCCCTATCAAAAACCAGGACCTATGTTATAAAATAACTCCGCCCTCTTGGCAAATACTAGAAGCTTCCTGGGACTTAAGCCACTTGCTGCTTCTAGATCTGACAGCTGTATCACTCCTAATAGCTGGAGTCTTAGCCTGGCAAGTGCAGGGCATGAGCACAGAACGTGCTCGATCGTTTCCTTCCCAACCCGCACTTCCTACATCTGCTATCACTGACCAAGCCTAATTTAAAGGCATGTGACGCCAGAAGGCAGTGTCCAGTCAGAATACCCGTCATGAGTGTACAGTCCTCTCATTTTAATGATAGAAGCAACTTTGTTAGTCTAAGGTTGTAAGACCTACACATAATCTTCGACACTTTACAGCCCCGCGCTTGAACCACGCCTTTCCCGCTTGTGCGATCATGTGCACCTCTCGCTTTCGCTTAATCTCGCCCAGTCTAATTGGGACGTCTACAGAGCAAGCTTCAAGGGATGCGCTCATTTTAGCTAGTTCATCCGCTTTTTCATTCCCATCTATTCCCATATGCCCTGGGACCCTATATAGATGTATGCTTCTCCCCCGAACCTTGGCAAAATTATTCCAAAATAGTTTTTAAATGATACCGAAATATATGTACAAATAATCCTTTAGTGTGCCCGAACATATTTCCAAAATGATCTAGAAATTAAACCGAAAATAGCCTCAAGAAACCTAAAAATGGGTTCGAGATGTTTTAAAAATACTGTCGGAATGTTCCCAAAATTTCTAAAAAAACACTCGAAGTGATCACAAAATTATTCGCAAATACTACAGGAATGATTTCAAAATGGTGCCGCCAATAGTACCTACATGACCTAAAAAATATACGAGAGGCACTTAGTATAATTTTTGACATCTTTTAGTCGAGAAAATAACCCAAATAAAAAAGCCCCTACCATTGATCTTATATGATATATGCAAAATACTTGCTTAAACTGAACAATGGCACACATAAATCCCACCCAACTCAGCGGCGTAGGATATATACGCGGCAGGTATGCCTGTCGGTAGAGGCGACATAAATGCTCAAATGAATCAAGCGATTGTGTAGGGAAATCCTTTGAAGTGGTGCCAGGACAATTAACAGATTCTTCAACTCAATTGTCAACCTCACCATCCTTCTTCTTAAGCAGCCATTTTCATCGAAGTAGGGGTGGGGCGCAGAATAGCCTCGAAGGTACAATATGGTCATATTAAACCGGTCCCGAAATGATGGTTGGGCATATACCTTATTTTGCTTGTTACCAAAACGTACTGGATCTATTTCCGGCTAACGATCATCAATATCGATAACGCTCCCCAAAGCCTTCGGGGAGTGCCTTCATCGCTACAACATTTTTCAGTGATATCCTAAATCAAAACTGAAAATCGTTGTAGGAGTCCATCCACTGTCTGACCACTATCGACCGTAACATTCCGTAGGTTTTAAGACGAGTTACATGTCATCAAAACGGCTTTAAATAGCTACTTGGGCGACCAGGGTCGCAGCCATTTCACCTACCTCACCTACCATCCACTATCTCGTTTTTGCTATCCATGAAACATTTCTGGAGAGAAGTACATTTATAGCTCTAGATGCTTAAATTCATACTGTGGCGAATGTCTACTATGCTGTTAGTAAATAATCGCAACAACAAAACACAGCAAGCAGCGACACTTATGTACAAGCCAACGAAGAACACTCCACACTCATAACTAGTAACTCGAAGTGAAGAGATACCACACATACGCATATGTAGTCATCAGCTAAGAGCAGAAGTTGATACTCACACATACACACGCACATGGCTAGTATAAAAGCATAAACTACAAATTCACATGTATATACATAGCTGGTAACCAAGCATGAGATACAACTGTTCGCGAAACGACTAGATGTTATGAGAAATGGGCGAACGAGAAAACCGAGAGCATAAAAGCAGTTCAAGCAGAGAAATCAGTAATCGGTTTGATTTAAACACGCTATTAGTTGTGAAGTAATGTATATTGAAGTGCTCCCAAAGTAATCTAAATAAAGAACTGTTCAGCGATACGAACATTAGCAGAAGGTGCATACTAACCAGGATTTCCCTAAATTCGTTACAATACGTATGCCTGTATAATTACGCATATATTTGAATTTTTAACACATTTTGACCTTCATGTCAACCGGTGGTAAATTCTTCCAAGTACAAACATAATAACGTCAACACAACCGTCAGCTGCTTCCCACTTTCAGAAGCGCCATTGTGATTCAGTAAAACAAATGAGTGCTAAGTAAGGTCAGATAAAACAAGCAACAGAGCAATAATGTTTTATGACCAGAGTTGAGGAACACATACAAGTGTATGCTTGTACAATTTTAATATATAATTTTTTTTTTGTATGAATGAGCGCTGTTTATAAATCGCGTGACAATGCAAACAATAATTCCGTGGCTGGTTGCTGTCAGTTGAGGTAATAAAATCTTGTACGATTCACACGGCAGCAAAATGCAGAAGTAGCAGCAAATGTACAGCAATGCGACACTTTTTGAGGCAGCTGTTTGTAGTTTTGGGATTGGCAAAGACAACAACGGCAGCGGGAAATGCTTGGTTGGCAGGTCGAGTGACACATGCACTACCAACCGACGACATGACATTAAAATATGGCAAGCTGTCATGACGGCAACTTGTTGGCGGTTCGGTTCCGACTGCAATTAAACAAACGAAAGCAAAAATTCAACGTGTAAATGAGAAGGATTAAAAGAGGGGGAGATAGTAGTTATGTACTACGCAGTTGTAAAAACAAATAAAAGAGATATTCGTATTATATATATTTGTGCATACAGTGCCAGATAAAGGTGATTAACTAAGTACTTAGCATTAAAAATATATAGAATGATGATGATGTTCACATTAGGGTACTCCTATTATAGTCTTCACAAATCTCTTATTATCGCTTTTTAAAGTAAAATGTTATAGGCTGCATCCAATTGGAAAAGGCAGTATTCTGCCATGTTCTACTTTATGGTGCGTATATCCAGAAATCAACATAGTATATGTGATATGCTTAGTCCAATTTGGCGTGGATCCGCCCTTTTTCATTTAGTTCGTCTAGAATACTTTTAATGCCATAAGTCGAACAAAAATTTACCAATCCTTGTGAAATTTGGTATGAGCATAGATTCTGGGACGACAACTGTTTTCTGTGAAAATGAGCGAAATCGGTTGAAGCGAAACCCAGTTTTTATACACAGTTGACCGTCTGTCCTTCCGCTCGGCCGTTCACACGATAACTAGAGCATCGATATATCTTTACTAAACTCAGTTCACGTGCTTATCTGAACTCACTATCTTGGTATAAAAAATGGCCGATATCCGACTATGACCACGCCCACTTTTTCGATATCGAAATTACGAAAAATGAAAAAAATGCCATAATACTATACTAAATATGAAAACAGGGATGAAACATGGTAATTGGATTGGTTTATTGACGCAAAATATAACTGTAGCAAAACCTTTGTAAGATGGGTGTGACACCTACCATATTAAGTAGAAGAAGATGAAAAAGTTCTGCAGGGCGAAATCAAAAGCCCTTGGAATCTTGGCAGGAATACTGTTCGTGGTATTACATATATAAATAAATTAGCGGTACCCGACAGATGATGTTCTGGGTCACCCTGGTCCATATTTTGGTCGATATCTCGAAAACGCCTTCACATATACAACTAAGGGCCACTCCCTTTTAAAACCCTCATTAATACCTCTAATTTGATACCCATATCATACAAACACCTTCTAGAGTCACCCCTGGTCCACCTTTATGGCGATATCTCGAAATGGCGTGCACCTACAGAACTATGGCTCCCTCGCTTTTAAAATACTCTTTAGTACCTTCCATTTGAAACCCATGTCATACAAACACATTCAGGGTTACCCTAGGTTCATTTTGCTAAATGGTGATTTTCCCTTATTTTGTCTCCAAAGCTCTCAGCTGAGTATGTAATGTTCGGTTACACCCGAACTTAGCCTTCCTTACTTATTGATTATTCTAATTCCACATGAGTGCTAATACTATATGCTCCCCCGCCATCTGTAGTATTTAAGGATTCGACTGATATTCGAAAATCGAGCGAAACTAACAGCCTCTTTGTGCATGTCACAGTTGGAATCTTCAATAATATTTCTCTTCTATGTTTTGTTTGATGCTGCGCTAATGGAGGCCATCCATTGATGTTCTTCCTATCTAAGTAGCAGGGCTTCGACTCATCGAGTAGATGAGATCACCCACAAATCGCTTTCGATATCCTCTAACAGGAATCCAAGGAAATAGTTTCAACTTAATAAAACCAAATGAGAAATTGGTGCTAAACGCATTGCAACTGAAAACATGGTTGGTGTCATGCGGGAACACATTACATCTTTCCTTCTATTATCGTTCGAATCAAGTCGAATTTTATTACAGCACTACTACGGCAATAGAGCTTCGCAATTCAAATTATTCGCGTACGTCACTTACCACCAGGCCCAACGAGAGGGGAGGAGGAATGGGGGGATTCCCCCCGGGCCCGAAGTTTCTCAGGGGGCCCGTGATTTAGAGAAACTAAGATATTTTTTTTAATTCAGGAGAGTCTTTAGTTGTTCCTAGTGCAAATTTTAAGCCAAATTTCAAAAACAACGAATATTGATAATGATTTTTTGCCTGGGCCTTCGAGCAGTGAGGAGACAATAAAAACATCAAACAAAAATGTATGTATACATGAATCGGGAATCGTAAAGTTTTCGTGGTGACACTGATGAAGGTTCATTTTAAAAAAGTCTTCCAACAATACCACCAACTCTGCATCAAAGGCCAGATTATTTAAGCGATATCGAAGTTATCGGTACCGTGAATAATGAAAGAGGCCTAGCTTTCAAAGGCATCTAAGATCTCATAAGCCATTATGATCCGATACTTAGAGATCATTTGGAGAAGGTTAGGGTTTCACAACAGCAGCACAAACATTTAAAAGTTGACTATCTTTCCCCAGACATTCAGAACGAGTTTATAGAAATTTGTGCAAAGCACGTGAGTGAAACAACATTAGATCAACAAAAGAAAGCAAATTATTTTGCTATTATCGTTGATGCTACGCCTGATGGTAGTCACGTTGACTACGTTCATTTTGCGCTAACTCCATTTCAATTCGAAAGCAAAAAATTTTAAAATTAAGGAACGGTTTGGCTTTCATGAATTGTAACCAAAAAACTGGTAAGGAAATCGCGTATTTAATTTGCATTCTCTAGGTAAACATGAAATCCCAATTAAAAGATTGTCGTGCACAAGGGTACGATAACGGCGACAATATGAAAGGAGCTTACAAGGGAGCACTACGTAACATTCTCGACAAAAACTCGAATGCTGATTACTCGCATTGTGCAACCCACAGTCTCAATTTATGTGGTTTTGATGCTGCAGAATGTTGTACGGCTGCAATTACTTTCTTCGGAGTTGTACAAAAATGTTTTACTATTTTCAGCAGCAGTCCACAACGATGGGACATTCTCAAAAAAAATGTACCTAGCTCTCTTCATAGTCTTTCAGACAAAAGCCAAATTTGACTGCGCAAGCATTCTCAAGTACATGAACAAGTTCGAATGTATCTTGCTGTCCTCAATTTGGTTCAAAATGCTGACTACCATTAATGAAAGAAACATGGTCCTCCAAGCTAGAGACGCCACTATAGATGTTGAGGTCCGCTTATTAGCTGATTTGAAGTTGATCAGGAACCAATGGGAAACAACTTTCAAGGAATGCAAAACAGTTGCTATTCAATTGAACATCTCGCCAAAGTTTCCGGACATTCGAAAGAGAAAACCCAAAACACGTTCTGAAGATAATTTAAATCTGATGATTACGGATGATTCAGAGTCTGATTTTAAAAACAATACATTCCTGGTGATCGTTGATTCGGTAATCACTGGCATTACTGAACGATTTGCAGCTATGAGAAATTTGAGGGAGACGTTTTCCTTTTTGTGGCAATTTGAAGACATGGATGAAACTACGGTTCGGGCGAGCGCAGCAAAATTTTTCGCAAAATACAAGTCGGACATTTCTCAAAGCTTAGAATGCGAAATAATTCACTTTTTTTCAAAAAACTGTTGTAAAAACGTTGGGGATTACAGTTTTTTGAAAAAAAAAAAAATAATAATAATTTTTGGGTTTTGTGGAGTGTTTTGGTCGAAGAATTTACCCTTTGGCCATTTTATTTTCGCAGGCTCGAAAATTATTTTTTTTGGGTATGCTTAGTGGAACTTTTTTCCTGAGCCCAAATCCTATCGAAAAATCGATGGCGCGATATCGGTGCATAAATCGACCCAGTCGAATCTACATACATACATATGTTCAAAATCTGTATACAATTTTCCCCAACATTTGTGTTGCTTTACGTAACTTTTGCACTATACTTGTCACTGTAGCTAGTGCAGAACGTTCCTTCAGCTTCCTTTCAAGAATCAAAAACTTTCATCGATCGTGTTCATCTCAAGAGCGAGTTTCAGGACTTGCCACGCTTTGTTTTGAATCCGTTTTGGCAAGACAGTTAAATTTTGATATTATTATAAGAAATTTTGCAGCGAAAAAAGCAAGAAAAGCCACTCTTTGATATCCGAACCTTCTATATTGAATAATTAAAATTTATAATCATCGTTAAATTTATCAGAAATGTATAAAAATGTTACCAAATAACTAGAAAAGATTATTTGAAACAACATGACAGTTAAAAGGGAATTTTATTTCTACGTTACAATAAAATAGTATAAATAGTAAATATTCTATGTTAATTTTATTTTCAGCTCTTAGTCCAAAAATCATTTAGTTGATGTGCAAACATTTTCTTGATGTAATCCATTAATAATGATTCATGAATGAGACGTCATTAATTAAAATTAATCAAATGTATTAGTGGATTTTTTATAGGGGGCCGTAAAATGTTTAGTCCCGGGCCCGGATTTTCTCTCTACGGCCCTGCTTACAACGTGCTAGAATAAAACAAACTGATTATTCCTTTGATTGCGCGGCCTTTGTACTGTCAATTAGCTTCTCGTTCTTTTCTCCCGAATAGTTTGGGGTATTAGACTCTGAGCACGAGGTTCACCGGGCATAAGACTTTACCGTCGGCAAGAAAGTGCGACTTAGCGCTTTATTAGGCCGATTCAATTCAAGCGGCTGAATCTTGCGTACCGGATTTCGTCGCAATGCTTAATATAGTACCCCCTTGTATGCGTGGAAGACGGGTCTGCACAAATCAGCTGTAAATTAACATCACCAGATTTTTGGGAGTTTAACAGATATTGTTGGATTCATTTTTGTGTATTGATTTTGCGACAGATATTATTTGTAAAGCATTTATTATCGTTTCATATCGTATAGTATTTCCACCTCTTGGTTTAGTTTATGTTCAGGTGCCATTAGTAGACATCACGCCATTACTCTGAGCGCGGTGTTTTGACAAGCGCGGCACAAGAGGACAGTATATATCTGGATATCATCCGCATATGCGTGAATACTCGCATGTCGACATTCAGAGAACACATTATTCACAAAAAGACTAAATAGAAGGGGTCCAAAAATGGACCCCTCGGGAAAACCCGACGACAGTGGACGTAACATAGACAGTTTCAGGTCAACCTTCACACGCTGGGACCTATCTGTATGGTAGCTCTGCATCAGTTGCACAGCAGATGAATAAATCCAAAGTGATTTTGCAGTTTAAGACAAAGAAGGTTATGTTGAACAGAATCAAAAGCTTTAGAGCAACCCAGTAGGCACAGAAACGTTAGAAATTTTTTGTCAAAAGCAATTCTAATATCATCAAGTATTTCTATCATAGCTGTAGAGCAGCTGTGTTTAGCTCTAAACCCAGACTAGAAAGTTGATAAAAGATTGAACTCATTGACATGGGAGTAAATTTGCTCAGACATTATTGATTCGGCAACTTTCGACAAGGCCGGCAATATACTGATAGGTCAAAAATCACTGGGCGTAGCAGCAGATTTGTTTTTGGCTACAGGAAACACAGTGGCAATTTTCCACGCACTAGGGAAGCAAGTAGTTGTGAAATTATGGTTAATTATGTGCGTAAGGGTAGGTAAGATATACGGTAAAATAATTTTTAAGAATTTGATGGGGATGCCAACTTCACCCATAGCATTGGACCATATTCTATACAAGTTTTTCTCCACATCAAGCTCGGTAACTGCACGGAGCTCAAACATTCGACTTGGGGGATAACATCACAGTGGGCTGTGGACAAAGATGAACGCGAACAAGGGGCTAGGGAAGGGAAACATTGTACAAACGCTTCATTCAGGGCCTATGGCGAATAAGATACATCATTATATTTATATTCTGTTTATTGAATCAAATCTTGGTCTAGTCGATTGAAAAATTTAAAATAAAATTGAAGGGAACCACAATCAATGAATAATAATGACTAGGTAAGAATCGTTCTTGGCGTTAGCATATTCCTTTAGTTTCTTTTAAGGACGCATCTTTATAATAAAAAAGATCTATACATAAGAACTTCAAGAGCGACTTTACACTCAAATAAAATCGGAAGCAAAAGTTTTGTAATAGCCAAAAAAAGCACAAAAAATAGGACAAAAGGAACCAATTTAATTCAGTGTGAAAAAATATTTCTGTGGAGTTTTGACAAAACAACTTATCTCAAGATAGGAAATATTTTAGATATTAATTGCATGTAATTTTGTCAATTGGTATGCATTTTTTGGTCTTACTGGTTTATTTCTATGATGTTTAGTTAGAAAGTTACAGTATCCGAAAAATCAACTTAACTCATTTTTTTTCCAAACTGCGTCGGTGAAAACAACTTTTCTCAGTTAAGTCGAAAAACTCAAAAAACTTCAAATAATTGTAATCATTGTAGTTTTCCTATAACAACTTATTTCGATTTAAGGCGGCCATGAAAATAAAAATCGTATTTCACAAAGCAACCTTTTTCCAAATAAATTGTTATGTCAAATTGCAATTCATTTTTTTTGGCAACTTATATTGAAATAGGTTGTTTTGTGAAATTAGTATCGGGGTAATTGTGAAAAAACAAGACGTCTTCTTTTGAAATACGTGCTTTTGTAAAAGTGAAAAGAGTGTTCAATATATTTTTTATCTATAAATAAGTGCTTTTGCCAAGTGCTGTATTGAAAAAATTTCAAAAATAAGTGATTTCGGTTACAATAAAACCATTAAAACTAAATATGCAAAGGGGACGCCAGATGGCAGATATGGCTAGGAAAGTGTCTAAAAATACAAATCTAGTTAATTTATCAGAACCAAGTGTGTCAAAGCCATATTTTCATGATGATGGATTAGTGTTAGAGCCAATACCTAATGAGACAACGACATCTTTTGATACTGGTGTTATTGATATACTAAATTCATATAACGTGCAACAACTTAATAAGAAAAACAGTGAAAGTGATACAGAAAGTCCAGAATCTTGTGATAATGAAGATATTTTATGAGACAGATTTTCTTTACTCGGATAATATACCATATACTCAGTTGAATTTGAGTTCTACTTCGGAGAATATCGAAGACAGATCAGTAGTCGCAAGTTATAGTACTAATTGGGATCTACCCGAAGAAAATGATTCTCCCCAAGAATGAAGGAAATGAAAAAACTTAATAAGCAAAACAAAAAAATGGGTAAAGAGTACTATACTAATAAAAAAAATGCCAGCTAAACAAATTGAAAGGTTAAAAAAATGCCGCAGGAACTGTCACTTAAAACTAAACTTTGACCGGCAGAAAACCCCTTTTAAAAATTATTGGAGTTTGGGTGACTACACTAAACGCCGACAATTTGTATCAAGTTTAATTGAAGTTGAGGCGAAACATTCTGAAAATTTTCGAAAATCAGCAAATCCTCGAGATCGCAAATATAACTATTTGTATCACTTTGAGATCAGTTCCGCAAGACATCGGGTATGTAAAATGTGTTTCTTAAAAATATTTGGGGAAACCGAACAAATGATCAAAACAGTAATTTAATACAAAGTTCAGCTGGAGTGTGGTGGACTTATTAAGGGGGAGCGCCGCGGAAAACACGCTCCATCACACAAACTCTCAATCGAAAAGCATAATGAAGTTTAGGAGCACATAAGCAGCATACCAAAATATCAAAGTTATTATAGCCGTAGACACACCAACATGTTGTACTTCCAAAGTGATCTCAATATTTCGAAGTTATACAATCTGTATGCGGAAAAATTTGATGATCCAGTTTCAAAATCGAAATATTGTGAAAATTTTCGTTGTTTGAATATCAAACTCAAAAAGCCGCAGCTTGATTTGTGCAACACTTGCGAGAAGTTTATGTTGCAAATACAAAATTCTTTGGACGCCGAAGAAAAATCTAGTCTTAAGTCACTACAAAAAGAGCATCACGACCAAGCAGACTTTGCCTAAAGCTGTAAGAAAGCCGATAAACAACTTTCTGTAGCCGACAAAACTGTCATGATGTTTTCAATGGATTTACAACAATGTATGCCGACTCCACGTATAAATGCATCAGTGTTTTTTTACAAGCGTCCGTTATAGACATATATTTTCACAATGCATGAGGGATCTACAAAGAAAGCCCATTGTTTCATTTGGAATGAGACAATCGCAAAGAGGGGATATAGGGTCGTGTATTTTTAAATGCCTTTCAACGGTACCTCCGATGGTCAAACACATTATTTTATATAGTGCCTCATGCCCTGGGCAAAATCGCAATGCCAATATCTGTGCAATGTTCCAAATGGTTTTAAAAAGCACAACTATTGAAATTATTGACCACAAATTTCTTGCAGTTGGTCACATCCATATGGAATGTGACACAGTATATGCCCAAATCGAAAAAAAGAAAAAAAATTCTTCAGGATCTATCCAACATCCAGATGATTGGGCAAACCTTATCGCAGCTGCGAACAAAAAGTATATCGTTCACGAACTAAAACAAAACAACTTCTTTGATTTTTCCGGCTTGTTAAAAAATAACTTTAATTGGAAAACAACAAATAGCTCAGGTACACACATACTTTATTTTATCAAAGTCTGAGTGAAAAATCATTTTAGGTCTGCTGGCGTTTCGAGAAGGCTCTATCTCAGTAATCTACTATACTGTAACGAATTTGCTGCAAATCCTCTTATTTTCAATCCTCTGCTAAGTTCGAATCACTAAACTGTTGAATAAATAACTCCAATATTGAATGATGGAAAATGGCCTTTATTAAAGTACTTCACAATAACACTTATACTTTGCTACTCGCTGGCTTAATAACCAAACTGATTGATAACTCAAATGAAACTCTACTATTGGCCACCAGATCGCGTGCTTAAGCAAACTGATTGATAGCTCAACTCAAACTGAATTACTTCTTACTCGCCTGCCCCGCTTTTATAGTTTACGCTGCATACTTCTAGGCTCTTCGATTTCCAGAACTTACTAGTTTGTTTCGGCTACAAAATCGCCAGCCACAACTACGTGCACAAATTATTGCTCTCTCTTGTGACAACTCAGATAAGATATATGCATGTGTTTGTGCATTGCCGCTCCGCTGCTCGTTTACGTACATATGTGTAGACGCAATTATTTATTCGTTTATGTAGATACATAATGATTGAATTATTGATGTGAATGTTTGTAGTTTACAGTCTCTCGCGCATACATAGGCGTATAAGTAAATGCATCTGTGTGTGACTTATTTCGGCTGCCTTATATATGTGTATACATGATTTGATTATTGACGTAAATACTGCTTATCGTGGCCTTAGCATCGCCTTAGTGATGGGATAACTTAGTGATGCTAATATCCGTGACACTGCCCTCCACCTAAGTCTGATCGTCAGACAAATCTCTCGATCTAAACGTTGCCAGCCTTTCCAAATGGACCACTTTCATTTTGGATCGTGGTTTATCGATGGTTTGTATGCGGTACACTACATCGTTGATCCCTTTTACAACTTTGTATAGGCCTTCCCAATTACACTGCAATTTTGGGGACAAACCTTTTTTACGTTGTGGGTTGTATAACAGCACCAAATCTCCTTTCTGAAAACCTTCTGAATTAATTGCTTTATCATATCTGGCTTTCATCTTGTCACTCATAATCTTTGTTCGTTACCTTATCAGATCATGTATTTCTCTTAGCTCTTCTTCCAAATTACTAGTGGATTTCCTGACATTTCTCTCCGCATTGGCATCTTTCCCAAACTTCAAATCAGCTGGCAGTCTAAGGTCATTGCCAAAAATTACTTTTGCAGGGGTTTGGCCCGTTATCTCATGCACTGCTGATCGGTAAGCCATCAAGAATAATGGTATGCGGGTATCCCATTCTTTATGGTACTTGTCTACTACTTTCCTTAAGTGCTCCTCCAATGTTCTATTGAATCGTTCTACCATACCATCGGATTGAGGATGCAATGCAGTTGTCCGTGTTTTTCGAATGCCCAATGACTTACACATTTCCTGGAACACAGCTGATTCGAAATTCCTGCCTTGGTCAGAATGTAACTCCATTGGTACACCATACCTTGCAACCCATTCGTTTTTAACCACTTCTGCTACTGTTTCAGCTTCTTAGTTTGGGACTGGGTATACCTCTGGCCATTTACTGAAATAATCCATAACCACCAGTACGTATTGGCGCATGGCGATCCTTTCAAATGGCGCACCTGAGTTATATTGCTTCATCTGGCCATGACTTCGTGTTCTGGGCCCTTTCGCTCTGCTGCAAACCTCGCAGTTTGCAATCCACTCAGTGACCGACTGACGGCAATCAACCTAATAGAATCTCTGTTTAATCTTCTCGAGCGTCTTCGTGATTCCAAGATGACCTCCGCTTGGACCATTATGCAGCTCGCTGAGCACGTCAGGAATCCTCTTTCTGGGAACAACTATCAGTTTATTCTTGTATTTACCATCCTCACTCTCCCATACTCGATGAAGGCAACCGGATATCAATTCTAAACTGTTCCACTGTGCCCAATATGACTTCGCAATGGAACTCTCTGCTGACATCTCTTCTCTGTTTGGTCTTTCATTTCGTTCGAGCCCTTGCATAACACGTGACAGATCTGCATCTTCTAGCTGGCATTTTCTTAGCTGTTCCTTGTCCCATTCATCTGTACATGTTATATTCATTAGCCGGACATCTATAATGTCTTCTTTAGCCTCGGCTTTTGAACAGTGCTTGCATTCCAAACTACATGGTCTTCGTGACATTGCACCAGTATTTCCATGGGTACTACCTTTTCGATGCTCAATGGAAAAGTCGTAGCTTTGTAGTCGCTCGATCCACCGTGCCAATTGTCCTTCCGGATTACGGAACTGCAGAAGCCATTTCAACGCTGCGTGATCTGTCCTGACACGGAATCGCTGGCCGTAGAGGTATTTGTGAAAATATTTAATGCACTCTACCAATGCCAACAGCTCTCTCCGCGTAACACAGTAGTTCCTCTCTGGTTTTCCAATCGAACGGCTGTAATATGCAACTACCTTCTCCTGTCCATCGACCAGTTGTGATAAAACGCCTGTTATAGCATATCCACTCGCATCTGTATCTAGAATAAATGTTGCTCCTGGAATCGGATATGCTAACATTGGGGCAGTGCATAAACGCTCCTTCAATGTTCGGAAAGCCACTTCTTGCTCCTTCTTCCATTCAAAAGCTTTGTTTTTTTTTTGTAAGCTCATGGAGGCTATGGGCTACGCTGGAAAAATTTGGTACAAATCGGCGGTAATATGTGCACAGCCCAAGAAAACTTCTCAATTCATGTAGGTTCTGTGGTCTTGGCCAATCCTTTACTGCCTCTATCTTTTCATTCGCTGTACAGACACCTTCTGTAGTTACTTTGTGGCCCAAATAATTTACTTCTTTTTTAAACAGCGTACACTTTTTGGGACTTAACTTCAGACCAGCGCCAGCTATTCTCTGGAAAACTTCCTCCAAGTTCTTAAGATGTTCATCAAAACTCTTGCCCAATACGATGATGTCGCCCAGGTACACCAAGCATGTTTTCCAATGTAGTCCTTTCAGTACCTGATCCATGAGTCTCTCAAAAGAAGCTGGTGCATTACAAAGTCCAAAAGGCATCACTGTAAATTGCCAAAGACCATCACCGATACTGAAAGCTGTTTTCTCTTTATCTTCCTCCTTCACCTCAACTTGCCAATAGCCGCTTTTCAAGTCCAGTGTGGAAAACCATTTCGTACCAGATAGCGAGTCCAGAGTGTCG
This sequence comes from Eurosta solidaginis, assembly GCF_040869045.1. Lineage (NCBI taxonomy): Eukaryota > Metazoa > Arthropoda > Insecta > Diptera > Tephritidae > Eurosta > Eurosta solidaginis. Next base: position 64,804,565 of record NC_090320.1, on the reverse strand, counting down.
TCAATTCTTGGCAATGGGTAGCTATCCTTTTTCGTAACGTCATTTAACTTCCGGTAGTCCACGCAAAACCTCATTTTTCCATCCTTCTTCTTTACAAGTACTACCGGTGAGCTCCATGGACTAGCTGATGGTTCGATGACGCCGCTGTCGCTCATTTCTTGTATAATTTGACTCACCACTTCCCGCTTCGCCAGTGGAACACTACGTGGAGCTTGACGTATCGGCCTCGCGTCTCCAGTGTCAATTTGATGTTTCACAACATTGGTGCGGCCTGGTTTGGAACCATCCTGGTCAAATATGTTCGCGTACTTTAGGAGCAGTTGTTTTGCCTTACTCTGATAGGCGTCCTCTAGCCCCTGCGTCCATGCCGTGATGTCATTTGAAAGATCAGTATTACTAGATGAAACGTGTTCCTGGAGCTGTTCACAGTTAATAACTACTTCAGCCTCTTGGCATCTTCCCAAAATAGCTCCTTTAGTCAGTTTGAGTGGTGACTTGAGCTCATTGGGTACTCTTACCGGAATACGTCCATCTTGTTTTGTCATCGCCAGGGTTTTTCCTACAAGTATGTTGAGTGCTGATTTGTTTGCTGCTTCGACAACCCACAATTTGTTTGTCCCACAATCTCCATCAACATTTGCTCAGATGACTGCTTCGGATTTTGGTGGTATTCGCTGACTCTCTTCCACCAGCACTCGTTTACTGCTGTAGCCTCTCTCGTAGCCGAAATAAGTGGTACATCCATGTTCTTATATCGCATCGTCTTGCTTTGCATGTCAATCTTGATTCCCTGGTCGATTAAGAAGTCCACTCCAATTATGATTTCATCAACAATCTCTGCCACTATAAAATTGTGTACTACCGTGACGTTCCCAATTGCGACTTCACATGATACTTCTCCTAGAACCGTGCTGTCTTCTCCAGTGGCTGTACGCAATCTTGCTCCATGCAATGGTCTTATCTTCTTGTTGACTAAATCCGCTCGAATGATGGAATGAGATGCACCCGTATCTACAGTCAGTAAACGTTCCTTTCCATCCACATATCCTCCGACAATAAGATTGTTTGACCTTCTTCCAATTTGTGAGATAGAGATTATGGGGCATTTAGTTTAACGATTGAGTGGACTTGGAGATTTGCTCATCTCCTTCAGCTCTGCGTTTACGGCCACCCACATTGTTGGAGCTATTGGAACCGGTGCTGCAATGTCGTGCAATATGACCTGGGTTGCCGCACTTGAAACATTTAATCACTCCGGCATTTTTCTGTTGTGATCCCTTCAGTGCTTCCAAAATTGCGTCTACCCAGTCTGGCTTTTCAACTCCCACTCGATGAGCTTTGTACGCTGGCTTACTCAAAAGTGAGGCTGTTTCCTGAGTCAGTGCATGCGATACCGTTTCAGCAGACGTTAGTTTTGGGTTCGCATATGTAGCCCGCTTCGTTTCCACATCTCGTATGCCATTTATGAAGCTCTGGATTTTTACCCTTTCAGTGTATTCCACGGGTGCGTCCGCATTTGCAAGATGAGCCAATCTTTCAATATCTGAAGCAAACTCCTGCAATGTCTCATTTGCTTTTTGGTAGCGGTTTTGCAACTCAATTTGGAATATCTGTTTCCTATGCTCGCTTCCCTAACGTCTCTCTAAAGCGCTCATCAATGTTTCGTAGTGGTTCCGCTCGTACTCTGGGATGGTCTGTAAGATTTCCGCGGCAGGCCCTTTCAGTGCCACGAACAGAGCTGCAACTTTATCTTCAGCATTCCATTGGTTCACTGCTGCGGTCTTCTCAAACTGTAGCTTAAAGACCTGGAAAGGAACAGAACCGTCAAAGGATGGTATTTTTACCTTTGGATTGCTTGCTGAAACAGCTGGGCGGTTTAGTTGTAACTGCTCCATACGACCTTTTAACGCTTCTATTTCGACATCAATTTTGTCCTCGAGTTGTAAAATTTTTTCATCCTGCTCTTCCAGTTTCACAAAGAGCTGCGATGATACTTGTTCCGAAATTTGTGCCGACATTTCAGATATACGTGCCTCTTGCGCTTCCAGTTGAGATGCCAAATATGTCTTCTGTTCTTCCAATTGTGATGTTATACGGGTTTCCTGCGATTCCAGTTGGGATACCATATACGTCGTCTGTTCTTCCAGTTGCGAAGAAATTTGTGTTTCCTGTGCTTCAATCTTCGATGTTATGCGTGTCTCCTGCGATTCCAATTGTGATGACATGTTGGTAGATATTTGTGATGACATTTCGGACATTTGTGCCGATATTGCAGCCAATATCATGTTCAGGTCTGTGTTCGCCATTGTTTGCGGTGTTTCTTCCATTTTTGTTATTTCCCCGCCATCAAGATGAAAGTCATACTCTTCCACATCAATTCCTTCTGCTTCCATTACCTCTCGTAGCCGTGCCTGAAGTTCAAGTTTAACGCCGCTTGTATTCAATCCACGGCTCCCAACCCCTTCTTCAGTTGCTGGATCTTTAATTCACTGAACTTTGCCATGTCCTTGTTGTCCTCTAGAATTTATTCAACAATTCCTCTTCTGACACCAATTGTAACGAATTTGCTGCAAATACTCTTATTTGCAATCCTCTGCTAAGTTCGAATCACTAAACTGTTGAATAAATAACTCCAATATTGAATGATGGAGAAAAATGGCCTTTATTAAAGTACTTCACAATAACACTTATACTTTGCTATTCGCTGGCTTAATAACCAAACTGATTAATAACTCAAATGAAACTCTACTATTGGCCGCCAGATCGCGTGCTTAAGCAAACTGATTGATAGCTCAACTCAAACTGAATTACTTCTTTCTCGCCTGCCCCGCTTTTATAGTTTACGCTGCATACTTCTAGGCTCTTCGATTTTCAGAACTTACTAGTTTGTTTCGGCTACAAAATCGCCAGCCACAACTACGTGCACAAATTATTGCTCTCTCTTGTGACAACTCAGATAAGATATATGCATGTGTTTGTGCATTGCCGCTCCGCTGCTCGTTTACGTACATATGTGTAGACGCAATTATTTATTCGTTTATGTAGATACATAATGATTGAATTATTGATGTGAATGTTTGTAGTTTACAGTCTCTCGCGCATACATAGGCGTATAAGTAAATGCATCTGTGTGTGACTTATTTCGGCTGCCTTATATATGTGTATACATGATTTGATTATTGACGTGATGGGATAACTTAGTGATGCTAATATCCGTGACAATACTATATCTGTATATCTTTAAAGAACTTTATGAGGTTTTTCTTAGCGCCCTATGCCAGTATTTTTTTAATAACACCTTATTTTTTTCAGCATAAGCTCAAAACATTATCCACTAAAATATGGGATTTATAGAAAAATTCTGAGATAGAGCGTTATTAAACGTTTTTCTTAGATTTATCGTTTTCGAAATTGCAGCGAAGATAGATTGATAATACATTCAGACTTCGATAATATCTGTAAAACTATGCGAAGTCGTTTTGCTTTTACAAATCTGTTAAGCATTATCATATTATCGCAAGTTATAGTAGAAAATATTTTCCCCGGGTTCACAAGTTGTCAAAAATGGATTTAAAAAATGGAATTAGCAGCACACTTCAAAAATTTCTTTTTGAAATAGTCATAAAGAGAAGTTTTCAAACCCGGAGGCAGCATTTTAAACTTTTGATGATATATATAAATATATACTTCATTTATTCACTTTTAAATTATGTTTTCCCACAGGCGAGAAATTCGAATAGAAAAAGATACGCTGGTTGCGGTATAAAAAGTCTACACCAGGCGTATTGCATTATAAGAATTCCTTTGACTGTAATGAAAGTTTCAAGGAGTTAAATATTAATCAAAGACGACGAAAAAATTTGGAGTTTTCGTTAAATAATTGCTACGCAGGACCTCTGGCTATTTCTTCCAGCAAGAAGAAAGACTTGTTGAATGTGTTACCTTTTATAAATACAGAGTTCCACTGTTACTACAAAAATTTAAAAGTTTAAGGCGATTGCGAAGTGGAAGTAGACTCAGATATTGATGAAATCGAAGAAAATGAATAACGAGATTTTAATAATAATAATAAAATTTAATATTTTAAATAAATGCATATTTAGCTATTCATAAAAGTTATTGCATTTCCATAAAAAATATGTGTTTTTTTCGTTTCACCTTATTTCACATTTGTTTGCTTGGCTAAGTCTTACAAAACAACCTATTTTAAAATAGGTGGAAATTTTTATCTATTTTATGTAGAAAATAGTTTTGACAAAACAACTTAATTGAAAAAAGTATAAGTTTTACATAAAAAAATTTTGACATAACAACATATATAATTTTAAAAGCATTTTAAAGAAAAGTACTGCATTAAAAATTAAGAAATACATTTCAAAATGCGGGGCAAATTTCCTTTTATTATATCCGCTGTATACTTTGCCTTAAATATCTTTCAGTTTTATTCAAATCACATATTTAGCTCTCCTGAGAAGTTGTCAGATTTGAGATAAGTTGGTTTGTCAAAATTCCACAGATTTCTTTCAGCGGTGCTTTTCAAATGCACAAATTACTTTTTCACATAAAATCATTTGTTTTGATTTTACTTTTTTCTGTTATTGCAGCTACCGAATTTGATGTTGTTGTTGGTATTTTTAGTTGCATTAATGTATGAGCGTGTTCAACATTTTCACGCTATGCTTTTGTCATCGCAGTTAGCAGAATTGTTAACGCTCTGGTGTTGAGGCAGCCAGCTAGTCAACCAAACAACAAAAAGACGGCAGCGACAAGTGCAAAAATGTGACTTCCGACACCGACGATATTGCGGCAAAAGGCAAGAATACATTTATATACATACATACATATATACTTTTATAGAAAAATAACAACAACTATTATACTTATAGTAAAATCTTTGCCAAACAATAAGAGCAGCAGCAAACGAGCAACAAAAGCGGTGGCATGACAGTGACAGCTTGCCGTCACAGAGTTGCAATCGTAAAATCGTACAAATGTTGGCACTAACGATGGGCGGGGTGTTGAGTGGGAATGAATAAGAGGGGTGGGGTGGGGGTGGGCGTTCTTATGATGACTAGATGGTTGTAAGTATGTTGGTATGTGTACGTGTCAGTGTGCCAAGTTGGCAGGACGTCGCTCGGTTTAGAGCGAACGACACGGACATGGACATGACAAGCGACAGCAAAAGTATTTTGCAATGCGTATTTAAACTCTGATTGTCGGGGTCTTGCACTATTTTTCATACCATTTTGTTGTCAGCATGTTTTTTTTATACGTTCATCATCATGGCGGTAGGGTTTTGTGTTATGTTAAGTATTTTTATATTCAGCGTGCTTTGCTCACAGAGTATATTAACTTTGATTGGATAACGGTTTGTAGTACAGGTATAAAGCAATCGGGATAGATATAGACTTCCATATATCAAATTCATCAGTGGCGAAAAAATTTGATTGAGCCATGTCCGTCTGTCCTAACTTGAGTAAATTTTGAGGTATCTTGATGAAATTTTGTATGTAGGTTGCTGGGCACTCACCTCAGATCGCTAGTTAAAATGAATGATATCCATATAACCACGCCCACTTTTTCGATATCGAAAATTTTGAAAAACCGAAAAAATGCGATAATTCATTACCAAAGACGGATAAAGCGATGAAACTTGGTAGATTGGTTGACCTTATGACGCAGAATAGAAAATTAGTAAAATTTTGGACAGAGGGCGTGGCACCGCCCACTTTTAGAAGAAGGTAATTTAAAAGTTTTGCAAGCTGTAATTTGGCAGTCGTTGAAGACATCATGACGAAATTTGACAGGAACGTTACTACTATTACTATATATGTGCTAAAAAAAATTAGCCCACTTTTTAAAAAAAATTTTTTTAAGTCAAATTTTAACAAAAAATTGAATATCTTCACAGTATATAAGTAAATTATATCAACATTCAACCCCAGTAATGATATGGTGCAACAAAATACAAAAATAAAAGAAAATTTCAAAATGGGCGTGGCTCCGCCCTTTTTCATTTAATTTGTCTAGAATACTTTTAATTCCATAAGTCGAACAAAAATTTACCAATACTTGTGAAATTTGGTAGGGGCATAGATTCTATGATGATAACTGTTTTCTTTGAAAATGGGCGAAATTGGTTGAAGCCGCGCCCATATATACACAGTCGACCGTCTGTCCTTCCGCTCGGCCGTTAACACGATAACTTGAGAAAAAATCCATATATCTTTACTAAGCTTAGTTTACGTACTTATCTGAACTCACTTTATCTTGGTATAAAAAATGGCCGACTATGACTACGCCCACTTTTTTATACTCAGTTGAGCAGAGCTCACAGAGTATATTAAGTTTGATTGGATAACGGTTGGTTGTACATATATAAAGGAATCGAGATAGATATAGACTTCCATATATCAAAATAATCAGGATCGAAAAAAAATTTGATTGAGCCATGTCCGTCCGTCCGTCCGTCCGTCCGTCCGTCCGTCCGTCCGTCCGTTAACACGATAACTTGAGTAAATTTTGAGGTATCTTGATGAAATTTGGTATGTAGGTTCCTGAACACTCATCTCAGATCGCTATTTAAAATGAACGATATCGGACTATAACCACGCAGACTTTTTCGATATCGAAAATTTCGAAAAACCGAAAAAATGCGATAATTCATTGCCAAAGGCGGTTAAAGCGATGAAACTTGGTAGATGGGTTGAAGTTATGACGCAGAATAGAAAACTAGTAAGATTTTGGACAATGGGCGTGGCACCGCCCACTTTTACAAGAAGGTAATTTAAAAGTTTTGCAAGCTGTAATTTGGCAGTCGTTGAAGATATCATGATGAAATTTGGCAGGAACGTTACTACTATCACTATATATGCGCTAAATAAAAATTAGCAAAATTGGATGAAGAACACGCCCACTTTTTAAAAAAAAATTTTTTTTAATTCAAATTTTAACAAAAAAGTTAATATCTTTACTGTATATAAGTAAATTAAGTCAAAATTCAACTCCAGTAATGATATGATGCAACAAAATCCAAAAATAAAAGAAAATTTCAAAATGGGTGTGGCTCCGCCCATTTTCATTTAGTTTGTCTAGAATACTTTTAATGCCATAAGTCGAACAAAAATTTACCAATCCTTCTTAAATTTGGTAGGAGCATAGATTCTGTGACGGTATCTGTTCTCTGTGAAAATGGGCGAAATCGGTGGAAGCCACGCCCAGTTTTTATACACAGTCCACCGTCTGTCCTTCCGCTCGGCCGTTAACACAATAACTTGAGCAAAAACCGATATATCTTTACTAAACTTAGCCCACGTACCTTTCTGAACTCACTTTATCTTGGTATAAAAAATTGCCGAAATGCGACCATAACCACGCCCACTTTATCGATATCGAAAATTACGAAAAATGAAAAAAATGCCATAATTCTATACCAACTACGAAAAAAGAGATGAAACATGGTAACTGGATTGGTTTATTGACGCAAAATATAACTTTGGAAAAAACTTTGTAAAATGGGTGTGACATCTACCATATTAAGTAGAAGAAAATGAAAAAGTTCTACAAGGCGAAATCAACAGCCCTTGGAATCTTGGCAGGAATACTGTTAGTGGTATTGCATATATAAATAAATTAGCAGTACCCGACAGATGATTTTCTGGATCACCTGGTCCACATTTTGGTCGATATCGCGAGAACGCCTTCACATATACATCTAAGGGCCACTCGCTTTTAAGACCCTCATTAATACTTTTAATTTGATATCCATATCGTACAAACACATTCTAGAATCACCCTGGCCCACCCTAATGGCGATATCTCGAAAAGGCGTCCACCTATAGACCTAATGCCCACTCCCTCTTAAAATGCTCAGTAACACCTTTCGTTTGATACCCATATCGTACAAACATTCTAGAGTCACCCCTGGCCCACCCTAATGGCGATATCTCGAAAAGGCGACCACCTATATACCTAATGTCCACTCCTTCTTAAAATGCTCAGTAACACCTTTCGTTTGATACCCATATCGTACAAACATTCTAGAGCAGGCATGCTTAACCAACGAAACGATATCATTTCGTTACGATAATCAACGTTAATAAACGAAACGAAGTCATTTCGTTTCGTTTATTAACGTTAAGATCGTCAAATTAACGAAATGATTTCGTTTCGTTTTCTGCCATATCAAAACGAAATCAAATCGTTTATGTTGATTATTGATTTCAAACTATGCTGGCAAAGCTGATTGATGGCGGAGTCATTAAAGGTGAAAGCATTATCCAAGCTGATTGCAACTTTTCTCATGAATTTTGACAGTACGATCATTTCTCAGAGTATTTTTGACATTACCACCAACGAATTACACAAACAAATTACATAGAGTTTGTGTGTGTATGTGCGCTCGTTGTTGCCACCTTACGGCTTCACCATGGCTATAGCATTGCCAGCACAATTCAAACATAAAGTATCACGTTTTCGTTAACGTTTTTAACGTTAACGAAAGCTTTTCGTTTCGGTTAAAAACGAGATACAATTTATCTTGATAATTTCTTTATCGATAATATTTCGAAGTGTTTCAACGGAAACGGTGGAAATTTTTTGATAAACGATTAGCTTAACGTTAAGGTGCATCCCTGTTCTAGAGTCACCCCTGGCCCACCCTAATGGCGATATCTCGAAAAGGCGTCCACCTATAGACCTAATGCCCACTCCCTCTTAAAATGCTCAGTAACACCTTTCGTTTGATACCCATATCGTACAAACATTCTAGAGTCACCCCTGGCCCACCCTAATGGCGATATCTCGAAAAGGCGTCCACATATAGACCTAATGCCCACTCCCTCTTAAAATGCTCAGTAACACCTTTCGTTTGATACCCATATCGTACAAACATTGTAGAGTCACCCTTGGTCCACCTTTATGGCGATATCTCGAAAAGGCGTCCACCTATAGGACTAAGGATTACTCCCTTTTAAAATACTCATTACCACCTTTCATTTGATACCCATATCGTACAAACACATTCTAGAGTCACCCTGGCCCACCCTAATGGCGATATCTCGAAAAGGCGTCCACCTATAGACCTAATGCCCACTCCCTCTTAAAATGCTCAGTAACACCTTTCGTTTGATACCCATATCGTACAAACATTCTAGAGTCACCCCTGGCCCACCCTAATGGCGATATCTCGAAAAGGCGTCCACCTATAGACCTAATGCCCACTCCCTCTTAAAATGCTCAGTAACACCTTTCGTTTGATATCCATATCGTACAAACATTCTAGAGTCACCCTTGGTCCACGTTTATGGCGATATCTCGAAAAGCCGTCCACCTATAGAACTAAGGATTACTCCCTTTTAAAATACTCATTACCACCTTTCATTTGATACCCATATCGTACAAAAACATTCTAGAGTCACCCCTTTCCCACCCTAATGGCGATATCTCGAAAAGGCGTCCACCTATAGACCTAATGCCCACTCCCTCTTAAAATGCTCAGTAACACCTTTCGTTTGATACCCATATCGTACAAACATTCTAGAGTCACCCCTGGCTCACCCTAATGGCAATATCTCGAAAAGGCGTCCACCTATAGACCTAATGCCCACTCCATCTTAAAATGATCAGTAACACCTTTCGTTTGATACCCATATCGTACAAACACATTCTAGAGTCACCCCTGGCCCACCCTAATGACGATACCTCGAAAAGGCGTCCACCATAGACCTCATGCCCACTTCCTCTTAAAATGCTCAGTAGCACCTTTCGTTTGATACCCATATCGTACAAACATTCTAGAGTCACCATTGGTCCACCTTTATGGCGATATCTCGAAAAGGCGTCCACCTATAGAACTAAGGATTACTCCCTTTTAAAATACTCATTACCATCTTTCATTTGATACCGATATCATACAAACACATTCTAGAGTCACCCCTGGCCCACCCTAATGGCGACATTTCGAAAAGGCGTGCACCTATAGACCTAATGCCCACTCCCTCTTAAAATGCTCAGTAACACCTTTCATTTGATTCCCATATCGTACAACTAGAGACACCCCTGGTCCACCTTTATGGCGATATCTCGAAACGGCGTCCACCTATGGAACTAAGGATCACTGCTTTTCAAAATATTCATTAACAGCTTTCATTTGATACCCATATCGTACAAACATATTCTAGAGTCACCCCTGGTCCACCTTTATGGCGATTTCTCGAAAAGGCGTTCACCTATAGAACTAAAGCCCATTCCCTTTTAAAGTACTCATTATCACCTTTCATTTGATACCCATATCGTACAAACACATTCTAGAGTCAGCCCTGGTCCACCTTTATGGCGATATCCCTAAATGGCGTCCATCCATAGAACTATGGCCTACTCTCTCTTAAAATACTCTTTAATACCTTCCATTTGATACACATGTCATACAACCACATTCCAGGGTTACCCTAGGTTCATTTTCCTACATGGTGATTTTCCTTATCTTGTCTCCATAGCTCTCAACTGAGTATGTAATGTTCGGTTACACCCGAACATAGCCTTCCTTACTTGTTGATATTGAAAATTACGAAAAAAGAAAAAAATGCCATAATTCTATACCAAATACGAAAAAAGGGATGAAACATGGTAATTGGATTGGTTTATTGACGCAAAATATAACTTTAGAAAAAACTTTGTAAAATGGGTGTGACATGTACCGTATTAAGTAGAAGAAAATGAAAAAGTTCTGCAGCCCTTGCAATCAAAGCCCTTGGAATCTTGGCAGGAATACTGTTCGTGGTATTACATATATAAATAAATTAGCGGTACCCTACAGATGATGTTCTGAGTCACCCTGGTCCACATTTTGGTCGATATCTGGAAAACGCCTTTACATATATAACTAAGGGCCACTCCCTTTTAAAACCCTCATTAATACCTTTAATTTGATACCCATATCGTACAAACACATTCTAGGGTCACCCCTGGTTCACATTTTTGGCGTTATCTCGAAAAGGCGTCCGCCTATAGAACTTAGGCCCACTCCCTTTTAAAATACTCACTAACACCTTTCATTTAATACCCACATCGTACAAACACATTCTAGAGTCACCCCTGGTCCACCTTTGTGGCGATAGCTGGAGGAGGCGCCACCTATAGAACTAAGACCCACTCCCTTTTAAAATACTCATTAACACCATTCATTTCATACCCATATCGTACAAACACATTATAGGGTCACCCCTGGTCCACCTTTGTGGCGATATCTGGAGAAGGCGTCCACCTATAGAACTAAGACCCACTGCCTTTTAAAATACTCTTTAATACCTTCTATTTGATACCCATGTCATACAAACTCATCCAGTGTTACCCAAGGTTCATTTTCCTACATGGTGATTTTCCCTTATTTTGTCTCCAAAGCTCTCAGCTGGGTATGTAATGTTCGGTTACACCCGAGCTTAGCCTTCCTTACTTGTTTCTAAACATATTGTTACAATTCATTTTATGTACACGTATTTGTTTAACTCATTGTTGGCACTAGATATTTATTTAGTTTTATTTTTGTTGTTAACATATACTAGCTCTTGCTTTATTTTTGTTACATTTTTGTTCTTTATTTTTCTTTGGAGAATTTAAGATATGAATAAGCATTGTTGGTATTGTATCTTTATTATTTTGTGTATTTCGCAACATGCCGCTACTGCTGTCAACAGCACAAAAGATGTCGTGAATCCGCGTCAACTCACACCAGCACTGTGCAGTTCCGTTCACTTCACCTAACCCCAACCCATAAAGTTAACTCAATTCAAAAAAAAACTAAACTCAAAGCATGGGCTACTTCATCTAAACTTGTGTCCGCCTTTTCGTTCTTTACCTTTTGTGTGTTACATGTCCTTTTCAGTTTTCTGACATTTTTTCTGATTATCCTTGTTGACGTTAATATTTTGTTGTTATATATATTTTACTCTTTATGTATTTACTATGTTGCGGTATTTTTGAAAATTTTCTATTTTTAAAAACACTTTTGTCCCGTATTTCATTTGTTACAAAGAGTTAGATTAGATATACGTCAAGCGTTATGTCAGTGTTTTATTGCTTAAAATTTGACATGACAGTCATATGTAGCACTATTTTGTTTGAGTGACGTACTGTTAGACTGACTATCTAAGTGACAGACAGACTGACAGCTGAGCAAAGAGTCAAAGAAAATGACTACACAAATTTTGTAGCGTTTTCTTTTCTGAAAATAATGCCGCCCTGTTGGTTGTTCTCAGCTCTCTCATAAGTTTTTAAACTGAAAGAAAAAAAAAATGGTGAAATCAACCGAATTATGGGTTATCACAAATAGCTGTTGAGTGAAATTTGCACAAATTGTTGATTCTGAATTAACTGACTTCACGGTCAAATCAACAAACAAAAGTTTATAAAATGTAAGAACAGCTCTGTTAAAAAATACAAACAACAAATTGTTTTCTAAACATTTTCATGCTACTTTTTCCAGGACTTAATCCTAGGCTTCGGCGTCGTGGGCGTAGCATGCTAGCATCACATCACGGTGGCCAATAAGCTTTGTTGAGCTGACCAACAATTGTTAGTCACCCTTAAAATACTATGGCGAATGTTTACATCACTATGCGGTTAGTAAATAATCACAACAACAAAAAACAGCAAGCAGCGACAATTATGTACAAGGCAACGAAGAACATTCCACACACATAACCAGCAGCTTAAAGCAAAGAAACGATCTCATATACACATATGTAGTCATCAGTTAAGAGACGAGCTTCTCATTCACAAATACACACGCATATAGCTGAATAACTAAGTATGCGATGCAACTGTTCCATCTTCGTGAAAAGTCTAGATCATAGGAGAAATATGCGAACGAAGCAACAGAGAGTATAAAGGCAGCGCAAGTTGAGGAATAACTAATCCGTTTTGATTTAAACACGCTATTAGTTGTGAAGTATAATTGTGAAATACTACTCCCAAAGTAGTCTAAATAAAGATCATTTTGCAATACTGAATATTGGAGTTATTTGTTCGATATTTCAGCGATTCGGACGTTAGCTGAAGATGTATAATTATCAGGAATTTCCCAAAATTCGTTACAATGCCATGAAAACTGTTAAAATATAACAGTGGCAGTTGATTTTACAGAGATTTCTATATCAACAGAAAAATCGGTAAGATTGATTTGAGAATCTGTCAATTTTACAGAATATTGTTAACTTGAGACCAACAATTTCTTTTCTTTTGAATTGGCCAAACCAAATTTGTTCTCTCAATAGAAAAACGGTTGCACTAACCATGATGCGATCAATTTAAATGAATAACTGTAAATTCAAGAACAACAAACCTGATTTGTTGATTTGACTAGCTTCATTATAACATTTTTCAAATGAAAGTGATCCCAAAGAGGATAAGTTAAAACAAGGGAAGTCAGCCTGCTACTCATAGCCAATTGCTCTATGTTTTGTAATTATATTTTTTTTTTCAACTAGACGTGCATAAAATGCCTTCTATACATTTTCGGGGCGTATTTGTGTTTATTTTAACAATTGTATTTAATTGATTAATTAATTCCCTTTTCAAAAATCACAATTGTACAATGTGACTATAGCTTATAACTTATTTAAATTTTTCCTTCTAGATCATGCGTTTTCCTAGCATGTGCAATCGAAGAAGACTATTCTGTGAAGTATTTCAGAAATCTGTCAAACACTGCAGCTTGGGGAGCTTTGCTCGTATTCTTTACCTATTTCTAGTGCTTCCAGAGTGAAGTCCCTAGTGGGTGTGCAAAAAGCATTTTAAAAATCCAATATGATCAATAACAGTATTAGTGAACGGTGTCAATCTCGGCTTCTTTGGCTGACATGACATTTATTATGAGGTGTTCTCTCCGGAAAACAAGCTGGCGATGAGGCAATCCTTGCATATACATATTCTATGGCTGTCATGAGACGTTGCTTTAAAATGGCTTTCGTTAATTTAGCACTGCCTATTACGCACTGTCAGAAAGACTGTAGCTGGATTTTTATTTGCCCTTCGGAATCAAAACTAGTTTAATTTACCTGGAAAGATTCTTTTTTCGAGGAATTTGAAAAGTCCTTGTTAAAAAAGCTATTGACACTTATTTTCAAACAGTCCCATTTTTTCCACCAGAATTCACTCTGGGACCTTCTAGGCTTCCTGCTAGGATTATGTGAATGGTTCGTTGAGAAATCGTGTCTGCTTCTCTTAGTACTCTCAGTTCTGTAGCAATAATACGAGATAAAGCTTGTCTAGGCACCCTACAGGATTCCTACAAGAAGCTTTCCACTTTCATTTTAAAAAATTGGAACACACAATTCGGAAATTCACTAACGGCCATCAGTATAACTAATTCTATGATTGCCCTTAAACTATTGTGTATATCAGATCCTGCTCTCTATCAACAATTCTCAATCAAACATACATTGATGACCTGCTGAAAATGTCAACATTGTATGACAGCCTTTATATTACTTTCAGTATATGAGAGTGCGCAGCAGTGACACTCCTTGATTTACCTTTCTCATCAGTGTTATGCGAACATGTTTTTTGATTGAAATTGGAAATGCGTTCGTTTTAAAATGACAATCAGCGTCAAGTCAAGTTTGACATATGTCACTTCGCACTTTCACGAAATGCGACAATCAGATGAAACATTTGCATACGATTTTTGAATGGCGATGTTATGAAGAAGGTGAGTCCGCTACGCATATGTATATCTGTATGTACTTTTGAACATATATCAAGAAAAGTCGATTCTTTAAAAAACATATGTACATTGTACATTAACTAATGTTTTGTAACTGTAATGAATATCTTACCAAATACCATTTTGAGGACTTCAACTTTATATCACAAGACTCACCTGAAAATATAAAAGAAAAAAGTGAGGTTACAAATTTATATATGCTAATTTCTGGTTGATTACACTTTTCTACTTTAAAAACCGAATAACTAAGCAAGTGGTGACTCACTTCTTACTTAAAAGGAAAACCATTTTTTTAGATCCATACCAACAGGTTACTCATACGCCCCGACATAACGCTTATATATGATAGCAATAACAAGCAAAATAATTTTTGGAAATCTTGTTTAAAAATTCCATGGCTCAACTATATTGTTGGGTCATCTCTACAGCAACAACATACCTTTGTTCAGATTGTCAAAATCTGCATGTTGGTGTTAGGCGAATGGAATGTAATGAAAACATAAAACTTAGCAGTTTTTGTTTGTTGTAATGTAATGTTGTCAATATGTTGGTTTCATTTTGAATTTCCTTTTGACAATCGCTACTACACTGATATGAAAAAAATAAAATCAGCTTTTGGGATGATCTAACCATATAGTTGAGCCATAAAAATTTCTTTCCAGGTCTTACGTTTCAGCAGACTAATTATACTTATTTAAAAAATTTTGCTTTTGGGGGTTGAAACTTTACTTTCGGTCAGAATTTTTTAAACTTTTGTGAAAATAAAGTTATATACCAAGGTTGTAAGAACGAAAAAGGCAGAAAAATAAACAAATTAATATACACACGAGATCGGTCCAAGAGAGGAATAGGAAGAGGAATTGGAATGGGAATTGGGATAGGAATATGAAAGGAATAGGAATAGAAATAGGAATAGCAATAGGGATTATAATAGTAATAGGAATAAGAAAACGAATGACAGAAGGAATAGGATTACGAAAAGGAATAGGAGTATGAATAGGAATAGGAGTAGGAATATATATAGAAATGGGGAATAGGAATAGGATAAAAAGTAGGAATAGGAATAGTTGTAGGAATAGGAATAGGAGTAGAAACAGGCATAGGAATGGGAATAGGAATAGAAATAGGAATAGCAAAAGGAGTTATAATATGAATAGTAATAGCAATAAATATAAGAAAAGGAAGAAGGTTACGAATAGGAATAGCAATGGGAATTATAAAGCAACAGGCGTAGGAATAGGAGTTAGAAAATGAATGGCAATAGGAATACGATTACGAGTAGAAATAGGAGTATTAATAGGATAAAGAGTAGGAATAGGAATAAAAATTGAAATTGAAATCGGAATAGCAATAGGAGTTATAATAGGAATAGCAACAGCAATAAGCCACCGTGGCGGCCACCGTGGTGTGATGGTAGCGTGCTACGCCTATCACACCGTATGCCCTGGGTTCAAGTCCCGGGCAAAGCAACATCAAAATTTTAGAAATAAGATTTTTCAATTAGAAGAAAATTTTTCTAAGCGGGGTCGCCCCTCGGCAGTGTTTGGCAAGCGCTCCGGGTGTATTTCTGCCATGAAAAGCTCTCAGTGAAAACTCATCTGCCTTGCAGATGCCGTTCGGAGTCGGCATAAAGCATGTAGGTCCCGTCCGGCCAATTTGTAGGGAAAATCAAGAGGAGGACGACGCAAATTGGAAGAGAAGCTCGGCCTTAGATCTCTTCGGAGGTTATCGCGCCTTACATTTATTTTTTTTTATTTATACGTAGCGAATTTCTTATTTTAATCAAATTCAAGTATCCCTTTTTCAGGGATGTGGACGGGGAGTGATATATTCGAAACAATTTTTGACTCTACACGGAATCGTCTCACAGCTTGGGTATTGTGCTTCACATATACATAACAATTGTCATTACTCATGAGGCATACAAGTCATAATCATTGATAAGTCCACCTATTTGACATTTTGCTAAATGGATTTGAAATTGAACTTTTTTAACGGTTTTGTATACCATTGGATAGGCCTGAACTCATTGTCTTCGCATGCATATTGGATTATGTGCAAGGCGTCAGTCGCGGTGTGGTGGTAGCGCGCTCAGCCTACCTCTCAAAGCGGACTCCTCCGTCCGCAGTGATTTGGCAAAACCTCCGAGTATATTTCTCAATGAAAACTTATACGCCTTGCATATGCCGGCCGGAGTCCGCGTAAAACATATAGGTTCCGTGCCGCCAATTCGTAGAAAAAAATAAAAGGTTCACGACGCAATTTGGAAGAGAAGCTCAGCCTAATAATTCTATGTACAAACACACTCCAAATTGGCAATTTATACCATTTGGGCAATTTATTACACAATTTATCATATAAATAAATTGCCAATTTCAAAAAGAAAGGCGTAATAAATTGTTTCAAACTGCAAATGCAACCTTGTCAAGTGTGTTCATGTCAAGTAACAAAACGTGAAATAAAAATAAAATAAATCAATATTTTGTTAAAAGTGATGGCGAACAACGTAAATGGTGAGTAAATTTGAAATTTTAAAAGCCAACCGTGAATCCAAACATGATTCTATGGCTTTAAATAACAATACAGGTTTAGAATTTTCCCAGTTTTTTATACTCAGCTGAGCAGAGCTCACAGAGTATATTAACTTTGTTCGCATAACGGTAATCCGTAACGGCATAAACTAATCGAGATAGATATAGACTTCTATATATCAAAATGATGTGGGCGAAAAAAGAAATTCATTTAGCCATGTCCGTCCGTCCGTCCGTCCAACCGTATGACCGTAAACACGATAACTTGAGTAAATTTTGAGGTATCTTGACGAAAATTGGTATGTAGGTTCTCAGATCGCTATTTAAAATGAACGAAATCGGACTACAACCACGCCCACTTTTTCGATATCGCAAATTTCGAAAAACCGAAAAAGTGCGATAATTCATTACCAAAGACGGATAAAGCGATTAAACTTGGTAGGTGCGTTGACCTTATGACGCAAAATAGAAAATTAGAAAAATTTTGGACAATGGGCGTGGCACCGCCCACTTTTAAAAGAAGGTAATTTAAAAGTTTTTCAAGCTGTAATTTGGCAGTCGTTGAAGATGTCATGATGAAATTCCGCAGGCACTTTACTCCTATTACTATATGTGTGCTAAATAAAAATTAAGCAAAATCGGACGACGAACACGCCCACTTTAAAAAAATTTTATTTTTTAAGTCAAATTTTAACAAAAAATTTAATATAATTACAGTATACAAGTAAATTATGTCAACATTCAACTCCAGAAATGATATGGTGCAGAAAAGTACAAAAATAAAAGAAAATTTCAAATTGGACGTGGCTCCGCATTTTTTCTTTTAATTCGTCTAGAATTCTTTTAAGGCCATAAGTCAAACAAACATTTACCAATCCTTGTGAAATTTGGTAGGTGCATAGATTCTATGACGATAACTGTTTTCTGTAAAAATGGGCGAAATCGGTTGAAGCCACGACCAGTTTTTATACACAGTCGATCTTCTGTCCTTCCGCTCGGCCGTTAACACGATAACTTGAGCAAAAATCGATATATCTTTACTAAGCTTAGTTCACGTACTTATCTGAACTCACTTTATCTTGGTATAAAAAAATGGCCGAAATCCGACTATGACCACGCCCACTTTGCCGATATCGAAAATTACGAAAAATGAAAAAATTCCATACTTCTATACCAAATATGAAAAAAGGATGAAACATGGTAATTGGATTGGTTTATTGACGCAAAATATAACTTTATAAAAAACTTTTTAAAATGGGTGTGACAGCTACCATATTAAGTAGAAGAAACTGAAAAAGTTCTGCAGGGCGAAATCAAAAGACCTTGGAATCTTGGCAGGAATACAAGCGTGAAATTACCAGGGCGAAGAGAAACTCATGGAAAAGTTTCTGTACGGACATAGAGTGCTCCAGTGAAACAGCACGGTTGAAAAAAGTCCTAGCAAAGGGAAACATAGTCCAGAGACTAATAAAGAAAGAGAACGGGGAATGGTCACGTGATAGTGAGGAATCCCTTGAGGTGCTTCTCGATACACATTTCCCATCGGGAGACGGTTTAGAAGAACCAGCAGACATCACTCACACTTCGATCACGGAGCTAGTGGTGCCGGGCTTGGTGACCGATACCAAGATCGAGTGGGCAGTGAAGACGTTTTCTAAGTTTAAATCGCCGGGCCCAGATGGTATATTCCCGGCCATGCTACAAGTCTCAAGTAGGGCGGTCGTGGAATGGCTTAAAATAATATTCGATGGGTGCATAAGACTGAATCATGTACCGCACTCTTGGAGAACTGCTCGTGTAGCTTTTCTACCAAAGGCGGGGAAGATCGGTCACGTGTATCCCAAAGACTATAGACCCATTAGCTTAACATCATTTCTGCTCAAAACCTTTGAGAGGCTGATAGATGTGTACATAAAGTCCAACGTGGATGAAAAGCTGCTCTCCACAACACAGCATGCGTACACCAAAGGCAAGTCGGTAGACACCGCATTGCATAGGGTGGTAATAAGCATAGAGAAATCCCTGGAATATAAGGAGTATGCTCTAGGAGTCTTCTTGGACATTGCCGGGGCTTTCAATAATGTTGCAAAATGGGCGATTATGGATGGTCTTAATTACATTAAAGTACATCCTGCCTTAATCAGATGGATCGGCTGCATGTTAAATTGCAGAAAGATTACATCACAATGGGGATTGTACGAGGCCACGAAATCAGTGGACAGGGGCACGCCGCAGGGAGGGGTGCTATCACCTCTGCTGTGGACACTGGTCATCAACCAACTGCTCAGGCAATTCGATGAGGGACCCGTAAAACTTACGGCTTACGCAGATGACGTTGCAATTGTCATAAGTGGAAAATGCCTTCCAACGATTAGTTCTTTGATGGATCGGGCGCTTCGGGATATTCATACCTGGGCATCTAATGTCGGGCTGAAAGTCAATGCGGAGAAGACGGATATGGTCTTGTTTACAAAGAGGTACAAGGTCCCAAATTGGACCAGGCCTAAGTTAGGAGCGGTGACCTTACAGGAGAAACCTTGCACAAAATATCTAGGAATCATCCTAGACAGTAAGCTGTCATGGAAGCTCAACGTGGAGGAGAGGGTCAAGAAGGCCTCAACGGCACTCTATGCATGTAAAAGAATGCTGGGGTGTACGTGGGGCCTATCGCCCTCTCTTTCTCATTGGGTTTTTACAGCGATTGTAAGCCCTATTCTGTACTATGGAGTTCTTGTTTGGTGGAAAGCCACACAAAAAACAACATACCTCAAAAAATTAGAGGGGGTATGCAGACTATCGATGCTTTGCATTACGGGAGCCCTGAAAACAACCCCGACGGCTGCACTGTATGCCATTCTGCACATTCCACCTGTAGACCTGGTAGCAAACAACAAAGCGTTAACGACCGCAACCAGGCTCGATGCTTCGGGGCAGCTTGAGCGCCGACCATATGGCCATAGTAGTATAGCGTCATCAGTCACAAGACGAACAAACGACATGATTCCCTACCTGCACTTTGAGGGAGATCTTAAGGCCGCAATAGAGGTGGACGGTTGGCGCAAGGGTGCGCAAATGGCGGACGAGGCGATACATGTGTACACCGATGGTTCCAAAATAGTGGAAGGAGTAGGGTCTGCGGTATACTGCGCTGATCCGGAATTAAGCAGATCCTACAGGCTGCCGGATTACTGTAGCGTTTTCCAAGCGGAAATATTAGCCGTAACCAAAGCAGTAGAAACCATGGAAGAGAATAGCTTAAGCTGCAACCGTGTTAATTTTTATATTGACAGTCAAGCAGCAATTAAGGCAATAATCTCGCATAGCACAGCATCTAAATGCGTGTTAGAGTGTAAGCAGTCTCTGGAGAGAATCGGGACAGGGAGAAGCATACATCTATATTGGGTCCCAGGGCATATGGGAATAGATGGGAATGAAAAAGCGGACGAATTAGCTAAAAAGGGCGCATCCCTTGAAGCTTGCTCCGTAGACGTCCCAATTAGATTGGACGAGATTAAACGAAGGCGAGAGGTGCACATGATCGACCAAGCAGAAAAGGCGTGGGTTCAAGCGCGGGGCTGTAAAGTGTCGAAGATTATGTGTAGGTCTTACAACCTTAGACTAACACAGTTGCTTCTATCATTAAAAAGAGAGGACTGTAGACTCATGACGGGTATTCTGACTGGACACTGCCTTCTGGCGTCACATGCCTTTAAATTAGGCTTGGTCAGTGATAGCAGGTGTAGGAAGTGCGGGTTGGAGGAGGAAACGATCGAGCACGTTCTGTGCTCGTGCCCTGCACTTGCCAGTTAAGACTCCAGCTATTAGGAGTGATACAGCTGTCAGATCTAGAAGCAGCAAGTGGCTTAAGTCCTAGGAAGCTTCTAGTATTTGCCAAGAGGACGGAGTTATTTTATAACATAGGTCCTGGTTTTTGATAGGGTTTTTCAGTTTGGTCGTTAAAACAAACTTCTGGTAACACTACGGACTCAATCAGTCTATGTGAGGTCCTCATGGACCGGCCAGTTCAACCTACCTACCTACCTGGCAGGAATACTGTTCGTGGTATTACATATATAAATAAATTAGCGGTACCCGACAGATGATGTTCTGGGTCACCCTGGTCCACATTTTCATCGATATTTCGAAAACGCCTTCACATATACAACTCAGGGCAACTCCCTTTTAAAACCCTCATTAATATCTTTAATTTGATACCCATATCGTACAAACACATTCAAGAGTCACCCCTGGCCCACCCTTATGGCGATATCTCGAAAAGGCGTCCACCTATAGAACTAAGTCCCACTCCCTTTTAAAACACCCATTAGCACCTTTCATTTGATATCCATATCGTACAAACACATTCCAGGGTTACACTAGGTTCATTTTGCTAAATGGTGATTTTCCCTTATTTTGTCTCCAAAGCTCTCAGCTGAGTATTTAATGTTCGACTACACCCGAACTTAGCCTTCCTTACTTGTTAAAATAATTTTTTTTTTTTTTTCAATTAAATTTTAAATTCAAAACACCACCAGCTGTCAAATTGCTATTGTGTAAGTTAAATTGAGTTGTATGAACACCACTCAATTTAAATCAAAATTGTCTCAATTTATTTTTATGCTTGAACATAATTAAAATCACTTCGGAGGTTATTGCGCCTTGTATTTATTTATTGTATGTGCAATAACCGCCTAATGTGACATTATCATAATTTCGCAAACTGTTAGGCAATTCGAAATGTCTCCTAATAGTCCTTTAATAAAATTTGATATTGGAAACCATGGAAACAGCTCAAGTATTTAAATTTTACATGAATAGAACACTCTTGTGAATTTTCCATGTCTCTTCTTCATCGTATCCATTTGAATCACACTCATATTCCTTTTTTTTAAACTCTTCTTTATAATTTAATGTACCGTAAAACGTTTTGTATAAAATTTGTCAAAATATCACGTTTTACTTATGCATGTATGTATGTATATTGTTGCTTGCACTGTGACTGCTTATGAACGCAGATAAATTTATGGGTCACAATTATAATCAACGACGAATCCAAATAGAATTGCCTGTAAAATCGACCAAAAAATAGAAAGCTCACTCCATAAATGGTGCGCGAACTGTGCACGACTCACAACAACCCGTCGGCCATATTTTATAATAAAAATGTATACTTAAGTGTGCTGTAAAATGCTTTAAAGCAGCCATAAATTAAACGATCAATTCCGTTAATAAGCGGGCAATAAATTAAAAACGCACCAACGGGCACACAAGTAATAAAAAAAATAAACTAAATAAATTCAAAAATAAAACAACAAAAAATAACACATTAACAATTCAGTGCGATCGTCAATAAATTAGGGGAGGGAGGGGTAAGGAATTTGCAAATGCGATCAAGCGTTCAAGCGATCAAGCGAGCGATGAAACAATTTGTTTGTGTATTTTTTTTTTGCGTTTATTTTCTAATATTTTATGAGGACAGCGAGGGCAAATTCATTTCATTTATATTAATAATTTATGCAATAAAAAATTAAAAAACAACAAAAAATAAATAAAATAAAAAAAAACTTGAACACATTAAAATATGAATTGCGACGAAAAATTAATGGGCGAAATTAAATGAATTCATTTGGTATGCACGTGCGCTAAACTGAAACCGAAAATGATAACCATAATAGTTTTCATTTTATGCAACAACTACATTTAGCCAGAGGCAATGCATACAATGAAATGTACAAATGTGAGCAACACAATTTTGCATAAATGGCACTGCTGACAAATCGATAATTACGTCAAAAATGGGCGTTAAAAGGTGCACATAAAATAAAAAAAACTGCATTAAATACTGCGAAAGCCACTGGGTGCAGGGTAGTCCGGCTAGTGTTTAAAATTGTTTAAAAAAATAAAAACTTAGTTAATGGTTTGTAACCGGTGTAAGTAAGTAAGTAAGTAAGAAATGGATTATAAGTGAGCGTGGTTGCCAACCGATTTTGTTCATTTAGTAAACGATTTTCGATTTGCGGCTTGCAAAGTTTTAAATTTACTTCCACTCACTGTGGGCGGTGCTACGTTCATTTTCCAAGATTTTACTAAATTTCTATTTTTCGTCTAAAAGTCAACCATATATCAAGATGCGTCATTATATCAGTTATCATTACCAAACGAATTATCGCATTTTTTTCATTTTTCGAAGTTTCTATACCGATCGATTTTTTCAAAGTGGTCGCCAACCTATTCCCAGTGTACATATATATTACATTTAGAACAATCTCAATGCCAAATTTCAATATGTTATGATTTACGCTTAAAGACTTTTAAATTTTCTTCTTCTAAATGTGGGCAGTGTCACGCCCATTTTTCGAAACTTCACGAAATTCCTGTTTTTAGTCAAAAAGTCAGCCAACATAGTGAGTTCCAACATCTTATCTATCTGTGTTAATGAGTTACCTTAGTTCTTTAAATTTCTATATCGTTTTTTTTTAAATGGGCGTGGTCGCCAGCCAATTTTTCAAATTTTATAATAGCAAGTACAGCCGCCCTGCAAAATTTCAAAATGATATTTTCAAAGGCTTTGGAATCATGGTTTAGAAGATTTTCAAATTTTCTTCTTCTAAATGTAGGCGGTGCCACGCCCATATTCCACAATTTTTCCAAATTTCTATTTCCTATCATATGGTCAACCTATATATCATTCATGATTTCATCAGTTTGAAGAGGTTTGATAAAGAATTATCGAAATTTTTCTCGATATCGAAAAAATGGGAATGTTACGGCTCCGGTCGGCATTCGCAATCAGATTAATTTCCGCACAAAAAATTTTTATGGTAGAAATAAACTTTGAGCGTATGCGAGAATTTGTTTCTATAGATTGCGATTTTGCTTTATTCGCTTCCATGACACCACGGCGGTCGCTGTCATGTTCGCCAGGGCTGGAAACTCGGAGAGGAAATAGGTCTATCTCCTTACAACCCTCTACACTACAGCTCCTGTACTTGTCGTTAAACTGTATTCCTATTGTCTCTGCGTGTGTGCCAAATGGTCAGTGCCCTGTAATGATGGATGCGATCCTGAATATTTCATACGATTTCTCAACGCGGTCAATGTCATTGTGACCCAACTCTACTTTACTACGACTTAAAGTGAGGTGAGTCATCCAGAGGCCTCATAAGGAATCCTAGTGAATGTCCCTAAAAATTACAGTACAAAATTTGGGAAGTCGCAGCAGATTTCCAAACAATAAATTTTTAATGATTTTGCAAAAAAAAAACAAAAAATATTCAAAAGACAATAAATGAACTACTCTATACACCGTATTCGCAATAAAGCTGGCGTGGGGTGCCAATATTGGCGCTATCGATCGCATATGGAAATCTCATATACCATCAACAACAACAAAATCATTGCACAGCCCATGAAATGTTGTCAGCAAAGTCGCTGCTTTTGGGGAAGGTCACGGCATAAATGGTAGGGCAGCTGTAAGCTTTGAAAATATTTACAACATCAATGAATATTAACGAAAATCTCATAAAACAGAAAAAGCAGCAGCAACAAGCAACAAAAAGCGACAACAACAACAAATCGAAACAACCTGCAACAACAATATACATAAGTGCATACATTTGTATGTATGTACATAAATCTGCTTATAAAGTTGTAATGAAAAATTCTCAGCCATAACGAACACTCCTCAACAATAATCGCTAACAAGTTAGCCTATAAATTACATGTGGGTAATAATGCTTTTGCGGGCTTTTATGAAAGTATGAACGCATTGAGTGAGACAATTTGTTTGGTTGTTTGTTTATAATGAGTCGATGAAATTTAGTGAAAAATTGCAAAAATGCCATGCAGTCAAAATCAAAACAAAATTAAAAATGCAATATTAAAAAGTTAATTTATGTGTTAACTCACTGTAAATTTTACAGTGGGATATGAATGTAAATAATGTATTCAAATTCTGGAATTTCCTCAGACTAAACCATGACGCAATATAACAGACTGGTGAAGTCAGTACAAGGTACAACAACACGCATTTGACGGTCCTCATAATGTGCTCAGGAATTTGAACGTAGTAGGGAGGGAAAATTTTTGGTACTATTTTGATAGTTTTTTACTACTTAAGTAATGAAATATGCCCCACTTAGTGGTAAATAGACGAATTCTATGTTTGTATCTCACCCTAAGAAAAGGGAAATTGAAAGACATGAGAAAAGGAAAGGAAGAGTTAAATTCACAAAAAAAAAAAAAAAGTTAAAAAGTAGAGGAAGTTAAAAAGTAGAGAAGGAAGAAAGACAAATAAACAAGAATAGAAAATGAGCGTCAAAGTAAAAACAAGGATTATGCTTTAAGGAATAGTAGGAATAAGAGGTCTACGGGAGGAGTAAAAATTATATTTAAGTCAGATAAAGAGTAGTAGTGCCAATGAAAGTAAGATAAGAGTGAATCAACAACAACAACCCGTGGCGAATTCTGTTTCTTTAACAGCCAAGAATCTGGCGACCACACGTTCCTTATGGATCTAGGGGGTAAGAGGGCGGTATGGCCTTGAGGGTTTCCTGTGGCCTAACTAAATCGTTCCCGAGATGTACGGGCTAGTACCGTAATGGTGCTTGTTACAGGAACGTACCGGATCTGCATCCGGCAAAGGACCACCTGCCTCGAGATTTGGCAACTCAGCCGCTCCTAGTAGCTGGAACCTTGACCTGGTGAGCACAGGACACGAAAACAGAACGTGGCTAACCAGTTTGCACTTCTCATATCTACTGTTACTGACGAGACCTAACTTCTAAGCATGTGACGCCAGAAGGCAGTATCCAAGTAATGTGCACAACGTGAGCTTTAAATCTTCTCTTTTTAGAGATATGAGCAACTTTGCCAATGTAACGTCGTAGGATTTGTACATGGTCGTAAAAATTTTGCGGCCCCGCGCTTCTATCTACACCATTCCTGCTTCGTGGGTCATATGCAGCTCCTGTCTCTTTTTGATTTCTCTCAAATGGATTGGGACGTCTAACCTCCTTTGCCAACTGATTGGTTTTTCACTACCTTCTATCCCTTTATGGCCGGGAACTCAGTATAGATATATGGCCCGACCTGAGCGAAGTCTTTCTAATGCTTCTTTACATTCCAGGACAGTTCTTACTGAAGTACTGTGTGAGGTTATTGCCGTGATCGCCATCTGGCAGTCAATAAATATATTGACATGAGCTTAAGTACGCTGCCTTCAAAATTTCTGCTGCTTTCTTCAAGCCTTCAATTTCTGCCTGAAAGGCACAGCAGTTATCTGGCGGCCAATAGGACATCTTTACTGCTTGATCGACACAGTAAACAGCAGACCACACTTCTTCCTTTCATTTGGAACCAACGGTATACACCTGCATAGTGTGTTCCGTCAATTATACATTCTTGCACCAACCCTCCAGCTTTATTGTGGACCCAAGATGTTCTTCAAAGTCAGGTACGGCCTTTATCCTCGAAATTATCCAGAGAAAGATATGACGATGATTGCGAAATGGTCCCGAAGGAAAGTCAAATTGATTCTGAAAACAATTTGGCAACCATTCTGAAGTAGTCAAAAATTTATCCACAAAAAAGTCCCAAAATGACGCCAAAAATAATCTCAGAACGATCCCGGAAACCAAGCAAAATCTTAATTTTCTTTTTTTTCTCTGTCTGTTCATTTCTCCAAACTCCTCTTCTTCTTCTTGGAAGAGAAGCTCTCTCTACACATCCTCGAATATATATCGCACCAAGTTATTATTATTTCCGCGGCAGGTATCCTTGTCGTAAGAGGCGACTAAAATACCCAAATTTTTCAAGGGGTTGTGTAGCGCAGCTCTTTCAAGGCAGCCCTATAAGAGCAAAGGACCATCTTTCCTTTAGTATTCTCTTTAATTTAACATCTCTATTTGTGTTAAATGACTTGGTATCTGTCATATCAACTCAACCAATGTTTTGGGAGTGTCAGGAATGCGCTAGCAAAGACGTATACTCTACAAAAAAGAAACGTCACACCGAAAGGAGAGTATATTAAACTTGAGACGATTTTTGATAGCATTAGTTTATGCAATTTCTAGTACTCGAAATCCAGGCAAACAACTGCAGGCACTAGAATCATGTGCATGCAGAGCATACTTGAGTAAAAGAAGAATAGCTGCTATGTTGAATCAAATCGCCGAAGATGGTATCTTTATAAAAAACGCCACCACCTCTCTCAGCATGGAAAAGAACTTCCTCGAGCCCTTGAGACAAAAGGAAGCCTCAGGCTGAAAGCATAAATGAGTTATATTAGTAGAACTTCTGTTTACTATTATATACCGGAAACGATATTAAGAACTAAGTCGTAGATAATGAAATATACGTGAAAAATGCCACCATCTTTCTTAGGACGGAAAAGAATTTCTCCGAACCTTTGAGACCAAAGACTTTTGGGAATCACTGTTCATTGAAGGACATTGTACCATCAAATATCTAAAGCATATAATTTATTTCTAAGCATTTATTCCTAGCTTAACTATTAATCAAAAACTAAATTATATTTACTATTCATTGTCGCATTTTACCAAAATTCTTCGCATTGCTTTCTCTTCGTATTCGCCTAAAGCGTAGAAACACTATTTTCTAAGGGCCAACGGGTCTATGAAAAGAAATAAATGAGACGTATGTAGATTTTTCATATACACATAATTATATATTGCTCATTTTATTATACTCAGCGTGCTTTGCACACAGAGTATATTAACTTTGATTGGATAACGGTTGGTTGTTCAGGTATAAAGCAATCGGATAGATATAGACTTCCATACATCAAAATCATCGGCATCCAAAAAATAATTTAATTGAGCCATGTCCGTCCGTCCGTCCGTCCGTCTCTCCGTTAACACGATAACTTGAGTAAATATTGAGATATCTTCACCAAATTTGGTACACGAGCTTATCTGGACCCAGAATAGATTGGTATTGAAAATGAGCGAAATCGGATGATAACCACGCCCACTTTTTATACTCAGTTGAGCAGAGCTCACAGAGTATATTAAATTTGATTGGATAACGGTTGGTTGTACAGGTATAAAGGAATCGAGATAGATATAGACTTCCATATATCAAAATCATCAGGATCGAAAAAAAATTTGATTGAGCCATGTCCGTCCGTCCGTCCGTCCGTTAACACGATAACTTGAGTAAATTTTGAGGTATCTTGATGAAATTCGGTATGTAGGTTCCCGAGCACTCATCTCAGATCGCTATTTAAAATGAACGATATCGGACTATAACCACGCCCACTTTTTCGATATCGAAAATTTCGAAAAACCGAAAAAGTGCGATAATTCATTACCAAAGACAGATAAAGCGATGAAACTTTGTAGGTGGGTTGAACTTATGACGCAGAATAGAAAATTAGTAAAATTTTGACAATGGGCGTGGCACCGCCCACTTTTAAAAGAAGGTAATTTAAAATTTTGCAAGCTGTAATTTGGCAGTCGTTGAAGATATCATGATGAAATTTGGCAGGAACGTTACTCCTATTACTATATGTACGCTTAATAAAAATTAGCAAAATCGGAGAAGGAACACGCCCACTTTTAAAAAAAAAATTTTTTAAGTAAAATTTTAACAAAAAATTTAATATCTTTACAGTATATAAGTAAATTATGTCAACATTCAACTCCAGTAATGATATGGTGCAGCAAAATACAAAAATAAAAGAAAATTTCAAAATGGACGTGGCTCCGCCCTTTTTCATTTAATTTGTCTAGGATACTTTTAACGCCATAAGTCGAACAAAAATTAACCAATCCTTCTGAAACTTGGTAGGCGCATAGATTTTATGACGTTAACTGTTTTCTGTGAAAGTGTGCGAAATCGGTTGAATCCACGCCCAGTTTTTATACACAGTCGTCCGTGTGTCCTTCCGCATGGCCCTTAACACGATAACTTGAGCAAAAATCGACATATATTTACAGAACTTAGTTCACGTACTTATCTGAACTCACTTTATCTTGGTATAAAAAATGAACGAAATCCGACTATGACCACGCCCACTTTCTCGATATCGAAAATTTCGAAAAATTAAAAAAAATACCATAATTCTATATCAAATACGAAAAAAGGGATGAAACATGGTAATTGGATTGCTATTATTGACTTTGTAAAATGGTTGTGACACCTACCCTATTAAGTAGAAGAAAATGAAAAGTTCTGCAGCGCGAAATAAAAACTCTTTGAAATCTTGGCAGGTATTACATATATAAATAAATTAGCGGTATCCAACAGATGATGTTCTGGGTCACCCTGGTCCACCTTTATGGTGATATCTCGAAACGGCGACCACTTATAGAACGAAGGCCCACTCCCTTTTAAAAAGACTAATTAACACCTTTCATTTGATACCCGTATCGTACAAACATATTCTAGAGTCACCCCTGGTCCACCTTTATGGCGATATCTCGAAACGGCGTCCACCTATGGAACTAAGGATTACTGCCTTTTAAAATACTCATTAACACCTTTCATTTGATACCCATATCGTGCAAACAAATTCTAGAGTCAACCCTGATCCACCTTTATGGCGATATCCCTAAATGGCGTCCACCTATGGAACTATGGCCAACTCCCTCATAAAATACTCTTTAGTGCCTTTCATTTGATAGAAATGTCAAACAAATACATTTCAGGGTTTCCCTCAGTTCATTTTCCTACATGGTTATTTTCTCTTATGTTGTCACCATAGCTCTCAACTGAGTATGTAATGTTCGGTTACACCCGAACTTAACCTTCTTTACTTGTTATATATATAATATTTTGGAAAACACAAAAAACCTGATTATTTAGTAAATAATACACCTAGAATGATGAAGTTTGACGTGTGGACTGATATTGAGAATTTAGATAAAAATTTGAAAAATGTTTTTAAAATGGGCGTGGCACCGCCCAGTTGTGGTTAAACCTATCATAACAAAATTCGGCAGAGAGATTTCCTTTACTATATGGAATCCCTTGAAGAAAAATTAAAGAAATCGGTTAAGGACCACTCCCACTTTTATATACAAGATTTTTAAAAGGATTGTGGACGAATAAAATAAGCTATATCTTTGCAAAAAAGAGCTTTATATCAATGGTATTTCATTTCCCAAGTGGATTTATAACAATAAATAGGGAAAACTTCAAATTTTAAAAAATGGGCGTAGCACCACCCTTTTTTATGACTAAGCAATTCCCTATGTTTCGGGAGCCATAACTCTAAGAAAAATTAACATATCGTAATGAAATTGTGTACATTTATTTTCCTTATAGCAAAAAATATTTCTAGTAAAATGGACGGGATCGGTTAAAGACCACGGCAACTTAGATAGAAAACAAGTTTAAAAGGGTCGTAGACTAGAATAATAAGCTATAACTTAGCAAAAAATAGTTTTGAATCAATGATATTTCACTTATCAAGTTTTACTGTAAGAGGAAATGGGGAGACATTTTTCTTTTAAACAGACGGTGCCACGTGTTATGTAGAAAAGTAATTTATCTGAAATGAAATGTACAATTGAAGCTCACGCTGAGTATATAATGTTCGGTTACACCCGAAATTAGACACCTTTACATGTTTTTCTAATAAATACGCAACAGTTTAAAAAGAATAATAATTCATCAACATATGAAAAGGAGCGAAATGGCAAGTAACAATATGAATTAATAGACATAAATAACAGTGAAACTGGCGTCGTGAGACCACCGACACGTAGCGACAACAAAAGAAATGATAAATATTGTCATAAATTAATGTCGTGTCGTGTAATTTTTCAGATATTCGAAATTAAATATACCTGTACCTATACTTACAGTAGCGGGCATAAAAATATTTCACAAACTATAATTATTATAGATATTCAATAATTATACCTTTCATGAAAATGAAATGGTATATTAACTTCGTGACGAATGTCAAAATTGTAAGTCATTAAAGGAAAATAGATAGACCCACCATTAAGAATACCGAAATTATCAGGATGAAGAGCTGAGTTGATTTAGCCATGTCCGTCTGTCCGTCTGTTTGCAAACTAGTGCCGTAATTTTTGAGATATCTTGATAAAATTTGATGAGCGGTTATATTTAGGTGTCGGATTAGACATTTGTCTTTGCGTTCGTATATTGCATATATTATTGTCTGAAAAAATGGATGACATCGGTCGTATATATAGCATATATACCCCACAACTGATTGCTCAGATAAGAAGCTTTTCGTGATTACTGCCCCATTTTCACAGCTAGTAGCTTCAAATTTCACGGAATGCTTGCGTTTACGTTATACACTCTAAAGCGAAAATCGTAAATTTACTACCAAAATGGTAGTAGTAGTGGCAACACTTTGATCACTATAAATGTGTAATATTACACATTTTTATTTTTATAAATCCTTATTGAATTTTACGCAAAAATTTTGTAATACTTTAGGCAGTTGCTTATATTTACACCCTAAAAACGCGATTTTAAACACTAAGGGCCTAATTTTTGGTAGCGAAAAAGTCGCAAGAAGCCATCGAACAATTGAATTTTTGATACACAGTGGTGACACCTTCAACCACGGCGTCTTTAGCATAATAATTTTTTTGAAAAAATGGACTGCATAGACATTGTAGCTTGAAAACTTTTTATTGCATTTTGGAAACAAACATTCAAACAAATTGGAACTCAGTTCCCTATGCGCATATAAATGCAAATGAAAACTCCGTAATTTGCAGAACTGCTTTGCACACACTTTACACACAAACATTTCCAATATATTTGTAAAGCTTATTCACTTATTTATATTTACATATATTTTATAGTTTATTCACCTATTTATTATTATATTTTAAAGCTTCTTTAATTCTTTCCACCACGAGGCGACGAACGCGACGATTTTACAGAAAATGAAAATTTACAGTTACCTGAAGCAAAATACGGTAATAAGTGACCGAAATTGACACATTGTTGTATGAAATTACAAATCATGTATACTTTTGCACACTTCTTGCGTAAAACTGCGTACTTTTCGTGTGTAAATCAAAATGTTACACGTTTTTTATAGTAATATCATCCATTACTTGTTTTATGCCGACTCCGAACGGCATCTGCAAGGCATATGAGCTTTCGCGGAAGAAGTACACTCGGAGTGCTCGCCAAACACTGCCGAGGGATGATCCCACTTTGAAAATTTTTCTTCTAATTGAAAAACCTTGTTGCTTTGCCCGGGCCGTGAGCCCAGGATCTTCAGTTTGATAGGCGGAGCACGCTACCATCACGCTACTACCACGGTGGCCGCCGAATCCATAACTAGGAATCTACTAAACTTTTGACTTTTTTCCAAATTCGCTACAAATGCAGACCATCGAATACATTAAGGATAAATATCATCCATTTTATTTATCATATGAAAATTACCCAGAAGCCCACTCCGCCCACCAAAAATTGTAATATTTAGTAATTCCTTTTATTATTATTTTGGCCTTTGTACAAATCTTCTTGTGCGCGCTCATAAACAACAATAAGTGAAATCTTCTAGCTAAGAAAAAATATATTCCAAATTACTTAGGATTCAAATGCTTTGTCGGTAGCTACTCGTAAGTACCTACTGCCACACAAAAGTTCGGGGCAATAACTCTTTGTTGGCATTGTTAAAGTGAAATATTAAAATTTATAATCTTTTGCTGGTGCCAGCGAAACGTAACCAGAAAGTATGTTAAAATCCATGAAAGAACAAGTAAGGAAGGCTAAGTTCGGGTGTAACCGAACATTACATACTCAGTTGAGAGCTATGGAGACAAAATAAGGAAAATCACCATGTAGGAAAATGAACCTAGGGTAACCCTGGAATGTGGTTGTATGACATGTGTATCAAATGGAAGGTATTAAAGAGTATTTTAAGAGAGTAGGCCATAGTTCTATGGATGGACGCCATTTAGGGATATCGCCATAAAGGTGGACCAGGGCTGACTCTAGAATGTGTTACGATATGGGTATCAAATGAAAGGTGATAATGAGTATTTTAAAAGGGAATGGGCTTTAGTTCTATAGGTGCACGCCTTTTCGAGAAATCGCTGGGTATCAAATGAAAGATGGTAATGAGTATTTTAAAAGGGAGTAATCCTTAGTTCTATAGGTGGACGCCTTTTCGAGATATCGCCATAAAGGTGGACCAAGGGTGACTCTAGAATGTTTGTACGATATGGGTATCAAACGAAAGGTGTTACTGAGCATTTTAAGAGGGAGTGCGCATTAGGTCTATAGGTGGACGCCTTTTCGAGATATCGCCATTAGGGTGGGCCAGGGGTGACTCTAGAATGTTTGTACGATATGGGTATCAAACGAAAGATGTTACTGAGCATTTTAAGGGGGAGTGGGCATTAGGTCTATAGGTGGACGCCTTTTCGAGATATCGCCATTAGGGTGGGCCAGGGTGACTCTAGAATGTATTTGTACGATATGGATATCAAATTAAAAGTATTAGTGAGGGTTTTAAAAGCAACTGGCCCTTAGATGTATATGTGAAGGCGTTCTCGCGATATCGACCAAAATGTGGACCAGGTGATCCAGAAAATCATCTGTCGGGTACTGCTAATTTATTTATATATGCAATACCACTAACAGTATTCCTGCCAAGATTCCAAGTCTGTTGATTTCGCCTTGTAGAACTTTTTCATTTTCTTCTACTTAATATGGTAGGTGTCACACCCATTTTACAAAGTTTTTTCCAAAGTTATATTTTGCGTCAATAAACCAATCCAGTTACCATGTTTCATCCCTTTTTTCGTAGTTGGTATAGAATTATGGCATTTTTTTCATTTTTCGTAATTTTCGATATCGATAAAGTGGGCGTGGTTATGGTCGGATTTCGGCCATTTTTTATACCAAGATAAAGTGAGTTCAGATAAGTATGTGGGCTAAGTTTAGTAAAGATATATCGGTTTTTGCTCAAGTTATTGTGTTAACGGCCGAGCGGAAGGACAGACGGTGGACTGTGTATAAAAACTGGGCGTGGCTTCCACCGATTTCGCCCATTTTCACAGAGAACAGTTACCGTCACAGAATCTATGATTCTATCAAATTTGAGAAGGATTGGTAAATTTTTGTTCGACTTATAGCATTAAAAGTATTCTAGACAAACTAAATGAAAATGGGCGGAGCCACGCCCATTTTGAAATTTTCTTTTATTTTTGTATTTTGTTGCATCATATCATTACTGGAGTTGAATTTTGACTTAATTTACTTATATACAGTAAAGATATTAAATTTTTTGTTAAAATTTGAATTAAAAAAATTTTTTTTTAAAAAGTGGGCGTGTTCTTCATCCAATTTTCCTAATTTTTATTTAGCACATATATAGTAATAGTAGTAACGTTCCTGCCAAATTTCATCATGATATCTTCAACGACTGCCAAATTACAGCTTGCAAAACTTTTAAATTACCTTCTTGTAAAAGTGGGCGGTGCCACGCCCATTGTCCAATATCTTACTAATTTTCTATTCTGCGTCATAACGTCAACCCATCTACCAAGTTTCATCGCTTTAACCACCTTTGGCAATGAATTATCGCATTTTTTCGGTTTTTCGAAATTTTCGATATCGAAAAAGTGGGCGTGGTTATAGTCCGATATCGTTCATTTTAAATAGCGATCTGAGATGAGTGCTCAGGAACCTACACACCAAATTTCATCAAGATACCTCAAAATTTACTCAAGTTATCGTGTTAACGGACGGACGGACGGACGGACATGGCTCAATCAAATTTTTTTTCGATCCTGATTATTTTGATATATGGAAGTCTATATCTATCTCGATTCCTTTATATATGTACAACCAACCGTTATCCAATCAAACTTAATATACTCTGTGAGCTCTGCTCAACTGAGTATAAACAAGTAAGGAAGGCTAAGTTCGGGTGTAACCGAACATTACATACTCAGTTGAGAGCTCTGGAGACAAAATAAGGAAAATCACCATGTAGGAAAATGAACCTAGGGTAACGCTGGAATGTGGTTATATGACATGTGTATCAAATGGAAGGTATTAAAGAGTATTTTAAGAGAGAGTATGCCATAGTTCTATGGATGGACGCCATTTAGGGATATCGCCATAAAGGTGGACCAGGGCTGACTCTAGAATTTGTTTGTACGATATGGGTATCAAATGAAAGGTGTTACTGAGCATTTTAAGAGGGAGTGGGCCTTAGATCTATCGGTGGACGCCTTTTCGAGATATCGCCATTAAGGTGGACCAGGGGTGACTCTAGAATGTGTTTGTACGATATGGGTATCAAATGAAAGGTGGTAATGAGTATTTTAAAAGGGAATGGGCTTTAGTTCTATAGGTGAACGCCTTTTCGAGAAATCGTCATAAAGGTGGACCAGGGGTGACTCTAGAATATGTTTGTACGATATGGGTATCAAATGAAAGCTGTTAATGAGTATTTTGAAAAGGAGTGATCCTTAGTTCCATAGGTGGACGCCGTTTCGAGATATCGCCATAAAGGTGGACCAGGGGTGTCTCTAGAATGTGTTTGTACGATATGGGAATCAAATGAAAGGTGTTACTGAGCATTTTAAGAGGGAGTGGGCATTAGGTCTATAGGTGGACGCCTTTTCGAGATATTGCCATTAGGGTGGGCCAGGGGTGACTCTAGAATGTTTGTACGATATGGGTATCAAACGAAAGGTGTTATTGAGCATTTTAAGAGGGAGTGGGCATTAGGTCTATAAGTGGACGCCTTTTCGAGATATCGTCATTAGGGTGGGCCAGGGGTGACTCTAGAATGTGTTTGTACGATATGGGTATCAAACGAAAGGTGTTACTGAGCATTTTAAGAGGGAGTGGGCATTAGGTCTATAGGTGGACGTCTTTTCGAGATATCGCCATTAGTGTGGGCCAGGGGTGACTCTGTAATGTTTGTACGATATGGGTATCAAACGAAAGGTGTTACTGAGCATTTTAAGAGGGAGTGGGCATTAGGTCTATAGGTGGACGCCTTTTCGAGATATCGCCATTAGGGTGGGCCAGGGGTGACTCTAGAATGTGTTTGTACGATATGGGTATCAAATGAAAGGTGGTAATGAGTATTTTAAAAGGGAGTAATCCTTAGTTCTATAGGCCTTTTCGAGATATCGCCATTAGGGTGGGCCAGGGTGACGCTAGAATGTGTTTGTACGATATGGGTATCAAACGAAAGGTGTTACTGAGCATTTTAAGAGGGAGTGGGCATTAGGTCTATAGGTGAACGCCTTTTCGAGATATCGCCATTAGGGTGGGCCAGGGGTGACTCTAGAATGTGTTTGTACGATATGGGTATCAAAAGAAAGGTGGTAATGAGTATTTTAAAAGGGAGTAATCCTTAGTTCTATAGGTGGACGCCTTTTCGAAATATCGCCATAAAGGTGGACCAAGGGTGACTCTAGAATGTTTTTATGATATGGGTGAGTAAGGGAGTAATCCTTAGTTCTATAGGCCTTTTCGAGATATCGCCATTAGGGTGGGCCAGGGTGACGCTAGAATGTGTTTGTACGATAAGGGTATCAAACGAAAGGTGTTACTGAGCATTTTAAGAGGGAGTGGGAATTAGGTCTATAGGTGGACGCCTTTTCGAGATATCGCCATTAAGCTGGGCCAGGGGTGACGCTAGAATGTGTTTGTATGATATGGGTATCAAACGAAAGGTGTTACTGAGCATTTTAAGAGGGAGTGGGCATTAGGTCTATAGGTGGACGCCTTTTCGAGATATCGTCATTAGGGTCGGCCAGGGATGACTCTAGAATGTTTGTACGATATGGGTATCAAACGACATGTGTTACTGAGCATTTTAAGAGGGAGTGGGCATTAGGTCTATAGGTGGACGCCTTTTCGAGATATCGCCATTAGGGTGGGCCAGGGGTGACTCTAGAATGTGTTTGTACGATATGGATATCAAATTAAAGGTATTAATGAGGCTTTTAAAAGCGAGTGGCCCTTAGATGTATATGTGAAGGTGTTCTCGCGATATCGACCAAAATGTGGACCAGGTGATCCAGAAAATCATCTGTCGGGTACTGCTAATTTATTTATATATGCAATACCACTAACAGTATTCCTGCCAAGATTCCAAGGGCTGTTGATTTCGCCTTGTAGAACTTTTTCATTTTCTTCTACTTAATATGGTAGGTGTCACACCCATTTTACAAAGTTTTTTCCAAAGTTATATTTTGCGTCAATAAACCAATCCAGTTACCATGTTTCATCCCTTTTTTCGTATTTGGTATAGAATTATGGCATTTTTTTCATTTTTCGTAATTTTCGATATCGATAAAGTGGGCGTGGTTATGTGTGTTCAGATAAGTAGGTGGGCTAAGTTTAGTAAAGATATATCGGTTTTTGCTCAAGTTATTGTGTTAACGGCCGAGCGGAAGGACAGACGGTGGACTGTGTATAAAAACTGGGCGTGGCTTCCACCGATTTCGTCCATTTTCACAGAGAACAGTTACCGTCATAGAGTCTATGTCCGTACCAAATTTGAGAAGGGTTGGTAAATTTTTGTTCGACTTATGGCATTAAAAGTATTCTAGACAAACTAAATGAAAATGGGCGGAGCCACGCCCATTTTGAAATTTTCTTTTATTTTTGTATTTTGTTGCATCATATCATTACAGGAGTTGAATTTTGACTTAATTTACTTATATACAGTAAAGATATTAAATTTTTTGTTAAAATTTGAATTAAAAAAAATTTTTTTTTAAAAAGTGGGCGTGTTCTTCATCCAATTTTCCTAATTTTTATTTAGCACATATATAGTAATAGTAGTAGCGTTCCTGCCAAATTTCATCATGATATCTTCAACGACTGCCAAATTACAGCTTGCAAAACTTTTAAATTACCTTCTTGTAAAAGTGGGCGGTGCCACGCCCATTGTCCAAAATCTTACTAATTTTCTATTCTGCGTCATAACTTCAACCCACCTGCCAAGTTTCATCGCTTTAACCGCCTTTGGCAATGAATTATCGCATTTTTTCGGTTTTTCGAAATTTTCGATATCGAAAAAGTGGGCGTGGTTATAGTCCGATATCGTTCATTTTAAATAGCGATCTGAGATGAGTGCCCAGGAATCCACATACCAAATTTCATCAAGATACCTCAAAATTTACTCAAGTTATCGTGTTAACGGACGGACGGACGGACGGACGGACGGACGGACGGACATGGCTCAATCAAATTTTTTTTCGATCCTGATTATTTTGATATATGGAAGTCTATATCTATCTCGATTCCTTTATATATGTACAACCAACCGTTATCCAATCAAACTTAATATACTCTGTGAGCTCTGCTCAACTGAGTATAAAAAGTCCATACAAATAACTACTACCACAATAACTTAAAGTTCGCCAAATTAAAGAAGCTCATACGTATGAATATAAAAATGTGGCAGCGCCAGCGGACCAAGCTCCAGCATGCACATAGCCATCGGCAAAACAACAAACAAACAAACGCATTATTTACGATGCTTGAAGTTGTAAATCATAAAGTAATAACAGCAACACCACGAACAACGAGCGAAAAGCAATTCCAGTTTTTGTATATTTACACGTATATTATAGTTGGTATGTTTTTTTGTGTTTTTTCAAGAATTGTAAATTTTGCAAAAACCATAGAGAGGAAAAAATATAAAAATAGTAAAGATATATTTATATTGTTTACCAAAATATGCAGGCCATACATAATTTATGAGCTTAGACGTAATTATTAGCAGTGTAGGTATCCATAAACAATGCAAGAATTGAAAAGATGCGGAAATGCGTATCCAATAAGCATTGATATGTACATATTTTTAACTAATAAAATAATTTTAATCAAAATTTTAAGTTAAATGGTTTTATTGATATTTACGTTAAGTAATAATACTAACAGCTAGAAAATAGTTAAGTAGGTCCTAGGTACTAGTCATCACACTCCTGATCGATCTGGGGCGTTGATCAGACAATTAAATAAAAGCGCTGGGCGCGTGAAATTTCTAAAAATGTGAGGCATAGCATAACCTGATCAAGGTTCCGTTGGTCTTACTTATGACTATCAAGAAAAATATCAAGAAGAATTTCCGAGCTCTAAGCCACACATATATATTAATAATAAAAATGCAATTAATTATACTTGCATAATTGCATTTTTATTATTAATATATAATTGAATAATTGAAATCGAAATATCGACAAAATAAATAAATACAACATATATGGTATAATTAATTGCATTTTTATTATTAATATATATGTGTGGCCTAGAGCTCGGAAATTCTTCTTGATATAACTTTTGAAAGGCCGAAAATAAAAATAAAACCAACATCTATCAAGAGAAATTTTACGCGTCCAAGCTTTTATTCCATTGTCTGACCAAAGCCATAGATTGATGAGGTTGTGATAATGATAATAATAATTCTATTCTTTATTTAATTACCTATTATTTCTCATTCCTGATAAATTGTTACAATCTAGGTCCTCAATACATAATCCTTCCAAAGACTTTACTCGACTCAGCGCCACGTATGATTGTCCCTTCTCGAATTCCAAAGTATTTTTCACTTCTACCGGACTGTATGTAATATTTGTTCCAAATATGAACCCAATCCGACCACAAATACGATTTTTTTTTAATATATCGATCCTTGCGCCACCTAGCGCCGATTTCTATTCATGCAGGTATTATGTGTACCAAATATGAGCCAAATCGGACCACAAATACGATTTTTTTTTATATTTCGATCCATGCGCCACCTATAGGAGTTTTTTTTTTTTGCATTGTCATCGGGTTCTGAACTATATTCCATATTTGAATAAAATTTTCCACCTGGACCTTCCAATAGAGTGAGGGCTACCCTATTGCTCTGCTTCCTAGGAGAGTTCCGATGAAACTACTTTCTTAGCCGGGGCATCATCGCTCTTTCACATGGCATGACCTAGCCAGAGTAGGCGCTGTGATTTGATTCACTCCCAGAGCGGCTTCATATGATGCTTTCATGGTCCATGCTTCTGCACCATATAGCAGGACGGGTACGATTAGTGAATATGAGCATATTTTTTGTTTGCCGAGACAGGATTTCAAAGGGTGATTCTACGCTGGATTTCAAAGCCGATGTTGTTGCTTGTGTTAACCTTGATTCCAAAATAAACTAAGTCTTGTACTATTTCAATATAATAGATGAAAACAGTGTTGACATGACGCAAACCCTTTGCTTGATGACAGTAGTTACTTCTTTTTCTAGTTTGGAGCAAAGATGTTGAGATGCGGGTGCTCAGGCCAATAACGTCAGCATAC
Organism: Eurosta solidaginis; assembly: GCF_040869045.1. NCBI lineage: Eukaryota > Metazoa > Arthropoda > Insecta > Diptera > Tephritidae > Eurosta > Eurosta solidaginis. The sequence goes on along the minus strand of NC_090320.1, from coordinate 64,764,014 downwards.
GCCAGTATTTCCACGCTTGTATAAAATATTTTTTCATAGCAGTTAAGTTCTGTAGCTTGTATTATTTTGTCCAGCATCAAATTAAAGAAATCACACGAAAGGGGGTCACCCTGTTCGAAACCTCGTCTAGTTTCGAACGGCTCGTAGTGGTGGTTCCAAATTCTTGCTGATGGTGTTGCTCAATGTCATTCAAGAGTGGATAAGTGTAAATTTTTCGCGGATTTATCCAAGATTTGGCGAATGGTAAAAATCGTGTCGATGGTAGGTTTACCAGGTCTGAAACCGTACTGATAAGATCCAATCAGCCGGTTCATGGTGGGCTTCAATATCTTGCACAACGAGCTTGACAGGACCTTATAGACGATTCCGTGACAGTTGGCGCAGCTTGTAGGATCCCCCTTATTGCGAACTGGGCAAAGAACACTTAGATTCTAATAGTCAGGCATGCACTCGTCCGACCATATGTTGTAAAGCAGCTCCAAAAAAGTGTCGATGGAAAGTACGTTATACTTACTCGTATCGTACTCATTAAAAAGCTAAGTAAACTTATGAAAATTAGTCCGTTACTTATTAAAACTACTCACTCAAAATCGCAATTTCATCAAAACCATGGATATCTAGCAAATGAGACATGTTTTCATATAAGTTTCCGAGGTTTACATTGCTTCCGAGCATTGCGAGAGGTTTGCGAGCATTCGTGAGTTGCTCACTTATAAAGACATTGGTCTATGATGAACGTGTAATAAAATTGCGATACGCCAAATCCTGAAGAAGAAGCCTCCGTAGTTGAAAGCAGAGGACTTTTGGATTGACTTTTTGCACAACGGCGAAAGTCGCCTAGGCGGTTGTTTAAAAGTGCAGTGCAATATTATTTTTGGAGCATTTTTTATGGGATCGTCAAATCAAAGAAAATCTTAGAATACAATTTGGCGGGAATGGTAAGAGCAAAATTTACAAAAGTAGAGGAGACTTTATTGAGTAATCGATATCTCGATAGCTAAGAAGGTACTTGTACGAGGTAATAGACAACGAAAAATACTCATTACTGGAGCAAAGTACGGAGTTACCCGTATCGAAACAACGCTAAGCACGCCACCATCACACCACGGTGCCCGCCTGGCTCTGTTTGACGATATATACAATTATTAATCTCACTTTAAAAATACTAATGAAAACTGTTAGAATATATATACTAATAGTGGATGTGGATATTACAGAGATTTCTGTGCAGGATTGTCATAAGAGCATAGTCGTTTGCGCCGTGAGTGTAAGCTTCTCTTTAAAACTAGCTATATCTAATATTTATAGTTGTTCGCTCTTGAAGTGAGCAAGGAAATCAGTTCTTTTAACAGAAAAATCAGTTAGATTGATCGAGAATGTGTAATTTTTACAGAATATTGTTAACTTGAAACCAAAAGTGTTTCTTCTGTTGAAATGATATGTTGTGTCCTCTTCACAAAAAATTCCATTGAATAAACCATAATGCGATCAGTTTTGCTGAATAACTATTAAATTAAGAACAATAACCCTGATTTGTTGAATTTACTAGCTTCATTTCTTTCGTTGGAAAAAATATATTGCAGCGATAAAATGGCATTGTCTTTGACTCTTTGTGCAATGTTTTTTTTCGAATCTTCTTTTAAAAAACAATTATACTTATTTTTAATTAATGTATACTTTGCTAAATGCACCCAATATGTTATTTAATACTTTACTCATAACTTTTGCAATCAATTAGCTCCGTAAAATTAATAAAAAAAAATTCTTCTATAAAGGCAATCAATTATTAACCATTGAACCTCATCACAAATCTTTCACTTTAAATCACGTCAATGCCGTTGTGAGTGGATATTTTTGAGTACAAAAATTATGTCGGACTAAGTTTGCAATTCATTTTGCCTCGTCAAAATTACGATTCCTGTTGTTGTTAGGAATATTTGTGCAAACCCTGACTTTGTGCACTCTTTAATCAATTTTCGAATATAATATTTTGCACCATATATCATAGCAATAATGGGCGAATATTAGCATCACTATGATGTTAGTAAATAATCACAACAACAAAAAAAGCAAGCTGCCACACTTATGTACATTAAAGCAAGGCAATGAAGAATATTACATACACATAACCAGCAGCTCGAAACACAGAGTATTTCACATTATGCAGTCAGTAGATAAGAGCAGAATCTGTTACTCACACGTACACACGCATATAACTAGAAGTAAAACAAAAACTACAGATATAAATGTATATAGCTAAATAAACAAGTATGAGATACAACTGTTCCGGAAGGCATGTTCGTGAAAAGTCTAGACTTTAGGAGAAATAGGTGAACGAGGCTAACTGCGAGTATAAAAGCAGCGCGGTACATGCGATAATAAAGACGTTTGATTTAAACACGCTATTAGTGAAGTACAATTGTGAAGTAGTACTCCCAAAGTAGTCAAAATAAAGACCATTTTGCAATACTGAATAGTGGAGTTATTTATTCGACCGTTCAGCGATTCGAACGTTATCAGCAGGTGTATAGAAATCAGAAATTCCCAAAATTCGTAACAATAACAATACTTTGGCGTGATTTACCACTGAGTAGATTTGGGCCTATCTTTTTCCAATATGCGTTGCATAACTTTTAATTTGTCATAAAAGTTGACAGGGCGGTACCTACATCTGTTATGCCGGCTCGGAATTATCACTGAGAAGCTTTAATGGGAGAAATTTTTCGGAGTGCTTATCAAACCACTGCCGGTATGCACTGCAAGAAAACCATGATTGTCGCTTACCTTATTCTCGACTAGCCTTTGTGGGTTAAACATAAATTTCAAGTTTGAATATATATTTGGGGTATTCACGACCCTTCATTAACAACTTATATGCCTAACAAATTATTTGCCTTCAGTGTATTTTGTTTTTGTAACCAGTTTGGGACCATTTCAAGGGAGAAGTTGAACTGACCGATACATAATGACCTCGCATGGACTTAGTGAGTTTATCTTAAAAATTGCCCTCTTCAAAGTTCTCTCTCATTTGAAATGTATATATTTATTTTACTCCAAGGTTAGTTATTTTTTCTATACAAACTTATTCCAAAACAAGTAAGGAAGGTTAAGTTCGGGTGTAACCGAACATTACATACTCAGTTGAGAGCTATGGTGACAACATAAGGGAAAATAACCATGAAGGAAAATGAACCGAGGGAAACCCTGGAATATGTTTGTATGACATGTGTATCAAATGAAAGGCATTAAATAGTATTTTATGAGGAAGTGGGTCATAGTTCTATTGGTGGACGCCATTTAGGGATATCGCCATAAAGGTGGATCAGGGTTGATTCTAGAATTTGTTTGTACGATATGGGTATCAAATGAAAGGTGCTTATGAGTATTTTAAAAGAGAGTAATCCTTAGTTCCATAGGTGGACGCCGTTTCGAGATATCTCCATAAAGGTGGACCAGGGGGACCCTACAATTTGTTTGTACAATATTGGTATCAAAAGGAAGGTGTTAATGAGTATTTTAAAAGGGAGTTATCCTTAGTTCCATAGGTGGACGCCGTTTCGAGATATCTCCATAAAGGTGGACCAGGGGTGACCCTAGAATATGTTTGTACGATATCGGTATCAAATTAAAGGTATTAATTAGAGTTTTAAAAGGGAGTGGTGGTAGTTGCGTATGTGAAGGCGTTTTCCAGATATCGACCAAAATGTGGACCAGGGTGACCCAGAACATCATCTGCTGGATACCGCTAATTTATTTATATATGTAATACCTGCCAAGATTTCAAGGGTTTTTTATTTCGCCCTGCAGATCTTTTTTATTTTCTTCTACTTAATATGGTATGTGTCCCAACAATTTTACATTTACAGTTTTTTCTAAACTTGTATTTCCCGTCAACAAACCAATCCAATTATCATGTTTCATCCCTTTTTTCGTATCTGGTATAGAATTATGGCATTTTTTTCATTTTTCGTAATTTTCGATATCGAAAAAGTGGACGTGGTCATAGTCGGATTTCGTTCATTTTTTATACCAAAATAAAGTGAGTTCAGATAAATACGTGAACTAAGTTCAGTAAAGATATGTCGATTTTCGCTCAAGTTATCGTGTTAACGGCCATGCGGAAGGACACACGGACGACTGTGTATAAAAACTGGGCGTGGCTTCAACCGATTTCGCCCATTTTCACAGAAAACATTTAACGTCATAAAAACTATGCCCCTACCAAATTTCAAAAGGATTGGTAAATTTTTGTCGACTTATGGCATAAAAAGTATCCTAGACATATTAAATGAAAAAGGGCGGAGCCACGCCCATTTTGAAATTTTCTTTTATTTTTGTATTTTGTTGCACCATATCATTACTGGATTTGAATGTTGACATATTTACTTATATGCTGTAAAGATATTAAATTTTTTGTTAAAATGTTACTTTAAAAAAATTTTTTTTTAAAAGTGGGCGTGGTCATTCTCCGATTTTGCTAATTTTTATTAAGCGTACATACATGCCAAATTTCATCATGATATCTTCAACAACTGCCAAATTACAGCTTGCAAAACTTTTAAATTACCTTCTTTTAAAAGTGGGCGGTGCCACGCCCGTTGACCAAAGTTTTACTAATTTTCTATTCTGCGTCATAAGTTCAACTCACCTAGCAAGTTTCATCGCTTTATCTGTCTTTGGTAATGAATTATTGCACTTTTTCGGTTTTTCGAAATTTTCGATATCGAAAAAGTGGGCGTGGTTATAGTCCGATATCGTTCATTTTATATAGCGATCTGAGATGAGTGCTCGGTAACCTACATACCAAATTTCATCAAGATACCTCAAAATTTACTCAAGTTATACTGTTAACGGACGGACGGACGGACGGACATGGCTCAATCAAATTTTTTTTCGATCCTGATGATTTTGACATATGGAAGTCTATATCTATCTCGATTCTTTTATACCTGTACAACCAACCGTTATCCAATCAAAGTTAATATACTCTGTGAGCTCTGCTCAACTGTGTATAATTAACTAGAGGCTTTATTGTATTAGTTTTGGCTCCCATAACGAGTTATAGAATTATTGCGCCCCTAAGTGAGGTACGCTATGTTTTTAACGCCATACTCTTTGCGATGAATATTTGCAGTTTTCGATGCGTCCTTATGTCTTTAGTAATAAATGCTGAACAACAACAACAGCAAGGCAAGCAGATGAAATAGAAAACAGCCACACATATGTACATGTACACAGCAATAATGAGCGCATATTACTCAGGCACAAACACACATATTCATAGAAAGCAACAGCGAATCTGAGATACAGATACGAGAAATAAATAAGCAAATATTTGAGAAGGCTGTTCGTTAGAAGCCTTGACCCTGAGAGAAATAGGCAAACGAAGCGACTGAGATGATAAAAGTAGCGCAACCTAAGGAATATTCAATCGGCTTTCAAACGCTGCAAGTGAAGTAAGCGAGTTATTTAATTGTGAAGTATTACTACCATAGTTGTGTTTAAACAAAGAAAATTTTTCTATAGTGAATACTTGAGTAACTTCGAAAGTTAACAGAAGGAATTTTTTACGATTCTTTGCAGTATGTTTCTCCCGGGGATACCAAAATTTAGATAACAAGCAAAACAGTGCTGATGCTCATAAACGCGTAAAGAATTTGGCATTTTTGTTTACTTTGAAAAATTTGGATTCATTTGCTTGGTTTCAAAAATAAAAACTATGTACAATAAAATCATACGTTGACTAAAATATTAAATTAAATAAATACACACAGCAATAACCCACTAACGCCCGATTTTTTGTACAAAAATGTCCAGCACTGTATGCAGCAAACATTCGGAGTCAAAAAGTGTCATAAAATACACCTGAATTGGAGTGATTGATTCATTATCAACTCATTTCAGACCCACAAATGAGTGTATTTCCTTCCGTACAGTGGTCGGTCGATCAGACTATTACTACGCTAATAATTTACTTCTCATATGACTCTTTTCGGAGTGATTTTTATGCATTGTATGTATAGGGTATTAGGATTGCCCCGTTCAGGGCGGATTTATAACGCTAGGCATTACAAATGGGATAGCATATTGGGGAGCCTTGTTGGGAAGTACCATGTCTGGAATGGCACCTCTGAAAGGTGGAGCGACGACAGCTCTAATCAAAGACACATGAAGGTAATTTGTTGTTGCAATAAAAAAATTCAAAAATACTTAAAAACATTGTTTATATGTTGATAATTACGAAATTATTAGGCGCAGGCGTCCATGAAATAAAAACCGCCCATATCTACGTACATATTTATTTACAAAGGGAACAGCAGGAAAAGTTATGATTTTACTCCAATTTTCACAATTGCTTTCGCTTTCCTATTTGACATAAAGTAAGAAACGTAAAGTCCGAACGAAAATCATAGAGAATACCATTGCTAGACGAAATCGTTTAGAGGCGAATCGTTCGTCTTAGCTGTCGTTCGCAATACAGAATGAAGCCCTTAATTCGAGCGAAAATTTTTCCAAAATAAAATATGAATATCTGTTCTAAAATTGCTTTTTTGGCTGATCTCTCTTGCCATTAAGCTCAAAATTTTCACCATATGGGAGTCAAAAGGACTTCCTAAATAAGCCCTTTATTTTGAAAGTGGTATAAGTCATTTCATGTCGTTTAAGTTCAGGGGAAATTTGTTGGTATCTCTCCTCGGCTCCTGTTTGTTAGAGTCCAATAGCCAAAAGATGCAATTCTTATTATTAGTATATAATTGTAGAACCATCTATATATGCGTCCGTTCAGAAATAACAATGCGTTTAAGATCATGAGTTGGAAATGAATCATACCACTAATAAAGGGCTCATATGATCATATTTATGGCGCTCATATTCATCAAATATTCCGGACTCATACCAGATTCCGAAAATGTTTGATTGGTATTATTCGATACATACATATAAAAATCAGTGTATGACAGAAATTGTAGAAATATATCAATCACAAAAAAATTTATATAAAAAATACGTCTGCAATTAACCTTAATGTTTTAATATGTCTAACTCTTTATCGCCTCACTGTAAAAAAAAAAAAAAAAAAACAGTGAAGCAAAACGAAAAAACATGTTAACAATGAATATGTAAAAATATAAATACCCTACCTTGGTGGCGAGTTGGCATATTTCTAAAATGATTTATGATGTCTGTGTATAATTAATTTTAATAAAAATCAAATAAACTAGACTTGACAGCTGTCAGTGTCATCATTTGTTTGTAGAATGCAATGCAAAACTGCGAGCGCGAAAGTCCAACGCCGAAGTCAAATTTATTCAGTAAGTGAGTGAGTGAACCTGGTACATATGACAAGACATGAGTTTATGATTTGTAAAAAAAATAATAATAATAACCGCAATATTAAAACGCTGATGCAAATGACATGACAGCGAAGCAGGCACACAACAAGATCAACTTACCAGAAGAAATCATCAACGCGATTTGCTTAATTACAGCTTGTTGATAATTTGCTGTCAAAAAATGTATGAAAAATTGGAAAGACAGACATGCGGTATTGTCATATACATTATTACATAACATTAAAATCAAATGCTTCAAATACGCAGTTATTTTTGACTTGCCTGAAGCTTCAGTAATGAAATAATACGAAGATTATCGCTTTCCGATTCAACCCTGACTACATACATATATTCTGATAGAATGAGATGTTTCTCTCAACTAACTTGTAGTTTGATTTCTAATTTCTACTCTATGACAATGGCAAGGGCGATTTCTTTACCTGCAGAAGATCAATTCAAAAACTATTCTTAAACAAGTAAAGGTGTCTAAGTTTGGGTGTAACCGAACATTATGTACTCAGCGTGAACTTTAATTGTACATTTCATTTCAGATAAATTTCTTTTCTACATAACACGTGGCATCGCCCGTTTAAAAAAAAATGTCTCCCCATTTCCTCTTACAATAAAACTTGATAAGTGAAATATCATTGATTCAAAACTAATTTTTGCTAAGTTATAGCTTATTATTCTAGTCTACGACCCTTTTAAATTTGTTTTATATCTAAGTTGCCGTGGTCTTTAACCGATCCCGTCCATTTTTACCAGAAATATTTTCTACTATAGGGAAAATTTGTGTACCCAATTTTACTACGATCCGTAAATTTTTCTTCGAGTTATGGCTCCCGAAACATAGAAAATTGCTAAGTCATGAAAGGGCGGTGCCACGCCCCATTTTTTAAATTTGAAGTTTTTCCTATTTATTGTTATAAATCCACTTGGGAAATGAAATACCATTGATATAAAGCTGCTTTTTGCAAAGATATAGCTTATTTATTCGTCCACGACCCTTTTAAAAATCTCTGATACAAAAGTGGGCGTGTTCCTTACCGATTTCGTTAATTGTTCTTCAAAGCATACCTTATAGTAAAGGCAACCTCTCTGCCGAATTTTGTTACGATAGGTTTAACGATTTTTGATTTATGATTAATAATATTTGTAAAATTGATTATATCACAAGTGGGGGGTGCCACGCCCATTTTAAATTTTTTTTCAAATTTTCATCAAAAGTCTCAATATCAGTCCATAACAAATTTCAACATTCTAGGTGTGTCATTTACTAAATAATCAGGTTTTTTGTGTTTTCCAAAATATTATATATATAAAAAGTGGGCGTAGTTATCATCCGATTTGGCTTAGTTTCAATACCAATCTATTCTGGGTCCAGATAAGCTCGTGTACCAATCAATATTTACTCAAGTTATCGTGTTAACGGAGAAACGGACGGACGGACATGGCTCAATCAAATTTTTTTTTCGACGCTGCTGATTTTGATATATGGAAGTCTATATCTATCTCAATTCCTTTATACCTGTACAACCAACCGTTATCCAATCAAAGTTAATATACTCTGTGTGCAAAGCGCGCTGGGTATAGAAAACGAAGGAGTACACTTCACGCCTAATAGGGTCTACACACGATGCGTCTGACACGCGAGTCAGCTGTGTACGTGTTGACTCGTCATGAAAATTAAACTCATTTGGATTTTCACGGGTCAGCCAGAGTAATGTGTAACGAATACCAAAATATTTTCGCCAACACATCGAAACAGACTCTTGACTTTGACTCACTGTGTGTCGACCCTATACGTATTCGCTGTGTGAAGAAATCTGAGAATTTGCCATTACTATTCAGGCCTGGGATCAATTCCCTAACTATGCAAAACTGAAAAATGTACACTTATTGAAAACTCATTTGCATACACAATTTACACTTTAAATGTTCATGCGATTCTGTAGCGTATTGTGCATATTATTTTGCTGAATGAGCGCTGAATGTAAATGTATCAGTGAGAAAATGTTTATGAAACGCCATGAAAATAAAAAAGTTATTCTGCAACAGTGCGTATGAGTTTTTTATGTCACAATAGTGTACACTGACTGTCAAGAAAACTCACGAAGGGTTTATCAGTGATTTTTCTTATTCACATTTTAGCTGTACAGAATCAGATTTTCAAAGCTTACACAATTTCTTGTGTACACTTTAAAACACACAGATAGTGAATTGGACGCCTGATAAGGCCCTTTTCTGAGGTCATTTTCAACATATTTTATAACTTCTACTCGGAAATTTCAGAAAACTATTATAGATTAACGAGAAAGAAAGATAAAATTGGTCTAGCAAATTAAGCTGCATAAATAGCAGCCGCTCAAGCATTTTTTGAGTGCTCATAATTTAAACCTTATGTAAGGCATGCAACCGATTGAGGCAATTATGTGGTGAAAGTTGATTGGAAGATAAATGGAAACACATTTATAAGATGTAATGAAGGAGAGCAACAACAAAGGGAAAAAGATCCATGCGATGTTGACGACGAACATAAAGAGCGTAATAACTTATGAGCAATGCTCTATGTAATTGAAATAGTAATAAATGAAAGAAATTCTTAATGAAATATGATTATTTGTTCAGAAGTTGCCCTGATATACATACATATGTATATGTATGTACACTTTCGGCAAGCGGCTTATAATTTTCGACATATCACAGTCATAAAAGACTCCTATTGGATCATTTTTCTGAGTCCAAAAGTACCCCTACATATTTTGGACTCATTTCGGACTCTTTTTTAATTATGTGTTCCGAGAATGTTTGAGGAGAATAAATCATAAAGTTTCTTGTTGCTCCCCTTGTAAATTTGTAAAAACGCTTGGTTTAATCACATCTGTGAATTTTATATATACCAGCAGACCCGGCAGACGTTGTTCTGCCCAAAATTTGGTCTATCTGCACACATTTTAATAAGCTTTTCGGTCTAACTCTGCCCTACCCCCCTCCCCCCCCCCCCCCTCTTCACTTTTTCTTAATCCTTTGTCACTCCTCCTTCCGCCTTTTTCGCTTCATCTATCTTCGTCTCACTCTATCTCTTTCTCAGTCTCCTTCTCCTCCCCTCTTTTCTCTTCTCTCAAGTTCTTATCATTTTTATCCCAGAGAGTGGTATGTATATCTCTATCTTCGTCTCACTCTATCTCTTTCTCAGTCTCCTTCTTCTTTCCTCTTTTCTCTTCTCTCAAGTTCTTCTCATTCTCCTTAATCCCTTATTGCCAGTCCCAGAGGTTGGTATGTATTTTGTCCTAGTCCCAGTCCTAGTCCTAATCCCAGTCCCAGTCAGTCTCTGGTCTACTTCCCGATAAAAGGGATCTTAAATACTAATATAGGCGAATTTATATACCAAATTTAAGGCAAATCGAATAGGACGTATGTAAATAGGTATATGGGTATTATTAACTCATGCCTTTATTTCGGCTTCGCATGCATACCAGTTTTGCCAGGTTGATGCGACTAAATCGAATATCACAATGGAAATTACTTTAAAGCTCTCAGCAACAGCTTTCATTTTGTATCCATATTACACACTCATTCTAGTGTTACCATGATCCACGTTTCGGCCTATACCTCGAGACCATAGTCACCAATAGGTATGAAAACTACCCTGTACTAAAGTACTCATCAACATCTTCAATTTGATACCCATAATGTAAACACCCATCCTAGTGTTACCCTGATCCCTGTTTTGGTCTATATCTCGAGATCCTAAGTAGTCACCAATAAGTACGAAACCTACCCTGTACTAAAGCACTCATCAACAGCTTCAATTTGATACCCATAATGTAAAAACACATCCTAGTGTTACTCTGATCCACATTTTGGCCTATATCTCGAGACCCTAGTCACCTATAGGTATGAAAACTACCCTTTACTAAAGTACTCATCAACAGCTTCAATTTGATACCCATTATGTAAAAACACATCCTAGTGTTACCCTGATCCACGTTTTGGCCTATATCTCGAGACCCTAGTCATAAATAGGTATAAAAATTACCCTGTACTAAAGCACTCATCAAGAGCTTTCATTTGATATCCATATTGTATAAACACTCTCTAGGGGTACACTGGCCCACGTTTTGGCCTATACATCGAGACCCTAGTTACCCAGGGGTATGAAAATTACTCTCTACTATAGCACTCATAAACAGCTTTCATTTGTTATCCTTATTGTATAAACACATTCTAGGGGTACCCGAGTCCACGTTTTGGCGTATATATCGAGACCCTAGTCACCCAGGGGTACGAAGAATACCCGTATCAAAGTACTCATAAACAGCTTCCTTTTGATACCCATATTGTAAAAAAACACATCCTGGGATTAACCAGGTCCACGTTTTGATATCAAGACCCTAGCCAGAACGGGATAAAAAGTATCCTATGTCCGTCTCCTGGTTCTAAGGCAACCAATTGTCAGCCAAATCAGTTCATCCGTTCTTGAGTTATACATAGTGTAACTAACATCACTTTCTTTTATATACATATATAGATTAGCCTATATAACAGCATTTACGTATTTTGGACTTTTTTGATTGCAACAACAAATTGCCTTCAATTGCCATATATCAAAATCATCAGTATCGAAAAAAAATTTTATTGAGCCATGTCCGTCCGTTCGTCCGTCTGTCCATCTATCCGTTAACATGATAACTTGAGTAAATATTGAGATATCTTCCCAAATTTGGTACACGAGCTTATCTGGACCCAGAATAGATTGGTTTTGAAAATGAGCGAAAGCGGATATAACCACGCCCACTTTTTATATATATAAGATTTTGGAAAACACAAAAAACCTGATTATTTAGTAAATAATACACCTAGAATGTTGAAATTTGACGTGTGGACTGATATTGAGACTCTTGATAAAAATTGGAAAAAAAATTTTAAAATGGGTGTGGCACCCCCCACTTGTGATAAAATCGATTTTACAAATATTATTAATCAAAAATCAAAAATCGTTAAACCTATCGTAACAAAATTCGGCAGAGAGGTTGCCTTTACTATAAGGTATGCTTTGAAGAACAATTAACGAAATCGGTTAAGGACCACGCCCACACTTATATAAAAGATTTTTAAAGGGTCGTGGACGAATAAAATAAGCTATATTTTTGCAAAAAAGAGCTGTATATCAGTGGTATTTCATTTTCGAAGTGGATTTATAACAATAAATAGGAAAAATTTTAAATTTTAACAAGTGGGCGTGGCACCGCCCCTTTTATGACTAAGCAATTTCTATGTTTCGGGCGCCATAACTCGAAGAAAAATTTACATATCGTAACAAAATTGGGGACACATAGTTTCCTTATAGCAGGAAATATTTAAAGAAAAAATGGAAGAGTCCGTTAAAGACCACACCCACTTTTATATAAAAGATTTTTAAAAGAGTCGTAGATGAAAATAATAAGCTATATCTTAGCAAAAAAGAGCTTTGTATCAATAGAATTTTACTTTAAAAATTGAATTATAACATTAAATTGGAAAACACTAAAATTTTTGAAAATGGGTGTGGCACCGCCCCTTTTATGACTAAGCAATTTTCTGTGTTTCGGGAGCCATAACTCGAAGAAAAATTAACATATCGTAATGAAATTGTGTACACATATTTTCCTTATAGCAGAAAATATTTCTAGTTACAATGGACGGGATCGGTTAAAGACCATGGCAACTTAGATATAAAACAAGTTTAAAAGGGTCGTAGACTAGAATAATAAGCTATAACTTAGCAAAAATTAGTTTTGAATCAATGATATTTCACTTATGAAATTTTACTGTAAGAGGAAATGGGGAGACATTTTTCTTTTAAACGTGCGGTGCCACGTGTTATGAAGAAAAGTAATTTATCTGAAATGAAATGTACAATTGACGCTCACGCTGAGTATATACTGTTTGGTTACACCCGAACTTAGACACCTTTACTTGTTTATATGTGCTTTTAAAAAGGCAAACACAAATTAATTAATGATGCAAGGTGGAAATTAATCTCAATATTAACGAATTCATTTTGAAATGCTAAAAAAATAACAAATTTTGAAACAGAAATACATAATACTAATTGACAGACAACTTAAATAGCAGTGCCAGTAAGTCAGTAAAAAAAAGTATAACAAACATATAAATTATACAAGTACATTAATAACGTCAGAATAACGTGTATTTTGGCAGCAAATGCAACAACAACAAGTGTGCGCATGAGAACACGAAGTACAAATGTCAGCTGAAAATCATTAATATAATTAAAACTGTCAGTTTAGTATCGGCGTAAGTTCTGTTTTGCATTACTTATTCACTAAGTATACAGATACATATATATCAAGAGGGTACATATATATATATTAGGGTGTGCACTTTTAAACAGTTTGGAGCTAATTAGCACACTGAGGCCACTAAATTTGTAAGAAGCATATATGTGACCCGGCCTATGAAAAGGTGCCTTATGACTCAAAAAAAGGAAAAACTACTAAGGAACTGAAGAAATGCATTGTTTATCTTTAACAACTGTTTCTCGCAATTCCTTTTTTGAGTCATAAGCCACCTTTACGCCGGGTCACATATAACGCGACTCAATACAATGAGTCATTTTTTTTTTCTCGTACGATTAAAGCTTGGATTTCACTAGATCACATTTGAACACAAACTTGGAAATATCAATGAAAACGGTGTGTCATGCAACTTCAAATGGGTCTTCCGTCTTTTTCGACTACAAAGGACAACTAAATCAAGTTCGCCATTCAAATTTTATTTGCTTGTGCTTGGTTATCATTTGGTCAAAACTACTTACATTAAAAACTGCCTCAAGTTGACCCGCTGGTCAGTTGGGGTCAAAAGCGTTTTCATTATGTCCTATTACTGACACGAAGCCGATAAAGCAGTGCGCGGTCAAAAGCCACGCAAAATTTTTGTTCTCATTTATTAAAAATCCCATTTTAATATTTCCCATTGCTTCTCACGCTGTGGCATTATTTAGCGATGGGACACCAGTTGGCAAACGAAAGTAAACCGCCAATATGTTAGCAAATAAAATTGTATGGCCGAATTTGACAAACTGCTCGGCAATTAACATTTAAACTTATTGGGCAATTGATTGCCACTTTGTAGTAAAAACGGACGGCAAACTCATTCGACGTTGTATAACAAGCTGTTTTCATTGATATGACTATGATTGTGGTGAAAACCAAGCATAACATGTTGGCAATTTATTTTCGTTTGCCAAGTGGCGCTCAATTAGTTAATAATGATACTGCGTATGAAATAACGAAAATTCTGTGAAATAAGTGAACTCAGTATTAAAGCGTGGGACTTAACCGTGCACTACTTTATCGACTTAGAGTCAGTAATGTTACATAACAGAAACACCTTTGACCCCAACTGACTACCGGTATAGTTGAGGCAGTTTTTTTGATGTCAGCCATTTTGAGTAAATTTAACACATTTTTTTCAAACAGGGAAACAAAAAACTGGAAATTCTTACATATGTATCATCTAATTGACACCCATAAGCATAAATATAGCAACGTGTACATAATTGAAACTACAACGTGATAAGTGATAATTAAAACATACGCTTTGCCTATTTCAAAAGAATTTGGAATTTTTTTACCCATTTATTGCATCTACGTGGACAACCTACACACATATTTACATACTTCGATATATAAGAGTGGGTCGAAAAAAATATGCAAAAGGGCGCTGGTATATATAAAGCTTATGAAATTGCCTCCGCGGTATAACACCTTTAAGGGGTGTACAACAAGGCTTCAGAACGTGCTACTCAATTTTTAAGGCCTAGCGTTGAAAATCCGCCCTGAACGTGCTATCCTAATCCCTTATATAATGCATACAAATTACTCCGAAAAGAGTCATATAATTAGTAAATTATGAGTTGTTTACAAGCTTAATAGGAATCTTAATACTCCTATTTAGGGAACTGACTGGTCTCAAATTTAGGGCGACAATTGCAAGAAGGGAAATACACTGTTTTTGGGCTCTTAAATAGGTCCATAATAAGCGTAAAAAATCCGGTTTAGGTATTGTTGTTGTTTTGTGGTGACATATATCCTCACCGAAGGTTTTGGGGAGTTTTATCGATGTTAATGGTCCTTAGCCGGATATAGCTTCAGTGCGTTTCAGTAAGATCCATCCCGACCATCTCGGGAACGATTTAATATAACCGCATAGAACCTTCTAGGCCATCCCGCCGCACATCCTAGTTCCATGAGAAAATTGGGGTCGCAAAAGCCTCGCCTGCTAAAGTAACACGATTCGCCACGAGTAGGTGAGGTTGACAATTGGGTTGAAGAAGCTGTAAATTGCGCTGGCAGCCCCTAGAATCCCTTTAGGTGACAATTTTTTTGACTCCGAATGTTTGCAGGCAGAGCATAGTAACTTTGTATAGTTTTGTATGAGTAAAACTTAAAAACCCAAAGTTTTAGCTTGTTGTACCCAACGAACGTTTTAGGTTACTGTTGATGGCGCAACAGCTATAAAAATATATACTTTCTTTACAAACAAATACAACTACTTATTTTAAGTTCAATAAATGAGTATATCCAATGCGTGTTCGTGTCGGTACTTTATAACAAAAGTGAGTGCTGTCAATTCTTCACTACCTCTAGTTCATGGTGTGACGCAAATAAGTGCCAAATCGTTCGCAAAAACTATGATTATTTTTACAATCACAGAAGGTTTTGCTTTTTTTGTTTTTGTTATCTGTGTCAAGCCAGATGATGTTGGCATTAATTTTGATGAAAACTAGCACAATATATTGCTTCCTTCAATAAGTTTACCGAAGTTTACTGCAAAGTTTGCCGTTCAACCTGAGTGTGGATTATTATGAAGTTCTTCTTGAGTTTCTAACTAAGAAAATCCAGCGTTCGATCCAAAAGGCGGGCAAAGGCAGACTTGATAAAGTTTGCTTTGTTATCGTCCGATTTCACTCATTTTCAAAACCAATAAATACTGGGTCAAAATAGAACCGTTATAGGGTCCATTGTTAAGTATCTACTTTGAATTTATATACTTTAAATTTTGAATGAAAATTTTTTTATTCAAAATATTCCTTTTTGAAGCTATTATAAAATGGTACTTTTTAACAGGTTCCCTGTCCCATGTGTCATATATGATTCATGTTAGCAATTTTGTACCGTTTCCAATACAAAATATAGTGTCGGTTTTTCGAAATGTTCGATTTCGAATAAGTGGGCGTGGTTATAATCCCATTTCGTTCATTTTAAATAGCGATCTGAGATATGTGTCCAGGAACTTACATACCAAATTTCATTAAGATATCTCAAAATTTGCTCAAGTTATCGTGTTTACGGATAGACGGAAGGACGAACGGATACTGACCATAAACCACTAACTCATATTCTAAATTCAAAAACCGATAGATCACCTCGTCAAATTCAACATCTTGAATACATAGCTCAATTTACTACTGATATTCAATTTGTTTCCGCAAAAGAAGATATTATTGCTGACACACTATCTAGAATTCCTGATATTTATGATATTTTAACTAAAATATTAATATTCAAATTTTATATGAAGAGCAGCAAAAAGATAAAAATCTTTCTGATATGTTATCTAATAAAAATTTTAATCGTAATTGGAAACAAATTTGGTGCGAAACTTCTCAACAACCATTTAGACCATTTGTTCCAAATTCTATGCAAAAAATTATTTTTAATAAAATTCATTCTTTCGAACAACTAGACGTCTAATTCAATCGAAATATGGCCAAGTATGCGGAAAGAAATTAATAATTGGACAATGTGTATTAATTGCTTAAATTGAAAATTTCAAAGTATACAAAAATTCCAGTTAAGAAAATTGATATACCTTCCGGTCGTTTTCAACATATTCATATGGATTTTGTTGGACCGTTAGCTTTTCAAAAGAAAATCGGTATATTTTAACTATTATTGATAGACATACACGTTGGCCTGAAGCATATCCACTTAAAGATATTTCAACAAAAACTATTGCAACTATATTTGTACAAAATTATATTCCCCGTTTTGGCATTCCGCTTAATATAACAGTTGAACAAGGTGCACAATTTACTTCAAAATTATTCACTGAATTAACAAAATTATAAGGTTCACATAAAATACATACTTCTTCATATCATCCACAACCAAATGGAATTATAGAAAGAATCCCAGAACATCAAAAACTTCAATTGCAGCGTCTGACGATTCAATACATTGCTCAAATATTTTACCTTGGATTCTTTTAGGTTTCCAAACTGCAATTAAAGAAGACCTTAAATGTTCCTCTGCTGAACTTGTTTACGAACAAACGTTAAGACTACCTGGGGAACTAGTTGTTTCTAATAATACTGATGAAATTGATAATACAAATGGAACTCTCTCTAAACTAAGAGAATATTTTTCAATTGTTCAATGAAAAAAGTTTCATCACAATAAAGAATATAGTTTTGTACCAAAATTTTTTAATAATTGTAATTTAAAATAAAACAAATTTACAAGCACCATTTGAAGGACCATTTAAAGTTATTTCCAAATTTGGAAAAACTTTTAAGATTCAATATGGAAATAAAATTAAGAGAGTTTCAATAGATTTACTTAAACCTGTACATATAAATAACAAAGTTATTATAAAATTGTACTTTTTAATAATCAATAAAATTTAAATTTTTTATTAATAAAATACATACATATATTGGCAATCGATTACATTTGATCATTATAATACACCCGTATAATGAATTTGTTCAATTCATCGTGTTAACGGACGGACAGACTGACCGACGAACATGGTTTAATTAAATTTGTTATCGATACTGATGATTTTGATATATGGAATTCTATATCTATCTTGATTCCTTTATACCTGTACAACCAACCATTATCTAATCAAAGTTAATGTGTACAAGTGCGGCTGGGTATACAAATGCTATATAACACCAATTGAAAAACAAGTAAGGAAGGTTAAGTTCGGGTGTAACCGAACATTACATACTCAGTTGAGAGCTATGGTGACAACATAAGGGAAAATAACCATGTAGGAAAATGAACCGAGGGTAACCCTGGAATGTGTTTGTATGACATGTGTATCAAATGAAAGGTATTAAAGAGTATTTTATGAGGGAGTGGGCCATAGTTCTATAGGTGGACGCCATTTAGGGGTACCGCCATAAAGGTGGATCAGGGTTGACTCTAGAATTTGTTTGTACGATATGGGTATCAAATTAAAGGTATTAATGAGGCTTTTAAAAGGGTGGTAGTTGTATATGTGAAGGCGTTTTCCAGATATCGACCAAAATGTGGACCAGGGTGACCCAGAACATCATCTGTTGGATACCGCTAATTTATTTATATATATAATACCAAGAACTGTATTCCTGCCAAGATTTCAAGGGTTTTTTTATTTCGCCCTGCAGAAATTTTTTATTTCATTCTACTTAATATGGTAGGTGTCACACCCATTTTACAAAGTTTTTTTCTAAAGTTATATTTTGCGTCAATAAACCAATCCAAATACCATATTTCATCCCTTTTTTCGCATTTTGTATAGAATTATGGCATTTTTTTCGTTTTTGGTAATTTTCGATATCGAAAAAGTGGGCGTGGTCATATTTGGATTTCGGCCATTTTTTGTACCAATACAAAGTGAATTCAGATAAGTACGTGAACATAGTTTAGTAAAGATATATCGATTTTTGCTCAAGTTATCGTGTTAACGGCCGAGCGTAAGGACAAACGGTCGACTGTGTATAAAAACTGGCGTGGCTTCAACCGATTTCGCCTTTTTCACAGAAATAAGTTATCGTCCCAGAATCTAAGCCCCTACCAAATTTCACAAGAATTGGTAAATTTTCGTTCGACTTATGGCATTAAAAGTATCCTAGACAAATTAAATGAAAAAGGGCGGAGCCACGCCCATTTTGAAATTTTCTTTTATTTTTGCATTTTGTTGCATCATATCATTACTGGAGTTGAATGTTCACATAATTTACTTATATACTGTAAAGATATTAAATTTTTTGTTAAAATTTGACTTCTCCGATTTTGCTAATTTTTATTAAGCATATATATAGTAATAGGAGTAACGTTCCTGCCAAATTTCATTATAATATCTTCAACGACTGCCAAATTAAAGCTTGCAAAATTTTAAATTACCTTCTTTTAAAAGTGGGCGGTGCCACGCCCATTGTCCAAAATTTTACTAATTTTCTATTCTGCGTCATAAGTTCAACTCACCTACCAAGTTTCATCGCTTTATCCGTCTTTGGTAATGAATTATCGCACTTTTTCGGGTTTTCGAAATTTTCGATATCGAAAAAGTGGGCGTGATTATAGTCCGATATTTTTCATTTTAAATAGCGATCTGAGATGAGTCCTCAGGAACCTACATACCAAATTTCATCAAGATACCTCAAAATTACTCAAGTTATCGTGTTAACGGACGGACGGACGGACGGACATGGCTCAATCAAATTTTTTTTCGA
Source organism: Eurosta solidaginis (assembly GCF_040869045.1). NCBI lineage: Eukaryota > Metazoa > Arthropoda > Insecta > Diptera > Tephritidae > Eurosta > Eurosta solidaginis. The sequence goes on along the minus strand of NC_090320.1, from coordinate 64,744,166 downwards.
TACTGATGATTTTGATATATGGAAGTCTATATCTATCTCGATTCCTTTATACCTGTACAACCAACCGTTATCCAATCAAAGTTAATATACTCTGTGAGCTCTGCTCAACTGAGTATAATAAATAGTTGAAAGCCTACTATGTCATTACTAAACAATTTAAAGGGAGTTATAATTTGCAGAACTTTCTGTACCAGTCCTTGAATGAAATTCTTCAGCTTAAAAAGTTTAAAACTCTAATTTGATATCTTAGAGATCCAATAAGAAATCTGGTCCCTATGTAGTTTAAACTAGTAATATAAAGGACTCTTCGAAATGGTATTTCACTGGTAATTTTCCTTGATATTTAATAAATTGCCATGAGCTTCCGTTTTGTTATTATAATAGACGCTTTAAATGAAAATCGGTTCGGGTGTATGCATTCAGATAAGATTAAGTAACTTGTAACGAAAAAACTAGTAAAATATTGCTAAGCTTCTTGCTATACAAGGAAATATTTTTGGTGTCCGATATGTGTGAAAGGGTTAAAAATACGGTCATAATGTACACGTATCACTTAACCTATGTGAACTTAATACCACAATTCAGCTGTACAAATATAAAAGCGAGCAATTAAGTACAGTTAAATTTTCCTGTGAAAAAGAATAGCAAAATATTTAACAACCTTGAATTTGTTATTTTGGTAAAACAAAAGCTGTTTGTTTAGCTGATTTAGAATTTTTATAACGCTTGACGCATTAACCATAAAAAATTAAAAAGAAAAACAACTTAGTTAATGATTGGCGCGATTTATCTTCGAGAAGATTTAGGCCGAACTTTTCTTCGAATTTGCGCCTTGCTCCCTTTTGATTTTCCCTACAAATTGGCAGACGAGGTCTACATGTTTTATGCCGATTCCAAGCGGAAGCTGATGCAAGGAAGATACACTTTCACTGAAAATCGTCAGAGTTACGAGTACATTGGCAGCAAATGCAACAACAACGAGTTTGCGCATGAGAATACGAATGTCAGCTGGAAATATTAATATAATTAAAACTGTCAGTTTAGTATCAGCGTAAGTTTTATTTTGCATTACATATTTATTCAATATACAGATACCTATCTACATAATCTTCTAAAAGAGTGTGGATTATTAGTTCTTCTTGAGTTTCTAACTAAGAAAATACAGCGTTCGATCCAAAAGGGAGTCTATATCAGACTCCCTCCTATAATGTTATACCATCGATTTGGGGACGCAAAAAGCTGGCAAAATAGATACGTTAAAAGGGAGGGTGCAACTGTGTGTAAAAGACCACATAAGGGGAAAAAGCTTATGATCGCCATAAACTAGGGATTTATTTTGCATGCGTTTCAAGTAGCTCACTACTTCCGTTCGCTTGCAGCCAAGTATCCTCTGAGTAGACACTGAACATCCGTTTTGTGGTCAGCTCATGTGAGAAGGCGACAACCTCAGTCATAAATCATTTAAAGACTAGCAGAGGGACTTCATCATCAGCATCTGATCACCACAAGATGCGGCTGCAAGCGGGCGTCTGTCTTTGATCAAGCGGCTCGCTATTTAAACGTGCTAGCTTCATCCCCTCTGAACAGGTTGTACGCTGGGCTTGGGCCCCGCTACATAAAACCACACTCCAATGAAAAGGAATACAAGGCATCGGACAAGAAGACGATCCTTTACTTATGACGACCCCTCAAACATTTACATGCACCTGGAATGTTCATTCTCTTAACAGGATAGGTGCAGATGCCCGGCCGGTTGATGTCCTGGTTTAAGCAAAAGAATACATCACGACCATCCGAGAAATGTGATGGACGAATCAGAGATGAAAGAAAATCAAAAATTTAGTCATATACTGGGGTGGTCATGCAAGTAAGCGCAGCTTTGGCGGAGGATGTGTGGTGGAAGAGACTTTATCGCCATGTACTGACGTTCAACACCCGTGGACGAATGTCTCACCACTATTCGGATAAAAGTGAAAAGAGGTGAAATGCGCTTTCTATGAACGCTTCGAATGCACATACTAGCGATGCCCCCGCTATGATATAAAAGTCGTGCTTAGCAACCTTAACGTCTGGGTGGGCACACGGCCGGAAAGTTCAGCCTCAACAATGAAACCTCTGCTTATGTCGTCTGCATGCGTCGCTTTCTATTCATGTATGTAATATGTATTCCAAATATCCATGCGCCATCTATGGGAGTTTTTTTTATATTATTATATTGTCATCGGGCTCTGAGCTATATTCCAAGTTTCAAGCTTGTAGCTTATAGGGAACTTACTTAAATTTTAATTACAAAATTTGTTCACAACGGCCGTGCAGGCTCCCGTAATGGCATAAACTAATAGAGATAGATATAGACTTCGATATATCAAAATTATTTGGGCGCAAAAAGAAATTAATTTAGCCATGTCCGTCCGTCCATCCGTCTGCCCGTTAACACCATAACTTGAGTAAATTTTGAGGTATCCTAATGAAATTTGGTATGTAAGTTTCTGGGCACTCATCTCGGAGCACTATTTAAAAGGAACGAAATCGAACTACAAAAAAAAAAAGTGAAAAAGTGGGATAATTCATTACCAAAGACGGATAAAGCGATGAAACTTGGTAGGCGGGTTGACCTTATGACTCGGAATACAAAATTAGTAAAATTTTGGACAATGGGCGTGGCACCGCCCACTTTTAAAAGAAGGTAATGTAAAAGTTTTGCAATTTGCAATTTGGTAGTTGTTGAAGATATCATGATGAAATTTGGCAGGTATGTTACACATATTACTGTATGTGTTCTAAATAAAAATTAGCGAAATCGGATGACGAACACGCCCACTTAAAAAAAAAAAAAGTTTGTAAGTCGAATTTTAACAAAAATTTAATATCTTTACAGTAGATAAGTAAATTATGTCAACATTCAACTCCAGTAATAACAAAATTACAAAAAGAAAAGAAAATTTCAAAATGGGCGTGGCGCCGCCATTTTCGTTTAATTTTTCTAGAATACTTTTAATGCCATAAGTCCAACAAAAATTTACCAATCCTTGTGAAATTTAGTAGCATCTATGACAATAACTGTTTTCTGTGAAAATGGACGAAATCGGTTGAAGCCACTCCCAGTTTTTATACACATTCGACCGTCTGTCCTTCCACTCGGCCGAACACGATAACTTGAGAAAAAAAACGATATATCTTTACTAAACTTAGTTCACGTGCTTATCCGAACTCACTTTGAATTGGTATTAAAAATGGACGAAATCAGACTAAGACCACGCCCACTACCACCAAATTTCGGTAAATGAAAAAAATGCATAATTCTATACCAAATACGAAAAAGGCGATGAAACATGGTGATTGAATTGGTTTTTTGACACAAAATATAACTTTAGAAAAAAACTTTGTAAAATGGGTGTGAAACCTACCTATTAAGTAGAAGAAAATGAAAAAGTTCTGCAGGGCGAAATCAAAAGCCCTTGGAATCATTGCAAAAATACTCTTCGTGGTATTACATATATTTATTAAATTAGGGGTACCCCACAGATGATGTTCTGGTTCACCCTGCTTCACACTTTGGTCGATAACTCGAAAACGCCTTCACATATACAACTAAGGGCCACTCTCTTTTAAAAATCTCATTAATACATTTAATTTGATACCCATATCGTATAAAAACATTTCAGGGTTACCCTAGGTTAATTTTTCTACATGGTGATTTTCCCCTATTTGACAAAGGATGAAGGAAAATCGTTCCAAAAAACATCACACTTGGTCTACAATTTCGTCGATATTTCCCAAACGTATGTGATATGCAATTAAAAGCCACTTATAAACCATCCACGAAACCCTTCCTTGGAACTCATCTCTGCTCCAATTTTTAGTATTACCATTTGTATGTATCCATGAAAAAGACAATTTTGTCTCCAAAGCTCTCAGCTGAGTATGTAATGTTCGGTTACACCCGAACTTAGCCTTCCTTACTTGTTTTAATTGTAAACACTTTTTATAAATTTTTGATGTTACAGTGTCCGGGAATTAAACCCAGGACCCTCAGTGTAGTAGGCGGAGTACGCTACCACCACACCACGGTGGCCGCTAATTAAGTAAGTAAAATGTTTTTAAATTTCTGTTTTTTGAAAGAGAAAAGTGAAAAATTTGTCTAAAAAGCTGGTCCGAAAAAATAGGCACACTTTTGTGACTTTCGCTCCATGTTGTAGTGTAGAATGTCGAACGTCAAACATTTGCGGTGTCACATATTCGTATATCGGTATTAGATATTGACGTATGTACTTGCATTCAAAGTTAAATACATGTCTACGCTTACGGCAGGTAATTTACAGACTTTGACAGCTGTCAGACTGATATGCGCCTTTTTCATCTTCTTCCGTCGCGTTGTCTCTTACTACCACTCAATATGACTCATGGATTCGCATTTGCGTTTTATTTATTTTCGCTGTCAAAGTGTTTTTTTTTTTTTTTTTGTTATATTTGAGTTTTTTCACTGTTTATTTACTTTTTAAAATTTGAAACATAATTTATTGTCAGCATAACAATTTGGGAAATCCTTAGTATCCGCGCCCTCTTTCTAAGCTCGCTGCCATTAAACGCAGATTATGTAAAGTTATGTTTTATATAAGAAAAGCCAACCAATAATAATCCAGGCACAGTCTTTCTGACTTATGTCAAAAAATCCCTTGTCAACCTCATCCACATTTTCAACTCAATGTTTGTGAAGTGTGTCACAATAATGAGAATATTCAATTATGCTTACATCAGTGATGCCATGGCGGAACCATACAAAGTTGCAGCACGGTGACATACCTACAAACATAAATAAAAGTTCCATGCACTTTGTTTTTGTAAATTGATGGACTAATGTCAAAATCGTACTGCACCGGAAGTTGATTTTTCAAATTTTTTTAAAAAAGTACAAATCAGCTGTCGCGGTGTCGCCACCAGTGTAGGGACTTTACTACATTATTGGTAGATCTACCAACTTTTTAGCCCATTTTGCCTTTGTAAGGAAATTAAGAAACGATTCAATCTCGAAGACGAAAAATTACACCTTTTGGAATATTTTGATGCAAAAAATATTCAATCTAGTCAAATGACAACCATTGTTCCCTTACTTAAAGCTTTTCCATTTCACAAGACTTCCACGGAAATTCTTAACAAGGAATGGCGATCATTAATGTTATATGATAAGGAAAAAATAGAAGAGATATTTTCCGACGATATTCTTAAAGGATGGATAAAATTGGGAACTGGAAAGAGTCTTCTAGAAGAAAATTTGAGTGAATAAATGTGCTCCTTAGCAATATGACCTCACAGTAGTGCAGCCGCAGAAAGGTCGTTCTCTATAATGAACGACGTAAGAACCGCCAAGCGTAATGGATTAAAAATTTCAAGAATTTCCAATCAAATATTAATAAAAGAGTATTGTATCGGACGGACTTTTTTTCAGCCTCCAATTGAATTAATAAGATTTTATAAAAAAAATTAATTTGTAGAGGGTGATTTGGTTCCTTGTATTTAATAACACCCATAAGGCACTAGAATCTTCTTATTTTTTTCTGACAATTTTTTTTTTTTTTGTTGAAAATTTGGTTTTTATTTTGAAAAATTTGTGCACAAATTCAATACAAGAAATAAATTTGTTTATGAAAGAAAGTAGTAGTCATCTACTCGCAAATATTTTCCGGCGCTATTTTCATCAGTTTTTTATGAATAATTTTGAACGAAAATAAAAAAGTTTTAAGTAAACGAGAACATGCCAGTGTGGCAGAAAAATACTGGTACATTGGCAAATTGTTGTTTTAATGAGATGTATCGGTAAAGTTTCCTCAGTATTTCAAGCTCAAAATACAGAAAAAAAGTAAGTATCATATAGGCATAAGCTATATATATACAAATTTACATTAATTTTTTGTTTTGTTATATGTTTTTTTTAAGTGTTATTTCCGTGAAATGTGCTTCATTTGTTTTAAAATAAAATATGAATTGTTTTTTACAAATATAAATATAAGGAAAGCTATTGTTTTCTTGGAAAAAAATCTCACAACTTCTACCACTATTTTAATGTTTCGTCTACCAACATTCTCTTTTTAAAGGTCCGTGCACTGGCTGCCACCTTGTATAGTCCGCCATGAGTGATGCCCTCAAGAGCACGGTTGCCACAGCCTGTTGGTCGCCAAAATTCATCGAAAAAAAGGACCAAATTTCAAAAAAAAAGTACCAAAATTTATTTTCATTTACTGGTATACAAACAATGTAATAATGAACAACTTAAAAAGTACAAAACAACACGACGTTGCAAACAAAAAGTGCTTCAATTAAAATTGATGATAATTAAATGCATTTTATCACATATGGGAATATTTTTCAGTCTTATAAACATATGTATGTGTATATATTTAAAACCTTAAAGCATATATGTTTAAGATATATTCTGGGCTACATCGAAAAAACCGTATAATAAAAACAGTTTTATAGCGTTCATTGTATAACTTTTCTAGGACCAGCCTATGTTTTTCACCGACCAAACGTAATGTGGAACTGGGTTTTGCGTACAAAGTTCTTTGGTTAACATTACGTGGTTGATTGAAATAAACTCCAGTTTATTGCGTAATTTGGTTTTAATAAGAGACAGTTCAAAAAATTTTCGCTCTGCGGCCGCCAAACTGTGTGGCAGACTCAGTAAATCATACACAAAACCAAGCAATTCTTCAAAACAATTTTCGCTCATACCATTTCTATAAATGCTTACTTTTTCCCAAAAATCTAAATCGTCTATATCAGGCTTAAAATCACAATTTAACAGTCTCAAAAGCTTCCATTGTTTAACAATGGTATCTTGATCGCACTTTATCAAGTACGAAAAGTTATTTATTAACGATATTATAGAAGTTTCGGCTTCTGCTAATACCTTGTCGAGAGTAATTGTACATAAAACTTGTATATCACATCTAGAAAAATCAAAGCGTTTTTGTATTTGCTTCAAGAGTTCAATATAAAAATCTAAAATATTTTTTTGTATCGCAAGTTGTTGTACATCTGTAAATTTATCGCTTTCAAGAAATACTTCAGCTTTACTTCCAACAAAAATATTTTTTAATTCACGGTAGTAAGTTTTATCACTAAAATTAAAATTTTTCAAGCATGAAATATTTTTTATGTACTCATTATGCATGAATTTGTTCAAGATAAGTTTAAAGTGTGCTTCAATTTGATGGTATAGGAATGGCAGACGAATCTTTTCTGATTGGAACTCTTTATTTAAGGTATTTAAAATTTTAATAATATAGGCGAGAAACAGCATATACGCTTTTATTTCGGGATCTGACATTAAATTTGCTAATTGTATTGCACTAACGCCACTTACTTCGAGACACGAAGATAAAAAATAAAGACGCAGTGCCTCCCGTTGTTCATTTATCCGAACTATGATACTCTCCAGAGCGAGCCAACGAGTAAAAGAAATGCCAAGATTTTGTGTGGCTTGACACCACAATAGTCCTGAAATTCTTTAAACTCATTAATTCGCTTTGGGCTATGAGAAAAAAAATTGTATATATTCCTATACAAACTCTCGATTTCTGCCGGTAGTTGCTTGCACGCATAGCTTGAACATAAATGTAGTGAGTGACAGGTGCACTTAATATAAAACAAATTAGTATCATTCTTTAATTTAGTTTTAAATCCATTCCATTCCGATGGGCGGGGATCGTATTGGCTCCATCAGTGGCGAGCCCTATCAAATTACTTATTGGCACAACGTGCATTTGAAAAAAAAAGCGCTCGCGCATTTCTTCGAGTACGACAGAGTTTATTGCCAAACGGAATGGATATGTTATCATGATTTGGCGATTGACCACAATTTACCGACACCCCCAAAGAGGTTGAAGAGGCCATTTGGCACGTTTGTGTTCATTAACCAGCCGCATAGTATCCAAGTTAAGATTCCTTATAAGAGGGTCTCAAGGATCGAGTTGTCTCGCTAGTTCACTTTCTCTAGCTGGGTTTGCAGCTTCAGCCAGTAAATGTGGTATGATTTCGGGTATTCGCCCAGCCGGTATAAAGCGGGCCGAAGCTGAAGCGATGACTTTGCGGAACGCGCCTTCGCCTTGTTGGACATCAGTCGGAATGGGGATAGTTTGCTTTTTTGAAATAAATAAAAGTTCGCCTTCCAATGGTGATGAAATTAGCTGATCGCTGTATTGAAAGAGTATTGGCAGGTGGTCAGATTGTAACATAAGCAACGCCAGCCATTTAACGCAGTTTATGATTCCTGCACTGACTATTGAAACATTTGGCGAGCTATGACAGTTACCTGCGATTGGAGTGAGAAGGGCACCGCGATTTATTGCGCAGAAAGTCGTATTGTCTATTTGCTGCGCTAGCTCCCTGAATCTGGTGTCGGTTGACAGGCTGAAATACGAGAGTATGACCGTCTGACAAGAGTATGACCGTCTGAGGTGGATCCCTTTCCGGCATATGCAGCAGAACCCCATCCTAGGATCGGACATTGGTTCAATATCTTCCCTGAGCTGAAGGGTATGGAGCAGTCCATCTGCAAGGTGCCGATTCGAGAATGACAATTTGTGGGAGGGACGCAACAAATTAAGTGGGATTGCACGGAAATGACAGCCATTGGTAGGGAAAAAAATGCCAGTAGCTCCGGTACATAAAACTGTGGGAAGCGCATATGGCTCCGCGGTAATTAGCGTAGGTGGCAGCACTTTTCTTTCTAGTAGATTGGGTAAGGAAGAGTATTTGGCGATGAATTCTGTACCACATATCGGACTACAGCGGACCTCGCAAGTGATCATGTCACATTTTCCCCCGTCTAATGTAGCCTTTGAATGGCGTTGATATTAGTTTTTGCACTGTCATTGGAATCCTTCGTTATTTCCGAACAATGGAAAATGGCAACGCTAATTCCGCTACTAAAGCCTGGCAAACCAGCTATCGAAGCCGAGTCTTATCGACCGATATATTTCCTTTCGCCAGTAGCAAAGACATTGGAATCCGTTCTGCTCCCTCACATCAAGGCAAATCCTCGCCTAGCCACGCACCAACATGGCTTCCGTAAAATGCACAGCACAACTACCACCCTCAATGCCATTAACACGCAGATTAATTACGGATTAAATCAGCAAAAACCCCATCATATGACGGTGCTCGTGGCACAAGACCTGTCAAAAGCTTTTGACACAGTCAACCACGGCACGCTACTCCAAGATGTAGAAGGCTCACACCTTTCCGCTTGTCTAAAAAGATTGACCGTTAGTTATCTGAGTGGTCGGCAGGTGTCGGTTCAATTTAGAATCGAAATTTCTAACCCAGAAAAATTAAACCTGGGATTGCAAAAGGTGGTGTCCTATCCCAGCTTCTGTTTAATTTCTACAATCAAAACTCCCTTCCCCACCAGTAGGAGGCACAATCATTTCCTATGCACGATTATGGCTACAGGACCTGGCCCTTCAGTTGATGAATTAGTTTCCAAAATAAACAGTTATCTCCCCGATGTTTCCCGTTCCTTCACCTGGCGCAACTTGGCTTTATAACCGACAAAATCCACGGCCACCCTGTTTACGACGTGGAGGAACAGATGTCGCAAATATTGGACGTACGCGTCAATGGTGTCACACTACCGACTGTCAGTCACCCAAAGATCTTAAGGGTAACGTTCGATAATACTCTAACCTTCAAGGCTCGAGATTGTTTCTAAAGTACAAAGTCGCAACAAAATCCTCAAGTCGCTTGCCGGCAGCACGTGAGGAAAAGATATAGAAACGTTGCTAACCACGTACAAAGCAATTGGCCGGCCGCTCATGAGCTACGCGTCACCAGTCTGGTCGCCTGGTATTAAAAATACACACTGGAAAAGGCCACAGACCTGTCAAAATGCTGTAATCAGAAATGCCACCGTATGTCTCCTTATGATCCCCGAACACCATCTACATAGTGAGGCCAAAGAGCTCAATATTAAAGAGCACAACGAAATGCTGAACAAGCAATTACTTAATTGTCACTAACCAGGACATCCTAGCAAACAACTGCTTGATCTAGCACCACCTTCACGGGGATTAAGGGAACATCTCCTAAAGCACTATGACGAGATCCGACACCTGCCAACACAGCCGTTTGATCCAGGCAAGCATAAACAGGCCCTTAGCCAAATCCACACAGAATCGGTAAACGCCTTTGTCAGGAAGCACCCGGTGAACCCCGTTATTAAACGGTTTTATTTAGGTTGACTTGACAGGCTGCACGGCTGCACGACCGGCCGTTGTGAACGAATTTTGTAATTAAAATTTAAGTAACTTTCCGATAAGCTACAAGCTTGAAACTTGGAATATAGTTCAGAACGTGATGACAATGCAATAATACGAAAAACATCGTCGCTAGGGTTGTGGTCCGATTTGGCTCATATGTGCGTTGGACGTGTAAAATTTCTATTGATAGTCATATATAAGACCAACTGAACCTTAATCAGGTTATGCTACCCCTCACATTTTTAGAGATTTCACGCGCCCAACGCTTTTATTTAATTGTCTGATTAAAGCCCTAGATTGATGAGGAGTGTGATGACTAGTACCTAGGACCTACCTAATTATTTTCTAGCTTTTAGTATTATTATTATTTCATGTAAGTATTGTTTTCAATAAAACCGTTTAACTTAAAACATTTTTTTTTTATTATTTTATTAATATGCAATATCCCACCCTTGCAGAAGAAAGCATATTACCAAGGGAGACACGAGTCCCCTGGCCCAACTTCGTTCTGGATACCGTAACAAGTTAAACTCTTACTTGTCCAGAATCAACCCCGAAATACGTAATGTACATATGTCGTGCATGCGATGTGTCCCCACATGACACCATCCATCTTTTCAATTGTAATGTGGAACCTACGCCTCTAACACCTATCTCCCTATGGTCCGCCCCTGTTGAAAAAGCCAGTTTCCTTGGACTCCCGTTAGAGGACTTTGATGACAATTAGTGAGTGGTCGTGCCCATTGAATGGGGTGAAGCAGTTAATACAACAACAACAACAACAACAACATTAATTTTTGAAAGTGCAGTCAGTCAGTCTACACAAGTACCTTCTCCATTAAATGACCTGACCAAACCCTTATGACCATTTCCTTTCTCATATTCCTCCAACCTTCGAGAAATGTATAGTTTCGTTAAGAAACGACGCTTGAGATGATTTATGGGAGTTCTCATTCATTTATTAGGTAAAAACAAAATTCGATGTATTACAGGGTGTTCCAAAATTTTATGTCTTATTTTTAGTATCTTCTTTTGGCTCATTTCCACCTTTTTTACGAAATACTCTATGTACATTTTTAAAATATAAAATTTCGTATCACTTACCGCATTCGGTGCGGCCAGATATTCTGGCCGCAAATATTGATTGCTGGACTGCAGCAATTTATTGTAATTTGTTAAATCCACTTTGCCGGCTTTGGTTGTAGACCCTGGATGAAGCGAAAATGAAGCAATAATACTTCACTTAGTAGCAGCGATAAGTAGTTGATCTAAACTTGTTCAAACAAGTTGTAAATACAAAACAGAAAAAATATTACAACAGAGAGCGACACTCAGTGCAATGCAGCTGAGAATGACTTGCGCACGCGCGAAATGAGAGCGCATGTATTCGTACGACGTCACCACTGAGTATGTTGTTGAGCTAATTTTCGTTGTTGCTTTTTTTCACGGCTTTATAACGGTGAGCGACGACAGTTGCTGTGGTTATTTGTAGGTATTTTTATTTACGCTTTGATGGCGGCGCATGCGTTGTAAATGCAATACGCTTTGTTGTAAACATACGTGTTTAATGCAACAAATCTTCACTAACGGTTTATGCTGCTGCTGTTGATTTATATATTTTATAATTAACAAATGCAATGCAATTAATTCACTCTTTTTTCGTTATTGTTGTTTAATTATTTTTTTTTAGCATAAAACTGCTCCACATCTATGTATTGTTGTTGTATTTGAGTACATTGCGCGTTTATTTGAAATTGTTTATATATGTATATACATATATATTTTTTTTTTGCATTTATGGCATACAATTTACAAATTTATTACGGTTTGCATAAAACATAAACTTTTTTGCGTAACCTGCAAATAAAATGGTGTTAGTATGTGTAAACATATATGCAGGTATGTGTGTTTGTGTGCTCGTAAACTCGAGCTCGCATGTGTGTGCCCACAACGAGTGGGAGGTGCGCTATTTCGCATTATTAATTTATATGAATTTTCATTAATTTTGCAAAAGTTGCACAATAATTTCATCACGATAAATTTATTCAAACGTTTTTGCCGTTGTTACAATAATTCATTTTTATAGGTTTTTTTTGTTGTTGTTGTACTTTTTATTTATTAATTGTTGCCAAATTTGCTCATTATACCTTTCATGAAAATGAAATGGTATATTAATTTCGTCACGAAACCCAAAATTGTAAGTCCTTAAAGGAAAATAGATAGACCACCATTAAGTATACCGAAATAATCAGGATGAAGAGCTGAGTTGATTTAGCCATGTCCGTCTGTCCGTCTGTCTGTTTGTATGCAAACTAGTCCCTCAATTTTTGAGATATCCTGATAAAATTTGGTGAGCTGGTGTATTTGGGTGTCCGATTAGACATTTGTCGGAACCGGCCGGATCGGACCACTATAGCATATATCCTCCATACAGCCGATTTTTCAGAAAAAGGGGATTTTTTTCATATCTTACTCAATTTAACAGATTGAAGCTTCAAACTTTACCATATAATTTCGTATATTGCACATATTGTTGCCTAAAAAAATTTATGAGATCGGTCGTATATATAGTATATATCCCCCACAACCGATTTTTCAGATAAGAAACTTTAGGTAATTAAAAATTAAAAAATAAATGTAAGGCGCGATAACCTCCGAAGAGATCTAAGGCCGAGCTTCTCTTCCAATTTGCGTCGTGCTCCTCTTGATTTTCCCTACAAATTGGCCGGATGGGACCTACATGATTTTATGCCGACTCCGAGCGGCATCTGCAAGGCAGATGAGTTTTCACTGAGAGCTTTTCATGGCAGAAATACACCCGGAGCGCTTGCCAAACACTGCCGAGGGGCGACCCCGCCTAGGCAAATTTTCTTCTAATTGAAAAATCTTATTTCTAAAAATTTTGATGTTGCTTTGCCCGGGGTTTGAACCCAGGGCATCCGGTGTGGTAGGCGGAGCACACTACCATCACACCACGGTGGCCGCGTAATTTTCGTAATTACTGCCCTATTTTAAGAGCTAGAGGCTTCAAATTTCAACGAATGCTTACGCATATAGCATATATTGATGTCTGAAAAAATCATTGAGATCGGTGGTATACATAGTATATATCTCATACAACCGATTGTTCAGATAAGAAACTTTGCGCAATTTCTGCCCCGTTTTAACAGCTAGAAGCTTCAAATTTCACCGAATGCTTACGTATATAGCATATATTGTTGTGTCAAAAAATCATAGAGATCATTGATATATATAATATATATATGATGGTATATATAGTATATATACATAGTATATATATATTTTTTTTGCGATTTTGGCCCCATTTTAAGAGCTAGAAGCTTCAAATTTCACCAAATGCTTGAGTGTATACCATGTATTGAATTCTGAAAAAATCATTGAGATCGGTGGTATACATAGTATATATCTCATACAACCGATTGTTCAGATAAGAAACTTTGCGCAATTTCTGCCCCATTTTAACAGTTAGGAGCTTCAAATTTCACAAAATGCTTACGTATTCAGCATATAATGTTGTCTGAAAAAATCATAGAGATCGGTGGTATATATGTATATTATATACCCCATATAAACTGTAATTTTTCCCCTTTGTTACGGCTAGAAGCTTCAAAATTCATCAAATTTCATCAAATAGTTACCTTTACGTCATATATTGTTGAAATACGTGATTCGCAGTCATAGTTTTTACACGCAGACCACAAAAAACCTGAAACTTTGCATCCTCACACAAAGTACCTACCTATTTTTTATTTTATATTTATCTTAAAAATCGTTTAGGTATGTAGATCTGTTCACTATATATTTCTTATCTTATACATCCGATTATTCGGAGATTACGAACGGGATAAGATTATTGTGCAGCCCCATTCATGAAAGGTATGAAGTCTTCGGCACAGCCGAAGACAGTACCGTTCTTACTTGTTTTTCATTGCAGGTATGACGATGACGTTGGCATTGGCTGACGCTCGGCTGCTTCACTGTTATTTGCACTAATTGAGCAATAAATTATAATTTTTTTGTTGCAATAAATTTTATAGCCGTTCTTTTTATGTGGATATTTATACATGCATGCATATGTGCGTTGTAGTAATTTTTGCAACAAATTTAAGAAACTAGCGAACACAGAAATACAAATTATTTCTCGAAACATCTTCATAATTTAAACGTCACCGTAAGTACGTATAAGTAAAAAAATTAGATTGCACTTTAAAGTTTAAAATCTTTAGGTTAGGTTGAATCGGGCCGGTCAATAAAGACCTTACAAAGACTGAATTTCTCCATAGTTTTGCCACAATTTTTTACGTCCTCTTGCCGAATACTAAAAGTTTACTAGGACCTAGCTTAGAAGCTGCTTCGAGATTTAGCAACTTTTCGGCCCCTAGAAGCTGGAGCCTTGATCTCACGAGCGCAGCACACCAATACAGAGCCATTTATTTCAGCAGCTCGCACTTTCTACATTTTGCTGTTACTGACGGGACCTAACTTATAAGCATGTGACACCACTTAGCGATCCCTATACGTCTTTAACGATGCGAGCCATTATGTGAGCCTAACGACGTAGTATTTACACATGATCTTAGATATTTTGCTGCTCAGCTGAGTATAATAAATTTTCAGGCAAAAGAAGCAATCACATTTGTGTACATAGTTAAGAAAATTTTTAGGTACGTATTATGTAAGCCGGGACACCGTGGGATTCAGAAAACAGGGTTGCTATTGTAGCAATAAAGACCCTCTTCGATGGTTGTGGGTAGTATAATCGATATTGAGGGTCAACGCGAAGAAACTGAACGTACTACATAAAACGCAATTTCACGATGTAAAGAGACATGGGAAATATTTGGGTTGATGTTAAGATTTTTAAGAGCTTTACGGGACTATGTACAACTAGAAAAATATTGGGCGAATATTAGCATTTTCGAAACGTCACTGTGCCGCTGGTAATAAATGCTGGGCAACAACAAAAGCGAGGCAAGCTAATGAAATAGAAAACACACACATGTAGACAGCAATAAAGAGTGCATATTACTGAGGCATTTACACATATATACATACATAGAAGACAACAGAGAATATGAGATGCAGAGATGTACGCATCAGTTAAGCGGCAGTTACCCACGAACGTACGTACCAAAAACGTTTCAGCTGACACGACCTAACTTATGAGTGTGCAATGTAAACGAAAACTCACCGACGTTCAACGCACGTACGTACGTAGCCCAGAACGTAGAAATCAAAACAATTTTGATTTTTTCCATAAGAACGTGTCAGCTGATCGCTCTCTCACAAGACAGAGTTGCCTATTAATATTTTGTGTGCTATGTTTGGACCAATTGCAGTTATTATACAAAAAGGCCTAATGGTTGTTTCAAATTTTGTTGAAATATCCTAAAATTATTATATAAAATTGGAGGTTACAAACAAATGAACTAGAAATTCTTATTCAGTATTTGTTTCTAACATCCGCACCATGAAAAATTGTAGTTCCAAAAGTTGATGTTGGCATAAGCATGCATGTAAACTGGTCAATGGCAACAGTGCTTTGCTGTAAACAATACACACATAAATATGTTATGTACATGTACACAGACGCACACATTGATTCCTACGGGCTTGAGGGTTCGGTAAAACGTGTTTCGTACGACAAACGTCCGTACGTACGGCACACGTCAGTGGGTAACTGCCGCTTAGATAGCGCATTTCATCTTGTATAAACCTTATCCAATATGTGATACAGAAACGCGGAATAAATAAGCAATTATTCGAGAAGACGTTTAGATCCTGGGAGAAATAGGCGAACGAGACAAACTGAGAGTATAACAGCGGATCAGTCGAAATGATGGTCAATCAGTTTGATTTTCATACGCTATAAGTGAAGTGCCACGATACATTAAATTTTTAAGATCTACTGCCATAGTAGTGGTGTAAATAAAGGTAGTTCAATGATTCGATCGATACGAGAAGTCAGAACTGCAAATCGACCACTTCCTGAAATTCGTGACAATATGTTGAATGTAACTATGAAGTTTTAACAACTCTACTATAAACTCGACCATTTAAGAACTATGTAGGTACAATTATTTACAATTTGAATAACAATTAGTAACAAAACTTATAAACGACGGAAGTTTCCTTCGTAATGTTAAGAACTGCTATTAATTAACGGTTACTTCAAAGACTATTAGCATACTAAGCAAATTTTTAATAGTAGGACTTAATAGGGTTTACTTTAAATATTTCCGGTAGCATTTTTTATAAACAATAATCGACTGCGCTAAGCTTTCGTTCAACAAATTATATCAATCTATCGGGTACTTAGTTAATGTAGCATATTTTCTTTTCAACTAATGTTATGTTACTTAATAGTTTCGACACGCTAGCTTGACTTCATCTAAAACACTAACATTAACGTTTCCAGCACATGCAGAGTAATAAATGTCCATATGCTATGTTAAGTATCTATGCACTGAGTGTATAACGAGTAGTCGTTGGTATGACCGCCCATGCTTGAGCTTCAAAACTCATAAATCATAATTTGCGTCCACTATTATGTAGCCATAAGTGGGTCTACTCTATTGTAGTTTATTAGATTCTTTTTTCTTTCACAATTTTGTATAATAATTTTTTATGTGTTATACTCCTAATGTACTTTTTACGAGCTCATCATAAGCTTTTGTGCATTTAAGTATGTAATTTTTTACGTATGTATGGAAAGTATATGTAGCCGCTTTACTTTCTATTTATGCTTTTAATTTTATTATGAAATGTGGCATTTAATTTATTATGAACACGTATAGCGGATGTGGTAAAAGACGATGCGGGTCGTCGGGCATAAAAATACATAAACACACATCTAATTGCACGTACTTGTACTGTATACTCGAGGCAAACAAATTACTCAAGATCTGACTTCTTTTCATTTCCCTAATGTTTACATATTTTGGTTTTTATCTATTAAGTATCATACCAGTAAAACCATAACAATGCTCTGAGCTTGTTCAATTTCCATCTTGGATATTGTACTATCCATACAAAGCGAAGAGCTGATTGTAAGGGGATAATAATAGATATTCCAAACCAAGTAGCAACTAAAGCTATACGGGTCTTATTCCGAACCAAAGTCGCTTGCTGAAATATAAAGTGTAACGACGTTGCAATATCGAATGCATTATATCAAATCCTTCGCACGATAGTGCTGCTATATCTGGTTGTACTAGTACCCACTACGACTGCGGATAAGAGGTTCAGAATATGCCCGCCGTACCTATACCGGTGGAAAAAGGCGATTAAAACACCACGCTCAAAACACCACCAATCCATGAGTGGTATATTACTCGAAAGGGAAAAATGAGGCCACGTGTAACACTTCCGCGACCTTATCACGGTCGTTATTAAAAACTGTACCCGCAGGGAGCAGGAAAGCAGTTGTATATACTCTATCATATGATACATGTAAGCATGGCCTACGGTTCAGGTCCTACGAGGGAGAATCGCGGGACTGTGGTTTCACCTCGCATGGGAGGGAGCTCAGTTTTATGTCAGAACATACTCAACGGTGCTACGCAGTCTTTTCTCCACTGAAATTGACAATAAAGCATTCTATCTGGAGTAATGCGGTCTCTTCAGCATTCGAAGTTGACAATGAAGCATTTTCTTCGAAGTAATGTGGTCTTTTAAGCCTTAGAAGTTGATAACGAAGCATTTTCTTCGAAGTAATGCGGTCTTTTCAGCCTTCGAAGTTCACAATGAAGTATTTTCTTCGAAGTAATGCAGTCTTTTCAGCCTTAGAAGTTGACAATGAAGCATTTTCTTTGAAGTAATGCGGTCTTTTACGCCTTAGAAGTTGACAATGAAGCATTTTCTTCGAACTAATGCGACCTTTTAAGCCTTAAAAGCTGACATTGAAGCATTTTCTTCGAAGTAATGCGGTCTTTTCAGATTTAGAAGTTGACACTGTAACTCTTTAATATTGTTACGAATATTAGCAAAACTAAGGAGTGCTGCCAGCTCTAAGCCGATCTAAGCCGTGACGTGAATGCACATCAATAATTCAATCATTATGTATCTACATAAACGAATAAATAATTGCGCCTACACATATGTACACATTCCGACGAGCAACATTTACATACAAGGCAGCAAGAGATGAGATGTCACACACCGATGAATTTACTTATACGCTTATGTGTGTGCGGGAGACTGTAAACTACAAACACATGCATATACCTTATCTGGGTTGTCACAAGAGAGAGCAATAATTTGTGCACGTAGTTGTGGCTGGCGATTTTGTAGCCGAAACAACTAGTAACTTCTGGAAATCGAAGAGCCTAGAAGTATGCAGCGTAAACTATAAAAGCGGCGCCAGCGAGTAAGAAGTAATTCAGTTTGATTTGAATTGTCAAGCAGTTACGAGTAAGACGATATCTAGCGAGCAATAGCACTATTATTTTGAAAGTCAGTTTCCTTTAAGATATCAGTTTGGTTATTAAGCTATTCGTTGCACAGTTTGAGTGTTATTGTGAAGTACTTAATAAAGGCCATTTTTCCATCATTCAATATTGGAGTTATTTATTCAACAGTTTAGTGATTCGAACTTAGCAGAGGATTGCAAATAAGAGGAGTTGCAAGTAAATTCGTTACAATTGGTGTCAGAAGAGGAATTGTTGAATAAATTCCAGAAGACAACAAGGATATGGCAAAGTTCAGTGAATTAAAGATCCAGCAACTGAAGAAGGAGTTGGAGAGCCGTGGATTGAATACAAGCGGCGTTAAACTCGAACTTCAGGCACGGCTACGAGAGGCAATGGAAGCAGAAGGAATTGATGTGGAAGAGTATGTCTTTCACCTTGATGGCGAGGAGACAACAAAAATTGAAGAGAAAAACGAAACATCGCAGACGGTTACCAGCACAGACTTGAACATGATTTTGGCTGCAATATCTGCTCAAACATCGACAGTGGCTTCTCAACTGGAATCGCAAAAGACAGATATAACATCTCAACTGTCATCTCAACTAGAAGAACAGAAAACGTATATGTCATCACAAATGGAAGCACAAGAAACGCGTATTTCAGAAATGTCGTCGCAAATGTCATCTCAACTGGAAGAACAGAAGACATATATGGCATCGCAACTGGAAGAACAGAAGACATATATGATATCTCAGTTGGCTCAGCAGTTGAAAGCGCAAGAGGATCGCATATCATCGCAGTTGGAGGGTTTTAGTGAACGACAAGATAAAATGGAAGCTGAGATGGATGCTTTGAAAGATCGGATTCAGCAGTTACAATTAAATCGTCCAGCAGTTTCAGCGAGTAATCCAAAGGTAAAAACACCATCCTTTGACGGTTCTGTTCCTTTCCAGGTCTTTAAGTTACAGTTTGAGAAGACCGCAGCAGTGAACAACTGGAATGTGGAAGATAAAGTTGCCGCACTCTTCGTAGCATTGAAAGGACCAGCTGCCGAAATTCTACAGACGATTCCCGAAGGAGAGCGGAACAATTATGAAGCATTGATGGCTGCTGTAGAACGACGTTATGGAAGCGAGCATAGGAAACAGATATTCCAAATTGAGTTGCAAAACCGCTACCAAAAAGCAAATGAAACATTGCAGGAGTTTGCTTCAGATATTGAAAGATTGGCTCATCTCGCAAATGCGGACGCACCCGTGGAATACACCGAGAGGGTAAAAATCCAGAGTTTTATAAATGGCATACGAGACGTGGAAACGAAGCGAGCTACATACGCGAACCCAAAACTGACATTTGCTGAAACGGTATCACATGCATTGACTCAGGAAACTGCCTCCCTATTAAGTAAACCAGCATATAAGGCTCATCGTGTAGAAGTAGAAAGGCCAGAATGGGTAGACACAATTTTGGAAGCACTGAAGGGATCACAACAGAAAAATGCCGGAGTTATTAAATGTTTCAAGTGCGGCAACCCAGGTCATATTGCACGACATTGCAGCACCGGTCCCAATAGCTCCAACAATGTGGGTGGCCGTAAACACAGAGCTGAAGGAGATGAGCAAATCTCCAAGTCCACTCAATCGTTAAACTAAAGCGAGTCAGCCGCAAGGGGCGACAGCTGGCTCCCTCAATTGAATGCCCCATAATCTCTATCTCACAAATTGGAAGAAGGTCAAACAATCTTACTGTCGGAGGACATGTGGATGGAAAGGAACGTTTACTGACTGTAGATACGGGTGCATCTCATTCCATCATTCGAGCGGATTTAGTCAACAAGAAGATAACACCATTGCATGGAGCAAGATTGCGTACAGCCACTGGAGAAGACAGCACGGTTCTAGGAGAAGTATCATGTGAAGTCGCAATTGGGAACGTCACGGTAGTACACAATTTTATAGTGGCAGAGATTGTTGATGAAATCATAATTGGAGTGGACTTCTTAATCGACCAGGGCATCAAGATCGACATGCAAAGCAAGACGATGCGATATAAGAACATGGATGTGCCACTTAATTTCGGCTACGAAAGAGGCTACAGCAGTAAACGAGTGCTGGTGGAAGAGAGTCAGCAAATACCACCAAAATCAGAAGCAGTCATCTGGGCAAAGGTTGATGGAGATTGTGGGACAAACAAATTGTGGGTTGTCGAAGCAGCAAATAAATCAGCACTGAACATACTTGTAGGAAAAACCCTGGCTATGACAAAACAAGATGGACGTATTCCGGTAAGAGTACTCAATGAGTTCAAGTCACCATTCAATTTGACCAAAGGAGCTATTTTGGGAAGATGCCAAGAGGCCGAAGTAGTTATTAACTGTGAACAGCTCCAGGAATACGTTTCATCTAGTAATACTGATCTTTCAAATGATATCACGGCATGGACGCATGGGCTAGAGGAAGCCTATCAGAGTAAGGCAAAACAACTGCTCATAAAATACGCGAACATATTTGACCAGGATGGTTCCAAACCAGGCCGCACCAACGTTGTGAAACATCAAATTGACACTGGAGATGCGAGACCGATCCGTCAAGCTCCACGTAGGGTTCCACTGGCGAAGCGGGAAGTTGTGAGTCAAATCATTCAAGAAATGAACGACAGCGGCGTCATCGAACCATCAGCTAGTCCATGGAGCTCACCGGTAGTACTTGTAAAAAAGAAGGATGGAAAAATGAGGTTTTGCGTGGACTACCGGAAGTTGAATGACGTAACGAAAAAGGATAGCTACCCATTGCCAAGAATTGACGACACTCTGGACTCGCTATCTGGTACGAAATGGTTTTCCACGCTGGACTTGAAAAGCGGCTACTGGCAAGTGGAGGTGAAGGAGGAAGATAAAGAGAAAACAGCCTTCAGTGTCGGTGATGGTCTTTGGCAATTTACAGTGATGCCTTTTGGACTTTGTAATGCACCAGCTACTTTTGAGAGACTCATGGACCAGGTACTGAAAGGACTACATTGGAAAACATGCTTGGTGTACCTGGACGACATCATCGTATTGGGCAAGAACTTTGATGAACATCTTAAGAACTTGGAGGAAGTTTTCCAGAGAATAGCTGGCGCTGGTCTGAAGTTAAGTCCCAAAAAGTGTGCGCTGTTTAAAAAGGAAGTCAATTATTTGGGTCACAAGGTAACGACAGAGGGCATCTGCACTGCGAACGAAAAAATAGAGGCTGTACAGGATTGGCCAAGACCACAGAATCTACATGAATTGAGAAGTTTTCTTGGGCTGTGCACATATTACCGCCGATTTGTACCAAATTTTTCCAGCGTAGCCCATAGCCTCCATGAGCTTACAAGAAAAAACAAAGCTTTTGAATGGAAGAAGGAGCAAGAAGTGGCTTTCCAAACATTGAAGGAGCGTTTGTGCACTGCCCCAATGTTAGCATATCCGA